>NW_026578017.1:19143029-20484872 GCF_029603195.1 Condylostylus longicornis | reverse complement strand
TGTTACCAGATACATATTTAGTAGTTGACTATAGAATTGTAGCTTGAAGGGGCAATATTTGATATCTAAGAGAAATTTTTGATAAAAAATTGGCGATTGGTCTGCATGTGTCCCGGGTTATTTTTAGAGATACATATATTAGAATGTTATAGTCTTTCATTTGCTGAAATTCTGAACTGCCGCATTTTAACAAAATTTTAATGATGTGAAAGTGATTTTTGTTCATTTAAACAATCTGTATGGGGGTTATGGTTGTGCCGATAAGGTGGAACTGTGCAACAACACATAAAAAGGAATTACAGGTTAATCAAAATAAAATATTGAAGTCGATGGTAGATTTACCATATTATTACCCAAAAAAAAATTTGCGTGTTAAAGAGGTTATTAATAATATTGATAGCCAGATCAAATGTATTTACAAATTGTATATTATTCTGAAAATCTACTAATTAGAAATTTAAATCACTAATATTATTTTTAAGGGTTATTAATAGAATTTAAAAAACAGGTACTAACATTAATATATTTATTATAGAATCTAAGTTTTAAATAAAATTTTGTAGAAGGTTTTTTAAATTAGTCCGTTTTTTCCTTACTGTAAGATGGATACATACAAAATTACAAGATAAATTACATATAAAATTAAAATCTATATTAAATCGAATATTTCAGTTTTAAAGATAACACGTGTAGTTATAGGTATCTTTGTTTATATTTATATTTAATGATTGTATTATTTTGGAATATTTTTAGAGCAATAAAGAAATTAAACAAATGAATAATAACTTTTAAATGTTGTTCCCAATGTATTTTACATTGACGGTAACTAAAGCTATAACATAATAAATAATTCGTAAAACACAAGATAGAGAAATCAATTTTCCTTACCCGTATATTATGAATAAGTATACAGTAAATCAGCAATTTAATATGTTAGTTCAACACCAAATTCATTCTCCTCTTTATATTGTGACTTATGTACTAATTTTTTCTAAATTAAAATTATGTCGAAAAAAAAAAAAAAAAATTATTTCATTTTTTTCAGTATTTATAATAAAAATTCATTATTTTCCATACAAAAAAAAAAAAATGTCACAAAGTAAAATTTTTAAACATGCAAACATCATAGGACTTTAAAAAGTAAAAACAGAAAAATAATTTTTTATTTACTGCACAAATTTTCTTTTTTCAAATTATAAAATAAAAAATCCCAAAAAAAAAACACAAAATAACTATAACGGTGACATAGATGGAAGGATATCGAATTTTTGTGTTTTTTTGTTTGGTATCCTTGCTTTTACATTCGGTATTTTCATTAAAAAATTATTTAGGTACCCACTACAAAAAAAAAACTTTTCAAAGAGAATGGAATTTTGCCAGTTTATTAAACACAAAAAAAAAATAAAGTCAAAATTCTAATTTTTCCTTTCAGTAAATTTTTATTTTTTTTTGTTTGTTTTTCATTCTGGACAAAATTTAAATTCTAAAAATATTTAATTTTCTATTTTTGAACTAAAATGAAGAGAAAAATTTTTTGGCAAAAATAGAAAACAATATAATAAGGAAACAAAAAATAGCGAATGCAAAAAAAAATTCGTTAGATTCTGTCAATGTCCTTCTAAATTTTAAATTTAAAATAAACAAAATGAAATATATCATATTTTTCTTAAATAACAATAGAAAGAAAATAAGGATATCAACTAACAATGGCTATATAACACTATGAAATGAATAATATCAATGTAACAGTGGATAACTGTAACATCCTAGCGACCTATAGCACATCATACAGTCATTGTAGTTTGTATGTATAGCTCTCATTTTCTGATATATTTCTCCCCTTTATAAGATACGTTTTATTCGCTTTTACGATAAAAAATTTTTGTTTCTTATTTTTTTTTTTTTTTTGAAGAATATCTAATGAAAATATTCTTTATTTAAATATAAAAAGGCTATGATAATATAGACAAGATCATAAAAGAGAGGCGAAAAGAGAAAAGAGATTATGATGAGTGCCTTTCTTTTTCTACAATATTTTTTTCTTTAAAAGAAAACAAAAAATTAAAACAAAAAAGCAAAAATTTGATAAAATTACTTAAGTGAAGACTATTTTTTTTTTTTCATTTTCTATTATTTTCGCTCTTCTAAAAATATTGTAAAAAGAGGAAAAGATGCAAAATAATAAAAGACATCAACAGGATTCTCTAATCTATCTCAAGGATTTCAAAAATGAAAACTATATATGTAATACACATACGTACATGTTTATGTTATGTATGTATGTATATAAAAAATAGAAGATATGGGGTAACCCAGATTTTGTTTTTCTTTATATTACAACTGATTTTACTGACCGCATTGCATACATGCATTTGCATATAATGGCAAAAATTTCCGATGCCAAGTTATCGGTGGGAAAGCACTTCTCTGTGGTGGGGAAGCGTAAATCAGACCAGAGTTTGGAACCCGAACTGGTAGCCAATTTCAGATTTTTTATCATGTCAACGGAACTAATATTGATGAAATTTACTAAAATTTATTTTTTCAGGGAATTCCATATTAAGAGTCAAATTTACATTTTTCTAGGTATGCTAACTAAAAACTTACTTTATTAAAATTGAAAAGAGGTATTTAATATTTAATGTTCATTTTCATAATCTTCTGTAACATTTACTGATCACATAAGAGAAAAGATTTCTAAATTTTAAGTATTAAATCAAACCGAATAGAACATAAATATTTTAAAAAAATTTTAAAAATCAATCGCGAATGATCATCAGCGAAGATGAGAATTACATGCAGTTCTCCAGTACATACATTTATATCAAAAGTTAGACTGTTAAATTACTATAAAATTGATGCTATTCTTAATGTTTTAAAATCTACCCTTTTCTCATCTGAAAAAAATGTTTGACTTAATGAAATTTAGCTGTAAAGTTATAGTTTGCATTATTTGATTTTTATTAAATTTGGATTGTCCACAAATGGTTCTCGCCTATATTACACACTTTAACCTACAATTTACAAAATAAAATGAGTTTTAATTCTTTACATAAGGGTTTTATTTAGAAAGCTTTTTTTTTACAACCATAAATAAAGTCCTTTTGTAGCAAATATCGGTACCATCGATTGAAAATTTTAACTGGCTTTGATTTATTTCTATATGCAAATCATCTTTGTTAATTATTCCAATGTAAACGTTTGCAATTTTTGTTTCTAAGTTCAGTAATTCTTTGCTCCTAGTTACGTTTATTATAAATTCCAATTACTTCAAACGAATTGTTGAAGGTTTGTAATTTTAAAAAAATTAATTTAATTAATGATAAAAGATGTTAATAAATTTATGGGTTTGAGTTGAACACTTTTCAATTTCTTTTTACCTTTATTATTTATTATACAACATTTTTATTGAATTGGGGTATATGAGAATTTCAGTCCAAGAAATTTTTACAAATTATAATATTTTCAAAATGGCTTGCATTACAACGTTATTTTTTTAGAAACTTAGGTTTATTTTGGAATATTTTGACCTTGCTTTTACAGATTTCGTAAGCAGTTCTTTCACAATATAATATAGTGTTCTTTAACACTAATAACAGCTAATTTTACTTGCAATTTATAAGTCAACTTTAAGTAAGTAGGTTCACCATTTTTAACGTAATATCCATGAAAATGCCATTATTACATTACTCTACCAAAACTTTACGTAAATTACATTTTTTATTATAATATTTTCTTCCTTTAACAAAATAGTAGTATTTACGTATATACTTACTATATTGCACACTTTAAGGTTACATTTCAATTATTGATTGTGTATTTTAAATATACTTTATGTTTTGAAAATTCATAAAATTTACCTATTGTTTACGTCAATTGGCGATATTTTTACTTTGTTTGAACTTATTATTTCTCACTAGAAACGTGTGAGTCATTAGAAATGTAATTTGTATCTTGTAATAAATTTTTACATTTGAATATTTACAAAATTTAATGTCAGTATAAGTACCTATATATTGTGAATCAATATTTTATAAAAAAAAAGTATTGATAAATCAGGACATGCAGTCAATATATCTAACTGTTTCAAAGAAAATATTATTAATATACCAATTCAGACATTTTTTAACAGGTTTAATATAGAAAGTTTAAAATAAAACGAGAACGCGAGGAAAACGAAAGAATGAATAATTTTAATCGCTTTGCTATTTGATAATTACCACATTGTGTTACATCACGATTTCTTGAATTTTTTACATATACATACATGTATATGTAAAATTATTGTATGGTAAAAAATCATACAATTTCAAAGATTGTAACTGTAAATAATGGCCATATTATCATATTCGTTTAAGCCATATTTCAGTCCTTTAGTAATTTCAATAGTTTCCATATGTTTCCATATACAACATACTATATACCAAATGACTATCGAAGTTGTATGGCAGCTTCCACCACGATTTCAACTAGTTTTATAAAATATAATAGCCCCTCTAAAATATTTGTTTATGCAAAATTTAAATATTATAGCTTCTGTAATAAAATTGAAGTTGTATAGGGCAGCTATCTGAACCACTATCGCGATCACATTTAAACAACATTGATTATATTTAATCATTTGAGAAAATTTGGTAGAAAATTTGAGCTTAGCTCAATTAGTTTTAGAATTATCGTTGGGACGAACGGATAGACGGACTTATATGGTTAAATCGATTCACAATTCGAGGCTGATCAAAACCATACACTTGAGTCTATATCTCACACCATTACTTCTTAATGTTATATAAACGATAAGGCAAATTTTCAATACCTGATCGAAACCATACACTTGAGTCTATATCTCAGACCATTACTTCTTAGTGTTATAAACGATAAGGCAAATTTTCAATACCTTTCGAACATACATTCGTACGGTATGAAAAAGAAAAATTTTAAAAATTAATATTGTATAGATTTATAGAAGAAATATTAATAGTCCTTATATTAAAAGGAAGACTTTTGCACAAATTAGGAAAATATGGGTAGAATAAAAAGGATTTTGTACCAATATAAAATTTTAATCTTACTGTCAATTTTCGCATTACCATAAAGATCGCATTACTATATTAGAAAATTTAAAGGGTATCAAACAATTGTTAAACATTTGAATTCACTTTTTTTTTCCTTTCTATTCCCCTAGAGAATATGGGGCTTCCACATATCCTCGGCGATTCTCTTTGTCTTGCGCCATCCTTTGTACTTCGGACCATGTATTGTCGCTTCGCTCCACGTTGTTCTTGGTCTCCCCACACTTCTTCTCCCTTGGGGATTCCATTCTAGGGCCTGGCGCGCTAGTGATGTAATTAGCCGCCTCAGAATGTGGCCTATCCATTTCCACTTTTTCCTTCTTATCTGGACCCAGATCAGTTCCTGCTTTGTCACACTTTGACTTAACATAAGGTAAAATAATTAAATCATGCTGTTTTAAAAGACATGTACTTCAAAGTTTAAATTCCAATAGGTAAAATTAAAAATTTTTTATTAAACTTAAAGAAAATATGATGTCGCCATTACCAGTACCTTCTTTTTTTTTTGTTTTGCTGTTTTCAAATGTTTTCATCACTTTTATTAAATTTCATTTTTCAACATTTTTAACACGTGTTATTTTGGGAATTTTTCTTGTTTTTTTATTTTAGTTTTTGAATCTTCAACTCCCTTGACTCTATTTTCATTCTTATGTAAGTTTGTTTTTGTATTTCTTTCGACGTTCAGAAGTAAAAATATTTTTAGTTGAGATGAAATGCTCTTTAATCAAATGTTAAAAAAAACTGTTTTTCTTTTTTTTATTATTTCATAATTTATCATTTGTTATAAAATAAAATGAAAATATTATCATTGTTTGTTTTCAACCGCTAATCAACCTTATATTATTTAAGGGTAATTTGATACAGGATGCTTATTATTTTGTAGAATTTATTGCTAAAAAGTTACTTTCACAGTTCGAATGTCAGCATAATGAATTTTCTAATAATTTCTGTGTCTATATGCGAAATTTTTAATTTATTAAGAGTATGGGTAGCTATGCTAATACAGAAAGCAATCCATTAATAAACACTTATTCTATTATGCATGACGGCTATTGCATTAAAATCGGCATACTCTAAAGACCGAGATACTCTGACATTAAACACTTGTTTGATTTTTGAATTCAGAAAGATATAGAACTAGTCTTTTTCCTATTCTCTACTTCACAATACAATTTTAGTGCAATACCATAATTTTGCCTTTTTGGGGCTTTAAATATCGAAAATCCTAGTTAAAAAATTATGAATTTTCCCAGTATTGTTGCCCCAATTTTGTTTTTTTTTCATTCGAAAAAAGGCGTTTCATTAACTATTTTCTATTGTTAATGTGGACAGACATAAATATTCAATTCCAACAATTGTTTTTCGTATTTCACTTATAATATTTAAAGTTGTATAGATTTCATCAATTCGCCATAAATTTACCTAAAAATTTTCAATTGTATTGGGTTCAAAATTTAATTACTAAAGATACTTCCCTGTATGGCACCCTGTATAATAATATTAGGAAATATGATTATCTTATTGCGGTAGTATTGTCAACTATATTATCTATTAAAACCACAGGAAGTTATTTTCCATCAATTTTAATTCGTTTTTATTTTAGCCGCAGTGAAAATCCCAATATAGTTTAGTTATTGTTATAGTCAGTCCTTGTATTCTAAAGATGAAAACGAGAAAATTCTATTTTTATTTAGTTTTTTTTTTTTTTTTGTTTTACTCCTTGTTATTTTCACGTTTTGCAAATAAATGTTTTATGTTTTTATGGTTTATCATTAAAATTCAATGGAAAAATTCTCTGAAGAAAATTACTTAGTTATAAAACTATATAGTTAGATATAAAATTTGTTATAAACCATGTTTGACATGATGAACTTTTGTTCCATTTATAAATTTAATATTATGAATAAAAATTAGCCATCTTGTTTTCAAATATTAAGAAAAATTGAAAATAAAATAGTAAAAAACTATTAAAAAATAAGAAAGGGAGAATATAAGAGATAAACAAGAAAATTATTAACACAGTGCTCAATTTTAATTAAATGTAAAGAGAATGAGAAGAGAATTTGTTACAAAGTATGGGCAATATAATGGTCCATAAAGATCTTTACTCTATTTAAGTAATTTAATACTTATTATTTATTATAAAAAATTCATTTTGTAGATCCTTCAGAGTTGCATCAGATTTGGAGTTTGAATTAACAAAATTTTCTTGTTCATGTTATGTAAAAACAGTCCGGAACATATTTATATTACTGCAGCTTGATCGCTTTTTTAGATTTGTATTATATTACCATTGAATTTAGATTTGTATTAAATTACCATTGAAGCAGTATCCATACGAGCTCGAACAAAAAAAAAGGCCTGAGACATTGGCCACAATGAAAATTATTAAAATGGTTCCTGGTATCGCGACGGTTTTTAGTAGTTTACCATTTTATTCTATGGTGCAATAAGTATTATTTTAACAAGTGTCTAACAATCAGGAAAGTCCTATTCCAGCGTCAAAATTTTTCTCGATATACCTATAATGGCCGACAGTCTACCGAAAATAATAAAAATATATTTTAAGAGTGACTAACAAGTCAATTTTTGGACAGCTATTTGTCAGGTCTATTTCTGTGCATTAGAAAGTATTGGGTTCTTATTTAGTTATTAATGTTATAATCATAAAATTGAGGTGCCCAGGAAAATTCAATTTTTATTTGAATTCCAAACGTTTCACGACATTACTTTGACTAAAAATAAGGATTTTATTCAGTTGCAAACAAAAAATCACAATTGGAAAGGTGTCTGTTATTCATCTCTTATTTTTGTCTCTGATATGAAAATTAAATAAAGAAATTAAATTGTTTACACGTAGAAACTATAATGTTGCACTGGGATTAAAATCGTAACTTGATGTCCTTATAACTGTAATAATATTGTGAATTCTAGAAGTTTCATAAGGTGAATTTTTCCTTCTTTTTCTCTGAATATAATAGAAAAAAGTAATATAGATAAAATGAAATAACTGAAAATATTTTTCAGTTTCAAGTACTTTATATATACGACAGGATAATAAAAACAACAAAAAAAACAGAACAAAATAAAAACCATCAAAAAACAAATGAACATGAAATTTTGTAATTGAAAGGAACATCGATGACAGCATATTATTATATGTATAGATTATTATTTTTGTGCTTCTATTGTACAAGGCCAATTCGGAAATAAAAACATGTTTTTTCCTTTTTTGTTTTTTCTAAACACAAATGCACTAACATGAATATAATATTTTACATTGCTATTGCTAATATACCTTTCTTGAATTAGAACTCATATTTTTGTCACTTAATGCAATTTCATATATGAAAAGATTGTGCAATAAACCAAGAATTCTTATAGCAATAATTGTGTAGGATGTTCAATTGAAATCTAAAGATATAAAATTATGATTGTTTTTACTATATTTGATATCTAACACAAACAGCATCCTCATATTATAGTAATGATTTTGAACTAGAAAATGATTCTTAATTTATTTTGTGTTTTAATAAATCAAGCATAAAAAAATGTGAACTGCATTCATTGCTTACATCTTATTCTATCATGCACTCGAAACTTATAAAATAAAATATAATGAAAATTTAGAATAGTCGTGATCTGTGAGATTATTGAAACAAAATTCTAATAAATATCAATAAAATTTAATTATAATGAAAATTTTTATAAAGATAAAGTAAAATAGGCTTTAAATTTACTTAAAGAAATTATTATTTTATTATAGTTTCGCCACAAGCTATAATTAATTTTAATAACAGGATCAATTGTTAAAAATTTCCTGTAAATATTCTAGTTAAAATCATCCCAATTTTAAAGATGATTTTTATTTTTCATGAAATATACGTAGCTCTTATTTAATGCCATCTTTTCAATTATAATTTCAACTTGTGTCGTAAAATCTAATTTTCACCGGAATATTTTTCGTACAAAAAATAAATTTATAAAGGAAAATTTCAATTTTCTATGAATATGAAAATGTGACCTTAAAATTTTTTAAAAAATTATTGGAAAATCTAACAGTGACCTTTTATTACAGTCATTAATAATAATTAAGTTGAACTAACCATCTCTTAAAATATTTTATATATAATTGCCAAACAAAGCATCCTTTCTCGGTGTGGGTTATTCGTTTAATATCTCAATTACTTATTATAATATATTTTTTTAAAAATTATTTTCAAGGATCACAGTACATCTATAATCCAATCTCTCTCTAATCTTTTACAGTAAGTTTTATACTAAAGTATAACAAATTTTTTTTTGTTTATATCTATTTTAATAAAGGATCAATATTATAAATCAAATATATTCAACTCCTTAATCCATAAATTTACTTTAATCGTATTTGATATAGATGTATTTTAAAGTAATTGTATTTGAGACGCGCGGCACATAAGTGGCCTACCCAATATTTTTGCAAAAATGAGTTATTATGTTCAATACAGCTGTATGGCCTAAAGAATATTGTTCTTTATTTCCAAAATACTTTCCTGTTTTCACTCTATTTTAACATAAATTCATTTTTGCCTCTCAACTCTGTCGAATATGTTATATAATTATAATATAATTTATAATAAAATTTGGAATGTTTATTGAAGGCTCTTCTATTAAAATTTAAAATTTTATCAAAGATTTCTACAAAAATATAACATTGATTAATATAAATTAGATTTTAATTAAAAATATTGAAAATGTTTTTGCCTGTATATCAATGTAATTAATTATAATTATTTTAAATTAAAAAATATTATCCGTTTATGTAAGAGCGTTGATAAAAAATGGGATCTTTGCATTATTATCTTCCGGTTTTTGGATTTTTGATATTATAAATTTAAGTTTTGTTCTATTATATTAAAAATTTTAAAATGGAAAATATATTCTACAATTTTATAAATAAAATAATTTCCAAACTTTAGAAAAATTATAACTAAATTTCAGCGATCTCCTTTTACTTTCTTATTGTTTCAATAGCAATTTTTTAATAATTAACTTTACCAATGGTACCTAAAATTAATGTTTTACTCATTTACATACTGAGAATTTTAGACTTTTTAGTGTGCAATTCTCGCAGTTTTTTCAGTGTATGACTAATTTTATAGCTTTTTTGAAATTTTAGAATACCTAATATTAAACACAATTCGAAAATATCTTTAGTTAGCCGTGATGCGTCCAAAATTCTAAAATTAGGCTTTATATAATTAAAATTGATTTATGTATGTAGTTAACTATTGAACACTAAATCTGAAAGAGGAGCTATCAAGAAGGCTCAATAAATTAATATTTTCAAGGATAATTTTAAATAATATAATATATTATAACTTTAGCTACAACAGTCGTAGAACCACCAAATTTTGTGAGCATATGAAACTCAAAACGGAGAATTCGTTGATATTAATTTTATGCTGCTTATTATTTGAACTAAATAGATATAGGTTAGGAAATTTAAGAAGTAACATTTATGAAATCGAAAATAACTTTTTTTTTATAATTCAGTTAGAAGCTTGCCTACTCGCTCTTGCTTTGAATTGAAGTTTTTTTATATTTGCGCACTCGTTGAGCAATTTTTAAACTTGTTTATAGCAGTTAGCGGACTTTTTAATATAAAAATCATAAAATTATGAAGGTTTTTAAGAGCACATACCTTTATTTTGTTAGAATTAGCTATCTTTGGTTGATTGATTAGTTCACGTGACCGGTCTAGCAGAACCATCGCACTCCTATTAGCAGCAAATGTGCCGTTTTGTTACCACTACCGTGTGATCACCAGGCTGCTATTAAGCGTACGATTACACGTGAACTATCTTAGATACCCGGTTCTTTTGGGAATGTATTTCAATCCGCGAATGTTCTAATATTGAATATTTCATCCAAGCGCGTCGCGTACGCTCTGCTCCACGTGACCAATCCACAAAGAGCCGAGCACTCGCTGATAGAGTGAAAAATGGTCCTTCTTGTTTACTTCTCGGTCGTTCAGACACGTTTTGTTGAAGGGCAATTGCACTCCAATCGTATGCTCATTCAGCGGGCAGTGTCTTGGGCAGGCAATGTCAAATTTTTCTGCCTATTTTTTATGATTTTTTTATGAGATTATAAATTATATCTTGTATATTGTTAAATTAAAATTATTAATGCATTTTTTTTTTTCAATTTTATATAATTGCAGATAGAAGTTTTTTAGTAGCAAATGCCCAATCAGAGACGCATCATATCATTTGGTGTTCGGATGGTTTCTGTAAAATGACTGGTTTTACACGCGCTGAAGTGATGCAGCGCTCAAGTTCAACTGATTTTCTTCACGGACCAATGACATCACAAGTGGCTGTGAATCTTATTAGGGAGGCTCTTACAAAAGGCTATGAAAAACATTTTGAAATTTTATACTATCGTAAAAATGGTAAGTATAAAAAGAATAATATCGAGCACCACTTAGACGACGATCAAGAGATAAAATCGAATTAATTTTTAAAAATTAAATATTTTCCTTTGTTTTTTTTTTCTTTTCATATTTACAAAAGGGACGAAATTTCTTTGCTCAGAAGTTATAGCACCTATCCGTTCAGAGGCTGATGATATCTCATTGTATATAATTAATTTTGAAGATTTATCAAATCCTACAACATCAGAGCCACCAATTGATGAACCGCCTGGAAGGTTAAGTAAATGTAAGTTTATAATTTATTTTTTTTTCTGTTTTGTTAATTTTCAAAATATATAAAAAAATTTTTATTGATTTTGTAGTTGATAGAGCACGTGCTAGTTTTAAGCAATCGTTTAAATTCGGTGGTCTAAGAGAACGTGGCCTTAGATTAGCTGGTTATTTAACGCCTCCATCCGATGTAACACAAGAAGAAGAGGAAGCTCATGAAAAGTAAGATTTAAATTAATTTTTTTTTGTTTAAATTATTTATTTATTAATAATAAATTTAATATTAGCAATACAGCTTGTTTAAATATTAAATAAAGATGATGAATAATGTTCTAAAAAATTGTTTTTTTTTTAAAGAAGCTGTTTGGCTTTTTATAATTTAATTAATAAAATTAAAAATAAAAATAAAATGTTTTATAATTAAATTTACATTAATTAAACAAAAAGGAAAAAATAATTTATTTTCTTTTCTTATTTTCTTTTTTTTTTTATTCCCGAAAATTGTATTAACATGACTATTTGAACTAAAACATAAAAAAAATAAAAACCAATATTGTGTTTTTTATTTTTCAAAAATAACAAAAATTTTTCGCTTTTTCAGAAACTTTGGGTACGTTTAATTCAAATGTCTATTTTTGTAACAAAAAAAAAAATTTTATTATTTTAATGATATTTGTCCGCTTCTTTAGATTTAATTATTTCATTTCAAGAGATTAATTTTTATTATTTTTTTTTCATTTTTATATGCCAATTATACCGCTTAATTTATGACAAGAAAACAAAAAAACAAAACAATTAAAAGCACAATTACAATTACAAAAATATTTTATTTCAATTTATATTGTACTTCTATTTTACTTATTATACATGTCATATGAAAGTCATTATACCCTATTAATAAATTAATAACATACCTGTAGGTCCATTAATAATTAAGTATTTTAATATTAAGATTAAAATTGAAATGATTTCATCAATTTCGAAATTATAATGAAATTATTCACAGTATTATATACGTTGGCGATATTTTTTACTTTGTTGCATGGGATACAAAAAGGGAGGTCATGTGATAGTACCAAATTTCACATGTCAATTTTTCGACGGCAATCAGTTTTTCGACGCTAGGGATACGTAAATAAACTATTTTTAGAGAGATGTCTTTCGGTATGTTTGGATTTCTTTCGGTCTGTTCAGATCAGTTTGATTAACTTTTTAGATATATCAGGTCTCTGCAACTAAATTTTTGCTACAGGGCGATTTTACTTTTCTGACTATATTTAAGAAAATAATTAGCCTATACATAATCCTTGAAGTTTAATTTGCGAATTAATGGTGTTAAAACAATTGCTATCGGAAGTAACAACCGATAAATTATTCATGGAAGTCGGATGATATAAAGAGAAATTCTACTAAGAGCCAAATTAATATTTTTCTGTGTATTTATTATCCTGTTAATGGCATGGTATTTTCATAATGTATAAAACATTTTCGCTGAACTAAACAATATAACTTGCGATCGGTTATGTGTTGACCACATTCGATTTTTTTATTGCGTTTTCGAAATGAAATCATATTTTGTATTACAGTATATTCTCGAATAATTAAAAAAATTGCGGTAAATTTACATTTAGAATTAAAATTATGGTTATAAAAAACGATAAAACTGAGTTAATTATTTTAGAAAGGAATTATTGTTAGGAACAAATGAAATCTCTGCAAAACGGCTCTTACCTGTTGTGTAAATAAAATGTAGCTTTAGCATTTTTACCAGGCAAACAATTTAAAATCATTTTTCTTGACGGAATCCACTAACCAAAATATTAATCATACTTTAAAGGTTTTGGATATATAGAACGTTTCTATATATACAAAGCAGGACGTAAAGGGTTAATTACAAATAAGTTTTTTCAAAATTGTATTTTAAAATGTAAAACTTAAATATTTCTGAAAAAGGCTTATTTCTTATTTTATTATTTTCTTCACATTTGCTTATTATAATTACAACGCTTCTTATATATAAGTGTTCGTGATAACACTTAAAAGATTTTGATAACAAACACACAATTTTGCATTCAAACAATATTATTAATAATTTTTTGTGCTATTACTTTTATTTGATTAATTTGCTCTATATTGTAAATTGTTAATTTTCAATGTTGTGTTGTTTATGATGGTATCATTTTAATTGTTGTTTCTATATCTGTTTACATAAACGCTTGAAAATATCATAACAGACCACACCAGACAGATCTTTAATAATGCATTTTATTTTATGTATATACACACAATATTATTTTCTGTAATTGAAAATAAATTAACACAAATGAATGTTAATATAAAAACTATAAATATTAAATATAAAGAAACAAAAACAGAATATTTGTTTTTTTTATAGCCAAGTTACCCTCCCAAAAATTGAATCGGGAAAGGTATGGACACCAGTATCAACACCAACATCAACATTGCGAAGTAAAGAGACTGAAAAATTACGTGATTCCTTACGTTTAGAAGATTTAAAAACTGTAGTACCAGATGTAAGTATTAAAAAAATTCTAATATTTATATAGATACCTATACGATATTTCCTATAAAATATATATTTTGAGTATTTGTATATAATATATACATACATTCCATATTATTTAGACTTTCATATTTTTATAAAAGTAATCGAAATTTTTCACACTAAATTAACTATATAGCAATGTTCATTAATATTTTTGCATAATTATTATTAATGTTTTACTAACTCTACATGGTACCATAAATCTAATATTTTGTAAATTAAATTCATTATTAACATTTTTATAGAAAGACTAAAAGTAGGATAATCATGATTATCATTAAAATCTAGTCAGCAGTATAATACTTTTAAAATATAATAATATGATGTTGTACAATGGTAGTTTTGCATCCTTTTTAGAATCCAATTCTATTGCTTATATTTTATAAATTTAACACGTATAATAATTAAAAAAAAAAAAAAAACAAATTATTAACGCGCATCTTCCTGTATAGAATTTATGCTGTTAAAAAATTTAGTAAATCGAAAAATTTATGTTGATATAGAAAATGGATAAAAAATTTTAAAAGAATACAGAAAAAAAAATTGGTTAATTTTATAAAATTTCAGAGGGTGACTGCTAAATCAATTGCCTATATAAGCACTTTTATGGTAGAAACAGAATGCCATGGAAATTTTATTAAAGTAAGTTAGAAAAACTTTAAAGAAAAATCTTCAAATTCATATAGTAATATATAGGATGGATCATCATATGCCCCACTCCCCAGAATCATTATAACAAAATTATACTAATAAAATCTTACATAAATTTGTTATCATAAAAAATAATTAATTATATTAATAAAAAGTCGTGTAATCAATATTGAATGTTAATATTATACAAAATTAATTCAAATATTCTTTCGAAAGTTAAGTATATTTCGGAATATCTACTCAATAATTATTGTTATTTATACATTTGAATTTCAAAAAATTTTCTAATTAATGCACTTTCACGGCTGATTTGTACTAATACAGAAAATAGTAGTTTTTGAGTAAGATACTGTTATACATATATTAAAATTTTAATTTTCCGTCTTCAACAGTATTAAATTTCGGTAAAATACTCCTATAAATCTAATTTAATTGCGAAAACAACACAAACATAATATTTATATATTTATAGGTTATTGCTTAGGTAAACAAAAATCATTATAATATTTTAATATAACAAGTATGAATCTATCAAAATTTACACAAAACATTTAAATTTTATAACAGGTTATCTCAAATCATTTTATGTCATTATTACCATGACAATGACAACATTTTTTTTTTAAATAAATTAATAAATTGAAGGCAAGAGTGAATGAAGGTGAGTGATAGAGTTTTTGAAGTTTCGAGTAAATTAACTTTCTTTCAAAGCAAAATAATTCAAAAGTCGCACATAACACCTTTTAAAGAAAAGTTGTCTCTTACACTGAATCGTTTTTTGAAAAAACGGGTTTTTGCATATGAAAGATAAACATATAAAACTTCTATTTATGCAATAAACCCATTTTTATCAAAATTGTATATGACAGCTTCATTCACTCGTGTCTTCAATTGTAACACAATTCTTATTGTTTTGAATTAGGAATTTTTTAAATTTCATTTAAATTTGAAATTAAAAATTTGTATAATATTATTTAATACCCTTTTTTGCCGTATTTCAGAAACCCGTAACTGCTAAAAAAGACAAATCAGAATTTGTACATACTAAAAGTTTAGATTTTGATAGTCACTATAAAGGTAAGTTTGTTTTAAATTGAATGAAGAACAAATTTTTTTTTTTTAAATTTATAAACATACTTTTTATTTATTATTCCATAATAAATTATTCCTTATAAATAAAATTGAAAATTTTAAATTTAAAATAAAATCACTTTTAAAATAACGAATTACGATATATAAATTAATTTACGATATAAAATTTGAACGAAAAAAAAAAGCTTTATAGTTATAAACTTTCAGAATAAAAGCTCTCTCTATCTGAAATTTTAAATTACTGTATTTAATTTTTTTTTATTTATTTTATTTCCCTTGTGTTAATTTTATTTTGAATCGTACTCGTATCTGTTATACTATTATAGTTTTAGAACTAAATAAAAATTTTAATATTTTTAAATGTCTTTCACGTATAATTGTTATATTGATAAAAGGAAAAAATATAAAAATATTATATATATTATTTTGTACACAATATAAATAATTATTGTCTTTGCTAATTGTGTACTAGAACCAATCATTAGCTAAATCAAGAACCTTATTTAATAAAATGTTATACATACATGAAAATTGAGAATAATTTTTTACAAAAACAAACATTCAAAATAGTAAATGCATGTCTCAATTTTACGAAAATTCATAATATAAAAATAATATCTTCATTTTGTTGTAGTATATATATATTATTAAATTATAGTTTATGTTCTAAAAGCACCAACTATTAGTTGTTATATTCTTATAATAAATTTAATTATAAAAAATAAATGATTTAATTAAAACATTATGTAAAATAGTAACAAAATAAAAATAATTATAATATAAGATAATAAAAAAAAAACTTAATATACTGACTATTTTGAATAGATAAAATTTGTATAAAGGAAAAGCTTTTCTAAATAAAGTGCACTATAGATGTTAGATAATATTATACAAACTGCTAGAAGTATACTGTTATACATAATTCATGTACCTATTTTCTATTGTACATAAAAAATAATAATAATATATTTTGTGTTACAGAATAAAATTTAATAAAATATTACACCGTGGAATAAATGAACTTAAAAAAATTATTTTTTTTTAGTCAAGAAACTAACCGCGAAATATTAGGGAAATTTCTGTTAAATTATTTCGAAGCGAAATTATTCTTTCAATTTTTGGAAAAGTAATTTTTTTCGCTGAATTTAATAGTGGTATTTATCATATACACAAACCAGTTCATTATTTTTGTTTTATTTTTATTTTTCTCATTTTATTTTTTCACGATTTTAGCAGTGTTTCTCAATTAAAAAAAATTTTTTCTTTTCTTATAAAAAGTGTTGGCGAGTTATTAGTAATTCACTAATAAATATTTCTTTTTTAAATAGCCTAGCTTACCTATTCCGATGGTAATCGTCGTTACTCGGTTTCTTTTTTAAGATATTTTAAAGAGAGCAAATAAAATCTTTTTCAGATGAATGTCGGTCTGTCTGTCTCTCTGTGTATCTCACGTTGGGCTGAACCGATTATATGTGAGTTTTTTTCAGCTTTGTCACAGATTAATCATCTTTTTGGATAGGTCAAGCCTCGAAAGCTTGAGTTTTGTTGGGTCGATTTTACATTTTTCCGGAGTACCTATAAATGTAAAATGGACCCTCTAGAACAATGAACTTAATAGGTTTTTGAAAAAATCAAGAACCGAACTAGCCACTAAATTTTATATTTTTCATCATATTTACGGAACTAATTGATGGAATTCCTTGAAATTTAATATGTGAGTTTCGGCTGTTATCGAAATTAACTGGCAAACTTTTCAAGGAATTCGAAAAGTATAATACGAAATCGTACTAAGAGTCAAATTAACGTATTTCGAGAAATATTACCTAAAAGTAATCTTCTCTAAGTAATCAATATCAGAGAATAATAAACTGAATTATTGCTGGAAATAAAATTTACACATTATATAAACATATTTATCTAGTAATATCGAGTTTATTAAGGAATATGTGTAAAATTTAAAAGCTTGACTGAGATATCGAATAAACATTGATAATTTTAATTTTTTCTTTTTCCATTTATTTTTATACATTCAGCTATATATTTTATATTTTATTTTAGGTGAATATTTTCATACATACACAATATCTCTAGTTTCTCTTAACACAATCATTTTTCTTCACTACTAAAACACACTTTTAATTTTTTTTTTTTTGAATAAAATTTCAACAAGTAAAATTATAATATTTTTTTTTAATAATTTAAACGAAATAATAATAAAATAAAAAATAAAATATCAAAATAATTAAGAATAAGGAAAAAAAAAGGACGCTTTTATTGTATAATTTTTTTTTTAAATGGCTGATTATTTGGCTGTGTGTGTTGTTAATTTAAAAACAATTTAATAATTATTAAATTTTTAATAAATGTGAGTGACTTATAAATATTTTGTTAAAATTTATGTTTCACTTTTTTCTTTATATGGAAAATATATCAAATAATTTGTATGTATGTATATCTGTTTTTTTTATATTATTAAAAAATATGATTTTTTTTTTGTTTTTTAATAAATTTGTTATATAAAATAAAATATAATTAGGTATTACAAATGTTAGATAGCTAATATTAAATTATGAAATTAAGTTTCAAAATATATCATGGTTTTTGGACGCATATCCAACATAAATTATTTCTGCATGATTCTGATTATGCTGCATAGCTACATGTATTAATAAATTGTGCAGAAATAAGTATATTAATTAATGCGCTTATGCTATATATGTTGAATGTCATGCCTTGTTTGATAAGCTATAAATTAAATTTAAAAAATTTAAATAAATAGGGAAAACTTGCTTAAATATTATTGAAAATTGAACCTAATTAAATTATTTGGCGACTTGATCATGGATATTGAATTTTATAAACAAAATTCGTAAATGTTTAAAAATCAAATTAAACAATCGAACAAAATCCATGAAGAGTGTTTTATGCGTAATAAGCCTTCGCTAAGAATTTTATTGCTAATTTTATAATTTTTCATTAATTTTATTACAAAATATTTTTTTAATAAATATTTTATTTGTACAATTTAAGTTTTATAGTAATGGTCCGATTCTGACTTTTTCGGCATCCTACTCGGTTTCTAAGAAGTTCGCCCACCTGTTTTTAAGGAAATTAAGTCATAATATTTGCGCCCCTGTTTTCCGGCGCAATAACTTCAAAAATCTTATCAAGTAAATTAAATTTGCGAACAGAAAAATATTTGCTGGGTGTTTGTAATTTTAAAGTCACGACATTTATAAACAAATTCCAAACTATTCTAAAAGCACATACACATATCATTGACGGCAAATATTTTTAATCGATGCACAAAAAAAAAAAAAAAAGAAATATGTTAGATTTGTTAATAATAATTCAGCGCAGATCAATAAGCGATCGTTAATTCTTAAAAGTATATTTAAATAAAAATTAACATTTTCATGCAAACTGTGTACAATAAAACAAAAACTACGCGGTAGTCACTATTGTTTTTGCTATAAATATTTTTAGGCTGTAATAAATTTTACTCTTAAATTTATTAATTTCAAAAAAAAAAATTTGTACATCTGTTATTTATTGGAAATCAATATTGATTTAACTTATTTGAACTTCTGTATAGAGAAAACAAAAATTAATTTAAATTTTAAATTGAAGTTCATTTCTATACGGTCTATTGTCAAATTATATGAACATAATTGTATTATTTAACAATGGGTGATTTTTTTCCATTTTGGTTTTTCGTATTTTCATTGTTAATTTAAAATGGACTGAGTCTAATTAGCCTTTTCGCCACGGAAATTCCGACATTCAATTATATATTTTAAGTTACTAATATAATGGTATTTCGGTAGGAAGGTTTGAAATAGTAATTATGAAAATTAAACTCTTTGGTATACCAGTAAGTCGCAGTCATGGCTTCATAATAACAATTGTTAGTTTATCGATTCAAAAAGTAGTTCCATAAAATCTCAAATTTCGAGTGTTCTTTCTTCAAAAGCATAAAAATCACCCTGTAAATAAATATGAAAAATATTAACAATGAACGTTCTTAGGATTATTTTTATGTTTGGAATTATTTTAAAATAGTACATTGTAACTGGTTACCGAGTAAATACTTTGTGTTAGCACAAAAAACTAAAGTCAAACTAAAGTTTAATTCGAAATATCAGTTAATTAATTTAGCTATCAGTTTAAATTTTGTGTGTTTGATTGAACATTTATGTGAAATCACTTTATATATGCTTGAAAATTAAGAGATTATGGAATAAAAATATGCTCTTAGTGAAAATTCAAAACATAATTTTTGCGAAATTATGTAATTTGAATAAAAAAGAAGAATTTTAAAAAGTTTAAAATGAATAATAATAAGTGCTAAGATAAAACAACGATGCTTTACAACAAATTTGGAATCAATAACAACGTATCAAATCTTAATTGGTTGCATTTTATATTCAAACATCAAAATATTGATCTTAATTACCTTTATAATGGTAAAAATAACGTAAAATTAATATTAAATACGATTTTTCACAATTTTATATAATATGTCAAGCGAATTGCTTTGGTCAAAGATCAGTAGTTGTCATGTAACTTAATATTGCATGAACGAGCCAAAACAATAATCATTTTGACGAAAAAAAGGCAACTATCAGATTCGTTAGCAGTTTTTGTAGGAAAAAATAGAATGAAATAAAAACATTAAATTGTTAAACTGAATACAGACTTTACTCTGTACACAAAAAAATAGCAGCATTTTCAACTGGGCTATATTCTAGCGTTTTTTTGTCAATTTCAAAATTTTTCTCTTATACCTACAATACTTCATTAGTTTTAACTGAAAATCTGTTATTACAAATTAATTTTAAAATCAAAAGTGTTCTTTCTACATTATACACTTATTTCAATTCTAATATTCTAAATAAACAAATTTTTAGACCAATGGTATAATATTGTTGTATACCACTACGAATCACCTTGTATAATGAATTTGTAAATTTCAGTTGGCAATAATTACATAAAGCTAGAATATTTTTTAAGTCAAAATACTTAATACGTATATCAACATTATAAATGTTTTCTTATAGTGAACAAACATTTACTTTAAATTGGTGTTTCAATTTATAATTATTTTATTTTTATACTATTATTTTATATTGTTATATTGAAATCAAATTGAGAGTTACTTTTATAAAAAAAATATATATATATAGATAGCGTTATATACCTACATAAATAGAACCCCAAATTATTGTTCCTTCCCTTAATAAGCTGTTGTGTTTAGAACATAAAAAGCACAAGCTGTTGAAAAAAAAAAAATATTTAAAAAAAAAAAACAAAGTAGAAAGAAAGGAAAATATATGGTTTTCTTATTTTTTTTTTTTTTTGTTTAATTATATATTATGATGTGTTGGTTGAATTTAGATGAGGATCAAAGACTTATACACAATGTTGTAAATGAAACCACAAAACCAATTAGTAATCATGGCCTTTTACATAAACGAGCTCATACTGTCGACGATTTTATGAAAGGTAAATTTATGGTTTGGGTTTGGATTTTTGAAAAATTTTGTTTTTTATTTCTTTTTGATTTTTATTTAGTTTTAAGAATTCATTTTTTTTTGTTTAAATTTAATTTTCTAAAATTCAATAAAAAAAACAACAATTTTGTTTTGCAACTATAGGAACTTGTTTTAAAACTTTAAAGTAAATTTTTTAATGAAATTTTTTTTGTTTTTTTTTTTATATAAGAATTTTAAAATTAATGGCTTAGTAAATTTTTGTTTCAATTCAGATATTTTTTTATTCTTGTAAAGAATTTTGCTTGTAAGTGTATCGAGGAACTTTTTTGATGATGTCAAACTTAAAGTGTATAGAAAACATTAAGTAGTTTTGGAAGTTCAATTCTGATTGAGATTTTAGCAAAATTATAGAATATTGCTTTTACGATAAATAATTTTGTTGCTCTTTTTTTTTTTGATAATTTTAAACGATCATTGCACTATTAACTGCTTAGTCGTTTTCTTTCCATTAATTTTTGCAAAACTAAGTTACCATTTGCACAACGACAGGTCAAACTCCCCTTCAATATTGTAAAGTAAGTCCAACTAGCGAAAACTAAGATCATTTTACAAGTTGAAATTATGTTTCGTAACTTGTCCATTTCAAATTGTTGTTCGTTTTCAGCCTTTATTAAACCCAGAAATCTGTTTTTTTTTTAAATTTGTTCCTAAAAATTAGGGACTCCCACTAACTTAGTTTCTTTACTCTCTGTTTTAAAATTTCACATTGCAATGATATTTAGTGGCCCTAACTGGTTTTACTAATTAAATTGATAATTATCATTATGTTGTAACATTTGAAAGTGAAGAGCTGAGAATGATTAAATTTATATTTTCTACGTTTATCCTTTCTTTGTGACAACCGGTAGTCCTTGAGGGATAATCACTATATGACGAACCATCTAACTTCAAACTCCAACTCAATTTTAATTTCAAATTTCAATTTCTTTTTTAATTGGCAAATCCTATCTACAATGTAATTTACGGTTCGTGTTTTAAATAAAATCATGTTATGTGAATGAAATGTAGATTATGTATGCGGGTAATTGAACTCCGATTTCTTAAATTTTTAATTTAATTGAACTGATAATGTTATACGTTAAGGAAAATTGAGAAAATATTTTAAATATTACATTTTAAGTTTGACATTAATTCATTCAAAATATTATATTAGAAAAAATTTAATTCATATGGTTAATTTAAAAATGGCTTATTGAATTTTTGTCGGCCTCTATACATGCTTTGGAATGTGATTACCTATGAATTAAAATAAAAGCCCTCCCCCCATATGAATTAATATTAAATTTTGTTTTTTTTGTCGCTTATATTATTTTTAAACATAATTTTTTTTCTATAATGTAATAAAATATTTTTTTAATATATATGTAAATGCTTTTACAAAAAATTTTGCAGCATAAATTTTTTTTAAATATTTTTCTCTTAATCTTCAAAATGATTTTGCTTGTAATTCTTCAAATGCTTTAAAATTTTTTTTTTGGCAATGCATGATGAAGAAAGCCTGAAATTAATTTTTTTTTTTATTTTAAAAATTTATTTTTGATTATTTTTTTCTTTTCCATTTATCTAGAAATTTTTTAGTAGAAAATTTATTAAAACAAAAAAATAATAAGAGTAAATAATTACCTATAATACAAGAGTACCTTACTGGTTGGTTATGTGGAAGAAGGATATTTATATTTCATTAACTAAATTTAAAGGATTAAAATATTAGAAAGGAAAAATTGGGGAAAAATTGGCTTTAAATTATATAAACAGAATAACAAAATTATAAATAAAAATTAAAAAAAAAATTTCTTTACAAAAATCAAACAAATCAAATAAATTTAATTTAAAAAAAGAAAAAAACGAGATACATGAAAAATTACATGTTAAACATTGACATCATTTTATACTTAATAATAATTTTTATAATCACACAAAAGTCATTATTAATTTAATTCAAATAATAATAATGGATTGGTTTCTCATTTGTATTCACATTGTCTTGTTATCATTACAATTTTAATAAAGTATCCAAATTCGAAAATGCTATTCAAAAGATAATATTTTTTTACTTATTTTGAAATCGAAGTAATATAGTTTTCGAAAAATTGACCTGACACTATAATAAAAAAAAAAATCGTGTAGGTTGAAATTATTATTTAAGATGGAATCTATGTAAAATTTTCTTTTCTCAAAAATAAATGCCGCTTAATCTTAATAATAAAAGTTATATATGCATACAATATTAAGCATATCTCCAATATGTCGTATGTAGAGACAGAATGAAATATTTACAACATTTAAAAAATTTCAATTTAATTAGAACCAAAAATGTTTAGTAGTACAATTTTTTTTTTATTTTAATAATCTTATTTGGGTACTGCTTTGAATTTGCACGTATCTGTATTTGTACGGTAAACTGTTATTGTAAATATTATTTAATTATTGGAAATTTTAATTGTCTCTTTAAAAACTATTTTCTTTTATGTATTCACATTATTTTATATGATAAATTACAAAAAATAGGATACAAAAATCTTTTTTGAGAACTTTTTCCAATATGCAAGAGATACTTATGATAGCAATTTTTACAAAATTTTTATGTTGATTTGGTTCACTGAGATTTAGTCTGAGAAGCGTGATATTGAAAATTCCAAATTTTCTTTTATAGATAAAATTACATCGGTTCTCAGTATAAAACCCAGTATATTGAATATACAAAGTATTTGGCATAAGATGAGATTAAATAAATAATTTCAGGGACTTGATCAATTTCTAGCAAAAAATTGTACGGGTTCCAAAGTTTAGTATTTATTTATATGGAGAAAAAATCTGGTTCCTATCTTTTTCAATAGACTGTAGCTTGAAAACAAATAAATATCTGCACCCTCCCAACTCATAAAATTCTTTTCTGGAAAATGATCAAAGAATCATTCCCGAAATTAATTGCCACCTTATGTGAAACACTTTGTGTACTAATTGTATTTATATTTACCAATTGTTCAAATTTACATTACAATTCGATTTTAATTTAACAATTATTAAGATCCAATTAAATTTCGATTTTACCTAAATTGTAGACAATCAATCATCTATTAAATTAGTATTCGAACAGGATGAAAAATATTAACGAAACAGATTCAATAATTTTAAAAACAAATATTATTGTTAAGATTAAGGCCAGGTCATTTAGAACTTTCCATTTGGAATGTAAACTTTTAAAATGCTTATTATTTTATTTAAATATTTTTTTTGTTCTTCAAAATTCATTAAAATTTTCCAACGCTTTTCAGCATTATTTAGCATTTCTTTCAATTTATTTATTTACTTTTTAATAAATATTATCAATATGCTTTTTGAAATTATCAATAAATTAAACGCTTTTAAAAGTTCAATACACTATCTTAAGTAAAATAAAATCGCATCTAACTTAAATTACTATTAAAAACCTTGCAAATGAAAAAATGAAAAATAACAAAATTAAATTTTAAGTTTTATTTAAAACAAAAACAAAAAAAAAATTAACAACAAAACTATTATTTAAATTTCATGATGACATAAAAAAAGGAAATCATTTGAAATTACAAAAATCAAATCAAATACAAAAAATATCAAATATCCAACGTCACACAACATTGTAAAATAATTCATTCATCTTCATACAAAAATTCATTTTGATTTTCCCTTTAGTTTTTGTGTCAAAAATTTTGTGTTCCTTTTCACTTGTATCTCCATTACCATAATAGATTTTATAGAGAGCATCCTGTTGTTTAATCATTAATTTTTTTTTTCTTTTAAGTTTTTGTACTTTCAATTTTCTTGTTCATTTCTATTTTATGTTTTGGTGGTTTTTAGGTAATTTTATTTCATTGATATTCAATGTTCTCAAAACCAAATTTCACCCGAAATAGGATATTAGAAAAATTAATATTAAATAGAGTGACAAAAGTGATAAAGGTTATAATGAAAACGGAAACTTTAATTCTAAATTCTTAAAAGTTTTGTGTAATATTATTCTTGTTATGTTACCTGATTAAAATTTATTAATTTCAGTGTAAAATATAGAATTTACGTGATTTTGTGCTACATACCTACGTGCCATTCATAGTCGCTAATTTGCATGAATCTTCCTAATCACGTTTTTATCGAAAATCTTAGTAAATCGACAATTTTTTTACACATTGAAACTAGTTGAAATATTCTTGGTTTTTTGGGAAAAAAATTATAGTACCCTAGTTTTAATTAAAAAATTGAATTTTCCATTTTGAATATTTCCATTTCGATTGCTTAAAAAGGAATAATAAATTATGCAATATGTGCTTTTGGCTAAAATAACAAGTACTAAAATTATTTTTTAATTCAGTAAATCTTTTTAAAGACACTTTGCAAATTAAGGAATTATACTAGATTAAATCTGTGTACAAGTTTAAATGGTTTATTATTAAAAATCGGTATCATTATGAAAATTCTTATATTCAGATTTGCTGTAGAAGTTTCCACGCTATTATTAACTTTATCACTTTTGTTATTTTATTATTGTTAATTTATTTTTCAAATATTCTATTATACCGAAAAAAAAACTCATTCTATTTACATTTAATTATTTTTACATACATAAAATATTAAATACACATCCTTTGAGTGTTACCAGTCAAAATAAACAATTAAAAACTGAAAGACTTATAATTAAAATTATTGTACAAATTATAAAATTCCCTTGTAACGGTCTTAGCTTTTATAACACAACAAATTAAAAACAACAAAAAAGAATTCAACATAATTTTTTTCTTTTATTTTTTTTTTTAATATAGAGCCTTAGAGTTTTACACGAGTTTTATTAATATATTATATAAATAATATAAATAGATCAACATACGAACATATACATTATATGTAAACCTACAAAATGTTAAACATAAAAAGAATTTTTTTTATTAATTTCCGTTTTGTTTTTCTTAAAAATCTTGTTCTTCCTAGTATCCACCTGCCCCAACCGCCCTCACCCCACCCACGTCCGAAAAAAAACGAAAACATTTTAGTAATCCACTTAGAGATTTATTCATTTGTTATTGATTAAAATTTTCATAGTATTAATTACTTCAAATTATTTAAATTGAAATTAAAAAAAATAATTGATAAAAAAAATTTTTATAATTCACAATAATTAAATTAATATACTTTTTTAAATGATACTTTTTCCCTTTATCCCTTTTTTTAAAATCCTTATATATGATTATTTTATATTTAAAAATTTTGAATGATAAGTAAGAAAATAATTGCACAAGGTACATTGATCTGTTATCGACTGCATGCAAGTATTCACTAAGAGAATTAATATACCCTCAGCTTATGCTTATAATCGAATCACCAAAATAATAATCCCAGTGATTTTATTGTGAAAAGTTAAATCTTATTATTGTGTACACAAACTAATTTTGTGAAAATGGTTTGTGTCTATAATAAAATTGTTAAAAATTAATGATTCGATTATCAGTTTATTCTCACAATAATTTAATTACTCAATAAGAATTATTTTTCGAAGTGATTTTTATTTAAAAAATGAATGAGACAACATTTGTGCCGGTAATTTTGAAAAATCTTGATAATAATTGACGAGTCGAACGACTCTTCTTTTTATGTCAAACATTATTGCTTCATAGTGAGTTAAATTATAATTTTTCACTCGAATCTAATTCAATGATCATAATTACCGCAACAATACCCAACTCAACAATACTTACAGTACGTATATTAATTGGAATTTTTGAACAAAATCATTCTAGAAAATAATATCAACTTTGAATTCAGTTTAAGGGAATTTTGTGCAGTTCTGGTAACAAGAATATTTACCTTGTTGTAATTATAATTAATTATAATTAATTTCAAAATGTAGAAATAAAATTTTTTCTAACGAATCAAATTCTTTTTTTTTTTTTCAATTTTAAAAATATTCAACTTAAACTTTTTGAAAAAAAAAGAGAAATATTTTAAATGTAAATTTTAAGGAAAAAAAAAATAAAATTAAAAAATTTTAGTGAAAAAAAAAAGAAACCGAAAAAAAAGACAAAATACCAAATTTTTTTTTAAATTAAATTATTATAGGAGCAGCTGGTCATCAAGCTAGGCAATTTTTTCCATGTGTTTCTTCAGAAAGTGATCTCCAGCGTTATAAAGCGATTTCATTCCGTCAAAATTCATGTATTATCGAACCACATCAAAGAACAACCAGTTCATCACTGTCAAATGTGCCTTCAGATATGAAATCAGATAAACAAAAGGTAATTTCAATTTGAATAATCAAAAACAGAAATATAAATGGAAATTCTAACATAAAATAATAAAAAATACAAAAAAAAAAGAAAAATAAAATATATAAATAGAATTAATTTAAAAGTGGCGAATTGAAATGGTTAAAATTTATGGTTATTTACCAAAAATAATGAAAAATAAAATTCTGGAATAAGAAAAATTAAAAATTTAATTTCAAAAAATAAAAAAAAACAAATAGAATTTTATCGAAACCTTACTCAGTTCGCTCCTTTTAACAATATTTATTATTTTCGAAATATGTATAAAATTTTGTAAATATTTCGAAATTTGAAATTTGATTTTTCGAAAAAAGAAAATTATTTTTTTTTTGTCTTTAATTTACTTTTGCTAAATAATTATGTACCTTTTATACCTACTTTATAATTATTATATAAAAAAAAAATATTTTTTTAATTAATTTAATAAATATGAGCTGTTTGGCAATATTTTGAATATAATTTTTGTTATAAAAAATAATTAAATTTCTTTTTCGAAAATCGCTTAGTGCTGTAAGAATTTTTTAAGAAAAATAATTTTTTTTTTCCTTTTACTTAATTTCTTATTTTTTTTTGTATATTTGATTTCAAAATCAAATTCTTCATTTCTACAATACTAAACCGAAAAAGACAAAAAAAAAAAAGAAAAGAGAAGAAAACCAAAAATTATTTTATAAAATAATTTAATTTCAAATTTATTATAATTTTTTTGTTTTTTGCAAACTATTTTTTTTTTTAAGAAAATAAAAATTTAAATAATTAGTAAAATTTTAGTAATCATCAATAAAATTATTAAAAAATTAAAAAAAAATCATGATTCTTTTTTAATAAAAAATTATACTTAGAAATCACACACACCATAATTTAATAACATTTTAAGAAATAATTTTGATTAAAAAAAAAATTGCCTTAAATCGGAATATTATTAATTTCCGAAGTAATATCCGAAGTAACTGGATTAAATGTCCAAATTTTAATTGTTTATGGATGTCTGTAAATATTTTCTAGGACAAACTCTCAGTTTACCTTTACTCATTCAATGCTATAGTCTCTTAAAATTTTTTACTTTAATAATTCCCCTAAATGTATGCAATATTTATTTAATAATAATAGAACTTTAATTCTAAATGTTTTTTTTTTTCATTATTCCGAACAAAACGAATATTAAGACTACATTGAGACTAGGCAAAGGAAAATGTGCTATATTGAATGTGCAAACCATAGTTTTAACTCTGATTACTGATTTTTTATATAATAACTGAGTGATCCACATTTTTAACAGCATGTCTAATCAATCTAAGATTTTGAGTGAATTTGGTTTGAAAACAATGTTTTAATTTAATTCCAAAATATTTTTCTTTAAATTTGAATTTATTTAGAAATTTTCGGAAAGAAGGAATCTTTTTAAAAATAATTGTATGAGCAAACTAAGACAGCTTTCAATATGCGCTTATGTAATGGCAATATAACAAATAATATCAAAATTATTTCAAATGAACACGTTTAGTACATAAATATTAAATAATTAAATTTGTAAAATAAATTTCTTTTATATTATTTAAAATTTACATTTTAGTAGGTATATTATTAAGATTATTTAGAATTTAAGTTTTGAATTTTTTTGGGATTTTTGTTTTTATATTTTTACCCCCTTTCTGGTTTTAGTTTTTTTTATTAACATTATAATATTTACTTTTTTTTTTTTGGTTTTATAATTGGTAAAATTTAATTTTTAGTTTTTAAATTAAATTTTATATATTTGTTTTTTTTTCTTTTATACTTTTTTTTATATATTGAACAGCATTTTAGCACGCATAGCACACCAAGAAGTGCAGCTGCTTACATGGAAAAACATGATAAAGTAACGTGCCATTACCCATTCAATGTAATTATCACAAAACAAAAATTTATTAGAATCAAAAAAAAAATCGTTAAGAATCCAAAAAAAAAAAAATTAATAATTAAAATTTTAGTTAGTAAAAATCATTATTATTTAATTTAGGTAAATTTTTCTCCTAAAATAAGTGTTATATTACTGTATGATTGTGTAATATCCGTTGTCGTAAAAATGGTGATGTTCTATTCTTTTTTTTTTTTAAAGATTACTTTTATATCATTTTTATTTTTCAAAAATCATTTATTTACAATATTAACCCATTTAAGTTAGAAATTATTTGCAAGCCAAATTTGGTTTTTGGTTAGATGACTTTTGATTTTTGATCTTTCCAGGAGCTTTTTTAAAAAGCCTCGAAAATATTTCTACATATCAGCAATTTTTTGATTGTTAGGCTTAACATTTATTTGAATTTTTACGGGAATTTTCGTATTTTGAAATGAAAATGTTTCTTTAGACGAAAAATATATAATATGCTGATAAAAAAAATAGTTCAAAATGAAAAGTAGTTCGATGACACTTTGTGATTATCCATGTGATGTGATGTGAAATTTCAACAATTCTTCATAAATATTTCATTATTTACGCTATAATTCCAGAATATTTTTCATGTTAATTCCAGAATCTTAAAATGGGCAGAAGACTTAATTAATAAAAATCTATAATTTCTATATTTTTAATAGTTAAATTTTCAATAATTCAATTACAACCCACAAGGTTAATAATATTTTGAAATTGCTTTTGAAAAATTCGGAATTAAATGGGTTAATAAAATTTCTTTTTAAATATAATGTTAGTATAATGTTTTAGTTTGATTCCACTAGTTCAATTTATTACATAATATTTTATGTACCTGTGTATGTATGAATATTTTTTATAAAAAAAAAAAACAGAAAAAAAAATATTTAATTTTATTTATGTTTTAAATCTTATATGTGGTATATGCAGGATTCTCTATATAAAAAAAATTAATGATATTATTTTGAAAATAAATTATAATCACAATCATTAAGTAATTAATTTCAATAATAGTTATTTTATATATTAGTATAACAATATTTATATATCTACAAATATTTAGTAGAAATATAATGTTCTCATGGAGTCGATTAGTGATAATCGGATTGATATATATATAAAAAAAGTAATATTATATTTGGATAATAAATTAGAAATTGCAATTATATATTGATTATTTAGGCGATATTATAATTCTGATATTAATTGTTAAATAGGATATATTTGGGTATCAAATAAAATACTTACTGTGTATCTGCAACATTTCAAAGAATAATAAAATATTTTCTAGGTCATGTAATAGTGATAATCTGTGTAAATGTGTGATTCAAGGTAAATGCAAAGTAATAAACCAAGTATATTTCGGTGAAACTAAGTAATTAAGCACAATCTTCATAACAGCATAATATAACTGATATTTTTTTCGACACTTTCGTTATTTTTCTGTAAAATATCTAAATATATTTTTTTTAAGGCGTTTTGGAAAGGAAAATTATTTTTAAAAGGTCCTCTATATCTGTAAACGTATTACAATTTTTTCCATAAAATATTTATAACTTCCATGAACAAATTGAGTTTCGAACTTTATTTTTTATTATTTTCGGCAATTTAAAGAATTTATTGAATTTAAAGAATATTCTTGTACTTCTTGTAAATATTTGGTAAATGTTTTTCCAGTCAAATTTTGAATTTAGTTACCTAATTCAATTAAGTATTCAATTCAATCAAATATTTTTTTATGTGTCCTGAGATATGAATAGAAAGAAAATAGAAAATAGTTTCCTTTTCTCAGACGATCTATGATATTTCGGCAAATAAATTCTCAATAATTTCTTGTTCATGTCTAAAGGCATAGTTCTGTTTTCCCAGTTATAATTTAGTTACAATCATTTAAGAATGGGTCGTACAATTGTTTTCGAATATTTACTTCAACTTAACTTAGGTTAACTAATAAAAATGTGCTCTTTATTTCAATTTAATGTTCATAAAATAGCCGACTGTGTGCGTGTATGTATGCTTATAACTTTCTACATTTTATATATGTTCGTAAATTCTACTTTATATTATACGAACAAATTCAGTGAATATCAAGTTATTAATTTATTTTCATTTGAATGTTTCTAATACAAAATTGCACATTTTCTCTTAAATTTTATAACTTTTTTATACAAAGTTATGGGTTCTAAGTGAATTGAAATCACTTTTGTGAATTGAGTTTTTTTTATTAATTTTTTCAAATTGAATATTTTTAACATTTCGGAAATTCTATAGGTGTGAATTGTTCTGAAAATATTGAATACATAAATAACAAGAAAAAAAAGAAGAACAACAAAATTATTTTATAGATTCAATGTTGAAGCATTTAAATAAATTACATTTTCATTATTTAAATGGAAAATATCATTACATGTAGATATCAAAATAAAATACTTCGAAAAGTATGAGTATTTTTGGGCGAATTTTGGTCATGAAAAGAATTTATTATATACTGTACAAATGGTACAAATTGTACAATAATACTTTAGTGTTAGCATGGTATACGATTATAAAACTATTTTATGTAGTATCTATTGCATAGGTAAATAAAATTTTTGAATTTTGAAGTTGGAATCACTCCTGTTTAATTAAAAATTAAGGTTATATTATTGGTAAGTTCCCATTTGATAGAAATTTTGGTATAGGATCTGTTAAATATTACAAAATTTTATTGGATTACAAATATATTATAGAATACCATATACATTTATAAATTAATATAGCAAAATTTGTTTCACTGATTTTTTATTATTAATAATAATGTTAGGAAAAATTTTTGCTTAAAATTAAATTTTTCTTCAAATTCTTTAAAGTATAATGACACCTATATGATTTTTCATTTTACTATAAAAAAAAACAAATTTCTAATCTGTGCGTATAGCTCTTTGCTTTAACTCTTTTTCCTATATTTTATATTCTATAATGGAACATAATAATGTCGTTACAATACCATATAGAATTACTGTGGGTTATAATTGTTATGCTTGAACATTTTATAATAATATGCTTTGGCTTTTGTAATATATTAATATTAAAAGGAAATATCTCATGCTAATTAACTTAATTATGCACAAGTTATGCACCTAAATTTTTAAAAATGAAAGCTTTCTATGCTATTATCTTTATATATAATTTTATATATAGCATAAAATAACTTATAATATTTTCGAAATTTTAAACAACATAGTATTTTCACAATATACAACACCATACATAGATTACACAATAATATTACTTTTACTGGATTTACAGTCAGCAAGGAATATAAAATTATAAATTTAATTATTCAAATAGTCACAGATGAATTTGGTTATTACACTTAAATATAAAATAATATTTCTATTCTAGTATAAATTTATGGTTGTAGAGTATTGGAACTTTTACAAAAAAAATAGTATGGTATTAAAAAAAGTTTCATTTTAAGAATAGGTATACTCACTTCATTTCTGGGAATTTCCAACAGTATTTTAGAATTAAATCTCAATATCTACTGATTATCACTAAGTTAATTTCATTGTTGTTAATTTGTTTTTTGTAAAAATGAAATAAGATTATTTCTTCTTAAATAATTTCTTGCTGGTTCAGAGCTTTGATTGTCTAATAAGCTAAAACAATAATGTTTCCATGATCAACTGCAAAAAAATTGGGTTTTAATTTTTTTTTTCGAAATATAAAGGTGAAGTTTATTATAAACGTCAATTTCTTGTAGAATTTAAACTGCCCTTTAAGGTTAAGTCATATTAACAATTTGTGATCAAATATACTTGATTGCGTTCTTATATGTTGTTCTCTCTATAGGTCTATCGAATTTATTTCCTTAACCTCCTACATCATAAAATTTTTTACCATTACACAATTGTGAATTCTTTAATTTTTTAAGATTTTGAACGTAGAATTCAATTTTGTAAAATTGCGATATATAAAAAGCTGGATCCCAAGCTATTCGCAATATTGAGTGTAACATTCTGTTATACATTAATCGATAGTGAATTCAATAGTATTAGATTGTTAATATATCTAATATTCGAATAATTAACTTTCAATTTTTTCAAATATTTTTCTAAAAAAACCGAGAATTATTAACTATTCAACTTACTTGCGGTATAATAACCTTTATAGGATTTTGAGTTTTAGGTATATTACTTGTTACTTTTTAATTTATTGGCCTGATTTTATGGAAATTGTATGACTGTAATATTATCTTTTTCTACTGTATATTTTCTCGAACACTGTCTTAGGCTATTTCAATTGAATATGTAAATAATATCAACGTCAAATAATTTTTTATTATATAAATTATATAAGTATTACAGTTTATCTGTAATTTATACAAAATTACAATTTCTGTACTTAATATGTAAGTAAAATTTTTATATTTATACCTATATGTATTGAAAAATTGTTGAAAAAATCATAAATTTTAGTACAAGACCAAATACATTATTGTACATACAATTAGTATAAAATATACCTGCAATATAATGCTGGTATGTTACAAATATACATAACTGTGATATTATATAACAATTTTTCATAACAAATTGCACGTGCACAAATCTTATTGCATGTTTTTTTTTTTTTTTTTGTGAATTCACTTATGTAAATACAAAATTGAATTTATCTTGCAATAAAATATTCTGAAATTATTTTTTGTATATAAAATTTATAAATAATATGAAATCAGAATATTTTTTTCCGTTAAATACATATATGTAAATAATGTATGTACATATTATATATAGGCATGTACATACAAACGGAGTAAAAAATTTATGTTTTTTAATTTAATTTTACTTTCTTTTATTAAAATATGCATGAAGAATATTTTGTACAGGTTTTATATAATATTTTTATAATTATTATACTGAGCATGTAGAGTGGTACACACCATATAATGTAACAAATATATATGTAAATAATAATTATTAATAAAGAGTAAAAATATATGAATTCATAGTTTCTGATGGAAAGGAAACACTCTTATTAATAATTGTGATTAACATTAAACTTTAACACGAAGGGCTCGATATTTCTTATAAATTAGTCGAAAACTATTCCATTATTTTAGTAAAATTTTGGATAATGAAGTTTATAATTGGAAAATAATACTCTGGTTGAGTGAATTTATAAAGCAAAATATTAATTTAATTACTTTATTGCGTATTCTACGGTTAAAATTTTAATTTCTCGAATGTCACCTATTTCTTGTTGATTTACTAAATGAGAATCTTATGGTTGCTACATACACTCTTGCAATAATCATAATATGTGGATTGATCTTCCTTTAAAGTGGGATCAATCCACATATTATAATATTATGTTGAAATTTTTCAGTAGCTATCTCATCCTTGTCTAATAATACTTTTTGGCCCCTGAAATTTTTCAGTACTTATCTAACTTATCTGAATAATTTATTTTTGGCCTCTAAGACACTTAGAATACCTTAGAATGGTGATACACTCTGTATGCTTTCTTTTTTTTTAATATTATTTACTTTTCAAATTCATTATGTACATGAATACATATATTTGTATAATATTTGTATATAAAAGTGTATATTATTTATTTTTTATACGAATAGAACATATTTATGAGCATATACAATTTTATATTATAATATACTTAATATACTTATGTTATTTGTACATTCTATATTTGTTTTTTTTTTTTTTTTTTTTTTGGAAGAATTATATTTACTCAAATTTCAAATTAAAATTGCATATTTATTAAAATTCGAAATGAAACTGATATACTAAATTATATATTATATATTATTAAAATATTTATGAAAAATATTATATTATATAATAAATTTTTGTTGTTATTATTTTAATATTTTATTAATACATTATTTATAATGAAAATTATGTATTATTTTTATAATATTTAATATTTAATTTTATATACATATAAAAAAATTAAAACTGTATTTTATTTTCATTTCTTTACTCTCTTTTTTTTTTCTCTTCTCTCCTTTATAATAACTTAATATTGTTTGTTGTGTGTCAAAAACCGTGTTATATGTTAAATTGATATATAAAAAGGATAATGGATCAGCAAAGTTTTTTCAAGGGAGTCGCCATACGCCAAATATGGGAGAAAAGGTAGCACAGGTAAGTTTATTAAAAAAAATATTTTCTATATTTATTATGATAATTATTAATTCAATAACACAATTAAATTAAATTTTGAAGATGATCAGTAAATGGAAAATGAAAATTAATAATTAATTTTCAGAAAATAATTTTATAAAATGTATAGTATGCTATATTTTCTCTAAAGAAAATTTCTTGGAAATATCCAATTGTAAGGCAGTAAAAAGAAACGTAATTTAAAAGATATTCTGATAATGGCAATGAAAACCAAATGAAATCTCTGTAACTTTAATATAGAAATTGTAATTATGCTCTGAAAATAAAAATTTTTAATAAGATTGGTTATATTTGCATATGACGTCGATCGATCATTGGACTCATTCAAGTTAAATATTATATATTTATTTTGATATGAATTTCTATATCTGGATTTCCTATATGCTATTAGATATCGTCTTTTGAGTTTGGTTATGTAGATTAAAATATTATTTTATTTTAAGCTGCGGTTGGATAAAATTCTTATTCATAATACACAATTCTCAATATTTTAAAAAAAAATTATGCAAGCAATGAACTTAGTTTTAAATTAATTAATTATAAAAAATTAATTTTAATTTAAATAAAGAAATTTAATTATTTTCACGAAATTTTTCAAACATCTCTTACAAAATTTTATTAATAGTGTCTTAAAAATATTATGGAAAACCTAAGACTCCTTAACATTTTTTTCTACTATAAAAAAAATAAAAATCAAATAAGAACAAAATTTAACACTGGAATAAAACGAAAATAATTATGAACGAAAGTTTTTTTTTTTGTTAAATTGGAAGGAGGATTTTTTTTTCATTTATTCCTTAGATTGTTTTCCTACCTAAATGCTCTGACAACAGTCCATTTTACTGAAAAAGTATTAATCACAAGAAATGCGCGTTTTCCTTGTTAATTTATTATTATTTTTTTTTTTAGACTTATTTTATATTGCCCCACTTTTGCCTTAATTTTTAGAAAGAGAAATTAAGAGTAAAAGAAATTACAAAAACAAAAATTTAAATCTGTGCGTGTTTTCCCAGACTAATGTTTTTTTTTCGAATTGGGCAGTAAGTAATAAGTAATTTACTTTTTTTTTAGTTACTATTTTGTTAAAGGAAATTGTATAACGGTTATAATGGTATTTAATTATTCCTGCTGAAAAATAAACAATATTTGTCGGTTCATCCCTACTGGTACAATTTATCGTGTCTTATTGAAATATGTTTATTCTTACCTTATACATTATTAATCAAACATGTATTTAAAATATTTTGCGTTGAAATACGGTACTGAGTCAAATAATTGAAAATTATTTTTAACCACCTTCTTCGGTAATTATGCGTTTATTATTCGATATGCACACTGATATTCTATAATTTTTTAACATTACCATAAAAATTTAAAATTTTTTTTGTATAAAATGTCTTTGTTAGGTATTTCATTTAATAAAATGCGAAAAAAATTTTTGTATATTGTGAAAGCTCTGGTAGAAGTCTATATGATATTAAAACTGTGGTTATTTATAAACAAAATGAGTGCTCTACTGATACGAAACGTATCTATAAAAACCACATTGAAGAACTTGGCAATTAATTTCACATACTCGTAGTAATAATTTGATATTGTATTTTGTATAGGAACTTGACTGTGACCTAATTGTTTGAGTGTTTCGAATTTTGAAATGACAACTTATATCGGGTTTCTTTTTCTATAATATCCTTAGAATAAAATTTTAAATGCCTACAAAAAGAATATGTACAAAAATAAGCAAAACTTGCCTAACATTAAGAAAATTAAAATCAAATTGAACACAGAAAGTCAACTTATACTTATGGTACCTATGAATGTATGAACTTTGTGCCAAAACATACTGCGAAATATTTGTTTTCACGGAATGGTAAATAATGTACTTTCAAAAATCAAAATTTTTTTCCTTTTATTCAGAGACAAGAGGAAAAAATAGTGATTAAAACAAGACTAACATCTTGTGCTACCGATAAACAAAATTTGGTTTATGTTTTTCATCTTGTGCCTCTCTGTTTATAGAGTTATCTGATGAAAAGGGGAATTATTTAAAATGAAAACCTTATGTGCAACAAATTACCATTTTTAAAATAATCATTATAATAATAATAAATATAAAATAAATTATATAGAATTCAATCATATTTTAATTTGTGATTCTAAAACTTAATTTAAAAAATTATTATTCTCACTTAAATTATACCGTAGCGTTGATTAAAGAAATCCTCAACGAATTTGTTAAAGCGAGAAAAGAAAGGTCAAAAGGAATTGCATATTTAGCAAAAAGGATTTACCATTTTTTGTTATTTTCAGATTTTTATTTTTTTTTCTAATTTCTTGCCTTAAATATCGGTCAGTTAGTAAATTTTCGCTTTGTGTTAAATATGTTTTTTATTACTTTTCTTCAAAACTATATATACATACATACATGTATAATGCGTCCTTCGTAAATAATTTGTATTGATTTTTGTATACACACATATTATGTATGTAATCATTATGTAAAAAAGAAATGTCGTGACAATTTTGAGTAAGTTTGTAAAAAAATTTATGTATTTGTATGTGTGTGTGAAAATATATTTTTTTTTTACTTTCATTTTTAGAGCATTGATAATCAATAAAATGGTATTTTGGTAGAAAATTTTTCATTTCCTTTTTTTTTTTGTTTAGTTTTTCCAATTTTTAGTTTAGTTTTTAATTTTCTTCTCTCTTTTCGTTTGTTTGATAATGAAACAAAGGAGCAAACGCTTCGACATTTGAAGTGTTTTTTTTTTCATTTTTGTGGAATATTTTTTTATTATGGGTTTTTTAGCGCCAGACTGGTAATTACCTTATTAAAACTTTGATTTTTATTTTCATCAATTATGAATTTTTTACATACCCATTCATTTATTTCTATTTTATTTTATTTTTTCACATTATTAATACATACTTAAGTGGTATTGTGTAGGAAGGAATGGTAACGGTTTTGATGACATTTTCAAATATGAAAATTTTGTGTGAAACTCGAAATTATAAGTTGAAAGTTTTTATTTGTTTAAAATTAAAGTGTAAAATTTTAGATAATTTTTACTAAGTGTCTCTGGATATTACTGACTTCTTCACTGAGCATTGTCCGGTGAAATATCACTCGCACAAACTCGGCAAATCAGACTCCGTCTTGTGTAGGTTCTCCGGGGGTGATGAGGAGACGACGAAACATATTTTTTGTGACCGGTCTAGCCGCCAGAAGTTGCAATTGTTTTGGTAGGGGCTTTCTCAGTGATGTGGAGCTCAACTCCCTGAGAAATATCTACAGGTATTTGCTTGGTACCGGAGTAGTGTAAGTGCGATATGGGAGGGCTACAATAAGCCATGGTTGGCTACGGTAGTCGGAAAGAGGAAATTTGTTTGCCCATATTTCTGTTCAAGGAAATGAAAAAAAGTGTTTCTACTAAAAAAATTTTATTATGCATTTTTTTCAAAATAAATTTGTGAAGATTGCCAAATAGTAGGGGGTGATTCATGCTAAGTCTTTCATAAATAATAATAGATTAATCATCTTATGTAAAAAAATTCTGAAAATCGATTTTAATTTTGAAATTTTTGTAATGTTTTTCAAAAAAAAATTTAATTTGAATTGATTTTGACATCATTTTACAATTAATTTACAAAATTTAGTATTTTTTTTTTGAAAATGTGTCCTAGGTAAAAAAAATGTTCAAATTAAAATAATTTTGTAATTTTTAAAATTACAAAATTGTAAAAAAAACAGACGCGCACCTATGGTACATAGCTACAGACACGTATTATATATAATTCTAAATACCTAGTAGCTAAATTTTTTCTTTAATAATCTTAAAAGCATTCTTTCATATTTAATTGTTTTTCTTTACTCTAAAAATATCCTTGAATTGACCATATCTTTTTATTCTGTATACTAAAAATTTTGTTTTTGGAATATTTGTCTATTTGTCAAATATAAAAAGTTTTCCGAAATTTTTTCTTATAATTTTTCTCAAATGAAATTAAGAAAAACTTTGTAAAATTTTTTAAATATTTTTAAATTTAATAATATTTTTCTTAATTTTTACTCTAATAGAAAGCTGTCTTGTTTTTGGTTCTTATCCAAAAATTTGTTGTATTTTTTTCTTGACATTGAAAGAAATGATAAAATCTTAAATTGTAAATTTGTTTTTAAATAATTATTGGTTTTTTTTTGCTTCTTCTTAAATTAGTATAACATAAGGAATATGTTTCCATAGATACAATGTTATTTAATAAAAAATTTTGAATGAATACTACATTAAATGAACTTGAAATTGAGAAACTTTTGAAATGGGTACATGTGTAGGTAAATGGACAAAAATAATTTTTTGTCAATCAATTAAAAGTAGTAATTGTGTACTAAAAATTTTTTTTTTAATTTTTAGAAGTAAAAAATTATTTTGGTATAATAAAGCAAAACTATTTGTTAAAGTATCAAACAGGCTATTGTATGGACAATTCCAGTTTCCAATTAATATCATAATTGCCAATGATCAAATAAATAATATTGAAATTGAAAAAAAAATCTGAAAACTAAGCTAGTTTACATACGGTATTTAAATTCTTCATTTATTTACTTAATAAAAAATTGCATACTTTTAGGTTTACACTTAAAATATTTAAGAACGTAGCAAAAATAATTAGTGTGTTATTAAATTTAATATAATTCTTTATTGAAATATATATCAAATAATTTGACTCTTATAGTAGTTTTAATTACTTTTTTGTTCCTAATTGTTATTCCAGTTGAATTCCAGTGCATTCTATAAATGAATTAATAATGTTGCCAAATGTTATTCTATTCTACGAACAGCTTGATAAAAACAATTTTTGAAATACAATTATGTGGCTTTTATTGGTATAGTCAAATAGATATAAGATATTAAACTAAATTTTAAAACAACCATCACAATTTCATGTGTATCCTCTTTAAAGGGACCCTTTTGAACCATGTACTTATTTTTTATGTAAAAATTATACACGTACAATAGTGAAACAAATGAAAATTTTAAAATAATAAAAGTAACAACGTATGTAATTTTCTTATAATTTTCAATATAATTTTTGTGTATAGGTTTGGAAAATTTATAAGTGCTTTTTGTTTTTTTTTTATTCCTTTATGAATTTTCAAAATGAAAAATTGCAATTTTCGTATAAATATTTTATTTTTTTATTCATTCATATTGTAAATATTTATAAAATATATTCGAAAAGTGTTAAATTGTAAGTAAAACCATTTTATGTATTTTTGTTCTTGTTTTTTATTTTGTTTTAAATCGAATATAGGAAATACCGATGGATACGAACATAAATTTAATATCCTGTTGCTGCAGTCATTGTTATTCGGTGTTCTTTTTTATGTTTATTTTTTTTTTCTGTTTAGTATGGGTTTATATGTGTTTTTTGTTTTATTTTTTTGTAACAATGTTGTATCCGGTGGTGAAATTTATTTATTTCTTTCAAATTTATTTTTTGTCCATTTACTCTTCCCGATTTTTTTTTTATTTAAAATTTAAGCTATAATTTCATACACGATGATGAAAAATTATGTACATGTATGTAATATTTATGTAAATAACAAGTTCCCATTTTAAAATTTACTATTATCCTTGAATGTTTAGATCATTTTGTAATAATTTTCGTAAATAAAGAAAATTTTATTTGTGTATAGTATAGAGTGTTGCTGTAATTTTTATATTAAATACAGAAATTTGGTGGAAAGTCGTGAATAATATTTTTAAGGGGCAATTTTGGAATTGTTAGCAGTAAATCATTTCCATAATTATGATGATATAATATTTATCACAAGTCGGATCTGGAATATGAGAAAAATATTGCTTTGATATAATGAAAATTCGGCAACGCTATGGCAAACCTGTTACATCGCATGACAGTTTTGACAATGTAATCTTTTCATAAAAGACTTGAAATAGAAAATAGATGCTTTCTGGAAATTTTATTTTACTTTTATTATTTTACTAAATATTACGCATTTTTGAGTAATTTCTTTTTAAAGTTTAAGAAGTCAATAAAATATACACCGATGGAAACACTTTATGCCCAAGTATTTATTTACTTTACAAAATGCTTAGAAAAATATTACATTATGTCCTATATCGTATTTTTTTTAAATTGGTATAGCGTGTAGTAAAAAAAAAATGTTATTTTGCCCTTTTAAAAATGTAAATCATGTATAAAATTTTCAAATCCAATTTTCAAATTTAAATTTTAAATTTCATATCCTTTTAGTTTTATAGTATAAAATGTACTTTCGAACAACCGTATGCACATCATATAATATATTTTAAAACTGAAATATTCGTAAATTTAAAATTTAAAAAAAAAATCTTGTCTACAAGTTAAAATTGTAAATTGTTGACCTAAAAAAAAAAAAAAACTAAAAAGAACACATTTTTTTTTTACTTTTGTACAAGAAAATTGTCATGTAAATAAAAAAAAAAATTATAGAAAAAAAATAGAAATCTTGTGTAAGAAAATATCATTTGTAAGTTTTATGTTATTCAAGGATATTAAATGTATTAAAGTATTTGAGTAACTTAATGTAAGTATTAGTTAATGAAAGCTATAAAAAGGGAAATGAATTTGTAATTTGAATAACTTATACGATTGTGTAATAAGTAATTAAACTTTGAATTCACGGTACATATAAACTTATTTTTATTTAAATTAAGAATATAGAACAAGTAGAATTTGTTTTGAACAAGTTTTTTTTCTCAATATTTTGTTAATTTACCGAACCATTAATTTCAAGTATAAAACCCTCGTTTCTCATATCACGTAAGCAGTAAATTTTAAATTTGAATTGAATTGAAATTTTCTGAATTGAATATTTTTCGCATTTATTAATTTACTGTCTGTTTTATTAAATTTATTATGAAATTTAGAAAAATATTTAAAATATTAGGTACATTTAAGCGAATTAAGATTGACCTTATTATACAAAGAGTAAATTACTTATTGGACTCGGTTTTTATGATATCTTAAAATATTCTAAGGTTCATATAACATTTAAGATGGAGGAAGTAAGGAGTATTAATATATTAAGAAAGAGAAGTAACGGCTCTGAATCCTTTTGTATCAGAATCGATTTCCTGGTCAAAAGGAGTAATCGAGAAAGTTTTCGGGAAGGACATTCGAACATAATCTATTGATATATACGCTAGAAAAAGTCAAAATGAGCTCTACGAATTTTTATGGTTCTATGGCATATTTTCAAATTGATTCGGCTCTATTGAAAGAAAAAACGTCTAGAAAGGCTTTGAATAGAAGGAACGAAAAACATAGTCAATTGGAATGGCGTCAAAATGGTCTAAAAGCGATCTTTGTTGTTTTTTGTGTTGGGCTCATTTTCGGGAATTTTCTGTATAAAGTCCTTATGATCCCAGAAGTATGCAATTTGTTTTACAGATTTCCTTTTTTTGCAAACTCGTAACCTATTCTTAGATTACTAATAATCTAAAAAGGTATTTCTATAAATTTTTCTAGCTGTCATAAATTTATTTACGATATATAAAATATTTATATCTTCATACACATAATAAATTTTGACAAAAACGAAAGTGTTCTTTGCTATTTTAAAATTATTTGTTAAATTGAAAAATTATTCATTTTTGTATAAAAACTTCCTATATAACAATAATATGTTGATTAATGGTACTAATGTGCTCCTTCATGTGTAATAATCAAATTTATTATTTTATTTTTTTATGTCCAAAATTTTTCTCAATATAATATTTACGATATGTAATTATAGTCCTTATATATACATCCTTAATAGATAACATTTCTATTTCAATTTTGTCTTAAATGTTTCAATATTTATTTTTAAAATATATGTATTTTCTTATACATATATATATGAAAAACCAAATCGAGAAAAAAAAACAAAAAAAAAAATTTCAATAAAATAAACATTAAAATTTTCTAGGCATTTAACATTGACAACAACATTAACAACATGTAAGAAATTCAAAAAAATAATAAAAATTTTTGTGTTCAGTTTTAGCAATCTGCACTTTCACTGGGAATTTTATCTTTTTCTTTCTCCCCGTATTTGTGTATCTATTTATTTTAAATTTGGCATTTTTCCAAAGTTAAAATGTCGTAATAAAAAAACATAAAAATTAAGTTATTCAAGGAGATGATGACAATATGAAAATTTTATACAATCCCTTTTTTCTATTTATTTGTATTCATTTAAACAAATTGTTATACCTATTTGTATTTTTCATAATTTTCATAATCCTTTTTTAAAAGCCCTTAAAATTGTGACAAGATATACGATAATAAAGGAAAAATTAAAGTTTGGTTGTACACTTATGCTATTCCTCCTGCAGAATTTTAGATAAATTTATAAAGTAAAGATCAATATTATTTAATTTGTTGTATATTTAATGGACATTTGAAGTATTTTGCTTTTAATTATTAGAATGTTATTGACTTGAAAATTTTTAAACCTACAACTACAATAAAATAGATTCCAACCAAGTATAATTAATGTGATTTTATAAAAATTTCAATTTTATAAGGAAGAAATTTCTATTTAAAATTCTTTTGTAATATTTTAAATATTTTTTTCCTATATTGATTATTCCGCATGGAGATCTTACTTTATAACTGATGACGTATTTTATATATTTGGCATATTTCAAGAATAAAATAATATTGTTGACGTAATAAGAAATCTTGTAGATAAAAATTCAAAGATCCTATATATTCTAAGAGAAAATCAATTTGAAATGTGCTTTACATTTCTTATTTGAATTTTGTTTTTTTTTCTTCTATTTTCTGTAAAAATTTGTAAAATTGAATAAATTTTTGATTTCAATTCATTTTAATATTATAAATTTGCAAATATTGTTTCTAAATGAGTTCAAGTGAAATAAATTTTCTGATATTTTTTTACTTGAGTAGTTTTTCCCAAAATATAGATAAATTGTTCTATTCACTTTGTTATTATGTTTTATTAATACATAATTGGTAGATGAAAATGGCGAAACATTTGTATTTTCTACATGATCCAAGCATTTTGTAAATTTTAAAATTCAAGTTTTATACATTTTTTGCGAATTTTAGTGTTCAAAATCTCTTTTGTTTTCAAATAAAAATTCCAAACGGTGGTTTCGATCCGAAACTTTTGCAACTAACAAGCACAAATTAATATTTTACATATTTCTTCAACTGACCGTGTTTAAAATTTATTGGACCAGTTGAAAGATTACCAAAAAAAATTATTAGTCCAAGATATAGCTGTTGAACAATGTTTTTCCCTAGAATGAAAACTCTAGATTTCTGAAAATCTCTGAAAGATTTTCGATGGCACAATGTAAATTTCATTTTTAATACAAAGTTGAGTTGAGGAACGAAAATTCTCTGCATTAATATTTATGTGGTTTTTTATTATTTTAAATTCATCAAATTCATTAAAATTATCTTTTAAAAATTAATTCTTATTGGTTTACCAGTTATTCGAATCTGTGAAAGTATAAAGAAGATTTAAAAATTAAAATAAAGTTGGGTTAACCAATGGTTTGTAAAGTAGCAGTTTTCCATTCAACAACTGAAAATGCTGCTTTTAAAAACAAACAAATTACTTTCGTTCATATATCAAAATAATTCAAAAATTGCATACATTTAGGATGAGGCAAAAAAAAAAAATTGCAAGATACATTAACATAATGCTCGAACTCGTTGGTTAATTGCGTAAGTTATGAAAAATAATTATATTTTTTGTTGGCAAGGCTTTTCGCTTTAGCTTTCTGTATTTATAGAAATTTTCAAACGGGTTTATGCACGGGCAGAGTAAAACTAATAGCCATTTTTTTTGAAAATTATTTTGGAAAAGGACCTTAAAAGAGCAAAATTTATTTTAGAGTGAAGAATTAAAAAAAAATTAGTTTCACTTTGCACTATTTACTTTTATTCCTGCTTTCGCTAAGTGTTGCCCGTAAGCATTAGAATGAATTAAGATTTTTCTTATTTTTTCTTATGAGTAAAGAATTTTTATGAATTTTAACTTTTATTGTTTTTAATTTTGTAATATTATGTTAATTCAACAGAATTGATTAAATAAAAAATAAAAGTCTTAATTAAGGGAACTTTTATTGTTAACAAATTAAACTACATTTATCTAGATGTTTCAGTTGACTTGTAACGCCTTCTTCGCCATAACGCTGTTGCATTTTCATTAGATTATTTTCTAGAGTTCTAATTTCTGTTAAATTAAATTAAAAATTTAGTTGAAAATTTTCCTAAGTGATTATAGTGAAAAAATTTGTTTTCAATTTAGAACAAATTGTACACACAATTTTTACATAATCAAATTCATCAATCACACAATAATTTTACATAATTTCTAGTAATTCTTTTTTTAATTTGCAAAACTGTTCAAAGAAATCACGTACTTTTTATCATTTACGATATAATTTGTTTTAATATTTTACATATTTTTTAATTTTTGCATTAAAATTTTTTTAAATTTATGAACGTAATGTTTGTAAGACCGTCAACATATTTTATTATAAAAATTTTTTTTCTATATGTCTTTATTTTAATTTTCCCTGAATTTTTTTTTTTTGTTTTAATGTACAGTTTTTTTTTTATATATGACCCCACCATCAACTAAATACTAAATAGAAACAAGAATTCAGTCATTTTAATCCGACTATTTGTATGTATTCATGCAAGAAAATATTAGAAAAAAGAAAAAGAAAAATTATTTTCTATTTTCCACATAAGGAAAACGTGAGTAAATTTACCGTAATATATATTCATAGCTATTCTTTTTTTGCTTTTCTTTACAGTGTACATATATGCATATATATATTACATATTAGAGTATATAAATTATATTTATTAATGCATTATATATATATAGTTATTTGTATATTATATTATATGAGAACATAATAGAAAGGTTAAGAGCGCGAAAAGAAAATTTTCAAGTCAAATATTAGTCAAATTTTCATGGAACTAAGGTGAAAAACAATTAAAAATGTCAAGTTTTTTTTCTACTTTGAATAGTTCTAGAAAACATACTCAATATTTTAACAAAAGGGGAAATTTTTCTAATATTCATAATAAATTTTGCTTGAAATTGTATAATAAAATTTGGTGTTCTAAAATAGAACGAATTATGAAAATTAATAATTTAAATTTCAAAATTTAAAAATATTTATTTGAGAGCAATTCAAACTGATATGTTTGTTCAAAACTGAAATGAAAAATATAGATTGAAATAATTTAGTTTATAAATATTAGGAACTCGATGTTTATATTATATAATATTTTACAATTAAATTTTTTGAAAAACTACATTTATTATAGGTGTAATGAAAAAAACATATTAGGCTATATTTATTCGAAAAACCTATTTGCTAATTTTCAACTTAAACCAAATTCAAATACATTATAATGTACAATTTATGGAGCTATATATTTTTATATAGCTTAACAGCTTAACAGTTGTAAAATTAAGAACAAAGAAAATTTTCTCTTATAGTTCTGTAATATTTATTTATATACATACATATATAACTTCTACTTCCAATAAAATAACAAAGTATACATATATGAAAATTTCGTATATCCTTAATCCATACCTATAAATTTATTAAAAGGTTGGTATACAGCTTATACAAATATTTCATTACTCCTCTTCAAATAATTTATTTCGAATCAAAATGGGGTACATTATATTTTGATAAATATAATGTGCATGGATAATAACAATACTTTAGTAAATTTCCATCGAAATCTTTTCAAATACTAGATTATTACTTTAAGTATTTTAAAAACATCTATATATACCCAAAAATATGCAATTTTATATAAGAGTATAGTATGTATTATTTCGGATATATACACATCCACATACCCACATTTTATCATAAATTTTGAGTTATTCTCTCAATTCGAACATTAAATTTTTCCTTCTCACCTATACATTAAAAACTTATTTTTTTTTTCTTTTTCGAAATATCAAACATGTTGTTGTTATACATAAAATAATAATAATGTTATTCAACTTGTATAACAGTTTTATTTTTCAAAATAAAATGTAATAAAAAAAATTTTTACATATTATTGTTGTTTTTAGTAGGTTATATTTGATTGAAAAACAAAAGAGATGAAAGAAGACAGAAAATACAATGTATGATATTGACATTTTCAGATTCAGATGCGATTATAATAATGAAAAAGGAATTTAAAAAGAATGTTAGAATAGAAAGCATAAATAAATGAGAACAAATAACTATAGGGAATAAAATATACAAATATAAATATGTATACGAAAAATATAACTAATCCAAGATAGTAAAAAAAACAGTACTACACTTCTTCGAAATTTTAATAGAAAATTAGTGGAATCGAATAAAATGATTCTGTGGTTTTAAGGAAAAGTTTAGTAAGTTGAAAAATTAAAATTTAATTTAAACTATTACAACTTAAGCTATTCGAAATTCGAACTTACAACAAAATTTAAAATTACTTAGCCCGACAGAGGTTATTCTCACCTATTAACTAGTCACATTAATTAAGTTCCATTCTTTTACGATATAGAAAAATAAATTTTATACAGCATTTGAAATTCTTCTGAAAAGGTTGATATAAATAATTTTTGTTAAAATTACAGGTGAATTATTACTAAAAATACCTAATTTGATAATATTAATTAGAGTGGCTTTGAATAATCAAATAATTGGCAAATGCTTGTCGGAATAGTTAGAATTTTGGTAAAATTTTATGAACTTGCTAACGAAAATATCTAAATTTAAAGATTTAAATAAAAATAACATTTTCGAATTATATGGACATGTAAAAAGCAAAGATGATTAGAGTCAAATCATAATGTAAATAACAATATTATTTTTGACCCCAAAAAAATTATTTAATCTGTAGAAGATTTTCCAAAATATTGCTTAGAAAATTTTTTAAGCACTGTAGTAATTCAATTGAAATATAAAGTTATACAACTTACTTAAAACTGTTCCGAGTTATATGGCATTGTAAGACGTTGTGCTAATATGTATATTTAAGATGTAGCTGAACTTATTATTTGAAATTAGAGATAATAAGTAACCAAAATATGATATGAAAAAGTTACGATAATTCAATTATTATCATAAAACATATAATATTGTATATTGCATAAGCTTATGTAACAAAACAAGCAGTTGCAATAGGTAATATTATTTTTCATTTAAATAATTCGAAAAATTTTACACCACGTGTTAACTGTAAGGAATTCGTAGATCGTGTATATCTATTTCTGAAGCAAATAGAAAGAAATATTGTATTACTAGTATAAATAATATTATTGTTTTATTCTTTATAGACTTAAACTAAAAATTGTGATTATTTCTTGTACATACCTACATATGTATGTATAAGTATGTATTTTACACGATTTGCATGTATTGCTCAAAAAGTCAAACTGTTATACTGTTTGTATAACAGTTTTTTTTTTTTAACAGAGTATTATTAGTAAATTTAGTTGTTATTTTTCATTTTATTTACTATATTTGTACAGGATTTATGTTTGTATTGTGCATAAAATAAAATAGGTATTAATACAACAATGTTATGAATACTTTTGCATACCCTACTGTTACTCTATTATAATTCTTTAGGTTTCTATACTGTTATTCCCTCTTTTATGTTATATTCGTAAATTTTTCTTTTTTTTTACCATTTATGACTTTCTATTTTTATTTAATAATATATAATGTTTGCATTATATGTATATAACTCTCTATATATGATATACCCGTTATAATAATATAATTCGCAAAAGTGATAAAACCAGTAAAAGAAAGAAAAAAAAAAAACAACTTTTTTAAGGTACAAAAAAAATTTTTTTTCTTTTTCTATTTACTTCTTTTTGTTTTACTTCTATATTTTGTTTTTGTTGTCGTTTTTGTTGTTTTGTTGTTGTAGTTATTGTATGTGTTATAACGCAAAAAAATAAAAAAGAAAAGCGAAAAAGGATAACGAAAAATTTTCCATAACATATTTTTGTATATTTTTTGTTTTGCTCTTCAGTATTATACCGATTGTGAGGGTGGAAAATTCAACTTATCGGTTCCGATTTTGTGTTTTAATGAAAAGTATACCATTGTGTGTATTATAATTTTTTTTTGTTTTTTGGATATTTTTTTTCACATTGAGCTGTTATTAAAATTTTAATGAAAAAAAAATAACAGGTTATATATTATTTTAATTATTGATATTGTAATCGAAGGAAACTGTTTTTACCGGTTAATAGTGGTTCTATTGAAATTCAATTTGTATAATATTAAATTTTGTATTTCAAATTTGGGTTGTTTATGTTTTTATTTTTATTTTTAATTTTTTTTTATTTTTAATTGGTGATTTGTTCTTGCTGGTTCCAATTCTTGCTGAAAAATTTCGTTTTCGTATATATTTGAAAATTACTTTTACATTATAACTGTAAATTTCGTTGGATTTTAGTGAATTTGGAAAAGTAGAATATGAAAACAAAATAAAGTTAAAAATAAAGATGAAATTATATTATATTTAGAAAAAAAAAAGTAATAACAAATATGTAATGGAAAATATAACAGTGCGATTATTAAGAATTAAAAATATAAAGAAGATAATTTGAAATATTTGGAATTCAAATATAGTGAAAAAATTTGGAAAAAATAGAATATAGTGAAAAATAGAAAATTTTTAATTCGTCATTTTGATTTTACTTTTGTTTCTGATAATAATTATAAATCATATGAATATTCTCTATATATGTAATAATTATAATTCCAAAAATTATTATTGTTGTTCAAGTTTGAAAAATAGTAGCTATTTATTAATATTGTTAATATTATAGCATTTAATAATGTTAAAAATTTATTACAATTGTTAAAGGATAAGTGATAGTGCGATTAAGGGGAAAAAAATAAACGAATGAAATTGAATTGATAATGATCATAAAATACGATATTTGGAATAGCAAAAAGAAAAAGCAATAACAATAATATTTAATAAATTTTAAAAATTAAATTAATAAATTTAAATCGAATTTATAACTGTTATAACCAGTATTTACAGCGGATTATTATTATAACATATAAAATCAAAAACAAATAAATATTTTTTATAATTAAATTTGATAATTAATTAATATTAAAATTTAAATATTTGGTAATCTTTATATTATTATGTATTCCGATGGGTGACTAATAAAGTCTAAATTGTATAACATTTTCTTCATTATAAATATTTTGTATGATATGGACAATGTATGAATGTTAATTGTGTTTATAAGGATCTTATGAGTATGTGTTCTAGAAATATTTTGTTACAATATACTAATGTATATATATGTTATGTTATATAAAATAATGTTTATATTATGAAAGAAAATTTCTGATAATATGAAGTATAAAGAATTTTTATTTGAATTATCAATTTTAAGTTTTAATTATTTTGCCGTTTTGTGGCTAATATTATTATAATATAAGTTAAATGATTCTTTAATTTAATTAATAATTAATATATTATTAATTAAAAATATTTAATTTTATTTTGTCAAAAATTAATTTAATTTAAAGTTGAAAAATAAACACTCTAAAATATACGATATTTTTCTTATTAAATTATTAAAAAGATTAAGTAAAAAGACAATTGAATATTTTTGTGTACCATGTGGTTGTCAAGAAATTCTCTGAAATGTCTTTAAATGAAAATTTTGTTTGTGGTTACTAAATATACCAAGATATTGAGTATAGAAGTGAAATTAGAATTCTGTAGAATGATTTTCGGATTCATCATGATTTTTATAATTTAAATTCAAAGTTGATTTGTCGAAATAATATTGTAATTCCATATTTTGTAGGTTATATTTGTAATGATTTTATCATATTTTCTGTGTATTACCACAATCTGATCCTGCGTTTTTTTTTTGTTTGTTTTGTTTATTTTTCGTTGAAGCTAATAAAAAAATTTCTTATCTTTTAATATGGGCTACCTACATACATAGATTAATTATTTTCTATTTTTTTTGTGTTCGTTTCCACCTCAATTTTTATAAAAGCACATATTATATGTATATACATATATATACATACATATTAGTGAAAAATATTGTACATACATATGTATATATGTGTGTGTATAAAATTTTTTCATTTTGTTTTGATTAATATAATTTTTCTTTTTTGTATTCTAGTGAACTAGATTTCCTTTTTTTTTTTTAATAATAATATAATTATATTTTACCTTCAATGTATGTATGTATATCGTTTGTTCCTCATTTTTTTTTTTCATTCTAAATATGTATGTATATATGTATGAGGTGAATTCTTTATTATCCTTCAGTTTTATTGTTTATTTTTCTTCTTCTGCTTCTTCTTCAGTTTGGTCTTGTTATAATATTTTACAATGGTTATAATAAAAAAAAAAATAATAATATTAATAATAATAGCGATAATAATTATTATAATATTAATAGTAATTATTATGTTGTCCTTATTATAAGACAAAAAAAAAATGTTATAAATATAAAAATATAACTATAATATTATGCTCTTTATATTAAAACGATATGGTATATTCTACTTGTATGCCACTATATGTACTTATAAATTTAGTACATTAACATTAAATTACTAGAATTGTTACAAAATTAAAACGAAAATGAAATAAAGAAAAATGAAAAAATGGAGGGCAAAAAAGTTCTTATTTAAATTTTTTTTTTTTTTTTTGGGAAATGTAAATGAGCCATTAGAAAATAAGTTTGTATTATTATGCGAGTTATGAATTAAAAACAAAGGATATGAATATTTTGTTATATTGTGAATATTATTTTTTTTCTCTTTTTTCCTAATTTTTATTTCCTTTTTTGTTTTAAGCAGTTTACACTATTTAGAATTAATATAATGAGAATGAAAAACAAAAAAAAAAGGAATATAGATATACTAAAAAGGATAAAATATTAAAAAAAAACACCCTTTTAATTTAAGTCAATAATAATAATTAATTGCTTAAATATATAAATTAATTTAAATTTTCTATTTATTATTATTTATTATAATTAATTATTTATTTATGGAGAAATTTTAATTACCTTTTTTTTCTATAATATTTTTAATTTATTAATAATTTTAACATTTATAATATATGCATGAAAACTCCATTTATTATTCGAAAAAAAAATGAAATTTAAATATAATGACAACTTAATAGTTTTATTTATTATAAATAATTTGAAAATAATAAAATAATTTATTAAAAATATATTATAATAATAATAATAATAATAATAATAATAATAATAATAATAACAATAATTATTGGTAATATTTGAGAATAATTGCAAATATATAAGTGTAATATGAATAAGTATTATATAGAAAACTTATATACAACTGTTATGTGTTGCATTGTGTATGCATTTTATTGAATTCGAAGGTCGATATAAAAACGATGAAAAATTTATGCTATATTGCAATATTTTTCTTCAAAAATTTTGTGTAGAAATTTCCAAATCAAAGACCTTAAACTCACTGGAAATATTCCAAATTTCGATAATCTCATTTTTCTAAAATTTTTACAGAAATTTCGAGCGAAATATAAAATCATAATTTTGTCTCAAAATCTGGAAAGGCTAGTTATATGTTGTCTAAAGTATAGCTTTTAGTATTGTATTAATGCGAAGAACTGAAAAATAGAACTTGAAAAATCAGTAATAGGTTCCCAGTAAAAGTACTATTATATTAATGTATAATTTGGAAATTAGTATTATTGGATTTATAATATTATTCTCTCAAATAGTTTAATAAATTTTTTAATATTTTTTTTTGGTTTAATTTAAAATGTTTCATAAGTGCTAGGCTGCTTTGATTCTTTTATACTATGTATTGTATGAGTGCCAGTGAAAGTCTTAATGGAAATTGATTCGAAATTTCAGATAAAATAAATTTTTCTAATCAAAATTAAATTAGAAAATCCTAAAAAATTTCAGAATTTAATGATATTGTGCTAGTAAAACTTACATTATCAATGTTTTTGAATTAAAACAAATTTTGTGTTCGCCTCATAAAAATTTTGAAATTATACAAAAATAAATTGAAATGATTTTTTTGTTTAACTGTTCCATTCATCTATAGTTTTCATTTTATTCTTTAAAAAAAAAAAACACATTTTATTTATTTCGAATTTAAATTTGAATATAAAAAATTTTTCTATTGTGTAGAAATGATTGATATCAATTTATTAGCATAGTAATACTATAAAAACATTGATTTTACTTTCATTCAGCTGCTTTATCAATGAATTTTTTCTTTTACATATTCTGCTATTTTACATAAGAGTATACGAAAATATTAAATTTGTATAGATTTCTGTATTTAGGTCAAATCGATTGAAGTTTTTTTGTTCAGTTTAATAGGATATTGGATTTTTTTTAGCATTAGACAATATAGCATATTTTTTATACTAAAATATATGCAAAATAAACTTTTACAATTGGGAGCAAAAAAAGTGGGGTTGTTTCTATGTGAATTTTCTGTATAATATGAATGTACTACATACGGTAATAAAACTAAAAATTTACAATGATTAAGGAATTAAGGGAGTAACTAAAGAATAAAATATTCAAAATTTGATAGTCATGTTAATATAAAACAAAAAACTTCTTAAATAAAGTGTTTTGTTGAACGTGAATGGAATAGAAAAGGATGAGAATGAAAATTACATTACATTGCGTTTTCTTTTTTTTTTTAACATTATTAGGTTATTACATTACATTTTACATTCGACTATTCATTTTTACAATAATATTACTTAGAACAAGTATAGACGGTATCACAACTTTGTTATTAATTTGATAATAAAGGGAAAAACAAAAATACTTGTTTGATGTTTAAAATTTACGTATAATCGTATTTTTAAGGACGCCTTTCAAGAAAAGAAAATTTGTAAAGTAGTAGTAAGTGGGTCTTTGAATAGTTCTTGTATTCATTCTACTATAAATTCATTGTAAAATTACGTTACGAGGAAAATGTGTACAACTTGCAAATAGAAAGATCATTATATAATCATCATTTTAAATGAAAATACTGATTTCAAACGTTTCCCTATTTTCATAGTTGATGAGCATAACAGATTCGGAAATATATTTATTTATCAATAAATAAATCCGTACTTCAACGTGTGTTAAGTTTGGACGCCTTACCGAATGATATTGATACTACTTCTTGTCGCGAATCTCTTCGGAAGCAATTATACCGTTTAACATAGTGTGGTTTAATTTGGTCTGTGACTCTAAAATTGCTACCTTAGTATAAACTATTATTGATGGTCTTGAAAATGTTTCACTTTTGTAGAGTGAGAACACGGATTATGATAAAATTGAGCAGATAAATGAATGTTACGTGATGCCAATTATAATTCTAATTGTTTTGACCTTTTTTAACTTTCTGGTAATTTAAATAATGTTTAGATATTATTAGTTTATGTTAGTTTATGTATTGTGTTGTTATGTTATTAATTTCTTACTGGGTTTTTTCTTTTTCTTTTTGCATAGAAGTTAACCCAAAAATTTTGTAATCTCTCATCTTTGTATATCCTTATCTTTACTAATTATTAACTATTTTCCTTCCTCATCATGATGACAACTTTGCTTGGCAATCGGACTATATGATGACGATCCAGCTTGACCTCATTTTATGCCTTCAACTAATAATGGTTGCTTTTACTCTTTCCTGCAATATAGCTATGGGTAATATTCTTGGTTTAAGCATGTGATAATAAAAAAAAAAGTTGTTCACGTATATTATGTAAGAAGTACTTATATATTATATAAGTGTTTTTCAGATCTTATGAACTCTTGAGACTCATAAAAATTAATTTATAAGTAGATTCTTTAAAAATTGTAACAACATAAAAAATCAATAAGATAATAAAATGGCAACAAAGAAAATTTCTTATTGTGCGTGAATTTTTACTTTTATATATTTTTTTTTATTATTACAAAATGCAGTATGTATTGTTGTGAATTTGAAAATCTAAATAAGAGCTATAAATAAGTATACAAATTAATATACCTTTTCATACCCAATTTTAAGAGTTAAGGATGCCTGAATATTAAATTTTTTATTATAATAGGAAAAAATTAATAAATATTACCACGGGCCTTACTAATAAACAATGACCTTTTATTATGCAAACATCTTAGAAAATTTATCATATTCAGAATACAATATTATGATTATAATAAAAATTAATTTACAATATTAAATTGTCCGATTTCTTTGCTATATAACTTAAATCACTTTTTATACCATACACCTTAATTATAGGACTATACCCTAATGAAAAGTGTATTAACTTTAGTATGGAGTTTGTGACTCTTGAAGAGGTCTTCTGCAGCAGAAACATTGAATTATCAATATTCTTGATCAGCGTAATATTATGTCCGATCATTCGATGATTCAACCTCATAATAAAATAAAAACAAATAAGCAAACTACTCCAATTTTTTTAGATTAATTCTTTTCCGCTAAGGACATTAAGGTTGGTATTGTAATAAGATCAACTGGTTCGCGTAGCTGTCATAATAGATATTTTTAAATATTTGAAAAAGTAATAATGCTAAAAGCATGGAATTTGGCAGTCATTTGTCTACTTATAGCTCAAACTGAGTATTTCATCATTTTTTTTTTAGAATGGCTTAAAAGGTTCGTATAACTGTCATATTTGGACAAGCTGATTTTAACTTTTTCAGAAAAAAAACCATTTTTGTTGTATCAAATTGCCAAAGGGTAGGGTATAATTTAGTCGGATAATATTTAATAAGAAATTTTTTCTCCTTTCTGATGCATTCATTGTATTTTTTTGGACAAAAAAGAATTTTTTTTTTCCTTGATTTGTGTATATAACACTGTTTCGCGAAATCACCAGATTTTACGACAAAAATTTATGTAGATTTGCAAGAAAAACAAATTTAGTAAAATATTATAATTAAAATTTTATATTAAATTAATATGAACGACTAAGCCCTTTAATGTCTTAAGCATGCAATGCAAGGGTAATTCTAATAAATTAATATTTAATTAATTTTTTTGATTAATATTAATTGTGTTTAGATAAAATTAAAATAAATTGTATAATTTATTTTTTAAAATTCAATTAAATTTTATTCTATATTTTTCAAAATTTTGTACAATATAATTAATTTATTTAAAGTTCTATAGATAAAGGTACAACATAATCAACTGAAACCTTTTTTTTTTATTCTATAATGTTCTAACGCCATTTTAATTTAATTTCGACCCTTCTTATACTAGAGATCCTATATAACAAAAAACAAAGAATGTTATAAAAAAATTTTTATTAATTAATTTTTCATTCTCATTTATCTCTTCCAATTATAAAATTTATAACTTGAAAATGTCATAAATTTGTGCAATAAAATGGACTATAAAATATTTTAAGAGATTCCTTTTAAAAGAAATCAGATAATAATTGTGTTTTTGTTGTTTCTTGTATTTTTCAATATTTTTCATAGTATTTCATGGAAAATCTACGTCACGAAAAAATTTTCTATCAACAGCTTATATTACACATATATATGTATGTAATACGTACGTATAGTAGACCAATAATTGGTATTAGAAAAATTAAAATTGAAAAAAAAAACAAAAACTACACTTTTAAAACCTCAGTAAATTGTCAATAAAATCGATAAATAAATTGTGTATAGAAAAAACAAGAAAAGGAGAAAATTGCAAATGTAATTTACAATTTTCATATTTTCCTCGATGGTTTCATTTTTAAATCTTTATTATTTAATAAATTTACTATTTCCTACACCATTTTTCTAAAATATTAGTCTACATATAAATAAAATACGTGCATATGTACATAGAATATACAAATACAAATTTATATTTTGCACAATTTACACACATATATTATTTAAGTACGTGCATACTAATATTATGTGTGAGTGTGTATATTAAATGTAGGTAAATGCAAAAAAAAAACAACATTTATTCTTTCTAACTTTTCAGAATTTTTGTTACATAAAAATATTATAGAATTGATTTTTATTTTCTTCTTAAAGTAATAATGTTTCATTGGACATATAGCCTTCACAAAAATGTGATTTTTTTTTTTTTTGTATTTTGTTAAAAGGCCTATGTACATATAAACTGTTATGAATATGAATTAAAATTTGAAATGTGCTTTTGACTACAATAGAATTTATAAATAACTAATAGGTTATTTTTTGTATAAAAATATTTCGATATTATGTATGTGTGTATTGTTCTGATTGCGATATATATTTGTATTGTTCTTCTGATTGTAATGGTCGGTAATTGATAATACTAAGTATGTGTATTTTAATTGCTTATAATTATATTGTTATCTCTTCACATAACATTGTAAATATTGCTAATTAAATGTAAGAATATTGAAATGATTTTTGACTACTTATTTGTTTAATTAATAAAAGGTTTCAATTGGCTTTTATAATCGTTTTGGTATTGAGGCGGGCCTGCTAATTAATTCACATAAATAATTTTACAATATGTAATTATATGAATGTTATACAATGCAAATGTGAATAAAACTAATTAAAAGATTATAGTTTCTTAAAAAAGTTAATTTCTTTTAACAATTCAAAAATATTTCATCTACACTCAAGTCCTGAATATTGTGTGTTTTATATTTGGTTCTGATCTTTAAAACAATCATCAAAAATGCGTTGCATGGTTAAGCTACACAAACATATTTACAAACAGGTTAAGAAATTTTTTCAAAAAGAATTGTTTTTGTAAAATTAGGATATCCTAATTTAACTGATTTTTGACTCGATAAATTCAAATTTTCCTGTGTCAAAATGATAAAGTTTATTAATTTGTGTATTAATTGCCCTAGAACAATTGTTTATTCAATTTTAGAATGCCAGCTTGTTAAACTAACTTATTTTTGTATTAATTAAGATATGATTCTTCTTTTATTTACTCAATTTAGGAGCATAAGACACTAAATTTTTTTGGGACAGGTTTCAGTTTTTAGTCATATTATGTTAATTTGAATGATCACTAGCATGCCGCTGTCTTTAGTTTATATTAAATATTGAAGGTTTATATTGATATTTATTAATTTTTTTTTGTTGGTATTCAAATATCGAATAGATATTATTGGTATCTGAATACTGGTAATTACTTTTACATTAACATTTTATTATATTAATTTTAATATAATATTATATAAGTATATTTTTGTTTTATAAAGATCAGATCAGATTGAACTCAAATTATAACCATAATCACTGTATACCATTGGTCATATAATCAATTTTATAATTGTAATTATTAATGTTGATACGAGTGCTTAATTAATATAGTCTCTTAATCTTTCCTAGAAAATTTTTTCTTCTGGAATAGTATGAAACTTTAATAAATTTAAAAAAATATAATATTTTCCTTCAGTAGTAGTCTCATTGCATAATTTTAGGACGGTCAATCTCGTAAAATATTCTGTTGTATGTCAGATATGTTTTTTAAAAAGTTACATAAGAGAAAATAAACAAGGTGTACCCATTTTATATTAAATTTTTTTAATAGAAAATTATGAAAACGAGAATTTAAAAACATTTAAAATAATTTCGGGGTGTAAACAATTTATAAAAATTTAAAAATTTTCCGGTTTATGTTCACATTTTTTCCATCTATTTCATATTTATCGTAAGTAATTTTTATATAATTTGAGTTTCAGACGCAAAATTTTAAATTGCCCCACATAAACTACTTTCTGTTAAATATAATAACTAAACATTTAAATGTATATGTTACTCTCTTCTTCTATTACTTCTTATTTTTATCATAGTGTCATTTATCTTTACTGAATATATTTGTATATACTTATATTAAGTATGTGCCCATTTTGTATTCAATTGACGCAAATAGAATAAGACTTTTGCATAAAAGAATTATTAAATTCTTTCACAATATATTCATACTACTTTATCATATTAAAATATTAAAATCTATTTGAAAGAGAAAAAAAAAAATAAATGATTAGAAAAGCGACACGTTCGTGTGAATAGCAGTTAAATTTTGCACACCCCATAAGATTTTTTTTTTTGTTGTGTCCCCATTGCATACATAATATTCAATATTCTTTTTTTGCAATCATAATAAATTGTCTCTTTTCAGTTATTCTTGAAAATTTCTGTTTGTATATGCGGAAGAAATTTATTTTTTTTTATTTTCTTGTATTTTAATAAGCGGTTTCCTATTATTTAATTAATAATTGAGGCGTTAAAAAATATAACAATTACCAACCCAACCATAAATTTATTGTAAAAGGGGAAAAATATGAAGCTTAAACATTTAAACTTTTTTTAAGGTTCTTCTCTTTCACTTTTAAATTCAGTAAAAAAAAAAATCAAAGAAAAAACAAAAAATATGTGAAGGACGGAAATTATTAATAACATTGTTTTCAATTTTATCAATTTTACATTTTTAACCTGTTTTGACGTGGCGTTATTTACAAGACACCCCACAATAATTGTTAGTGCTATAAGTAATTACTTTGTTGCATATTTCGAATACTTTTTCAGTTAGTCTTTTTAGTACATTTTTTGTCTCATCAATTTCACACATTCCCTCCTATATGGTAAAATTAATATTTCTGTATGCAAAATCAAATTGATTCGAAAATCCCGAAGTGATATGCCAACCACATTTATGTAATCTAAATTTATGGTAATTGATGAAGAGAAAGACAGACAAACAGTTAAAAAAACTTTAAAAGAAGAAGCTATAATAGTTCTTAGACTAAAAATTTTAAAAATTTTCCATTAACTGCTTAAATTTCAATTTATTTCGAAATATTTGGCAGTTAAATTTTTTACTTAAATATTGCTATAACGCGGTAGATTTGACATCAAATAATCTCTTATATGTGATTACCATATATGTAGATATTTGTTAAAATTTACTTAACTATTATTCTCTATTCTACTTAATGGTTATCTATGTTCTATACAAAACATGTAATCATTTAATGAAGAAGTCGTCAAATTTATTATTTTTAATTTACTAGAAATCTCTTTATTTTTTAACGGACGACATCACATTCAGGGTTAATGGAAATAATTGAACAATAGAACGTAAAACATAATTTATATTTTATTATCAATTACTTCAAGTGTACTTTATCTTTATATAATGGGTACTTAATATTTTTATAATATAATTATATACAATGACGTGTTATATTAGATTTTTTCAAGTAATTTATATTATGAACAGTCTACAGACCATATACCTAATATGCTATATAGAGTTACCTAAAAGATATAAAAAATATAAGGGAGGAAATAATAAAATCCATGACGTAGATAATGCAACTTCCATTTCCTAAATATTTCCTTATAGTAAAAAAAGGATATTTTGTTGTCATTTTACTTCATATGAAATGTCCTTTTAAAAACTTAGCTTTTAATGGAATTCGAAATAACTTTTTTCAGAAAAATATTTTTTCATTTTCTGTTCTGACTGCATTTCTTTTATTGTGAAATATTTAATATACATTGTTTATTGATAAAGTCAAGAATATTTTCAAATAACGTTTATACCATAAAGGTTTTCCAATGCAAAATAGCTTGAACCCATTATTGGTGGGTAAAAAAAATTTAAAATTATTAAAATTTGTTAAAAATATCCTTAAAATTCGGTTATATAACATTTAAAATCAAGCAAAATTATTACTTTATTCCAAGCAATTTGAGCGAATTTTTTTAAAATAAGTAAAGTGGCAACAAAACAGGAATTAGGTACATAAATTTCACATTTTGTATTAGAGGAATTGCTTTTATTCATATAAAATTTTGAATTAAAAATATTACATAAAATGACAACCTTAATTACACTAGTTCTTCCCTCTTACGTGGGATACGTGTAGGTGTACATTTACCTATGTTCATCAAAGTAATTAAAAATGATAAAACAAGTTGCTTCTAACCGTATAATTTGCCAAAAGCTAATCCATTAAAAAAATTTTTAAAGGTATAAAAAGATATTTTACATTTTTTTGACTTTTTCCTTCTTTTTTTTAATAGAAAATAGTTGGGAAAAGTAGATTCAGAACATTTTTAACGCAATTTTGAATAAATCTTAATTTGCGTAGGAAATTGCATAGCTTTAGGGGATTTATTAAAAATGTGTTGAAAGTAGCATATAGTACAGTCACCGTTGTAATTATTTACTCCAGCATTTTAGGAAGTTCAAGTTGTTGATTCTCATAAATTTATAATATTGCATTCATAGTTCAGTTTTTACATTTTGAAGGAAAATATTAAAACTATGCGGTCGAGTCTCATATAGATGGTAAAAATATTATTATGTTTTTCATAACAAATAATTTTTATTCATATGAGAGACTAGATCTGTGTGATATTAATTTTTTTTTTAATAAAAAATCTTAATTTTTTAATCGGCTGAAACGATTTTTTTTTTTAATAAAAAATTAATATGCAATTAACCGCTTTGTTTGAAAAAAATAGCGACTCAATTGAGTATCAATGTATCAACGTTCAAATTATTCGAAATATAAAATTTTTTGTGGAATGAGTTAAACTTATTTTGTGTTAGAGTTAAATTACAGATTCCAGACAAAGAATTCCAAATTTTAAACAAAATTAAGAATTGTAATATTAAAATGTGATATTTGAGGTTTTCTGCAGGAGTCGCTGTCTCGACCAGAAAAATATGTGAAGAATTCCAAATTTTAAAGTTCTTATTTTTTTCAATTGGGATGTAGAACTTGAATTTGAACACTTTTGAATATGTTCGTATTAAATTCTACGTTATTGTTATATTTTTGACCTTAACCTTATTATTACCTAACCGTTCTTACTTCTCTAATATACTCAAATTTTCCAATTATACAATAGCATATAAAAGTCGTACATATGTCACGTAATTAAGAATATGGTACATAGCTATGCCAACATGTTTTAATAATTATTCTACAAATTTTCACCAATTTTACATACCTCTATACGAGTATATTTTAAATGTTATATGTTATGGTTTAAACACAAGAACATATTCTTAAGGGTCTCTTGAATGCAGTAAATAGCAATTTATAAAGTTGAAAGTTTTAAACTATTTTTATTGTTCGTAGAAAAAAAAAGAAAATAAAATCCATATTTTTTTCTTTTTTCCAGTTAAGTGAATCCCTTTAAGGCTTTTTTGTTTTTTTTTTTTACAAAAGTGTTGTTAGTAATTTCTTAATTCCAACATAATATTTACTTAAGCTTAGAATAGGTTTTTTTTCGAAATTTTATAATTTAAATATTTAAGTGTATGTATACAGGGTATCCAGAAAGGTATGCAACAACATATACCATTGGTTACAGGATCGAAAATGGGCAAAACTTTTGCTCCGGACTAGGTGGGAAATCTCAAGGGATTCGAAGTTACAGAAATTTTTATGAAATTTTTACTTATCTAAGTTTTTTTGATTATAGCTTCCGTTCTAAAAAGGATAGGAACTTCAACCAAACAGTTTTTGAAATGCCTAGTAAAGGGCTTAAAATAGACATGTTGCTCGATTCTGTATTTTATGTACTTGTGCAATACCAAGCATTCGAACTTTAGGCAAAATCAAATTTTTCACTTGCTTAATTTTTTCAGTTTTTTCTAACCAGATAATTTCGTAAGGTATTTTTGAAGCCTTGAAATTTATTTTAATAGAATTTTGCCCAGCTTCTTAAGCTTTAATTTAAGTCCTCAAAGATTAAAAATTTATTTATGGTATAGAAGATATAGCACAAAAACCATTTCTATGTCAAGATTTTAAAGGCCCTATTTTTAACTATTTTTGATTTTTATTTAGACACCCGAAAAAATATAGATATTATTTTTAAGAGTCATAATTTTGATAAAAAATCCGAATTTGAATGTTTTTATTGAAATGTAACAAATAACAACAAAATTGAAGCGAAATTTTATACAAACTTTTAATTTGAAAAACAAAAATTGATTTTAAAAACTTGAAATTTTTGAAAAGAAAAACTAGAATTTTGTATTAGGAAAAGCAGAAAAAAAAAATCTAGTAATCAAAAAATTATTTTCGAAACTTTTCTTGGTAAAGAAAATTGATAGGTTTTTAATTTTTGCCAATTTTTATAAGAAATGGTACCTATATGGTTTGACATTTTTAAATGCATTTTTCTCAGATTGGGTGCAATTTAAAAATTTGAAAAAATAATTTTCGGAATCCAGACACCATTTGGCATCTTATGTTATTAAAATTATCCAGTTGGAGCGAATTTTTAAAGTCATGCCATACAAATTTTGACATTTATTTTAATAGAAAAAAAATTTTTTTTAATAGGAAAATTTATTTTTTTTTGTACAAAATGGAGTTTGTAAACGGTATGGTCTTAAAATTTTGAAGTTAATAAATAATTAATAAATAATTTAATGCGATTAAAAACTAAAATTAGTGTGCGCGGTTGATGCAACTGAAGACGTTCTCCATGAGGCCAATCATTTCAAATATGTGCTTGAATAGAAATGAATTTGATAAAAGAAAAACATAAATTTTTATTTAAAACAAAAATTTTTATAAAAATTACAAGTCGAACAACAAACTTTTATTTTTCCCCTGTATTAATCTTGTTACTCATAATTAAATTTAAAATATTTTCATCTTAATAATATGGCAACTCTATTTCTGTATGCACAATAAAGTATTTTTAGAAATTCCGTTTAAAATATTGCCAAAATAGAATTGTTTTCATCTTTCATCTGCGACCCCAAAAACAAATATATCTAAAACTATACATAAAAAAGAAAAATATTAAAGTGTGTATTTTTACAAATCGTGGGCAAAAAAAATAGGCGAAACGTTGGAGAAAAAAAACAAAACCTTAAAATATTACATAAAACAATCCTTAAAATCTCCTCATAAGGAGAAAATGCTCTTATAAAAAAAGAGTAAAAAAAACAACAGAAAAAAAAACAATAATCATAAAAGCAAACTTAGAAATTAACGAGAAAAGTTCTAGTTACAGGGTCAAAACAACGCAAGAAAATAACAACAATAAAATAAAACCTAGGGAAATTAAAGTGCCTACTCACTGTAAGACCATATTAACGGTAAAAGTATTTTCACCTAATTATTTATAAATGTTAGAATTAAATTTTTTTCTTTTCCAATTTTTTTTTTCATATTTTTGTTTTGATTTCGTTAAAAAAGGATACTTCATTTTTTTAATGTCCTTTGTAATATTATACGAAAAAGAACACTTAAACGAAACAACAAGAAAATGTAGAAATGAATATTAAATAAATTTTGTATGTTTTGTTTGTGTGTTTGAAAAGGACAAAACAAAATAGCAAAACAATAACAATTCTTGTTGGATTTAATAAAATCGGAGGTTGTTGTAATGTTTTTTTTTTTGCTTTTTTAATTTCTACCTTCAATTATAACTGTAAATAATGGTATTAAAAATTTTTTTTAATTACTTAAGAGAAAGAAAGAAAAGCGCAAAACAAAAGAGAAAAAAAAAACTCAAAAATAAAAAAGAAAAGAGATGGCAATAATGATATTGCTAATTTGAATATTTTAATTACATTACTTTTGCTGTTTTGTTTGTTTTTTTCATATTTCATTCTTATTTTTCAAAAAACAATTGTTCTTTAATTATGGCCCTTAGAAAATTATATGAGAAAATACTAATTTTCAGTTAAAAATCATAATTTAAATTTATTTTAAAAAATTTATAGGTTGCCATAATTGAAAATAAATTGTGTTAGGGAATTAAGGCTCTGAAAACGTAGTCTTGTAGAAACAAGCAGGGTAATTATTTGTTATATTATGAAAAAAGCTTAGAAATCCTTTAAAAAATTTCATAGGTTCTATAGACGTTTTTGAAGAGAAAGGCGTTTAAGATAAACCGGCAGTGCATTTTTCCAATAATTTAAAGACAACAATTTATTATATAAAATTTACAAACTTCAATGATCTCGAAACAACACATAAAACACGCACGTGTAAATAAAATCAATGAACTTCAACATGTTACGAGTTTAATGTCATTTTCGAAAAGAAATTCGAATAAATTTCTACATAATCTTCATAACTATAATAATCTGTTTTTCCAAAAAAAAAAAAGTTTTACTAGTCCCTGAATTGCAATTTGAATTACAAGATTATTTTCTTAATTCAAAGTCAATTTGAATTATTATTGTCATACTTTATAAATTCATAAATTTTTAAAAGAAATGAAACCACTTTAAATAATGAATATTTTTCATATTTCTACGTATATGAAAACAAAAATAACATAAAAAACAGAAATTCATATACCATAATAACCCTGTACATTTTCTTTTCTATTATTTTTTAAAATTAATGGTTTTCGTTCGTGAAAATATTTATATAAGAGGGCTTATTTCATGTCATCATTTATGAGAAAAATAATTTAATGAAGTAGAAAAAACATTTTTATTATACAATGAAAGGCAAAAAAAAAAAATAGAAGAAATATGAAACTGCTTGAAACCTTAAAAATATCTTAGGGTTAATAACCACTTTTTTGAACTTAAAATTTTTAAAAAATATATTTTTAGAAAGATATTTATGGTATGAATTACGAATATATCATACAAGGATTCTGTTATATATGGATGTAATATTGTAATTTGTAATATCAATGATATTCAAGCTATTTTTATAATTAGTATTTTAAGTTAGTATAATATAGTTACTTTGCTCAAAATCATTCTTCGATTATATAAAATTATTGAAGAGAGAATTTTATTGAATAGAAAATTTTTTGAGAGTAAGAATGGGGAAAATAGAGTGACTTAGTCAGTATGTCAATGTGATAATATTGTGTATAAACAATTTTCATTCGATTTTAATATTAAACTTTAAAGGATAAAATTAAGATAATTTAATAACGCATTGGATAATAATAATTTCTGCAAATTGCTGAAAATTCCAAAATTCGTGAAATGTAAAATCAACCTCTATGAAATAATATTTTCATAAAAATACATTTTCTTAAGGGAAAAATTCCCCATTTTCTTATTTTTTAGAGAAAGTGTTTATTACTTTAAATCTTTGTTTCCGTCTGTCTGCCCGTTCGTGCGTCTCTGTGCCCGTTTACGAAACTTCTAGACTTCAAATCCGCTTAAAAACTTACTTCCGTAGAAAAAAGTTTTTACACATCCTATTTACCTTTAAATATTAATATTTAAGGGTAATTTATTTCGTTAGAAGAAAATGTTTTTCACCTCTACTCCCTCTCAAGTTATCGGCTTTCGAAATTTGTAAAATTACAATTTTGGGCACGAAACTGCAACATTTTCCAAATTTGTATAAATGCAGAAAGCTAAAGGTAAATTTCATGTCATTAAAAAAATATAATTAGTTTTCTTAAGTCACGCAGTTAGCTTTTGAAATCAAGCACTATGTTAACGCCTCTTTAAATTTTTTTCTCTTCATCCTAAATGTATGCAATTTTTGAAATATTTCGGTATATGATAATAATATTATATTAAATTGTATTTAAAACCAGTATTTTCACTTGTTTAAGAGAAAAGTGCTACTTTACAAACCATTGGTTTGACCCAACTTTATTTTCATAAAATTCACAATCACTATAAGCTTAATTGGTATTAATTAATTTAAATTTCCATACACCATATTAAATATTTATTAAATAATAATTTAAGCAGGTGTTTAAATTCAATTTTTTTTTTTTTAAATGGACAATTAATTTAATTTTTTATTGTGTTAATATTATTATTTTTCGTTTTATAGGAGGCGTTAATAAATAATTCAATTATAGTTGCTTAATATAATTTTCTGAGTTCAAAAATTTTAATTGAATTTATTAAAAAATAATTATTATTTTGCTTGGTTTTCATTTATTCCATTCTCTGAATTTATTTAACCTCACTCAGTAAAATATAAAAGAATAATATTTTTTGTTGTCATTAAAATGAAATTCACGTATTCTGTAATAAATTTAATATTGTTAAGTAAATTCAATAAAAATTCTGAATTTTTTCCAATTTTTTTTGTAATTTAATTTTAAATACAACAATGTAAATTCATTTATAATTATTTTAATATTTTTTTTTAAAGCTTACTTTCTAGAAATAATATGGTGGTAAAGGTGAATGTGTAATTGAATTAAAAATATTGCTATACACAAGTACTTGTGAAATTCCAATAAAATATGATTTATATTTTATTTAAGTTTTTCTCGTAATTTCAGTAATTTACAACATTTAAAGGTATCCTTCTGTATTTACTTTTATGTTCAAATTTTATTGAAATATTTTAAGTTTATTTATAATGTAGTTTAAAAAATGAATGTCGTTCTTAATTTCCTTTTGCCATTCCAACGTTCTTCTTGCATCATATTGGCCATTGTAAATATTATAGAAAAATTAATTATTTTATATTATGTTGATGGATCCTTGCGACACATGTATTATATTTCTCTTTAAGTTTTTTCTACCAGCCTCTTTTCATATATTTATACATAATTTACCTAACGCAAATAAAATCAATGTGAAGTAGAGGATTTGGGGTTGAACAGTATTTCTTCTGAGTAGATGTGAACTAGCTTACTTAGTTAAATCTAGTAAAACTTTTGCATAGGCCGGTCAGTATTAGACAATATAAATTATACTTTATAATAATATTTTTATTAATTTTATAATATCTACAATTTTTCTTTCATATCTAATTATAACCACTATATAATTAAAAGAATCAATCACAAGAGAATATCATACTAAATATTTTTTTTTACTAAAATGTTTTCCCTTGTGTTATGATATCGTGTTGTAAAATCAGGTATTTATGACTAAATTATATATAATTCATAATATTCTAAATGCTATTGTGAATTTTCCAAGGTATTTAAAATTTAATTATAAAAATATAAATATGAATAATATCGCTATTATTATACGGTACTGTACAATAGACAATGATGTATATGTTGTAAAAAACATGATTACAACAATGTTAGTATTAGATTTTAAATGTTAGTTTTTATGTTTAAGGTGTTAACGCCGCATTACTACAACCACATTGTGAATTAAATAAATTTTTTCCGTCTCCAATTCGTATAAAAAATTACATTTTTAATTCAAACAAAAAAAAAAAAAAACTAATATTTTGGGGTATCCTTCATAAGAATAGGATTTAGTTGAATTATTATTTGAAAAGATTAGAGGTTTTGTGGAAAATTTATACAAAAATTTTAATTAGCATATTTCAAGATTATAATATGGTTAATATTTCAAAGTGGAGTAAAATTGTGTGGTTTAAAAAAAAGTATGAAATAATCATTTTTCTGTTATGATTTAGGTTGCTTTTTTGCGACAATAATTTAAAAAGTATTTACGAGTAAGCTAGATTTTTATAAATTTTAAAAAAATCCTAATAATAATATTGGGAGCATTATTTATTGTAAACGACTAAAATAACTGCAATTGAGGAAATTTTTATAAATTTTAATACCTTATTTTATATAAATAAAATCATTAATTTGACTATTGTCTTAAAATTAAAGGATCCAGAATAGAAGCTCACATGAAATTTATAAAATTTAATCATACGGTGACGTAAGACAGAAAATGACCAAATAAAATATTTAAATCCTCATTTTATTCATAAAATTTTTTAACATTGTTGTATAAAAAATTTAATTTAAAAAATTTTTCATTCTATAGAAAACAATTTATTCATTCAACAAGTCCTTCTAAAATTTCTCATAAATATTCATTTTTTCGAATTTAATTTCCAATTAAGTGTGCATGCTTAATTAAATATTGTAAATTGACCCTTTATAATATTGAAATTTAAATTATTTAGTTAGACTTAATAATATAATATTATGGAAATTCAAAAAATATTGCAATTGGCGAAAATTTTATTGAAATTTTCAGTGTGTATTTTATAAAAATTGAATTTTTCATATAACAATTTTATAACAAGAAACCAACAATAATTTATTGTTGTTGTTCAATATTTTGAATATTGTTTATGAACGATAACTTTTATAACTTGTTGCTGTTATAGGCTTTTCATTTCTATATACAATTTGGAATTAAAAGATTTTCTTTTTTTCTTCCTTTATTATAAAAATAATCAAAATAATTGAAAAAGTTTTATTTTTTCAATATTCACAAAACTATAAACTAAAAAAATTATAAAATTATTTGGTTTATTTAAGAAATGATAAAATGTGAATTTGTTGATTAAAATGCAATTTTAATTTAAAAATTGTAATTGTGTTAAAGGAAAAATTTTTCATTTCCCTCTACTTTTTCGATGAATATCTAAAAAATAAACATACGAACAAAAAAAAAATAAATTGTTTAAGTAAATTATAATTATTAAAATTTATTCAATGTTATTTATTTTTTTTACCGACCACATTGCATACAATAAGGGAGGATATGTGATGGCACTAAATTTTGGATGTCGAGTTTTCGGTAGAAATATGTTACTCCATGCTAAAGAAGCGTATCTAGATAATTTTTAGAAAAATATCTGTCGGTGTGTCTGTTAGTCTGTCTATGCAGATTAGGATCTCAAATTTAACTTGACCAATTTTTACGATAATTTGCATTTGAGTTTTTATCGAGAATGATACGATTTAATTTAATTTTTGGGATTTATCACGTCTCTGGAACTGGATTTGTACTGCGGTCGGTTTTACATTTTTGAATATGTATAAAAAAAATATGTGCGTATTTTTCTGAAATTTTATGTATATACCAAGTTTGACAGTACGAAAAACCATTTTATTTTCGAAAAAAAAAAATGGCGGCAACTGAACGTGCAACGAACAGGCCAAATTTACATTTTCGTATATAGAAAGAGAAATAATCAACTTGATTTAAAAGGCGAATTTATATTTTTTTGCTATATATAAGGAACTAATCGACGGAATTTGTTAAAATTTAATAGTTGAGTTCTTTTTGCTACCGGATGTAACCGGCGAACTTTTTAAGAAATTCGAATGGCAAAAATTGAAGCTGTACACTAGGAGTCAAATTCTTAGTGACTAGTGTACCTAAAATTTAAAAAAAGTATTTAAAGACAACGTACATTACGGTCTGTTATGTGCTGACCACATTGGATTTTTTTGTTGTTATCTTTGAAATACTATTTTCACAATTCTATACTAGATTTTTGTTTTTTTTTTATATAGAAATTAAAATAAGAAAAACTTTCAAAGTTATTGAATATTAAAATAAAAGTTTTCAAGTTAAAAAAAAAAAAAATAATTTTATTTATTTATTTTTTTTAATTTGTTTGTTTTTAATTTCGAAAAAATTACAATAAATTTTAGAAATATTTTTTAATAAGAGTTAAGGATTTTGTTTTTTTTTTTAACAATTCTACACTTATACGTTTATTGTTTCATTATATTAATTGAATTGGCAACAATTTTAAATATTAAATATTCAACAATTTAAATATGTGGAAAGCAATTATAAAATCTAGTTCTATGAAAAGCTTTTAGAATAATTTTTGTATTAAAACAATTTGGTAATGCAACTATATTCATATTATGTAGGTATATAACAAAAAATTTTCTACTTGTATGTGAAAAAACTAGTTTTGAATACTAATTTGCTACTATTTTCTCATACTAAAATTACTTAAAATTAATTTATTATCACGTCTGTTATATTAATTATTCTCGATATTGTGTCGCAATGCTATTTTAACTAATTTATGTATTATAATCTATATATTTATTATTTTAAATAATTTAGAGTAAATAGAGATATTCAGTTAGGTAAAATGTAACAATGAGAAGACTATGAGTTTTCGGAAATTGCAAATTATTAAAACTGAAATTACTTTTTATAATTTTCACAATTATCATCATTAATAATATGATTAGTCTTTAGTTGGCATTATACATGAATCGAATTATTCAGAAAATTACTTGACGTCATTTTGTTTAATTATTATCTTATTATCTGTATTAATAAAGCATAAGTTTTATATTTTTTTTAATATAATTAAGTGCTATAATATCTCAGTAATTGAAAAAAAATATTTATTCAGTCCAAAATCAATAAAGAATTTTCTTCTACACAATACAGAGTGATTAAGCAACAAGTTGGGAGTTTTATAATATCAGGGAGACGGTTGAAAATAAGTAAAATTTTTTTTGGAAACCAAGTGTCAAATCAGCAAAGATTTAAAAAAAATTTGGTGAAATTGTAATATACTCAAGATTTTTTGCTTATAACTTTCGTTTCAACATTCGAGCTAGGATAATTCCAATTTTCCTTATCTTTTATTTTTTCAATTTTTTTTTTTGCCACAGCAATTCCTCATTTTGAATGTGAATTCCTTACAGAATTTTGTTTAGTTATTTAAGCTTTAATTTTAGTCATTAAACGTTAAAAAATCTTTTTTGTTGTAACACAGAAGATATAGAAAACAAACCATTTGAGTTTTGAGATTTTAAAGACTAATAAAAGCAATAAGCCACTAATAAGTGACACTAGGTTCCGAACAAAAAAAATTACTTATTATCGATCATCTACCCGAAGGTATATAGTTGCGTCCTAAGTCGTTGCTCAATCACCCTGTATATAGATTCTGAATTATATTATGGATATCTATTGATATATGTATAAATAAGGAAACAAAAAATAGGAAAACCAAAAACTTTTTACAGTTTCAATTTTTTAATTAGAGAAAATAAAAAATAATTAGATTGAAATTAATTAGGTAAATTAAGTTGAACAATAAAAGTAAAATTGGTAAAAGATTTGAAAACAATTTAATTAGAAAATAAGAAAGTTACATACAAAATCGAACACTTTTTCTTAAATATACAAGTATATTACAGAGTTCTTCATACAATTTACGTAAATCAGATTAAAGTTTATGGAATAATTTATTCATTCTTATTCAAGCATATTCGAGCACTTTTAATATAGTTTCCTAATTTTTAAAGAATTAGGTATTAGGATAAATTTATTATCACGATTTAAAAGTTTTCTGAAAAAAAATTCATTTAGTTTGAAAATTTCATTGGAGTTTTTCAATTTAAAAATTTTTGTTTTCTTGTTTACATAAGAATTAGATAAGTTATAATTAGATTTAAACGCTTTAGGTGCATTCAGATTTTCGAAAAAATATAAAAAATTAAAAGAAAGACGATAATTAGTAAAAAATATTTTAATTATCGTTATATAAGCATTTTTATATTTGATAACTAGAACTAACAATCGTTTTTAAAACGTAAGTGGTTTGAAAATTTTCGTATTAAATAAAAGTTTCCTTATATAGAAATTACCCTCACGCCTCCAAATATTATTAAACTGCTGCATCTTCATTTTGTTCTTCTTGTTTTCAAAGACTTCCTTTTAAAATTTTCTTGTGTAAAACAAATAATAAAGATTTTTTAATTGATATAGAATGAAAAAGTTTAACAAAATAAGTATAAAAGAATAAATTGTTACAAAAAGTTTAGCTATCAGTATTTTAACAAAGTTATTACCTGTAATTATCTGTAAATTTGCATTGTATAAAATGATTTTGTTGTTTGTAAAATTGCAAACCTTAATATTTTAATATTAAGATCTTAACATAAATTTAGAAGAAAAAAATTTAAAAAGTTTCTAATGGAATTTTCAAAAACACGTGTGAAATTCTTCTTAGTAATAGTAGGAGTAACAGCAGCCGCGCCCACAATATGGCCCATCGGTAACTTTCATTTTAACTTCCCACAACCACAAAACCGCCTAGTAGAACTCTTTGGCGAATCTCAAAATCCGTCTGACGATACTAAAAATTTGCATTTTAAACACTAAAAATTTTTTCTTAAAAATGTGAGTTCAGAACTTTTCCTTTGTATATTGCAATATTAATTCAGTTTAAAAGAAAATTTTAATATTCAAGTAATAAATAAATGCTTTTCTGATATACAAAATCTTATATATAATCAATAAGATCAAGTGTAGAGTTGTGCGAATTGATTTAAATAAAATATTTTCAAAAAATTGCGGACTTTCAGCCTTTATAATATTTTCCGACGATGGAAATTATAAAAATTTATAATTTTACTTATGTGTTTTACATAATGTGAATTTTCTTTGAATTTTGTAATATGTTGTTTAATTAATATCGTGTCTAATTGATATTTGAGATTTTAATGCAAAATAACATTGTATAGCTTGCCTTTTCGTCTTTCATTCTTTTCTTGAATATGCAAAACTCTGCGAACTTTTAGGCAATTATTAATAATTATAAAACTTTTCCATACTTAATACTAATAAAATATTAAAAAATAATTGTTATTCTTAGTTAAATATGAAATTATTTTACAAATAAATACTTAACATACATACTAATAAGCACAAATAAACTATAAGTTTTTGGAAAATTTTGTTCTTGGCTGGAATAGTTGTATGAAAGAAACTTTGTGTTGGTGTGAAAATGAATTTATCATTGATTTTTACTAAAAAGAAATTGTGCATTGTGCAAACAAATTTTTAACTTTATTAATTTATGTTACTTTTGCGATACTGACCATCAAGCATAACGACATAATACATATATTATACTATCTAATTAATAAATATATTTTAAGATTATTTGAATATTATTGTTAATTAATAAGAAATATTCGGAAACACTTAAAAATTGAAATTTTCAAAATAAAATTTTTCACTTTATTTAAGATTTTCACAAACTTATAAAAGAAACTGTTAAAAAGATAGAATGTGTAAATTAAAAATTTATTTTAAATATTATTTATTTATTTTCAACAATTTATTTTAAAAACAAATTTAAATTTAAAATAATAACAGTGTTAAAATAATTACCATTAAAAAATCAACTACAAAATCAAAGATATTAAAAAATATTTTAAAAGATCGATTCTTTTAAAATATAATAATTATTATTTTCTATAATATAATAATTATTATTTTATTATTAAAAAGAAAAAATAATGTCTGATTTTGATGTTCATACTAATTCATCATGTATTGAATTGTCGGAAATACGTAAATTAGATAATTTACTAACACAATGTGAAACAAGCAGCTGTGAAAATATTTGCATTGATTGTTGTGAAAGTATTGGTAATTCACGTAATGAAGTAAATAATGTGAATATTGTATGTAATAAAAATCGTAGACCAAATAGTGGATCACGACCCAATTTTAATAGTAGCGCAAGTAGTTTTAGTAATATACCTGTACCATTAACACCAGTTGTTACTAATTTAACTGGTTTATTACAAAATCCATTAAAATTATTACAAGCAGCAACTGGTAATACAAGCGGTTCAAGTATAAATAGTAATTCAATATTTAATAGTAATAATAATAAACAATTAGATAAAATGATGGAAACAAATTTAACAATATTATCAACAAAAAATAATATGCCAAATAATTTAAATGCACAGATACCATCACCATCAGCATTAAAAGATAAAAAATCAATGAAAAATTCAAAAAAATGTAATAGTCTTAATGGTAGTAATAGTGATTTACAAAAACAAAAACAATTTGAATCAAAACGTTATTTTAGTTTAGATAAAGAACGTTTAGATAAAGATACAAAAAAAACAATTGAAATACAAAATAATACAAAAAATTTATTAGTTGGTGGCTCTGAAAAACATTTAATATCAACTAAAAAGCATTGTTCATTCGAAAGATCTGTGTTAGAAGCTGAACAACAACAACAACAACAACAGCAACATCATAATGATAATACAAATGATTTTGATGGTATTGAAACAGGTACAACAAAAAAAATTATTAAAAAACGACCATTAAGTGAAGGTTCAAATTCTCATGTTAAACGTAGAACTATAAAAAGACAAACAACAACAACAAGTACATGTATATGTGACAATTGTGATAAAGATAATATACAATGTATTAAATCACCTCCACCATTAGGTGCTAGCGGTAGTGGTGGTGGTGGTGGTGGTGGTAGTGTCAGTGGAAGTGGTATTAATGATAATAATAAAAAATGTAATCAAAATAATAGTAATAGTAATAATAATAGTAATAGCTGTGGTGGTATTAGTAAATTAAATAAAACAAGTCAAAATAGTTTAAAGGACAATATTAAAAGTACGAAAAATAGTTCACATGATATATCTGATCATGATAGTTTACGTTCAAAATTCTCACCACATGCCTTAGCTAGAAAAATTTCATCAAGGACACATCGTAATGAAAGTGAAGAATTTGATACGGCAACAGATAAAGAAGCTTTATTAGGACATAAAAAGGAATTAAAATTATTACCGGAACCAGTAGAAACTGTATGTATTTCATATAAAATTTCTTTTTATTTTATTAAAGCAAATATTTTTATTTTAAATTGCATCAGTATATAAAAATATTCTATAATGGTTAAAACTAAGCATACGTTACGTTGATTTATTATTATAAACCATTATCCTTTTTTGGTACGTTTTGGATTCAATTTTAAAATGCACGTATTATACACAATATAAAATATTTAAAATGAATAACAATTTTCGTTCTTGAAATTTAGAATGATATTGTGACTTTAAAACACACACACAAATTGAAATAATTTTAGAATTTTTTTAATTTTAAAAATTTACAAAAAAAGTGCATATATTAGAAGCTACATGCATCCTGTTAAATAAATGTAGTTTAATTAAAATTAAATTAACTAAAAATTTTTTAAATGAAATACAAAATTCTTTATATATATAAAAAACGGTTCAACTGCACATACATAAATTATAAATTAATATACGGTATAGAATATTGTTGATTAAAGTTTTAATAAGAATTTTCCATTATCCTAACGGATGGATGTATTTATATACGTTAAATGAAAATATTTTGATCCTACATGAAAGATAAAAATTGTATAAATGTATACAATTATTATTGACAACTTAGAATAGTTTGGCAGATAACGGGTACGCAATATTTATAGTTATATATATATTTGGGGTTTCGGATAAGAATCGAAATTTTATTTAAAAATTAAATCTAAACCCGAATGTAAGCCGAAATCGAAACTTTTTCAAATCCGACTCAAAATATTAATTAAATCATATTTTGTGCTGTTATTTAGAAGTTGTTAGACATGTAATATAGCAATGTGTACTATAGGAACAATTCAATACCTGACAAATCCAATATACACCAGGTTGAAATTAAGAGTTTATTAAATTTCGCTCAAAGGTATTTTTCATTAATTTATTCCCATAATATTTTCGTTTCAATTAAACTCAAATATTATATAGGAAAACTAATTTAACTTTATGATCTTTGAGTACTAGCCTACATGGCACTTAATAATTATCATGTTGTCTATATAAAATCTTTATATGAAAAGCTTAAATTTTATAGCAAATTAATTTTCTTAATATACAATTATATGTAGTATATAATATTTTTAAATAAATAAAGTTGTCATTAATAAATTTGGGTATAAAAATTAAATTATAACGAACAGATGTACATACATACATAAATAAAATTTGGTTAACAACTATAAAACAAAATGTTCCGAACAAAATATCTATAAATATTTCTATAAAATACCAAAAATTGTACGTCTTTTATAGAAAATCCTTGATAAAATCGTTCCTTTTTATTTTACTCTTCATATAATAAGTACACATACAAATTCATTAAAATTTACTCCCTTCATAGTTTATAAATCCTTATGCTTCTTGTTTTACACACATACATATGTAAAAATCCTTTTCTAGTTTTTGATGAATTCATGTAATCTCCAGATCAGTTGTTAATCTTGTTGATGTTTTTATAGATACGATATAGGAAAAGAAAATCCTATATTTTGATTATTTTCAAGTAGGAATTTGTTCATATTTTGGAGTATTTTCTACACAATATGAGTGTTCATAGCAAGTATCTAACATTGTATGTATGTATGTATGTTTTAATACGAGTAATATTGTGTGTGTTGTTAAATAATATCAAAAATATTTTCCAAATCTGAAGTAATTTCGGAAAATCGTATTCAATTTTTCTTTTATGTTAAAATTTTGTACATGTGTACATTAATAAATAAGGCAAAAACTGTACTGATAAATAAAATTGTTGTTTTAGGCGGATTTTTTCATACTTTGATATTGTTTTTGCTCTAACAATGTTGTTCCTTCGATTAATCAAAATTACAATAAACATCTATGATTAAGTGAAAATAAATATTTGGATTTTTGATGCTTTTATTGTTTTTATCAAAATTGCAAAACAAAAACTGCCAAAAGGATTTATTTACAATAATTATTTTATTTTGTTTTAATCCATGCTGTCAATTTGATGGTTAAAAATTTAATGATATTATTTTAAGCCAACATTATTAATTATATTGAATTAAATACTTTTTTAGAAGAAATTAATGAATTTTTGTTAATTTAATTTCAATAGTAATTGGATGACGGCGCAATCGGCGCGAAATCTTAAAAACAATATGTCTTATTATATATTTTAATATTGATTATTTGATATTTTATATATATTTGAAGCAGTATAACAAAATAAACATTGGCATAACTAATCCACAATGTAGATTAAGGAATGTCTTTGCGTTTTAATAAAAATCAATTCTAAAACTGTAATTTAATGCCATTAATCCTAAAATGCATTTTTCTGATCTATTGAAATTTTTTTTAATTTGCATACTTTTAGGGGCAGTAATAAACATGTACAACGTATTTCAATATTTGTAAAAGAAATTCGCAAAAAATTCATATAACAATTATTTAAAGCTATTTTTTTTTAGTTTTTCAAGTTCTCGAAAAATTTTGTGCAGTAAGTGAATTTTTAGATATTCTCAGTAGAAATCTAAAATAATTCGTTTACGTTATAAGAGTTTAATGTAACTACTCTGATATATACGCAAATGTATATTCATGTACATGTAATCTAAAATTTATTTCCAAATTATCAGGCTCGCTAAAGATTATCTTTCCTTTAAGTGGCTTGCAATCTTGTTTTCTAAAATGCATTCTAGTCAACATTCAATACGATGGGGTTTTGAAATAAGTAGATTTTCATAGATTTTTATAGATTTTCATTACCAAATACAATATTAAAATTATGGGTAAAAATTCAAGATAAATGACAATAATAATCCTGGAAAGATAAGTAAAAGGTTATTAAGGTCTTTAAAGACAGAATTTTTGAAAAATATGAGTCAATGGTAATCAAAATGTCATTGATTGAAATAATCTGTCAATTTAAAATTACAGCGAATTAATCCCTTACAGTTTTATTGAAAACAAAAGGTATTGTACGAGAAGAAGATAAAAGAATCATATCGAAAAAATGAATTGACCATATTGACCATTCTTCTGCATTCTATTTCATTCAGAATAAATTTCAAAAATTGTTTTCAATTCTTTGAAATTCTTTTAAACTTACATTGCAAAGATTAATTTCAAAATTTTGTAATAAGAATGAAAGTTTTATTGGAAATCAAGAATTTTTTTCTTTTTGTTTTTGCTTTTTTTCTTGGACTTTGTGCATTTCAAAATGAAAGCTTTTCATTAAGTTTTTATTTCTTAATTTGTTTTGGTAATAAAAAAAATAAAGCAATTGCCACGTGTTTCAAATTTTTTGCGTTGCGTTGCCCTTCAGTGGACCCATCTAAATAGGTTAAATAATACACAAAAACAGAAAAACAAACAAACAAAGCAAGTGTGTTTAAATAAATAAAGAAAAACTATGAAAATATTATTATCCTTTCTATTCAGCATATGTTTAAGTTCATAAATAAAAAAACAAAATAAAATAAATGAAATAATTAAATCCCCCTATGACCATACAATTATTATTATACATTTTGTTTTATTTCATAATTTCAAAAAAAAAATTGTTTAAATATTAAAAGAAACATAAAAAAATAACTTTGAAAACTAAATATAAAAAATATGTACAAAAAAAAAGGATATTTACATAATCTTACCACCAACGCATACAAAAAATATTATTTCTGAAGGACATCGGAAGAAAAATTTAAAATTTTTTTATTAAAAAAAAAAATTAATTTTCCAGCTTTTCTTTTATAAATTTTGTACGTTTTTATTAAAAACATTTAATAATTTTAATTTTTATACATAAAATTATTTTCTAAAAGTCCTACATCTACACATCTACATCATTTAACTTTATAACTTATACAATTTGACATTTTAACTTTCTAGGAATTAAATTTCTTTTCAGAAAAAATTTTAATTAATTTAAAAAGGAGTAAGGACATTCGATTTAATCAAATTAAATACTGAAATGATTTTTATATGTAAAAATTTTATAAAAATAATTTTTCTATTAAAAAAATTTATTAGACCATGTATGTATGTATGTAATGACTGTAAGGTCAATTGTAAGAGTAATGATAAAATGAATGACTCAGATTTTTTCTTAAGAGCTTAATTAATAGGTTAACAGAGTTATTTTGAAATTTAATTTAAAAAAAATTAATGTATAGGAAAATTTAATTGAAATTGGGTTGAAATCATAACCAACAAGTCTGGTTTAGGAATATTTGGTAATTTTTTTGCTATTTTGTCATAAACTAAGAAAAATTATTCAATATGATGTACTGGACTCAAAAATTTAAGAGAACAGCGCAACAGCAACAACAGCAATTTATGTATAAAAATAAATATTTTTGTATTTTGAAATGAAGGTGGTCATATTCAATGACAAAAGTGAAAGATATTCAAAAAATTATATGAAATTTTAAGTGTTACAATTTTTCTCTATATTTTTGTCTGTTACAATTTTTACTATATTTGTTCACAATGTAAATTAATGGGCCTCTTCTTTAGAATATTATACTTTCAAATAAAATTTCCAAGTTCCTGTAATGACTTTAACATCCTTACACATTCTTCTTCTTTTTGACCATATTTTTAAGGAAAAAACGAAATATGATTTTTGAATTTTCTTTGTGTCTTCTTTTTCCAAAATTTTTTATTTACTTTTCCCTCATCAATCTGGTAATTTTACCAATAATTTTTCATTTTCGCTGAAAAAAATATATTTTTATATTTAACAGTTTGTGAAAAGATTTGTTGAAACTTAAATGAAATTTTGAAATTGTTGAAATTTTGAAGTTTTCCTTTTTTCCATAAGATATTTAAAAGTCTAAAATTATTTTCATAATTTGAAAGTGACAAACAAACTATACTTACGGTTCGCTTAAATTTAAAATTAGGAGAAAAATATTTGCTTAATTTTCTTTTCCTTAACTTTATTTTACAAAATTAAAAATATTTAAAATATCAAAAATTAAAAATTTTAAATAAATTTCAATTGAATTAGTTTATGAATTCGTTTAAGATAAATTGAACTATAATTGCCGAAAAAACACGTTTGAAGAACATGGTTTTGATTATACAAAGAAACACGCTACTCTAACTGAATCTCTTATTACAAATAAATTTTTGAAATTAAAATATTTAATAATAGCTGATTTTTCTGAATTGGAAATTTTAGCCACAGTCTTTCATATTGCATAATTATACAATTATACTAAGTCTACCTTTAGGCTTGATTAAATACATTAATCCAATAAATCCAATAATGCATATTTTTTAACAGAAACCCTTATTTGTAAGTATCGTAAATTGTACTGAAGTACCAACAATATTATGTGCGCTTTAATAATGTAACAAAGATTTTCTTTTATTTATTTTAATTTTCAAATATCATTTACTTGTCATTACATAAATACTGTATAAAGAGAGCTTCGTAAATTTTGAACCTTTAAAAAAAGTCACAAAATCCAAAATATCAACTAACCTTTTCAGTGATGTAAGTGTCATTATCTTAATTTTCGTTTGCAACAAAAACAATATAAGTGAAAATTGTTTTTCCACTTCCTGTCATACTGTTGTAATACTGTTAATGCATATTTATACAATGTTAAATGTATACGTGAGTATATATATATTCAAAATGTATACAAAGTACAAAAGAATTTCGTATAAGTACACACAATTTGAATATATCATCGATTTGATTTTGATTGAAATTGTTAAACCTATTTCACAGTACATTTAAAATACTTACCAGAAACAAACTAAAAGGTAGATTTGATGAAAGTAAACAAGATTGTTATTGTTATAATGATATAAAAATTTATGATGCTATACACCATCTCTACATACATATTATAAAAAATTTACGTCAGCAAAAAATCACTTTCCAATAACTTTTACTTTTCACACTAAAGCGAAAATGACAATAAGAATATCAGATAGTATACCAGAGGTTTATATATGCATTATGTAATTTTTATAAAAAGGTCCCCTACACCGATGGTTTGCGGTTTATGGTAAAACGTTCAATGCATTAAAAATGACTAACAAAATTGAAAGAAATTGTGGAATGGTAGAGATTTGCAAGATCTCAGGAGTTTTTTTAGTATTTCTCTTGTGCGAATACAATAAGTTTTTTTTAATAAGTACAACTGCTTTTTTAATAAGCACACTTAATAATATTATTTAGATTTTAAATAAAATGAGTAAGTATGATAGCCGAGAAATTTTAATTTCTTTAACATCCTATACTAGTGTAATTCATAACACAAAATTAATAATTTCTAAGGAACTTCCTTGTATTTTAACTATTTCAAAATGTTGATCCTAAAGGACATACTGGTCTAAAAGTGCATATTATTCCTCAAAAGAATTTTATTTCAATTGTTTTCACAAAACGATTTGAGTATTTCCTGTTTAGGTGAATTTCTTTATTGAAGGACTTTGTACAATACTTTAATCATATTGTTTTTAAGTGATGAAACTTTCAAGGACTTCTTGTTTTCTTTATTTTTTTTTTTTTTTGATAAAAATCATCGGAATTCATTTTGAAACGATTGTAAAGTCGTTACATATACAATGATGTGTGAAATCCGATAGATTTTTATAATTTATGCATTTAAGTGGAAAAATGTGTTTAACATTATAACAAAGGATAATTTATGAAAATTTAATGAGAAATTCGGTTAATATATTAAAATTAATACGAAATATTTGATATTTAGACACTAGTCATGAAAGTGATAAGCCGAAGTTAATTAAATGTAGCTACTTATTATATTTTAAAACGTATTTTTCAAATTGTGTAGGCAATGCAGAGAAAATATGTCCAGTCCGTCCGTTCGCCCGTGAACATATTTAAAAAATTTCTAAACCCTTGAAGATGGAAAGCTGAAATTTTATATTTATATAGATTTTTACTAGAAACTCATTTCCGTAGAAGAAAATTTTTACCTATCTCCTCCCTCTCTGAAAGTTATAGTTCCTCAAACTCCTAAAAATATGCCATTGTGTGATTTTTTATTGCGACGAAACCACAAACATTTTTTAAATTCTGTAAAGCTTTTCAAAATTTCTATAAATGCAGAAAGCTAACGGTAAAAGTCATGCCATTAAAATATATAATTAATTTTTTTAAGTCGAACCATGAATTTTTTAACCCTTGAATTCGAGAAATATGTTAACGTGAATTTAATTTTTTTTTTTGCTTCATCCTAAATGTATGCAATCTTTAAAATATTTTGGTACATGGAAGAAAGTAAGTTTAATAATGTAGTAATGTAACCTTGGTTGTTTTTAAAAGCAGTACTTTCACTTCTTTAAGAGAGCGCAGTTTCACTTGACTTTACAAACCATTGGTTTGACCCAACTTTATTTTATAAACAAACCGCATTTTTATAAAAATTGCTAGGTCAAACTGGTCTTCTCTGCCTTTTTCGTTTCTTAATTTATATTATAACCTTAAACATTTAAATAAATTAACTTTTTGGTTTTTTTGGGACAAATTGTGAAAACATACGGGAAATTTAACCACAAATTATAATTTTTAGATAAAAAGGATATTTAGAGGAAAGGAAGTTTTATTTACAATGAAAGAGAGAAAAAGATTTTATAAAAAAAATCCCACAAAGAAGAAAAAAAGTTTTTAATTAAGAGCAAAATATTTCATAAATGAAAAAAATAAATTAATGAATAAAAATAATTAAAAAAGTAAAGAAAATTATAGAACTTTTGAAATATTATCACTTTAAAGGATGCGTTCCTGTAAGCTTTAAAATTTAAGTTTTAAAATAAAATTAAAAAAAAAGGGCGCTCCGTTTTTGCATTGTAATTATTATTCATGCTTAAAAAAATTTTTTTTTCTTAAGAAAAAGAAAATAAGTTTTCCTTTTCTTTTTGAATGAAACCTACATTTTTCCCTTTGTTATTTTAAAAGAAATTTGTTTGTTCAGCAAATAAATCCCCTTGGGCAAATTATACAATTAAGTAATTTTTTGAAGAGAAAACTTTTCTTAGTTTTTAAATCCCTAAACTTTTTTTTTTGGTTTTTTTATGTCCAACTTTAATAATTTTTTAGAATGAAAAAATTTAATTCATCAGTTTAGTTTACAAAGCAATTTGAATTCAGTTTATGTTATAAACCGCAACAGATTTTTATAAAATTCCGATCTTAAAAGAAGCAGTTTATATTTTAATATTATTCCTTTACGAACAGAATTTGGCTTTTGTAAGGCCTTGAAATATCATATTTAAATCTTTAATTGGTCGCAATGAACTTGAATTTAAAAATTACACTGAGTGTTCAGAGATTTTCATCAAGTTAATTAATCAATATCAGACAATAAAATCCCATGAATTGTCAAACATAAAATATAATCTATAAGAATTCTGCAGTTACAATCCGTGCCATTGCATAAAACTTATTTAATTGAACATATGGAGTTTTTCATATAAACCTCAATGCCAATACAATGAAAAAAATTCATTCATATGAATGTACGAACAATGAAAATCTCCTTTTGTCTACTAAATTCCAGATGAAATTTAATTAAATTCCAATGAAGTCAAAACAGAAAAATTTCAAGTATTTTATTTTGAATCAAAAGCATTTACATATACGAATAGCTACTGAAAAATGTATGAACAAACTCAATACGGCTTTGTAGTGTCTTTAATGAATAAATTACTGCAAAATTTATTTTCTGGATTCTGGATTTTGGTTAAAATATTGTTAACTGAATATTGTAAAATATCGTAGAGGCTTGAAAAAATATCAAGTTCTTAAAAATGATTGAAATCTAACTCTATAACTCTCTTTAATAATTTTAAAATTTGAATAAAAGCAATGTCAATCTTTCAATCGTTCTTATAGGTACAATCAGAACTGTTAACTAGATTTAATGCAATGGTGCTTCAAATTTTTATGGACTTTGCTTATAATTGGTAATGGACATTGCATTTACTGTAATTTTAATTTCACTTCATTATAATTTAACACTCACATTTGTTAAAGAATACGTAAACCAAATAAATAACGATACTTAGTCTTATAAACCATAACTAATTATTCTGTTTCAATACCTCATTCCTCAATGAAATATTATGTTATATCATATTGTGGTGCTCTTTGATGTGCCCACACTGTTAAATAAAAACTACAATAAAACAGTTTTCAGTATTTTTGTAGTCCTTTTGATATAATCATAGTTTATTATGATATTGATGATTTGTAAGAAATTTTTGTTTAAAAAACTTACATGAACAAATCAGATCTCAAAGTACAACCCATACTATATAAGTCAAATCATTCAATTCCGAATCACAAGTGATAATCTTTGTTTTCTTTAAATTGATTTTTGTCTATTAATTTCTCTAAAAGTATTTAATTTACATTATCAAGTTGATTGCTTCCTAATAAATTAATGTTAGTACTAAATTTTCATTATGACTTTTTATTGTCTACAAAAATGTTTTGTTAGATTTTGTAAATTTGTATACACAATATGTAATATATTATAGTGAGTATACAAGGAAAATATGTCCATTTACAAATTAATGGAAAATTATTTACAAAATGCAAATTTCTAGAATAATGAAGAGAGAAGTCAAATTAAAACAATTTAGAGAACAATGGAAAATTTTCTTATTTATTGTTGAACATAATCCCTTGCGAATTTATTCCAGCAATTATAGAGTATTTTGTTTAGTGCAGTAAAATTTTGTTAAATACATAGAAGAAATCAAAATAATTAGAAAATCATTATTATTCAAAGAATTTTATTTTTCTGTATGGTACATTATTAGAAACTTTTTTATGTATAGGTACGGTATTTTGGAAGAATCTCTATGTTTATTGAAATATTCTTACTCGAAATCCTAATATTTTTTACTTTTTGTAAACTGAAATTCGAAAGTGTAACTTCATTTATAAATTTAAAGAAACTTTAGATTTTAAGGAAATTCATGAAAAGTTTTAGGATCTAATTTCGTGCTGCTTCATATATCTAGAGAAATTAATATATCGAAATTCTAATAATACGCACTTTGAGTAAGAAAAATTTAAAGCCGAAAATAATATATTTATTCAATTGTATGAGATAAAAAAATAATTTTGTAGAAATTTTCCAAATTGCTACGAATTGGTAGGTTTCTCATTGGTAGATCTAATAAATTCCTATATATGAGAATTAGCTATATGTAGGTATTCTGCGTTATTTCATATCAAAAGCCTTATATTTCCATTTTTCACCTTACGTTTTATTCACTTACAAACCAGAATTCTCCTTTTTAGCACTTTTCCAAAAATTTTTTGAAAAAAAGAGCTTATGTGAGCTCACTCTGTCCGTCCGTCCGTCCTCCGTCCGTGGACACTTTTTTGTTTACAAAACTTTTACACCATTTTGTACCAATTTCAAAATATTCGTATCTCTGTGAGTTCAGTTGGTAGAGTGTCCGCCCGGAAAGCGGTAGATCAGTGGTTCGAGCCCAGTTCGTGGAGAAAATGCATCTGTTCTGGTGTTGTATAAAAAAATGTCCATTGAGGTAATATTATATTCCATTGTCCATTGAGGTCCATAGTGTAATAGGCACAATACCTATAAAATAAACAACAACACGGTGTATTTCTGTAGTTCTGTAATGTCAAGGTGTGTAGTTTTGTAATGTCAAAATATTATCTTAATTTCCTTTAAATAATGAACTACAGTTTGAATTATTTGAGCCAATAATTACATTAAAGCTTAAATAATTTAAATTCAGCTAGCAACGACATAAATTTTTTACAAAGCATTCATAATTCTCTGAAAATATTCTTTAAATTCAAGAAAATTTATTAAGGACAAAAAAATACACGTTTATAAGATATGTAAGTATAAAACATATTTCAAAATTATAAATTTCATTGGATATAAGGATGTCCTTAATAAAAAATAAAAGAACCAACCGTTATAAATTTTGTCACTAAATTAGTACTTAAATTATAAAAAAAACATCATATTAAAAATATGTGATAAGATATACAAAAATATTTTATTAATCATACATGATTCTTTGTCTATTGCCGAATTTTTATTTAGATATATTAAAATTTTTGAATACGAAAAAGCAACAAAAAGTTTAAATTAGATACAAAATCTTTTCTATTTCTTTATTTTTGTTATCTTGACATATAAAATTTATCAAGTTTTTAATAAAATTCTTTAAATATTAACAAATATTTTCCATACACATACATATTTCATTTAACACATAAGTATGTATGTGTTGGTATCTAGAGTAAATAAATTTTAAAAAAATATTTTTAAGGTCACAAATGATAATATCCTTGTCTTTTTCAAAAATATTATAAAAATCGTAAATGAACCTTTCACATCATTCTTGAATATTTTAAAATACATATACAATATTTTTTTAGAATATTTCTACAACATTAATACCATTATAAGAATTCCCTTAGAATTTTTTCTTTTTTACAATAAAGAGAAGCAAATAAAATTAAAGGAGAAAGCGAAAAGTGAAATAAATTCGGGATAAAAATGAAATTCTTTATTCTTTTTCCTTTTTATTTTGAACATTAACAGTGAGAAGTAAAAGAATATTTTTAAATTGGAGAAGATTTTATAAGAATAACGATATTGTAATTCAGGAAATGCTGGTGTTTGTTGGGTTCATATTAAACCAATTTATAATCATGAAGCTTAAATACGTGTCTTGTTGTTAAAAAATTCAAAAGGAAAAAATAATTTTAGTTCAATGCACAAATTCAAATAGTTTTTTCTTACTGTTGTACAAAAGTAATGGAAAATAGACTATCCGCAATAAACTGTGTAAAATAAGTTGAAATCCTCTTTGAAGCCAGATGGGTATGCATGCTCGATAAAATGCACTCAGATTTAATGTGAGATTCTCTAACCGTTGAATTTTAATTACAAGAAAGCCTCTTGTTCTTTTTGAAAATTTTTTTGCCTTAAACACAGTCTTTTACTCTTTTTTTTTTAAATATCTCGTTCTTTTTTCGGGAATATTGCAGTAATACTTAATTGGATGTTGTTTTACCTTAAAACTCATATGGCATTTCCCGAAAACACTGAAAAAATTCTAAATGCAGCCATAAATTTTAGAGCATTAACAATTTTTGTGACCGATCTAAAGTTCATTGCATTTATACTTTTAGTAAAAACTGTAAAATGTTGCATAATACTCATTTGAATATCAAAAGAAAATTTGTGAGTTGACCTTATGCATATATTCTCAGTAAAGTAAAAAAAAGGAAAAACTAAAAGAATTCTAGGACCATTTTAATATACCATTTTATCTTTTTCGCTGCGCCTTCCTTTTTATTTTTTCCTCATGTGACTACATCTAGGTACAATTGTGTCTACATAAATAAGTAAAAAAAAACGGCATCAATTGACATTTTAACTATCGCTCTTTCATAGAAATCCTCCATATATCCTTGTGTATTGTAAACTTAAAGAAAAATTTCAAATAGAATGAAACTATAAAAAAACTTTCTCATATTATAGAACAGCATGATACACTAAAATTTAAGAAGACATTGAGTATAACGGAGGGATTATTAATCAATTTTTATCATTTTATATTATTGTTATAATAGCTTGCTCATTAAAACGATTAAAAAACCCACTGTTTACTGAAAAAGAGAAAAGGAAAGAAAATTTTACCATCTAAAGACTGCATAGAATAATTATCTTATTAGTGAAAATTTACACGATGGTAAAATTATGGTGTAAGAAAAAAAGAATTTTTTTTTTTAAATTGAGATTTTTTTTTTGTTATTAAATTGCACAAAATCTTCTCGTTTTCTTTTATCCAATAAAATATTCTTGCAATTAGTAAATTTTTATAAAACTAGATTATCAAAATTGCACTGAGAAAATTTTTGTTAAGGTACAAATTTAATTTGAAATTTAGAGTCTAGCAAATTTAGCTTTGAAAAAAAGTTTGTGATTACAATTCGGAAATAGATTGAGCTGAATAAGATTAACAGATGATTTTTAATTTAAATAAATTTGCATAACACCATTTTGGTTAGCAATTATTATTAAAAAGGTTTTTGAAATTTTAAGACTGTATTGAATATTAAGAGCAAGAAACTATTGGCAATAATTTCCAAAATGTTATGAAGTTCTAGGAAAAGGAAGACTGAGATTTTAGCGTTTTGCTGATTTTTCCTTATTACAATTTCAGAAAAATTTAATTCTTACATTTCTATAATAAATTTCGGAGTAGAATGAAATTTACATTAAAAGACTGTTTGGACCATAATATTTTTGGGATTAACTCAATGTATACATAGATCAAATAAGTATAAACTCAAATACCCCTAAATAATTACTATGGAATAGGATTAAAGTATTCAGTTATTAGTTACATAATGGCTACGAGTATATAGTATAATAGTTTTCAGGTATTTCATTATTAAAACCTACACATACAAAAAATTTACTAAATATTTCTATTTTATTTTATTTTCGTCCAAAGCATGTTACTGTTTTAGATTATAGATTTATAAAAGCAATCTTGTTTAAGACCATCACTTTTTAAAACTTTTTGTTAAAATTTTAAGAAAATATTTACACTTTATTATATCGTAATGCAAAAATCTATATACACATACAAAAACACATATTATATTGTATACTTATAAATTATTCCATGTGTGAATATGAACTTAAGTTTTGACCCTTTTCCATTATTATCTCATTTTATAAATATGTAATTTTTCGAATTGTAACAATTTTTCTTTGGTAATATACGATATGAATATTTAAAAATATAGGTACTTTAATCTTTACATTGAAGATGAACCATAAGGGGATTATATATGTACGTTTTGAGGTTAAAAATGAATATAATATAACAGTATGAATTTTAATATAAGTATATACATATTATATGTATATCTACTTATACAGTGAGTTTCATAATTATTTAAACAATATAGGTTTTATATATAAAATTTCAACCGTAAAAAAATCTCGATAATGTTCTTGAAAAGCATGCAATCAAATATGGTAATACGATAAAGGTTTTACAAGTTTTGTTCGAACACATTTATTTGCAGGTATTATTAAAATTCGGTTTATTATTAAAATTTGGAGAGGTTTCAAACCCGTGAATAAAATAATATTAATTGGGTACCATTATAAATCTTATTTTGAAGAGGTTCTCACCATTAAAAATGGTAGATTATAGATTTCAAAGAAGGGGTAACAGTGCACCGCGATTAGAAAATTTAGATATGTTTTGCTCCCAAACTATATGTGAAACAAAGCCCTACAACACCCACTCGAGACCTACCCTTTCTAATGAAGTGGAGCAACTTTGAAGGGCCGGCAAACTGCAGCTTCACCGGAGTGATTACGTGTTACATTAAATATGGTAAGAAGCTCTTCAAAATATTCCTATTTAAGTACATTTAATGACATTCCAATAAGATGCCAGGTTGCCAGAAAGAGTAAAAAATTACCTTAAAAAATAATCAAACTGGATACCGTTGCCAAAGTTGTAAAGTTCTAGCTTTATACCATTTATTCGCGTTTTTGAAATTAACAGTTTAGTGCTTTACATCAATGAATGAATCAAATTGGAATTTCTTAAGTAGAACGCTTTGTTCAAATAATAGTGAAATGTACTGTATATCGTTTTCATTTTCTTTCGTGGTCATTATATAACAAAGAACTCTCATTAATAGTTAATCAGTTCTCATTTATTTTAATATCGTATATTATTTTCTGGTTTAATTTGTTTACTAAATTTAAATTATTTATGTATGTTATTTAAAAATAGGACTCTCTTGAATTTATTTTTAGTTTAATATTAAAGTGATAGCTTGTTTAAATTACTAAGGGGTATGTTTATAGGAAAAATTGGTAAGTGTTAAAAAGTATAATGTGTAAAGGATTTCAAGCATTCATTTAAACTATGTTGTGTTTTAACAATTATGAGAAGAATTTCCCAGGGTTCCAAGAAGTTAAATAATAAGAAAAAACTAACGCACTAATTTAAAAATTCTTTTACAAAAGCTTGATATGTCTGTGTCTTATAGAATTTCCTGTAATTCATTACAGACTTTAATAATAAAATATTACAGCCTCAAAAATGTTATTGTATTAAAATTGTTAATCAAAAATGTTTCATGAATAAATTTGTCAAATACCATATAATTATAATAAAGCCATAGTTTTTCCTGTATTTATAATTTGTGCTGAGGCTGAATATAATAATGGCACTCAAAGAAAATGCCTCACAGTTTTATAAATAAATATTTTTAAAGCTGTACCTTAATTTAACAGTGTAGATCTCAATTTAGGTATTCGTCTTCAAAGCCTTTTGAACAACAATAAACTTCGAATTTTTTGTGTTTTAATCTTTTTAATATTCATTATTCAATTTTGAAACCCTACGCTTTTCTTGTAATCAATTCATTTCTTATAATTTTATTTTGCAGAAATTTTAATATCTTAATTTAAATTTTAAATTTTCTATTGCGAATCTTAAAGAAAAGCAATAAAATAATTTTAGGCTCCACAAATTTTATAAAAATTTTATCATTCAAGAAAAATAAAATATAATTTATGATAAAAATAATTTTCATTTGAAATATTCAACAAAAAAACAAAAAAAAAAATTCTAATATCGTGACACTATAAATTTTACAAATTCAATTTTGTATCTACAAATAACACTTCAGTTGATTTCTGATTTACATTATTCATAAGATATTCAAGAAAAAAAGAAGAAAACAGACAGAACAAAAGGACGAAAAAATACAAAAAATTAGGAGATTTTGAATTGATCACGTGCTAATTCGAATACAATGAATAATTTTATTTTTTAAGAAAAGCAGAAAATAATTAATGTACCAAAAAGATTAGATTTTTTTTTTCATTGGTCCTCTTTTTTATTAAAAAAAAAAAAAAATTTTTATAAATTTCATAGAGAATCTAAAATTCAAATTGAATGTGAAAATAGAAAGAAAATATTTTTTGTGTGTTTGTACCTTTGTGTTCGTTTTTAGAAAGAAATTTTTCTTTGTCCAACTTATTATTTAATGTACTATTGATTTCCATTTTAGTTCTTCTATCAAATTAAATTTTTTTTTATTAATAATGAATACGAGTATTAAAACAGCAAATGGCCCAGTAAAGGTCGAAGAAAATTTTTCAAATAATCTTTATCAATTGTCATTAAATGAATTTGTTTATATAAAGGATTTTATAAGGATAATTTTATTTTTCTTTTTAAATAATTTATGATGGTTCTATTTTAATTTGATTAAATATTTTCTATTTTAAATGACATGGTGGATAAGCAATATTTATGGTGGGGATTAATAATTTTTTTTTATGAAAAAATTAAGTATTGAAAATTATTAACTATTGGGAAAGTAATTAAGGGCTGAGTAGAGCAAAATATCCTTAAAAGTATTATATAAATAATTTTCGTGTTTTATCATTCGCTTTCCTTTTAAGTGTATATTAACATGCCGTATTAAAAGGTCTAGGCGTTCATGTTGCGTTCCTAATTATACAAACTTATATATATGAGAGCAGTTTTAGTTAATACAAATTTATTCCGGCCGATACCTAATTTTGCTTTATTCGTGGCAAGTAACTGTCAACTTATTATTAATTGAGTTTATAGATTATGTAGTTTTTATTCCATTATATGGCGTTGCATTGAAGCGCTGTATGAGTGGCCAAATTATTTATATTCAAAAAACTCATACATTCGGAATAGTTTGTTTTGTTAATTTTAAAAATATTTTGCTCACTATCTTTTTAACAACGTTTTTAGATCATTTTATCCTGAAAATTCCATAGTAATTATTGGAAAAAGTCAGTATTTTTCTGAAATTTTTTCCTTTATTTCAATTTGAATTAAGTTTTAAAAAATTTAGACATTTATTGCAGTCCAGGTGACAACTATACTTCTAAACGATCCTAGTATAACATTGAAGTCTATTATATATTGAATTGAGAGTTTAAAAAGAACACATAAAAGAAAATATTAAAAATTTTTTCCTAAAATGTCCTTTTCTTATATAGAAAAGTCTTTTTGTATTATACTTATGTTTGTATAATAATGGCAGCCACATTTCTCTTATAAACTTTGTTCTTAGTTCAGTATGATATTGCAAAAAAAAGGAACATTTTTTTTATGACAATTTAAAATGATTACTTTTTTTTTGAGTTTTTACATATAGATAACAATCTTTCTTAATATCAAAATGATTTTTCAATATTAATGTAATCGCTGTGATACTTTTATTTATTTTTTCGTCTATAACAAAGTTTTAAAATATGAGGGTTATTACGAATAAATATAGTCTTGTCTGAGGAATTCCATTTGAGCACTTTGATTATTTTGTATTTGATTGAATATTGGCTATTTTAGAATAAATTGATAATCATCAATTAATCTCAATTTATTGTGGAGAACACGTCTTTTCTGCAATTGAAAATATTAAAAAAATTGGTTATTTTTTCGTAAATCTGTTAAGTTTAATTTAGCATTATTTGAATTTAGTTAAAATTTTAATCATAATATGTTCTTATTCTTAAAGTATTAAAATCCATAATTCTACAAAATTTGATTCAATTCGGCAGACCTAGAGCGGTTAAATGAAAGTGATAAAAATACTTAGAAAAATGATATTGCAACTTCCAAAAAAATAGAGAGTGATTTCGAGAGTCTGCTTTCAAAACCAAACACAAAACAAATTAAGTGAATAAAAAAATTAATCTTAGCTCGGCGAATTTTGTTTTTATTAGATTCCTTAAAATTTTTTCAAGAATTACTTTAAATCTTCATTTCTTGGACTTAAATTTGTAAAAGTTACTAGAAACTACTGACTTCGACTTAAGAAGTTTGACATCTTTATTTTGTCACGATTTTTTCAGAGATGGTTATATTCTAGATCTAGAACAAAATTAAGATGGTTGTAACCGTATTCAGGGAGAAAATTCACCTCTTCTCTGCCTCGATTTTTACGCGGGAAAATATTTGTATTCTCACATTAAATTTTTTATTCAGAATTTGTGATAATTTTAGGTATGTAATTGAAGTTCGTTTCTCTAATATTCAACTGCCATTATCATTTATACATGTCTTAGTTATATTGTTATTTCTAAAATTACTTAATCAATAATAGACGACAGCAATCAGAAATGTTTTTCTGAAGTAAAATTAACAATTAACATATATGATTGCAGTTATCATTAGACCTTCTTAACATTTTTCATCTATTCAGCTGCTTCAATTATATGGAAACCTAATACTATTAGTCTGTATTTGTTGCTCACCCAAATTGAAGTTCTTCAGACCAGATTTTAAATGTACTCCAGTTCTATATAATAACCCACATAACTTGAAATTTCTTATTTCGATTTTCCTCTTTTTTTTCGAATTGCAAAAGAAAAACTGGCGTATTCGGCTCCTTGGAGACTGAGTTATAATTTATTTTTATAATTTTATTATAATAAAAACTAAAAAAAATAATAAAAAAAATAAATGAATAGAAAAGACCGAAATAAAAAGAAAAACTACAACTTTTCAATGTTTAGAAAGAATATTGATTGAAAAACGTAAATGAATGGTACGGTAAAGGATACGGGAAGGACGAGGAGAGCTTTATGTGATAAGTTTTTGCCTTTTTTTTTTAGTTTATGATATATGAGTAGTTTGGAATGTAAAAGTTTACAGTTATGAATAAGTTTTGTCTCATATAAAGGTGTTCGTTTTATTTTATTTTTCTTTTATTTAATTATTTATTTACTCGCAAACACAAACTTCTCAATATTGTGTACACAATGTAATGTTCGCTTTCCTACAAATGCAAAATAATAGACAAAACTAATTATAGCTTTGAACTGAGTAGAAATGATTCGTTAAAGTATGCATGTATAGGTTATCCATGTATTAGTATATGGTATAAAATCGAGCATTCATGTATAGTACTTTCAATATACCGTATGCACCTAAGTATTTTTTTAAATTGGTATGTATAAGAATATATTTTTATTTATAGATGAACTAAAATAATATTGTACTGTTATACTCGTATAAATATATGGTATACTCTTTCACTTTGAAGGTTCAATGATGTCCTTGTTGAAATTTACAGACCATAATCTCGAGACCAATTCCTCTTAAGAATTTCTTTTTTCTATTCATGAAACAATTTTTTCTTTTTCAATATTCATTTTTTTCTTTAAATTGCACTAAGCGTACTTTAAAATTTAAAATTTTAAATATTACAAGTTATATTAGAATTTCATGCGAGTTAAATTTAAGAAATTTGAATAGAATTTAAAATTTTGCAATCAAATTTTGCTTAACAGTTTTTTATTGAATTTAGAAATCAATGTAAAATTTTTTTACATCAATAGAAAACGTGAAATTTTGTGGATTTTTTCAATTTCTTTTAGTGCAAGCCTTATTTGTATCATTTTTTGTTATCGAAATTCCAAAAACTTGATTTTGAGTGAGTGTATTATGCAAAATAGGGCAACGGATAGGCTTCGAAATCGTTCCAAATTTTGAAAATGAAATAATTTTCAACGTGTTTTTACCATATTAGAGTAAGAGATATGAAAAGAAACTAGGGCGGATGTCTCCCTGCTATTCGGTTTTCATACTTTATATATCATTTTCGACTAAGGTGAGTTGAAGTTTAGTATATGTGTGAGTAGGGTCTTTGGCTTTTTTAAGATAATCATGTTTTGAAGTTCGACAGATTCGTTATTATAAATGTTCAATTATAGTGGCTTTATTTACTATACCTAAGTAACGAATTTCAAAAAAATCTCGTCCCTCTTCTGAATTGATCCTTTATTTTGGTGTAATTTTATAATATTGACAAATAATAATAATAACTTATTGAAAAATTTCTGAATAGTTAATTAAATTGAAATTTTATATCTCAGCTTCATAATTTAGAAAAGCTAGTGTAAGTAGTCTTTTCACAGTCATATGAGCAAATTTTTTGCTCTATAAAATTCTAAAATATGAAATTTTTCTTAATTATAATATTCATAAAAGTTTAGGTTCATTAAAATCAATAATTTTTATTGCGACCTCTTTATTATTCTACGTACACATAATAATATGTTTGAATATATGCGCTTACAATATTCTGAGTAAATTTTTTTGTAAAATAATCCTTGAATGTACCATTTTATTTTATCTTGACAATGTTATCAAGTGGTACTTTATCTTTATTCTCTATATCTTAAGAACCGATAAGGATCGTAAGCATATGTAATAAAAATGCTCAAATTTCTGATAAAAATAGAATGAGGCAAAAAAAGAACAAAAATAAAAATTTAACCTAAAACAGAATTCACGCGTAAACCGTAAAAAAAAGAAAACATTTCCTTTTACAACATAAATCGTGATAGGATTTTTTTTCTATTTTTATTTTTTCTATTTTTTGTTATTAAATTTTTTCTCATATTTTTTAATGGGTGTCGTGTAGCTATATATCCTTCCTTAACATTAAAATGGATGCTAAATTTTTTTTTTTTTTGTGATAATTTTTAATTTTGATTTCGACCTTCACCTTTTAAATTGCAATATTATTTTTCACTTTAAAATATGCTCGAAAAATTACGTACAACATGAATGGTTTGATTTTAATATGTTAAAGTAATTTTTTTACATAGTCTTAATTAAAATTAAATTTAGTTAGGAACCGAAATATTTTGAGACGAAAGTAGAGAGAGCGTTAGGATGTTTGCATATATTAAAAAAAAACTCACTCTATTTCCATAATTGATTTCGGATGAAAGAAAAAGAAATCTCATTTTTCTTTGCTGTTTTTTTTCTTCATTTTCATTTTTATTTTAATAATTATAAATTGATTTTAATCCAGTTATAAAAAAAAAATTGAGGCTTTAAATGTGCTTCTGTGAAAAAAATAAAAGTGCAAAGAAATTTTGTAATTGAAAATATTAATTTAGTCAGTCTATAGAAATTTGTTCGAAAAGGAAAATTTTATTCAATTAAAATACAAAAAAAGCAAAAAAAAAACGGAAAACTGGAAAAACAAAAGAAAAGATCTTTGAAATTCTTTTTAAAATATTTTTATTGTGCCATTGTTCTCGATAATTTCCTCATTAAAGCAAAATCTACTTGCTTTTATACATTCTCGTATATTTTTGAATATTATAAATTAATTGATTATGTTTGAATTTTAACCTTTGTTTCTAGATCAATAAAGCCTATAATATGGTATTAAATTTTTGTCAATATTACTGACAACACAAAAATTACAATTGATTACAATTTGTAAAGTAGGCCTTTTCCTTCAACGAATAACAATACTGTTTTTAGAACAATTTATTACATTATTTAAATTTGTTTCATTAATATACCAAAATATTAAAAAAATTGCATACATTTGGGATGAGAGAAAAATCAAATTGAAAGAGGCATTAATATTATACTTGAATTCAAAAGTGAATTGAATTAGTTAAGAAAAATAATTTTATTTTTTGATGGTATGACATTTATCGTTAGAGCTATGTATTCATAGAAATTTAGCAGAACTTGCAGCTTTGGAAATATAAAATGCCGAAAAATCAAATTTTATAAATTTCGAGAGATGATAATTTAAGAGAAGATAAGAGGATAGATGTGAGAAAAAAATTTTCTTCCAGCAAAATAAAAAGTTTAGTGGTATCTAAAAGTTTCAGGAATGTTTCAGGAACTTGCAGATTTTGGATAATGGTTAATTTTATCGGCCATGTTGTTTTTTCAAAGTTTTATTTTCATTTTTTCATAGTATAAGATACGCACCACTAATTTTCTTTATTCGCAGAATTTTGAAAATATTTCGACGAACAGAGTCGGTGCTTCTTAGTTACTTTTTCTCAATTTTTTTTTTGGAAAATTGTTAAAAAATGAAAATTTAAAGAATGGGCATACTTTTTAACATTGCGGAATATGAAATGATTTTTTTTTTTAAAGACGAAAATTTTGCAATTTTCCCAACTTTCTCATCTTAAATTTGAAATAATTAAATTTGCTCATGTTGAAATGTCATTTATAATAAGAAAAATTCTTTATGACACATGCAACATTGCCTTGGTTTCAAACATATAATTGTAATGTATGTACCTATGAGAAAATTTCAAGAGAATTTCATTAATTTAATTTGCATATATTACAAACTATTAGACATGTAAACTTCAAGAAATGTAAGTGTACAATAATTCATAAACATAGTCTTGATCATCTTTTTCTTAACTAAACATGAGAATCTCTTTTAAGAATACTTTTGCTGTTAACTAGTTTTAAATAAAGTTATGCATTAGTAGCTAAGTACAATATGCTCAGTAAGAGCTCAATGTTATGCAGTTTATTTAAGTGGTTTTCATTGGGAGTGGTTTTTCTAAAATTCTGATAATACATATACGTATTTGATATCAAGAGCTGGAACTAAGTTAAGAGTTTATTAAACTTTAAATAATAATTATACTCTCAATAAGGCTTTAATTTAACTTCCAAATTATATCTTTCAAATGAAGAAATCATGAGTTAAATGGGGTAACTACTTATTATTTAAAAATTTTTTTTGATTTACCAAACTGAAGTAGAATTTCTTATCAAAATCAAAATTAATTCCGTTTCTAATAGTCAGTAAGATCGACTACATAAAATTATTTTATAAAACTTTTTATTTTCGAGTGCAAGGAACCAAAAGATCTAAAAAATTTAAGAGAAAAAAAATACAAAATAAAATCTAACAACAGCCTTTGTTCTGTTAAAAAATTTTACAAATGCACGTAAATAAGAAAATAAAATTTTTCTTTGGTTTCTTTTTTCTTATTCTGTTTTTCAAACTGCATGTGAACAATTTATGGCACAATATATATTTGTGTTATTCCATTATAAGCTCACAAATATCTAAGTGCTCACAAATGTTATACACATAAAGTGACAAAAAATTCTATTAAAAATTCAAAAGAAAATTCTAAGTATGTTGGTTAAAAGCATTAAGTTATATAAAATGTATATTTAGTACGTACCTACATAGATAAAACCTTAAATTAAATTTTTTAAAAAATCTATGTAAGTACACTTTGCATTGCATATTATTTTTGTTGAAATATAGTGTTTGGCTTCTCTTTCAAATAAATTGTTATAATATAAAATAAAAATTTTTAAAATGTTACTTACTTGTGTTTTTCAGTAAGAGTTTTGATAAAAGAATTTTCTTATTTTTATTTTTTTACATAATATTATGCATTACATGTAGCCGACATTTAAGGAATAATGAATAATAGATTAGGAAGACAAATGAAATGACATGAAGTCATAAACAATGTACAATTTAAGACAAGTAGTATGGTAACATGGAAGTTATAATGAAGAAGAGGATTTGAATTGAAGACATGTTTTTTAAATTTTGTTAGAATTTTATAATTGCATATGTTGTAATAATTAAGTATCACATAGTTGGCAAATATTAATTATAGTTGGTAACATTTAATAATATTTTAATAAAAATACAAAGCATAATAATATGTACTTATGCTGTTTTGATGATGAAACATCCAGTTGAACTTGCTATGCAAATGCAATATTACAGCATAAAAGTAGAACACGATTCTTTTTATTACTTAAATTGAAACAGCTGTAAATTGTATGAGTTTTATTCCGAAATTACTTTCCTGAATTTGGAAATAATTCTTCCTGAATTTTATTGTAGTTCTATTAAATTTCAATTAATTTTAACATTAAATGGAACTTAAGCCTTTCTTGAACCAGCACTTCTAGAATATTTGTATAAAAAAAATTTTACTTTTGAAGAAGAAATTCTGTTTTGATTTAGAAACTTCAAATTTTTAATATTATTAAGCAAAATTTTATTATTAAAAATTTCATGCAATTTTCCCAATTTTTTTATTACTAATATAATAAATTTCTTAACGAAACCTTTTATAAGGGATTATTTATATGGAATTGAATTTTTTTGCCATTTCCATTTTGCCATGCCATTTTACATTTATATTTTAATTTACAAAATTTTATTTAATACAAAATACAGGGTATAACTATAGGCAAGCAACATAATTTGAAAGGAAAAAAATTTTTTACAAAAAAACATAAAAATTTTAAATTTTCAATTTCATTTTACCTAGAAAATTTTTAACCCATTTTGAAAAACTCGAACTAAAGTACACTTTAGAAAATGTTAAAATTTAAAGTTTTTTTCAAGTTTACTGACTTTTTTCTTCTCATTTCTGTATAATTTTAAAAATCAAAATCGAGTGCTTGCTGGGGTAAGTGCTCTCAAATTTTGAAAAAAATTTTTCCTTTAATAATTTTGTAAGTTTTCGATTTTAATTTAGGTACAAAAGAAAAGAGAACGAAAATATTTGCTTTACGAAAAAAAAAAAATATTGAAATAGAACTGAATTTATACAAAATGGAGGTAGAAACCACACAAAAAAAAAAAAGAAATATGTCGTAAATTAAATTTTTTCTTTCAACATTTTGTTTTTCTTTTCTAAATCAAGGACTTTCGGTTGAAGTACCTGAGTAAAAGAATCAACGATGAAAATGTTAAATGAAAATAACAATAAAAACAAAAAGAAAAAATATTTTTAGTTTAACATTTTTATTTTTTATTTTTTTTTTATTATTTTATGTGAAGTCGTCGTACATTTCCCACTGATATGCATGACAAAACTCATTTGTTCTACTCTTTTTTTTCTTGTCCTTTTTATGTTTTAATTTTTGTTTTTTTTTTTTTTTTTTGTGTTTATTATACATTTGAATATTTTGTCTAGCCATTTTAACATGGCGCATTTATAATATAAGAAAAAAAAAAATATTTATTTTTTTCTTTATAATTTTTTTTTCCAAAATTTACTGTAAATAACACTAAAGAAAAACTATAAAAATAAATAAATAAGTAATGCTTATTTTTATTATGATTTTGTGTTTGTGTGTATGTATGTATATGTATCAAAAATATTGCATGTTCAACTGAAAAAAAAAATACGATAAGAAGCAGAAAAAGAAGCAAAAACCAAAAAAAAATTGTGAAAAATCTTGTCCTCATTTTTCGATTCTATTTACTTTTTTCAGTTCGTTACTGTCCAAAAACAACTTAAACAAAGTTTAAGTCTGAAAAGAAAATTTAAAAAAAAAAAGTTAATAATGATAATTAAAAATTCTGGTAATAATTCAGATAATTAAAAATGGTAGTGTTGGAATATAAATAAAGAAATTGAAAAAATTTTAACTACATTTTACCGTACTGAAAATAAACTAATTTTAATCAAGAGAAAATCAATTTTAATTGGTATCAAAATTTGAAATCATGACTGCAATATCAGTTCAGTAAATAAAAATAAAGCAAAAAGTAATTTTGATTGATAGCTATTATTAACAAGTTTGGCGTAAATTCACAGTTTCTATTACAGCTCACCAAAGTTGTTTTGTTAAACAAGTAGTGGTAGAGATCTTCTTCTTAGATTTGATTCGAATTTATTTAACTAGATTGTTCGAAACGTAAAAAAATATTTATAACGAATAACAATTTCGCATTGGGTCAAACCAATGGGTTGTAAATTAGCTTTTTTTCCTTCAACAAGTGAAAATACCGCTTTTAAAAACAATCTATCACATTATTAAAACTACTTTCATTCATATGGCAAATTATTTAAAAAATTGCATACTTTTAGGGTTAATTGTTAAGCAAACTAATAATATTTTTTGTGCAATGGAATTTATATTTTGGTTTTCGCGCTTATATAAATTTAGGAAAGGTTGAAGCTTCGGAATTATATATTATGGTGGTTCAAATTCTATAAAATACAATGGTGCAGAAATATATTACATTTTTGATAATTTGAGTGGAGGTGAAGATGAACATAAATATTTTCTTCCTACGAAATTAACAACTTATTAATATTTAAAAGCTGGTAAATTTTCAGACTTCTATAACTTGCGGTCAGAAGAAAACCGATATCAAAAAATTGAAAAAAAAGGGTCTTAGAGGGCGGGGGGCAAAAATTTTTTTCTATGGAAATAAACTGCTAGTAAAAATCAATGAAATTTCGGTTTTCCATCTTCAAGGATGTAGAAGGATTATAAGCTGAAAAGCATCAATGTCAATTTCTTTATATACAGTGATTTTCCATTTGTAACAGTTTTTTTAGAGATTTGGTATCCCAAAGGCAATTATAGGGTTAATATAAAAAAAATAAAACGTGTTTTACAACTACTTATGTAATAAAATAATTTTGCTTATAAAATACAACTGCAAAATGTAGCTAGATTACATCCCACGAACATCATTTTGTAATTGTAAAATTAGCAAATTGACAATAATTTAAATAAATTCGTTTTATGCTTTTTAATACGATAATACAGAAACTATTACGCCGTTAATAAATTTTATATGTTCACCAATTTAATCCACTGCCCAAATATTCGTATTTGTTGTTGTACATAATATTCACATTTAATAGTATATTGTTATTCAGCTGTGTACGTATGTACACAACAGCAAAACAAATTGCTTAATTTTGGTTGTTATCAAAAGTTCATACAATATTGTATGCTGTATAACAAGATTAAAGGGTTGATAAATCCGGGTAAACTATATAAATTTTTTCTAAATTTATTATTACAAATTACCTATACATAATGTTATGTAGAAAAGCTCAAAAAATTTAATATTTTTTGATCGCTCATTTCACCAGTCTTCTAAATAATATTAAATAGAATATTACAATTAAATATTGGAGCTAGTAGCTAGATGAGGTGAACTACAAAATTTATTTTATTATAGAAATGGTTAATAATTGATTTCAATATTTTTTTTCTGATCACAATACGAAAAGCTGATAGAATTACACAATCGCTGGAAAAATAATAAACCATACTATAATTTAAATATTTTTAAAATGAAGTGCTAAGATTAAGATTTGAAAAATATTAAAATACAAAAAGAAGAAGTCCGGTTTTTTGATTTTAATGTTTTCGGAGACATGAGAACAAAGTTCATTGAAAATATTGGAAAAAAAATATACTCGTTGAAATTTTTATTGAAATTGTTTCAGTGTTATAACTCTAATACTGAAAATTTTTTAATTTATAAAATGATTATTGTAAAAATATTTCCGATCACTTATGTATGAGGTGTATTTAATTTGAATTTTATAATGGTAAATTTAAATTTACGATATTAATCTCCTATATTAGTTTAACATGGCAAGAACAATAGTGTAAGTTTGGGAGTATTGCCAGAATTGTAGAATGTCTAGGAATCCACTTTAAAAAAATTGATTTGGAATATTCAAATAACATGCAGACATATGTTTAGTTTCAATATCACCATCAAAATAGTCTCAGTATTCTAATTAAAGTGAATAAAAAATTTTTCAGCTTATTATTGTGGTATATATCAAATAATCTTTAATGTGACCATAAAATTTATTAACAAAGTGTGTTGTTAACTATTAATAAGCTTAGTTTAAGTTTCTTTAGTTGTTATTAGTAAAAAAAATGTTTCAAATTCGAAGCGTCCACTGCCACTTTATACCCAATTATTATCTCTTTAATTTATTCAACAAAAATGAAAACTCAATAACTACAAAAATTTTCTACCGTATATTAAATTTGTTATACATGATTTAAGGGTCTATATGTGTGTGCTCAATAATATGGCTCAAGTGAATATAAAATCGCCCTTCAATTTTAATGAAATCATTTAATTTTTAAATTTTAATATAAAAAAAAAATGTTAAAGTTTATTATGGTTAGATGATTTCTTAAAATAAAAATAATGTTAAAGGTGCAGTTCGTTCCCATTATTTTTCATATAACAAATTAAACTATGTATATAGGTTGTTCCTAACTTTTGGAATATATATTTTTTAACATATTAAATCTATGATTTTGTTATATAAATTAATATACGTGTACGAACGCGTGTATAATAGAAATTTTATACGCATATGGAACTGTATAGACAAACATACAAATATCGATTTTTATTAACATTCATAATAATAGTGTAAGCATGCTGTATAACAAATACGTATATATGTAACATAAGTGGTTAAACATTATTATCCGCAGTTTGTAGCTTTATACGATACATATAATTTTACTGTAACTGTTATAATACGAGTTTACAAACTATCTATATACATACAGTATACACAAAACTATAAAAGTATATTTTAAGGACGCTATAAATTTTCGTGATTTTATTTCCAGACACAAAAATATTAAATGTAAATAACCGAAAAATTTTCTTTTCTTTTTCTTTATCTTTTATTTCTCAAAATATCATTTTCGCTTTGTATATATAGGATTTGTACGGTTAATAATATTTCGGTTTTTTCATTACGTTATTCTGTTAAAGAGATTATAAAGGAGCTAACAAGATACATATAGCCTTTTATACCTATTTCATTTTGTATTTTTATGTTTTATTCTAAATCTTTGCACGCTTATTCAATTCCATATTTTTTAATATGAAAAATATACGAGTATTTACCTTTCCAATAGATCTCTACATATTATTATGTCCGAATATTTTCTTTAAAGATTTTCTTTTTACAAAATCCCATAAGGATATTCAAAGTATCAGAATAAAAAAGAATAATAATAATAATGATTATAGAGTGTACATTATCAAAATATAATTTTGTGTTATATATTCTATATAATTGGATTATGATTTAAGGAATGCAAAATTGAATTCATTAATAACATTTTTCGGTATTAATAAACGATTACCTATTCTAAGAGTTTAATTTCATTGAACATAAAAGAATATAAAAAATTTTATGTTTGGAAATAATTTTTGTAATATTTGGGGGTTTAGTATTTTTTCTTTTCTTTCATTTTTATTAGAATCCATAAAATATTTTTACCAATAATTCTTATACTTAAATTTTATATTAAATATTAATTTGGGAATATCGTTTTTTTTTATTTAGTTTTTGAGATTTTTATTCATTGAATTATAATATTATATTTGAATAAAATAAACAATCCTGATATGATTACATAGTATACAGAGTGAAACTGTAAGGTTGCATAATCTCTTGAACACACAAAATCTATCAAATTATGAAAAAAAGCTGAATATGGCAAATTTATTAGTAATTGGTAAAATCTTATGAAAAATTTGACATTTTTTTTGTTTCATTTTTTTGACTTTTTCAATGACACACTGTTTTTTTTTTGTAAATAAAAAGGTTTTCTATTGCATATTAATTTTTTTCTAAATTCTTTAACAATCCTGGGAGCTGTAGCCATTTAAATCGATACATCCATTTGTCAAAACCAAAAATTTTGAACTAGGATTTTGGTAGTTAAATTTCCAATCCCCCCTAGGAATGATCTTTTTCATAAAAATGTCCCACCACACCAATTGCTAATAATTATTAATTTTCTATAATAAGAGATAACAGAATGAAATAATTTTAGACTGAGACAAAAATAAATTAATTTAACAATTAAAATTAAATAAGAGAATAAATAATTCATTTGCAATTATGTATATATCACGAGTGGTGATAAAATATGATGACTAGTGCTCCCCAACCAGAAAGTTTTTTACTTAAATGCAATCCCATTGTCCTTTTTATTTGATTTTATTACTAACAGGAACTCCTTTTTTTCATATATTAAAAAAATTTTATTATAGTCTATAATATATGTCATTGTATCAAACTATTCTAATCGCTATAATATTAATAATTATAAATGAAATAAGCAAAATTTAAATATAAACAAGGATTAAGAATGTTATACAATTTTAATTGCTAATTGATTATCCAATTTTCTTATGATTACTATATAAAATATAAACTTGCCCTTAGTCATTTTTAATTATTATTCCCAGCAATTACTACCTTTACATGAATGAATTATAATTATGAATTTATTCTAAACATGAACATTGAAAACATATGTATATTTTATTGCATAAATATTAGGATATTTTCCTTTAATGTGTACATTATGTATTCAACAACATTACAGATACGTCATATTACATTAACATGATGTGTGTACAACATATTATATTGAAGAGCTTAGAAATGTACATGTATATTTGGTTGTTATTTAATCTAATAGAAAATAAAATAAATTTTTTTTTTCAAGGAAATTAAATGTTCATAAAATCAATTCATTAGAATCCAATCAATTAATATAATAAAAAATTTAATTAAAATAAATCTCAGTTGAACATAAAATTGTATAGTGTAAGTTTTATTCATTTGATATTCAAGAGAAAACATAATACTAAATCCAATTATATAATAAAAATTAAATTAAATTTTATTTTATTTCCGAGAAATAGAAATTGGAAATTAACTAGAAATGAAAAAAAAAAACAAAAAATAAGTATAAAAAAAAAATGATAAGTGATAACATTTTATTATTTTTCAATATAAAATTTAGAACAAAATATTTTGTAATATTATGCTTCATTTTATTAGTAAATTGGATTTATAGGGTGGTTTGGACATCTCAATAAAGAGACAGTAGAAAATGGTAAAAATATGCAGAAAATAAGGTTGAAAAATATTTGAATTTTCAAATTTAATTGAGTTAAATTGAAAATTCAACCATTTTCCTTCACTTTTATTTCAAATTGTTAGATTTTTATTGAGTTTCTATTTTGCTTGAATACAAGTTCTTGTATAATTGGTGTTTAATTAATAATACTAAATCAAAGAATAATTGAAAACTAATGTGTCTAATTTTCTATGTCACAATTTTTTAAATAAATAGTCTAAATATTTACTTGATAAATGATGTAATTTCAAAAAGAACAAATTGCCAATTGCATACACACTATCATTCGTAATAGAACCTTTAAAAAAAGTTTTAAGAAATAAATAAAATGATTGCATTCATAATCTTTATATTTTACGATATTTTTCTTTATCCTCACTAAAAACTGTTCGCTTCATTTTAAAAAATTTTCTATTTTATAGAATCTATAATAGTGTAATAAATTTCTCTAGTTAAAATTCAGATATTTCTTTAATTCTTAAAACAAAAACAATAATTATCATCACTTTAATTTACAACAAAATATTATTAGATCACGTTATTCTCATTCTCAAAATAATATAATATAATTATTATTTATACAAAATATTTTATATTATTAAAATTATTATTATGTATAAGCGTTTTAAAGGTCATGAATAGACTTAAATATCTATAATAGCCTTAAATATATAGGGATAGAAAAGCAAAAAGAAAACAAGCAAGTGAAATTATCATATTTTATTATGTCATCCTGTCAGATATGAAAAGAATATGTCTGTATTATGTCACTTGAGAATGAAATATGATGAGTTTATGTATAATGAGGATGCATTAATATTTATAGTGTTCTTATACACAAAAAAAAATTTTTTACAAAATACTAAAGCATAAAAGATAATATTCAACACCATTTCAAGCACCATTTTGTATTTTTCATGTATAATTTCCCATAAAGAGCGTAAAATTTATTTATTTATTTATTCATTTTCTCTTTTATTGTATTGAAATATTTTTAATAAGAATTTTCATATGCTCTTATAAAAAAAAAAAAACTAAAAAACAAAATGGGGAATGATAAATAATTTGTAATGGAATTTTTATTAGGTCACTTTTTAATATTATTGTGACACCATATAACAGTTATATCATAAATTTTTTTCTTCTCTTAAGAAACTTTTATAATAATTATGGAACTTGTTTATAATTATGCAAAAAAGCATATTATATTTTAACAATTTTTTTTGTTTATAAATTAAAATTGTACAAAATTTCTTTTCGGTCATCCAATTTTATAATTATATTGTAGGACAATTATAATAGGTTTTCTTTTTATTTATATTGAAAAATTAAAATTTCACATAATTAATTTTAAAATATTGTTGAAGTGATCTGATATTTCTAATACTTAAATGATTTATAATAATATTTTTTTGCAATGTCATTATTATTAAAGAGCTAAAACTAGTGCGAGAATATAATATGAGAAAGTTATAGCAATTATTATTTAAAATTATAAAAATTTCATTTTGAAATCACTATTTTGTGAAAATCTTTTTTTTATAACACTTTATATAGAAGAAGGATATAGATATAAAAATACAGAATTCGAAATCTATTTTAACTTTATTACGATCAAGTCTGCTTGATATTCACTAATATTAATAATATTATAAAACATTAACTGCTATACTACTAGTTACTTTATATTTAAGACCAGACTTAAGAGTGAATTTTAATAAAGACGTATAGAATTCATAGTTGGTGCTGTATTTTTAATAAGAATACAATATTTATGATTTTTTTTGATTTTTTTCTAAAAGAATATAACAACAACAAGTCAAGTTAAAGGAGTATATTGAACAATAAAAATTTATAGTAATTAATTTTATTTTTGCATCTCATAATAATATGCCAAATTTATGCAAATTTTAAAAGATAATTCAGACAGAAATTTTGATGTGCGATATTTTTAATCAATACCAATATTAATCGAACACAATGTTGAATACTCAAACCAACTGTATATAAATTGGAAAACAATAGAATGAGCTCAATAGAATGAATTCTTCTTTCGAAAAATTTATTTTACATGAATAGAAATTTAAAAATCCATATAGAGTATCTATGTATGAACTTGTACGTAAACTATTTTTGCTTACTAGTACATAACTAATTGAATGTTGAATTTTTTAAATTTTTCTGAATTTAAAACTACATAATAAAATATTCATTTTATTTATGTATTTTTAACCTCATTATACTAACTCATTATGGTAATTCATTTTTAAAATGAAATCTCATTAAATATAATTATTTCACCTTTATACATGCTCTTGTCAATGTGTAATTTTAAAATGACATTTTTTTTTTTGCTCAAATAAAAATTCAAACTAATGAAAGTAATTTACTTTATTCAAATATCACGGTGACTTATTTTGAATTTAATATTCTAACATCTTTTTCCTGTTGATATTCAATAAAAAATGAAAATGCCATTCTTAATGTTTACTTGGCATACATAAGTGTTGGTATTTTATTGAAAAAAGAATCCTCTCATATTTCATACATATTGGGGAAAAAAATTCTTCCTTAACCAATTTTTTTATGAGTGTATGTTAAAATACATAATATTCCTTATTTATGTTATATTGATTTAAAAAAGTGCATTATTCTAAACACCTTGAGCGTTAATAATAACAATATTTATTGATTTTTCTTTTCATTTCTTTACAAATTTATTATATTTTAGGGTATGATATATAAGGATAATTGGTAAATGAAATGGCGTTAACTTCATTCATATAAAATAAATTTGTTTTTTTTTTAAATGTCCTTGTTGCTCATAGTACCTTTATTATATTAAACAAAAATGGTGTTTTGGTTTGATTTGCATAGGATTTTTAATAATAAGTACCGATTTGTACGTGTATGTTGTATTTGTACTCCTATTTGGTATTCCGTACTACTGTACTCCTTCTTACTGTTTTGTGCTCCATTTCCAATTACCTTATATGAACCTTAATTAAGCATTCCTTAAGAAATTTAAGTAGCTTTAAATTTCCTATAAGAAATGCTTAATTCTATTGTTGAATACATGGAAGTTCGCAGTCACAGTAAAGTATTACTTTCTTATACTGTATTATTTTTTAAGTTAGCTGCTTTTGTATTAATTAATTAATTTTTACTTAATTTGAGCTTAGGAAATATTTGATTTCAGTGACGATATTAATATTGAAAAGAACCGTGTTGTTCAAGCTGGCCAAAAAGAATTTTTGTACTCCTTCTCCTTTTTGTACTCCTTGAAAAAGGTTCTCCGGGAATAAACACAACGGTAACATTGGTATCTACATTGTCATTCGCAAAAATATATAGGAAATTATTCGAAAAAAAAAATTTAAAAATTTAAATTGAAATTTTTAATGGTAAAATGCTTAAGGCGCCAAATGAAATCACACAAAAGCTTAATATTAATAAATAAACTTATGACTTTGAAGAAAATATGAAAACGTTTTTGTTTTGTAAGATTATAATTCAATTTGTTTTGTATAATTCAATTGTATCCATTAATAAGCAATAAATATGATTTTTGAGTCATCATAAAACATTAGTCTCTTGCAAATAAGTGTGTTATTAAAACCAAATAATTTCAAATTGCCTTCAAAGCATTAGTATAATAGCTGTTGCTAGAAATGGATTTAAATGTAATAAATAGGCACCGCAATACTTGACTTTATTGGAAAATTGATTTTTTCAAACTTATACTCATTCAGATTTGTTTGATAATTTAGCCAGATCATGATCCCTAAATGATTAAATGTTCGAAATTCAAAATTAGTTTTGGAATTAAACTAATTCAAGAGTTAATTACAATATTATGCTCAGAAAATAAGTTTCTATTTAAATTTCAACGTACATAACACTATGAAATTTTAGAAAAATTTACCCTGAAAATTACATTTTTTGGTTCCTAACAATTCTTTGTTTTTAATATATTCAAGGAAAGCATTTATAGCCAATACAAATAATATCGTAAATAATATATTTAAATATAAGAAAAACGCATAAACCTGTGTAGTTTGAATAACAAAACATTAAACATATTCATACATATTAAGTATATACAATGTGTTCAATGATATTGAAGAAAAATCTAAGAAATACTCCATAATGTTCATGTTGTTATTTAGAAAACATTTTTGCATTGTTGTATCTGATGCAATATATAGGTAAATAAATTTTTATTTAAATTTCTTTTTTTTGCAATAATATATACGAATATATTTTCCATATTTTCAAATAATCGAACGTTGTAAAACAATTCACTAGAATTACAATATCAAGTTTCCAGAAAATTTTAATCCTTTAAAGAATAATATAAAGTATAAATGTTACATTAGCTTAATATTATTAACATTCTATGCGGTAGCTTGCAATTTCCATCACTTGTCTTATTTTTAATATGAATTTTAATAGAATCAATTGTGTATACAGCGCGTGCTTTAGTTGGTTTGGAAATAGGAAAAAGGTATAGCAATAAAAGTTTGTAAATTACCTTTTGTTTGCTGTATAACAATCTACTGTAATGAAGCTTAATATCTCATATAGGACGATTATCTCATACACCAAATTTTGATCCAGCGCCCATAATCAAGTACAAATTTCTTATTGGCCGGAAAATTCAATATAATTTTTATGTTTCTAACTTATTATGATTTTTTCGATAATATTGTCCTATTGTACACAAGTTTACCTTCATTTTATTGGTTGTTTTCTGAACGGATATCTTAAAGTTAATCAGGTCAACCGTATTTTATTAGTTTCACATCCTTTTCTTTTTTGTTTTTTTTTTCATTTGTTTATTTTTATTTTAAATGGAAAAGTAAGAAAATACAAAAATTAAATGCTGAAGGATAAATATTTACGTTTAAAGTGCAACCTGTGGTTTTTGTGTTATAAAAAGGAAAAAAAAATATTTTGTTTTTTCAAATAAAAAATGTTATACTCAATGGAAAATAAAAACCACCGACAACTACCTATACATTCTGTATTGCATTTAATTAAAGAAAAGAGGGGATAAAAATTTTAATACAATTATAATTGTCTACTTTAGGAAGTTTCGGTTGATTTAGTGGTTTACGTGATTAACATCCATTTTGCACTTTTTAATTTGTTGCACCCATATTTTAAATTAATGTCTAAAAATCCCGAGAAATGAAAGAAAAATTTATTTTGAATTCATTTTAGTTATGTATAATATGACCAGTCTAGTATTGTCTTGCCGCTATAGTAATGACTAGTATAGTAATTAAATACAATTTTGGAGCTCGCTCTTTCATTTTTTCTCAAATTATGAATATAATATAATTTTTAAAATTTCGAATAATTTTCATTTAATAATCTGTTTTTGCGTGCTTCAACCAGGCCCAGTTTTGTCTTGTTCGGCGAAATAAAGATTGCACAATTTGCATAATAATTAAGCCTCTGTTTTCCGATGCTTATTCGTTGCGCGTGCTTTGCATATATACTGCATTCGGAACCGGAACTAAAAAGTAAAGCAAATTTTCTCAGTATTTATGAACCTGCTGATAAAACTTCTAAAATAATTTTAATTTACGTACCTACTTCAAAAATTGAAATATCTTTTTAAATAATTATTCCTAACCTACCACAAAAGTCCTTAAATTCAATGCTTTTAGTAATAATAACTAGGATTTTATGATTTTTGATTTTTAAGTAATAATTTTATAAATTTTTGAATTATTAACCTTTTCCAACTTATTCTACCATTAATTTTTATAATTACATTACAAGTGCTCACAAGAAATAACTGAATTCACTGAGATTTCTACTAGTATTTTCTACTAGTTATAGCTAAAAAAGAAAATTATTACAAACGTTATGTAGTACATTAATTCTAACAAATCTATGATCCTTTTTAAATAACCAAAGGTACTGTTAGTTTGATATATTGAAGAAAAATAATAACAAATAACCTACTAAATTAAAGTAGGTCACAACTTTCCTGTTCTTTATTTCTTTCATTTCCCTTTATTCTATCCACTATAATATATTTTTTTTTCCAGTTTTCTCCTCTACTTTTTCTTTTGCATTCTATAAAAATGTTGATTTTTTTAAAAAAGGAAAGGAAAGTAAAAAACGAAAAAGAAAAGCAAAAAAAAAACTTTTCTCGGGATCATGCGCAACATTGAAATCCTTAAAACTATAATGATGTCAGTAAAATTTGAACAGACTTTTATAGTGACGTTTTGAGTGACCTAATAATTTCTGGGAATATTTAAAGTATAACTGCTATTTTTAAAACTTTTGAAAAGAGAATATTTCAACCTTAAGAGTTCCCTCTGAATATTTTCTATCAATTTAATTTTCATTACAATTTAGAATTGTAAATTGAAGATTTTAAGGGAACCGAGTGGGGCAGGAAAATCACCCGAAATACTGCAGCCATTCTTGTTGTAGCCTCCCCACGTTCCCACCTATAATAACCCCGTTCCAAGTATAAAGCTTAAGATATCCCCGAAATTTACTGAAGAAGGAAGGGAGTCGAAAATTACCATTTAGGATGAAAACTTGGATCTTTGAATGTAGGTAATGAAGAAAGATCAATGTTTTCAGTATTTAACGTAAGAAAATTAGTAAATTATTAAATTATAATTTTTAAATTTTACTTCCCAAAATTAAAAATTTGATTTGCCGCAATAAATTATGGTAGAACATCGAACAGTTTCCTATAAAGAAATTGCAACAAATCATCAATAATAATAGGTGTCGTTGCGAATCTCATCTGGTTTTAGTTGACCTTTTTATAATTTGACTCAAACTAAAATCGCGGTCGTCAATCTTAAGCTAGAAACTAAGTAATTTAAATTCCAATAAGTTAATTTAAATTTTTTGTTATTAAAATTCTCTCGAATTTTATTTTGAATTTATTACAAAAGTTCAATTATAATTGAATTGTTCTAAATGATGTGGTTTTTTCAATTCTAAAAATATACTTAAAATTCTAATGACATTTCCAATTAATTTTAAACCTACAGTTTTACAAAATAAAATTACTTTTTTTTTCTGCCAATATTCAAATTCATTCATTTTATTTGTTTTGTGTCTATTCAAAAAATTGCGTAGTGATTAGTTTTTTTTAGAAAATTTTATCTTTTTATAAATAATTTAATTATTTTTTTATTTCATTTTTGCAAACAATCGATTTTATAAATTTGGAATATTTGCCATGGTTTCAGATATGCTAAAATTTAAGATTAAATTTAACGTAAATAAACAAAAGTAACTAAAATATCTTTATCAAAGAAACAACTCGAACGAGTAATCTACCGCTTTTAAGGTAGATGCTTCAGCAATTGACCGATGCAGGTACGAAAATTATCACATATATAAATTTATATAATATTTATTCACATAATCTGAATAAATAGTTGCCTTGTTGATTACACAAAAGTTTGACTAAAATGTCGGATTAAAATATTAAATCTGAAACGAGAACTGGAACAATTTCGATTAAATGTCATAAGAATTGAGACTCTAACTAATGTCATCCCTTAGAAAAATCAACGAAATAATCTACAAGTTCAAGCTTCAATTTTAAAGTACAAAGATTTGCAGATTTGTACAACGGGGGCAACAGTGCACCGCGACCACGTATAAGGATCTATTGTCCGGCCCCACCTCAGTGCGAGACATACCCTACAACACACGCTACCATCTCCTGGTGCGAAGGGGTTAGTCCCAAAATCACCATTGCCGCAGTTGGACAAGTTCTCATAGCCCCTGTGATGCAGACGCATGCGAGCAATCGTTCCAGGTTCTTTCTAGCCGTACTAAGAGCCACCTTTCTAAAGTACAAAGGTCGAACATTTTTTTTCTTAAACTTGACTCGTAATGCTTCAACACCAGAGCTCCTCTCTGTTTTGCGTTTGTTCGAAAAAAATTTCTTTTCTTATATAATATTATTTTATACCAGAAAGGCACTACACACTCTCTAAAATTCGAAAGAAAACATATAAAATTTCGCTCTTGGTATTTTGTATTTAAAAAGAAATTGACTCTAGGCAGGAAGCCTTTCTATTCAATCTATACAAGATTGTCCAATATTTTTATAGAGCCAAAATGAAATGTAGAGAATTAAATTAAGCATTTACTTTATAAATAGGAAGTACGATAATGATTTTCTCTCCTTTCATATTAATTCCCTCCTTTTATATTAAAAAGGCATTAACTTGATTATCTAATTAATGTAGCGATAAATTTATCAATTTTATATCCCACTCAACGTATAAAATTTAAAACAAAAAATTCAACTCAACCTTTTTAATTTTATTAAATTACACGTGTTCGTTGTATAAAGCAGATATCAAAAACATTACAGTAAAATTTAATCAGGTCAACATACTTAATTTAGGTTGAACAAACAAAGAAGACAATAATTATTGTTGAAAAAGCGAAATATAATTATTGTGAGTGTGTGGACAACTTCTTTTACTATGATTTTATACAGTGAAAATTATAAAAAAATAATATAATTTTATGTCCTCTCTTTAAGATATGACAGAAAGAAGAAAACGAAGGAGAGACCGACTCACGTTCAATATTCTCGCGTAATGTAATTTTAAAAAATTAATAACATTTTTACTACAACTTTTCATAGAAGTTTTCGAATGGTTTAATGAGGGCTAATACATGAGGGTATGAATTTTTGATTTTATGTTTCTTGTTTCACAAATTATTTAAGAACTTGTGAAGTATTGAATTTAGCTATTGAACTACCTAGTTTTAAATTTTATAATATTTTTAAATTATAAAAATAGGAGAAAAGGTATCTCTTCTGCGAGAAAACATTGACTACCTGGATGATCTAGACTAAATTATTTTTTATACGACATATTTAGGACAATCATTTTGTTAGAATTTTTTAAATAATTATAATTACACTACCGTGTAATTATAATTATTTAAAATTACACTAACTCTTTTTTTTAACATTAAAGATATTTATTAATTTTTTTCAAATTATTAAATACCCATTGTAATATGTTCAAAGTTATATGACAATTGATTTAATGATAATAGCATACTCTTTGTGACAATCGTTTTTGAAATAACAATGACATTTGTGCATGAATTTTTTTAATATTTTATCCTTCATAAATGTACTTTCACCTCAATTAAATGTACACAAAATTATATGTTCATGAATTCATGATTTATATCTGGTTTTCTCTTCCTTCCGCTTTAATGCAATAAAAATGTTATCGTTAATAATAATTTATCATAAAACTCATAATATAATGCATGACTATGTACATATACAGTATATTCATGCATACTGTATACATAGTCATACATAGTCGTTTAATGTGAATTCCCGTTATGGTAATATAATTTAACATTTTACATAATTTTTAAATTAATGTGATATTCTTTTTTTTCAAATCGTTATGATGATATTTTAAATTTCATCCTATACACACATAGACCGATACAATTTAAATTAAATATAATGAATAGTTAATTTATATGTGTAATATTTGTATTATAAATATTAGATAAAATTTATAACAGCAATATTACAAAATTTGTTGGTTAAGAAGCAATTACAGTATAGTGTATAATCAAATTTTTATTTGTAATTTGAATAAAATTTAAAATTATAAGTCATAATTTAAAATTAACCAGCTCTGACAACAGCTGATTAGCCCTTTTTTTAGGCCATTTACCACTGGAATAATTCATTAATTTTATAGCTGGATTAATTCAAAAATCGTTTCATATTCGTAATTTACTCCTTTTTCAAAAGAGAATATTAAAAATGAGAGAAGATTATAAAAATTTAATAAAATAATTGTATATATACGGTTAAACATAGTAGTAGTATTCTTTGAAGAGAGCAATCCATTCAACTTAGAGCTTAAATACAAAAGGCTACCATATATGTGTTATTGAATATGTTTCTTCAGAACTCAAAGGATTACCAAGAAGATAACTTGGATTATCAAAGAAAAGAAACTAATACAATTAGAAAAATAATAAATACCTATGTCTGTTGCTTCAATGGCACTCGAATTCCAGTTATCTAAAAAGTTTAAAATTCACAATTAAAAATCTTCATTTTAGCTTAAATGATTTTGCTTTTGATTCCGGAACTGCGTATATTCAAAATATGCATTTTTTTGCGTATATGCAAAATGCATTGGTATTTATCAATAATTTGACATACATTGATATATATCTCAATTAAAGTGCAAATTTAAGTATCGTATATTACAAAAAATCGAATTAGCATGCAATAATCTAGTTATACTCTAGTACTGCTAGTTATTCCTCTTGTATACAATTTAAAATACAATAAATTTCTGCACTAGTATAATGGAAAATATCTTTTTATATTCAAATTATTAATTAAATTTCATATATTCTAATAGATAATTACTAAAATTTTCATCGTGAAAAGTGTATTTTAGTTCCTAAAATTTCCATATTTTGTGTATGTATAGATGTAATAGACAAAATATAAAATAGAATAAATTTCCTTAACTTATTCTCATATATTATTAGTTATAGAATTTGAATATAATATTAAATTTATATGCAAGTACATAGGTTTAAATAGCAAACATGTGTAATCATAAATTTTTTTTATGAAGATTTGAAATAATTCAAGAATATTATGTAAAACTACATACATAATATATAACCCAAGTATTATCCAATAAATTTTAATAAACTTACAAAAAATTTAATAACTTTTAATCTCACTTCAAATTACGAATTCATTTTATAGTAAGACGATATTGATTTATAATAAAAAAAACAAAATATATTCTCTTTAATTGTCCTTGAATAGAAACTTACGAATTAATGAAATTTTCTATACCTACTATGAATTTTTTTTTAGTATATGTATAATAAAACTGGAACATATTTTAAATATTATTTATACTTTTACACTAGAATAGGAATTTTCATACACTTACATAATTCTGTAATAATAATATAATCATATATTATGCTTAATGTATTAAATTTATATTCGCACACACACATGCAGAAAATTATTATCCTATAAAATATTCATAATGTGACGTTTCAATTTATATTACCTATGTAAAACATTTAGGAGAACGCCTTCCACACAACATTTATGTATATTCTGTTTATATATTATATTATACATATTTACATACATATGTATGAACGTATGTAGGCTAGTGCATGTGTGGCTTATGAATATTATTATATGGTTTACCTGATAGTGATTAAGTATGCATAAATTCGGGTTTATATACGTGCATAATATAAAATAATATGGTTGAATGGTAATGTATGTATTATGATGAGAATTAAAAAGAAAATTAAGAACAAAAAAACTATCGCAGCGCTAAAACTCTACAACCAATCTATTGTCCTTAAATAGTTTGTATATGTATACGGTTGAAAATATTCTTCATGTTTTTTTTTTCATTTCATTTTCACAGACCGCATTGCATATAATAAGGGAGACTATGTGATAGCACAAAATTTTGGATGTCTTTTTGGTGTGTACACGCGTGTATCTCAAGTTCCATTGAATTGATTTTGATGATATTTTGTATGTGAGTTTATTTTGACCATGGCACGGATTAATCAACTTCTGGGATATATCAGACCTCTATAACTGGACAGTTTTACGGCTAAATTTTACATTTTTGCGTGTCAACCAATTTTCTTGAAATTTAATATTTAAATTTGGGGTGATCTATAAGTTCTTTTGGAAATGTGAGAGCTCGAAAACCGAACTAGTTATGTTTTAGTTGTTAACGAAACTACCTGGTGCATTTTCTAGGGAATTCGAATGGCACAAGGTAAAACTCTACTAAGAACCAAATTTGCAATTTTGTATGCGCGTTAACTAAAAGCATACTTGCGTCTTTTAAATTGGAAAGAAGTGTTTTCGTAAGGCATTGCCAGTCGGTTATGTGCTGACCGCATTATATTTTTTTTTATTTTACCATTTTTATTATTATTGAATGAAATAAACGTAGGTTGTTTCATATACCGTTAATGTTAATGCACAAGCATATTCAGGATAACAATATTATTGTAGGTATATTTTATATAATTATATTTATATACATGTGTATGTAATATTTTTTTCACTCATACATAACATACATATTATTATGTGAAATATTATAATAAAAAGGAATATAAAAACAAAATAAATTTTAAATGAATATGAAATCGTTGATAAAAAATAATGTTAGAGAACAAATTGAATTGAAAAAGTTTTCTGATGTTGGTAGCTATTCACTTTTGAATCCTATTTATTAAAAAAGAAAAAAAAGAAACAAATAAATTTTGTTTTTATATCAGTTTTGAAAGCAGCTATTAAACTATTTTGAATAGAACTTTTAATTAAAAACTTTTCGATTTTGCTTTTAAGAATTTAATAAAAAAAATTTTCTATAGTTTAAATAGGGACATTTTACTACTATATTGCATTTTAAATGACGTTCAAATTTATACAATAATATGCCAAAAAAACCACAGTTCAAACGAATAAAGTTAATTTCCTAAAATGATGGTAAAAATGTAGTTAATCAAATCCGTATAGCTTGTAAAATAGCACATTTCTCTTTAACAATTTAAATTTAGAATTTTATTGTTACATATACGAGCATATAAGTTTAGATCCAGAAAATTAGAACGAAATTTAATTGAAATAACTTTTATAATTGCTGTTTAATATTGTATATATTTAGCATAAATTTTGGAACAATTTTTATAAAATGTTTTACTAAAGTAAAAATTCAATTAAATTCCTAATTGAATTACATTTAAGTCAAACGGCTGTGTTGTGTTTTTTATTCACCATTAAATCATATTTACCTATAAACCAACAAGCAGAATCATTGTAACATTTTTACCTATTATATAATTTTAATAATGAAAGAGGATCAAAATTAGACATTCTACAGATTTCAAGGACTAAAATTCATTGAGTGGTTTAGAAACTTTGTAAGCACACCGAACAGATAGAACAACAAAATAAAACTAAAAAGGTAAATTTCTTTCAAAACTTTTTAGAAATGTGCTAAAAACTAAACCAAATATAAAAAAAGTTTTCTTCTTTTGACGTTATTATTCCGGTTTTGGTCTGTTTCGGTATTATATGGTCACATTGAATATTCAAAATTTTATATAATTATTGTATATATTATAAACGAACGGAAGTCGTTTTTAGAATTAGAGTTAGTTTAACAGAGACTCAGAGACTGAGATAGTTGACTGTCGAAAAGGAATATTTTATAGTTTTTTTCAATTTTTGAAAATTTTAAATCAATTTTTTTGTTTCTGTATAGGTCTAATGAACTTTATTGTTTACAAAAATTTTATTTTAAAAATTCACAACAACATTCGTAAATATCTTATCATTGATAAATTAATAGCTTTATGCATTTTTTTGATTTATTTATTTTTGTATTGAATATTTTATAGATGGCACAACGGACAAATATTTTTCATTTTTTTTATAATTATTCAATAGCATTCATTAGTTTTGGGTTTTTTAGATAATTTTTTGTACACATCTTTTATTGTACTGCTGATTTTGCTATAACTAGAAGAATTTTTTCATTTACATTTTCATTGTAAAGTTTATAATAAATATTGAATTGCAAAATACAATATTTTTATCTAAAACGTAAAAACTTAATATTTTAACGTAAACAATTAAATATTGTTTACTAAAAATGAAGAAAATGCAGTATTTTTATGTAAAACGTAAAAAACTTAATATTTCAACGTAAAATATAGAAAATACAATATTTTTATACAAAACCTAAAAATTCAATATTTTAACGTAAATAATCAAATATTGTTTAAATAAAATGTAAAAATGTAATAGTTTTACGTAAAACATAAATATTCAAATATTTTCTTCGTATAATTTTAAAAATGGACATGTCTTCATATAAGACGTAAAAAACTAAAGATTTTTACAGTGTAAGTAAACATAAAAAAATTCTACATTTTTCATTTAAATGAATGATTCAGTTTTTGCAGTGGTCCAGTTATTAAAAATTTTGGCAATGTGAGTATTAGCAAAAATTGTTATATTAAATGCATAGTTAGATTAAATGGATAGTTTTGTGAGCTTATTGGCTACTAAAAACCCTGACAGATATTTTGATGTTAGACCCTTTAATTTTATGGAAACTTTCAATGACTTGCTTTTCTGAAAGAAATTTTGGCTCTTTTAAAATATTTGCAAAACGTTCTTTATTTTGAATTGCATACAACAAAATATTTATCAGAAGCGTGACTTTTGAAGTGAAATGTGAATCGTAAAAATGAAAATAGAGGTAGATTTAAAGGACCACATTCTACTTTCTATTAAACTAAAAATTAATATTTTCCTTAAAATAAAATCCAACTTCTTGAATAAAGTTTCTTTTTTAAAATTTACAACTTCAATTAAACTATAAATTTTACTTTATATAAGAAACTGAATAAGAAAAAAAATTCTTTTTATTCTTTTAAAAAAAAGAAATTTTTTTTTCTACTTTAATTTTCATAATTTATTTTTGTTGTTTTCAAATGGAAAGTTTTTTCAATTTATTCTAGGATTTATTGTTAGACATTTTTATATTCTAATATTTTTTTGGTATCAGATCAGTGAGATATGATGTTAATCATGCAAAAGTCTATAAAAATGAATGAAATTGACTTTTCTGAAAAGTCACGCAATCATAAGAATCTGCCAGATATGTTAAAATTGACTGTAAAAGCACAGTTCTACTGTATGAAAAACTTTTGCACTAAATAAAAATTATGGCAGCAGTGAGTAAGTTTTAAAAATCAAAAAGTTACTTACAAGTTTCTGGAAATTTCAGAATTAAGTTTTTTTTAAATTATTCAAAATGTTTTCCAAATGAAGTTTTATGTAAATGAATAAAATGTAAATAATTCGTAACTTCATCCTTGATATTTTTTATCGCATAGATTTTGTTTTCTTATTTTTAACAGCTTTTTCATCATTAGAACTTTTCCTTAAAAATTTCAAATTTATTTTTACTTAGAGTTTGCATCAAAAGTGTTTTAAATTTTGAAATTAAAAGTAGCTCTTTTATTTTTATAAAAATCAATTACATGCCTTTCTTTATCTGCGGCCGTAATTATTGCAGTATGTAAACTTTTTACTATCGCAGAAATTAAATTTATCTGAAGTTGATATGAGAAAAAAACCAATAACCTGTACTACAATTTAGTAAATCTCTTTTATAATCAACATTAAAATGTTGTGGCTGCTCTTTTTCAAACTTCTGTTTCGTGTGATTTAAAGTATTACTGGATACGTTGCGTTATCTTGAAACTAAAGAAAATGATTTCAAATATTATTATGGAATAGAGAAGCAAAAAGTACAAATTCATAAATAACGAAGAGCATTACATAAATTACAGTAAAAAAACAAGAATAAAATTTCCATTTCACGGTACAAAAACAATTTATCGTAATCCGTTGAAGTTTTACATTTAAACTAGCTCATGTTTTTTTTTGATCAATGATTTTCTTACGCTTTTAAATTATTTTTTGTTTCAAACACTTTTTGTTTATAGCATCGAATACAAATAAGTTAATATCCATGCCAAATCCTTTTTGTTTCCTTTTTTGCATTTAAATTTAAAATGTATGACGCATTTATTCATTCTTTTATATACAATTTAAATTGCATTATGTAAATAAAATTGTAAACTAAATTTTCGTTTTTTTTTGATATGAAAACAAAAAAACCTCTTAAACAGTTATCGAACTGCGTAAAAAGATTTCATATTCAAATGAAAACTAATGCAGTACCAGACAATGAAAAAAAGCAAAATAACATTAAGTCATATTTTCTCATTGCACATCATTTGATTTATAAGCAATTTATAATGACAATAACAGGAGTGTCCTTGAAACAACTGAAAAATAATTGATTTTATCATTGAAATTGTGGAAAAATTACTATCTATAGTCAAATAAAAATATATGAGTTACGAGAAAATATGCAAAAAATGCATTGCCATAAATTAATATGGAAATAAGTTTGTGTGTGTATATATGTAGATATATAATATAAAATTGTATATTGATGACATACTACAGCTTTTATTAAATTCTCACAAAAATTAAACCCCAAGGCATACACCATTAACACGTCGACTTATTGTTTGTTTCCGGTAACATTAAAAAAGAAAATTTTTTTTCTCTTCGTAGTTTCAACATAATTTTTGTAGTACCTATACACACGTCATTATTTTCATTTTATATTTTTTTTTTAATTTTTCCTTTTTGAAATATTTTTATTGTTAAAGCAGATTTTCATACAATAGGAAGAGAAAGAATCAGTGAACTACTTGTCGTTTTAGTTGCCGTATTATAAGTGAAATTTTGTTATTATTTTTTTTATATATATAAAAGTTCAATTAAAACATGATTATCAACTGATGAAAAATTCTTTGCTTGAAAATAATAGTAAAAGAATGTTTTTTAGTTGTAATCATGGAAATCGCCATGTAAAGAATTAAAATCTTGTTTTCTACTAATTTTTCTATATTGATTGTAGTAGTGTTCTCTAAAATTCATTACGAATAGTTTTGTAAATGATTTTCAATTCTATTTGATTTTAATTTTGCGGGATTCTAAATTCTCGAACTCGAAAAATTTCCGAATCACTTTGTGAAGCATAAGTATCGAGTGTTAATATTCTAAAACTACTGTCATATAGTCCTTCTTTGCATTTATAATTTTCATAATTTTTTTTATAAATTCCATTGAAAATGATGTAAAAATTACATTTAGGACAATAGGAACTGGATGCAATTTCATAAGAAAAAGAGAAACATTTTGAATTTTGATAAGAAAAAAGAAAAACAATCTTTCAAAGAAAATATTGGAAATCTTTAAAAATTCACAACGACGGTCACCTTGCTGCCAGCTAGTTTCTGAACTTGAAGAATTCTAGCTTCAGTCTAGGACACTATCCAGCAAACAACAGACATTTTCATATAAAATTTGGCTAGGGACCCTTGAATGACCCGGAAGCTAATATTATTGAAGGCTGCCTCCACATCTAGGAAGGTCGCAAGGGTATATTACTTATATTGAATGAAATGCTCCACTATATGAACGACCTCATGTAGTGCGATGTCAGTGAACCTTCCGATCCGATACGCGTACTGTAATTATGGGAGCTGAGAAGGCTCCATTCTGTCCCGCAGCCTCACCTCTAAGGCACTTCTACAAAAATCCCTTTAACCTTGGCTTTTTACGGAGCAGAGCAAGTCCAGTATTACAAACAAAAGCATTTTATAGTATGCATACTTTTAAACCAGTATCGCAATAAATTTTTAAACATTTTTTTCGAAACATTGATTTATTATAAGATTTCATCAAATAATTGAAGTTTAATGAAAATTTCTTATTCCAAATTTTTTTCTTAAAATTATATTAACATTTTAATTATCCTACAATTTTAATAAATTTGACCCCAAATTTTCTTTTGTTATTTTAAATTGCTTTTGTATTTAACGTAATATTAAAATAGTGTCTAGTTACATATAGCTAAAATTATAATGTAATAAAATATGCTTATTGTCCTTACTATCTAATAGCCTTTGAATATGAATACGTTAAAAGGATAATAGAAAATTATTGTAAAAATAACCATGTGGAATAGATAATATTGTCTTTTTGTGAATACCATAAAGTTAAAGGAGTATGTAATATGGAAGAACTATTAAAAAACTGATATTTAATTATTCTAATATATAAGAAGGTTCATATTTTACAATTTAATTATATACGAGAAAATAATAATTTGTATGCATATTATAATTATTTTATAGCCCCAAGTACATTTATAATTTGATGATGAAAAGAGGAACTTAAAAAAATTATTTTAATTTCCTGAAATGATTTAATTGATACCTACTAAGATAGTCCCTTATAATTATTATCAAACAGAAACTACAACAATAAATATAATTTTTTAGAAATTTTAGAAAATTTACAATATTTATTTCTTTTAATTTTAGAAATTTTTCCGTGTTATTAAATATAAGAAGTATATTTTGTTTCTTTGTATTGAATTAGGTCTTAAGCAGTTCTTCGTTTTTACTTATAAGTAACTTCATGAATTCTTTTATTTTTTAGTCAACTTCGAGTGGTTATAGTAGTTAACATTGAGAAGCTAAACAAAATTTTGTTTGGAAAAACTCTTGATTGCCTCTTAAATTTTTTAATTTTATCCTAAAAAAGTTTTTTTATATCGTAACAAGAATACAATCTCCAGTCCAATATGCTATTATTACTTATCCAGAATATTAGATAATATTAGGGCTTCCCTGATTAGGGTAATGTTAGAGCTTTTAAAAATTCGCATATAAATTTTTCTGTAATATAAAACTTCAGTCAATAATTGCATATTTATCGGATTAAATGTTTTTCTTTTCAGTTTTAAAATTAATGCTTTTTTCTTGTTCTCTTTTTATTTAATCCTAAAGGATCCTTATATCATTTATTTGATTTTTTCGCAAAATAAATCTAGAATATTCCATGAAAGACAATATCAATATTAATTTAATGTAATAAATTTGTATAATAAATATGCAATAATATTATATATGGTTCTAAACAATCATTTTTGATTGATGTCTACCAAATAAATAATGCAAAAAAACAAAGAAAAAAGCAGATATAGCTATTTCGTTTTTTTTGCTTACTAAAACAATTTTTTTTTTTTTTGGTTTTAACTTTTTATTATTGCTTTTCAATTGAATATGCATAAAACGACATCTTATAATAAAATATTAAAAGAATTTTTGACAGACTTTAATTTACAGATTACACAAGAAACTCCTTAAATAATCTGGCAAAAATATTGATTTACTGTTATATGTTCATGTTAAGAAAGCTTTCAAAATTATTATAATTTTGACTTTTAATAATGTTAATGTATAAAGACGATTACATTTCTTTTCTGCATAATATTATCTTAATTAGACTAATGGATATTTTGTATTATGAGAGAAGTTATGAATTAAATAGCCCTTAGACGGTTAAGTTTTAGTCATGACTATGTGGGATCAAGGACTTATAATATAAATTAATATTATTACTGTGTTATTTTATAAAAAAAACACAAATTTAATTTTAATACTAATTTATTTTTATTTTTTTCTGTATTTAAATTACACTATATAACAGAATAATAAGATGTTATGCTGACTGTTATTACTTTATGATTAACAGACGATTAACTGACGATTAACAATGTTTAAATCTTAGGTGCTAATATTTATAACGTAAATATGCTAAATAAGCATATTTGCCTATTGCAACATTCTTGTGAACATTATTGTGGGAAAATATTTTGGAATGTTTTGTTTGTTACGCGTGATCACGTGGCAGTGCAACGTGAGTTATGGAATGTTTGCATTTTTGGTGTTAACTCCTCCCTGCTTAAATATGATTGTCCCCAATCATCAGAAATAGGGAATATCGTTAAATTTAGTGGATTTTGATTTCTTAGTTTCTAGAACATTTTTATGATCCTCGACAATTTCAGATTTAGATTCGAGTTCTTGTTTAGGTGGAGTTGTTTGAATAACAATTTTGGAGGTTCGTGAAAAGAGGGTCTTTGCTAATAAAATTAGAACAATTGTGCCTATGGCTATGATGACCATGATTGACCATGAATGACCATGATTGTTATTCGATTGGTAGTGGATTCCATTTTTAAAATATTTAACGACTTTGTGTTGTTAATATGGATTTCGTCTAACATCTCTAAAGATAAAACTTTGGTTAATTGTTTCTCTTTTGGTAAGGGTTGTAAAACTGCAGGAAGAGTATGGAAATTGGAAATTTCGAAGGCGGAGAATGATCTTCCTTCTATTATTATTTCAGTGTTATGAAATTTTAACAGAAAAGTACCATTAAGTTCTTGAGAAATAGAATTTATTGAAATGTTCCCTTTAAAGTTATTTAGCAAAATAATTCCCGATGCTATTTCATCTATTGTTTTAATGTGTTGATTATTGCTAATGTTGCAATCAGCTAATAGGCTTTTTAAAATTTTTTGTATACAAGTATTATTTGATAAATTGATTAAATTTTTTTCTTTACAAATTGAAAAGTTATTAATATCGTTTTTACAGTTTTCTTTAATTGCATAAATATTATTTTGATTTTTGATTATAAAATTATATGGGATTACAATACTTTTATTGTTCTTTTTTATTGGTTTTAACAAAATTTTATCATAATTTTCCTGATTCGTTACAGGAACATTAATAATGTAAAGGATAGTTGAGCTATTGGTTATAATTTTTATTTCGGAGAAGTTCAATGCTTCTTCCACGGTTGAAAAGGGCAGGTTTCCTTTATTTAAAGTTTTAATTATATTTGCTATTTCATTTCGAGATAATATTAAAGAATTTATTAATCCGAGTTTTGCCCAATGAATGGCATAATTAATGTTACGTAAATCTTCTTTTAAAATTTTAAGTTTATATTTTATACCAAGAATAATTTCATTACCAATATTTGATTCCGAGTTTAATATTTTCGTAATGTCATTATTTATCTGAGCAAGGTCATTTAGTCTTTGGGTTGTTTGTCTCTAAGTTTGTTAATTGTGTTGCGTCGGACTTCTTCGTACTGTTGTGGATTAAGGCATGGGGTACGTCCAAAGAAAAGTTCAATAGGTTTCTTTTGGGTTGTCGAATGTATTGCGTAATTGTATTCGTTCACTGCTCTTTCGAGCAATTCCTCGAATGTTCGTCTCGGTCCTTCTGCCTTAAGGCATCTCATAATTTCTGACAAGGTCGAATGAAATCGCTCGACTTGACCGTTGACCTCGCTTTTATAGGACGGCGTTTTGTAAATTTTTATGAATAACTCGTCTTCTAACATAGAAGTAATGGATGCAGAGTTTAGCGATTTTTCGTTGTCAATGACAACTATCTCGGGGACGCAGAAATAAAAAAGTATGTCTTGTAAGGGTCGTTTAATGTGTTCTATCGCAAGTGATTGAATTATTTTTGCCTGGGCAAATTTCGTAAACTTGTCGATTGCAGTAAGAGCTAAATGTTCTTCTGTCGAAAAAATATCGATGTGTATGATATGACCGGGATAATTTGGGATAGGAGTAGGGAAAAGTTCTTGCCTGTTCGGGTGGCGTTCGTATTTATTTTCTTTACAGATGGAACAACGTTTTATCATATCCCTGATTTTTGCTGACATTCTGGGGAAAAAATATTTGCGAATAATTTGTAACCGATTTTCAGAAGCATTTCGATGTGCTCTCCTATGAACTCTGAAGATCGTTTCAGTCTGTTCTTCTTCAATCTCTATGTCTTCTACTAAAGTGGAGCTAAATCGAACCTTATAACTTCGAAAATGCTGGGGATAGATGTTTTGTATTTTACCCATTATTTCTTCGGGGGCAAGTATTCCGTTAACTAATTGAGGGCTTAAGTATCTCTTAAGGATTCTTACAAGTTCCCTATCGTTATAAGACGGTTTTATGAGGATATGTCTTCTATATTGAGAGGAGAAAAGTGGTTTGAACTGGTAGGAATCTTCATTTCCGATTTTAAAAATTAGTTGATTTTTGAAAACGTTTATAGGTGTTTCGACGGAAGGGATCAGGTTATGGGGGGAGCTATGGGCACTATGTTCTGTGGGTGTAAGGGAGTTTAATTCTGTTTTGGTCGGTAATCTCGAAAGTGAGTCAGCTACGACATTGGACCTTCCGGGCTTATACTTAAGCTCGTAGTTGTATTCTTCCAATGCTGCTTTCCAGCGCTTCATTTTACTATTGGTGTTTTTGCTACTAAGCGCGTAGGTTAAAGGCTGGTGATCGGTGTAGATTTTTACACATCTTGAACCGTATAAGAAGTTTCTTAGCGAGTTGAGAGCCCAAATAATGGCTAACATCTCCTTTTCATTCGTCGCGTAATTTTCTTCCGTTTTATTGAGCGTACGAGATATAAAAGTGATGGGCCTATTATTTTGCATCAGTACGGCTCCTATAGCATAGTCTGATGCGTCGGTGGTTAACTCGAACGGTTTTTCAAAATCCGGATGTGTCAGTATGACTTCTTTCGATACAAGCGCGTTTTTTAATTTCTCGAAAGCATTTAGGGCGTTTTTGTCAAGATAAATACGTAAATTTTTTGAGGCGTTTTTGGGCACGCGTCCCTCCTCCCCACGTAAAAGGGATGTCAGGGGTTTTGCGAGTTTGGCGTAGTCCATAATAAATCTCCTATAATAGCCTGACATACCTAAAAAGGATCTCAGATCTTTGAGAGTTTTAGGCGGAGGCAGATTCGTAATTGCTTCAATTTTTTTCGGGTTAGGACGTAATCCCTCAGTTCCAACTATGAAACCCAAGAATTCGACTTCTGGCTGCAGAAACTCACACTTGTCCAATTGGACCTTCATATTTGCGGTTTCCAAAGTTTTGAACACAAGTCTCAAGTTGTCCAGATGCTCTTCCAGAGTCCTACCAAAGATTATTATGTCGTCGATGTAGACACAACAACGCTTCCCGATGTGTTCCCTTAAGATATCATCGAGCGCTCTTTGGAAGATCGATGGGGCGTTCTTTAGTCCAAAGGGTAAGCGAACGAACTCGAATTTCCCGTTGTTGATAGAGAAAGCTGTTTTTTCTATATCAGAGGACTTGAGGGGGATTTGGTGGAAACCACTCTTCAGGTCGATAGTTGTGAAGTATTTGTTTTTTCCCAGGTTTGAGAGAACTTCGTTAACTTCGGGTATAGGATATTTGTCAGGTACTGTGATAGAATTGAGTTTTCGATAGTCTATCACCATTCTGTACTTCTTCTTACCAGAGGCGTCATCCTTCTTAGGAACGATCCAAACCGGCGAATTATAAGGGGATTTTGATGGTCTTATGATTCCCTCATCAAGTAATTCCTGTACCTGTCTCTCGACTTCTTCCTTCAAGGCCATGGGATATGGGTAGGCTCTTGAGTAGACGGGTGTGTCAGAGGTTGTTCTAATTTCTCCTTTGACCGTGGTGGTATAGGTCAACCTTCTGTCAGGGTCCGAAAAAAGATTTGGGCATTCGTATATTATCTTGTTTAATTTGTTTTTCTCGCTTTCGTCTAAGTGAGAAGTCCTGATATTGATATTGTTGACATTCTCCGTGAGGTGCTCGCGCAGTGGAATCTTTTTGTCTGATTTTATTGTCATGTAGCCTTTGTTAGTATGTATGACTGCCTTGAGTTCCCTCAGACTGTCATTCCCTACGATACCGTTAAAGGTCGTCAAGCTTGGAAGTATGTAGAATTTTAATTTGTCACTTCCGTCACCGAAAATATTGATGTAGGAATGGTGGGAAATTTGAACGCTTCCTCCTACAGAATTCGCGAGGAATGGTTTTTCATTGGGAATTGGGTTGCGGACATGTTTAGTTTGGATGTAATTTTTGTTGGATCCGGTGTCTATTAGGAATTTAAGAGTCTCTCCGTTGCCAATTTTATATTCGAAATAAGGCAGCGAAGAGCGTTTCAGTCTAAAAAATATATATCGTCTAATTGTTGTGTCTCATTTTGGTCATAATTCTCATTTACGTATGACGTACTAGGTTGAGGATCTAGATTGTGACTATTCAAGTTGGGATTGTTAGTTTGTTCTATGTCTTCATTTATGGTTGAATCATTATGCTGACTCAGCCCTCCGTGTATCATCGGTTCGGTGTTATAGATTCTTTGTGTTTTGTGAGGATTATGGGTCTGTTGGGAATTGTGAAATGGCCTTTTGAATGCGTTTCTTTGGGCCGCTGGGATATTGGAGTAATTAACCTGTCTGGTATGGATACTTGGGTCCACCTCCATCGGCGTGGGCCTAGGTACCGGCCCTGGGCCAAAGTTTTGAAAGTTTGGCGCCGGGTTTCTGTATTGGTAAAACGGTTTTGGATTAGGGATACTAAAAGGTTGTCTGTTCACAGGATTCTGTGGACGGGGGTTATTCAGTAGTTGCGGGTAAAATGGTCTTTGTTGTGTATTATTATTAAAATATCTTTTTGGATGCGGTTGGTGGGAATGGGGTTGATGAGCTGACCTACGAGGCGTTTGTTGGTTGTTATTGGCATACTGTGTTCTAAAGTCCACATTTTGAAGCTTTAGGCACAGGTGCAAAGCCTGTGGAAGATCGGCAGGTTCTCCGATACTAAGAAGCCTTGGGAGATCTCCACGAAGTCCTCTAACAAAAGTGTCTAGGGCCTTTTCGCGATAGGCTTTAGTCATGTTGTAAAGGGAATCGTCTGACATTTCCATACACGCCAATTTGTTAAGTATTAGGGATAAATGTTTGTATACGGTCTGGTAGAATTCAGGGACCGTTTGGTTCCCTTGTATGAGGGTCGTCATTTGGTACTCTAGCGTACCTATGTCCCGTTTGTCGGCATAATGAAGTGCTAAACACTTCGAAATTTTAGTCCAATTGAGGGGTGTGTTGTATGATTCTAAAATGATATCGGCTTGTCCAATAATCTTATTCCTTATTGTGCTCAAAATACCGTAGTATTTGGGCGAACCCCGTATTGGTTCATAAAGTGTCAAGATTCTATCAACTCCTTTCTTCCAGGAGCTGAACTCTCCAGGGTTACCCGAAAATTCTCTTAATGTTTTAACTATGTCTGGTATAGAGTCCAATTCACGAAAATTAAAGCTTTTGTTATTTTCCATTATTATTGGTTGGTCACCCTCCCCATAGGAGTCAGGTGCAGGATTCACTATTTCTTGTATTATCTGTCGGCAGTCTTGTGATTTAAAATAGTTTGAAATTAACTCCGTAATTTGGTCTGCTAGGTTATTTGAGTTATTTGTGCTTCCAGCGTTTCCGTTTAGGACAGCTGGTCGAATTATGTCGTCTGGCATTTTGTTTTAAAAATTAAATATTTTTTCTAAGGAAACAAAGCTTGGTAATGCAAAGGTAAATTTTAAATTTTTCTTAATTTCCGTTTAATTAAAAGGCTATGTAAATATTTTTGTTTAAAAACTATTTTGGTCTTTCTCAACTATTCTTGTTTACAAGATTATTTGTAGTTTGTTTATAGAAAAATTTTTTTTATAACGATAATTATATTATAAATATTTTATAAAAATTTTATTTTATAAAAAGATTTTATTTAATAAATTTTATTTTTAAAAACAATTTTTATATAATGAAAAATATTTTATTTAATAAACTTTATTGCTTTTTCTTTTCCTCTTTTTTCTTTTTTTATTTTAATTAATTAATTTAATTTTAATTAATGAAAAAGATTTTGTTTAATGATTTTCATTTCTTTTTTTTTTGAAAATTTTATATATTCAAAAAGATTTTATTTAGTAACACTTTTTCGCTTATATTGGAATATCTTATTTTAAAAATTCTGATTTAATTATTATAAAAATTTTTCGGAACTAAATTTTCTAAAATTTTTTTTTTGAAACTAAATTTTATTTGAGCTTATTTGTTTAATTTTTATTAACTCCTTCGTTTTTATTGATGAGAAAAAAAAAAATTTTATTTTTTATAAAAATTTTTATATTTGTAAATTTCTTTTTATATTTCTTTTATTTATTTTTTCTCTAAAACTTCTTTTTAATTTGTTTTCTTATAACTAAAAAATTAAAATTTGGTTACTTACAGTAACAATATAGTGTAATTGGTTAATCGTGTGGGTGACATCAAGTTGGTGTTTACCTCGGCTGCGAAGGCGGCTGAACTTGTTACAAATCAATGTTGTATAAGAACTCCGTTTCCTCTCCTGTGCTGGAGCTACTTCGGGACCTCGTTCCTTCGACGTTTATCTGCTTCAGTTTTACACCTTGTGAAAAGTTGCTTTTTCTTGTCCTTACTTAGTCTCACTTTTTTATTTATGATTTGTTAATATTTTTTCTTATTTTTATTATTATTTTATATGATTAGATTTACTTTTCTTTTTGTTTTTATTTTAGTTTTACGTAGGTTTAGTTTTGTTTAATTGTGTTTATTATTATATTAATTTTATTTTTGTTTATATTACTTTAGAATTTTATTTTAATTTACGTAGGTTTAACTTTTATAAAGTTCTGGTCACTACGATTTTATTTTTATACAAAAATTTTATTATATTTTTATCGTAATTTAAGTTACTGTTTTATTATTTTAATTTATTAATTTCTTAATCTATAGTTTCTGTTTTCAGGAACTTTTTTAAAATTCACTTTTCACACTTGAGCCCCTTTTGTTGGGCGCCAATTAATATTATTACTGTGTTATTTTATAAAAAAAACACAAATTTAATTTTAATACTAATTTATTTTTATTTTTTTCTGTATTTAAATTACACTATATAACAGAATAATAAGATGTTATGCTGACTGTTATTACTTTATGATTAACAGACGATTAACTGACGATTAACAATGTTTAAATCTTAGGTGCTAATATTTATAACGTAAATATGCTAAATAAGCATATTTGCCTATTGCAACATTCTTGTGAACATTATTGTGGGAAAATATTTTGGAATGTTTTGTTTGTTACGCGTGATCACGTGGCAGTGCAACGTGAGTTATGGAATGTTTGCATTTTTGGTGTTAACTTATATCCAATTAAAACACCATGGAATAGTATTTTCTAAGTGTTTGCCGTAATACTTTTATAATTTGTTTCTTTAGTTCGGACCTACTCAGAATATTGAATCTGTAGACTGTAAGCGATATTTTATTGTAAGAGAAACTAAATGATTTATATCGTAAAAATTGTATTATAGACGCCAACCATTCGGAAGAGTTGGTTTGTGTTTACGATATAATATCGGAGTTTTAAATTGTGATCAGAAATTTTACAATATTCATTTCAATTCAAAAAAATTTAATAGTTTTAACTTTTTTCTCTTGTCAATATTGTTATTTTGACACGCTGTTAAAAATAAAATATTAAAATAAAATGAACGTTTCTAACCGTAAACCATTTTCACACTAAATAATCAGTTCCTTTTCCTTCACAATACCTTATTAAAAAAATAACATTTTATTACTAAACGAGCCACGTTCAATCTATAAATTTTTTCTTTTTCGTATAAATTCTTATAACTTAGTGGAAAGAAATTTAAATTTTGGCATTAGCTAGTTTACATTATATAGATACAATGATATAACTGTTATAAAGTTTTGGCAATTGCACAGATTTTTAAATTTGCTTAATATAATTTGAAATTAAGAAATATATATACATGAATAATTAGCAAGAATATAAGAATTAAAATCAAATTTCATAAAGATATTTTAATTTTTATAGAAATTCTAATTTAACATTTATACATAATTATTATGTAATATGTATGTATGTATACATGTGGTCATCTTTTATAATTACATATAAGCAAGTTTGCCAATATTTTGTTAGAAGTTTTTTTTTTTTTATAAAATTTTCATGCTGCCAAATTGTTTACTAACCAATATAAAAAAATATAAAAAATGCGAAAAAGAGAAAGAAAAAAATTTATTTTTTTTTGCTTGGAATTATTATTGTGCCAATGTAAACGTGTTTATATAATAGTTAAATGCAATTATAATAATATTCATATACATATTACATACATATAAACAAACACATATTTATATTAAATAAATATTTTATTTTTTATTATGCTGCATTGAGCACGCAAATACTTTGTATTACAAACTTATTTTATAATAACGCCAAACCTTATAATGAAAATATAGAACTAATATCGGGGATGGCTGTTATTTCGATGGTACTACCGAAATAGGCTATTTAGTTCCAAAAATTAGGCCTTTTGAAAAGTGTTCAATTTTCGTATTTTTTTTTATAATTCGGAAAACATTATCGGCAGAATAATCACATTATTTTGATGTAAAGCTTTCATTCAAGCTGATGAAGTCCCCTCCTCAAATGGCTTATCATATATGAGTATACAATTGAAATTTTTTAAAATTTCTTCTAAGTATCATTTACGACCCCAAATAAATTATAAATTAATACGACGCAATAATATAATAAATTTAGCTTGACTGCTAGAATTTAATTTTATTTTCCTTTTTTTTTGGTTGAAAACTATTGTTTTCAGTGATGTTCCGTTACAGAATATCCATAATATTTTAAGCGGTTAACAATTATTTCTTATTTCGCTCCAAGTTATAGAAGCTGCCTTCTTGAATATTTTCATTCATGAAGATTTTTAAAACTACAAGAGTTTAATATCTCTATATGTAGGAATTCTGTTCGACTGGAATGCTTTTACACTTTAATATTTTAAAACTTTATGAAAGAATAAAAAAAATTATGCACCAAATGTCAGCACAAAACTTTTATATATATTTTACGAGATGAAAGACTAAACATTTTTTATTTAATCCTCGTACACAATTAATATTATTACACACAAATTATATATATATACACATTAATCGTGAAATCCCCCTTTATTTTATATTAAAAGAAAAACTAAAAATGGAAGATTTAAAGTGGTTTAAAAAGAACCCACACCATTTATGATTTTAATTAGAATTAGTTTAGAGGATTTGTATACGATGTGTTCTCTAAATCGTTCATTATTTTGTTTTTGTTCTTTTCAATATACATGAGTATTTCAGTTTCTATAAAGGTTTTGAATGAAGGTTTTCGTTTTTTTCGATTAAAAATTTATAAGGATTTTATAAGATTACATTAAACACACACATAAACATGTAAAATATAAAATTTTTTCAAATCACATTTATATTTCATGAAAGCAGAATGAAAATGCTCGTTTTCTGGGAGAAATGCCAAAAAAAAAAAAAAAAAAACTTGTTTTTTATATCCTTAATAATATTTTTATTTATTTATAGTTTGTGTAAATTTTTTGGAATAAAATCAAAATAAAATATAGTATATAGAAAGATTAAAGGAACAAAACAAAAAATCGTGTTAAATATTACTTAAGTTATTTTTGGTATAGAATTTCTTTTTTCTTCTATTTAAGTTTGGTAAACATTTTTATATTTTTAATGATAGAAAAACCAATTGTTAATGTCTTAAATTTTATGCTAGAATGAAAATATGGTACTCATAGAAATTTTATGAATGTAAGTGTATACTATTGGAATAAATATTTCGAGTTCTCCAATATAGCACAAAAAACAATTTAATATTTCAATAGGATTTATGAATAATCTTTGAATTTAATACCCCATTTTGTGGAAAACTAAAACAAAAAATATTCTTTATACATGTATAGTACAAGTTTAATATTGTGGAATATGAAAAAAGGTTGAAAAACTCTGCTTCGGAATAATAATATCAACATATATTGATTTCCAATTAAACATGTTTAAAAATAAATCCTTATACAAACAATGTTAAATTTTGAAAATCATATAAGAGGAAGTGATAAACACATACTTATACGGTACATATCGCACCCTAAAAATAATACTGCAACATCTCAAAATTGTTAAGTTTTTTACTAGAGACGTCTAGGGATCCAAATCACGTAACGATATATCAAAAAAAAATACCGATTTTATTAAAAATTTCCTGAGTTTTTTTTTTTATTAAATTCAATACCGCAATTTTTTGCGATATCAGCCAAACTCAAAAAATATTTTAATTTAATACCGTGACATATTGAAATAGTACACGGTTTTCTCAAATAAGTTCCAGGAAGATTTCCATTTCACAAAATTTTATGAAAAGAAATAGAGATTTAAGCCGCTATAATTCAAAATATTGCAGTCTTAAATTTGTTTAATTAAAATTTAGTTCTTTTTTTATTGAATATACTACTGCATTTACAAGGCTCTAAAAACACTACTAGTATAATACAAAATGTTTCGGTCTTGAATTTCTCATAATATTAAAATAGCGTTACTTTGAACTCAATTCACTCGAAACTATAAATTTAGAAATATTACAGTATTATTCTCAAGGTGCAAAATAATATTTAATAAAATTTTTCCGAAAATTTCAAACAAAATTTTTTTTTTTTAAATTTTCAATTTTTCTATAGTTATATACATTATATGCTTTATACGATACCAAAATTTACATACTGAATCGTTATATAAATACAGTAAAATCCTATTGCCACATAATTAATGCATGATAACATGTTGACAAAAAAAAAGAAAGAAAAAAGATCAACATATTTTTTCTATCCTAAATTTCGGAAGAAAGAAGAATACAAAAAAAAAAATCCTTAATTTACATGTGTTACAAAATCTGTGGAGGAACTTTCTAAATCAATAAAATTAAAATAGAACACAAATATGTATCTACTCCAATTAGGGATTTAAACTAAATCTACTTTAACTTGTCATCATTTTTTTACCTGTATATTAGAGAGTTGGATTGAATATTTTATCACTGAATATTTAAATATTTTTTTAATGTATACGGTATTTCGTAAATATTTATTTTGTGGGAAAAAAGGTGAGAAATGTTTGTTAAAATTATTTTCGATACGAACGACAGATTGATATACGATATATGTACCTATAATTACGTGTATTTAAGGATAATAAAGTTGGGTCAAACCAATGGTTTGTATTGTAGCACTTTTCCTTTCAACAAGTGAAAATTTTGCTTTTAAATACAGTCTACGAGTATGGATACCTATCACACTATTAAAATTATTTTCATTTATATACAAAACTATTTCTAGGATTGCATATATTTAGGATGATGCATACATGCAGTCTTTGAAATAAAGCAAAAATTAATATAAAGAGGGGTTAACATAATGCTCGATTTTAAGGGTTATTTGTGTGAGTTAAGAAAAATAATTATATTTTTTAATGTCATGGAAATTACCGTTAACTTTTTGCGTTTATAGAAATTTGAAAAAGCTTGCGGTTTCGGAAATATAAGGTATCAAAAATTCAAATTTTACAAATTTCAAGAGGCGATAACTTGAGAGGGGGTGGAGATGGAAAAAAATTTTCTTCTAACAAAATAAACTATTTGTTAATGTCTAAAAGGCCCTAAAATTTTAAGCTTCTACAGGCTGGGGTCTAGAAGAAAAAAGAAATCAAAAATTTGCAAAAAAAGGACTTTAGATAACGGTAAATTTGAACGGCCATTTTGTTTTTCTAAAGTTTAACTATAGTATACCATGCTAGGGGAAGCAAGCCACTATCTTTCTGCGTTTGCAAAATTTCAAAAATGCTTATGGTTTCATTACAACAAATAGTTAAAAAAGGCCATTTTTAGGGTTTTGGGGGGGTATAACTTCTAGAGGGGGGGAGATAGGTAAAAATTTTGTTCCACGGAAATAAGTTTCTAGTAAAGATCTATGTACGTACAAAATTTCAGCTTTCTATCTTCAAGGGCGTAGAAGTTTTGTAAACTGACACACGGACAGACGGACGGACGGACGGACGGACGGACGGACGGACGGACGGACAGAGTGAAACTAATAAGCACTTTTTTTCAAAAATTTTTTGGAAAAGTGCTAAAAAAGAAAAAAAACTAGAATATAGTCGTATGCATACATTAATTTTTCAACAAAATAATTATTTGATTTTTATCGAATCAAAACAAACTTATTTTTTCGTAATAATTTTTTCATATGAAACTTGAATGAATTTTAGATTTATGACCAAAGTAAAAAAGTGAGTTATGGAAAGAGGACCAAAGTTTTGTAAAAAAACTTGTATTAGAATTGCATGATTCTCTATTGTCTACTCCATAATTTTCACTGAATCAAGCGCCAATGTTGATAAAATTAAATATCATTTTTAGAAGAGTGCAAAAAAGTCATCCTAATATAATTGTTAAAACTCATGACAGTTGCAAAATAAACTAAGCAGGGAAAAATTTTATAAGTTAAGATTGGATTAAAATTTTTAAATTTGTGTTGTTTCATGATTTTACACAATTTTTGCAACAAAATCCAGACAATGTAATTGACTTAACTCTACATAAAATTTTTGTACATATCTAAAATTTACCACATTTTTATTTTACATTATATTATTTAAAATTTATCACAATTTATTGTAATTCTCTTCCACCTTAGTTATTGTAATTTGTTAACAGCATTCGAAAGTTCGAGTTTATATTACAAAGCTATGTAATTAATACCACTTATACATTATAATATATAAATTATTAATTTTCCATCAATTTCCTTATTACATTTTGATCCTTTCATTCTAAGTAATTTATATGTATGTATGTATTAAAATTTTAAATTTACTATAACCTTCATAATAATATTAAACCACAACATTAAAATTTGATCATGTTTAAATAATTGTAATTGAAGGTCGTACTCGTATAATGTAAAATAGAAAAGGTATATTATATATGGACAATCAATTCCACTCATTTTTTTTAAAAACAAAAAATATAGAAATAATATAAAAATAAAATTAAAAATAAATTCAAATGCCACAATAATAATATGATTTCCTTTTTCATTTTTTATAAATGTTTATTTGTTCTTTTTCTTTCTTTTCTTTTATTATATTTTCCTTTTTTCTTATTTTCACCTTAATTCATATTCATTAATAAATTAATATCCCTTTTTAGTTCTTATAATATTTATTTTTGCATTTTCTTTCCTTTATATATTTTTTTTTCATTAAATTGTTCTTGAGAATACTAAAAACGAATAATACCATAATAATCTTCTCTAATGTAATGTTAAAGATTATGAAAAGGATATAAAAAATATAATGATTTTCTTGCTTTTTGTGTCATTCGTGTTTTCTTTTTTTAATTTTTATATTTGAAATTCTTTTAATTTTGTTTATTTTTTGTAAGTTGTTAAACTAGATTCATAAATGTGTGTATATAGTATATACTATTTTTAGTATATGTAGAAAAAAAAAGAGGAGGAAGACTTAAAGCTTTTTACACTTTCCATTGAATAAGAGTTGAAAAAAAAAACAAACAATACAATAACAAAAAACTTTTTTAACCTCGTAATTGTCTTCAATGAAGAAATAATATAGAAGAATTAAATGAAAGTACATCTTACGGTATAACATTATTGTGCTTGGGGCAATATGGAAAATAACTTAAAAGCTTTAGAATTGAAAAATTTGAAAAGAAAAGGAAAAATTTAATGCATAAATGAAAGCTTGGTATAATCATGAAAAAGCTTTAAATTTCCTTTTTCCACTTGATATACAACTTAAAGGAGAGTAAAGCAAAAACTTTATGAAAATTTTTAAACTTTATTAATATAACAGTTATATTTTTTTAAAAATCTCTTAAATATAATTGAAAAAAAAGCTTTTTCTCTTTCAAAAAAAAAATGCCTCTTTTTAGTGTAAGTTGGAGAGATATTTTTAGGTTTTTTTTTTTATACCTACCTACCTGTTACAATATTACAGTTTATCTGCGGTATAAAATTATTTTAAACAGATTTGCTCTTATTTCTTCTCTCTCTTTTACAATACATTGATATTAATAAGCATTTTAAAAGCTTTCAAATATTATAGCCTTGCGGTAGATTTTATTATTTATTTATACGCAGGTTTAATGACTCATAAGTAACTTACCTTTCCCATTAATAATATGAATGTATGTATGTATAACTTAAAATATATCCTTTTTTTTAAATTTTTTACTGAAAATGTTTTTCTTTTTGTGTTACTTTCTATTATAATACGCACGCAAATATATATATATATATAGTACTTGTATACACAATATAGTATTTAAATTATATCCTTTATGTGTACGAATGTTATGACCTGTTTAAGTTCAAAGTTTCTTTTATTAGAAAATAACATAATTTATGTCTGTATTATAAACACAAAAAAAAAGTATATTTTTGTATGTAAAATGTGTAGGTACACTAGAGCGGATTCAAATCCTTTTTTTTTGTTTTTTTTTTTTATATTTGTATTTGTATAACAGTCAAGTATTTAGGCCTCCGTTATGATTACTTTATGATTAACTCATTTTACTCAATTTTTCATTTTTATTTTTTTTGTTCATTTTTTTTTTTATATTTTTATTTCCGGTAAAGACTTGAAATGTAAAAAACAAAAACTATTTAAATTTCACAATAATTTTTTGGCTACCATGTTTATAACACTGTTATCATGTTATAGCTCTTTGAATACGCTGTAACATGTTGAGTAGGTGTTAATTGGGTTTCAAGTAAAAAAAAAATTTATCATTATTTATACTGAATAAAAAATATTTTTTGGTGACTCTCTTGTTCATTTTTTGTTATCCTGTCGTAATATTTTCGTTTAATAAAGTATAATTAACCCATATAATAATATTATGCTTGTATAGTTTTAGCATGAAAATGACTTATACAACAGAAGTAATTAAGGATAAGTGGTTAATATGTTAACAAGTTATTTTTGTCCAAAAATACAAAAAATGAGAAGTAGGAACAACAATATTGTGTATGAAAAAAAATTATATGTACACTAAGTATAGGCTATGTAAAGCGTGTTATAATAATGTTATTAACTCAAGGAACAAATATTTTTTATCGCTTTGTATAAAAGTATTCTAACAAATATTATTTATGTATTAAAAATAAGTGTAAGGTATGCCCTTTTCTTGTTTCTTTATTGTTGAATAACATAAATTAAAAAAATTATAACAACATCTAGTAATACACTGAAATTGATTATAGATACACGTTTCCTTTACTAAACATTCTATGAAATTATAAAGTTTAAGAAATTTTTAATTTCTATAATAACAAAAATAAAAAAGTTGGGTCAAAATAATGGTTTGTAAGGAAGCACTTTTCTCTTCAAAAAGTGAAAATATGGCTGATAAAAAGAATCTACAACATTTATAAAATTAGTTTCATTCATATATCAAAATTTTTGAAAGATTGCATACATTTAGGATAAAACAAAAAAAAGAAAAGTGAAGAGACATTAAAATAATGCTTGAATTCAAGAGTTAAGAAAAATAATTATTTTTCTTTACTGACATGGCATTTACCATTAGCCTTCTGCATGTACAGAAATTTTTCAAAAACTTACACTTTCGGAAAAATACGCTGCAGAAAATTCGAACTTTACAAATTTCGGGAGGTGATAACTTGAGATGCAACGAACAGTAGGACGGACAAAGTGAATCTAAAAGGCACTTTTTTTTAATAGTTGTTTTTTGAGCAGCGCTAAAAAATAGGAAATTGCCACGGTTATTAAAATTTTCTTTTCTCCAGTAAAGCTGAAAATTTATACAGGAAAGATTGTATAACTATTAATTGTATTTTTTACAGTTTAATTTAATGTATTTTACTTTAATTTCAACAACATTCTTCTACCTTACCATTGACATTAAAAAAAGTATTTGATATTTAAACGAAAAAGAAAAGTATTTTTCGTGGTCATCATAAGTTTTTATTAAATTACTTAAATATTCAGTTAGAAATATTGATTTAAAGTCAACAGAATAAGATCAGAATATTATCTCGTTCTGTTTAATTTGAATAAACCCGTATTATTAATATATATGGTGCAGAATAAGTCAAAAAATAATGGTATAATAATTATGGACACGAGCCTAATTTTCAACCAGGTTTTACTGAAAAACGATTGAACTCTTTATGTTTAAAAATTGCGGCTCAAAAATTAAGTGATCCTAATTAATAAGCTCTATTTAAAGTAACTGATTTAAACACAATACCATTTATAAATAATTTTTGCTTGTTCTAGGTTTGATGGAGAACAAAGAAAATTATAATGTATAGACTTATGCAAACATACCTATATGCAAAAGAACGATTTGTCCATATAGAAAATGAAGTATTTTATGCAATTTTATCAGAAAAATTTGCGTTTTAATCATGTAATTTAAACTAAAACGAAAGAAAAAAAATATTAAAAAAAAGACCAAGGACATTTCAAGGACGTTTTATTGTTTTATACTTGATATTTAATTTGGAACTATTAATTTTTAATTTTTGTTTTTTTTTGCTGTTTAATAGTTTCTTTTGTACTATACAATCTGCTTGATTTTTATTAGTAAAGTCACGAATGAAAAAAAAACAATTAACAATTTATTTTTCACAATTTTTTATTTTTATCTTTTACTCTAATTATACGATTTAATGCTTCTTTTCAACTCTTTTTAATTCTTCTTTATCATTCAATTATTTTGATTTTATAAAAAATTGGAAACCACATAACCTTACACAAATTTATATCATGAGAAAATTATGAAAAAAAAAGTAATAGAAAAATTCTTGCTAATAGAAATCACTTAAAAAATTTTTTTTGTTCAGCCAATTTTTTTTATTTTTTTTGAATAGATCGAAATATAGATCATTGAATATAGACCAGTTAATCACTGTCTAACAGGGCTAATAAAATGTATTCTATACCAATAATAATAAATGTATTCTATGTAAGCATACTTACATTTCGATATAATTTTGGAAATTGCAGAATGTTATTCCAAATACAAGCAATTTGCATTTTCAAAAATTCTTCAATTCAATTTAGACTGTTCAACATTTGACATGTTGCTTTATTTTTAATATGCATTTAAGTATATGAAATTCGGTCATAAAACAATTAGACAATTCAGTGGAAAAGTAGTTGAAGAACAGGTTAAAAAAAAAACAGTTTTGCCCCGTTAGACAGTTTTCTTTATGAAATAAAATAATTTCATATTTTATTATTCACATTTTTCATTGTTGACTTTTGATGAATTATACATTTTTTTTATAGTTTTCGAATTAATTATTTTTAACATTTGATTTTTTTTTTTGATTTGCGAGTTGCTTGCCGTTTAACAATAAAATTTATATTTTCATTGAATTGTTTTGTTTATAACAAGAGAAAATTATATTTTTTAAATAATTGTATTGCTTTTAAAAAATTTATCTTTAATGGAAAAAAAACAATGCATATACAGAGCAATATTCCCTGTTATTTTTTCACTAATGAACTATTAAGGTTATGAATTATTAAGGGTGAACATGGAATTAATTTTATGATAAATATTTATGAGTTCAAAAAAAAAAGTAAAATTACAATCCTAAAAGGGATAATGAAGGAATATTGAAGGACTGACACTGAGATATTTACCAACTGAATTGAATAGTATAATCGAATTTTCATAATTTTTACAATAGTTACAATTTTTGTTACTAGTACTTAAATCAAACTTATAAGTTTTAATTAAAAAAAAAAAAAAATAGTTAACATGCATAAATCATATCGCACAATTATTATTGCATACTTTCAGGATTAATAGAAAAGTTAAAATTTCTGCTTATTAGAAGTATTAAGATTAGGAACTTAACTGTATTTGTTGTTGTGAAGGTAGTATATTTTTTGATTTTATACAAATTCTGAAAACCTTTTATCAAAAAATTTATGTTCCTTATTCTTTTGATAACTTGGAAGTGGGGAAGGTAAATAAGATTTTCATTTATCGAAGTAAGGGTTAAGTATTTTCTTTAAGAAATGAAATATGCAAGCGAAATATTCATTATGATTATGGTAGCATGCCTATAGTGCATAATGCAAATAATCCAAATAAAATAAAATAATAAAATCATTCAAAGGTTTTCAATATCAGAGGAAAATTATAACTTCTGACCACATAATATCAATAGAATGCAATGCAAATAATAACTATAATTAAAACTTTTAAAATAACTCTGTTCTGTCCAGTTCAATTTATTTTAATTATTATATTATTTTATCTGTAGAAGTGAACAAAAATAAAATATGTGCTACATAGAACAAGAAATGCAAAATATAATGAAAGTATAAAGAGCCAATGTAACACGAGTTATTTACATACAAATTGTATCAAGCGAAAAAACGTTGGCCACCTTCACTACCCATTTACAATGCAAAATTACTAGAAAATTTTCTCGTATTTTTTGTTTGTGGTTTTTATGCTTCTTTTAACCCTTAACTTTTCGTAATCTATAATTATTTATTTTCATTTAACTGAACTTAACTTTAATTGTCAAAAGAATTTATATTAAAATATATTTTAATGTCCACCACCAACAACCCGTTCGTTCTTCCTAACTACGAGTATATTACATATTTTTAGAGTTATTTTTAAACAATGCATATCTACTACGTTAATATTATAATTACGTGCAATATAAAATTTAAAATTTAAATATTTAATTATTCTGCTTGAATTATACAAGTAATTTTCAAATTAATTTTTCTATAAACTTTGCGGTTTTTCATTTGTTTGTTTGTTTATTTATTATCGTAAACCAAGATTTATGGAAAACATGGCATGTATCGTAATCTCATTTTTCATTTTTTTTTAATAATTTTTTTTTGTTTGCGTTTTATCATGATATAATCTTAAATATGTATGTATGTAAGTTAATTTATTAATAAAATATAGTAAGTAAATGATTTTCAAGGTCAATAATTATTATTACACGCTTTAATTTATCACAAACATTGACTACTTATAGTAAATCTATAAAATATGTACATAAGTTGAATATAGTCGAAAAGAAAATAAAAAATTACTTTCATGATAATCCGCAAGGATTTTACGATTACTCATAAAATAAAAAAAAAAAAGAAATAATAAAAAAACCTTTTTAATTTTTTTAAATTTCTTTTTTTTTTTTTTAGTAGAGTTTTTGTGGGATACCACGATTACTATAATAATAATAATACCAGTCCTTCATACTTATGTTTTCATATTATTTTGTAGTGATAACAAGAGTGTGGTGGGAATGGTTTTGTGTGGTTTACTTCATATATTATTGTCATTATTATTAGTTCCACCCTATGATTGTATGCTTAAAGTTCAATTTTCTAAAAACAAGAGAAAATAATTTTTACTTGTCTTGTGTTCTGTTTGTTTTTTTCTTGTTTTTAGTTTTTTTCTCTCTATTTTGTCTCTTTTATTTTTTTCCCACAAAATAAATAAAAACAAAAATATTTATTCTTGATGAAAGTTTTTGATTTAGTGACTCTTTTTTACATTAAAAGGAGAATATTTTTTGTGTAAATGTTTTTTTTTTTCCTTTAAGCTTTTTACCATATTTTAAATAAATAAGAGTAAATAAAATATTTCACTTTTAAGAGAATCTCTTTGTTATATGAACTCTTTTAGTCTATTGTATTTTAATTGAAAAAGTTTTTGTGGGAAAATGTCCGTTTGCCTTTTAATTTGATTTTGAGAAAATCATTTTGGGAAATTTTCATTTTGTTTTAATATTATTTACTACTTCACTTTCTTGTTATAATAAATTATGAATAGATAAACTTGTAATTCGTTGAACCTATAATTTTCCAAATGAACCTTATGAATTGGAAAATTATTTAATTATTTTTATTTTACAGTATTATTTTGGTAGATTAATTGTTTAGGTTAGATTAGGTTAGGTTGTCGAGGAACCGAAGGGTACACATAGGTCATTGTAGTAACGCCAGACTTCCTTTTCCAGTCCGCAAGATTAATTTTTAAGTTGTGTTCAAAAATCTGAAAATTTGTTATCTTTGTTACGTATTTTTGTTTCTCTTATATAACAATATAACTTTGGAAACAAATAAAAACTGTTTATAATTTTACAATTCTACTAAAATTTATTTTATCTATTTAAAATTTAAATTTTAATCTGTAAAATTGAAAGAAATGTGCTCTTCAAAATTGTTAACAATTTATTTTCCTAAAATCTTTTTATTTCTCAAATAAAGTGCTGATTAAATTCTTATTTTAAAGAGACTATATTAAATTTTTGCTTCAAGTTTTTGGATTTTTTTCTTTGCTAAATAAAATCATATTATATATGTACATGTAGCTGTATTTACTTTAATATTTGGAATCAAAATAAATCTGTTAAAATATCTAAATTAAATCCCAGGAAAAGCTTTAAAATGTCTATAACCTTTTATGTATTCTCAAAAAGAATGAATTTTTTTCTAAGGATATTTTTCACAAGGAAATTATCACATATATGAATAATATTGAATTCCATATTTTAACATATATATATATATATATATATATATATGTATATATTGTGCGCATTATATAATATATAATAAATTCGAATTAAAAATCAGAGCATAATCTTTTCGTGAATACAATTTTATTTATTCAGATTTGTTATTTATCTGTCTTCATAAATACTGTTAAATATATTATATAATAATGATTGTGTATATGTATAACATGTGTATATATATTTGAATGCAAATAACGATACTTGATACTATAATATATCATATTTTATATGCTTTTCATTATAATTCAGACGATTTGTTACCAAATGATACGTGAGAAAATTTTAATTCAATTTCATTATTATGTATACACTCTTGATATATAAACCAAAATTCTTAGAAATTTTTTTTTTGGTAAATCGACATACCACCATTTTATTATTTAAATACTTAAATATTTATTTTGAATGTTAAATCGTTCAAATTCAGCTCATGAAAAATTTCTTAAAAAATATGTACCTTATTCATTCAATAGGCCAAAATAAAATGGTATGAATATTATAGAAATGCAAAAATTTCATAAAGTTTATTATATAAGAAATAAGAAAAGAAAATATTATAAAATGGAAATGTCCTTATTTATTTGCATTTTTATTATTTTATCTTTTAAAAATTATTCTCGATCTTATATCTGTCATAAATTTGTCTCATAAAAATTGAGATCAAAATTCCCATTAAATTTATAACGTCTTAATAAAATATTTTAATCTCGATACAGTTTTGGTTATAGTTATAAAGTTAAAACTTAACGGTTTATTAACTTTAAAATATAGCTCGGATTGAAATAAAAAACACATATAAGGGAACAAAGAATCGAAGGGACGAGAAGACATAGTGATTGTGTATGAAACATTTCTGACCTACACATACGAATAAAATAAAAAATATTTGATATAGGAAAAACATAAAAAACATTTGTTATGCACTAAAATTTTTAAGTTTAACAAAAATAAAAGAAGAAAAATATCCTCAAGGGTAAAAAGTTTTGAACATATTTTTCTTTTTTTGAAACTTAGAAAATCAAAGATGTAAGAGGAAATTTTTATCTTTGAGATCATCTAAGGTCATCAAAAGAAATCTGTACACAATTTGTTTTTTTATCCAAATTTGTTCTTCTATTTGTTTTTTCTAAAATTCCTGGTATTGCTTGTATTAAAGAAAATTTCCTAGAAGAAAATCATTTAGTAGAGACGGAATAAGAAAATATGATAATAATGTATTGGATATAAATCAATCAATATTTTGCAAAGAATGGCACGTTTGCAATGTTATTTTTTTTGAAAGCACTGAAATATATAGAAAAAATATATGATCGCAATATTTGATAAATTTACAATAAAAATGAGTTGCGCTTAAAAAGATTCTTCTGTTCGGTTTTCTGTGGAAATTGGTCAGTATAAATTTTCCAAAAATGTAAAACGGTTGGAAAATCAAGCATTTTAATATGATCAATACTTGAAATGCAATTAAGCATACAAATAAATTTTTCAAATTTAAAATATTTTTTCATATTATGAGTGTAAAATTGACTTTTCTAATAATTCTAATTGAAAATAAATAAAAGTGCGGAATTCATTATTAAAAATATTAAATTTCAAATTCAAATTTCTTACTTATTATTCTACTAATTTAAAATTTTATTAAACGCTCCCACCTCTAGTTTATTAATCAAACTAAAAAAAAATTAGTAATTAAAGTAATTTCCAAATTGCGTGTTTTACATTTATTACTCATAACAGATTCAATGATAAAACAACAGATTCCAAAGTTATTTGTTTTCAATATTAAATCGATAATAATAATTAGAAATGAAAATTAAAGTATTAAACATTGTTATACTGATAAAATTTATTTTGAGTTAACCGCATATCAGTTAAATATTAAAGGTTTACTCAATTCTCGAAAAATATTTGAGTATAATTTTATGTTATTAAAAAATTGTGATTTTTTTTTAAGAAATAATAGAAAATGTTTTATACGCAATGATCTAGAAAAAATTATCAGTTTCCTATGAAAATTTCATGAATTTTTCTATTAAGCATGATCTTAGGTATCATAATATAGTTCTATAGATCTATAGAACTATTATTTCTATTATTGGGTGTTTTTGTTCCTAACATTTAAGTGACTTATTCAAGAACTACTGTCAGGAAACAAATCGAAATCAATCACATATAAATACTGAATATGTGCGAAAAGCAGAAAGAATTCAACTAATATTATGTTCTGCATAATATCGCTACCAAAATTAAGATGTCTTGCCTTATGGGTACCGACATAGTACGAATAATCAATTAATAATTTCAAAAAGACGTGTGCTGAATGTTTTTTTTTTGGTAAAAAATCAAGACACACTCCTATTTAACTATTGTTAACTTGTCAGTTTCGATTTAAGATTAAAGTTTCATTTTTTTTTTAATAAAAAGACTCCTGAAAAAACTTACAACGAAAAAAAACGGTTATTTTAAAATTTGCCCCTGCAGTTATGCAATCGTTAAAATATTATGTTTTTCTGAATTCTTACAAAAATAATATTTTTTTTCATTTCATATCATATTTTATGCCTGTGAATAGACATAACAATAATATTTAATTCAGTTTTAAAATTATAAGGTCTTTCCTACATAATATGATTTGCACATTGAGAAATAATAGAGGAAACTATACATTTTGAATAGAATTGTTTTTAACAATAAAACAATGAAATATGACGCTATACTTATCAAATCTTTGCCAAAAAAACAAACGAAAAACTATAAAAAGAATTTGTTTTTTTATAATCTTTAAAAAATAGTTTTATTGTAGCAAGAAATTCTTGGCATTCAATGGAAATTTCTATCATGAAACTTCCTTCAAAAGTTATGAAATTCAGAATGTACTAATATATACATTATACGTACAAAAATAACAATAGATAGTTTCTTTGTTTTTTATCTCACAAAAATAAAGAAAAAATTTCAAGGAGAAATAATTCTTAAAAAATTACATTTGAAGAGCTAAAGCTGAATATAATTTAAAAAAAAAAAACAAAATAATGTAGGCCGCTATTATTAATTGAGTATACAGACACACATGTCATACATGTCACATATTCAATTATGTAAAGTAATTCGATTATTATGAAAAGTCCTTTTATGAATTCAAACAAATTATAAATAATTATTGTTAATAAAAATAGTAAACTAAATATAATAATATGTATGTATGTGCATAATTATATGCTTATATAAATTCTAATCAACTATTTGAAAACAGCTGTTTAAAAAATTGAAATATATCTGAACTTTATACTCAATTTTAAATACATAATACAATTATTTTATAAAGAATGCTTTATGTATTGGTATGATTTATTTTCATTTATTTTCCAATATGGAAGATATTATTATATTTCTGTATATTATGTTTAAGAAAGGAAAGCTCAATTCAAATACAACAAAATCATATCCTTCCTGTTCTAAAATAAAGATATTTTAATAAAACAATTTAATATACTTCATTTTCAAAATTAAAACGAACAGAAAAGGAATCACTTATTTGGAGCTTTAAATATAATATATTAAAGAGAAACTATTTAGTACTGAGAGAGAAATAATAATTTGTTATTTTAATAGGTGTAAGAGCATTTTTATTATACTCTTAATTCTCTCATCAATAATAAATGTAAGAACATTTTTATTATACTCTTTATTATTATTTTCAATAATGACTTTTTCTCAAGTTTTTATGTTTTTTCTCTTAAAAATTTTTAAAATCTCAAAAACTTAAATAATATCCATAATTTCTGAGGAGAGAACATACTATTTCACTGTAGCAATAATAAAAAAAGCGCATAAATTGCTGTTAACATTGAGACAAAATGATATTTATTTATAAGTACCTAACAATCTGTAATCCTTTAGTGTTGTTGCTTATTCTATGCTTTTATGTAGATTTTTTAATAAAATATGAATATTTTGAGAATTTTTTGAATAACAATATTACCTTAACTTTTATATTTATTTTACTAAACATACCCTTAACACATACATACAATCAGCCTTTTCACAAAAAGCAGCACTCTCTAGTAATTTATTGTTATTTATAATATTTTGTATTTTTGATATTCCTTTTCAATTTATTATAACTTAAGTAATAAGAAAAATATTATTATCCTCTTTCTATGCAAAGCAACATGTTTTCAAAGTAAGTAAAAGGCAAAATCGTTCTAATGACTTTTAACATGTCCTTTACATACATTTATTGCAATTTTAGTGATATTTTTGACAAAAATTTTCCAACAATAATTTACAGAAATATCTCTATTGTTGAATTGGAGTTGAAAAACTACTTATAATAGGTGACCGTTTAATTTTGTGCTATTTACTGTATGTTGTATAACACTGTTATTATCTGAAGAGTGTAAATCTATTTATTGTCTTTGACTCTTTCACAATAGAAAAAAGCAATTTAACAACTGTATTTTAATATTATTCATATATATTTCTATGTTATATATAAGGTCTAATGAAAATATCCTTTGTATGTAAAAGGATTTAGGCTTTTAATGCTAGATTCCACCCTTGGACATAAGTTTTTTGACTTGGTATATTAATTTTTGACTTGGTTGTTATAATTCGTGTTGTTGATTTTCATAGAGATTTTTTATATTAAAAACAAAAACTTTTTGTTTTAAAGAATATCTAATTAAAATTAATTTTTCTTTTTCTTTTCAGGTAAGTTAAATTATATTTTGGAAATAATAATATAATGTAAGTTAAAAATTTTATATACATATAAATTAATTAAATATTTTATACATATTTTCAAAATTTATCGCGAATTTATGTAAATTATTATAAAAACGCAAAGTAGTCGTTGTGATAATTCGACTTTAATCGAATTGATAATGAAATCAAATGCCGGGTTATTAAAAGAATTTTCTTTTATAACAATTTAATGTACATTGAAGTATGTAAATAAAATTTTGTTATATGTATAATTTTACCCACTAAATAATAATAGATCTAGTTTAATTAAAAAATTTATTTAATTTTCATTTTTGTTTAATTTCGTATAATTATAATTATTGTTATTATTATTTGCAAATTACGATATATAATGAAAAATAAAATAGTCTATGGTCTTTATGTATTATGTATTTTTAATAATTTTACAATAAAAATTGCTGTCAGTGTAAGTCAGTAAGTCAATATTGTTAACAAAATTTTCATTCTGAAAAATTAGCACCAGATTTGTATTTATTTACATATCAAATTTATATTTACATAGAGTATACATTTCTACAATTATTGTGATAAAATTTAGTTTATTAAACAAAAATAATTTAAATTTTTATTTTTATGAGTTATTTTTTAAGACTCCGAAATAAATCCTTGTTTAATGTAATAGAAAGAGATATACCTGTAGCTACTAATTTAGTATCGAGCCAAATGCACATAGATCAATGCACATAGATAAGAAGTTTCATGCAAAAACTCTTCATACTCATGGAAACTATTTAAAAAATCACCAGAATTTATTTAAATTTCGTTACAACTAAAATTAAAATCAGAATTAAAATTAACATCTTTAATTTTGTATGCGAACGTAGATAACGTTGAATTTAAAGGAAAATGAAAATATTTTTGCATTTACGATATTACAAGAGTCCAATATATTATTGTCATTTAAATGCAAAAATCTTACAACATCGCTCTATAGTTACTATATATTCTCAATTTATTTTTATTTTCTACTTTTTGAATAAATTATAATTGTTTATATTGTTTTATGTGCAAAAACTGTTGGTACTTTATGCCCGTTGGCCAAAATCAAATCAAAAATTTATTATTTCTTGATGTAAACAAAACATCATGCAAAACAAAAAAAATTGTGTTGTTGTGCGTAATATATTATATGTATGTATAATGTATATTATGTCTTCGTGTATATTACCTATATATATAATTATATAATATAAGTATGTTATAAATTTTATCAAAAGCTTTTTTTTTTTGTGTATATATGCAGATATCCTTCATGTATCTTAAATATTAATGTTTTGTCATAATTATTGCAACATATATATATGTATTTATATAATATTATTTTATACCAGTTCCTATGCAAATAATATATTATGATACCTTGATTTAATATAGTTGAAATTTTTAAAATAAATTTTAAATTTTAAATATTAAATTTGATACAAATAATACATGGTAATATTTAATAACTTGATGAACTAGAAATACATATGTATGTATGTTAGTTGTATATAGTACTTATTTATGTTGACAAGAATAATAATTTATATCCTTATATATTTTTAAAATTCCTGTTGAATGTGGTAGTAATTTTTTGTTTTTAAGTTTGGGGAGGAAAAAAATAAAATCGAAACATTTATTGTATTTAATGTGATGAAAGCTCATCCAAAAAGGACATCAGTCTTTTTAATATTGAAAAATACTTAACATATAAAAGGTCAATTATTTTATGTTAAAATCCTTTTTAATAACAATATAAGCATTGCAAAGTACAAAAAGGCTTTTCAATATTAAATTCTCTTTAATGAACTTTTACTAGTTCATTTGTCATTTAAAATATAAAAAAAAAAGCTTTTCTCCACTAAAAAAAACACAATCTAATTCTCTTCTTTTTAAAAAAAGAAGCGGATGTTTTTGGTACTACGGGTAAACATAAACACTTTTCAATTGTTTATTGTTCATATAGTTTGTTATTATTTTTGTATAAATTGTTTTTATTGTTGTTGTTAGTTTTGTTGTCGAAATTTATCCCTTGAAAAAATTCTATTGTTCATATAATATTTTTACTAAATTTAATAGTAAAATATTAATTAAGAGAATTATACAACTAGAAAATAGCTGAATACTCGTAGAATTTAAAATTAAAAAATTTAAAAATGAGAAGGAAAGAGAGATAGGTGGAGAAATTTGTTTGTATGAATTAAATAAGAGTTTGTTGGTTAATAAGAAAAATAGAGAGAGAGAAATTTTATATTGTTATAAAAAATTTTAATATACTGTATATTTTTATGTATGTATGTATGACATGGTATGAAATTAAAACATTACAAAAATATTTTAACAGACACTCAATGCTATGCTACAGAAATTTTTTTTTTGTTTCTTATATAAAATTTTTACTTGACAATCCTATATATGTAAATATTATTATAATAATTAATTTATTTTTAAAGCCCTCAGCTAGATTTACAAAATACAGAACTTCATTAATGTTAGAGAAAATTTTGTATATTTATATTGTTATGTTTTTCTTTAAATTAGAGACAAAACTCTTACTTCCATTGTGTTTTTTTTTATCTTGTCAGTGAGTAATTTTAATTTTCACTAGACATTTTAAAATACGTAATATAAAATTTTTTACTCTAGCTCTCCCTCTCTCTTTCTCTTTCTCCTTAGGCTTTTAATATAAAATTTACTTTAAAGAGGATGAGAGAGGAAATAGATAGAGAGAGAGTGAGCGGAAGAGAAAAAATTTTTTATTTTTCACAACGTTTAAATTTTGTCTTTTTAAATTTTTTTTATGTTATTTTTGTTTCTTCTTCCTTCTTCTTTTACTATTATTTTCTCTAAATTTAAATTTTTTCAAAAAAACAAAATATCTCTTTAACATTTCCATTAAATTTCCCTTAAAAGTTTTTGTTTTTGCTTTTCGTTTTTTCTAAACAATTAAAAATATTTTTTTACTGAAATTTTATACGTTCGTTACGTGCGGCAGTATATTATGAGGAAATTTCTTTAAGTTTTTTTTTTATATTCAGCAATAAAAAAAAAGAGAAAAACAACAGAAAAATCACTAGTTCCGAAAGCTTTTTTTTTTTTGCTTTCATTGTCTTCTAGTACATAGCTAAATACAAACAGGCTTCACTTTTTGATCCTTGTTCAAAGGAGTGGTTTCCGTCTCTCGTTCATATTAATGATTATCGTAAATAAAGCTGAAAATAAATACAAAAAAAAATTTTTATTTTAAGAAAAAAATAATATTTCAAAAACAATAAAAGGACATTTTTAAAATTAATAATAATTTCAAAAATAAATTCATAAGTTATATTAAATAAAAATACACAATTGAGTATGAATAATAAAATTTAATAATTAAGAAAAAAAAAATAACGTATATATAAAATTTAGTGTATAAGATTTGGTTATGTGTTATAAAATTTAAACTATAATATATATCAGTAAATAATATAAAAGAAAAATGAACCGAACAAGAAATGAGTGAAATTTATTATTAGACAAAAATAATTTATGCAAAATAAATTTTATGTAAAATAATTTATAAAAATAACTTATATTTAGTTCTATACAAAATATACGTATATAAAATACTTTATAATAAAAAAGTGAAATATGCTTGAACCTAAAAAAGAAATATTAAAAAAATTATTGAAATAAAATTAAAAATTATTTTTAAAATAAAAAAAAAAAAAAATTTGGAAAAATTTATATAAAATTATTTTAATATTTAAAAAAATATGCAAGTACAAGAATTTAAAATGAAAATTTGAAAAAAATTCAAGTAATAATTGTGTATTAAAAGTGTAGAAAGAAAAAGATATATATATATATATGCTTGATTTGGAAATCTAAATATGCTGGTATACAAAAGAAGAAAAAAAGTAAAATTTACGCGTTAAAAATATAAAAAGGATAAAAAAAAAATAAGAAACGAACAGATTTTTCATTTATTTTTATTTCTTCGGATTTTATTCTTTTCTTTTTCTCATCATATATAGGTATACATATGTATATATATATTTCTATATCCCCACCTGTCTTTTATTAAAGTGTTATTAAGTGTTATTTTTGTTGCAACATGTTTTTGATCTTAGTGTACCACTACTGATAATTTATTATGATGTCAAAAATGTATACATAAAAAACAAAAGTATATCCTTTGATGTTTATAAAATGCACACTTTGTTTTTTACCTATATATATATAATAATATGTATGTATATCAATAATACAAACAAAAAAAAAATGTATTATAAAATATTTTAATTTACTTGTGTAGGTATGTGTTTTTTTTTTTTAAATCAATTAATATAACAAAAAAATATTAATATTTTAATGCATTACTAAGAAAAATTTATATTTCTTTAAGTTTTATACCTTCATCCAAAAAAAAATTATAAATAAGAGAAAATTTTTACATTACACAAAGTAAAATATATTATGTATATTAAAATATTGCTAGTGAATTAAAAAAAAAACAACAAGAAAATAAATAAGGAAAAAAGGATCGGAAAAGGAATTGTGTTATACGCTTTTGTTTTTTTTTTTTATTTTGGAAAGCTTATTATTAAAGTCTTCTTCATAAAAGAAAAAAATATAATTATATAGTGTGGATTGTACGTATATGTGCGAGTTTTCAAGTAAATTTGCACAATTATAAAAATATTGTATAATTTAAATCCATAATAATTAAAACCAATATTTAATGGATTTTTAATAAATTTCTAAATATATAAAATTTTATACTTATACATAATTATTAAAATATTATTCAAAAATAAAGTGTTATAGAGAAAAGAAGAAATAAATGCTTAATAAATTAATCACGTAAAATGAATTTTGCTGATGTGTTATAAAAAATATTAAAAAAAAAAAATAATATTAATTTTCTAATTAAATAATAAATATACCTAAACCACCAATACGATATAAAATAATTTAATATATAAAACAAAAAAAAACACCAAAATAAATTAATTATTTAATATTTTTGAATAAAATAAGAACAATAATACAAATATAAAAAAAAAGAAAATAAAAATCGAAGCTTAGACAAAAACAATAAACTGTAGCCTACTATTATTTTCTACTTTATTTTTTTTTAATATATAGATATATTATTATCCTTCTATTTCTTTTACTTTTCTAAGAAAATATGAATAAACATTATAATTATTGCCCAAATATTTACAAACCAAGTATAAAAAAACCCACATTTAATAAAAAACAAAGTTTATATACATTCCAGAATTTCAACTAATTATTGTTATACTTTAACATATTTTGTACAATATACATATATTGCATATATTATATACATAAATTATATGTAACAAGTCATTATTATATTGAAAAAAAAAAATAACAATAATAATAACATTACTAAATGAACAAAAAATAAAAGTAACTATAAAAAAAAAATTAATATATTAAAAAAAATTTATATATATATGCATATAACATAAAATATACATGTACAATGTAAAATATTTTATTGATATAAATATATCTTAATTTACATATACATATATCTGTATAACAAGTATGTACCTTCATTTTATATTATATATAATATATTGCCATTGTATATATAACTGTGTTGTATTCCATATATAGTTGATAATATCAGTATATTATTATGTATACAAATAATTTCTGTCTACTCATTTTGAGGTTAAATTTCACAATTAATGTTAATGAAAAATCTTAGAATTTTCAACATATTAACCTTCTTTTCATATAGACTTTTTAATTTTCTGTTCAAATTTAAATTTTAATTTAAATATTCTTAGAATTAATTAATTCTTTTTCCATAAAATTTCTTAATTTTTTAATTATTTTAAATAATTTTTAATTTGTTTATTAGTTATGTTATTATACTTTAATACAATAATGTTAATAATGAGTCTTATATAATATGTACTGTATTTTTTATTCAAAAGTATTACTTATAAATTATAATAAATATCGGCAATCCAATCAAAACGGAATATTTTTGTTAAAATATTTTCAAGCAGAAAACCAAAAATAATGATTTGTAATATAATTATTCCACAATTTGTTTCCAACCGCAACTTTAATATTTTTGCCAAATTAATTTAATTAAACTAAGAATATGTTTTTAAAAATCTCAATAAAAATCTCAAAGAATATTAAAAAAAAAAATTGCCTACTTTTAGGGGTGCAATATTATTATATTATACGTGTTCTCTAAATTTGACTTCAATAATAGAAAGAGGGATACAAAATATGAAATATTAATTTATAGTTTTCTTAAACTTCCGTAACTAATATAAATGCGTGTACAAAATAACATATATAACCTGCATAACATACAATACTGTGTAAAATTTTGTATTACTTGTATTAACATTTACATTAACAGAAGCAATCGTATTTTATTCTAGAGAAAATCAATAAAATGTGGTGCAAAGTGTATCCTAATATTTTTGTTTCTGCTGGTTTCGTTTTCTTTTCCTTTACAGTCGTTAGGAGGAGTTACGTACGTGTATATTTAGTAGTATACATATGTTTAAAATATGAATATATGCGTACTTAACTGTAAAATATTGTTAGTTTTGATTCTTGTTTTGTACAACATTTTTGATTTCTTTCAATTTTTTTCTTCACGATTTATTTTTGTTGGTTTTCCTATTTTCCGTTTTTTATTCTCAACAATATTTTGTAAATTATTCACTTTGTTAAATTGAAAATATTATATTTGTATTTTGACAGTTATTTGAGGTATCATAAAAGTTCGAACTATAACAATATCTAATATTAAATAAATTAATGAAATATGAAATTTGTTTTCTCCATTTATATTAAATTGATGGAAAATTTTTATTAATTTTTAAAATAAATATTTTTGTAATGTTTTTATGCTTCACATAAATCTAATTTCTACTTCTGTATATATATATCTGTTAATTATACATATATAATATACAGATAAACACAGAATGAGAAATTATTTTTCAGTATAGACATTTATGAATTTTGAAATTCTATTTGAATTAAATTGAAAAATAGAGGATTTACTATTTCAGGTTTATTCATAAAATCGGAACAGTAAATACTCCATTGATTAAAATAGAAGAGTGTTTTCCCAAATAATTTGAAAAATAGCTTAATATAGCAATGATAAAAATTCTCGTGTGTATCTTAATTAACAAAATAATTTGAAACTAAAAAAACAGTTCATGGCCTCCATTAGATTTTATAATTAAAAATATATTTTGAGAACTTGATTTGTTCTTTTGAAACATAAGTATTGGTAGCAAACACATAAATCTAGAATAGAATAAAAAAAAATTTAATTTGAGCAATAATCTTATTTAATATTAATCTATTTTAATATTAATCTAATTAATATTTTTGTTTAACATAAACTACAGTGTTAAATTTTATAACATACGTAACACATGCACATTTCCTCTTGGACGTGCATTCATTTGTTATACGCAGACACTACCGAAGAAACAATTTAAAATTAAAGATATGTTACGTTGTTTTTCTCGCCACAAATATAATATAACTTTCAAAATTTATTTAAAAAAAATATTTTTAATATGGTTAACAATATATAGGTCTGTTAATTAAAATAAAATTAATATTCTTATCCTTGCAGTGGCTATAATAAACAGACGTTCTTCAATTTAATCGAATATATATATAAATTCTTAATTAAATTCATATTGAACAATATTTTATCAATATAAATTGAATATTGAATGCCATCATGTGTATAGTCCAGTCTATAAAAAGTGTGTCCTTAATTTTTTTTGTTTTATTACTTTTTGTTTTCTTTCAAATATTTTCATAATAAATTTACAAGAACTAATGAATTTTTCGTTACGTCCCATTTATTTAAATCAACCGCACGTACACGTATATATACGATATTAAATCGATTATTTTTAATTGATGACTGACATTAATGGTTGTCTAATATAACACAGTTCCCTCTTATATACATTCAAATTTATTATTCATTATTAAAGCATTTGGACTATAGATTTTGTTTCTTTTTGTTTGTTCACTTGATATACAAGTGTAGAAAAGAAAGTATAAATCAGAAATTTTAAAAAATAAAAAAAAAATATCAAATATCAAAGACTATTATTGTTATTTAGGTCAGCTAAATAAATAATATGAGTGTACAATTTAATGAATTGGAAAATTTAAAAAGAATATTTCAGACATTTTTTTGGGGAATATTTTGTTTTTGTTTTAATAAATTTAACAATATGCAATAAAGTCTAGAATGTACTCGTATTAAATAAATCATTCAAGGGATGGATGGCGAAAATTTCGTATTGAATTCAAAACTTATAAGGTTTTAGTTTTGAGTATCAGTCGTATATAAATTTTAATCGATTGCGGTTCAAATCTAAATTGACACGAAAAATATATTTTTAGAATTTTTTTGTTCAGTTTAAAGGTAGATATTAACTACAGTTACATGATATTATTATGTACATATTTTTAATTCATTTAATGTAACATGGTCATAGTCCTGTAATTAATATTTAATTTCATATAAATTTTGATTTACACTAAAATTTTTTAAGAAAATCTTAAATTATATTCTAATACTTAAGAAAATCAATTCTAATATTTAAGAAAATCACTGCAAAAATGATTAGGCTCATAATTCTTATAACCCAAAGATTAATAATTTCGAGTTTAAAAAAATTTCCAGTATTACGTAAAATCAGTCAAGTTATTTGAAAATTTATTTGATCCCCTCTATATTCTTAAGCATTAAAATCTATCAAGTTACTTATAGCTTTATATTAATTAGTTTTATTTGCTTTCAGAACACACAAAATTTTTATGTCTTTTGAATATGTTTAGAATATATTTGGGATGTTTTCTTTTTTGTTTTCTCTGTTCCTCCCCCTGATAAATTGATTTTGATAGAGATGATAAGGATGATGATAATAATATTAATATAAGTATATCATATTATGTATATGCGCTGACAAATACAATAAAAATAAGGGACTACGATAATTTATCTTAGTCCCTTATTTGTAATCATTGTAGATGTATTTTAAACATGTACATACAATGTACATTATTTTTTTTGTTATCATTATTATTATCAGAAATTGTTTTTTATATTATCCTTTTTCTTCATAAAAATTCATGTGTACTTACATTATAAATAAAAGTTTGGATAAATATAAAAAAAAAAAAGGATATTTTCATTAATGAAACCGCTGTATATACATATGTAAAGGCGTATGTATACGTATATGAAATTGTAATATTTTTGTAAGTTTTCTCATAAACAAAAATGAATTCAATATCTTTTCATATTCAATCGAATTCGTATATTATGTGAGAGAAAAAAAATACTGTGTTTTGAAAAAAATAAGGCGTAATAAAATACCGAGAAACCTTCCTTTATTGGCAACAATGAAGTAAACAGAATATTTTTACTTTAAGATATCTTGTGCTTTGAAAACCATTATTATAATTTGAATATTTTATGCTTATTTAAAAAATTGTGCTTAAAGGTAATCATAAATAAAGGAGTGTGAAATACGTATGAATAGTATGCTTGCTTTTTATGTATGTACATATTATACATATATATTTAGATAATTTTTTGCTTTGATTCAACGATATTTTGTGAATGATTTTAAAGACCATAAATATACATATACACGAGAAAAGATATTAATTGTTTTAGAATATCCAACTTCAAAATGCTTGAAAACTTCATAAATGTAGGTGCAATGTTTAAGGCAAAATTTTAGTTGATTGATAAGTTAGCTAAGGAATTTCATTAAAATAAAATTGCTTTTTAAATTTAGGTATTCAAAATATATCCCTTTAAATACTCTTTTGCTCTTTAGTTTTTCGGTTACAGTTCCTATAAATAAGCAGATCACAAAATAGTCATTCTTTTAATTTGTTACAGCACGTCTTCCAATGCGTCAATATTTCAAAATAATTTTTTTTAATGATTGCATAATTTTAGGGGCTGCTTAAAAAGTGCTCTTAAAATGCCTTTTGAAATTATTTTAGTCGAAAAACAAATTCTATATAGATTTTACGGCAAATAATTAGTGGAATTTCAGTAATAATTAACTAAGAAAGTATAAGTACATTAAATTTAAAAAAATCACTTTGAAGTCTAACTAAACAACTTTACAATTAATAGCGTTGTAAGGCCTTTTATATGAGTATGAAATCGAAATTCTTTCAGCATAAAATTTTACAGTTTTACATTTAAAAGTGAAAATCATTAAAAAAACGAAAAAAAAAAAATATTTTATTTTAAGCGATATTCATTTTGTATCTTTAAAAACATAAAAATAAATATCTGTACTTAATATTTTTTTTTTAAATATTTTTCGTTTGAATGCGTCTAAAAGTATTCTTAATAAATTATTGAAAAATATGAATGACCTTCACCCCAAATAGGCAAATTAATAAAATTTTTTAATACCAGAAAAACAAAAAACAAAAAAAAAACAAGCAGAAGGAAAATGTAAAAGAAAATTGTTGTTTTAATAAATTTATTACTTGCCTTAAAATTTATTACAAAAATAAATTTTAATAGTTATTTGTATTCAAAATGTTGAAATGTCAAATGAATTTCATGCACACATATATAAATTGTGTATTTCTTTTGGTTTAAATTCAAATATAAAATTTAATGGTTTTAATATATATTTTACATAATTTTATATGTATTCATTTTACATTTTCAATAAAAGATACAACACGCTTATAATAATGTATAATATTATATAAGAATGAAGTCTTAATGAATGACAAATGAAATATTATGCAAAAATTTAATGATACCGCAAAATTTCATGAAACCGAATTGAAATACAATGGATATATATATTTTTCAGCTTGTTTTACAAGATTCTTGCTAGAAAATTATTGGAAAAACGCGATCCATTACAATATAGCATATAATATTTGATTAATAATATTGTACATTAGGCTTAATATTGCGTTTAACAATATAATTTTAATTAATATTTTTCAATAAGTCGATAAAGTAATAAAGAATAGAATTATTAAGTAAAAATTCGCGCCGGATTTATTTTAAAATTATAATTACGTTCTGAAAAAAAGAAATTGTTCTGCAAAAAATATTGCAATTCTTAAACAATGTAAAAGGAAAGTAAATTCCAAAAATTTCACAAAATATAATAATTCTAAAAATTTAAATAATTCAAGCAAATTTAACAAATATAATAAAATATTGTAAAACCTTTTATGTATTTCGATATTTTCGTCCTTTTGCAATTTATTTTGGAGCAATTTATTTTTACACCCCCAGTAAAAATTTTATCTATGCCAAAATACATTTTCATCATGATCTGAACTAAACCATACCATAGCATAACTTGAAAATAAAAATAAATCAACAAAAAATTTTCAAAAACAAAATCAAATTTTTGATTTTAACATTCAAGTAATAAGGACATCATAGCGAAAACAAAATGGATTTAATTTTAAAATCAATTAAATTGTTTTCTTCCTTTATTCTTTTTTTGGTCTTTGTGAAAACTTTTTGCTTACATGATTAGAATTTGATTGAACGATTATCATTTTCTTTTAATGTTTCCCCTTTTAAATTATGTTAATTTTATTGAATCATCAATATAATAGAAATTTGTTTGTATATAAATGAAGTGATTCAATTTTCTTTTAAATTCTGATAAGAATGTAGGTGGGTTCATATTTGTATAAAAGATCATAATCTATTTATTATAAATTAATCAGAAAACTCTTGTTGAAAATTTATTTTAAAATTTATTTGTTTGAAAAATTGCAATACATAATTTTTCTATATCAAATAATTAAATACTTCACTGATCAATTTTATTAGCATATTTATTCAGCATTAAAATTTTGAGTAAGCGAAAAGAAATTTTTAAAAAATTTATGTGAGATTTTGAAATTATGAGGCAAAATTTTTATACAGGATACTCGTATTAATAATGATTAGATATGTATTCATTGACACTAATGATTTATTCAAAAATATAATTTGTTTTAAAAATTCTAAAAAGAAGTCCTTGCAAATGTGTATGTTATGGCACAAATTAAAAAATGCTTATCTGATATTAAACTCATTTACATCTGTTTTCATATTTTCCTAACTTCTCAAAATTAGTACTACTGTTAAATCTAGAGAATATAGTATTTAATATACCTACAATTGTGTTATTTATTATGCAATTTCCCAATTTAGTAATTAAATAATATTTTCGGTAAATTTAATTAATTTTTTGAAAATATTGTAATAAAATAAAATTTAATGGTGTATTTATGTATGTAAACGTATGTTATTTTAATTTGGAATATAAAAAAACCAATACTTTCAATATTTATTGCATATAAATACAAAAAAAAAAAGAAATTTGTGTATTCAATTTCAAAATTGTAATGAAAATGTTTGTTTTATTTCAAATGGGAATAAATTGAATTCAATTTTCGTTTTTTAATTAGAAATTTCTTGTCTCTATTTTCACTCCGTACAAGTAGTTGTGAATTGATATACATAGTTTTATTTAAATATTTTGTATTTTTTGATTATAAAGTGATAAAAAACAAATTGTACTTAAATTTTCAATTTAAATTATACAAAATGAATTTGTTTTAAAAAAATTGCCCTAATAATTTTAGAATTTACATAATTTATTATCAAAATTTTCATATACTCATTAACCTTTAATCGACTGACAGTACTTTAAAGTACCAATTTCTTGCAATTGCAATAAGTCTACTCATATATCATAATTTCACATTTTTCTTTAATTAAAATGAAGTAGAAATAAAAACAACAATGTTTAGTTGGCTTTTTTGAAAGGTGGAATGGAAAGAATTTTGAAATGGTGGAAAATTTATAAACTGGTAATAACTATGAACTGATAACACTGTTTTTGCTCTTCCATAATTTCATAAATTATTCAGATTCTTCCTATTTAATAAGTAATAATATTATTTTTATTTTTTTTTTGTTTCAATAACAATTTATTTTGAAAACAATTGAGTAAGGGGCAAAATGAAAAATTCTTAGACATTTTTTTCACTACAAGAAAATTCTATTTTCAAACAGAGATTTATGGTATTACAACTTTAAATTGTCTTAATATAGATTGTTTTAATTAAGATAGTCTTTAATTGCTTTAGAAAAGATTAAATTGGTACACTGAGCAAAATTTAATCCATGAGGTTTTCCATTTTCTTTAGGCTTCATTTCTTATGGATTTGTAAAATTTATTTACAAAATTTTATGTGTCTCTTTGCTGTAATCCAAAATTTTATCTTTTTTCTTTTAAATTCTCGTCTAACACCAAGTTGTTCGATGAAAAATGAACAATATTTTTATCTGCTAAAAAGAAATTATCAAAAGAATCATTAAATAAAATTTAATTTGTATTTCTTCAGTGTAATATTAAGTTGAAAAATGAAAAGAATACCTAAGACTGAGAAAAATTTTCAAACATTAGAAACCTATTTACCTATAAATATTAAAAATGTTCAATATAAAAATAATCAAGTCATTCTCTTGCTTCCTCTTCTTTTTTTTTTTAAGAAATATTTTAAATTTAACAAATCCATTAAAATAATTATTTTTAAAATAACAAAAAGAAAATGAAAAAAAAAAATAAGAAAATTTTGCATTCTGAACATTTCACATTTTTAATGGACAAGTGCCATTTTACTTATTTTCTTCTTAATTCTTTTATAATTTCAATTTTTATATTTTCCAATTAACATAATTGTTCTATAATTTTTCATGATTCCTTTATTTATTTTGCTTGAATCAAGTATAACTATTTATCTTGATGTTATACAATTTATTGCAAGCGGCTCAATGCCATTTTCTTTCTTTTTTACATTTATACAATTTTTAGTATATATATACATTTAAAATTTTAAAATAAGTACAAAATATTTAAAACAAACATGTAAGAAATGCTAAATAAAAAAAACGAGAAATGAATTTGCATAAAATTTTATGAAAATGAGGTTGCTTGGGGTAAATGTTGAACTTATAAATGGAGTTACGTGATTACTAAAATTATTGCTTAAATTAATTATACAAATAGGGCTGCATCAGTGTTATAAAACATCCAAAAACTCTACACAAAGCTACTATATTGTTTCAGGAATTTCATTCAAAAATTTTCAGTAATCTTCCGAATTTGTTTTATATTTCAAACAGCTGGTGTGGAAGTTCTTATAAAAATTTAATAAGCACTATTAGTATATCACTAGTTTTGCCTCATACTTTTACATCCACTGTAAATTACCTTCAAAAACCAAAGTTTATGATTTCAAGATTTTAAATCGGTTCTTATTATTCTTACCTCATTGCATTCTTTTTAAATATTTTCAATTGATTACGTGATTTCCAAATTACATTTAATAAAATATACAAAACCTAAAAATAATTTACTATTTTAACATATACGCTAAAAAAACTTGTACATACCTAAAAAATAAATTCCAAACTTTCAAAGTTAAAATTATGACAAAGAGTGCAAAGCACAAAAATATGTGCTACGTGAGTGAATTTTTATTTTAAATCATTTTACTTATTCAGAAATCATTTTCCAAATTATTTCGTTGAAATTCACACAAAATGAATAAAATTTACAAATTTATTTAATAATATTTTTTATTCAATCATCTACAAAATTTAAAATTAAATATCTAAAATTTTCCACACAATAAATTGTTATTAATTTTCCTAATTTAATAAAAAAAATCACATAATAAAAAAATTTCTTTTTTATTTATTTTTAATTTTAGTACGTATATATTGAAAAGGATAATTATTTTTTTATTTCAATTTGCCTATGTCTACACAAATTTTGATAAAATTTTGTGGTTTTCTACATAATTCGGTTATGCTATTTTCTTATTTTCATTATATAAAAATCAATTTTATAAAAAAACGAAAAAAAGTACAGTTGACCCTTTCAATACTGTGATACTTGTACAAATAAATGTTATTTTAAGTGCTGCGTGTTAATTGCCACACTGTTTTATATGTACTTCTGGTTTTTTATTCGTTTATGCAATATTTCAGCACTGTAATTAAATTCAATTGTTTCCGTAATATACGACCAAATGCCTTTTAAAGTTGTATGGTTGCTACCACCATAAGTAAAAAAGTTTCAACGGTCTTTATAGTTTTTATAGTTTCCGATTTATTATTGGGAAAGACGAAGGGATGGACATACGGAATGACATGGTTAAATCGACTCAGAATTCGACGTTGATCAAAAACATATACTCTTATGTCTATAAATCAGATGATTATTTCTTAAAGCTACAAAAGGTAAGGCAAATTTATTGTGCCCTTCGAACATACGTTCAGAAGACTATAAAAAGAAGTATTAACGATAATTGTAGCTATAACAGCTATATATTATGAATTAAAAATTTATAATGGAACAAATTTCAAAATGAAAAAAAAAATATTTGAATATGATTTAAAATTTTTTCTTAACGTATCAAATTTCGAAATGAGCTTTTTTTTAAAGCGATATTTTACATTCAGTTTCGTTCATTTTAAATAATGATTTCGTACCTAATTATTAGATATAAAAATCATTCTTATCGTAATTTTAGGAACCAGCAGTATGGTGCGAAAATTAAAAGAAACTGTAACAATTTTAATTGTTATTATACGACCAAATTGAGCTATTTTAATTATATTTCCAATTTTAATTATATTTTGTGATGAGAAGGCGGCATTACTATTATCGCTTATTTTGTCAATATTTTATTAACAATTTAGTTAGAAATGTTCTAAAATTTTTTCATGCAACATTGATATTAGCTAGACAACGATATACTAATGTTATACTTTACAATTTACGATATTATATTAATGCTATTTATAAGGAACATGAACATCCTTTTTTGTCTTACCACAAGAGACTCGGGATTTTCTGTTCCCTTGTTTTTTTTCCTTATAACAAAAATTTCATTGATCAAAAGAAAATTATTTTCTAATTTATTATTTTAAATTTTTGTAAATTTCAACTTGAAACTTTATAATTATTAAAAATTTTCAAAAAATGTGACAATGTTCAATTTGTTGGTTTTATAATTTTTTAAATTAAAATTTTACGTAACCACAAATAAAATTATTAAATTTAATATTTTCTTTTTCTCTTCTCTACTCTTTAAATTTGAAAAATAACTTTGTTAGAAACATTCTTTCGTCACAATTTCTTTTGTCCTTCTAAATATTTTTTTCATTTCGAATTCTTCGAACGGACAAAATTATTATTGTACATAACAATTTTTTTTTCTAGAAGAGAAAAAAAAGTAAAGGATATATAAAAATTTTTCCTTCAAGATTTTTGTTGCAGCTTTCTTATACCTATATTTATGTTTCTTTTTTTCATTATAGATTAGAAGATATTTTAGTTTTAAGAAGTTGTTCTTAAGGAAACGTAATAAAAATATTTTACATATATATTTGTAATGTAATATTATATAGGTATACACATCTACATACATACTTATAAAATAATAGAATAGAAATAATGAAAAATAATAAAAATATTTGCTTTAAAGACAATTTCTTTTTTATTTCTTTGACAACCTTCTACATCCAACCATTGAAATCTTTTTAAAATATTTTTGTTTTCTCAAGTACTTTCCGTATCTCAAAATCTTGTTATTTAATAAAAGCCAGATAGAGAAAAGTCATATTTTTTTTCTTTAATTTTACAACTATTTAAGAGAATCCTGTTTTTTTTTTCTATTCTTAAATTTTAAAGAATTTTGCAAAGAATTTCTATAAATACAAAATTTATTATCTATTATACAGAATAAAAATGACGTAGAATACCTGCATATCTTGAAACCTTTTTGAAATAAGATATTTTTAGGAAAACAAGAAAAAACAGAAAAAGTTAATAGAAGAAAATTGAAGTAAAGTATTATATGTCTAATTTTGAAGAGAACTTAAAAAGCAATTTAATCAATACTTTAATTTAATTAATTTCGATATTTTTTGTTATTATTTTCATGAAATCAAATACATTTAAGGTTTTCGTTTCCTAAGAGAATTTTTTTTGTTCATCATAATCTTATCAATAGATTCTTTAATATATAAGAAAACTATTTATCATATAATTTTGTTGGTATTAGTTGCATTCATAATGAACTATTAGAAAAAATAGACAATGTGAATTTAAATATTTCATTCAAATTAGCTAGCTGATTAAATCTAGATTTCAAAGAATCATTAATGGATTTATAAAAAAATTTTAAATATATTAAATTTTTATATTTCACTGAAAAATAAGGAGCAAATCCAAGATTAACTTCTTCAATTTAAATTAATCGACTTAGTTATACTGTAGAGCCATAAAATGTTTTGTGGCGATTATTTCTTAGACTATATTGTAGAGTAACAAATAGATATTACATGCATGTATATATTTTGTGTTATTAAAATTCAATTTGTGTTTAACATTTTTATACGACATTTTTGCCTTAATTATAGTAAAGTAAATGTGGTGATTGTGGCCCAGTCGACTAACGTCGACCACCTTTATTTGAGAAAAAATATACATATGTATAAAGCCCTATCTATGAAAGTCAAAACATTCCGAATTTTAATTAATAATAAGGAAAAAAAAAGTCATAACCCTGATCTCAGTATTGCTCATTATCTGCCTGAATCAGTATCTCAATATTATGAATTTTTTAACGAGCGCATTTTCTGGTTAAAATAATTTTATGTAACCGTTTATTTTTATTATAAAATTTATCAAAATTTGATGATTGTGGAACGATATATTTCAAGTATTTTCGGCCAAACTTTTAAATGTATTTTAGTTTTGCTAAATAAAATTAAATGTTTTAAATTTAATTTTCCAAATTTTTTTTATGCAGTTTTTTTTATACTTGTTAAACAAAGTATGGTCCACTCGAGTGGTCTAAATTTCCCAATCATTTACAAAATTTTTCAAATTTGACTTTTTGCGCTGAAAATGAATTTACAACAAAATTGTTCAAAATTTTGGAAGACTTTAATTTTGCATTTTGCATGATAATAAAAGTTACAATAATAAAATAGGTAGTCCACGATCACCGCATTCATACTTTGATTACACCTATTATTTAAATCTAATATGATATTCCTTGAATACTTTGCAAATTCATAAAAATCGCTATATTATTTGCAAAAATTTTTTTGTGGTGCCAACTCATTTTGTGTTGGGCTCTGTTTTTCATTATTTAAAATATATACCAACTGAAACTGAAATTCTGTATGCACTACACATCCAAAAAAAAAAAAATTTTAAGTAAATTATACTTTTAATCTTAATGAAATTTTTAATTTGTACATATTAATACTATCCTTCTTTAATACTTCAACAAAATGCTAAAAACAAAAAAATTTTGTTCACTTACATGTGCGCAATTTCCACATATATAAAATAAAAAAAAAATTTCAATTTATAGCAGAAAATAAGTGGAGAAAAAACAAATTTCTATTATAATAGAGGGAAGGGTTGTGTTTTATTTTTGTTTTATTTTGACATTAGGAAAACAATAAATTAATGCTTTTATTTTTTGCTTTAAATATGCAAAAAAAAAATTATAACTTGTAACCGCATAGACATTTAAAACAGTTATATATACATAAATATAATACTATAAACTTGAGAGTACATACTTAACTATACATTTACATAAAAATTATAAATATCACATTCCTCTGTTTTACAGAAAACTTAAATAAACATTTTTTTTTTATATTTATTTAAAAAAGAAAAAAAAACAAAGAAAATAACAATATATAAACTTTATATATTATGTATAGTCACGAAATATACACCTACAATTTTTTTAAAGCTTCAAAGTTTTTCTATATACCAGTTTTAAAAGTGCTTTAAAATTCGCTATATACTATATATGTTTATAATTCTTTTAAAATTTATTATACATAATATTATTAACATACTTGTATAATAAACGCACACAATTTCTATATGTTATATATAATTATTATATATAAATTAATAAATTATATTAAAAGAAAAAAGAAATAAATAAAATTTATTAAAATGCTGAAATAATTATACAATAAATCCGGTGTCAAAGCATTCAAAAATAAAATAACTACAGCACAATTATAATTGAAAAATAATATAAAAAATATAATTACTTAATAAATTTAAATTATATAAGAAATAACAAAAAAATTAATACGCTTATATTCAATTAATATTTAAAATGAAAAAAAAAACCAAAATCATATTTCAAATAAAATATAATTTTTTTTTAATGAAATTTTATATTTATATACTTAATTATTATATAGAGAAATATATTTAAATATTAAAGAAAAGAAAAAATACAGAAAATATAATTAAATTTTCATTAAACGTATATTATAAAAATAAATTATTTGTTAAAGTGGCTAATATAACAATCAAATATCATATAATTTGAAGGCTAATCATATGAATGCTTGAATTCATAAAAAATAAATTAAATTTATTGAAAATTATTCGTATTAAATGAATTGAATTGAACAACTTTTCAAAATTATTTATATACATTTTATGAAATCTCAATAACATCTAAATATTTAATATAAATTTACCCTGAATATTATATTGCATATAAATGTGAACAGATGTGTAAATATTGCACACTAAATTGCTCTAATATTTTCCAAATATAATGGATAACATTGAATTGGCTGTTTTGTTTCATGTTCTAATTTTAATATAACATTAAAATTTTTAATAATAATATAAGAATAAATATAGTGTTTTGGAAAGCTAAAAAAATTTTATATGCAAAAATTCATAAATTTTTAAAAACCACAATAAATTAAAATTCAGAAATTTATGTAAAGCATAAATATCATGACAAAATTCCGCATTTTTTTTTTTGTAATAAATAAAAACAAAAAAAAAATTTAATAACTATTATTTAAATTAATAATTAATATTTAAAAAAAAAAAAAAACAAATCTATATTTCCTATATAAAAATAAAAAATAAGGAAACAAAAAAAAAAAAAATTTATATATGATGAGCAAATGTGGTGATCCAGATGATAGCTCAAGTGTGCCATTAATATTAACCGGATTTGATGATAAATTTGGTACAACCGATAGTGATAATACTGATAATGATGATAATAACGATGATGGAAATTTTATTAATAATGAAATTGATGCAATACTTAATCGTTCAAATGATGAATCATCATTTGAACCACATCATAATAATTTATCAAATTCATATCATCAACAAACTCCTATTACACCAACATCAGCAGCAGCAGCAACAACAACAACAACAACAACAGCAATTGGTATTACTAATCCAATATCAAATACATATAATAATAATATTAATAATGGTACAACAAATAATGCAACACCAACGGCTGCTACAGCTGCTATTCTATCACCTGGTAATGGTAGTACAACAACAACAACAGCAATACAAAATCAAATATTACAAAAATCATCAACAACACCATCAGCCGGTGGTGAAAGTTATAATAAAAAACTTAGCCGTCAATTTAATGATAAGGTGAAAAAAAATATATCAAGTGATAAATTAATATTATCTAATATAAATAATATAAATATTAATGATAATAATTTATTTATTAGCAGTAGTAGTAGTAATAATAATACAAATATAAATAATATTAATAATATAAAAATAAAAAAAAATAATTCATTATATGATTTTGCTCAAATAAGTAATAATGCTACAAGTCCTACAACTATTACTAGTACTCCTACTGCTAAAACGGTAAATAATATTTCAGAATTAAATAATGCTATGCAAAATGAAACCGCCGCTGCAATTGATATTATATCAGCTGCTACCGCCTCTGATATAAATGTTACTTCCGCCGCTGCTGCCGCCGCCATCGCTACTGCTTCAAATACTAATCCCGCTAATCAATTATATAATAATAATACTCTTAATATTTCATCAAATAATATATTAATACCATCAACGGCAACTGTTATAAGTGGAATAATATCATCTGATAATTTAATTATTGATGATAATACAGCTGCTAATAATGCTTTTAATGATATTAGTCCTGCATTTATTGATGATGATATTAAAATATGTGCCGCTGATTTAATTGCTATAGATACAGCTGCTGCAAATATTGCTGCCGCTTCTATTTCTACTGATATTAATACTATTAATCCTTCTTCAAATTTAGATTCATTAAAACGTAATAATATTACTGCATTTCATATTGGTAGCATTAAAGAAAATCGTAATAGTAAAAGTTTTGATAATAATAATACATATAATAAAAATTTTGATTATGATAGCTCCTCGCCAATTAATAATACAAAATTTTTATATGACAATGGAATACGTAATGCCAGCAGTCATAATAATATGATAAATATTAATTTAAATAATTTATATGAGAATCATTTAAATAGTAATAGTCATTTTAATACAAATTTTAATAATTTTATAAATAATCAAACATCTCAGCAACGACAACTACAACAACAACAACAATATAGAAATAATCAAACATTAAGTCCAGATAGTGCAAAATTTAATAATAATGATGAGGATGGTAATGGGATTGATCATAGTTTTAAAACAAAATCATGTCGAAGTTTTATTCGACAACAACCAAAATTAGGAAATGAGCATCGTAATAAATCAGTTCCACACAGTTTGCAGGTCGTTTTTTCTTTTATACATATAAAATACATATCTATATTTATATATATATATATATACATATATATTTATTCATTATATTTTATGATATTTTATTTTTAATATTCATTGAATTTTAAATGAATGTTGTTTATATAATAACTAACAATTTCCATAAATATTGGTTTATTAGTTTTGTTTTGTTTTTTTCTGTTTAATTTTTAACATTGATTTGCTTTTAAATAAAAACTTTACTTTGTTGTAAAATGAGATACAGAAATAATAATTAATTATGAACTCTTTTGAAAGCAACTTTTATTATTTAAATCCATAATATCCTACATAAGAAATTAATTTCTTTTTTGTGATTATTACTGTGATAAAAATCATAACGACCTACCACAACTTATACCTTAATTTACCAAAATTGATTTTATTTATAGACAAATACAAGCCGCATAAGTTTATTTCAAATTTTGTTGAATAAGCATTTTCAGAAATGAAAATAAAAAATAGTACTTGTTATTTATAAATTTATTTTTTCTGCGCACCCATAAGTATGCAATTTTTTTTAATACAATGTTAGATTATATTGTATTTCTTTTCTATATCACCATTCCCATAAATAATTTGGAGAAAACAAAAAAGAGCAAGACAATTGAAATTTTGTTTTATTTTAAAGCTGAAAAGTTTTACCAAAATATTATAAAGTGAGGGAGTCAATATTTTATGGAGACAGAAAAGTAAATAAATAAAATTTATTAGTTATTCATGAGTATCTAAAATGAAAACGTGTTTAAAATTGAAAAATATTTTATAGTTGATATTACAAATTTTTTACTTAAATTTTGGCAAAATTTTAATAAAATTCATGTGCTGTAAATTTAAAAAAATTATTACATAAATTTGTTATTGGAAAAAAAATCTCTTCCTTGATTGGAGCCAAAAAAGTTATTTTGTATTCTACGTTAACATATCGTTGGTCTGTATAGTTACAACTAGTTTATTATTTGAGTGTATTGTCTTTATAATGCAGAAATGAATAATATTCGAAAGCAATAAAATATTTTCAATGCATGTAATCTCCTTAATTTATATTTCTCACAGATATTTATGCTTTAAAATGTAACAATTAAAAAATTGGTTAAGCGTATTCTTCAACTTCTTCTAGATTTGACTTTTCTTTAAAGAGAGGGTTTTCATTTTCTGGTTCTGAACTTTCGGAATTACTTTTTAATATAATTTATTCATTGAAGTCGTCTTATAAATATTTTTGTTTAATTAAAATTTTAAACTTATTTTTTAGAAATTTGTTCAATATTAACACGTTAAAAATTTAAGTAAATAAAAATTTGGTAAAAACTTTTTCCCAAAAACCTTTCTTGAAAAAATATCAAACAAGAACAAGGAAATCAAATTAAGAATTTTGATAATATTTTTCAAGTTTCACTTTGATTTTAAAATAGACCGGAAACTTTAAAATTTTTACTAGTTATGTTTTTTCAAATTAAAAAAAAAAATCAAAAAAAAAAAAATAAATGTCCTTGTACAAATTCTTGTTAAAAGACAAAAGAGAATTTTATTTCTATACATTTTGTTTTAAAGAACCGACAGAAAAATTTCATAAATTATAGCACTCTAATTTTATTTTAAATTTTCAGTATGCATTGTAAAGTTTAATATATAAGTACAGGGTATTGTATGTTGAATTTATACCGTTTTATTTAAGGAACAAAATAAAAATTTCATTCATTCGTATTGTTGTAACTAGCACGAGATTGAAACTGTCGAGCAAAGCCAAAATTTTGAATATTTCACACTCAAAATTATGACTGAAGTAAAAAATATCTCTTGCTTCTTGTTGTGTTATCTCTTCTAAAACTCAAAAATAGTAAATACGGCTCCACAGCGTAACATCAATGGCGTATTTTACTAATATTATTTTAAAACTTAGTTATAGTTTATAAATATTTGTAAACTATTGCTGCAACTCTGTATTCCTCACATTTGGATTTTGTTTAAATACACAAAGAAGATAGAAAAATCCTACTTAATTTACAAATCACTCTGTATATAGTTTTCCATCTATATTATAAAAATTTTCTATAACTGAATATAAAAATCAAATATGAAAATTTCAAAAGCATTATAACATAGAAAACGAAAATTTTCTCATGTAGTGGAAAGAAAATGAAACCAGTAAAATAAATGTGAAGTAAATCACTTTATACAGGGTTATAATTGTTCATATAAAATTACTAGAACATGATTTATATATAATTTTATATGCTATAGAAATTTTATGAGAATCTTTACAAAAACATAATATGCATCTAATATTCGTGGTTGCTTACCTGCATCATCATCTGCAATAATATTTCAATATGATTTCAGTTATGTATAACAATATACTATTATATAACAACTTTCTCTTATACATATATTATGTGCATAGCATAAATTTATCAAAAATAAAAAACGAAGACAAAAAAATTAAATAAAAAATGGAAAACAGGAATAAAAATTTCATTTTCATCGAATAAACTTTTTAAATTTTTTAGTTGCAACCGCCCTAAATGTAGCATTAAAATTGTTGTTATATGCGGTATAATTTCATTCTTGTATAAATATTCTTGTTCCAATTTTTTTTTTTTATTTTCAAATTTACCCCAACAAATTCAATAAATTTTTATGATTTGCATGAGACACACAGAATTGTTAAAATTTTGTATGTTTATGTTTTATCTTTTTCTTTTCTGGTTTAGTTCTTGAATTAAACATATTAAATTATTCAAATTTTTTTTCAAATCAATTTCTTTTTTAAGATATAGAAAGAAAATTTTTTACTTTTAGAATAATTTTAAAAGTGTTTACAATGTTAACATTAAAAAGAAACTCATTATTTTTTTTTTTGAGGAAAGGAAAGGAAAATTTAAATATAGAAAATGTTTATTGTTCAAATAATTGTTTTTCTTAAGTAAAAGGACTTTGAAGTGAATATTTACGTTTTACAGTAATAAAATACTTAATATATGAAATAATAATGTAACAAACAAGTAATATTGCAAAAGCTTTTAGATAAAGAAATTTGTAAAAGTCCCTATTGTTAATACAATAACAAAAATATAATTTTAAAAAAAAATTAAGTTTATTTTCACACAAGTAAGGTGTTTACCAAACAGAAACATTTAAGCTTCTAATTTTTCATAGTAGTCCCCAATTTGTGATATTTATTACGTAACAAATTGCACATTTTATATATAAATCTTTTAAATTTTAATTATAAATTCCGGTTTCCTTGACAAGTAGTCTCCTAGTTAGATTTCCGAGCCCTGGTATTCTAAAAAAAATATACATTTATTATTTTAACGCCGCAAATTCAAACTTGTATTTAATTTCATGGAAATTGGTTCAATATTTTTTTTTATATGCGCATAAAACACATCTTAGCAAAGTAGTTTATTTTTCCTTTTTTCCTACCATTAAGAGAAATGCGAACGTAGTATCCATTGTTGTATGAAATATGGTCGGTAATAAAATCAACGATTTTTAAAAAAATGAATAGTTTCAACATTTTCTTTAATCTACTTTTATCCTGGAAAAAATAATTAAATGAAAATAAAGATATGCAAACAGCAAGTAAAAATATTTTCTCAATATCTTCATGCAATCATTATAAAAATTCTTCCCTTATATTTTTCCTTTTAAATAAAATTTTTTCAAAAAAAAAATAATTTTGAGGGTTTTTTTTTTGTTTTTCGTCGTGTTTTATCAAAAGGAAAAACTTAAAATTTTCCAATAAATTCTTGCAAAAATATTTGCATTTTTTTTTTTTGTTTTTTAAATTATCGTTAATGTTGCATTTTCATACACCATTGATTAATCCATTTTAATATTATTTCATTTAAAGAAAAATTGCATACTTATCGGTGCTTGAAAACTTATTATGCATTCTGTTTTAGTATTTTTGTTTGATTAAACCTTTTGTACAATCAACTAACAAACTAATGATTATTGTTATTATTGCAAAAAAAAAAGAAGAATAAAATTTCTTTTTTCTTTTCTTTTTCGTATCTATTATATTGCAAAAATAAGAAGAAATTGTATTGATGTTATATTATAATTATAATCATTTTATAGCTATTTTATATTTTATGGAAAATAAAAAAAATTATTTTGTGGGAATTTGTGTAAGCACAAACATGGTACGTACCCACACATATATAAAATTTTGAAATGAGAAATTTTTCATTGAAAATTTTTATATTCAAATGTAAAATTATAAAAGTTATAAAAATGTAGTCAAATTGTGTGTGTTAATATAAAAATTAATTTCCTAGCTATTCAAAGAAAAAATTCAATATACGAGTATGTAGCTCTAGCTAGACAACATACAATTTCAGTATGTAATTCTGAAAAATGTTATATGTGTGTATGTAATTTTGAATTCTTTAATAAACCCTATTCAAAATTCATAACAAAGGTTTCTTTATATTTTTTTGTAAAAAAGAAAGGAAAGCATTGTTCTTTTTGAATTTTATTAATATTTCATTATTATGAAAAAAGACAACTTTTAAAAATTAACCTGCCGGAAAACTAACCTTGTAATTTTGAAAATTCCTCGTTGTTTTTGTTCCCCCATAAAATCAAAATTTATATTGTTTATAAAACTTTTATATTTAAAGGAAAAAATGGAAAAATTCTTTAATAATAAAAGAGAATTAATAAAATTATTATAATATTTTATTGATTTAAAATGTCTGTATAATATTAATAACACATGCACATTCAAAATAATTCGTGGTAGGATTGTTGAAGGGTGAAAAAAAAAAAAATTTTTAAAAGATTGAAATTTCAATGTTAAAAAAAATTTGGTAGATCGTCTACCTAGAAAGCGGCAGGTCACTGCTTCAAGTCCAGTTCGAGGAGAAAATTTTTTTAATTTTTCTGCCTTCAACTTGTTCCTTTGATTAGGTCATCCAGCTGTTCTGCAATTGTATGAGAGAAATATCCATTTGTATAAAGAAAAAAGAAGTTAAAATTTTCTTGTGTATTAGGAGTCCAATCTCTATTGCATTATAAAAATAATTTTGGAAAAAAATATCAATTAAAAATAATTTTTCTGCATGAATATTCAAAATATAAGGTTAACTTACAATAATGCTTCTAAAAATATTAAGAAATTCATCGGCAAAAAAAATGCATTATTAAATTGCATACTTACAGGATACAAAATCCGAATCATTCCGGATATTTTTTATTTATATGGGAGGCAATCAAATTTTATACTTCAATTATAATTTAAAAGTGAATATTCGAATTATTTTATTCAACAAAGCAAAGTTTTGGGTGTGTTATTAAGATTCAGTATTGGAATTATTCAATTAGATATTGAGAGTGTTAGAACTATTCAACAGAATAATCCTTTTCAAACAGGATGAAACAAAATAAATTTCAAATTGAAATTTTAAATATCACCTAGCTATATCAAATTTTCTTAAAATATTTTACGTTTAAAAAATTTCTGTATCTCATTTTGTAATATTTGTTTTTAAATTTAAAATATAATTGTATTAATATTTTTCAATTAAATTTATTTATTTGTTTTTCTGTTTTTCGGTTTTTCTGTTAAAAAAAATACAATATTATAGCAAATTTTTATTATTAATTAAATATGCTTCTAGTTTTATACAAAAAAAAAAAAATGTTTTCAATTTTTTTTTTTATTTTTAAGTTTGATATTAATTTTAATTTTATAGTTACATACAAAAAAAAAATTATATAAAAAAAAAATATAAGTGAATTTTCATCGTATTAATTGATTCAATTTGTTTAGACGCCAGTTCAACTGCAATTCTGCCATAATGTTAAAAAAATTTATGAGAAAAAGAGTTTTGTTTTTTTAATTAATGCAAAAACAAAAATTAACAAGCATTTTTCTTACTTATATAAATTTGGTTTGTTATTATATACATATATTATATACATATATATACAATAAATATTAATTATGTAAAATGCAGTAATTAATGTAAATTATTAAATATTTTCCTTTTAATGAGTTTTTGATTGACATTATATAAAATAATTATAACAGCATCTTCGTTATTCAAAATATTCAAAATAAAAAATAAAAAAATAAATAAAATGTTTTAAGTGCTTTCAAGTTATTTTTGTTTATTGTTTTTAGAATTTTAATTCTTTATTCATAATTTTAATTAAATGTGTCTAATTTTTTTTCTGAATTGTAAAATTAAACGATCTGTAAAATGATTGATTAATGATTTTTTGATAGTTTTCATTCAACCTCATTCAAAAAATTGGTTTTTTTAAACATTTACGTACTACTTGTACCAAAATAATTTTCATGTTAAAAATTCATTTTTATAATAATAAAAAAAATTGCAATTTAAAATTGATAGTGTTGTTTTTAACAGCAAAAAATAACAAAAATTTTGTGTGATTTCATGGTTATTGTTAATTGTTTATTGCTGTTGCAAGAATTTAATGCTTTCATTATTATTATTATATAATCAATCACTCAAATAAATTTCATTTTATATATTATTTCAGGTTCACTATTTCTTATAAAATATGTATTATATTGTTATATTTCGTATTTGTATAAAGAGACTCAAGGGTTAAGCAATAAAATAAAATACAAAATTCAATTTAATCAAAATCCATGAACTACACAAAAAATAATAAAATAACCAACTAATTAGCATTAGTTTGAGTGTCTGAAAATCTATATAAAAGCTAAAATCATCATTTCTGAAATTATTTATTGAAAAATTCATAGTAGAATATTATATCATAGGGAAAATTGTTTAATTAATTTTTTTTATGGAGCGCAATCTGTATAGCACATAAATATATAGTTTTTCGCCTCAATTAATTATTTAATAAAATTATAATTATTATTTTCGATGTTTTATGATATTGGAACATAATATTTTATAAAAATTTTGAAAAAAAAAATAATACTTATTTAATGTTACCCACTTATCCGATTTAACCAGTATTTATCCGATTATAAAAATTGCCAAATTTATAGTTTAAAATTTATAAAAATTTTTATATAAAAAAAATTTTATATTTTAGTTGTTTGCTATTTTTTATAGATTTTTATATTTAAAATGGTTTTGTATTTAGAATGCATTCAATTAAATGCTCCTTGAAAATTAATTACTTTAAAGAAAAAAAAATTCGTAAAGACCTTTTCGAGACTGATTGTATTTTAGAGTATATTGCATTTTCCACAATGGTTAATATGATATCTCAATTATATATATATATACATATTAAATAAGAATTTAGTAATAATCAGTCTGTATATTATGGAAAAAGATTCAGAGAATTTATTATACTAAAATAAGATTGTCAAGAATGGGTTGAACCGAACTTTTTTGTTGTTACATTTATGTAGTTTAATATACATACATTTAAATTGTAGTTAAATTTTTAAATTTTAAGCCAAAACTAAATGTTTAATTAAAAATATTTTCGTAATTTTAATTGTAATCATAATTTTTGGTTACAAAAATCTCGAATACACGGTAAAAATTTTATTTAAAACCTTCTTTGTATAGAATCGTGTTTAAATTCGTATAGATTCTTATTTTAAATTTTTAAAATACAAAGTGCATTTTGTGGGCTTATGAATATTGTAACGACACAGTTATTCTAATGCAGATTAATTTCGGCATTATAAAAAGGAGCAATACATTACCGTTATGGTATAAAGTTTTGTTTGTCTATTTGTGTTTTTTTTTTTTTATTATTTGGGCCATTTTCTATTCTTTTAAAGTTTTTCTTTTAATTTTTGGTTTGTTTACTTTAATTTTTTTTTTTCCACTAAATTTTCAAAATTTTTATATTTAGAATTTTTTTTTGTTTTGCTTTCTTGTTTTGTATTTTGTTTATACCGAAAATTGTTTTTTTTTTCGGTTTTACATTTGCTTTGTTTTCTTTTTTATTGTTTAGTTGAAAATAATTTATTATTCGATTTTTGTTTGTTTCGTTGTTCTGTTTGTTTGCAAGGACTCGATTTTTATTATAATTATATTATATTGTATACATACTTATATTATATAATTTTCATATAATAAATGTCATCATATAAGGTAATTAAAAGTTATTCGTTCATAACATACTTATAGTTTGGCTTTCAATAAATATTAGGCATTATTAAAAATAATAATATTAAAAAAAGTATTACAATTTTTAATTAGTATTACCTATATCTTTGATTTCATTAATCACTAAGTAAAATATTTGTATTTTATTTATTAAAATTATAATTAGATATATTAGTTATATTATTAGAACTCAAATTTTGTAGACATTGTTTGTAAAAAAATTTTCAAGTTTTTTCTAATTTTATTTGAATTTCTCTGGTTGCACCTAGTATAGGCAATTTTCCTTACAAAGATCATCCCAATCAAAACTTAATATTATGATAATACCTTTAAAATACGTCTATAAAATATGTATAAAGGTATATTAAGAATGTTATATATTTTAGTTTTGTTTATTGAAAAAACATATCATCTTTAATGTTTTATTATAATATAGTGTCTCTAGCATTGTATTCAATTTTTCACTTCATATCATCTACTAATTTTTTATAATTATTTATAAAAATGCATATTTTTGTCCATGTTATACATACAGACATACATATATTTATATTATTTATAAAGACAACGAATTTTAAACAACAAATTTGCAAATATTTTGTATTTTTCCGAATTACGTTGTTTAATACACTATTTGTATGAGAAAATGAAATCTCTATCCATAAAAGCGAAAGTAATTATTTAAAATTTGGAATTGTTAAAAAATATTTGATCTTAAATTCTCCATTAAACATTTTACGTCATATGAGAATTAAATATGGAAGGTTTTTTGAAAATGTGCGAATTCGAGTTAGAATTTCAACTGCAAATTTATTACAATTACTAATAATTGTAGTGCTACAATATTAATTTTAACTCTCATTTATTTTTGCCTTCTCTGTTCAATAAAAAATACTTAACCACCAATATTATATGTCTTAAAAACTTATAGAGTTTGAGTAAATTCTCTATGAACTTGCATTATATTACATAGAGAGTGAAAAATTATTGTCAAATTGTGATTATTAATCTTTGTTGTCATTTAATTTGACATCTGATGTTGAGATAAAATCAAGATATTTTTTTAAATTATTCCATGATTTTTTTTTTTCTAAAATATATTACACCTATACATGATTTTCTTGTATAATGTTTTGGAATCAATGTTACGTATATGATTCGTATATATTAATATATTTATAGTTTTATTAGGAATGTGCCATATGTAAAATATTTTATATATAAAAAAAATATTCTAGTGCAGTATATCATTATAGTAATAATAATTCCAATAGTTATAATGATAAAAATATTATTAATAATGAAAATATCAAAATAATGAGCATACTATACATAATATAAAAATCAAATGTAGCTGGGCTGAGAATAGTAACTCAAGTGTATAGAAATACACAGAAAAAAAAAACTGGTGAAATTTTTCAAATAAAAACAAGAAGAAAAAAACATTTTACTACAGTTACAAAGTTTTCAAATGATGCGCATGTTCCGTTAAATTTTTTTTTTCTGAAAACTTCTATATTTCCGTTTTTTTTTCTCTGTTCCCATTTCTTATTTTGTAGTGTTATTTAAATTTCTCTTACTTTGTTTAGTTTGCCTTTATAGAGGAAAAAAAAAAATTCTAATAAAAAAAAAATTTCTTTTTAGACAAAAAACTAAAATATTTATGCACTAAAGTTTTTTTTTTTTTTTCATTGTAAATGTTTATTTTCCCTACTTTAATATAAAAATGTTTGAGTTTAAAAAATGAAAATTAGATCAATTTCTTGGAATATTAATAAAGAAATTTAATATGTATACATAAGAGAATTTTAATTAAAATAATTAAATATATAATCCATAAGTTTATTAATTAAGAATTTTAATTATTTATTTTAAAATTTATTTTAAATAATATTTTTATAGGATTATTAAAATATAGAGCAAGAAATTAGAATTTATTTTTTATCAATAAATTAATTCCTTATACCTATACATACATAATGTTATATCCCTAAAGTATATCGCCATGTTATATATACAACTATTATGTCGTATATATATGATTTAAAAAAAATTATGATTTAATGGGTTTAAGTACACTACTTTTCATTATTCATTAATATTTTATTATGAAAATTCCTGTTTATTTGTATTTATAAATATTTCCTTTTAACTTACCTTTTATATTCATTTTGACATTTATATATATTATAAATGTTTAAGTGTTTACATAAATATTCTGTTATACACAAACAAAACAACACAATATAAAATTTTATTTATAATAATTTATCAAAAAAAAAAACAACTTGATTTCTTTGGGGTTACCTGGAAAATCTGCGATTAATTTTACCACATAATATGAGAAAAAAAAATTTTAAAATATTGTTATATTTGAGAAAATTTTTAGAATTCGAATAATCTTTTGTTTACAAAAGATTTCATTTTTATTTGGAATTTTTTTAACTCTTATTTTGGCCTCTGTAACTGATGTGGTGGGAGCTGGCATATAGCTGGTCGTCCATATTTAATAATTTATTCATATTTTTAACTCTTATATTTTCCCGGCCTTTCTCACTTAAAAAATTTAAACCTTCTCTGCAGCCAAGGGGGTAAGAGCTGGCCACAGTTAAGCGTCCATATTTAAGACAACTAATGAATGTATTCATTATACATTGCCTTTTGATAGCCCATTTTATGGGGATGGACAGGAAGAAGGGCAAGGTCTGCTGTCTCTGCTTGGAGGAAGATGAAACGGTTGACCACTTGTTGTGTGATTACGAGGTAATGGCTCGACTACAAGTGGGGTTCTTCGGTGGGGGGAGGGCTTTGTGACTCCGGTGAAAGTTTCGCGGCTTAGGCTGACTATACAATACTGCAATTCTTTTAAGGCCTGGATATAGATCTTCAAAATCATATCATATTTAAAAAACAAAAAATAATAGCTTAAGTAAATTTTTTGGCTGAAAATAAAATAATTTTTGAGCTTAACAGAAAATAACAATGAAATATAAAGTTTACCGAATAAAATTTATAATTTTAAAAGTATTTTAATAATTGAATCTAGAATTATCTCCTTATCAAGTATATTTCCATCCTATATTTCCATCAATGTTTTATTCCATATTTAAAATTTGCAAATATTCAAAATTGAATTTCTCAAAATAAAATTTCAATTTGATTTCGTAGAAAAGATGATATGGAATTCCTACTTAACAGTCATATTGTTTGACATTTCAATGTTAAATAATTCAATTTTCTATGAATAAGTACATACGATTTTGACCCAATATCCTACATTATCATTTTCTTCACGTAATGAAAACAGCAATATGGTAACCTTGAAAAAAAAAAACAAAATTAAATCACTACAATAAATATTATGTAGACATGAAGGCAATAATAATTTCATTTATTTACACTTAAATCTTTCTTACTCTTATTATGTAATATAGAAGTAAAAAAAAAGAAAAGCGTATTTCTGATAAACTGAAGAAAATAAAATAAATAAATTGTTTTTAAATGAGCATAAAAGTAAAAGAAAATCATTTTCTTTTATTTCTGTTTAAATTTCAAAGAAAATATAAAAAAAAAACAAGAATTTTTGTTTTTCCTCTTTTTTATAACGATAATAAATATTGTCTTATTCTCTCTTTGTTAAATTTAATGTCATACATCAGATTCATTCCAATAAAATTACAATCAAAAGAATGTTTTACTAAAAATGATTATTGTGTCTTTAGTAATAATGCCCGTTTAAATCGTTTTTATTATAATAATTTTGATGTTTACCGAAGGTAAATTCACTTCATTGGTCATTTTGAATTAAAATTTAAACAATGATAATGTAAAAAAGAATCCGAGTTTTGTAGAATTTCATTAAATTTGTAGATTCGGCTGTTTTGATCTTGATATTGGTAAGTGTGCTCTGAGGGCTGTACTTTCTAGGAAATTGAATTATGTTTAACTATGATTTACGTAGCAGTGGTCTTATAGCTTAATTCTTTTTTCATTTTTTGCTTATTTTTGTTTTTGATCTTCTGTAAAACTTCTACCCTTACTAGCTTAACACTATCCTTTTCCTCCCTAATCTGATAGTTGCACTTTTGTGCGTCTGTATTATGATTGTTTTCGTTCTTTCATGCAATATTAATTTGCATGGCAATTAATGCTTGGTGTAAGCAATTCAATTGATATAAATTTAATTAAATCTTTTTTAAAGTGCAGCAGTTTGTTTTAAAACAATATGAAAGCGTTTACCATTTAGACAAAATCGTTTCTACAACTTTTTTATGGTGCTTAGTAAAATAAAACGTAAATTATAATAAAATGTTAAGTCCAATTTAACACGTATGCTTGCACCTGCTGCGGACGGAAGTTAGCCTTTCATATTTTTCTGAATAATTCAATTACTTTTCAATTTTACAATATTTGTTTTTTTTTTAACACAATGTCAAGGAAATGCAATTATCTAATATGGTCGCATATGAAAAAAAATTTCAAAATTTTTTAGATTTTTAAAATATGAAAACAAAATTTTTGTTTGTCAACAGTTGGGGGAACTAAACTTTAAATAACAATATTAAATCACCTACTGATGTAGAAATCATGTTATACAGACCCACATTAAAATTATAAATAAAAAAAATCAAACTATGCACATATTACATAAAATTTAATATGAAATATGCAAATTATTTTGCATTTATATAAATATGAATCAGAAATAAATACAGTATATTAAAATATGAAATGAATTTAATGAAAAAGAAATGTATATAATATCTATTTCACATCAATGTATATGTATATGTGTATTAAATTCATAGTATATTTATTTTTATTATTGAAAATAAATTGCGTCATTTTTGAAAGGAAAGATAATATTCCATTTCATTATTTCTACAAATCATAAACAAGTTTCCTTATTTTTTGTTTTGTGTCACAATATAGTAAAGAATATGCGATATATGCATGCATCCGGTCTTCATTCGTTTAAATCAGTGCTATTTTTAATATATGTAACGTATTATAAGTTAAAATTATTTATAAGAAATAAATTTAAATATAGATGAAAATATGAAGCGAGTCAAGAATAACATAATTTTGTACTCATATATTAAAATATATTGTAAATAGTATGATATCGCGGTATGAAAATTATATTTATAATAGAAAAATATCACAATAATGGAAAAATGAAGTTTTCCATATGAATTTTTTTCATATATTTTCACATATCGTTCACGTAGTAATATATCTTCAATATCTTACATTATCACAATTAACCATCTCTGAGAGCAGTATAAGAAAAGAAAATTGTAAGCTTGAATTATATGAAAAATTCCAAGCTGTTTGGAAAATTATGCAGATTTCTATTATTACACGTATTATGAAGAAATTTCTAAAATTATTCTTTAAAATTTAATTAATAAAAACTATGTCCCTAATATTTAATTTTGATATTTTATATTTTTTTACATTTCATTCAGTTTCATGTTTCCCCTTAATTTTTCAATATGCGTTGAAAAATAATATTATAATTTTTTGTCTATTCGATGTCGTCTTTCCAAGAATATCCACCAAATGCCTACTAATAATCTCAGTTGAATACAAAGACAGTGGAAAAATCTCTGATATTTAAGCTCCCATAGGCAAATTTTTAAAAATTCTTTAAATGTAATCATCACGTTTTTCATTGAAAAATTCTCCTTTTATACCTTCTATTTCAAAATAATAATATTTTCTATAAAATTGAAATTCAAACTTTAAAATAAAAATTCAAGGGTAAAAAAAAAAAACATAAAATTTCATATTTTATTTTTGAAAAGGTATAAAAAATCCTAAGGGAATGATTTTTAATTTGGATCGTCTAAGCATTTTATTATGAATATTTAAAAGAACTTACAAAAACGAAATTTGATTGTGTATTTTTTTTTATCAAATTCCTATTTTATCTATAACTGGCACAATTTTATTATATTATGACATTTTGTTTATTTGAATTTATTCGTGAATTCAAATCAAAAGATTTTAAGACCATTTTTACTAAAAACTTTTACAATTTTTTTCTTACCAAGTAGGAAGGAAAAAATATAGGAAAAAATCAGTAACGTTCTATAATATTATTTTTCAATTATCTTACAAGTTGTATTTTTACAAAAATAAAACTTCTTAAGAACTATTAACACTATAATAGAGGAACAGAAATTTTAAACACTATTAAAAGTTTACTGTTAATGTTAAAAAATTTTCTTGCTTTCCAAATTATTTCTAATACAATTTAAATTTGTGCATGAGCTAAAAATAATGTTAGATAAATTGTGAGTAAAACCTAAACGACATGAAAGAAGAGTGAATCAATGAAAGGAAAATTGGAACAAAGAACATTTCTTACAATTTAAATTTCGTTATAAAAGAGATGTTGTAGGGAAATTTTCTTTATTAACTTAAACAATAGAACAGGATTTTCTAAATTTAATTTTTAATTTTTATAATTTTCTTACATATACATACATACACATGCAAATGTATCACATATCAGAATTGTAAATGTTTCGCTAATCTCTTATAAATTGAAAAAATTGAATAAGTTTAAAAAATATTATAGCTTTGGAAACAATGAAACTTTCCAAACTTTTCTAAAATTTCTTTAGTTTTCAATTTCTTTTAATATTTTTTGAGTTTTAACTTTTTAACTTTTCAACTAAACTAAAAATTTTTAAGAAATTGACAAGTTTTATAAATTTAAATGTAATACTTAAATTTTAATGGGCACTATTTATATTCTCGATGCAGCGAAACATAAGGGAAACAGGAATAATAACAGAAAAGCAAAGAATAGTTTACGCGGTGAATTTCGAAATTTTAGACAAAGTCATTGTATTTAATTTATCTATCTTTTGATTCCAAAGAGTGAGTATTAATTTGTTTTGATTTGGATTCGACAAGAATACTATTCCTCCAATATTGCCATACATTATTGCCATACATTAAGATTTATTGTGAAAAGTTTGGATTTTTAAGTTAAAACTGTTATCAGTTTTAATAAGCATATTTACATTACATAATAATTAACTGCACAAATAAAATTAAAATTTATCAGCATAAGTATAATTTTATTATAGGTACATGAATTTTTCATTAAGAATAAAGTTTTAATGAAAAATCAATTATTCTACAAAATTTTTCAGTTTATAACAGAGCAAACAAACAGAATGCCAAATAATTTGAAGAACACAATTGCTATTTTAAGAAAAACGTGCTTGACTTTTTAGTAATATGTCGAAAATTTAAAAAAAAAAAAGGAAATCTCTTACAAATTTAATTTCAAAATCTTTAATATAAAAAACTTTTTTGCAAAAATTTTTGGTTAAAAATTAATAAGTTTTTTTATTGTTTCAGATATTTTTTTTAATATCCTTTAAGAATTTCTATTATTTTTCTTATTATATTTTCTTCAGTTTGAATGAAAGTTTATTTCAGTTTGAAATTAGAAAAAAAGGACTAAATTCAAAAAGAAAACTTTTTTTTTATTTTTAAATTAAGAAGATATTTTTATCAAAAGTTAAAATAACCAAAAATTTAATATACAAATAAGATAAAAATGATTTTGGATTTCCAAAAATAACTTCTAATAGTAATTGAATAAATTTATAAAATTTCCAATTATAATTATAATTTTGGGTCATCGAAATTTTGAGTATGTATCTTACAAAATTACTACAATAAAATTTAAATTGTATAGGAATTGTTAAACTGGAATGTAAGGTTCCGTTTTATAGTTGGTTTTATTTTAAAATTATTATTAAAATTTATAGATTCCTAGGAAATTTTAATCACGTTTTTGAAAAAAAATTAAATGCAAGGATGTTTATTATTCAAATGCATTATTTCATTTATATTTGATGGACACAATTAATGCAAATAAGAGCTCTGTGTAATGGGCGAAGAGCACAATTTTCAAGAGGAGAGTGTTGGGAAACTGAACGAATAAGAGCTTTTATACCGCAGGAGTACAACTTTTTTTATAATTTTTTACAAGTTTCCAATAAAAAAAAAAATTAAACCCAAACCTCTTTCACATTACTCACACTATGGTCCCTCAGACTCCAAAGCAACTTTACGACTATTTTTCGGGTATTTTTTCGAAAAAATACTTACCGTTCAACTTTTTTACTTTACACTTATTTTTTAAGAGAAATCAGCTATTTAAATTCTGCTTGAAACAATGTAAGTATTTCGGACTATAGTAAAATTTTAATAGATTCAGTCACAAGCATTCTTAAAGTACACAAGTAATTATAATTGAGTTCGAATTCAATTTTATTTCAATAAATGTTTGAATTTTACCTAAAAAAAAAATGAATTGATTTAAAAGAAATTAATTAGTTTAAAAACGTATCTCACCTTAAGAATCCTAATTATAATTAAGTTCCAAGTTATTTTTTATTTTATTGTTTTATTTTTAAATTATTAAAACAAAACAATACATTGTACACTATAACAAAAGGATAAAAAACAATCACTTATGTCCAATTATGTTTAAACTTTTTATTTTAAATTTTTAAGGATTTTTCTTTTTGGTCTCTTTGGGACCCAAAAATTCTTTCAATTATAAGTAGGTAGTAATTTCATTAATGATTAATCTACTACATTTTTTTTTACAAGGAGTGATAGTATTCTATTGTTCAATTTATTTGAGCTGTAAACCTATTTTCCGCAATAATTTTCTTTTCTTTGTAAAATAAAAATTGAATTTAGATTGAATTTGAAACAAAACATAAAATATAATAAATATCATTGTTGACACAAAATTAAAAATTAATTATGATTAAGGGAACAGTTCAAAAGAACAGTTATAACACACCTTCAAAAGATGCATTTCCTTTATTTTATATTAAAAACCGTTTTCAAATCAAAGCAACTACATAATTTAAAACTAAAATAAAATTAATAGTCAAATAGCATTTCCTACTAAACTCTTGTTCTATTTTTATGCACTTCGTACGCAAAAATATTTTTAACCCTAAAACATTTTTACTCGTAACACTCTAACAGAATGTACAAGACCCTATTATAAATTTTATAATTAAGGAAAGCTTAAGTATTTTTACACAATGCCGACAATTTGTATCGATTTTCTGAAATAAAAGAAAAAAACTTATTAAAAACGCGACTGTCGCGACCATAATTTTGTTTTTCTTAATAAACATATGCCTTGCATATAATATTACATACATTTTATTTACTATGTATACGTCAATTAGCCGCGAAATACTGTCTTGAATTACACAAAAGAATTTTCAGTTTATTTTGAAAATACATTTTTAAAATTTTCTTAAGAGTGAAATCATTGATTTGTAATATTGTATTGAATACATTTTGATATAGTATGTATGTATGGAGATAAAAAAGGAAAATTATTTGAAAAGAAAAATTATTTGATTAAAAATAGAAAAACATTCCATTGTTAATAACCTTTGATTGTTTACAAGACTTTTTTAATTATTTTCAATTGAAAATTAATTATTTTGAACTTGTAGAACTTCAAAGAGATTTATTGGAATAGTATATTAGACATTGTTAAATAAATTGTAAAACAATTTTTATTTAAATATTTTCAATAATAAGGAGGGGATAATGTTGAATAAATTCCTAATAACAATTTATCTATTATACTAAATATATAAATCCAATTAATTTTATATTACATAAGTTAACATATCATATGTATACATATTTTTGTATGTAAAATCATTGTCACTTTAACTTGGTTTGAATATGATTCCGCTTACGCACACAATATATACATAAATAGATTCTAATATTAAAGAATTTCGATATAGCCTGGCAGTTTTATTACAAAGTGAATGAGGTATAGGACTTTCATTGCATCTTCTGTTCTGTATGAAAATATTCATGCACATATGTAGCAGTTTTCAAAAAGCAATCCCAAGCTCTTTATACGGGTCAAATATACATTCCTGATAATATCTAAAAAAATTATGAATCGAATTTCTTAATGTTTTTTACCTTAATTGATGCAATGTTGCCGTCCAGTGGACCTGCACTGTTTTTAAGAATCTCTATTTTCTTTTCGTTCCCTTTATTTATCTTCATATTTCAGAATTTTTCAGTACTTCCCAAAATATTCTCAAAGTTTGTTGAGCGGAAAGAACGTTGTTAGAGCCTTAGAATAATAATTTTTATTTCTAATTTTGTATATAAATTTTTTGCCAAAAACAATGTTATGATACCTATATACATTAGTGCGGATATTTTCAACTAGTGTTCAAAAGCTGAACTTTTGCCACAGAACAAATTTTGAAATTTTTAAACTGTTATATTTGTTCTGGAACTGGTAGTTTCCGATTTTATGGGACCTTCTTGCTTAGCAACTAAGAACAATATAATTTGAAAAAAAAACATAATAATTCGGAAAATATGCAAAGCAGAATTCATGAGTAGGTACTTGTATGCTTAACCGTATTTAAAATTATTGTGAAATTTCATATTTTAATAAACTTATATGTAATTGAGAATGTTGCGATAGGTTTTCGACATCCCAAATTATAATATACTAGAATACTTAAAATAATCAATTAATTTAGAATTTTCCTTAAATATTACAATTTATTCAAACCGATTGAAAAAAGTTACGATCAAAATAAAAAATCGCGTTTTCTTTTAACGTAAAATTTTAATCACCTTACACTTTTGCAATCTAAATTTTAAATATACCTTTCAAAAAAAAATAAAAGAACAAAAAAGAAAATTTTATTTATTTCCTTACCTTTTTGAAATTCGTTGAAATCTGAATTCAATAGGCACTGTGATTGTACCTTCACGTATAGCTAATTAAAATTATAAAAATATAAAAATCTCATAATAAAATCATAAGTATAAATTTTAAATTAATTATTAATAAATTGAATAGGATATATTTTGTCCTTTTTTATTATCAAACCTAGTATATAATAACAAAACAGCACAATATTCAACTGTACACTAATAAAAATTTTTGCAAAGAAAAACTTAACATAACAAAAGAAAAGAAGAAAAAAAAAATTAAACAGAAAAAAATTCGAAACAAAAAAAGAAAAGATTTATTCCTTTATTTTTTTTTTCTATTTGGATTTTCTGAATTTTTTCTTGTTTATTTTTCCGTTCTTTTTTTTACTTTCCATTAAGCACAAAAAAAAACTTCTGAACGAGGTCAAGTACGTTAGGGTAGCAAAAAAAAAAGCAAAATAAATAAAATCATAAAAATGAAACAAAAATTTTTTTTTTGCTATTTCTTTTTTTTTTTTTAACAAAAAAAAAGGATATAGCAATTAACCTTAAGATAATAAGACTATAAGCATGGATAAATCCTGCTCTTTAACTTTAAGTTCACCTGCAGCTGTTTTAAAATTATTATTATGTTTTTACACATATATCGTCATAATTGTACAATATATAGGTAGATTTATGTATGCAGGTATATGTAATGCAATACCACATTGTGTTGTAATGTAGTTTTCAATAATATTTCATAATGTTATACACTATCATAATATTTGTATGTCGATAAAAATATTATTCAAAACAAAATTTTAGTTTTAAAAGTGGAAAAACATTTTGAAATTTTAAGAATATTAATAGGATACTCATAATATTATAATGGTTTTTTGTAATAGGCAGTGTTTTCTTGAGAGAGAACAATAGTCATGATATTGTTTATGAAATTGCATCATAGAAGACTGTGTACTCAAAATATCGTTACCAAATATAAAGATAAAGTCACTTAGAGCTGAGAAAATAGGAAAAAATTCTAGTTTAATGTTAAGGAGAGGTCTTGGTTTGATGTTAATGTTAAGAGAGGTCTTGAATTCTAAAATTTTTTTAAAAATTATTTTATATGTGTATTTAATTGCGAATTTCTTAATTCATTTCAATTTCTTCACTTTATTGAATACATTTGCTGTTCACATTACCTAAGTAGCATAAGTTGTTTAATATTTTGCCTCTAGTCTAGAAAAACTTTCAATTAAAATCGAGTAGTTTAATACTTGTAGACTTCATCCAAAAACAAAATTATTTTCAAAATTCATGTCTAATTCAGGGGAATGAACTATAATTTGTTAATTATTACATTTTACATATTACAATATATTATTTTAATAATTTTGTTCAGCTGCAACAGATCCAGTGCACTCAAAATAGTACAAATGTGCCGCTTTGCTACCACTACCTTATGATTACCAGACCGCTCGTAAAATTACTGGTGGTCTATATTTAAGGCTCCTGGTTCTCTTGGGGAATCTATATTTAAATACCCGATACTATAACATCCAATATCTCTTTATGACTCATCACACTTGCTCTCCTGTTTGTGGTAATAAACTTTCCGACTTGACTGTGTTTTTTTAATAAATTGAAAAATTTTGTATTAATTGTTCAACTATATTATTGTACACATTGTACAATATGTTCTCAAATCACGACCCAGTTTCTAAATCATTGCTACTGTCTGCTAAAAAATTAGTTCATTTATATGTTAATTGTTTACTTACAATCATCATTCTAAGATCTGTCTTAATTTTAAATACTAGATTTTTAAAAGTTTTATTTTATTATAACCAATGATAGCAACAGCTTCTATTTAAAGCCAGGCGAAAAATGGAGATAAATAACACTAATCAACAAAAAAAAATAATTATTTTATAATTAAATCTTACCTAGAAAATCTGTAAGACTTTAAACCACAAATTACCTAAAAAAAAATTACCAAAGTTTTTGAAATGTGGTAATCTCCCAGTGTCTCTGACAATATAATAATCATCTTTGTTCTCCTTATAATATTTTTTTATGAAACATGTTCATGTTCATTTTTACCAGACACAATTTTATTAAAACAAAGAAATTTATTTCTTCTTACATTTCATACTAGGTATTATAGTTTTGTATACATATACACATATATTACAGTTAGTTATTTGAAACAAAGAAAACTGCTGTTATTATTTGTTAAATATACAACCTACATAATGATGTTATGTTCAACTATACGGTTGCAAAATTATACGGTTTGTAGTTTAATATTACTGTGTTAAAAGTGTATAATATTTAGTGTATAGGAAACACTCATACATACTTGGGTACCTAATCTGTGAACAAAAGAAAACAAATTAATTTTTACTCAACATAAATATTTTCTTTTTCGTTTTCGTTGTTTTCGTGTCTGTAAAATATTTTCGGTTAAGTACAAGTACATTTTATATTATGGGGAAGTTCTTAAGAATATACAAGTTTTAAATTTTTGGAAATTTAAGCTAAAGTGCAACACTTATAAAACAAAAGGAAGTACATACAATTGTTATACAATTGAGAATACAAGAAAAAAGTTTTGCTTTTTTTTTCCTTTTCGCCAAAAATCTTAATGCATATTTTTTGTTTATACATGATTGAGAAAAAAGATGCGATGAAGCAACATCTTGAGCTTTTTTTTGTTGTTAAAAAAAAACATCAGAGTTGTGCATGATTTAGAGGTTTAAAGATGTTTGGAAATCAAATGCACATTTTATTAAAATTAACATTTTATTAAAATATAGATCTTTTGAGCTTCGATTCAGATTTTTTTAGATATTTCATATTATGTGTGAGATATTCGTAATATTTATCGTCTTTATTTTAGTTTTTGTTATAATACAGAAAAAAATTTTTAAATATAATCAAATAATTTTTTATTTTCTCTTAAATTGTAAATTAAGGCTAAATATCATATCGAATTTCTAATATCAAATTAACAACATTTTGTATAATAAAGTAAAATTCAAAAGAAGAACAAAGAACAAAATTCTATCTAATTTTCTGCATTTATATAATTTTATTAATTAGACTGTCTAACTTACTATTATTATTTGAGTAAATTGTGACAGAAGAAAAACAGTGGAACTGAAAATAATTAAAAAATAATATTGGCATTATTTCTAAGTAATTTGAATTTTATTCTTCAATAATAATTAGCTATTAAAACTATGAGTAGAATATTGTCATGTTCATAAAATTTCAATGTTGTTAGTTATCCTCTTATTGCTGGTATGTGCACGAAGTTGCTCAAAATCTCTATTAGCAATAATAGAAAAATTCAATATTATTAACAAAATTATTAGGAAAATATGCCTTCGAAATTCATAGAAATAAGCTAATTTTCTGGAAAAATTCATAGAAATTGAAGTTACGCAATCCAAGCATAGCATAAACTGTAAAAATTATTTTAAAAAATAAAGTTTTTCTTTAGTATTTTAAATTTTGGTTATAAAACATTTCCTCTAAATATTTTTCGCCAGGATATAGTTTAGTTTAAGAACATTTTTCATACAGAATAGTAAACGCACTATAATTATAATGCATATAATAATAATTGTATAGGAATAAATTTTAAAGTGCTACAAAAGGTATTTTAAAACATTTAAAAAATTTTATACATAATAATAACAGGCTTAAAAAATTAAAGAATACTTTAAAGAAAATTTAAAAAAAAAGAAAATAACAAAAAAAAAAACAGAAATTATTTAAAAATCTAAGGAAATATTTTATATGGTGAAGGCTGTGTTGATTAAGTGAAGAATTGTCGTATAATTTATGAACCTCCTTTAATATGTTAATGTTTTGCATTTACATATTCAATTTCTCAGATATACGTGTATGTTTACACGTACATATATGAACATACATAATATAATGTTCGTGTGTATAAATAAGGCGTATATAGGGGTTAAATGTACAACAAAAACAAAAAGGAAAAGAAAAAGATTTAAAATCCTATATGTTTTATATTTATATATACATATACATGTATATACATATGCAGAAAATCATTCATATATACAAGGAATCAGTCATATACACATGTACACTCATTTTACTATTTCCAGTTCTCCTTTATTTGAGAGGGCAAACTATAAAAAAAAAATTTTTCATGAAAAATAAATTGTACAAATAATTTTACAGTGGGAAAATTGTGGTACCTATATATAATATATATATATATATACATATATGTAACATAATTTCCTCCTTTGGGTTTTTCCTATACACATAATAATATATATAATATATGTATGTATGTAAATATATATTTGTGTTTATGTTTTGTATTTTATTATTTTAATCATAGAAACAAAATATTTTTATATTTATCTTTATAATTTTTTTTTTTCAATTTCTTCTTATTATTATTCTTAAAAATGAAAAGGAAAAGAAAAATATAAAAATTTATATAAAATTGAATAAATTAAAATTTGCGCAAACGCAGTTTTTATATTTTCAACTTTTAAGCTTTTGACTTTATTAAAATAAAAAACTTTATATATAGATTTATTTAAATATATATAGCATTATATATAGATACATAAATAAATAATATATATTATATTAATATATATCACATTATCATGCATATATATATACATATATGTTATTTAATATGATATAAAAACACTTACATTATTTATTATGCGAGTATATTAATTTCCTAAAATGTAAGTATGTATGCATGTCAAAATAGAACATTATAATAATATACCTTTACGACTATACAGATTCTGATACAAATGATAATATATGGTATATATACACATACTTACGCATTAATCATGTACATATGTATACCTACATAATTGTATGTGTGAATAGATGTATAGATATATTTTAAATTTTAAAGTTAAATTCAAATTTTTTTTACTTTTCTATGAGAAATTTAATTCTTGTATTTTAATGATTTAACATCAAGTACATAATAATATGTGTCTAGATATACATTTAAAATTTATAACAAATGTATATTATATGTATACATATACGATATTATAGTAGAAAAGCTTAATGTAGAGAAAGCTTAATGAAATAAATCCCATATGAATATTAACCTTTAACGCAGAAAAACGAAAGAGTGTGCTATATACATATATATTATTTACAATAATAACATAAAGTTATTAACAGATTTTTTTAATTACATATTTTAGAAAAAAAAATTTTTTTTTTTTGAAAATTTTTATTCCCAAAATGAATTAAATTTTTATTAATTTTCTGTTTTAAGATTTATGTACAAACGTGTAAAAAATATTTCAATATATAGGTACCATATCGTAAAAAAATAACGTAATTAAAAATTAAATTATCAAAACAATGCGCATTACTCATTTATGTATAAATACCTACAACAAGCCATTTTGTAAAATTTAGAAAAAAAATTAGCATTTTTCTAAACTAGATCTAAATCTTTTATTTTAATTTGAAAATTTGTGAAAAAAATTTTGGTCAGGTTTCTAATAATTTTGGATTTCGTGGTCGTTACAATAATTTTTTAATTAATTTATAACTGCAAAATCAAGTATCTATAATTATTATCATACTTACCCTACTTTTACTTGTAAAACTTTAGCCAGACTTTCTGTTTCTCTTAATCGTAATAGCATTTAATTAAAATTTGTAACTTCGGTTAAATTACTATACAATAGTATTAAAATCATGTAACCAAACATTTAAGTGAAAAAAAAATTTATTGCATACTTTACGGGGTAGAAATTTGGAAATGCATCTAACATAGTTATGTACCACTAAATATTCTTTTATATTGTGGAAACATACAATATGACATGCCATATTTATTATTTACCATACTGATACACCATGTCCCATTAGAATTTAAAAAAAAAATGAAAACAAAAATAGAATGTACGAGTATAAGTTTTTCATATTTTTTTGTTGTCAATCAATTAATAATATTCTCGTAATAATTGCAATAAAATTTAGTCCCAACAGTTATTTTCAAAATTAATATAATAAAATATGAATTTAAAAATATATATGTATGTCAATTTTATTATTCACAGTATGTAATTAATTACATTTATTATTTTTATCTTCTTAAACAGTTTACCCTTCAATTTTTTTGAAAATTTATAAAATGCAATTGCTTAACTCATATAGAATTTTATATAAAACTTTTCTGTATAATAAATCTAATTGAAATGTCACTGATAGGTTCCATAAAGTACAGTATTGAGGGAAATATACTTAGTGTAAATAGAAAATTAAATTAAGAAATTGTATAGTAAGTTAATGTTCACTTTCTTTATATCCAATAAAAGTGCATTTGCTAATTTACTAAGAATAATAATTAAATTTTAATTGCAATTTAAAATCTTTTATATAAAACAGGAAATATGAAAGCTGTAGCGCAACTACTTAAAGATACCGTAATAATTTATTGTGTAATAAATTGTGAATGTTTTTTTTTCCCCACAAAGTGTATATGTAATAATGTTAATATTTTAATTCAACCAGAATAATTAACAATATGTATGTCACATGAATATATTTTATCATGTTAAAATACAAATAGAGCGAAAAGTTTGAATGGAAATAGAATATGAAGTCCTGTGGCTACAGTCATATCAAATCTGTTATAAAAAATTTTACAATTTTTTTTTGTTTGTAATTAAAATAGTTTTATACTTAATAGGATAATTTTATTGAAAACTTAACACAGCTTGTGGTGTTCATCCTATAACTCATTATGTATAAAAAGTATATCTGAGTACATTCTACACAAAGTGGCATATGTCAAGATAACAATATGCAACAAAAAATAAATTTTTTCTCTATTCTAGACCACAAAGAATTAGTTACAAGATAAAATTATGTGAAATGTGTAGGTGTATTTTCTTAAATGCTAAAGTTTCTTAATTTAAAAAACAGTTTTTTAAATCAAATCGTTTATACAAAAATCATTTTATCAAATTTTAAATGAATTTGTAAAAATTTTTTATTAAAATAATTTATTTTTATTTATTTTACCTAAATATTGCTTACGTTGCTTCTAGAGGAAATTAACGCTTTTATATTATCTGTGGATTTTGTATGAAAATTTGTTCATTAATTCTGTATTCGCTATTGGTATAGTGAACTGAGTAGTAAAACAGAAAAGCAATTATTACTGCCAAATTTTTCCAAACTATTTTAAAATAAGCGTTATACAATATTTTAATATAATTTTAATATTTTAAATACTGTTAGTAGCATGTAAAAAATAATTAATAATTAGACCTAGAAGGCTTCATTGTACTTTTCAATATCATATGCTTCTGAAATCATTCCGTATAAGTCTCTATAAAATACTTACGATCACATCATGGTGACACCTTTTTTTTATATTTTATGCAATTATTTAAAGAGGCTTATCAAAAATATAAAATTAAATAATAATAAATTTAATAATAATATTTGAACAATTTAAAATAGGCAAAATTTCTACAAAATTCAAATAAGAGTATAAATCTCAATATTCAAAACAAACCAACATGCAACGAACACAGAATATTCTTGACTATCAGAACTACATTAGTAGCTGTGATACATAAGTGAAGAAAACCTTAAGAACAAAAAATAAATAATTGAATAAAAAACATCCTTTTTTAAAACAAATTTTTTTACCAAACCATGTTAACAAATTGCAAATTTTTTTTTTTCTATGCAAATATTTTAAAATCTTTTACAAATTTATTTAAATAATTTTAAAATGCATATTATGTACACAATGGAAATTCTTCGTCTTATATAAAATATAATATGCCTCTTTTATATATGAAAGCATATTTTTATATATAACATACTTTAAAACTTATGCAATGTTTTAGAACAATTTAAAAATTAGAACACCATTCAAATTTATAACTTTAATTTGCAAATTTAAAAAAAAATTTAATTTATACTTTTAATTTTGTTCACCTTCTGGCATAAAATTGTGTATTTGCATAAATTTAATAAAATATTATGTAGATTATATAAATTTTATAAAAGAGAGAAATTTTATAGAAACAAGTACAAACGTTTCGGTCGGTCTAAACCTTGACAATATGAATTAAATAACTTGTTTAAAATATTTAGACAAAAACTTCATGGGTATGTGATACCTATGATTAAACACGTGACTGCCAGTTTTTTGAATCTAACTTTGTTTTTCCAAATATATAAAATTGGAATTGATGTGGGAGCTAGAACCCGAACCAGAATTTTTAAAACATATATAAAATATAATTGGACAACCGTATGTAAGAAATTTCGCATTGAGATCTTTATTAGTTTTTGAAATATTTAAAATAATATCTTTGAGTTGTATGGCAGCTATACGAACCTGTTGTCCGAATGGCTAAAATTGCAGTAGCACCCGTCCTTGAGACTTGGGAAAGATTGCTGGTATTTGCTTTATTCGTTTTTAAAATATCGTGAAATTAATTGAACGGATGGACGATGGATGTCCAAATCGACATAGAATTTTAGCCTGAACATTTATACATACTATCCATACCGCAGATGACTCCTTCAAGTGGTTAAAAACTCTGTACCAAAGTTAATATATACTTTCCGAAGGTACAGGGTATAAAAAGTGTAATTGTTGAGGAAGATATAAAAGAAATAGGTACAATAATATTTTATTTCTTATATCTTACTTCTAAAATAAAGTGAAAAATTCCTTTATGTACCTACAAAGAAATTAATAGATTCAAATTACCAATTTGCCGGTTTTCAAGTATGGACTCAGTTTAACTACTGAAATATAAAGAAATTATTACTGCCTTATTGGATTTTAATTAGGTATTATATACAATTCTTTATATGAAAACAAATTCACAACAACAAGAATTCTTGTATAAGGACTAAACAATTTTACATAAATAATACGGTGTGCAACATCTTCAAGCAGTTATTATAAATAATTTTTCTTTCACTTTTGAAAAACAAAATCATTACACTTCATCTAAAATCAATGAACTTTAAGTACATCCTAAACTCTATTAAACATCTTAATTTTAATAAAATGCAGCTTGTATAAAAAAAATTACCTTAAATGAAAATGATTTTTTAATATTATTCTTTCAATTTTTGTTATATCCTTATATTCTATTATAAAGAGAGAATTAGAAATAATGAAAGAATCACAAAATATTATGTACATAAGTTTGCAGAGCATAAGTAATTTCCATTTTGTAATTAGTATACTTTTTTATATATATTGTTCGTTTGTCCTTTTCAAAATTTTAAAATGCATACATAATGTACCAAGAGTTCGTTCTAAATAAGTTTGTGAATTGAATTTATCAAAGATAATTCTTATATATCATGTACATATATAATATTTAACATGCATAATACAAAATATTCTAAAATAAAAGAAAATTTTGATATTTAAGTAAATAAAAACTTAACACAATTCAAAATGATTCAAAAAAAAAGAAAAAACTAAAAGTAAATAGAAATATATTTCGGAATAATTAGGAAAATAAATTTAAAATAATTGAAAATTCAAATATTATTTATGTATGTTCCTTTAACACCAATATCTTCTACATTCAAATAAGAAAAGCAAATAGCTATTGAAATTTTTTATCAAATTAAAAGTTTGTAATCAAAAATCAAAATGATCATTTAAAAAAACTTAAATATTTAAAGTCGAAAATATTTCAATTTGAAAAGTATATTATACAGGATGTTTCATGAGCCTTTGAAACCAGCCTCCATTGGTTATTCTATGTGGCATGGTTCCGATGTTATAAGTATTTATTTATATACATTTTGAGTGTAACAGTAACATCCCCCCCCCCCTTCCCCAAAACACCAATACAATTTTTTTCTTGAAATTGATCAAAGAATCATCCACGAAAATATTTGCCACCTTGTGAAACTCCTTGAATAATATGTGATATAATTTTATATTGGTAATTACTAGGTAATCTAGAAATAACAAGACATATGAGTTTCAGACTCGACGTACTTAATATTTCAATATATGTACTTTTGAATTTAATACATCATTCTTAAGAAATCCATTTTGTTCAATTATTTGTTTTTAAAAATTACTGAGAATGAAGATTAGATTGTAATTAATAACTTTACCATTTTCCAAAAAGCATGTTCAATTAAAGTGTACTGTTGCACTAAGTGTTATACCACAAATGAATTTTAAATTTTATAATCATTGTGAAGTATTGCAAAGACATTAAAAAAGCTCATTAATACCCTCTTACGAGTAAGGATTTCAATTAAAAAAAAAAAAAATTAAAAAGCAAAATAATTTTTTACTTTAGATACCACAAAATATTAATTCATATTATAAACATGTATGAACACTTTCAAGTTTTAACAAATTTTTAATTTTTAAAGTATTCTAAAAATGTCATTTAAAACATTACAACAGTTCTTCAACATCATATCCTTTTGAAGTATAATTTATGTATAACAGTTCATTTAAGTAAACAGCTTTTTCTATATTCTCATTTTTACCTATAGATACACAACTTTAAAATTGTGTTGAGTTGACAACTAAGAGAAATTTTATTCTTCTACGTTTTTTTGTTTTTCTTCTATTTAACTTATTTAATAAAGGTAAAATTTTGAGTATGTAATATTCACTATACAGCAATTATTTATACAGAAACATATACGCAAAACTATAATAATATTATATGTAAATTAAAAATTTTGAGTAAATATAAATATCCTTGCATATAATATTATATACTAAAATTAAAAACATTATGAACGGTATAAAATGTACAAAAAAAAACTAATACTTGTATATAGATGCTATACTTTTTATTATGTTAAATTGAATAAGAGCGATTACTTTTTGCTCTTATATTTGTGCATTAGTCATTTGGTTATAGACAGGCGAATCCATATGTGAATGAATATTTAAAATGTAAATGGTTAAATTATTGACAACTGCAGTATACCATTTTGAGCATATATAGTTTAAGATAAGCAGTTTTATTTCGGAAATTTTTAAGAGAATTCTAAACGCATAGCTTATTTTGGTATTATTGTACTTAATAAATATTGTACTTAAATATTGTATCTAATAAAAAACAAAAGGGCAATTTCATTTTTAATAAGTATCTTCAAGAATTTCTTAAAATCAAATTTTCAAATTTAAAAATTTTCAATTTAAAGGTACTTTAAACGACAATAAATTTAATTTAAAATAAAATAATTAAAAGCCTTATTTGAAAATTAATTAAGATATTTTAATGCATATTTACAAAGTGTAAGTTTTCTAACAAAATTGGAAAAATTTCAGCAATAATAAATTTAATGAATGAATTCTTCTTGATCGGTAACACTAACAAAACACACCTACGTTGTTATATTATACATAATTACGTATGTGTTTGTGTACACAATTTTATATTTATATTATAATAAAAAATTTTCATTCTTGAACTCATAGAATATTTATGAAAACTTCAAGAGAGTAGAAATTTAAATTAAAGTAAAAATATTGTATTATATTTTGTATTAGCAAGCAAAAATATTAATATGTATATACGTAGGTATATTTTATAATATATAACACAGTATACGAGTGTACATAAAATAATACATGCATCTTTGCCTCTTCTTCTTAGGTACATACATAATATGTATTTTAAAACTTTAAATATATGCCTACTACAAATAGTACAGAGTTTGAATGTATGAAATTTAAAAAAAAAAAAACATTCATGTAGGGTACACATCTACGTATTGCAATGAAATTCAATTAAATTATAGGTATATGTATGTACATAGGTATATGCATGCATGAATAACAATTTTCACTTTTATTAAAATCCTTTTTCAACATCACAACAAAATTTAAAGTGAAAACAAAAACAAATTAGCAAAATTGAAACACAATTTTCATACCAACAAAATCACACTCATATTTTTATTACTGTAGCACCACATATACATATATTATATACACATGTGTATTCACATATGTATGTATGTAGTTAATATTAGCAGAGTGGAATATATTTGTTTTTGTAGATAGCAGGATACGAAATTATCACTATTTTCTGGCTGCTCACCTATTTCTGTTTTGATTATGAAAAAAAAAAAATCTATTTTTAATTTTTTTCTCTGTATCATTTGGGAAATCTGCTCTTTTAGTATTTAAAATCTACTCTAACCTAGAGTGAAACTTTCTGCTTCTCTCTTTCTCTTTATCAATATTATACGCGTATAATACCCATGTGACATTTTTATCTCAATTAAATTTTTTTTCTATTTACATTGACAATAATAATATTGTTAATGTGCTAAAAAATGTTGCATCAAAATGTTGCTCAACAATTTCACCTATTTATTCATAATATTTTATACTAAAAATGGAAAATATTATTTCAAAAAAAAAAAAAAACAAATTAAAAACATAACATTATTACAATCATATGTGTATACACAAATTACATGCATATACATACATATGCATTAAAAATCTCATTATTTAAATGAATCTGTACAAATATTATAATTCCCATAATGTGCAAAAATTTAATAAGAAAATTTTAAATATTTTCAGATTCAACTTCTGTGTATATAATATTCGTAATATTTTTATATTCACCACATTTGCATTAATATTGGAATAATCTAAATATTATATACAAATGTATACCTATATTTATGTATTCAACAAATAAATGAAAATTTCTGATTTTATGTGGTTTTTCTTATTATTATTTTTTTTTAAAGTAATAAAGAATGAAATTAAAAACGTGCAATAATACAAAAATTATAAAACAACAGAAAAAGTGTTAAATATAAAATTTCACCCTCACCAATATTATGATTATAATATTGTTATATTAGGGTACCTGTATTTGTATATACTTACATATATATATATTCAGATATGGTGTACTATAATACCTTAATTTTATTTTGCCTAGTTTTATTATTTCTCACAAAAAAAAAAATTATTATTTTCAATGGTTAGTTTTCTGTAATTCTATTCAATTTTCAAATCAAATATATCTACAACAAAATACTGAAAAAGTGAATGAGTAAACATATTAAAAGGGTTAAAAAATAAGAGAAGAAATAGGGCAGAAAAAAACGGGAGAGAGAGTGCGAACAGAGTTCTATAGTGTAGTTGATGTTGGGGGCGATGTAATGCAGACAAAATAAAAAAAAATTTCAATGCATTAAAAAAATGTAAAAAAAAAAGAAAATTTACTTTTTTTTTTCTTTGTTTTGGTAAATTGAATAAGAAACAAAAAAAAAATAGTGGGGGTTTTCAGTTTTGCAATTCTCAACACACATATACAGACAAATATATATACATGGGTTATGGGTATGTGTTTATGTGTATATATTTGATTTTTTGTTAATAGATATGAAAATTTTATGTTGGTTATCAGGATTGCAAAATAAGTAAAGTTTTACAGTTTCCATTTTTATATGCTCTAGTTATAACGCAATTTCGGGATTTGCTCTTATTTTAATCAAAAAAAAAAAAAAAAACTTGTTCAATAAATACTTACTGTATATAAAATATTTACTGTTTTTTTTTTATTTGAAAAGTTATTATTTGAAGTGTATATAATATAATAATTAAAAATGTAATATAGAAATAAATACATAGAAATATAAAATGTATATAATATATAAGAAGATGGTAGAAATATAAACATTATACACAGAATATTGTGCATTAAAAATGAACAAAAAAACGCAAGGAGAGGGAGCGTTTCTATTATTTCAAATATTTAATTTTTTGTACAATTTTTTTTTTTTTCACTTTTTTTTTGTTCGAGATGCCTTTCAACGCGCATTGATGTTAAAAAAAGTTCTCACATTGATAAAAGAAAAGTTTTTATTCTTGATAATTTTTATATTGTTTTCTTTTTTTTTTATCCGTATACCAAGGGATTTTTGTTCTTTGTTTTTACTTATTTTTTTATTGCAGCATCTGTTCCTTTTTTGCAATTTGAAAGAATTTTTCTTTCATTCTTTTGTTTTTTTTTTCTTTCTCCACATTTTTCTTGTTTGTTAGCTATTTTTTTTTTATATACAATATGTTGGTTCATTGTTAATATTTTTGTTTTCATATTTGGTCCTTTTCTTGTTTTTAGATTTCTTTCTTAAATGTACGAACATATACATGACATTATATTCTATGAGTTCAAGAAAAATAACAGAAAAAAAATTAAAACAATAAAAACTATTTTGAATACATACATACATATGTATGTATAACAGTTATATTAATTTTAAACCATGTATATAATAGTGTGTATATACACAAAAGAAATGCGTTTTCATATACAATAAAATTATTACAAAAATAATAGCAATTACAAAAGCAACAACAACAACAAGAACAAAAAGAAAAGAGATGAAATTCAAAATTCTTTCATATTTCATTATAAATAAAATAGAAATTTTCCTTTTTTTTAAGTTTATTTGTAGTTGAACTTTTGACGTGTTCATTTTTTTAAAATTTGTCAATATTAAATTTTAATTATTAAAATAAAATATTAATATAATTATTAAGTTATTAATAATATATATTATACGGTTAAATATTTTTTTAAAAAATTTTAATTTACAGAAAATTTCGAATTTTATAATAATTTTCTTTCGCGATTTTGCGGGGTTTTTAACAAAAATTTGAAAAAAATTAAAAAAATATAATAAACAAAAATTTTTATTTTTTCATAAATTCGATTTTAAATTTTATTATTCTCTATATATTTATTTTACAATTCAATTTAAAACAAAATTAATTAATTAGAACTTCAATCCTTGAATTATAAAGGGTTTATTAATTTCTAGGTTAATTATATCAGTACAGAAATAATATTTGGATAATATTCATCAACAAATTAAAATCAATTAATTAGTTTACAAAAAAAAAAAAAATATATAGAAAAAAAAATGTTATGAATTAAATTAAAAGTAATAAAATTTAAATTAAATTAAATTCAAAAAAAAAAATTGAAAATTTCAAAAATTAAATAAGCAGGAAAAAAACGTATATTATAATTATATTAATTATACAATAATTATTAAATAATAAATTATATCATAAGAAATTATCATTTTATCAGAAATTTATTAATTATATAGAAAAAAAAAGAAAAAAAAAACAATTCAGTATTTTAAACTAAATGTTTAATATAGAATGATAATAGTATTGTTATTATTATTTTTTTTAATTCATATTAAAAATTTAAATAATAATATTATACAATTTATAAATTTTTTAAAAAATTTTGATATTATATTGTTAAATTTTATCTGTAACAAATGGTAAGTTTTAACTTTGATTAGCAAACATTTTTTTTTTTTAAATAGAATTAGCTATAAAATTTTTAATATATATAGAAATTAATAGAGATTTTAAGACTTTAAATTAAAAGGGATATTAATTTTTTTTAAAAGTATCTACTATATTTTCTATCTTTTAAATATTTTATTTAAAAATTTTAAATATATAATAGTGTTCTTATCAAAAATCAATTTAGAACTATTAATATTATTTGTCTTTTACTGAAAATGTTGTAGTTGATAAAATGTAGACTATACGTACAACATGTAAATTTTATCTGATCATAAATGAGATTTTGGAAATTTTAAAACCAGAAAGATACTCGTATGAACTAATTGAAAAATTCGAGTAGAAAAATTTTTAAATTTATGTAGTTTGTATGAAGAAACTATTTTTGTTTATTCGTTAAGCTAAGTGAAATTTCAATATCTAAAAAATAATATAATATCAAATAAATCATTTAAAATATTTAATGTTCAATATTAACTTCTATTACTATATTTTAACTTGGGATACTCTCACTGACGTCTAGTAAACCCCAACAGCATTTATTTTTATTTGATTTAATTTAGTGAATTTACTAAGTTTTCTTTTCCAATAATATTTAAATACAATGAATTGCTGAATGAAGAATGTTTTTTAATATGTTTTTAAAGATAAAAATGATTAAATTAAAAAAAAAAATTTTAGAGCAAAATTAATTTTTTTTTAATATTTTTACAATAGGTCTGGTAGATCCCAGTATATAGAAATATTAAAATATTCAAAAAATATCCGTAATTTTACTTCTATAACGTTATAATTCATGTTATAATTTAGCTGGTTCGCCAATTATATGAAATAAGTTGAGACAAAGAAATTTGTATTCAAAACAAAGTTTGCTCGTATAAGATTACTCCTATAATAAAAAAGCTACTAACTCTCTCAGGGCACGTAAATATATTTACTCTCTTTATATTGTGCATCAAATTATTTCAAAAAAATTTCATATTAATTTTTATATTTAGGTATAGTATAGTATATAATAAAAATTATGGGGATTTAATCAAAACAATTGACTCAAAAATTATTTATTTTTAATTTCACTAATGAAAATTTTTAAAATGTTTAATTTCTTTATACTTAAAATCTAATATAATTTTCAAATTTATTAATTGTTATACTTCATTTAGAATAAAAAATATAAAAATTGCAATCTATTAGAAATACCAACGAGGGATGCCTTCAGCAATTTATTAACTAATGATTCAAATTATTAACATAAAACATTAAAATGAAGAAGAAAATTTTTTTTAAAGAAAAAATGTATATAAATAGTTTTCGCAAACATTTTGATTGAATGAACAACTTCTAATTTTTCAATACATAATTACAATATTCACAATTTTACTACAAAAACAAAAAGTGCATTCCCAAGTGAAACGGATATGTTATTATGGTTTCACTTTAAATAAAAAAAATATAGGTTAAAATAATGAAATGTCATTGAAAGCAACTTGTTATATATATGATATATGGAAAATTCCGTAGATACAAACAGTAACGAATATAAATTCGCAAAATATGCGAGTCAGAACATTTTCAACTACTCTTAAATAAAATATATGCAAAAGTGTGTACAAAATATATCTCACGGCAAATTTTCATATATTTGTAATGTTTGTATCCTTTAATTTGTAATATTAAAATTATAATTAAAACCGAAAATCGAGAAAATTACATTTATGTTGCGGTAACAATAAAATTTCCTTTTACCGCCTGATGCCTGTCTCCATTTTAAATTTATTTTAAATTGGAATTTATTTTAATATAAAATGAAAGTGCAATCATGAAAATGTTTGCAAAACAATTTTTTATTGATAAAAAATTCTAGCATATTTATTATAATTAATCGAAAATATTGGATTAATATTTCGAATTTCATGCATTATCAATGGAGAATTACTAAAAATTGAGCAATTTAAATATTTAAGATTGATAGACCTATGAAATATTTTACCTAATGCATATTCAACAAATTCACTAAATTAAATAATCATAAAGTTTAGTCAGACTTTAATAAAAAAAATTTTTATTTCTACAGAGTAAAATTCATAACAGCCTTACAAATACCATAAATTCGTCATTATTATTTAAATGTGAAAGTTTTAAGAAAAATTTTTGAATAATAAGATGTTAGGTAATGATTGTTTTATTCATACTTTTAATTATACAAAACGCATAAATCTTTTAAATGGTTTTATAATTTTAAACAAAGAAAAATATTTTCATAATCATAAGCTTATTTTAAAAATATTTATTTTAACCTCGAAAGATATTTAAAGAAAAAGCAAATTCGGTAGTTCGTAATGAATAGAAAACTTTATTTTTCATGTTTTCATAAACTTCGACTTTAAGAATTTTCATAATTTTTTTTTTTTTTGCTAACTATTCTGTAATATTTTAATAACCAAAGTTTTCGTTCTGCCACGAATATTAAATAAATGGTTTCTTATTAATTCTTCTTTTTCACAATTTTGCTTTCTAACAATTTTTTTCTAAAAATTTATAGTTTTATTCCTTGCATCGTTCGCCCTATATAATGTGAAAATCAAAACTTTACTTGCTTTATTTTTTTAAACTTTTATACTTATTCCTCTTCCGGTCCAATATTTTTTTTTTTTACAAAATACTTATTATCCTCTCTTAGTTTTTAATTGAAAGCGACTTGAATTTATTATTCTTGCAAAGCAGTACTCTTTCATGAATAAGCAGTTTTCTTTGTCTTTTTTTTTGCATATCGCTTGCGGATATAATAATAAATTGCTTATTATCCATTCATTTTGTAAATTTTTATCTTTAATTTATGATTTTAAAAAGCGATTTTTCAGTAAAAGACAATTTTTCTGAATCACATAATAATATTAATATAATATTAATAATATTGCACACATTTTTTTAAAAGTTTACAATTTTTTCCTCTGAAAATCAAAGTGCAGCATTTGAAATTTTTATCATCTTAAAAATTCAAGTGAATATACTCTGTAACAGCTTAAAATTTAAATTTCATGTAGGAATTAATAATACTTCACAATTTTGGAAAATGTATTCTCATCTCTCTAAATATAAAACGAATTTTCAGCTACACATAGTGTTACGCTCAAACTGTAAATAACCTCAAAAGTAATAATTCTTACTTAATTTTATTTTGCAAATGAAAATAGCTTTTATATAATTTTACGTTAGTGCTCCTCAACTTTACACACTTAGCTACAGAAACTAAATCTTAAATATAAAAATTTTTCTTATATATGATTCGCATATAAATTTGGAAAAAAAAAATGATATAGGTAAGCAATTGAGAACTAAAACTGAATTTTTAAAATGATATGGGTCAATATACTGGCACATGTCACCTAAATTTAGAATTGGGTTTTGATAATTGTAAACATGAAGATGTACAGATTAAATTTAAAAGCATAATAAGTGTTAAAAAATAAAATTTGTTTAAAATTCTAATTAAACTAATTCAGCGTGACAAGAGAAAGCAATTACTCTTGAACACTATTGCAAATACAAACCAGATTATCATATATTTCAGAATAATTGAAATTTGAGACTTATATTAAAATTTTTGTAAATTTTTTCATTAAAAAATTGTTTTAATTTTTTTGATTTAGAAGAAAATCGTAATTAACTTGTGAATAATTTTATAAACACCTCCATAATATTGTTATCAATAAGGAAATGCATTCTATATTAAAATATTTGAAATGACTTCAAATTGAAAAATATTTTGTAGCTGGCATAGTATTATAAACATACTAAAGTCAATTAAAAGTCAAGTGAACGACTGAAGATTTGCCACTATTATTAAAATGGTCTCTATACAATATTATTTTAAGTTGAAAGTTTGTTTTTCTGAGTAACACATTAAAAAAAAAAATTGGAAAAAAATGTTTTCTCTAAAGAGAAAAAAATTCTCCTATTCAATTTATGTATGGCTGTGGGTATATAAAATAACAACATAATTCAACAATGTTTCCTCCCATATTACCAAAAAAAAAAATACAAGCAAAGAAATTTTAAACACATTATACAAAAAGTTTTTTTTTTTCGAGAAATTTCAGGAAAAATAAATTATATAATGAAAACAAATAATGAATTTCATTATCTACTAGAGGATGCCAAATATAAAGACCAAGTTTTCCACTCAAAAATTGTTAGAAATTATGCTTAATACAAATTGGACATTATTTTGAATCTAAAAATTTTGTATGTGAGTAGACATTTTTGGTTGTTTATATTTTAGGCATTTGATGTGACACAGAAATTTTAAAATTACTATACCTTAAAAAATAACTCAATCTAAATGACGTCCGTAAAAAGACGGTAAATCTCATGTAATAAATCAACATTTTGTTGGTATGAATCTCATTTAATGCAATCATACAAAAGTTTACTAACATGGTAATTAAGGTTAAATTATATTATACAGTATACAGGACACCTTAAGGCATATATTATATATTTATAGTTATAATTAAAGATCGAAAATAATTCTGTCCCAAGCTGACCATTTCTATCTTTAAAAAATACTACACCTATATGTATTTTCGTGCTCAAACCGGAATATCATACAAAATGTTGCATAATATTATTTTCATATCATACTTTTTTCTAACTTTTCTAATAAACTTATTCATTAATATTCTCCAGTATACACTCCCCCATAAGTTTCTTCTTATTCATTTTTTTTTCTGTTTGAAACTTTTTTGAATAATAATTTTATAATAACAATTATTGTTGCACAGACAGGAAAAGTCCTTATTTTATCAAAGTTATCAAATTCCATTATTAACTATATTTAAAGTTTAAAAATTAAGGAAATGAATTTAAAATTGCGTTTCGTTGCGTAATTTATTGTTTTTTTTTATTTCTATAAAACTGAAATTTATTTCAGTTGAGTTTCGCCTTCACGTTTTTAAATGTAAATAAGGTTTCGTTTTGTTTTTTTTTTTGGTTTGGTTTTATAAAATGGGAAGACACACTTTTGTTTATCTATGATTTTTTAAAAAGTTGTTTTATTTTTTCAATTTTCTCATATTTCTGTTCTGTAATTTTTTGTTTTTCATTAACATTTTTCATGGTATTTTGTGAAAATAATAAACTTTTACAATTTCCATGAAAAATATTTTCTAGCAAAAAAAAAATGAATGAACATGAATATTGTATGGCCTATTACTTATATGTATGGTCTATTTAAATAACAAGAGGATATTGTTGATATTATTATTTTTTAGTGTTTTATTATATTAAATCGGTGGTGAAGTGCAGAGTTATGCTAAGTAGGAAATTCTTCAAAATGCGTTGTTTTACACTAATACTAATTTCGAATGGCCCTCTTTCTATGGTATCGGGTTCAGTGACATACAGGTATTAGTTCCGAGATCGGTGTTGAACAAATGGATTAAGCGCAAGGTCGAAGTAGCAAAAACAAAGGTTTAGTGCTATCTTATAATGTTTTTATTACAAAAACTAAGGATACATCACTTAGAATTATGCCACCACAAAAGTTTATGAATTCATCATACACAAACACACAATAGTTTGCAAACTTTCAAAAACACTGCCTTGCAAAATTTTAAATTTGCTAGTTAGCACATCTATGCGCATCACCATCGATATATACACGCAGAATGTATAATTTTGTTTCTCCTGTAATATCCGAGCTAAAAAATTTTTCCTATAATATTGTTTTGTTAGAATTTATGGATGAGTAATTTTTCCAATTAAAACATTTACAATTCTATGAAAGTTTACATAGAATAATATTTTCCTTTACATTTAAAATGTAAAAAAATTTTCATACTATTATTTTTAAATAAACTAGCCATATGAACAATATGAATGTAAGCTTGTAATGTACAAAAATATTATAAGTTACAAAAATGTTATGTTAATTTATTATGAATGAAGTAAAAAATTTTTGTATATTTCAATAACAGCATAATGCGTATAGTATACTATATACTAGTATAGTCATTTCGTTTAACATGAATTTGTGGTTTAATTCTCTTGGGATATTATAAAATTTTAGTTAAATTTTTTATATTGAATTTACAGCACGTATACACTATATTTTATTTGTATGTAATAACTTCAAATTAATATTATTGAGGTTTTCAAATGTAATACTAAAATATAAAAACAAAAAAATTTTAAAAAATACTTGTAGGTAAAATATTATCAGTATAACACAATTGTATCTCAGTATTTTGTATTTGTATACACATACATATGCTCTCAAACTAATCATTTTCAAATATAATGGGTATATTTAAGACTTTGGTTAGCCTTAAATACCAATTTAAATCGTGATTAATTATTATTAAATAATTTTATGTTTGGAATTACAAAAAAAGTGTTATTAAAATTATAATTTAATAATTCTTATATCGTTAATATTGAAACTAAAATTCATTGAATCATTTTGTGTTATTGTACTAAAATAAGACAAATTTCAAAAATTAAATCAAAAATTACGTAATTTTTTGACATTTAATACTATATTATTTTATAAAATTCATCAAAAAAAAATTAATTAATCTTATTAAAATAAATTAATCAAATACAATTTAATTTGGATTTTGATTTATGACTTTAACCTTCAAGCGTTTGAATCACCTTTTTCCACTATACAGAGTCGTTCAAGGGCACTATATATATAAATATATTTATAGCATTTCATTAAAATTGGATTAATATTCCTGCTTTTCATATAATTCCACATATATAATATAGATATTCTAAAATTTTATTCAACCAACGTAATAGTTTTAGAGAACATTTTTTTTTTCATAATTTTATAAAAATTACATTCCTGTTCAATTTGTAATAAAAAATTATTTATAATAATGATTTTAAATAATTATGATAATTTAATTTATATAAAGCATATATGTAACATGAAACATACATATACATAATTTATATAAAATTTTATTTTTTTTATGATTTGTTCATTTACCCGGAACGGTATGCTCACAATATTTTTAATTAAAATTTAACATATTGACGAAATTAGTAGATTAATAGAAATTTGAAAATGAAACATTTTAGTAGAACGGGAGAGTAGATATTTAGGTGCATAATATATTTTAATGATATTATATATAAATGAACCGAAAACATGTAGCACTTTTCCCTACAACAAGTAGTACTTTTCTCTTCAACAAGTGAAAATACTGCTTTTAACAACAATCTATGATATTATTAAAACTGCTTTTATTCTTATGCAAAATTATTTAAAAAATTGCATACTTTTAGGATAAAGAAAAAAATATTAAAGAAGCGTTAACGTAATGCTCCAATTTAAAGGTTAATTGTGAGAGTTAAGCAAAATAATCATATTTTCTGATATCATGGCATTTATCTTCTACTTTCCGGGTTTATAGATATTGGGGAATGCACACAGTTTCGGAAATGTATTATGGTGCCTAAAATTAAAATTTCGAGAGGTGATAACTTGAGAGGTGGCCATTTATGAATATCCAAGATCTACTAAAATTTCAGATTCCTACAACTTATTTTCTATAACAAAAACGATATCAAAATGAGAAAAGAAGGATTTTTATATTACGATTAATTTTAACAGCAACTTTGATTTTTTCTAATATCTAATTATGATATGCCGCGGTAGAAAAAACAGACACTACCTTTCAGGGTTCGTAAGATTTTCAAAATGTTTAGAGTCTATTTATAATAAATAGTGAAATTATAAGTGAGGGGTCTATATTATGTATATTCGATTTTCGTTACGATATAGCTACGGTTATTACTTTTGAAAAGTTCGACTCTTTATTAAGAATCTATATTATTGTTTTTAAATAACAAGGATTAAAAATTTTCTAATTTAACCAAAATAACTTAAAAACGTATTAACAAGTTTAATTATAACAAATTTTTATTATCGCAAGCAATAAAATATTAAAAATTAAAACACATTCCACTTAAATAATTTTTTTCTATATAAAAACCATTAATACACAGGATGCACTTAAAAAAATATTTTCAATACTTACATTATACATTTATTGGAATTTGATTGAATATTGAAACTTACTTTAATCATGCATACATTTAGAAAAAAAACTAGGAAAAAAAACAAGCCAACTAATTAATTTTTAAAAAGCATTTTAGAAACAACAAAAAAAAAACAAAAAAAATTAATTAACAACCTTCAAAAATTGCATACACCTACATATTATATCCGTGTACACGTGTGTTATTTAATTATACCCAAAATATAAATTTGTATATTACATACATCATTTAGGTACATAACAAATATAATAATATATACTTTTAAACATAATGTAGATCTTACTTGCATCCTTTAACGTTTACTTTTTCTTTTAAATACCAAATTTTTAAATCCCATGCTGTTTCGTTAAATATAAATTATGCATACATTTTTTTTTTATAATTTTTTTTATAAATTTTTTTTTATAAATGCATTTTAATTACTCGAAATGCATATAATATAAAGTATTTCGTATACTAAAAATTTATATGTAAAAAAATTTCTTCACATGCATATTGTAAAATAAAAAAAAAAATTAATTGAATGTAAGCATACAGTTGTACGAATATAATATTTGTTTGTAGCCCGAAACATGAAAATATGCAAGAATTACAATGTTGAATATATTTGTGTTCAATAAATTTATTGAGCTATTAAGTATACGGATAACAAGGAAGATACTCGTAATTTATTGAAATGTAAATATAATTTAAAATAAATGATTTTTTTATGAGTTTACAACTTGTTAATGCATTCTTTATTGATATTATATTATACATTTTATTTTATTTTAGAGGTTTAGTTAACTGAATTATTCACTGGCCATATTTTAATGGGAAATTTTGGTCAAAACGTTAAATATGTATTTACGTATGTAAGAATTAAAATTTTTAACAGAAATCTCTTTTCCCTACACAGCTCCATGAAATGTTTTAATTAATTATATGTTTCTAAGTATAAATAAATAGTAATATTTGCTTTTTTGTTGTTTTTTGAAAAATTTCGAGTTTTAAACGAATTTTCAAAATAAAAACAATTCTTGAATTACAATAACATCAAAATTAAATTTTTATTAAAAATTTTAAATAAAATAAATAAATATTTAAAATTATAAAAAAAATATTTATATAAAAAAACAAAAATATATTGCTATCAGCTCATGCAATGTGTATTTGTTCTTTACTATTTCAAAATCCCAAAAAATTCTTATGCGTGCAAATTTAAGAACACTGTGAGCTTTCCGATTGCTATTATTATCTACATAATATGTCCCTATAAAGGAGTAAATTTGGTTCAATACAGTGGCTTCGATTTCTGAGTACAATTTCCTCTAATAAATGATCCGTTAATTATAATTAAATTTTCGATATTTTAATCATTAAAATCGGTTCATCCGAAATTGAAATACAGAAAGCTGCAAGCAGATTGGCAAACAGATTACGATTTTCATCTTCTTAAAAATTTTCATATCGTGAAATTTAGTGCCATCACAACATTCGTTATTATTATATGCAATAAGGTTCGTTAAAAACATCAATATATGTCGCTAATATCTTATATATCTATATATATTATATGTATACATATATTGGAAAAATTTAGTATTTCATATACGCTTCAATTCTTATTCATTCAATTTAATAAAAAATTCAAAATCAAAACATTTTTTGCTTTTTAGAAAAAACCACACAGAGAAAAAAAAAATCTCTTTACTTTTTTCAATTTAAAGTGAAAAAAAAATATTTTGTACTGCTGCTGCAAAAAAAAAATCCCTCCTTTCCTTCATATACAAACACGTATAGGTACATACACTTTAGTGACTGAGTTCACTACTAACTAATGCTTACATAACGGCTATCTAAAATAACTAATATTATAACTATAATATGAATAGAAAATTTTAATATAGAAAAATATCACTCTACCATCACTTTATAATTTGGATAAAAAAATAACATCAAGAGCATATAATAGTTATATAGTCTCGTGTACTACATACATAATATTATTACAAATTTATATTGCACACATCTGTAATCGTATACAAGTAAAATATAAAACAAATAGCAAAATATAAACGTCATATATAGTGAATTTTTATTTAAATATTACTTGTATTCTACACATACGTATGCAATATACCACCTTGTTATACCTCATCCACGTAAATATATGTATATATGAATACTCATGCAATATACCTACTATATTTGAAAGTGGTTTGAAAATGGTTTGGATGGTTTAAAAAAAAATGTTTTCTAGCTTTGAAATATGGAATCAGAAGTATACATACTATATAGTAGCATTATGAACGATATCTTTTGAACTTTTCACAAATAAAAAATTGAAATAGTTGTTGTTCCTTCTACTGGTTCTTCAAATTTGCCACACATTACATTTGGTCGAAATATCTAAGAATAACACACTGACATTCAAATTGATGAATTTTTTTTAAAAGAAAATTATTTTTAAAAAATCTTTGGGAATATTTCAATATTTTTGTTGTTAAACAACACAATTTGTTAACTTCTTTCAGAACAAAATTTTTTCAAACAGTTATTGTATTTTTTATGTCTGCTTTAGTAATAAACCATTTTCTTTTATTCTTGCAATAATTAATTGAACTCCTTTTTATTCAAGCATTCAACCTCAAAATTAAAAACCAACAGCATATCGTACATACTGCTTTTCTTAGGGTGAAATCAAAGGTTTCGTTTACATTTTGACAAAATTTTTTTCTTTTATAAATTCTCTCATTTCTCTTTTCGTTACAAATTATAAACCCTTTCAATAAAATAAAAAAGAAAAAATTGAAATCTTTGGTTTTCAAAAAAAAAATTATTTTGTTTTTTTTTTCCGGATTTTACCAATTTTCCGCGCTAAGTAAAATAAAAGTGGGTTACTCTTTTAAGGTTGTGAAGCACACAATGACAACATTTCCACTATTCATAGTGAAATTATATGTAACTATTATTTCATGTTAATAAAAACCCAAATATATATGCAATTATACATACATTACGTATCCTATGGCATTTGTACGTAAATTATGACATTAAAATAAACTAGACTAGTTTATATTTCCAATCCTATTTATATTGTAAGAGCATACTTAGTTTAAAACTATTCACATAATATGTATGTCCTTTAAAAACAAAACAACTTCACATACATATTTAGATGCACATAATATACCTTCAGTTAAAGGGGGAAAAAAAACTTAAGTACTATAGTTATAAAATAAAAAAAAAATTTACACCATGGCTGTATATCGAATTATTATATTTAATTACTTAGATACATACCAGTTACATTTAGTATATAAATACTTCAGTAGGCATACAAGCATTTTGTTGTACATTATAATCGTCACATATTTTTTTTTAATCGCGCCACATAAACTAGGTATGTATTACTTGTATTTGCATAGGTCACATTAAAATATTCTTAAGCGTGTTGTATTTACATTTACATTGAAAATGACCTAAATTAAATTGTTTTTGCAAATTGGTACCTTATACATAATATTATAGTATTTGATTTAAGGAATTGCAAGAAAATTAAAAACAATTTTCTTTAATATTATATCTCGTCAAAGTTAACATACATTCCTACAAATCTATTTCTTCACTTTCTCTTCATGCTTAAGTTATTTAACATATATATATATATATATATTTTTAGAAAAAAACTCAAACTCTTAAAAAAAAGTTGAATTTTGTTGAATGATTTTTAAAAATTATAAAGTTTATTAGATCATGAAATTTGTGAAATTACAGTAGTATAGTTATGATACCTTTTGACTTTAAAAAAAAATTTTCTTGAAGGGTTATTAAACTTGTACTTTATTCGTAGTTAGTTTATGAGTATAGATTTAACATAATATTATAATAATTATACAGCATTTCTAATGAAATACTTAATAAGAGTGCACAAACACTTATGAAAAATTGTAAAGAATTTTTTTTTGTAAAATAATCATTAATGATTTTAGATATTATTACTACATATAGAGAATAGGATTTCGTCGAGAAAAATTAATAAATTATTTATTAAAATAATATGAAACATGTACGAGGATCTATACCATAGTACTCGAAATAAAGTTTTTCCGATCCCACAAATTATAATAAGTATTATGCTTATTGATCCTACTTTAAATCCATAACAACACCAGTTGCGCGAAAAAGCCCATTTCTTTGGAAAAATTTAGAAAAAAAATTAATAAGTGCATAATAATAAAGTGAATTATTAATATTTGAGTAAAACTAAAGTTAATTTTTGAGCTTCAACTTTAATTTTATAATATTTAGCTCTAGTTTCTAGTGAAAATGTGATAGTTTATTTTGAATATTCTAGATAGTATATTCCAATAGTTATTTCGTAAATTTACATGAATTGTGATTTTTCAATTTAGTAAGGATAGTAAAAATTATTGAAAGTGTTTAATATTTTACAAGAATGTACAGAAATTTTGAAATTACAATGGTGCATTTCTATACTGCGAAGTATCTCCTCATTATCGTCTTATTATTTTCATCTTCTCATTAGAAATAAATGTTAAAATATATGTTTATATTCAAAAAATTCCTAATAATATTTTTTATGTACATGCCTGCCTGTTACATGAATATGTGTATCATAGCGCAAATGTTGTATCTTACAAATAAAATCTACATAAAAAAATCACTAACAAACTGCTACAAAGACAATAACGCTGCTTATTGATCATCCAACATCAATATATCGCATATCTCACACTAAGTTTTAAAATTGTAGAATTGATGGTTACACATGTACCTATAATTGCATCACTTATACGTCATAACAATATAACAAGTATAAAAAGTATTAAAACTTACACTTTTAAAAAAAAAATCTTTTTCCTTATTTGCCTATTAATGAAAATCCAAATACAATATTATAATATGACATATATATAATATTACTGTAAGTGAATAAATTTTCCAAGTCTATATATAATAAATAATAATCCTTTTAAGTAAAATGTTGCAATATGACAATACGTAGAATTTAACAAAGGTTGAACAGACACTAACTAACTAGTTGTATAATTCAAAGGAAATCTTTCCTTTGAAAGCTAATAGCGAATATCCTCTTATATAAAAAATCCGTATCCTGTTTTTATATTTCATAATATTAAGGATACTTTGAATATGATAAGTTGTTAATAATGTATATATATATTATATAATGTCATTTGACTTTAGTGAATTTAATTGACAATATCTATAAAATATTTAATTAATGAGTTTTGTTTTGTTAGTGAGAAATATGAGTTTCGTGTAATATGAGTTTCGTGTAAGATTAAATTAAATAATGTGAAACTAAGTCTTGATCAAATGGTATTTGATTAAGATATAGCTATAGAGTTGGTAAATTAAAAGTGACAAGCTATTCTATTCAATAAATATTTTTATTTGACAATTGAATAGAAACCAGAATTTGGAGGGGGTTTCTTAACCGTTCGGCAACTGTTGTCTAACTTTCTTGGGCATATTTCCAGCTTTATACTTGGAAAAGGGATTTTATAGGCGATAACTTTAAAAGCTACAATAAGTCACGAATGGCTGACAATTTTTAAATTAACAAGCAATTAATTTCTTATCAATAATTTGCAAGTTGAATGACTGATAAAATCTTCAAGAAAAAATAAAATCTCCACTAAAATTGGAATAACTTAAAATTTTTTGCTCTGTCCACGAATTCTACCACCAACTTCTAAAGAAGATTTTTGTTATCATGTAATTTTATTATTTTGAATTTTTATATTAAAAAAAAATTATTATAATTGATTCAATGTGTTCAAATATGTATTTACTCAAGACGATTCTTTGAAATTTAATAATAACGAGAAAAACATTAGAGAAAATTTTTAGAAAATTCTTATGCAGAAAACTTTCCATAGCAATAAAACATAAGAATAAAATGTGGAGGAAGAATAATAATTAGAAACTAACAAAATAAGGCAAAAATTTCTGTTCCAATTCATTCTAACTCCTCCTCCACGTTAATTCTATTAAAATGTGTTAAATGGAAAAAAGGAAGAAAATTACACAAATGAAGAAAAACTTCTTATGTGGTTTTAAGTATAATTTTTTTTTGTGCAATTAAATAAAATATTAATAATTTGCGATGCAATTTTTCAAGAAATTTTATAATATATTTTATACACGATTAAATTTAATCATATACACACAAATTTGTTCAAAACTAACATGCTGTTAATATATGCATCTACAGTTTTATATAACTGGATATATTTATATTCTATTCAATTAAAATTACAATAATATCAAACTATTAAGCAGTCATATAATATATACATTACGTAATATACATAGATATAACGTATTTCCATTAGCATTGCATTCGTTACAGATGCATTGCTTCTGTGTCTGCATTTTGTCTTAAATCCTATAGAACACTAAAATATTTTTTAATGAATTTTTATAAAAATTCCAAATTTTTTTCCTATTATTAAATAAGAAAGAAACAATTAACTTACGTATTATGCATAATACTTAAAAAAATTTTTTAATTAAAATAATTTTTAAATTTTATAATGAAAATAACTTTTCCCCTTATTTAAAATACTTCCATAATTAAAATTTTGCAAATTGTAGTATTTGTAGAGTTTACTAGAAATGATATACGGATAACCAAAAATTTTCTTCATTGCATACATATTTTGAAATTGAAAATTAAGTGTCCCTTTGTTTTTTCACCCTTTTCATAGATCCTATGGTGGACATGAAAAGGGTGAACCATAGATCCTATGGTTTGGTGATTCTCATGCCCAACCTAAATGAGCAATATACTCATATTAGTGAAGTATGTGCTCAACCATCTCACCCTCTCCATCCTCTTCAGATGGTCCATCTAGGAACATTGTTTAAGTAGTATATGAAATAATCATAATTTGAAGACCTATCAAATTCGGGTTGCTACAAACTTTTTCTACAAAACATTGGCGAAAACGTTATCTAGCATTATATTAGCTAAGAAAAGGAGAAACTTTTCCAAACCAACTTTTTCATAAATTTTTCTTTATTGCAAGAGAGTGGTTTTAAAAAATATATGAGTTTTCCTACTTTTCATTATACACTAAATCAATTTTTCATTTATCTGTTTAATATATCATAAAAATTAGTAACACATGCCCCTCAACAATATATTATCAAAATTTAAATTTAAAATAAAAGAACTATTTATCTTGTTTTTACTTTTTTGTTCCCATTTCTACTAGAAAGCTGTCGACTTTCGTTATGAAAAATTATATTTTTTTTTGTCAAAATTTATAGTTTAATTTTGGAAATTAAATGTAGAGAATGAAATATGTTATAAATGTAGACTTCCTATACTTATCTTTTAAAAAGCCCAAATCTTAGATAATTTTATTTTTTTAATTTCAATAAATCATATTAAAAAATTTGGTTTTCCACTATTTACAACTCCTTAGTATTACAATTTTTCTTTAAATTTATGGTACAAAATTAAAATAATTCTTCATGTAGATAGATAGGACAACCAGTTTTTAACTAAAATCTAATATATTTTATAGTTTTCAAATATAAATTTTATTAGCTATTCATTTTATTTTAAATTATAGTCAGTAGTCATTACTTTATGCAATCAATATTCTAAATTTTACTGAAATGTGATAATACGAATCTCATAATAAGAATCTCATGAAATAATTTTGTATCATTGATTTATAAATGTAAATATAGTAAATTAAATTTTAATAAATTATTTGAATTTTCTAATGATAATTATTTAATTATTATTACTAAATATTGTAACGTGAGATCGTTAATAGTTAATACATAATTGCAATAATAAAATCATTACAAGTCATAAAATAATTTTATAATTTCAGAACTAAATCTGTTATTAAAATAATTACAAAAATGCTTATGAAATTAATACCTTTACACATCCTTCCTTAAAAAAAAATTATTTTAAAATCAAATCCGTTTAAATATAGCTAAATATGAATTCTTCCTTATAAATTTTTAATAGTAATTACCTCTTTATATGTTATATACATACATACATATATAAACTTAATAATTTTAGAATTTTTCTGAATTTAATTAAAATAACATTGTGTTCTGTAATTGAATTTATTCGTAAAAAATATGATAACTCAGCACCGACAATAATTAGAAACATACATAAAGATAATATAATATGTAGCACACTTACTCTCCTAATCTCATTCATATAATCAACCATGTCATGAGTTTCACTCGTAGAATACTACGAATTACGGACTTAGCTACGACGTTTGAATTATTACTTTCGTAGAGATTATGAACCACCAATGGCAGCACCATTTTTTGGAGTGTTTAATGTGATCACTCTCTTTAAATTATGCTTGTTACAGGTGATTATTTCTTTCGTACACTTTCAAGGGTTATTTTTACTACGAACGTAATTTATGATTACTCAATTACGAATATTCAGAGCAGAATTTTAATAATTCGTAATTAGAAATATGATATTCGTGATTTTCCGAATATCACAACTACGAATGAAATTCATGATAGTACTGAATATCTTTTTAAACTTAGTTGTACATTTAAAATACGAAAATAGTGTTAATTATTTTTAATTAATATAATATAAGAATTCTTAGAAGTTCTAATTAAATAATCCAATTTAAAAATGAAATTCAATATAAATAATATAATATTGTAGTAATCTGTTATATGACATCACTAATTTAAATTAAAGTTATACACGTAACATATAATATGTACAAACTTATTTTATGTAAATAGTTACAAATAAATTTGTATATTTCATTATATAATGTACTATTTTAGTTATGTAACACTATTTTATTAATGAAACTTAATATTATTATGTTATTAGATTTGTTCCTTGTACATCTGAAGAATAGTACTGAAAATATTAAAAATCAATTTTTGTAGACAATAATTTCATATTAGAAGTGATCTCTGACAAATTGGCTTATGCAACAGTTTGAGCTCATATATTGAATAATAAATTGTATTACTTTTCTTTCAAATATTTTTTTAATAACTAACAAATTACTGTATGTAATATTAAAGCTGAACTTGTACCATATCATAATATTATAATACGTATTCTAAATGAGTGTTGATTATTCCCTCTGCTATTTTTTTGTTTCACAATTACTTCCACCGTTTTATTTTAAGATATTTAAAGCGATTAAGCGACAATATTTTTGCATTAAAATCGATCTTTGAGTGGTAAAAGTTTATTTTATTACGAATAATTATAATATATGTGTACATTGTTTAATAATATTATTCTTAATAAACAGCTTAATATTTTTATTATGATCATTAACATTTCAGTAATTTAACGTTTACGTATACATAAAATTATTTATAAAGAATAACATTTATGTATAAAAATTCAAATTGAAATTCTTTTGAATCAAAATTAATTTTTAATTCAATAATAATTTTGCCTACGAATTTTTAAATTTTTGCATGTTAATATAGTCCCACACGTTTAAAATGAATATCATATTACATGAAGCTATCTATGCATATAAGTACCTATTTGTTTGAATTCTTATTTTAATTGTAATTGCGGGAAAAAACTTTTGTGTATCACATTAAAAAATCAAAAAATAAATATTATTTGACAAAAAATAAATTTTTAATAAGATTTTAATTTTCCACCTAAATTCAAAAACAATTATTTCATTAAATATTATAAGTTCTTTTATTAAACAGGGCTTGAATATTCATTGAAATATATACGAATATTAATTTTCAGTGAATATTATTAAGTGTTGTTTCATATACGTCTACATAAATTTGATTTCAAACACAAAAGTAAATAAAAAAATAATAATTTTTAATCCTTAATTCAAATATTGGCGACATTTCTTTAAAAATTTTCAAACACATTATATTTTATTAGAAAGTGGTACTCTTGAAAAGAAAAGAGTCTGAGATTAGCTTTTAAGATAATATTTTTCATGTTTTCTGTATATTTTAAGAAAAAAAAGATCACTAAAACAAGAATAAATTTGTATAGAGTAATGCAAATGAAAGGGTTAACGTGTACCTAAATTGGCATAACTACATGTTTGCACATTTAAAATTAAATTGTTTATAAATTTTACTATGTTCCAATAACCTGTTTTATATTATAAAAGAAAACCTTACCTTCTATTAAAGTATCACTATATCGGAAATTCATTTATATCCAATCAACCATTTAAATTTCTTTTTGTAATGCCAATGAATTTTAAACACTTAATTATATTATTATTGAGTTTTGGAATTTTGCCAATTAAATGAATTGCCAATTAAACCATATTAGATATTGTATAGTATTGAAAATGATATCACCATTTACTTTATAATTTTATTAGAAACATAAACACATATAATATGTAGATAGTATTCAACACAATAATTAAGATTAAGATAGAATAATGTATAAAATTAAAAAATACCATACTTATTTTTAATGAAAATTTTTGTTGTAAAGTTGAATTAGAAATTCCTTTTTAGTGTCGAATGAATTGAATAAAAATATAAAACTGAATATTAGAAGAAGACGTTCAAGGAATTAAAATTCTAATACATAATTAGAATATTGTAATTTTTAAAATTTAAATAATATTATAATAGAGTAAAAATAGAACTAGAAGTAGAAAATACAATAGACATAAAGAATGTTAAGCCTACAATAATATACCCTAACCTATAATAGATTAGCCGCTAACCTATGGTAACAGTACCTAAGATAAAAAAAACTTTATAATAATAAATATAAGAAATTGTACACTGCAGCTTAAAATTTTATTTGTGACACTAATTGCTGATTTCCCCTAAACAATAAGTTAATTAGTCAGTTAGTTAGCGAAGGGAGGTGGCACCTTAAACGCTACCACCCAGCACTAGACCAATAGAAGGCCTATCGGCATCCCTCCACAATACATTATCCCCTGCTAAAAGCTCCTTGAAAAAGTTTAGTAGATTCAATCCGCCAAATCTCCGACATCCTCCCAAAAAGCGTTTTCACCTTCGTATTAGAGCGGGGAATTTACAGAGCATGTGATGCACATAAACCACAATTGCGATCTCTAGCCATCCGCGTCCCTGTCTCTTAACCTCTCTCCCATTAAACCGTGTCCGTTAAAATGTCAACTGCTGAGATCCCTTCTTCTCAAAGGCAACAGCTCCCTTGTCCTTGCACTGTTCTCCTTCGGCCATAGGGCTCTTGTTGTTGCACCAGTACACCTATCAAACTAAAGAAAGTTTCCCCTTCTTCTAGTTTCCTCATCTATAATGTTCTTCAGCTCCTCCAAGAGCTAAAGCATTTTAATAATATGACAATTTTGTTGACTTAATAAAATAATACATACTATAATTTTTTTGAATAATGTTGAGTTATTTTATCATACGAGTGGTTTTATAGTCGATTTTAAGTGGGATATCAAGGATCCTTTATTGAAATTAAAAAAAAAAAGAACTTCCTTTACTTTGCGTAATTTCGGTTGGTAAAGATACTTTATTTGAATCGCTTTCACTTACGTATTTTTGTGGTTCTTTTTTTTTTTAAATAAGCTGAAAAATTTCTATAATTACTACTACTATATCATAAACTATTTTATTTCAACTTCTTTATATCATAAAGTATTTTATCTTCAACTTCTTTATTCAGTAAAAAATTCGAAATCTCTTCAATTTCCATTGTAAAATGAGAAAAGTATTTCAACATTTAAACTAAAATATTTTATTTTTAAAGTGAATTTGAATAAAAATGTATAACAAATTTTCATTTCTCTCGTATAAAGTGTTTCAGACAATAATACATCCAAATTTATATTAATTTTAATTTGCCTTATAGCTTCGGTGTAATACATTACACAAAAAATGTTAAACTACATTCTTGAAAATATTGTAAACATACTATAATACAAAATTACCAAATAGATAAAAACAAAAACACAACAAAAACAAAAACTACTGTTATTTCATTTATTTTATAATATTTAATTTATTTATTAAATTTATTTTACGATACACTCTATTTGATACATATGATAATATAATATTTTTCATAATATACCTAGAAATTTTGTTATACAATAGGAAATATAAAGAATATTTTATACATATTTGATACTCGTATTTTATTAAAAATTAAAAAAAAATTTATGTAATATTTTTATTGATTATTTTGCTTTATTATTATATTCACACTTCGTTAAAAATAAATAAAAAACACAAACCAATTAAAACTATTATACATTTTAATAGAATTTTAATACCATATAACAGTAATATAATAATATATTGAATTTCGAGTATACTTTTGTGTTACGAATATATATAAAAAAAATCTTATATTTATAATAACATACATTATTTATTTAATAAATTCAAAATACAATTATACACACTATAAATGAAAATATAAATATCTATATTAAATTTAAAGGAAAATTTTTAATTGCTTATCATACAAGATGATTTTACATAACTCTATACAATATTTTTTATATTTATAATATTATAATGTACTACAAAATATTGAAAGGCTATTTAAAAACAAATTGAATCAATTCCATAATTTATTATATTATTATATACATATCTACCTAATAAAATAAAGGAGTATAAAAATTAAAGATGTTCATTTTATTAAAACAAAGAAAAACAATAATTTTTATCTACATATACACATATTTAATATTATAAAATAATTATTTTTAATATTATAAAAAAAAATACAAATCATATATAATATTAAATAATAGCTTTTTACACAAAATTTTTTATATTATAATTTTATTTATTTTTTTTCACAATTTTTTTAATTATAATTCGAAAAATATTTCATTTACACAGATTTTATATTCAATTTGTTATCTGTTATATTTTCTTTTAATTTAGGTATATATAATAAAATTATTTTTTTTTTAAAATAACATACTCTTATAATTTTTGTTTTGTTACAAAATTTTTATAAAAAATTTACTCTTTACTATTATGTTATAACCAATATATTATAAAAAAGAAATATAATTAATATTATAAAAAAACATATGAAAACAATTAATTAAATATATATATGTATATATATATATATATATATATGTTAAAATCTATAAAATATTATACATAATTATTGTGTATGTTATATTATATAATATATATATATATATATATATATACAAATATAGGCAAGTGAAAAATGGACAAGTGTTCGTTATAGTACTGATTCAAGAAATAAAGTTAAAATTGAAAATCATATTTCATTGAATTCAAATTTAAATTTAAATGGATTCGGAAATGATGGAAGCTCAAATGGAAAAGGGAAATCAAAAATTATAGGACAGGAGGTAAAAATTAAAAAAAAATAAACAAAAAACAAATTTAAACAAAAAAAAAAAACAAAATATAAATAATTTAAATGAAAACAAAAACCTTTATTTTATATATATATATACAAAAATTAAATTATACTCTAATTCAAATTATAATTATTTTATTTTTAATTTTTATATTATGTAAAATATATACTTTATATTTATATAAACATAATTACATATATTATTATTTATTTTTTTGGCTTACAAATTATATTAAATTATTTGTGTTATATTGTGTTTCAATATTGTTAACAGAAGAACATGTCTAATACTAAGTCTATAACTTAAAATTTAAAAGTTTAATTTTGCTTTATTTTAATGATTGACGTTGTATAGCTTAAAGCAAAAATTTTTCAGCATAAAAATAAAGTTAAATATAAATTTCAACAAAGTATAGAAAATTTAAGACTAAAGAAGTATAGAAAATTAAACTAAATAAAAATTTAAAAATTGTTATTTAATTTAATTTTCCTGTTATATCAAATAAAAATTAAAATTTTACAGTTAAATGTTTTAAGAACTGCTTTAGCTTTTTTCGTTCCTCGTTTGATTTCCAATACAAGCTTTGTTAATAAGCTAAGAAATAAAAAATAAATTTAAATTAATGTACATATTATGCTTTGAAAAAAATTATAAGTTTAAAATAATGAAAGATTTTAGAAAATATTGTAAAATTTGCCTACATGTAACTTGTTAGTAATGCTATATGATAATTCTAATCTATTTTGATTATAATAAATCGGTAAGGTTTATCGATTTATTATAAAAGCGCTGGGTTCTGTTTAGAATTATTTTAGGATTTGAAAATGCAAGTTTAGATTTTACAATCAGACACTAATATTTAATACAGTTCCATATTCCTACGATATGATATTTCTGCTTAGGTATTTAACTGTTGGATATTGTTGATATCTACAAAGAATACTGTTAACTATATTTCCTTTTCTTGTTTCAATTTTTTACATAATTATTAACCATTCGTTTCTCTTAGTGTTATAGTAAATGGGAATGTAGAGATATGTAATTTTGAATTGATATGCCATGTGTGTGAAATTCCAAGGTTCTATTTTGCAAATTACTCGCACGTACTGATATTTAAGGCTTCCTTTTTATTATAGAGTAAAATAATTGCTACTGAAAAGGCAAATAGTAAATATTTAAATTCTTTATTCGATTTTTTTTACTTTTAATTAATTAAATATTTCAAAAATATCTTATGTTTAAAAAAAATGTTCAAGATTTCAAAATTATAAATTATTCTTATTCATTTCTATATATACATATATTATTTATTCATATGATTTATGTACATACTCGTAGTAATATAAATCACAATGAATAAATAATTTTAATAATTTCTTAATTGAATGTACAGACTAAAACCATTTATTCTATTTTAAAACAAGTTATAACAAAATTTCTATATAATCTGTATAATCTGTACTAAATCTATGTCTAACTATGTTATATGTTATATATATGTAAATATAATTATATAGTCTGTATAGGTATATGTGTATTTAGAAAATAACAATTTTAGTATTTCGTTTTTGAGTACAAGAGCACAACTTACAAGACTTGCAATATTAATTTTTTTATTATTGATTGGCTGACTTTCTTTTTTGAAGTGCAAGGACATTCATATAAATATGGTATGGTTCAATTATTTGCTATTTCAAATATTCTAATGAAAAATAATTATTATTAAACGTTGATATTTTTTAATAATTTTTTTAAGAATTTTATTAGATTATTTGAAAAATAAATTAATAAAATGAGGCTGTTAATTAAGCTAACCTTTTTTTTTGTCTTAAATGCTCATTGTCATTGAAGAATTCACTGTCGACTAAAATCAATTTAAATTTATATTCACATTGAATTCCTTTGATCTGGTTGCTTATAAAAATTCCATTCAATAAATTGTGTTAAAAATATTCAGAAACAAGGACCAGTATGACCGTTCAAAATATTTACTTTGTACACAATAATGTAATATTATACATTCTCATACATGTGAATAAAATTTTTTTCCTTATTTTGATTCCCTTAAGAAATACGCTATAGATACTTCAGAGATTATAATAAAAGATTTTGTTTTTTCTCTCAGGTCTTAAAATACAAACTATAAGAAAAGTAGAAGGTTTTTTTTTCATTCAAAATATACACAATATTTTCTTATATTAATTTTTTTTTTCATATACATCTTTCATCATCGTTGTCACAATCTTATGAACAATACATAGTACTCGTATATCGCGCTATTCCATTTTAATAAGATTGTGCCAAATATTTATTTTCTATACAGAAAATTTTCTGAGAAAATAAAATGTCGTGGTAACGGAATATAAAAATTTTAAATATAATGAAATTTATGATTTTATTTTTATCCTTATTTTAATTTTTCTTTAATTTATGTACAAAATAATAATAAAGGACCTAGTGTAATATAAAAATAATTGTCACTTTTTTTTCACTTTTCTTTTTTGTTTTCGTTTATTATAGAGCTCACAATACAAAAATGTACTCAAATACCCTTCATGAATTTTCTTTTCACTTTTTTTATGGTTCTTTATTTTTATTGCGATATACCATAATATCAAGGGTACATACATACATATATTCGCCTAATGTATTTGCTTTTTCATCTGTCAATTATTTTGGTATCTTATAATAATATGCATATAGTTGGCAAATTCAATTTGAACAATTATAATTATAATTTTAAATACAGCCAACTGCTCATGTATATGAGAGTATTACATTAGAATATAATTGTGTCTTTATTCTTTAAAATGAAGGCGAATTTTTTATTCAAATTCCGGATCAATGAAATCCTTTACAAATTCAAAAAAATTAAGTGGATTCGTATTTTAATATGCGGTATAATAGGAATTCAGTTGAAAAATTCCGAATGCTTTTAAGATTTTTTATAAAATCAAATTAAAAATCATTGTGTACAAATAGGGGTGCCGGACTTTAAGAAACAAAAATAGAACTCAAACTATAAGCACAAACATTTCTTTCATTTATTAACCATTTGAAATCAAAATTTTGCCACAAATTTGTTAAAGGTATGAAGAAAATAAAAATTTATTGTTCTAATGAAACGGGCCTACAACCAACTAACCATATTCTATTTCTATAGATTAAAATACTTTTCAGTCTTCTTATTATACCCGTACGAACGTATGTTCGAAGGGTATACTAAATTTGCCTTACCGTTTGTAACGCTAAGAAATAACGGTGTTAGATATAGACTCAAGTGTATGTTTTTGATCAGCGTCAAATTCTGAGTTGATTTAGCTTTGTCTGTCCGTCCGTCCGTCCGTCCGTCCGCCCGTCCGTCCGTCCGTCCGTCCGCCCGTCCGTCCGTCCGTCCGTCCGTCCGTCCGTCCGAACGATAACTCAAAAACTAATTGAGCTAAGTTCACCAAATTTTCACAAATGATTTATTGTAGTAAGTGCCAGAACCCTATTTAAATTGGACATGATCGGGGTACCGGTTGGGGTAGCTGCCATACAACTTCAAAATTTATTTGGCTATATCTCAGAAACTATAAAAGTTATGGTATTGAAATTTCACACAAACGAATATATTAGTAGGGCCATTATGCCCCATAAAAGTCGTTGAAATTACTTGGCTCCTTCTGGTACCTGCCATACAACTTCAAAAGTTATTTAACTATATCTCAGAAACTATAAAAGCTGTGATATTGAGATTTCACACAAGTGAATATATTAGTAGGGCCGATGTATCTGGTAAAAGTCGTTGAAATTACTTGGCTCCTTCTGGTACCTGCCATACAACTTCAAAAGTTATTTGACTATATTTCAGAAACTATTAAAGCTATGGTATTGAAATTTCACACAAACGAATATATTAGTAGGGCCAATGTGTCTCATAAAAGTCGTTAAAATTACTTGGCTCCTTCTGGTACCTGCCATACAACTTCAAAAGTTATTTGACTATATCACAGAAACTATAAAAGCTGTGATATTGAGATTTCACACAAGTGAGTATATTAGTAGGGCCGATGTGCTTGATAAAATTCGCTAAAATTTCTTGGCTCTTTTTGGTAGCTGCCATACAACATCAATAGTAGTTTGGCACAACCAGTATTTTGAATAACACATAGTACTGAAATTTTGCATAAATTAATATGGTAATACGGCAACTTAAAGTCATAGTCTGCCCCATAGTTAGTTATGGCACATTAGTTATTCGCAAATAGGATAACAAATTCGTACGGGTATCACAGAGTTGACAAGGTCAACTCTATTTTTTTCTCGTTTTTATTCTATTTTGAATTCTTAATTTATTTTGAGGAAAAAAGATAGAGAGAGAGAGAGAGACAAAAAAAATAAGAAAAAAATAAAACTAACAATAAAAGGCATGATATAAAAAAAAAAATATGAAGAAAATAAATATGTATACCACCTATTGGTTAAGACTCTTGTCAAACGCATTTTTCCTACTGTGATCTCTTAATATGGATGATCTGCTCTTATCTTAAGAGTCTCATCTTTTTTTCTTTTTCGGTCTTTCATCCATCTAATTTTTCTTGTTCTTTTTGTTTTTTATAATTTGGTTAAATATTTATTTTGTATAAGATTAAAGGGGATTTTTTTTAGCCTTTTTTTTTTTGTTATTCAACATACACACTTATATATGCTATATGCACACACACATACATATTATTATATTGGTCATACATTTTTATAATATATATATATATATATATGACTATAGCTTTAGTCTATATAATGATAATGGACAAAGATAGAATTTTACTATATATCGCACACGCTTTATACAATATTATATATACATACATGGATACGTGCATGCATGGTGTTAAGTAAAAATACAGAAAAAAGGAAAATCAATAAATTCAATATTTTATAATATAATAATATATTCAATAAAATATGAAGAATATACATGCTAGTGTAAATTAATTATTCAATATACTGTTCGTATCTAGGGACTAAAACGTTTTCTAAAAATTTCCTTCTTTATAATAAATGTATTTCTATGTATAGTACAGTAAAGTGGCTGTAAAATATACTATTTAAATAAGTTAGTATAGTAAATATGTTAGTATATAACTTTGTATATATCTCTAGTATATATTACATAATATCTGTAAAGAAATTTACATTCTCTCTAGCTGAAATTTTATTATTCAATAAAAACTACTGGCATAGTTTTTATTTTAAAAATTTCAATTCAAAATCAATAATTCGGAAAAAAGAATTTTGATTATTTTTATCGAAAAATATTTGGAAATTAAGCTTATGAGATTTTTTTTTTCAATTAATCATTTGATATACTTAAAATTTGCAGCACATAATCTGACAATTTAGAAATTTTGTAAAGATTACATTTTATAATAGAATATATAAAGCAATATATATTTGAATAAGTCTAGTGAAGATGTTCTTGATCACAAATCCTGATTGCTTCTATCCTAAAATTTAATACTTCAGTTCGTTTTGCAAAACTCCATTAATACATTTACTTTTATAATAAGTATTATAAATTCGAGACAAATATTATACGATTGTACCACATTATTAATACGATTGTACTACAGATTTGCGACATCGCACAGGGGAGGTGTGTAAAAGGATGTCTTTTGATGTAAAAGGATTATTTATTTTCAAATATCTAATCTATCTAGAACCCTAGTAATATTTGCCTAACTAAGAAAATTTGGGAAGGAAAAATTATTTAAATGAAAAAATCGTTTACTATAGTAAAAAAAAAAATCGATATTCAAGATTACAAAAGAATTACAAAAAAAAAAAAAATTTTTTTCCTTAATTAATTTTAAAAATACCTACATGGTTATTTATTTTGTTTACTAAATTTATTAAAATTAAATATTACATAGGTGTAGGTACCCATTTATAGGTATATGACTTACTATACATATTCCTATTAGTTTGAGGTTTTTTTTTTGTTTATAGAGAAAAAAAAAAAATTTGTTTTGGGTTTACAAAAATTAATATTGGATTAAAATTGTGCAAATTTAAAATTTAGGTTATGTTTTTTTGCAAAGTATAGGTAAATAGCAATAATTTTTTTAATCACTAGATTAAATATTTTTAATCACCAAAACAAGCACGAAGATAGTAATCATAAACATCATAAATTTGTATAGGTAAATTGCGTTTTTATTGGAATTCTGGAAAATTTTAATTACAATTTTATTAACGTCTATAGCCACGTAAAAACCTAATTTTTTCCAAAAGAATGTAGTGTTATATTTTATGTCTGGTAACATACTATTCTTGAAAATAAGCTTTAAAATAATTTTTGTTCTAAAATATGATAAATTTATCACAATATGCTGATTAAGAGTAAAATATAAATCAAATGTTATTTATTTAAAAAATTTAAAACTTTAAAAAATTAACATTATACGGTTCGTTAAGAGCTAACTAGCAAAAACCAACATTATATAAGTCAGTTATAATTACATAAATACCAAACTGTAAAGTTTTATATATACCCACACGTACATATATAGTTTAAAATACCCAGTATGCAATGGAAAAAAAATAATGTAGTCAAAAAAGTACTATGGGGACACCAAATAATAAATTATGTTAATTTTATAAAATACATTAACTTAATTACGACTATTATGCTTTTGATAAAAAAAATATACAAAAAAAAAAATAAAACCTTTGTGGTAGCAAAATTTTATTTTTTTATTATTTGAATGTGTACAGGGTATGTAATATTTTTTTGGATAGAGTATATTATTCATTTATGTTTATGTTATTACAATACAATGACATACCCATAGGTATATCGCAACATTATTATTACGTAATAAGTGTTATGCTAGAGTCTATTAAAGAATTATCTGCAAAGGAATTTAAGGAATTTTTTTTAAGACTTGAGAACCGTGTCAAAATAATTTACGTAATGTTATAGCAAAACAATTTTTATCGCGACCTCAAATTGTTTCTAAGATTTTATTTAGAAAAATATCAAGTTTTTAAGATCTGTTGAATTTTCTTAATTTTCGTCTTCATTTTGGTAATCGTAACAAAAACTTTGTAAATTTTAACAATGAATCTTACATTCTGTAAATAATTTTAATTCTTTACTTCTTGATTCAATTTTAGTACAACACATCACTTAGAGATTAGCCTTCTAAAATAATAATTTAGTAATAATACAAAAAAATGAAAAGTTTTGTTCGGATCACCCCGTATAAACTATGTTCTTTTGTGCTATAACCTTTATTATACTATAAATATTCTATCTTAATGACACATATTATTCTGAGTGTGCTATAATAAATAGGCATAATACATATATGCTTTAAGGAGTGTAAGCACTAACATTATATTAAACATATTATGTTTTACTAAAATAATGATCGTAATCCATTGTATATGTACATATACAAACGTGTATACAACTATATACCCAAATATTTAATTCTACATAAAACATACACTTTTTTTGATACATACACTTTCCATATTATGTAGGTAATGTCATTCATATTTAAATATTTCCTTATTATTGACAATAAAATCAATTTATGAATAGCTTGTATGATATTATTGTTCTGTACAATAAAATTACAATAACATATTTTAAATTAATTTTACATTTACATTTAAATACATACTTATATGGAAAATTAATATATATATTTACACATTACAAATAAGTGCTATAATAATATAAGTATGTACGTAGATGTCTAGATTGTATTAATATTTTTATAATAACAATATTATCCTTAATAATTTATTATAATATTTCATTCATAGAGTACTATTATATATTATACATATAAAATACTTGACTTATTTTTACCCATATGACTATTATGCTACATAATATTATATTTAAATTACTTTTAATTAAAAATACAATATATTATATTCAAAAATAAAAAAATATTTCTATATAATTAGCTATATTGAAAATTTAAAATAATATTATTATAATGTTCGGTCTGCAGATGGTATTTAAAAAAAAAACAAAAACAAAAAATAAACTTTAAAATTTAAAAACATCCTCCATTTACAACTTAAAATTTTATTGGTATATTTTAAAAAAATTTGTTTTTAAATTTATAAAATATACAATATAATTTTAAAAGAAATATTGTTTTTAAATTTTTAATTTATACTCACCACACTCATTCAATTACCACAGTATTCTTTGATATTTTGTTAATTTTAAAAGCTCGTCAAATATGCTAGTCAATTTTAATTTTTTAATAATTTTTGAAATTCTTCTTAAAAATTTAAAATAGTGGTATTATATGTTATGAGTTATGACTTATCTTTAGAGGAGATAGATCATAATCTTTCTCAGGATCCTGAATTATCTACCCAACTTATCGTTCGAGGAGAATTCAGGATCCTTGCTATGTAATTCGATTTTTGCGAAACGTCTTTCGTGTTTGCAAAAATTGAAAGGTCGAATTAGGTAGTAAGACCTCAGAAGAACTTTTAAGATAATTTTATTTTTGAAAAGCATTGGTCTCAGATTATAGTGTACAAAATAAATATGTTCATTAGAAATATTAAAGTATTACAAGTATACTTATACACCTACAATAATTTTTGTTAATTTTCAAACTAATCTCTGATATTCTATACATACTAATGTAGCGTTATTCCTTCGAAGTTCTCTCTACTTGAATTATTTATATACACATAAAATGTAAGCATTTTAAATTATGATATAAATGATATAAAATTTATTACGAGTACATACTAATTATTACAATAAATTATAAAAGAAAATTTTTAAATTCAAACCAATATGAAAAAAAATAAAAAATTTTTTTAGCGTTTTCTAAAGCAAAATTGTTAACATTAAAAACAAAGAATTGCAAAAATTATAGAGGAAAAAATTAAAAAAAAAAATATTTTTTTAAAAAAGTTTTACTAATAATTTTAAACTTTTTCATTTCAAGTTTTATTATAAAAATTTTTGTTATAAAATATAACCTTGAAGGAAACTTAGAGAAAACTATGAGAAAATTATTAAAAGTATAGGGAATGCGAAAATAAATTTTTTTTTTCATTATTGGTTAGGAATTATTGTTCAAAATCTTCATATTTTTCTATGTTACACAGAACACGCACGAGGAAATTTTCAAAAACATTAAAGTCGTAAAGGGAAAAAATTAAAAAATATTTTTTAATAAAAATTTATAATTAGAAATTTTTTGACAAATTTAAAATTTATATCTTAAGAAACTACAGTTGCGATTATTAAATAAGAACCTTGTATATATCTATATTTTATAATTTATAGTTACGTGGAGTGGGGCTTTTAAGAAGCACACGTTCACGAATAAATTGACATCGTTTAACCAAAATATTTTCATTCGTTTTAAAATATTTACAAAACCCAAAGTAAGTTTTTTGCATTTATTTAATCTTTTTCTATGATAAAAAAAATTAATATTCCTAGAACGTTATTCAACTATATTTCAGTAGAAAACTTCACAAAATCTTCATTAAGAAATTACAAGAAAAAAATGCATTATGTATTATGATTGAGCCTTCAAAATTATAATTAAAACATAGTTGTATAACTTGCGAAATAAAAAATTTATAAATAATTAAAATTAATTTAATATGGTAAGAAGGAACGCGAGCATCCTTTTTACCATATCACGCAACAATTTTCACCAATCGTACATTCCCGTAGCAATAAGAAAATATCAAACATATATAGATTAAAAACACGAAAGTAATGTCTCATTAGCCAGACTATTGTAACAAAGTTATAGAATTACTTCAATTATGAGTGAGAATCAGAAAATAAGTTTCTAAAGTACTGATTTAAAAATATATTATGAAATTTATAGTACTCCCTTGAATGTATGGGGCAAGTGTATCTGAATTTTAAATAATTTAAATATTTCTTTATTTTTTTAAAAATTTAAAATTTTTACTATTCAAAAATAATTTTTAAGATCACTGCATATTATGCCCAAGGATATAAATCTGCGAAAAATATTTATACCAAATAGATTTTCCTTGAAATTTTTTTTTACAGATTGTATGAAATATCAAACAAAATATTTTAATAAGCCATTTTTAAAAAGTAACTTAAAAAAAAATAAATAAAAAAAGTCTTTTAAGTTACCAACAGAAAACAACTTCAATATTGTCTTGTATATAGTACCATTAATTATTTATTATTACCTGTATATCGTACTTACATATATACGCCTATTTGAAAATATTTTCCGAACATATAATTAAAAAACTTTCGTTGCTGCGATGAATGGAAACTGTGTATAACTACAAAGATTTTTTGTTTTTAATATTTAAGTGGGAGGCAAGACGACGCGTCATTCTAGGAAATTTAAAAAAAAAAAATTTATTTCAAAATTTTTTTTTATAATAAATTTTAATATATTTTGTTTTGAAACAAAGACAATTATTTGCTTGAGTTATTACAATTTTTTTTCTTATTCTTTTATTTTTAAAAATAAAATATTTTTTTTTTTATTATTAGAACTAAAAATAAGAATTGCTAATGGAATACTAAGGAGTAAACTTTCTAAAAGAAAGGAACGGAAAAAAATTTTTCTTTTGTAATTATTTTTGTACTCATTGCAAAAAAATACTCTGTACTCATTTTGAAAGAAAAACAAAAAATAAAACTTTAAAAATATTTATTTAATTATTTTTTTTTTTAATGATTGCAGTAATTAATTGTGAAAAAATAAAAAGTTCTAAATTATGTATGAATAATTGTAAAAGTAATTTAAAATTTTCTTGTATCACCTTTTTCACAAAAGTAATATCATTCTTTTGCTACAAAGTTTCATAAAAAATTAATATATATATACATATATTTAATTACTACAAGCTCAGTGATAAAAAAGTGTTCATCTGTACAACTTTGTTTTGTAGGGCGTTTTAATTTTATATCTTATAGAAATGAAGTTCTCTCTCGTTGAACTCGAAGTGAACTTTAAATAGTTGAAAAATAGGTAAAAAATTTTTGGGTCAAAGAGACATAAAAATTTCAATTTTCAAAATAATTTAAAGTACTAAATAACAATTTCTATATATAAAATTATCATCTAGGAAAGTACTGACCTAATTACAACCTGAGAAAAAATAATTTTGCATTGAAATTAATTGACATAAAATTTATTTGATTGCATTTAACCACTAATTCATGAAAATTTTTATTTAAAACTTTTTGATCTAAAAAAATATAAAAATACCTTTTGATATTTTTGGGTACTTTACTGGGAAGTGTTTTGAATTTTCCATGTAAAAATTTTATATTTTAGGTGAAGTAAAAAGTTTTCATAGAAATTGTAACAGCATAGCTTCTTGGTAAAATAAAAATTTCCGGAAAACAAGCATTTAAGAAAAAAACTGTTAAGAAAAAAAAAACTTATATTTTAATTGAGTCAAGCACAATCTTTAAAGCTATTGTCTAGGCTCAATACAGAATATTAGAATATAGAACTATATAATAAATATAAATTTATTATAAATCAATGTCCTCAATGTATTTGATAGAAGTAGATTCAATCTTGAAATTTTTTAATTCTAAATATCAATTAAGAGGAATTGTTTCCCTAAAAGTATGCAATTTTTAATTTACCCAATTTTCAGTAAAACGATTAATAAATTATTTTAATTTAAAAAATTACGATATTAGTTTAAAAAAATTACGGTATTTAAAAATTGAGACTTAAATTAAATATTTTTGGAGTTTGTTAAGATTTTAGCTTAATATTAATGAAAACGCTGTAATATTTTAACATAAAATTTTTAAGGGAAGTACCGACTAACTATTTCGCAAAAATAAATTTATATTTAATATAATAAACTTTTCTCTTAAATTAATTTTAACTCTTTCAGATTATATGAAATATCCATTAGTAATCACAATACTTTTACTCATAATCGAACATTTTTATGGTTCGCATATCATGATAAATGTATAGCTATATTGTATATAAAACGTCATCATACCAAATATAGAACTGAATAATTGCGACATAATATATAATGTTTATATTATAAGTATTTTATTACAATTAAATTTAATTGCCAAATTTTACTATTTTATCACCTGCTTTACACTTTCGTTTGAATTGTGCAATGATTTTTTTTTTTTTGTTTTTTTCGTTAATAAATTTTGCACATGCCAATTATGCTTAATAGATTTGGTGTGCATATTTTTATATGTACATATACTTATTACAAATAGCTAATTAATTTTTTTACAAATTTATCAAAAAGAAACAAAAAATTTAAGCTATAATATGTTTATATGATATGCTTACAAATGCTTGTAATTATTGAGTAAATATCTAATTTATTGTGTCAAAGAGTACAAATTATTTTCATTGAAATATGGTTGACACTGCTATATAGTTAATTCAATTTAATTAATATATATTACTGTTTTATTACATATATATTTAGCTAAACTTTGATTAAATTTTTGAAATTAATTGTATTGTAATATATTTTTAATTGTTTGCTATCACCCACTAATTATAACCAATTTAATTTTAAATTTAATCAATTAAAATATTTTAATGAAATTCTTACTATTTGAATGTACATAATATTATGTATATAAATTTAAACTATTTACATAATTGAAAATATTTACTAATCAATAGGAAATATTTCATCAATTACTTCTTTGACTGATGATTGAAATTTTCGAATATTTTTATTCAAGGTCCTTGTTTTTAATACTTTAAAAAGAATTGAATCAATTTGAACTTATAAATTAATAATGCTTATTTTAATGAAAACAATAGGTTATTTTTATCTTTATTGTAAATATTTTTTTTTTAAACAGCTGCAAATATAAATTTAAAGCGTACAGTATTTTTATTAAATTTATGATAGAAATTAAATTAATAGCAATAATTGAGGTTCGTTTGAAATATTTTTAGGTCACGGTCAAATTAAAAAATGGCTAAAGTACCATATATACTTCATATACTTTAACCAACAAGTACTTTTAAATTATTCATTGTTATTTATACAGGGTGTTTTTTTTGAAGATTTACAATTTATATGATTAAATTATATTGATTTTTCAAGTAATTTACAAATTAAATTAATATTTAATATAATAATGAAATTATAAATTAAGTATTTGTTATTTAAACCATTTAATTAGTATACTTGAATATAAAATAAATAATTAAATTTTAATTCATATTATTATTCAAAATATTAAAAAACCAAAAATTTATAATATTGATTTTTCGAAATTAGTCGAAATTTTTGTAAGAAAATTTCTGAGACAAATAAAATTTTGAAAAATCAATGAATTAATTTCCAACATAATATGAAATTATAAAATTTTGTAAATATTATTTTTGGTCTCAAAAAATATAAGCTTATCTAAATATACCCTGTAATATAAGTTAATAATGTGCTTTGCATGTTTTTAAACCTTGCATAAAATATTTAATCACATACAATAATAATTATTATAGTAAAAGAAGAACACACATAATAAACACATGCTTCTAGCTAGTATTGATTTGATTTTAATCTGAGCAAAAAAAAAAAATTAAAAACGACCACCACAAACTGAGGTGTCTTTTATATTCGTTTATGTTCTAGAACCAAGATTTAATACTATACTCATATGCATATAATATGTCGATCATGGCGTGTGAAAAATATGAAAAAAAACAAATATATAAAAATGAAAATTAAACTGCTGGATTTACTCACATGTGAAAGCTATTAAAAAATGTTATTGCATAAAATTAAAATTACATGTTTTTTTTTTTTTTTAAATTTTCCTTCTTTTTTCACATTTATTTTGTTTATAATTCATTTTCCAAGTAACAAGGACATTACACTTTATTACAAAAAGTTATAAACTACATAATTTTTTTTCCTTTCGTTTTTATTTTATTAGAAATGAAAGAAAAAATATATGCTTTTTTATTATTTTTAACTTGCGTGATTAAATGGAAATGTATTAGGGGTCAGATACAATAAAAAACTGTTAATCAACTCAAAATATTTTATAAATTTACAAATATACACGAACACACATACTTGCTAGTTTCTTTACTGTAGGTACAAAAAAAAAATTTTTTTTCTTCATTTACAGTTTACTTTAATTTTTTGTAATTTCTGTTTTCATTATCCTTAAAAAACAAAAACAAAATAAATTTTGTATGAGATCAGCATTATAAAATTATCTAATACAAAGTTAAAAATATCGTATATAATATTGTTGAAACTAAATACTTTTAAAAGGACATTTTACAAAATGAAAAAAAAATTATTATTTAAAAAAAAAAAGGTTTTTTTTATTTTTTAAAAGGGTCATTAATTAAATCCAAGATAACCGAGTAAATAAAGAATATAAATTTGACTGAACATGTAGATATTACAGAAATAAAATGAAAAATATTCTTGCTATATAAAATACAAACACGACCCACCAATATATATAAATTTGCCATATGCCATATTTTGGAATTGCAGCTGCAATTTTATAACCACATAAATCCATTAAAATTGTTTAAGTTTAAAATTCAACAAAGGAAAATAATATTGCATCTAATTAGTTTTAACTGTGACTTATTAGTATTTTATTAAACATAATATGTAATTTATTTTTAGTAAATATTAAAAAATTACTTTAATAGAATTATTTAAAGGTCTAACTCTATTCAGTAATTTTAAATTACTAAGTATTTGATTAAAAAGTATTAATTTTCTTTACATGTTTTCGACTACTTCAAATTTTTAAATAAAATATTAAGTCGTAATTGTTTAAAATACACCAGTTTCAATTGGATGCCTTTATAACATTCAGAGAGTTGAAATGCTATTAAACTTTAATTTGATAAAATTTTTTTTTAATCCAAAGTACAAATTTTTAATCCAATTGTAAGCCGAAATGTTTAACTCAAAGCAACTACTTATATTTCCCTGAATTATACTGTTTAAACGTCATTTAATAAAAAAAAAAAACAAAAATTAACTAAGATTTTAAAATTAGGATTATTTCTAAATTAACAACGTTGTTATGTATTTAAAATACTCGAATTACAATCACATTTAAAATATATCAAATTTCAAACGCAAACTTTAATATTAAATTTTGAAAATATTTTATATAAATTCAAAACAATTGTAAAATTCGAAAATAAAATTACAATTTTTCAAATTTATTTTTTCTCATTTCAAAATATTTGTCTTTAAATTTCTACTTCCAACAACAGCAAGAATTGACATTCTTTTTTAAAAAATATTCCTCCTTCACATACAAAAGTTCCGAATGGAACATAAAAAGTAACATTAACGTATACAAAAAAAAAAAATTTATCGATTTTCTTTCACTTCATTAAAAACATATTGCAGACTTTGAGGCTACAACATGAACTTGGCATGCTATCACGCTCTAAATTAATTTGTTTTTTTTTTTTTTTTTCAAATAAAAGCATACCATTAAATACCATATAAATAGCACAGTATAGTGTTAAATAAAAATGAACAATTTAATACAATATAAACCTGTTATACAAAAAAATTAATACAAGTCCTTTTTTAATAATGAATAATTTTTCACTAGCTAGCCTGTATTCATTTAGATGACAATGTTTTTTTGTTTCAAATTTTATTTTTCAACATTCACAAAATTAATTAGTGGAAAACTATCATTGTTAACAGATGAAAATTATTTTTTCCCTTTCTCTTTTACTTTTTATTGTCATCTTAATAATGTTGCCAATAAAATTATTAGGTAAAGAATGTTAACACTCTGCTTTGTATTCTTACATTATTGAATTTATGATATTATTAAGTCACAATTCTTAAAGTATAACAAATTGATTTAAATAATATTAAATAAATTATTGTTCTCATATTCAAATTCAATTTGTTATTACCTAGCAATAAATTTTTTGATTTATTGAATTGATGGTGAGAAGAAAATTCTGTTATAGAACACCACATATTTTAAGATTGAAATTTCTTCGGAAAATCAGATTCATTTTCAATAATAATTTAATGAATTATTAAATTTTCATTTGCAATGAAAACTAATTTTGATAATTATTCGGAAACTAATTAATTTTTATATACAATAATTTTTATATGATATTGCAAATTTACAGAGGCCCGATCAGTAATAATGTACAGTTTAACAAATTATTTATGATATAATTAAGATTCCATAAAGTATTTCAGTTAACTTGCATTCACCTAAGTCTTTACAAGAAATTTACTTTTATTGCAGCCTTTAATAAATAACACTCATTAAATCAATAGTAAGCATTTTGTTATCTTAAACCTACAATATTTTTCAGCTCCAAAATTATTAAATTCTGACTAAAAATTACACTTCGGAGTAAAAACATCCTCTTCTCTGTTTTCAATGAAGATAATAAATATTGATAAAATATCATTGTTAATATTTTAATTTAAAAATTTATTAATGGTTTTTCACAAAATTTTCTCATTTGTTTCAAAATTGTTATTGTAATTTTATTGACTATTATGGAAAAAATCCGTTTTTAAGAAAGAAATTAAATAACCGCAAAATACTTTCATTTTGTACTCTACGATAAATTAATAATAATTATTTAAGTTAATTTCCATTCTGTGTGTGTGTGTAACCAGAATATTTAACGACAATAAAACTATAATTAAAGTCCGAGCACAGAACAACAGGGATTATTTTAAAATAAAAGAATTTTTTAAAGCAAAGCATCCAAACAAAAAAAAAAAACATAAAATTAGTGTGTGTGTACTCGAAATATTTTGATATAAAATTGTATAATTATAGTTCTATATATTCTTTTACTTTACGATTGTGAATATTACATTTCCTTTATAAAAGACAATTGTTAATTATTACCGTATAATTATATTAAATAAATTATAAATTAATTAAACTCATATAATATTAAATCAAAATTACATTAACGATAATTATAATTTTTTGAAAAAAAAAAAAAAACTCTTCAATTTAATTTAATTATTTTGAAATTAATTTAAAATTATAAAAAAGCTATTATTATACAAAAATATTATTTAATAAATATTAAAAGAATTTTCTTTTTATTAATTTTTTCATAAATTTTATATTTGCTTAGGTATTATCACTTGGTGCTGATGTCCTGCCTGAATATAAAATGCAAAGTCCTAGTGTACATAAATGGACAATATTACATTATTCACCATTTAAGGCGGTGTGGGATTGGTTAATTTTAATTTTAGTAATGTATACAGCAATTTTTACACCATATGTAGCTGCTTTTTTACTCGGTGAACCTGATTATAATCAGCGACGTAATAATAAGTATATTCATAACGATCCAATTGTGATAGTCGATTTAATTGGTAAGTCAAAAACCTAAAAAAAAAAATTAGAGATTATAGTTTTGGAAAATTAAATGCGTATTTAAATTTCTTTCCAAATATTTTATTCCATTATACTAAATGTATGTATATACAATTTATGATATCCGTACAAACGTATGTTCGAAAGATATAATAAATTTGCCTGACCGTTTGTATTTTTTACCTAACGCTAAAAAATAATGGTCTAAGATATAGATTCAAGTATATTTAATCTGACTCGATTTAAGTATTTTTTTTCATGTTCATCCGCCCGTCCCTATGATAACAAAAAAAGCAACTGAGCTAAATTTTTCAAATTTTTTTAAATTATTTACGAGTATTATAGTAAATTCTAGAACTCTATGTAAATTGATTAATTTACTACTTGTGGTAACTAATATACAACTTCATAAGCTTTTTGTTCATAGTTGAAAAACTATTGAAGCTGCAAAGCTTAAACAATTGTTGGTGATGTGAATATCATTTTCAGTAAAATTCTTCAAAAAATTATGGGTTTATATAAAATGCAATTAGACACGAAAAGCAACAGGTTGTATGACATTAAACGTCAATCATCTCCGACATATAAAATCAATTATTCGTTCGGGTATCTCAGAGCTGACACGGTCAACTTTATCTTTTCGCGTTTAATTTAACTTTAAGGCAACTTTTTTTTTGTTTAAAACATTTTCACATTTATAAAATGTGACCGTATGTTTCATAAAGTCATTTGTCCGTAAAATGTTTTAGTCACTCATTTAAAAAATTTTGAATGTTTATTAAAAAACAAAATACGCATATATTGTGTATAAATTCGAATTCTAAATTAAATTCAAAATAAACTTTTTAAATCAACATTTATAAGAAAAATATGTTTGAGAAATAAAAATATGGTGAACCTTTTGTCACCACATCAAATTCATTTTTAATTTAATTAAATTTATTTTTTTTCCCAACATATATGATGTGACAAAATGAACAAAAATATATCCTTTTTAAGTTTTTTAATCCTAGTATATTTTTGATTGATTGAGCATTAAAATTTCGTAATGGTTTGTGGCTATTTTTTTTATTAAATTCAAAATTTTAAAATTATAAATTTTTGAGGAAATTTTAACAGAATTTTAGCAGTAATGAATCCCATTTTGGTAAAGCAAAATTGTAACGTTATTTGGTTTATTTTTGTTTGCTTTCTAAATGGTTGCTAATTAACTATGAAGTAAACTGAAAGCATCAGAAGTAAAATTTTTCTATTTCAAGATCCTTTTTTTTTGTCAGTCTAGAATTTTTCGTCCTATTTGCTCATCGACGTTTTAATTTCATCCTTATAATTTAATTTTTGTTTCTATTTACTTGATTTTTTACATTACTAGTATTTTAACTTTTGTACTAGTATGTAGTTTCTTAAAGACGACTTCCGAGGAAAAAGAAGCTAATCTGTTATTGAATTAAGAGAAGTTAATCTGTTTATGCATTCATTATAAATAGCAGTTTAACGAACCGATTAGCAGGTTTTTTAATTAATGGGGAAAAATTTTTTAAATTATTTTTAAATTTTTCAAATTTAAAATTAAAATGAAATTTAATATACAGAAAAAATCTAAAATATTTTCATTTTAATTACATATTAAAATTTTCGATCAAATGTGGGGTTGCAAGAAAAATATAACTAAATTAGTTAATTTAAGAAAATTCGCGTAAAACAATTATACACAAACTTACATTTATAAATATCACAATTTATTTATTAATTTCTTATATTTTACTTTCAATTATTTTCTTAGTGGATGTAACATTTGTGATAGATATATTAATAAATTTTCGCACAACATTCGTTAATGGCCAGGACGAAGTCGTTTCACATCCTGGACGAATAGCAGTACACTATTTAAGTGGATGGTTTCTTATTGATTTAGTAGCCGCAATACCATTTGATTTATTATTAGTTGGTAGCGATACTGATGAGGTAAGTCTAAAAGTTTTTATTTATGTTAAATATTATTATATTATATTATATAAGTATAATAATTATATACTGTTATATTTTTACAAATTATATTATATTATATTAAAATAAAATTAATATAAATAAATGAATAAATAAAAGTAAAAATAAAAATCTAATTTATTTATAAAATTTAATATAAAACATTTTATCAAGTTAATAAATTAATATATATATATATATATTATATTATATATTTTTTTTTTAATTAAATTGTGATATATTTGAATAGGTAATAAAATTATTAATTTGTTAATGTAATTTTATAATTTGATAGAGTTTTTCATTTTGTTTTTTATTGGTTTTATTAGTTTTCTTTTAAATTTGCAATTAAATTAATTTTTAAAACTTTTTCATTTAACTTGGTTAATATTCTTTTATGTAAGTTTCTTTTTTTATTTATATATGAGAATAATAATTTTTAAAAGAAAATTAAAATTTTAGAAATCAAATACTATAGTTATTAACGCCCTTCCCATAATGCTAGTTTAAAAAAAAAATGGAAAAATATGTTTCAATTTGTAAAATGGAAAATAAATAAATGCTAAGAAGTTTCAATTATAAGAATGCTGTTCTTTCGATACTAAGCATTTTAAATTTTTTATTGTAAACGGAAACGTTTTCAGATACAATTTTCTTCACATTAAATACAATTAAATTTTTACAATTAATTTTTGTTCTTAAAATAGTTTTGTGTATACATTAGAAACTTAAAAATATTATACGAGTACTAAAGGATATCTTAATTCTCTTTCGACGAAAATGTTTTCTTATAACAGAAACTTTGATTATAAATTGACAAAAAATTATAGTAATAAAAAAACAATTAAGTTTTTGTTCCTACATTTTCTAAATTTTTTAAAGTTTCATGTATAACGTTAATGTTAAATTTAAAAGGTTTCTCAAAATGAAATTCGAGGTATTGGAACGAGTGATCAATTCAACTACAAGAAGAAATATCAATCAAAATTCAGCTATAAATTCTATTTATTATAATGAAGGTGTAAATGGAAACAAATTTCATACAGATTAAAATTAAAACATCAACACCACATATATATAAATTAAGCAGAAGAACCTAAATTTTGAATTAAATTAAAATTTCAGATATTTTTGTCCTCTAAAATTTTTTCAGTTTCACTATAGAATATTTGAAGAATTGCAGTTCCCTATTCAATCGATAATTTTTAATAATAAATAATATGACTAGTTATATTGAATAATTTTATTTCTTAGCATTTTATCTTCATTTTACAAATGTATTCATATTTTTTTTAAAGTAAATAATGTAAATAAATTTTTATAGTATCAATGTGTATTAATGTTCATATAAATTAGGTGAAAATAATTTAGAATTCTCAAAACTTCATAATAACATTTATCTATATAATTTTATTTCAAAAACCAATAAACCAAAAAAAAAAATTATAAAAAAAGAATTATGAATAATTATTTTAGGTGGTGTTAGAATTGAAACTTTAAAGTTTTAATTAAACTACAAGTATATACCTAGGAATTAGTAATTAATAAATCAATAGAAATGAAAATAATTAATTTTATATATTCTTTTTATATATATATATATTAAAATAAAATAAAAATAAAATCCTCATATCCAGTTCAATATTATACATTTAATTTAGCATTCTTATTAACTAAAGTAACAATAACTACCTTAAACCTTATAAATGATGAAGGTAATTTAAAAAAAATAAAAAGAAATCATTAACAATAGTGGGCAAAATATATAAAAAAAAAACAAGTGTATGATGTTTCAGCATAATATTTTTTAATAAATGAAAATTTTAGAAGAAAAAACGAATTAGAAATTATGAGAGTATGAATGTTGAAAAGGATCTATTTTATTTAGTTTCCATACCTGAAAATTTAATAATTTGAACCGAAATTTCCAACAAGAAAATGAAAGAAAATTGTATAAAAAATTTTCTTATTTATAATTCTTACTTAAAATTCGAAATTCAAATAAATGACAATGACAACAAATTAAATTTTAAGCATAACTCTATCGTACTGCATAATACTATATATATAAAGAAAAATTAATTAATTTTCAAATGAATATTAATTAAAAATATAAAATATTGAGCATATACATTTCTGTTATCCTGAAACAAGATATTAAAAATAACAAAAACAAAATGAAATACGATTAGTTCATCGATATTTTGCTTATATTTCTATAAAACAACTAACTTACTGGAGCCTTTCTATGTAATTCGATTTTCGTAGCTGTAGAAATGGAAAGGTAAGGTAGTACAATAGAAATTGTTTGGTGCCACTTTACCATGCTTACGAAAAAGAATATCATTTCATAAAAATTGAATTTTGAAATTCGAAATTCCCCAAATTTCGATATTCATATTCTACATACACTCTCCAATTGATCGAAAAAATATTATGCTGAATTTCATCTTGTACTCGTATCATATACAACTTCGATATTATAGCTTTTTTCATTCCAAAATTTTAACCATAATGTTATCATACTTTTAAATTTAAAATATTAAAAATTGATTTTCAAAAAAAAAAAAAAAAGAAAAATCATAGGAGTTTTGTTATTGTTCGAAAACGTTTTATATTTTATATTAGACAGTTTCTGTGTTTTTTTTTTTCAATGTTTCAAATTCAAATTCTATATTATATTACATATTTTATATATTAAAAAATAATTAACTTGTTATTTAAAAATTGTTTAGAAAATAATATTCAAATTTTTTTAATCAAATAAAATGATTGTTTTATATTTTTTATATTGGTTTTTGATTTGTTCATTCTGGTTCTTTTTGTTTTGGGTTCTTTTAACTTGTTTGTTTCGGTTATTCGTTTTTTGTTTTTTGTTCTTTTCTTATCCATTATATACAATTGAGCATGTTTGTTGTTTTTGTTTTTTCATTAAGAAAATGGAATTTATATAATATGTTTTTTTTTGTTTTTAAAGTTTTAAGTTTTACATTTCTTTTATATAAAGTGAAGTGTTTAATAATATTAATTTTTAAGAGTAATAATTTTTTGGTTTCTGTTTCTGTTTTATATTATTCATTAATTTTGTGCATTGTTGTGATCATTTGTATTATATAATTATATATATACATACTCATATTTCAATAAAAATAAAAGATTAATATTTTTTAACAAATAATAACTATTATGAAAAAAAGAGTCATATATCTACATATTTACAAAGAGTAAATCATTCATAATTCTATTGTTTGTTTTTTTTTTTTTATTTTAATAACATAATAATATTATTACATATATTATAAATATGTTAATTAAATTAAATTTTTACGAATTTAATTAACATAATATTATTAACTAAAATTTAATTACAATAATTTGTTATTTTTATAACATTAAAATATTGGTGTTTTACTATATATACTTCATATATTATTCTATATATATATATATGTATATATATAAATATTTTATTATATTGTAATTATATTTTTTACATTAAATGTTTGTTGTACTTAATTTATTTCTATATATGAAAAATAAATATTAAAAAAATTAAAAATATTCAACAAAATTTATTAAATATTAAAATATCAACTATATTTATATAATATATAAGAGGTTGATTCTAATACAAATTATTCAATAAAAAATTTATTGAAAAGAATATAAAAATTTGTATTAATTTAAAATACATTTGATATCTATTTTATATACTCGAATAGATAACAAAATTATTATTTATTTTTAACATTTTTGTTTTTCATTTAAAAAAAAAAATTTCTCTTACTTTTATCAATTATTTTAATTTCGATTTAATTTTTTTTTATTATTTTAATTTAATCATTTATATTATATAAGAATATTATTAATATTCATTCATATAATGTATATTAGGGCTTGGAAATATTAAATACAATATAAGAATAGCTATATAAAAAAATTGAAAAAAAAAATTAAATAAAATTAATTAGGGTTTGTATTTGATAATTTATTATTTACAAAAAAAAAAAATATCAAAGACTTTTCATTTAACATTTTATTTAAAATAGAATTTAATTTTAAATTTATAAATTTAATTTCATTTTATATTATTTTGTGTCTATTATTTTTACTACATTTAAAAAGATTTATAGCGAATTTTTATTTAACATCGCATTATTTAACTTTTTTTTTCTTATTTTATTATACCTAATTTTATTTTGTATACTAATATTGTTTGTCAATAACCAATTTAATTCGCTTACCTATTTATTTATTTCTAAAATAAATTTTAATATTTTATTTTAATTTTTTTTTCTTAATTACGATAAATGTGTGGAAAATTAATCATTGTTATTTTGAGAAGAAATTTCATTTAATAATGTTGTCTTCATAAAAAAAAAGGACATAAATTTTCATTTAAATAATTTTAACGATATACTTACGATATACATAATATCGTAATACTAATTAAATAATATCGTATATCGTACATAATGCACAATATCGTATATCGTAAGTATATCGTTTGATACGATGTAAAAATTTCAAAATGATTCAAATGATTTGTTTTTCACAATAAAAATTAATTTTTAATTATTTTTTATTTTTCTTTTGTTAATTTTTTCTATTTCTCATCGGTTTTTAAAACGATTTTATTTATTTTTTCTCATTTGTTTTATGTATAAAAAATAATGCTTTACATCTTGAATGTTTAGAATGTAATTGAAAAAATCACTGTAAATATTTTTCAATACGACTACCTATATACCTAATATTATTATATAAAGAGTATTTAAATAAATAATTAAAAAAAAAAACAGAAATGAAAAAATAATAATATTAATAATAATTCAGTGTTTAAATGAGATTTTATCAAAATAAAATTGCTCTTCAAATTTGTCGAATCGATTCATTTTAATTTATAATTATACGTATTATATATGTATAATGATATTAAACATTTATTGACAATTTTTTTTCTAATTTTTCATCTCTACTTATTTTTTTAATTTTTATTGGAATAATATGCAAATTTACTTGATTATTGATATGCTGAGCTATTCATTTTTGTAAAAATATCAAATCAGTATATTACTATACATTATAAAAATTAATTAATTAAAATTATTACATTAAAACATGTTTTAGCGAAAATCTTAGCGAAAAAAAATATAACAGATTGATTTCTTTTTTGCGGCTGCAATATTTATAGCACAAATTTTATTATCAGAAAATTTAAAATTGGATTAAATTAAAACTGACTTTTGCAGCTTCATTTATCATAATTAAATTTTTTAAATAATAATTTAAGGATAATTAAAATTTTTGTATTTACAAATATTTTTTTTAAAAATCTGGATTTTATAACTAGATATAATGAAAAACAAAAATTTTCTTTCATAAATTTGTGATATATAAAAAAAGTATTAATAATAAGAGTTGAAATTTTTTATGAAATGAAAGTATTTAAGGCGAAAATAATCGCTGACTTATTTTAAATTTTATTTTATTTCATAATTGTTGTACCAATTTTTATTAAATTTTTACTAATAATTCAATATGTTTTGAATATTGTATAAGTTATGGGCATTTATGTACCTCTCTATATGTATTACTTAATTTTTTTGATTCGTACATAATTGTGTACTATTTATAATTGTTTATGTGTCCTCTTATAATTTTATTTTTATCGTTATTTATTAGAAATCAGAATATTAGTTGATATTATTCAGTTAAAATATTGATTTAATATGAGTAAGAATTGGGGTTCAAAATAAAAATAAAATTTAAGTTACTTGCATTAAAAAAACATTTTCTTTTATTTTATAATTTATTAATAATGCCCTTAGACTGGGAAATTGATTACGAAAATTAAAATTTCATGTAATTCATATAATATTTTTCCGTCTTCAGGATTCCCTTGTTTTAATTATATCTATATAATTTTTAATGAGAGTGTTGTATAATATATTGAGCTTTAAATATACAAAAAATTCAAAACTCGATTCATTTATAAATATTATTGATGAGGTACAAACAAGTATAGTTTCTGTAAGAATTTTAGAATATTTCTTATAAGATTTAATAATACATAAATAAAAATCTACACGTTGTGTTTTCAATTAGTAATGCAGTAAAATATAAAAGCCTTTCTCTCAGTTTTTAACTTTATTATATATTTTACTTTATGTATTACAACATTTATTAAATAAACTGATAATAATAGAATTAAAAGAATTTTTAAAATAATTTTTTGTTTTGCTTTAATTTCTATTTAAAATAAATATATAATTTTCAAATCTTCTATATAATAAATAGAACTGTTTGAGAAATTATTTCATACAAAAATTGAACTCATTTAAATTATTGAATTATATTATTAATATTCATTAATATTGCATTCATAATATTAAGGAAAAAAAAGCAAACAATATTTAAAAATAATTTTCTAATTTTATCCTTTTTTATTTTTTGTATTTTAAAAAAGAAAACTCACATTTTTTTTTTCATTTAAAATCATTTTTGTTTTTATTAAAAATTTTAATTCAATTATTTTTTTATATATTAATCATAAATATATTTTCATTTGTTTTTTGATTAATAAAATATTTTTAAATATTCAAAACAGAAAAAAAAAATTTTCTTCATTTTTTCATTTTTTAATGTTTTTTCACATTCTTTTTAAAAAATAATATGTTTTCTATTAAATGTTTTGTTTTTGCCTATGTTTTGTTTTTTATTATTTTCTGTGATAATTACAAGTCAAATTAACTTATAGTTTCTTTTTCTTTTCTTTTAATAATCGACGTATTAAAACAGCTTGGCTTGGACAAAGATGAGGTATTGTGAATAAAAAAAAAAGGATAAATAAAATAAAAAAAAAACAATAAACAAAAAATATATATTAATTTTTTTTTCCAAGAAAAAAACAATGAACATTTTAAAAAGCAAAAGCAAAGAATATAACAAAAAAAAAAAAAAAAAAAAAAAAAAATAAACTCTAACTCCAAATTATTAACAATTTCATTTAAATTTTATTTAATATATATGTATATGTACGTATATATGAATATATTAGGTATATTATAAATATTATACATATGTTATATAAACATGTTATATAATATAATAATATACTTAATATATTTATATATAAATAATAATTTTTTTTTGTATAACAATATGAATTCGGACAATCAAACATAAACTCACATATAAATGAAAATTATTTTTTTTTTTTATTTATTTGTATTTTTTTTTCGTTTTTGTATATATATATATATCACATATATTTATATATATTTTTGTTTTATGTTTTTTTATATTATTTCATTATTATACATGATATAAAAAATTTAAGCAAACGCTTTAATTATCTATATATATCAAATTGGAATTAAATAAAATAAAATATTAAAAATTTCTAATAATATTCAATTTTACGAGTATATACATATTTATGATTTTCATTTGCATATGTATGGAAATATAATGTAATATGCATAAAATTATGTATTATGTATACTTTGGTTAGAACATCCATTATTTTTTAGAGGGAAATAATAAACTATAATAATTTTGAATTGAAAAAATGTGAGAGAAGTTTATCATATCAGAATCAAAGAGCGTAAAATTTGTTGTAAGATACCTATTACAATTAAATGTTTTGGAAGTTAATTTTTATCAAGCGCCCAGCTCAATTTTAAGAGAATTTCATATATTATGGGAAATTTGAACTAAACAAAGAATCGCTTCATAAATATCAATTATAAATATTACATAATATATAATGCATATTATTATTTCATACATTAAAACCTGCTTGAAAGCAAAACAGGTGACGATTTGACAATTTTATCAGGTGACGATTATGCAACAAGGATTTTATTTTTCTAATTATACTTACTATATTTAAATTTTTTAAAATATAGACGGTCAACATCATTAAGACTTCATTAACATTAAAATATCTCAATTGCATGACTTTTCATTTTATAAGAAATTTCTATTGAAATAGATTTCTTTCAAGCAAGGTTCAATTGAAAATTCGAAAAAAATTATAATATTCGAAACAATATAATTAATTAATATTAAAAAAAAATTTTGTAGTCTTTATTTTGGTTACATTTATAAGACAAACCATTTAAAATTTTATTTTTTTTTTTTGGAAAAATTTTGTCATATTGGCTTAACTATTTTCTATACTATTTTTTTTAAATTCTCATAAAATCTTTGAAATCTAATCGAAAATGAAGGCTACTACGAACTTGCAAAAAAAAAAACTAAAAGAAAATTTTAGGAAAATTTAAAATTTGTAAAACAAACCGACAAGCAGAAAAAAAAAATCAATAAAACACATACAGCAATACACTGATAAACACCAATTTTTTTTATTATATACATATATACTTATATATCAAAATATTACATGTACAAATCAATTTTTTTTTTTTATTTAATTTTATTTTTTTTTTAGTGTAAAATCACATATTTATAATATTATTATACAAGTAAAATTTCAGGTTTTTTAATTTTAAAATATACTTATTTAGTGGGGTATCAGTAACACAATTAAATTGAATCTCAAGATAAAAGTTGATAATAATTGCTTATATTTAATTCCATAAGAGCTATGCAAAAAAATTTCATGAAAATCAATTCAACAGAAATTTATATTTCGATTTTATTAGTTCACATTGTCACCCGCACCGGCGATTTTCGTATGAAATACAGGTTATTTATTAAAAATTTAGCTTTTCAGGCCCAAAATATGGTAAAACACTTGAAAGTTTTGAAAATTTGCTATTGTACCTACAGCATTTCATTCACCAATTTCTTTAACCTAAAAAGGAGGCCAGGGCGGTAAATTTAATATAAAATTTTTTTCAAATCAAAATTCAAATATTAATAAAATTTTATATATGTATATAAATTATTCAAAAGAAAACTTCGGATAAATCAAGTAGGAATTTTAAAATTTTTTGGATCTAACTTTCGAAATAATATAACTACAGCTCCCAGGTGTGTTGCAACTTCGTAAAGCCCTTGACATTTCCATTCGCCAGCTCCCAATGAAAAAAGTGAAACTCAAGAAATGCTTCCTGGAATTCATCAACGTCGGGCATGAGCTTGGAAGAAAGGTCTCCGTTTCTTTCTTTTCTTCATCACAGCAGCCACTTTGAATTTTGGTTTGTGGGCGGATCATCCCCTTGACATGTCCGTTATTCAATCAATATAACCAATGTCCAATAAGAACCCGTTTTACGATGGCCATATCCTATCATATTGTAGAAATATTAGATTTCACACACAATAAAAATCTAGCTTCTTTCATAGTTTCTTTGCTGAGTTATATACATGTTGTTTGTTCCATTTTGCATAATAATCTAATGTTGATTTGCTCTACAAAAAAATGTTAGCTAATATGGTGACAATATGTGACTCAATTTTTTCCAAAAGAAATATTTTCAATTTAATTTAAATAAAAGCATAAATTTCTTAAATTTAAATTTATTTTCATTAAATTAAAAATATGAAAAATAATTATAATTATGAAATTTTACTTGTATATGTAAAAGAATTGCTATTTATTATTAATATATAAGTACAATATTGTTATTATATTTTTATTTTTTTAATGTTAGGTATATTTGTTTTTTTTTTTTGTTTTTCTTTTCTTTGTTTTGTATTTTGTTTGTCTCAATTACATTATTGCCATTTAACTTTTGTTTTTCTTGTTTTTTAATGAAAATACGAAAGAAAAATTTATATTGTAAGAAATACATAAATTGTGTGTGTGCGTGTGCTTTTATGAGTGCTTTTTTTTTGTGTCTTTAAAAATCAAATTATATAAAATGAACACTTCAATTTAACACTTGCTATTAATTTTTAATAATTTTTTATATAATAGAATTGTGTGTATTTTTTTTTAAAATAATAATAATAATAAAAATTATTATTATATTTATAATGAATATTATAAGAATACAGTATTATTACTAATTATGTTAGAAAATTTTGCAGCGCTATATTGATTTCATTAATTTTGTTTATTAATAATGTTGTTGCAATAGAAAGTCTGTCGGTCATTTTCGAAAATAAAAATTATCAAATTTTTTTTTTGTTTATTAATTGATTTGCGGTTCTAATATTATATTAATAACTATTATTTTTTTCCAAAATATTATTTTTATTAATTTTTTATTTCTGAATATTGAAATATAAAATGGTAAGGCTATGCAATTCAAATTTATTTATTTACCATATTTTTATTATTTTATATATTTTTTTTATTATTTTTACATACATTAATTATTATTTTATTTATTTTATATATATATATACGTTACAATACTTATTTTAATTAATTTGATTTGCTAAATGTATTAAATTTTTATTTTATTTTTTAATTTTATTCTACATTTAAACAATATTGATTTGATTACACAAATTTCGTGTATATTAAATTAAATGTAAAAAAAAAATTATTTGTGAAACAATTTTTCATAATATTTTTTCACAATAATTGCAATTGCAAATAAAGAAAAAAAATATCAATTTTTGGAAAAAAGTTTTTTTTTTACCAATTCATCATAATTTAATGGGCATTATTTTTTAAACTTTATTAACTGCAATCAAAAAAGTAAAAGGACATGAAAAAAAAAATTATTTTAGTTTTGTATTTCTTTTTTTTTAAAGCTTGATATTTCGACTATTTGTTGTACTTTATTTTTAATATTTTTGTTTCCTATTCTTTTTTTTTTTTACTTTTTTTTATGTTTTCGAATATTAAGCGCTAGTTATTTTAAGTCCAGCATATTAAACATAATAATGTATATATTGTACATAATATGAAAAACAAAAATCTTATTTGATCAAATTAAAAAAAAATTTGTTTTTTTGTTAAATCTATGTTAATTATTAATATTCAAAACCTAAAGAAACATATAAATATATAGATAATTGGTTCTAAGAAAATTCCCTTTCTTCTAAATTAAGCACAAAGCATTAAAAAATTTTAACTGCATTTCTTGTTTAACTGATAGAATAAATTATGCTAATACACATTGGAACAGATTTATTTGGATTAACAGATTTGTTTCTGAAGTAAAATTTAATTTTAAAAGATACTTGAGATCAGGAGTATCTCGCAAACAGAACAGAGTACATAAAAATAAAATGTATATTGTTACCGATTAAATGTAAAAGTTTGACACTCATTGAATCTGCCTTTTTTTTTCAAACTTTGAGATACGGGATATGAGAATATTTAATAAAGACTGTCTAACATTTTTGTTGATTGAAAATAAAAATTTTCACCTTTCAACATTTAAAGTATTAGCAAAGCTATTTTGGTTTGAGAACAGTAACTGTTTTTTTTTTTTTTGGTTTCTGAGAGGATGTGTGCAAAATACATTTGAACGAGTTTCAAGAGATATAACTCGGATCGGAGAGTAGATATAGCAAGAATTTATTTTATGTAAATAATGCTTTAAATCAACGGACTATTAAACAGAAAAATACATGAACTGATGGTTTAATGAACAAGTAAACAGATAACGTAGATAAATATATTAAGACCCATAACAATGACATTTTTTTTTTTTTCAAAAATTTTTTGGAATATAGTGTAATTGACTCTGTAATAAAGTTTATTTTGTTCTATAAAATTTTTTCTAATACTAGAAAACAAATCCTTTTAAGTAAACAGTGCAAACTTTTATGTATTGCAATAAACAAAAATGTATAAGCAAGTCCATGTCCATTGGAATGTGTTTTACAACATACATTTTTGACATTACAAAACTCCACTTTTTTCATTTTAAAATTTAGAACTTGCTACATTAATGTAGCATTAAATTTATTTTGAATACAATATATTAATATTATTTAAATCATTCAGTCAATGAATATGTAAAATTTTAATTTCTCTATAGTGATAATATCCTTTATTACTATAGAATCCTATAGAGAGAATGTCCTTATTATTCAACTTAAATGAAACCCGATAAAACACTACAAAATTTTAATATTCCAACTTTTCTTTTATTTATTTTTCTAATATAATTTTGTATACAGGTCCTTATAAATTTGTTAATGAAATACACATAATGCTTGAATAATATTATTAAAATGAAATGATGTTTTTTTTTTTGTGTGTTAAATTTACATTAAATTTTAATGCTAAAATTAGGGAACTTTGTCAAAGGTGCCCTAATCAAAAAACAAAAAAATTAATAAATTTAAAATCAGTAAAAGGATATTGAAAAATTGATAAAATTACTTGTAATAATAAAATTATTATTAAACATTATAATTTAAGCAGTAAATTATGTAGAAATTTAAAAATTTAAATTTAAAATTTGAAAAATGTAAGAAGCAATATAGCTATAAATAGTGGGTTACTATGAATTATATTTTATATGCAAATTAATATATGCTAAGGATTAGTTTTAACACTGTATAATCTCAAAAAATATCAAAATATGCTTCTTATACAATGCAATCTTTCATTTCTAGGATAGCTCCTTTGTGTGCTATATATATGAATATTTTATTAATAACTGCTTGATTTCTTATGCTAAAATTTTACAAAAATATTCGTTATATTGTATAATATTTTTTCTGCAGAAAAAATTTTCTTTTATTTTTTTTTTGGTTAACTTTGGAATGGCTTTTCAATGAAATCATCTTCTGTATAAATTTAAACAAGAAATAACAAAAAACAAAATGCTTACGCTTGACTTCACAAAAAATGTTATTTATAATAATAACTTTTAAAGCATTAAAATCTCTTTGCCATAAGAGATTAATTTTTGTTTAATGAAAATTAGCATATTAATTAAATATAGCATTATTAAGCATGTTTATATACACACATTATTATTTTTCAACAAAAAAAATTAAAATAATAATTTAGAACATTCTTTTTATTAACAAAAACAAAAAAAAACAAGGAAAATTTTTCTTTCGCTTTTTCTTAAGTCTCTGAATCCTTTCTTTATTAAAATCTAAAATGAAATTGGAAAAATTCAATAATTATTTTATTTAATTTACACAATAATACGCTTACACTATTATATAATATTGTACTATATACTTATCTATTCATTTTCTATTTCTCTCCTCTAAATCTATATAATATGATAATAATTTTCCAATACATTTATATAAAATTAACAAATACATAATAATACTATACATAAAACATAATAATTCACTTAAAGTTTAGGAAAAAAATACAAATAAAAATAAATTAATATTATAATTCAAATATTTAGCAACTACAAATTTTCAATTCAATCTTGAATCATAAACTCTTTGATAATTTGATAAAGTGAGGTATTTTATTTTGTTATTAAACTTATATAATGCAGTGAATTTAAGTACAAAGTTATATTGTAATTTTTTATCTGATTCCATGAGAATTTTTTCTAATACGTGAAACTCAGTTATTAGCATATCTAAAATAATTTTTCTTATTAAATTCGTATTTTTTTTGTAATTTAGATATAAAAATACTGATTTTTTACCATATTAACGTAAATAAGATTTTATGAAAAAATTGCATATTTTTAGGCGAAATTTATTTTAATTCTTAAAAAAAATCATAATGTCTAGATTTAAACTTTAAATATGTAACAAAACGAAAAATTAACATTTATTTTTAATTATAACAAAATTATTCGTCTTGCAGTGTATAACAGTTTTAAGCCTATTCGTTTAAATTCGTAATAATTAAAATTAACTTCGTAATAATTAAATTTCGAATCTTAGTATTAGAATTAAAATACTTGATAAGTAATTTAAACGAGTATTTAATTAAAATTGAAGCATTTTGTAAATCATACTATTGAAATTTTCCATAATTTTAAGGAGTTTGAAAGGAGAACCTATATTACCAGGCTTCGTACTAATAAAATAGAAAATGTCAGTCTTCGTATACTTCTATCAATATTAACGAAATTATTTAAAATTTAAAATATTTCTAAAGTAAAAATTTTTTTTAAACATAAAAAATTTTCTTGATTTTGGTTCTTTATTAATTAAAATTCAAGTTTTCATTTTCTCTTGGTTGTTGTAATTTTATATTTTAATTATTGGCATTATTATAATTAATTAACATTTTTGTTTTAATTTTTATTCTTAATTACGGTAAATCATTTTAATTATGTTTTAGCATTACAATATGAAACATTTAAAAAAAAATTGGTATCCTTAATTTGAATATAAAATTAATTTTTATGGTATTTTTTTTTTTTTTGTTGTCGTTATTTTTAATTTACTAAAACAAATTATATGTGAAATTAATTTGGATTTTGAATAAATTTTTTTTGTTTTTATGTTTTTGTTTATCTCTTTTTATGTCTCAAACGTAATTTTTCTATACAAATTATATGTATATTTTATATATGTATATATATATGTATTTATTATATTTATATACATATATACGTATAATAAATAAAATATAATAGGATTCTTAATATTAAAGTAAAGTGTAAAACAAGAAACGATGTAAGCAAAAAAAAAAATAAATAATCAAAATAAGAAAATAATTGTTTTTAGTTAAAAAAAAGAAAAAAGAAAAAAGAAAAACAAATTTTATATACATATATGAGTTTGAAATATTTTTAAATTTTATGTAATAAATAAAGTGGTATACAAGTATTAATAATTAATTAAATAATTAAAATTTCTGTATTGAATGTTGTGATTGAACTAGTGCTAGTAATTTCTAATACTAAATTGTCATTATACAAGTATATTGTAAGAGCATTATAAAATTAAAAAAATAGTAAAAATAATTTGCATAAATTAAAAGACATTTTAATTAATATATAAAATTTGTTCTCATTTTTTTTTTCTTTTTTTTTTTTTTTTGTTAAGAATACCTCATTTTAACTCAATATATACTTTTATATTTAAAGAACAAACAAAATAATTGTCCAAGTCATTTTGTAGTGCATCATCATTATTAAAAGGATATTCATTTTCGATATATAATTATTATATAATACATATGTATATTTTGTATAATTTTTTTTTCTGTTTGTTTGATTTTTTTTTTGTTTATTAATTTTTATAATATTTGTGTTAGTTTTTGTATTGAATTTGTTTGTTTATGATATACAATTATAATTTATATTCAAATTTTTAAAATTTCATTTAAAAAAAATTTAGAGATTTTGGTATTATAAATGCTTAAAATAATTATAATTAATTATGCGTTATTTGATATTGTTTTTCTAATTAAGAATTTGGAAAACATATTTTGATTCTGTATTTTTAAATTTAATTATAATTTATTGATTTGAAATTGAAATGTTCTTTGAGTTTCAATATTTTATATTCCATGTTGGATAAATGCTTTTGTCTAATAATTTTTGAAAATATTTAAGAAATAAATTTCTTCCGATTTTTTTTTTTAATAATCATATTTAATATCATTTATTTTTATCAAGAATTGTTGAACATGTTTATTTTAACGAAAGCCTTACTAATATCGCAATATGTGCGAGAAAATTCCTATAAATTTTATATTTTTTTTTTTCAATTATTCAAGTACATTTAAGTTTAAATTAAATATTAATATAAAATTTGTAATTGATGAGTGTAATGCTCTGAATGTAATTAAAAAACAATTCCCGTAATTAAAATTTGTGCTTTTATTCTATTCGAATCCAAAATCCAATGAACAATCTTTTTTGCAAATAAATTTTAGTATTTAAAGAAAAATATTTGCTGCGGAGCTGTAGAATTCTAATATATATCGTCCAACTAAATTCTTATTTTAAATTTTTATATTCTTAATTACGAATTTTCAAAAAATTTTAAAATTATATCGAATATAACAATAATATATACGTTAGATGTGTGTGCATGTTTAATAAGAGTTTTGTTTTATTCGTGTGATTTTTATCTGTTAAAATAATTTAACATTAAATATTATTAATTTGAATTCAAATAGATATACATAAATAAATATTTTAAATTGTATATCTATTTATTATTGTTATTAAATTATTTTTAATTAATATTAAATTATAATAATTTATATTATATAAAAGTCTAATTTACTAATTTAATTCTTGTCCCAAAAACTTTTTAAAAAAAATAATATGGAATACAATAATTCTTAATTGATAATAATATATTTCCATACGTCAGAACTGCGTTACTATTTAAAAATAACAATGATAAATTTTCAATAATATTAAAAATTTTATAAAAAATCTTTTAAAATTGAATGCAATTATTTTAAGTAGATCACCAATAAAACCATGTTTACAAATTTCTTGCATTTTAAAAATTATATTTGCGATTTTAAAGCACATAAATAAGAAAATGTGTGAAAAAAAAATATTTTCTTAAATAATTTAATGAAATTTTTAACCCTTAAATTTCCCTAATTTATTTCGGCTTCCTTATAATTAAAAATCTCTTCTTAAATTTCAATGAAATTTTAAAAATTTTCAACACATATTTCAATATTGTTTTCATTGTTTTATTTTAATTTTTTTTTCTGTGTAATTCAAATTTTCTTTATTGAATACTCACCATCTCCGTTCGTTCATTATTATATAATTTTGTACGAATTGAAATTAAAAAGAAAAAATTCAAAACATATTATTAAATTTTTTTTTGAAATAAAAAAAAAAACTATATAATTTTAATTTAAACCAAAATTTATTTCATTTATTATGGTTTTTTTTTTAAAATAAAAATTTTAGATTTATTTTATGTAAATAATATATTAAAATTATTATATATTCCATATATATATATACACGTGTATTTGTATATATACAATTTATATTATATAAAATAATTGCTAAAAAAAAATTTATATATATATATTTTTATAACTATATTGTTCTTTCCTTTTCTTTTTTTCAATTTTTTCTCTTTCTTTTCGCATAATCTCCAAAAAAAAAATATATAAATAAAAAATGTTTGAAAATAACCTGTGGAAATTGAATGATAAACACATAAAATACTCAAATCAAAAATCAAAACTTTCTTCTATTGTACAAAAAAAAAAACAAAAAATTGCAAAAAATAAAAATTCATCTTTCTTCTCCATCCTAAAAAATCAAAAAAAAAAAACAAATCTTTCAAACCTGCGCCTACTATAGAGTGTACGTCTTAAAATAAAATTATTTTTAAGAATATTTTTTTTTTTTTAATTTTCTATATTTTTAAAATATATTTATATTAATTATTATAATTAGAAAATAATTAAATAAATAAATAATAAGGAATTAATTTTTTTTTTCTCAAAAAATTTGGTTAAAAATTTAAGATAAAATTTTTTTTTTTGTTTTCACACAAAAAAAAAAAATTAAATTTCTTTAATATTAAAATATATTTTTAAAATTTTGACATGATGTTTTTTCTTTTCCTTGTTTCTTTTTTGATTTGTTGAAATTTTTTATTGTTCTGAAGAATTTGTTTGGGAATATGATTGCTTTTGCTTTTGATATATTAAATGAATTCTTTTGAAATGCTTTCGTTTGTAATATTATTAAACTAGGAATGAAAACATATTTTTTTTTTTCGTGTTTTGTTTAAGTATCTTTTACAATATACAAAATAATCAAGTTTTTTAATATTTTTTTTATAAAAATGCAAAAATAGCAAATATAATTTTTGAGTAAAATTATTTAATAAAAAATTTATGAAATTATTTAAACCATGGTTACAGTTATAAATTTATCGACTTATGAAATTTTTTTTAATTGACGTATATTAGAAGATATATGGCAGAAATTTTTCTAATAAAAATTAATTTAAAAATAAATGTTTTTCAATAATATGTGTGTTTTAGAGTATAACATAATATGAAATGCATTTTTCAATTGTAAAAACAATGTTAAAAAATCAAACTCTCCCCGTATGCATTGCTTACAGAGTTATAAATTTTCTCATGTTCAGTTGATATTAATATTTTTCTATATAATTTTTAAATTATAATTTAATATAATGATAATTTCTCAAAATATTCAATTCTTAAACATTCTTATAACTGAATTTTCTTTATTTCTATTTGTGTCCAAAAATGTGTGACATTACAGAAGTAATGCAAATTTCTTGATGCGCCGCAATATATGCAAAATTTTTGCATCATTGAAATTTATAATACATATAGATAATTTACGTTATTTTAATACATATGATCTTATTTGGCAAAATAAAGTAAAATTTTAGAAAATAAACTATAAATTTAGTTGAATTACAATGAAAAAATCAAAATGATATAAAAATTTTCTTATTTAAATGTTAATAATTTGATCGTAATTTATTTTGAATGAAAGAAAAAAATTATTGCTACTTTTTACAATTAAAACTAAAATGGTTTTAATTGCGAAAAGGAGCAATAATCAAAATTTCGAAAATATCTAATATTCTTGTTAGTTTATTATTCGCAAATTAAGTACATTTATTACTTACTTAAAATTATTGTCATACTCAATTACTCCCATATATCTTTTAATATTAGCACAAAATACATATGAAAATCTCTTTGTTTTTCATATGGTTTTTCTTCTGGGAACGCCATAATTCTTAATTTTATTTTCATAGCCTTTATAATAATTCTTAACTTCATCTACATTTAATTAAATATTTATAAAATTTAACCTCAATTTATATTGTACAATTGCCGGAACTCTTTTTTAAAGTGTGTATTAAATAATTTTACTCACACCAGTTTTTGAGCTTTAGGTTTTTTAATAAAATAAACCTTTTTCTAATAAAAATTTTGAAATTTTAATTTTTTGCACAAAAACTAAATTAAATAATATTTTTCTTAAAGAATTTATTTACAAAAAAAAAAAAAATATTTTTTCATTCATTTCATAATTTTTTTTTTATAATATACTTAAATAATTTGTTTTTTGAGTTTTGCTTCTTACTTAAAAAAAAAATTTTTCTCCTAAAATTTTGTTGATGCTTAAATTAAATTTTGCTTTTTCTATATTTGTTATTATTTTCGTTTTTTAATTAATTTATTCTTTATTAAAATTGAAAATTAATGATGAATTGTTAATTTTTATCTTTTTTGATTTTTTTGTTTTTGTTTTGTTGTTGAGAAACCCTGTAGATTTGAAAAATTTAAATGTTTTTTTTTTTTTTTGTTTGAAAGAGTAATGACCGATAAAATAAAAAAAAAAGAGTTGTGTTTTAAATAAAATTTTTCAAATATTTTTGTAGGATAGATGATATTTTTTGAATTTGATTAGAAAATTAATGTTTCAGCTCTCATTATATCAATATGAAAAAACTACATTTCGATTACAATAAACTAACATTATTTTCATTCAACTTAAAAAAGGGAAAACTTACAATCATTTTAAGCATTTCATAAAAATATTTCTTGATTTTACCACCGGCATTGCAATATTTATTAAGCAATTGGCAGGGGTTTTCATAAAATATTAGCTTAGAACAATTATTTTAATATTTATCATGCGATATGTAAACTTATTAAGTATAATAACGAAAATTCATTTTGTGCAATTTAACTAAAAAAATTCGTATATCAAAACATTTAAAAAAAAGTCTAAACGATGACTGGAGTCGTTTTTTTAATATTCAATATTGAATCGCTTTTCCGAATTTATATAACAGTAGCGAATACTCTACATTTTAACTATTAAATTTAAGTGATGACCAGAAGAATTGTGAGAAATTTAATTATTTTTTTCAGGAAATTGAAAGAAACTTTTCAAAAAATTTTCATTTTGTTATTGAAATAATTTTATTGAATCCCGCGAAGAAAATAAAAGCGTGCCACAATAAATAAATCCGGTATTTTCTTATTTGCATATTTTAAAATTTTCGGTTTATAACTGCAATTACTCACTATTACGCTTAAATTTTTTTTTTAATTTATAAATTGCGTGTATCATTTATATTAAATATTTGAAAAATTGTACTACCCAATACAAGTAATAACTTACGCCCTTAAAATTATGAATTTTTTAATAGTATTTGAATATAGAAAATTTACAAAAAATTATTTGTCATTAAGTTTCTTAAGACATTTAGGATTCCAAATCAAGCATAATAAATCATTAATATACACGAACATACTTTCATTTCATATAAGGTTTTATTTCAATTTAAATAATATCTATTATATATACTTGCATGCGATGGAAATTAATAAAATGAAAAATAATTAGAAGAAAACATAAAATTTCATACATAAAATTAAATTTACCATTTAAAATTAAAATAAAAAAAAACCATCCAGATTAATTTCGAATTAATAATATTATAGTTAATCGAAATTAATATTTAAGCTCCAACAATATGATATTAGGATGGAAAAATTCTTTATTTTAAAAATTTTTTTGATAATAATTTCAGAAAAAAACAAAACTAGAAAAAAATAATTTAAATTATGATTATCCTTGCCCTTAAAAAAATACCATTCAATTTATCAATATCGCGTTCACTTTTCGAATTTCCCAATTTCATATTTTTATGTAGTTAATGAATTCATAAACCTAAATTTTAGTTTATTTAGCAAAATAGCGTGAGATCTTCGATGGGTATAAATAACTTATAATGCAGTTTTTCCTTTACAATTTGTTACATAATTTTAAGTTTCTTTTGTTGAAACTATTATGACAATATCGTTCAAATGGAAAACTTTATGCAATGAAAGTCTTATGAAATTATTTCGTTATGCTAACAACAATACACCAGATGACAATTAATATCATGAATTAATTAAAGATTTAGATTAAAATACTAAGAAAATACGGTAAATATTATAATAGCGCTCTATTTTTTCATTGTTAACTCGAATGATCAGAAAATGTTAACCGAATATTTATATAAGAACTTTAATAGTAAATTATGACCTTATTTTTAATACAAAGATATTTTCAAAATATTCTCATCTAGAAAATTATTTTATAATAATATACAATAACTACAATTTCTGTTCAATCATCAATCTCATTTTCTCTCTACCTCTCTTATTGTCTGAGAGAAACAACAGTCTTAAACCTTTTTTAAAAACGATTCTTATTCCTATATGTTATAATTTTTCAAATAACAGATTACTTTTTGAATAAGGAGTTGTTAAAAGAAAAGTATTTTCAAATATTTATTAATAGTTTTATGATCTTAATGCTTTTCTTTATTTTTTCGATCATGCATTCTTAATTTCCAATCATGATTTCCAATTAATAAAACTATCATCCTTTGTCATGTAGTTCGAAAAACAGGCGCAACTGGGGTTCAGATTCCGAAATACATTCGAAAAAGAATCTTTACAAAAATTTTCGAACAAAATTTTGTAAAAGATCTAAAAAAATGCAAAAATTCTTTTGTCATCCGGTGTGCATAGATTTTAAATCTATATTAATTTTAACTATCTTTTATAATTTTAACATTTTAGTTGATTAGAAACGTAATAAGAATAAGTTTTCGCGAATAAATTGAAAAGTTGATTTAGTAAAGATCAGTAAATTTTTAAATAATCAATATTAAAATACAATGTAGGAACCTGTAAGTCTACCTTAAAATCAACTAATGCCACTGAATTAGCAAATAATTATTAAAATTAAAAATTTTTTTAATTTTATAATTTCTTAGAAACAAATTTTATTTCCCTTAAATTTCCCTCGTAAATTTGAAGTCAAAAATAATTTAATTATTAATTTTTTTTTATTAATTCTAAATATAATATTCTAAGAATTTATTTAATTAAGTATTGTAATATTAAGTTTTTTATTAGTTTTTCTCTCTTTTTTTTTTATTTCATTTTTGAATAATAATTTTTAATATATAAGTTTTATTAAATTACTATACATTTATTTTTAAATAGTATATAATATATTTTTATTTCTTTTCAAGTAAAAAAAAAATCCTACAATATTATAATAATAATTTTTAAAAATATATAAAATATTCAAAGCAATTTAATTTTAAATTTTTCTTATTATATTGTAATAATGACACGCCGCAATATTGCTATTTTTTTATTTTTAACAAATATTATAAAACGCTCGTTATACTTATAATAATTATTAATTTTATTATACTGTTTTTTTGTTTTTCTCTTGATTATATTTTATTTTCATTTTAATTAAAAGTTTTTATTTTTAATTTATATAAAATAAATATCACTTAATTGATAAGAAAAACACATTACAATAAAACACAATATACAAATATAATATTAAAAACAAAAATTTATATATAACAGTTAATAATTACACATAATATTATAATAATTAAGCTATGCTGTAAAATATTAAAAATAAAACTGGTTAACAAATATCAACTAGCACGTTGTAATGATTTTTCGAATTAAATTGGGTAAACAATTTAACACGTTCCCTGTCTCAATACAAAAATGCAAAATTTAAAAAATATTTTTTCGTATGTCCCAGCGTTTTTCTTTACTTTATTATTGTTCCATCGCGTCTAGTGCAGAAACTGTACTGTTCCGTTACGTCCAGTGGAATAATTTGCTTTAGAAGTTTCATATACCCCCTGACGTACATATGGCTCAGGAATGTATCAGTGCTTATCAAGCGCACGATTCCTGAACCATATGTGGCTCAGCGGACAGGGAACGTGTTAAAATGGCTAAGTAATGCCTATCAGGTATATCTATCAGGTTACTAAGCTCAGAGAGTGAATTAAAAATAAAATGCAATTTACAAGAATTTTTAAGTAAACTGATTCTATACATTATTTTTTTTTTAATTTAAATTTTAAATTTAAAAAAAAATTCAATTTTAAATGCAAGCAATCTTTCCTGTCTTCCAACATATTCAAACAAAACCAAAACTAGATCGCTTTTAAAAACATTCACTTTTAAGTAAAAAATTAAATTAAATTTAATTAAAGCTGATTGAATTAATTTCTTGATTGAAAGCTGATTGAAAAAAATTTGTATTTAAAAGAACTTAATAATTAGAAATATGTTCGGCATATAAATGAATTTAATATATAAAAGTCCCAATGTGAGATATTGTTCATGTAGATATTTTTCTGTGATATAATTCAGTGAAACACTCGATATTAAAATTTCACATTTTAAGTTTTAAATAATTATTTCAAAATTTTTAATATTGAACAAATTTTAATATTTGAATTTTCAACTAAAAATGCTATTATTAAAAGGTTTAATCTATATTTCAAAGAGAAAACTTGGTTATTTTATTAAAAGGCATTGTATAACAAAAAAAAATTATTTTATAACATAAAAAATTAATAATAATTATTATTAATGCTGTCTAATTCAAACGAAACTATTTATAAATTTGTTTCGACAGTTTATAAATTTATTTAAAATATCCTTAACTATGTATTTCTAGACTATGAATGGATCTATGTATTTTGTAAATTCGATATTCTCGAAGTGAATCGAGTACATACTATACTCTAATTTTAATGGGGATCTGACCATTGGTTCGGCTTCAAGCCCCGGTTAATATTATAGGTTAATATACAATACTTATAAAATAAATAATTATTATACAAGTAATTTTCGAATATTCATAATATTCGATATTAAAAAGTAAGAAAAATAAATAATAAATATTAATACCCTTTAAATGTTTAACATAAAGAAAGCAAAAACTACGGAAGGCTAGTCACCTACCTAGTTAAGACTCCATGATTTATGAAGTCGCAATTAAACTGAGGCATGACTATCTCTGATGTACTAGTCCTATACTCCTAGTAGGAGTGTAGAAGGAAAACAAAAATTTTAATGAGAATATAAATGATAGACAAATGAATTTTTGTTGACCAGTTCTTATTGTAAATTTAAGCAAAATAGGAAAATATTAAAAAAATAAATGCTATTTACTAACAATAGATCTACTTTATTATTTTTATTTCAATATTAATATAAAAAAAAGAATAATAATTAAATAAATTAATTGAAAAATTAAATAAAATATAAAATAAAAATTTTATTATTTCTGTTTAAAATTATCGCTATACATAAAAAAAAAAAAAAAAAAACAAAAAAAAAATTAATCAAAAAAATTTTATTCCATTAAAAACAGTTGATTGTTAAACAGCAATTTCAAAAAATATTTCAGTGTTTTTGTTTTTTTTTTTTTTGTTTATTTTAAAAATATTCAAAAATAAAGATCACAAATTTAATTTTGTTATATTGTACCAATTTATTTGTTTTAATGCTAATATTTTCAATAATTATTAATTATGTATTTTGTCTACACCACAATCCACCTACACTTTGTTACAAGCCACTAAATATATATATTATCACTAATTATATATATATATATATATGTATATATATACCACATCACAATAAAAAACCACCAAAAAGTATAGAACAAACAAAAAAATATATAAAAAATATAATTATTAAAAATCAAGACAAATAAATGTTTTACACAAAATGCTCCTCCGAGTTTTAACAAAACAAAATTGTTAAATAAAATAATTAATTTTTTTTTTATTTTTTGTTTTTTTTTTTTAAACAAATCTTACAAAACTAAAACAAAATATAAACAAACAATTTTTTTTTTTTTTTTTCAATTTTCTTAAGTTTTTTTTTTAATTTTTTTTTTTACTGCAAATTTTTATATAAGTAAATCAAAATAATTTTAATTCAAATTAAAAAAATTTTTTTTACAAATATCTCGTATATTAAATTTTTATTCTTTTCTTATTTTTATATGAAAAAAAAAAATAATAATAAATTTACTTTTATATTAAAAATAGTTTTATTGCAAAATTTTGTTAACAATTTTTCTCTTTTTTATATTTCTTTTTTTTTTTTTTATTTTTTTTTTAAACGTATCTGTATATTTATATTTTATATTTATATAAATTTATTTCAATTCCAATTTTGTAAATTTACAAACCGAAAAAAAAAAATCTAAATTTAATAATTTAAAAAAAAAAAAAATATAAAATATAAAAAATCGAAAAATATCGAAAAATATTAAAATAAAAATATCGAAATATAAATCGATACGCAAAACAACCATACAAAAAAAAAAAATACTATCGACGAATTTTAAAATTATAAAATAAATAAATAAACATGTGTCTATAACAACAACAACAAACCAAAAAAAAAAAAACAAAATGAAATATTATCGATAAATTACTGTTAACAACATTAGACCACCACATTGATTGGACTCCTGAAAACAGCACGTTTACTACGTCTTGTTAGAGTTGCTAGGAAAATTGATCGATATTCAGAGTATGGTGCAGCAGTACTTGTTCTACTTATGGCAACATTCGCCTTAATTGCCCATTGGTTAGCATGTATATGGTAAGTTTTTCTTATATAACAAGTTATATAAAAACACTTAAGTTCTTCTGTTATACATTATAATATTGCGTGAATTCGATGTAATTTTTTAATGCAATTGCAATAATAATACAATCAAATATAACATTCTTTAACATATTAGATTTTTGTATTTTATAATTCAGCTTAAATTTTAATTGTTTAATTTAATTTCAATTGTTTAATACAATTGATTATTTTTTAAATATAAATTTTAATTTCAAAAAAATTTAAAATTTTTTTTTTAATTTAAACACATAGCGTATAACGGGTATAATATTTATTATTGACACTCTTGAGTGATATTTCTCATAAAACTTTTCTATGTTGAATTATAAAAATTTGATAATCCGTAAAAGATAAATTGAAAATTCCTCTATCATAATCATATACTACAATTTATTAAATGTTAAATAAAAATGTTAAAAATTAAGATTATTTGCGTGAATACCAAAACGTAAAACGGTTGAGACCGTGATACAACTATTGATCTGGATAAAATAATCAGATTTGAAAACTAATTCCTGCATTTTGAGCAATTTTGTACAACTAGGACAACTACATAACAGATGGTATACAGTATTAGTTTTATATGTTACATTTGTATGATAAAATATATAGAATAATAATACGAGTAATTAATAATAATTATAATTGGGGTGTCAATAATTGTACCGAATTTTCAGAAGATTTCGTTACTTGGAATATTGTCAAATAAAATATAAAATTAAAACACTATAAGGAAATATTTGGAAAATTTTTTTCTTTGTTGAAGTTTTTGAAATATCTTCATAATAGAAAACTTTAATTGTATGAAATATATATACAATGTTGTTTGTCGAAATTATCCTAATCGATTATAGCAAGTCTTAGCCTCTTCAATATACTTAAATAAATTTATTCTATACTCAATTCAAATTATTAATATACAAAACGTTTTAAGTACAGCAGTAAAATAATATTTTATTTAACTGATTATAAGAGAATGAAAAATAAATAAATTTTTTTTGGATAAGCACATTATGCCCCTGAAAGTATGCAATTTTTTAATAACATATTAACAATGTCAAAAAAATTTTGAAAATATGTTCATAACAATAGAAATGAACCTTTTTTGCCTATTTTTAATTTTAATTAGTACCTTTATAAAATAACCATTTTTTAATAATAAGGAAAACTGAAGCTTCAATATTTAGGTATGTATACAATCTAATTTTCAATAGAAGCAAAAACAACCAACGGTCGTCATGCCAAGATTAATTTTGTATATAAGGTGTGAAAATAATGTGCTACAAGAATTTTCATTAAAATATAACAATTTAAAAAAAAATTTTAACAATTTTAGTAGAAGATTGTATTCTCGATGTTTTCAATACAACAAGAAAAAAAAAAAAATAATTTATTCTAAAATATTTATTTTTTTCTATTCTTACTATGCGTCAGAATTGTCATTAGAAAATTTGAACTGGTGCCAACACCAAAAAAGAAAAAAAAAAACAGTTTCATGGTAAATTGTGATATCTAATGGCCTCATAAAATCGAATAGGTATTTAGTAAAAATTATTTTGGCACACTTTTCCAAAATAAACTAATCTTATTTATGAATAAAATGCTAACATTTGAAAATCTACTAAATAATTTTGGCAGTTTATTACCAGTTATTTTGCATGTTATTTTTTATATTTCATTTTGTTCTAGAAAAATAAAATATCTATATTTACAATATAGTGAAAATATATATTATTATAAAAGTTTCTTGATTATTTCGCTAAATTATAATACCGCAACATTCATGGCTATTGTATAAGATATGTTATTTTTTTTATTATTATTATACAGATTTGCAAATATTTCCAAAAAAAATATATAAAAACAATGAATTGTGGCCGAATGATTTTTTTTATTTTCTTAAATTTAAATTAATTTCTGAGTGTGCCAAGAAAAACATAATAAAATTAAAACAAACGTGTAGCATCACCAATTTATTGCTGAGTTGCTTTTAGACATCTAATAATTAGGGATATTTTTTATATTGTTTCAGTAAATTTCGTAAATTCGGCAATATATTTAAATATTATACAATTGATTACAAAATATTTTGCATTTATTTTTTAAATCTGATGATTATTTTAATTTACATAAAGAAAAAAAATGAATCTGTTATGAAAGAAGAACCATTTTGCATTATGATTTTTTCACATTATAAATATTTTTTTTTTTCAAAAATATTCACTATTCGTACGCCTACACGACAACGAAGAAATAAAAGAATTAAATGAAGACTGTTAATTTGTATTATTGTAATTTAGGGCAATTATTTATCAGAGGACATGAACTGATACTTAATATGGAATCTAGTTTTTTAAGAATTATATACCTCTTTTAATCTAAAAATTAATAAAACTTCCTTCAATTTAAAAGAAAGAAGCAATTTATTCATTTTTAAGCACTGTAAACGTTCAACTAATTTTTTTTCAACTCAATTTGAAATTATATTAATTTCGACATAATATTATGGACAATCTCTACTTCTCTATTCTCTTAAAAATTAATATATCAAAATACTCTCCAGTAGGTACATCAATTTGTGTACCTATTCTACATTAAAATTTTTTTTTTTACAATTTGTACCTTATTAACCTTAATTAATAATAAATTATTTATTTATAGGTATGCAATTGGAAATGCTGAAAGACCAATGCATCCAGATAAAAAAATTGGTTGGTTAGATAGTTTAGCAATTAGCATAGAAGAACCATATTTTCCGAATAATACGGGTGGTCCTTCAATTAAAGTAAGTACTTAACATAAATTCAAAATCATTATAAAGTGAAATTGTCAATTTTAAATTTTTCGTTTCTCTCTTTTTTTTTTTTTTGATTTCTTTTTATTGATACTTTGCTTTTCTGGTAAAATTCAAATGAAAAAAAAACAGAAAATTAAAAAAGGAAAAACTTAATTTTCTTTTTTGCTTTTTTTTTATTCTTATGAACACTGAAATACTGTTATCGATTTTTTCTTCTGTTTTTCATTTGTTTTTCCTGTATTTTTTTTTCTTTTTAATTTTATATGGTTTCATTTTCCATTTAAGAGATAAAAATATTTTTTTAATAAAAAAAATTTCCAATTCAATTCAATAAAAAATTTCCCAAAAGTTTTATTCACAATTTTCAAATATAATTTAAATCGGGAATCCGATTAAGATTAGGAGACAAAAAAATTAAGAAAAACAAAATCAAACCAAAAAAAAAATTGATGATTTCACTAATGATGATCCAAAGAATGTTTGAAAAAAAAAAAATAAATTGTTATTTATAAAAATAAAAAAAAATGTAACTGTACATATATAATATCTAACGCGATATACTCTCGCTTGCGAGAGAAAATAAAACTAATTTGAAAAGATTTGAAAAAAAAAAATAAAACAATATACTCAAAAATGAGTAAAAAAAATTAATAATAATAATAACAAGCAAAACAAAAACATGAATTTTGAATTAAGTACTCTTTATTTTAATTGCTGGAAAACTCTGTCATGACATAGAAAACATAAAACAAAAAAAAAAAATAAAAAGTAAAACGCCGATATCTGATATTATCGAGAGTAATGATGACAATTATACAATGATGACGATGATGATGATGATGGTAATGCGATTATGATGATGATTAATAATGATGAAGATGTATTGTGTAAAAATATTAGAAGAAACAAATCAATGAGAAAAACGATTGTTTTTTTCCTTTTTTCTTATTATTACAATAAAAAAAAAAATGCATATACATACATAAATACATATCTTAAAAAAAATTATATAAAAATTTTATCTTATCTTTTTTCTTCTTTGTTTTTTTTCAGAGGAAAATTTATTGCATATAACCATAAACACACATAATATTTTTTTTTTTGTATTGTACTCTGGATATGTATTAGATATTTTATTACAAAAAATTTTGTAAAGAAAAAGTGAGATAGTAGAGATAGAGTGAGAGAGAGAGAGAGAGAGAGAATGGTGGGGAGATTTTATTCAATAAAAATAAAATCATTATTTTTTACTATGGTTTTTTTTTTACTATTTTCTTTAGTTTTTTAAACATTATGAGTCAATTCTTCATTTTATTTTGCGCCTCACTTTTAATTCAAATGCGAAAAAAAAATAATAAATAAATAAATAAAATGCTCGCAAAAATATCCAGTACAAAAAAAAAAAACTTCTAAATATATGCAATTTTTTTCTTTGATTTTTTTTTTTTGTTTTTTTGATATAAAACGACATTTTTTTTTTTGATACGAGACACGAATAAAATGTTTTGTTTTGCTTTTTTTTCATAATAATTGAATTTGATATAAAAAATAATTTTTTTTTTGGTAAAATGCATGATTGCTTTTTGTATTCCTCCTTTTATTCTTTTTACATAAAGGGATAAATGGATTTGGAAATTTAATTTTTTTAAAGAAAAAAATTAATAATTTTTTTCTTATTAGTTTTTATGTTTTCGTTAAAAAAAAATAAAGACATGTAAATTGCATGAAATTTTGAAACCAAAATTTAAAATTTTTTTTTTATTTAAGTTTTATTTTTTGGTTTTTTGGGTTTTAAATTTAACACAAATAAATCTGCAGAAATGTATTAAGTTTTGAACTAGAAGACGACGAAATGAAAAGAAATGTTCAGAATAATTGCAAATAAATTTGATAGAAGATTTAAAAAATAAAAATAATAAAAACTCTACTTATATTTTACATTATTTATAAATTGTATTGTCTGATGTGTTAATATTTGATTTTATTTATGAAAACAATACTTTATGCTTTCAATTATCTTCTTAAATAAAATATGATTATTAAGGAGCATTAGCTTCATTAAGTTTAATTGATAATAAAGGACTTATCATTCTATTATACTAAATTAAATACAATAAAATTTTTGGGATTTAAACTATTTAAACAACATATTAAACATAATTAAATTTTCATAAATATTTTTAAATTAAAAACTCATATCTATTAATACTCGGTTTGTTGTGTAAAATTATTAAGAGCTTAAAGGTTAAGAAATGTAAATAAATATTAAAAATATAACAGTTTAATACAATAACCAATATCATACTTAATTAAAATAAAATAAAAAAATTCAGATCATATAAATACAAAAATATAATATCCAAAATGGCCTCCAAATTTCACATATCTTATCACGGGTTTTAAAATGGGCTAGTATAATAAGTTAATCATTTATTAATAATTAAGGCTAATAATAAGTTTATTATTTATCGAATAACATTCCAATAGCCGGAATATTTTTGAAATCAATTTTTGAATATTATTTTCAGTTTGTTATTTCAATACGTCTTGTTACTTCGAAAATTCGAAGTAGCTGGTTCCTCGTAGATCAAGAAGACTCGTTACTAAATACTTGCATATATAATCTTTCAAATTGTTCCATCATGTACCTAGTATTATATTTATTAGTAACTAGTATAATATTTAGTAACTAGTATTATATTTCTTATATATACTTAATGGAATAATCAGAATGTGACAGATTTATGTTAGAATTGATTCATATGTTTTTCTTGTTATATAGAGGTGCGGTTATTACATTGTGATGTTAATTATATTGAAATATTGTACTTATGTATAAGAGGAGAGAATTTTGTATGATAACTTTTTTTTTTACATTTAAATACTGTCAGTTATTAAGATATGTAAATGCAAGTGTAAAATTAAAATTTAGTTGAAATAATGGTGACGTCACTGGATTTTCATAAAGAACTTCAAAATGCTATTATTAAGAAAGTTCTGATATCTTGGGAACCGTAGCCTCTATCAGCTTAATTTAAAAAACGCACTCCCCGATTCTTTAACGAGTTCAGTAACGAGTATTCATGAATAAAACAAAGCAACTGAATTTCAGATTTATGAAAAAAATTTTCGAAAAATATTTATTCAGTTTTTTTATCAGTTTTAAAAACCGTACGTAAAATCAGTACATTAAACTTTCAATATATTTTAAATAAAGTGATTAAATAGAGGTCTGTAATTAAAGTAAATTAAAGCACTGTAAATAAACTAAATAGTTAACATTCAAACTTTCGTCGAGTTTTTTATATAACTGCACATCCAGTTTCTTAAATAAAAATAAGAAAAAAAATCAAGATCTCACAGTATTTTCAGTAAAGATCACGTATTGTATATTAAAAATAAAATCAAATATTATAGAAAACACAATTATTTTTTGTACAATACAATTTATAAATTAAAAACAAAATCAACTTTTAATAATGGAAATAAAATACAAAGATATCCTTCTTATTTCCATTTAAGAAAGATATGTGATATACCAACATAATAATGATATATTATATATATACATACAGCTGCGTTATCACACAATCGCTAAGAATTTTTTTCAAAAATCTAACAAAAAAAAAAATCTTTAATACTGAAAATACTTTAATTTTGTAAAAATTAAATTTAAATAAAAAGTAAATATTTTATTTAATATTAAATTTTATTTAATTACAGTCTCGTTATATAACAGCTTTATATTTTACATTTACTTCATTAACATCAGTCGGATTTGGTAACGTTGCACCAAATACAGATGCTGAAAAAATTTTTACGATATGTGTTATGTTAATGGGCTGTAAGTAAAAAATTTTCATTGTGTTACAAAAAAAAAAAAAAAAAGTGATTGTTTTTTATGTGTAGATTTAGACAAAAAAAAAATGTAGGACTAAAATGTAATTTAGAATATTAAAGAGTTTGTCAAGTCATCGTTGCTTACCCCCCCTCACCCAAACTAAGTTTTTGGATATAAAATATAATTTCTTTTGGAACGCTTGTTCAATTTTTCCAATTTTGTATTTTACAACAATTGCATTAGTTTTCTCGTAAAATGTTGTGAATTGTTTTTAGTCATATATACATAAATATAGGTTATGGTTGTTCAATTTTTCACCTTTTTTGTAAATTACTGATGAGATTGATTGACTGATTGGACGAATAGCTGTTATTTCACCGATTGCAATTCGTAAATTTTTAACATATATTTCTATAGGTGATTCCACAAGGACGTTCAAGAATTCGATGCAGCTTGTGATGATTTGTTTTTCATTCTGATGTTTTTATTTTTAGATATTCTACATTATTTCGAGTGATCTTGTTGTTTGAGTTATTTGTATTTCAATAAAAATAGTGTAGATAATATTATGTGTGTAGCGAGTTCCTATATTTCAAATAGAATACAATAAAATATACAATTCAGTAAAATAATGAAAAATTTATTAAAAATTGTATTAATTTTTGGAAATTTTCTTTTCCCTATACTTTCGTTATATTTTAGCTCTCATGTATGCCAGTATCTTTGGTAATGTATCGGCAATTATACAAAGACTATATTCCGGAACAGCAAGATATCACACGCAAATGCTTCGTGTTAGAGAATTTATTAGATTTCATCAGGTGAATATTATTATAATTTATAATAATTGCAATTTAAAATAATTTCGTATTACATGATAAATATAGAAAACTGTGATATATAAAATTTTATTTTTTTTCTGTAATTCTTATATGTATATAATAATAATAATATTATGTATAGATTCCAAATCCTTTGCGACAAAGGTTAGAGGAATATTTTCAGCATGCGTGGACATATACGAATGGCATTGATATGAATTCAGTGTTGAAAGGTTTTCCAGAATGTTTGCAAGCTGATATTTGCCTTCATTTAAATCGTAACCTACTAGCAAATTGTTCAGCCTTTGATGGTGCCAGCCCAGGTTGTTTAAGGTAAAAATATGTGTATAAAAAAGTAAGTTAGAAAAATAAATTTATTGAAAAATTATATAAGAATACCGGAGGAGAGCCGATGAAATTAAACCTATTGTATTACATAATAATAATTTCGCATAAATTTTTAGTTATCATCCTAATGTCACAAAAATATTATATAAAAATACCCCATGTAAAAGTTTTTCTATTATTCTATAAATCAATCGTTTTCGATTGAAACTTCAGATTAAATTTAAAGAATTTTTGTACGAATTTTCACTTCCTGGCCTTCCCAATGGCCTTTACTTTATTGAGTACCTACTGGCTTAATATTAAATTCATGTTTCTTCTATATTTAATTCAAAATGAATTATTTTTCAAGGAAAATTAAAAAAATATAACCATATGCAGTTTTTTATGTTACGCCAGATGACTTTAATAAAATAAAATACCAACCTTTATTAAACGTTTATTAAATTTAATAAATTAATAACTTTATACATTCTGGTTATTTACACAAACAAAGAACAAACAAGAAACCAAAAATAAAACTAATATTTTTTTTTTACATAAAAGTTAATCAATAAATTTAAAAGCCTTGATAATATACGCAGTAGATTTTTCTTGAATCCTTTTTAATATTTTATAGAGAAAAATTTTTTTTTTATTATTAGAAATTTAAAATTTTTTTTTTTCGAATAAATTATTAATGATAAACCTTTATCCTATAAAAAATTATAAATGTTTATTTTTAATAAAAATATAATTTTACAACAATTATACATAGAGTTACATATAGAGAATTACATATAGAGAATATTTGATGAATTCAATCAGAATTAATTAAATCAATATTTTATATAAGATTTTTGTAATATTTTAATATTAACATTTGATTTTTTTTTCTATTTCTTAACATATATTTTTTTATTTCTATACAGAGCCCTATCACTTAAATTTAAAACTACACATGCACCTCCAGGTGATACATTAGTCCATAAAGGTGATGTTTTAACATCACTTTATTTCATAGCTCGTGGTTCAATAGAAATTTTAAAAGACGATGTAGTTATGGTAATTTTAGGTAAGAATTATTTCTTAAAAAAAAAATACTAAAAATATTTTAGAGAAACTAATGGAAAAATTCTGAAAAATTCAATAATATGCATGTAATGTAAAGAATAATGTTACCGGCAATCGGAGTTATAAAAATAATTTATTTTTTATAACTTCGAAATTTTGTGTATGATTCTGGGTTCTTATCCAGTACATTTTCTCAATATGTGATAACAAAAAAAAATTGATGTGGTCAGCACATATCCGATTTCAATTTTTATTATCTAGTTTAGCGAAAGTGGTACAGAAGATTATGAAAATGCTTTTCAAATACTATTTAATAGTCTTTCACTTAACATACCCAGAAAAGTACTAATTTTGCTCTTTGTAGAGTTTCGCTTTATTCCATCTGAATTCCCTAAAAATTTCACTTTTAAAAATTCCATCAATTACTTTCGTAGATATGGCAAAATATCAAAAATAGACCCGTCGTGTGGTTTCCGGGCCTTATCTTTGCGAAAAAATAATTCGTTCAACACCTTCCATTTATATGTGGAATTTCAAGAATATTGGTTGATTATTTCAATTTATATATGCAAAAATATAAAGTCGGCCCGAAAAAAAATCCAGTTCTCGAGCCCTGATATGTCTCAAAAGTTGATCAATCCGTGACATAGCCAAAATAAACACACATATAAAATGTACACAACAGACCGACAGACCGAAATTTTCTTAAAAATAGTTATTACGCTTAAGTACCATGGAGACGATCGTTTACACCGAAAACTCTGTATGCCAAATTTAATACAATCACGTAACCTGCATTACTGTATGCATTGCGGACGGCAATTATTTGGAACAAAAACTGCTAATTTCTGCTTGTGTATTTGTAGTTTTATGGTAAAATTTAAAATCAACCTGTTTAAAGGTTTTGCTTTGTTTATTCGGATGAGAATCAAACATTTTGCCTAGATTGCTTTAGATTGATATAAATTGGCCTAAATCATTAAATTACTAAATCACAAATTTTAAGTTTACATTTAATACATGGAATCTGAAATTTTATTTACAAATTTTTTTATTCCTTATCTATGTAGAGCAAGTATTTTGGCTATATGTGAAATATTTTTATAATAAATTTTGCCAGTAACATATTTCGTAAATGCATATTCTAACTATATTATATACAACTGAATTTTTTTTTTATGTTTTTTATACTTTAGGGAAAGATGATATTTTTGGTGAAAATCCTTGTATATATCCAACAATTGGTAAATCGAATAGTAATGTTAGAGCGCTTACATATTGTGATTTGCATAAAATTCATCGAGAGGATTTACTCGATGTTTTAGATTTGTATCCAGAATTTTATGACAGTTTTGTTAATAATTTAGTTATAACGTACAATATGAGAGATGTAAGTATTTAAAATGCTATTGATTATTTATATATGAATAGGTACATATGTATTAATATCTGTAAAAATATTTTATTTAAATGTTTTAATTTTCACACCATTATTTAAAACATTTAAATGCAATACTATAGTGCATGATCTCTTAACAAATCAAAGTAGTTCTTATTCAAATTATAGACGAACATATAAAACTGAAATTTTTAATTTCGAAAAGGTCAAATAATAGGTTTCTTACTAACGGAAACTATGAAAAACTTGTGAAAGCAACACTTCGCTTATTTTAAACAATACTGTTGGTGAAGCATTATGTCTTTGAAATCTTTAGTTTTTTATATTCATCTTCCGTCATATAGTTAAAAATCATATACAATAATATCCAAATGTTAAATAATAAAATTACATAATTAATGATTGAAAACTGGGTTGTTGAATTAAAGATTTTTTTATAGCATGAACCAGCACTTCAAAAATTTACTGAAAATGTTTTATGACCTAGTTTAGTTCAGCTATATAAAATATTTTATTTTGAATTTTATAGTGTTGCTATCAATTATATTTATAATTATAGCTATCGATTATACATGTACGCACATACCGTATAATTAGTATAATAAATATTTTCGTGAAAGTTTCAATTAAAAACATTTTCAATAAAGATACTGAAATTGGATACTGAAATGTTGAAAAGAAAAATAATTATTGGTGTACTTATTTTCAGTTCAAATAAAATTAATTGAGTATTTAATTGATTATCTCGATTTCAATATCAAAAATTGAAAAATTTGAAAAAATTTACAAGAAGAATTACTTGGTCTTATTTACGATACGTAACGTATCGATTATTACTGATGGCACCTTCAACCATAAAAAAAGTGAATATACGACAGTCAATCGTTGCGCATTGGAAAAGTAAATTTACGTTTACTAATATTTGAATCCTTAGTAGCGTTAACTATATTAGATCTTCGCATAAATTTGTATCATTTAAGATTAAGAAGGTTTTTATAGTAATACACAAAATTTACGCGAATATCCGTCTAATTTTGTTATACATATTTTATTTTTATTCCAAATTATTTTTAAAATAAAAAAAAAATTTTATACAATATAATTCTCATGATATATTTAAAAATGTAGGAAGAACAAGCTGGTGTAGAAGTAAGACATAGATATATGAGAGCAACATCACATGATAGAGACAAAAGCAATAGTGATACTAGATCAATTAGAATGTAAGTATTAAAACAATTTTAAGTAACTTATTAAATTTCGAACAATAAATGAAACTTACTTATAGCCTTAAAATTAAAAATATTTTTTTTAAAAAATATGCTGTAATTAATATATTCCAATATCTTTAATATTTATAGTAGCACTGGACTTCATAGACAACATTCATTCCATCGTAGTGGAAATATATGTGACAATCCCAACGATAGGATCTCAACGAATGATCTTAGCGATTTAGACAGAACAATTGGTGGTGATCACGATAATTATACGAGAACAGGTATTTTGTATTTTCTTTTTTTTATATATTCTAGATTACAATGAATATTTAAGTTTTAAAGAAGCTTTTATAACCCTTTTTTTACCTTAATTACATTAAAATTAGGAGTTTTTTTTTTCAAATATATAAGTAATAGTTTTCCTTTTGAATCATAGATTGTTCAAAGAAGTATTTTGTTTTTAAATATTTTTAAGTATAAAAATAAAAGTGTTACAAATAAAATATGGGAGTAAATAAGAAATTATATGTAAAATAGTTACAAATGTTTTTAGGACGAAAAGGCAACGTCTGTCCAAAACAATTTACTGGAAAGAAGTGGGTTCCAAAGTAATTTCGAATTTTGAATTTCCGTGTAAGCCAAATAAGAAATATTATGGGATTTGGAGCGTGTTTTGCAAGGCACGTTCCGTACTCAGGTAGTTGGTGGGGGTGGTGGGTGTACTATGAATTCTTGTACGTAGTCACGGTGTACTGTTTTCCCGGTTCTTTAGATGTTATGTACTCAGTTTATCAATTTTATTCACTAATCTTACAGTCTACAAATTTATTCACTAATCTGCAGTCTAGCAATTACTATTGCTCTCCAAGCTTTAAAATTTATAGTTTTAATTAATTTTAACAATGAAATACGGAACTGAGACATGATTTTTATCAACACCATATGTGTGGGGATCAAAAAGGGAAACAAAAAATTAATTTTACTATAAAATTTTATTTACTACGCTTCAAGCCATTGAAGCTTTAATTACTATATTTATAAATTGAGAACATTTGTATTACGACACTTTTGTTTTTATGTACGGTAAATAAAATATTTTTAATTCAAATTATATAGAATAAGATTTTTTCATCATAATTAAGTATGAATATTAAACTAAAATTACCTTTTTTTTATTATTAGTTTTAAACATTTTTAAACCCCTTTATCTCATTCATAATTATTAAAATTAAATTTACTTATATTTTATTTTTTTTTTTTATCTCAAAAAATTTAATTCACCAACATTTCAATAATATTATATAATAAATAAATAAAAAAAAAAAATTTGAAAAATTAAATCAAAATCCTCAAAGGAAGCACATCAAAGACAACAAAGTTCACAAAACGTTCCAACTATAATAGGCAGCATGATCAGAGAACACATAAACAACATAGATCTCTTTCAAATGGTGCATAAGAAAAATTTTCTTAATTTATATTTTTTTTTAATTTGAAAAATCACTAACTACTAAATGTGGCAGTAAAATTGTGAATTTGATTTTGTTTTTCCTCTCTTCTTATTTTTTTTATTCTTATTTATTTCTGATATTATCTTCTTGTTTTTATTTTATAAATTTTTTTTATTTTAAAATACTCGAGTGTCAAAACTTATCTATTTTATTTAAAATTTAATTTTGCTTAAAAATTTTTTGATTTTATTTCGCTTCCTACGCTTTCAGAAAAAAATTTATGTGTTAACAATAATTATTATTATTATTATAATAGTATTATTATTTTCTCTCTTTTTCTCTCATTTTCTATTGTTGTAAATTTTAAATTTTTAATTTTTTTTTTTACCTTTTCTCTTTTCTTCTCTTAATTTAATCGCAATGAAAACGCAATGTATTAATTATTTTCTCTTGATATTTTGTACACTTTGACAGCACCATTATTATTGTATAACAAGCTAGCTTATATATTTATATCTATATAATTACATTGTATGTATTATATTATATTTTATAGGTGTTTTATTGTTAATACCAATAGGATGTTTGTGTGAGAAATTTTAATTTCTATATGAGACAATACAACAAGTGAAAATTAAATTTTTGAGTAATATAAAATTTTTTATTATTCATCTGAAATTCATTACAGTCTTAACACTATTCATTACAGTGTTTCACATATTTTGAATATACACACAAAAAAAAAAAGAAAACAAAAAGATTCCAATATAACACTGTATCTGAAAGGCGGATTTTATATTTTTTAAAATTCAAAATGTTAAATTCAATATTGTGAATTACAACATCTTTTGTTATATAAAATTAAAATTCCAAAAAATTTATAACCTTCTTATAAATTAATAAAGTGTAAAAAATTTTATTCATTTGGTATGACAGATTCTTTATATCCTTCTTTATATTCAGTTGGTACAACAGATTCTTTATAGGCTAGCCTGACCATTGGTGTAGTGGTTATGGCACCAGTCCTTTAACCGTAAGGTCTCGGGTTCAAACCCCGGTCAGGTCACTATAAAAATTATATTCAATATTATAGCTTTAAAATACAATACTTATGAAATAACTAAGAAAAAAAACTACGGCAGGCTAATCACTGGTTGAAAACTCTATGACGCAATGAAACTGGGGCATGGCATAGTCTATGATGTCTAGCTCTATACTCCTCCTAGGATTTATTGTCCTCTATTTTTCCTATAATCGACGATCAATTTTCAAATCCTGATTTTGCCCTTAAATAATTTTAATTCGTTCTTTTGTCTGAGTTAAGCAAAATAACCAGTACTGGAAATTTCAAAAGAAAATCTTTATATTGCCAAACGCTTTGATATTAGTTCCTATAATAAAAGTACAATAACTACTGAAACCCAAATATTTTTTATAGAATTTTAAGTTATGAACTTTTAAAAGAATAATAAGTTTTAATTTAAAATTGGAAAATTATGCACAAAAATAGCATATAAAAAATCAATAAAATTTCTACACTCATTTTATAATAATTTAAAATAATTTCAAGTACCTATGTATAGTTATTTCATATCTTAAAAATGTCATAGGAATTTTTCAATATTTTCTCTAACCTAGATTATGAAATAATGGTTGATTCTGAAAAATAATTTTCCTTTGCCCTATAATTCAACAACAATTTGATTTAAAACAAAAAATAAATTCTATTTTAGTGTAAAACTTAAATTCATGTCTATATAATACAAATATAATATCTTCCAATAATATTCTTTATTTTCAAACGAAATTCGTTTTAGAATTTTATTTTAGTATTTGACGTTGTCCTCAAATAACTTTTTATCTTTGTTCCAATTTTTATATCCTTTATACTCGTAATAAAACATTGCTTAATTTTTCTTTCTTTATTATATTTTTATTTTTTTTTTATTATTACAAATTTTATTACGAGTTTCTTATTCTTCTTTCTTTTTTTTTTTTAAATCAATTTAAAATCCATCAAAAATAGTTTTTTTTTATATCCTTTAAAGTACAATAACCCTTTGAAATTTCTGTATAGTATTGGTATTCAACAGTAAATAAAAATGTCATTAAAATATCATCATCGATTTTTATTTTTAAATTTTCAGTTTAAAGACAGTGTTATAATCAACTCATTTTATTATAATTCGACCAGAATTGTCAAGAAACTTGTATACTATTAATAATGATTTGTGTAGAAAATCGAAAATTATGATATAGGTTTCGGTATTTAGAATATTAAAAAATTTTGAAAATTTTATGTACAACTAAGTTAGACTGAATATTTTCTAGCAGAGAAAATTAGGTGTTCTATTAAAGATCGATTTGTGTATAACAGATTCAATTAAGCTTTCTATTTAAAAAAGCAGGTGAAATGACGAACAGACATATAAAATTAAAGTTATAAGCGCGCCTTTTCCAATTTTGTTGGAAATGTGTTAAATAAGTTTTTGTAAATTACACAAATGGTACACAGTCAAGCCGCACATAGGTATTTATATTTTCCAATGGTGCAATACGCTAATAATGCAACGATATTACCAAAGAATGTTTGTCGACTATGGCAGCCCAATATGAAGTTGCACTGAAGAAAAATTTTCTATAAACAGATTTTTTTATTTAAGAACATATCATTCGTTGTAGTATGATCAGGATATTAAGTTTGTTATTTTTATAAAGTTCTTAAACAATAAATGTGCTTTCATGCAGCGTTATTATTTTTTTCTTAATTTTTCCAAAGATTTCTTTTTCTTCTATCAGCTTGAACACAATTTTCATTTTATTTAATTCTAATTATGCACTTAATATATTTTATTGATTTTCTTTTATTTCTGTTCAAAAATTGGTTTTACTTGTAAATTTCTTTATAAATAATAATTATATAATGACTACCAAAAAGTCCTGTTGTTTTGTGAACTTTTGTGATTTATTATTTCATTAAAATATTTCGCTCGCTATTTATTTTATTTTCCTTACGTTACGTTTATTTTCATGTGAATCTCAATATTTTATTTTTATTTATAAAATTTAATGTTATTTTGAATTTTCAGTTTTTACTGTGTTTGTATATAATGTAAACTATATTGTAAATAAATTGCACAATAACAAAATATAAAATAGTTTGCTTGAACATCCAATAAAATTACACTCACTTTCAATTGTAAATTATACAAATGGTTCAATATTTTCAAAAACACTCTTTGTTTTTCGTTGCTACGGGAATGTAGCTTGATGTATTAAATTAATATTTAAAAAACATGTAGCCTGACCATATTTATCAAATGAAAAATATATATTTTTTTTTCAAATATAAATTAACAGCATCGCCAACAGATAGCCAACACCAAACTAATACGCACAAAAGTCGAGTTGGTAGTTTAGGTGGTGGTGTAGATAATGGAGGTGGAGGAAGTAATGGACAACCGCCACCCAATTTAAATATTCCAATAACAGGTATAACATTAACTGGTCGAGTTGATGAAAGTGATGGTATTGCTGGTGCTAATATATTACAATCAAATGAAATTGAAGAAACAGGTGAAGCAAGTGCTATTACAGATCCATTAAATGTATTAGGTCATCAGTGTTCAATAACAGATGATTATGAAGAGCAATATAGGGAAACAGATGCAGTTACATTGAGTGCAACACCAACAAATAATTTATGTTTCTGTCCATCTAGAGAACATAGTAGAAAACAACCGAAACAACATCATATAGACAGTGGAAGTGATATACCTATTCATAGTGAACTACCATCTTATCATCATATAACGACCAGTGGTAGTGGTCCACATCATAGTGTTAGTAGTAGTGTCCATCATTGTGCGAAATCTTCAGAAATTAGGTATACAAATTTTTTTTTTATATATATTGTTACTTAATATTCATAATATTTTATAATTTTAGCTCAATTAAAATTCAATTAGGTGAATTAACAAAACGTATCGATTCATTAGAAACAAATTTACATAAAGATATTAGAACAATATTGGATATATTGCATCAACAACAACAAATGCAATTACAATTACATCAGCAACAGTTACAACATCAAATGCAACAACAACAACAAATACAACAACAACAACAGTTATTAGCTGGTCAACAAATAACGACATCCTTTCAACCGTCCGAAAGTGATTTCTCATTTGATTTAGCTGGAGGAATCACTGAAAAACAAATATCACAAACTCAATTGCAGCAACAACAGCAATCTCAACAACAATTACAGCAGCCACAGTTATCACATCAATCACAACAGCAACAACTTCAACAACGAACAAATGTACAGAGATCTATTTCACAACCGGAATGTGCTGCAACTACATCAAACGAAAAGAGTTTGTTCAGGTAATTTTATTTGCTTCGGAATATTTACTAGGGGTTACATTAATCTTATACTGGTCACAATTATCTTAGCCATGAGTCATGTTTGAAACACCATAAAATTTAATTTTGTGGTTTTTAAAAAAAAATTTAAAAGTTAAAGTAAATAAAATGTCCAAATTTATGATAAAACCCTTCAATTTTGTTAAAAAGTAAGTCTCTATAAACAAAATTATGTGCGTGGCACAAGATTTTTACATAACGACACTCAACCATATCACCCACAATAAATTAATTTTATTATGACAAATTTATTTTTATTTTTTCTTCCTTACTTGAATTATTATCCGGCTTTAAGTTTTTAATGTACAAATTTTTAATCTTATATTTAATCAATGCCTACTATAAGATTTATTGAATTTTGATTAAAACAACATTGTAACCACAATTGTTTTGTTTGAAAAGATTGTACAATTACATTTTAACAAAATTAATTAGTCCATTCTATAATTCGATCTTTATGCCACCAGAAAATTTCAGTACTAATGTTCATCCTAAAGGTATGCAATATAAATTTCACTACTTACAATTAAATAAGTTACTCTAAATAGACAAAAAGAACATAACGTTATAATATATTTTTTGCTTTTTTCTCTTACACATTATATTTTTCAAATATTTTACTATTATTAAAAAATTTTAATTTACAATGGTATACATAAAAATGATTAAATTTTTTACTTATCCCTAATTTTTAAATTTTAGATGCTCAAAATTTTCATCGTTTAATCAAACAATGGAAGATAGCGATAATTGGACTACAGTATTTGCTCCTATAGCTAAACTGGAATCATTAGATGAAATAGATCAAGTATGATCCTTGTGATTATTCATTAAATTAATTAATTAGAAATTCTTATTAAAATATTATATTTAATATAAAACCATCATTAAAAAAAAAAAATTTCAAATACTTAACAAAACAAAATAGAACACAAATAAAAAAAAAAAAGAAATGCATATAAAAAAAATGAAAACAATAAAAAATTTCAAAAAAAAAATATGTATATAAATGTATATATATAAATATATAAAAATATTTTTTTTCTCGCTAAAATTTTCTGTTTCTGGCTGCAAAAGACAAAATTATTAATTAAAACAAAAAAATTAGCATGAAATTTTCATAGAAAAAATTTAGAGAAAAAAATTTTTATTTCATTTTTTTTTTCTTGTATAACAATTATCGAATATTATTTTTTAACTGTATAGATTTTGTTCTTTATTTTTTTTTTTGTTTAAATTATTAATATTATAATTTATAAATTTATAAAATGCTGCAGAACCAAACTAAAAACTTTAAAAATAAAACAACAACAACTTTTAATACCTGTTTTTACTCATTATTTATTAAATTATTACACCATATTCAAAATATGGATTTATAGGCAAAAACCAAAAAAGAAATATAGTTAAATTTATTGTTGTAATTTTCTAAAAAAACAAAACCACAAAAAAAAAAAACTAAATTTTGAATAAAGTTTAAAAAACAAAAATGATATTAAAATGTTTGCTTCAAACCAAAAAATAAAAAACAATTAAAAACTAAAATACTAGTAATTAAAAAAAAAATTTAATAATATAGATTAAAATATTTAATTTATTTTTTTTAATTATCACTTGTAAAACTCAGTAATTCTCAACAAAACAAAAAAAAAATTATAATTTTTAAGAGAAAACCAAAAAAATTATATAAAATTTAAAACAATCAACAAGCATTGCAAAATCCAAAAAAATCGCAATTCCTCATAAAAGAAAAACTAATTAATTTTTTTAATATTGACAAAAAAAAACAAAACGCTTTTAATTCTACATAAAAATTTTCAATTTCATCGAATAGTTTTTAATCAAAAAAATTTTTTCAAAGCAAATCTTCGTATAATTCACTTAATTTTTCAAAAAAGGAAAAACAAAAAAGTTTTACATAATAATTTTTCATAAAATTTTCAAATTTAAAAGAAATTTTTTTAATTAATTTTAACAAAAAATTAAAAACGATAAATAAGACAAAACTTTAGCCATAATTCAATTCCACCATTTTCTTTTTTCAAATAACATTAAATATTTCTTTTATCGCTGCATATAGCTTTGAAAACTGTTACGGAATGTTATTAACGTAATATTTCGTATGTTAAAGATAACATACATATATCCGGCAACATACATAAGAAATATTACGATTAACGTAAAAAAAATAGTGCACGCATGAAGGATATTTCGCATGTTCTCAATAATATTATGCTTCTCAGGTAATATGAGGAATTGATTTTTCTAAAAATCCCGATTGAAGACAGATTATTTTGGCACTAATAATTACCACTAAGATAATGGTAGTTAAATCAATAATATGTGCTAACAAAACTTTTTAACGATTATTAGTAAATTTTTTAGCACTAACGCATTATTTTCCGAAGATCGTGCTACAGTTACATATATACACTTTGTGTTTTATTAAAAAATGTCCAGTGCTTTTGCAACATTTGCTATATTCCGAATTCAATTTATGAATTTAAAAAATATTTCTGATAATTTTATGCCTGGTAACATTGCATAAAATTTTTGCATAATTTTTCACATAATAAGAACACTTTCTTATTAATTTTGTTTATAATGACACCTTTTTATTTTTATATATATATAGAAACAATATTACACCTATAAACTTATATACCTGATGGTTAAATACAATTTGCCAACTGCTATATTATTATTACAAAATATCAATAACTACAATCCCTGCCTCAACCATAATTCATTAATACGTTATTATTCTACATATTCTACATAATATTATAATATTAGCTGAGAGTAGATAGGCTCATACCTACATTCAAATGGCATAAATTGTATCTCTGTCACAATACTTTAGTATAATAATTATATATTACTTAATTCTTTTTTAAATTATTTTAGATGTAGCCTAGCATTCGATATGATAAGAATTTATTTATACGCTATATATTTTTCCGCAAACAATAAGTTTTTTTTTTTTTTGGAAAAATAGCTGTACCAGATACAAGAATCCAAACCACCTTTAAAATACAATTTTCTAAAGATTATAATAAAAAATAAAAAGTAATTCTCTCTCATTCTCATTCTTTTTGCATTAAAAATATCTTAGCCATATAAACTTTATAAGATAATTGCGAACATATTGTATAAAAATTAAAATTCCTAGAAAATTTAAAAAAAAAAACCAATTAGCTACTCGTATAATGAAAAAAATTAAAAATTATTCATAAAAATTTCAAACAAAAAAAAAAAATTTCAATTTTTCACAATAGCTCAATATTCACAATTTCAATATTTTACAAATCTCATCAATTTTATATTTGAATTTAAAAATTCTCACCAATAACATTTTTTTAATTCATTGAGCATAATATAAAGATATTCAATAAATATGTATGTAGGTGGTTCATATACAATATAACATTAAAATCATTATTTAAATTTAATATTAGAAAAATTAAATTTAATTAAATAATAATTCAATTTTTATTATAATTGTTTACTTTTTGAGCATATGCAACCATTTATATTAATTTTCCGTATAATATAATATTTTATATAATGTAATATATATATATAAATACAATATTTCATCTTCTATCGCTATTATTGTAATGAATTTTCCTAATAATCAGATTAAAAAAATTTAAAAGTAAAATTATTTACATAAATAAATTATTTTCTTTTTAATTAAAATTTTATAATTTAGATTTTTTAAAACTGTTATACTAATTTTTTCTAGTTTAATTTTTTACTTTGTTCCTTTAACATAATTTCAGTTGTTGTTCAAAATGATTAAAATTTTTTGAATATAAAATAATATTAAGACTATATTGTTACGAGTATTGCATAAAATAATGTTATATGTACACAAGTGCATAGTATATATACATACGTATATACATAAAATATATAATAGCAAAATAATAATTATTTCAATTTAAATATATGTTTTTAGTATCCTAATATTTTAAGGTTAATTTATATTTATTAATATTATTAAGATCTAATTGACAAAATAAAAATTTTAATTTCAAAAATTGTTTGAAAAATTATTAAAACCATAATGAAGATAGATTTTTATCTTAATCATAATATTATTCGTTGTTCTTTTGTTCCTTTACAATGTTTTAAATATAAAATTTAACAATAATTAATAAATAATTACATTTACATTTATTTAAAAATAAATTAACCTTAAAACCAATTAATAATAAATACTTTTTACCAATTTTATTTTAACTGCAATAATTTAAGTTAATGCCATATATACACAAACATAATATGTATATCCATCAGTATCAGGTCACCAAGCTAAAATTATTTTCCGGAATATTGCAATCGGAGTGTGATAAATAAAATTAATCCTTAATATTTTTTGTTTTCGAATTATTCCGATTGAAATTTTTAATTATTTTTTGTAACTCTCATCATATTTAGTATGTTTAAATAATTATTATTGTTTTGGAATTTTTTTTTTCAATTTCTTTTTAATCCCCAATTTTTTATTAAAAAATTTTACTCTGTAATTCAATACAATTCCATTTGGAAGATAGAAAATATTGGTTACGTTAAAAATTGCAAATTTTTTTTTTTAAATGGATTTTCCAACGAATTGATTCCCATTCGCTTTGGTTTCTTTCTGAGCTTCGTGGCCTGATAGCATGACATTGAATAATTTTAAAGAGAACAAATTTTTTTCTTACTTTTCTGTAATGAAAATTTAAACAAAATATATAAGTATATAAAAATTTTCGGAAAAAAACTATTGGAAGAAAATTATAAATAATTCTTAAATAAACCAAAATTTATTGCTATTTCATTTTTATACAAATAGATATATATAAAATATTGAAATATAGGTATTATTTTATAAAATTTTAAATTACATATTTATTTATTTTATCCTTATTATTTTATTTGCACTATTTAATTTTTAATAACAAAATAGTTAATAAATTTTAAAATTTATTTATTTTTATTTTATTTTTTTTTTTCAAATGCGCTTTTTTGTAAATAACGTACCATGTATATTATGTACATTAATACTTTTATTAAATAATTTATTCACTTTTAATTTACTCCAAAATTTAAAATTAAAATAGATTCAAATTTTTTTTGTATTTAAATGAAAAAAAAAAAACTTGGGACAAATTTCATTTTCCCCTTAATTTGCTTTTTATTCATAATAATTTAGAATCCTTAAATAATATGTAATTAAATAGAAATTTTTATTGCTTGTAAATAACTTTATTACAATTACTAATTACCAATAAAAAAAAAATTAAATACTAATTTATTAAATACTACTTTAAATACTAATTTATTTTTTCTATATTTATACAAAATTTTAACACAAATTATTTTTATTCAAATTCAAATTCAAAAAAAAAAGTAAAAAAAAAAAATTTTCAAAAAATTATTTTGCCATTTTATTTTCTATTCTTTTTTCTAATTTATTTTCAGGACAGTAAACATTCCAAAAGTCAAGATATTACACAATAATAATTTTATAAAAAAAAAATTAAATTATAGCTAAAAAAAAACTAAAAAAGAAAAAAAAAAGAAAAAATTTTTATCCTTAAATAATAATTTTTAATACAAAAAAGAAAAAAAAAATTATAAAATGTAAAATGTGTTTTTTGAGTAATTTTTTTCTTCCTGTTTTCAAATATTTTTATTTTATTGTTTTTTTCTTTTAAATTATATAAAATTTTCATTAATATAATACTCCATTAATACCATTACGAATATTATTATTGTAATAAATCATTACGTATAAAATAATTGTAATTTATTTGTTTGAGTTTTGTTTTATAACATTATACCATTTATATTTTAGAAAAAAAAAAGAAAAACAAAAGAAGAAAAATAATAATATAAACAGTTATTATTATTATTAAAATAAGTTTTAATATTTTTTTAATTAAATTATAATAATCATTAAAATTTTCGAATTAATCATAATTATTAAACACATAAAAACAAAACACATTTGTATATTGCGAAAAATGCTAATCAAAAAAAAACTTAATTAATATAATTTATTTTAGATCATATTATAATTATGTAATTTATTTATTTAATAACATTTAGAAACAAATTCAAAAAATATTAAATAAAAAAATATTAAATAAAAAATTATAAAATAATTAAAAAGACGGAAAATACAAAAAAAAAATTCATAATTTTTAATTTTGTAAATTCCTTTTTGTTTGGTTTTTTTTTTTATTGCTCTTTTCATTTTATATTTTATTATGTAATGTTACTCTCAAGCGAATATTAAATTTTTGCAATTATAAATAATTAAGATTTTTTAAAAATTTAAACACAAAAGAAAAATTTAATTAGATACAATAAATTGCTTTTTATTTGAAACATAAAAAAATTAAATATTCAATTAAAAATTAATATTCGTTTTTCAAATTAATAAAAGAAAATTAAATGCGTCTATTAAAAAAAAAAAAAAATAAAAACAAAACACACACAAACACATTTATTAAAGTAAAATTAAACATAAAAATTTTTAATGTATTTAGAAATGGAAATGACAGTGAATTTTAAAAAATTAAATAATTTATATTGAAGAAAATATATAGAAAAAAAAAAGAGAATAGAAACGTAGTGTCTAAATCAAAGTTGTTTATCGAATATACAGAGTTTTCATTATTTATTTTTCTATTTATTTATATTTATAATTTTTGTAAAATAAAATATTTTATTTATTATTTAATTTTAATTTTATTATTTAAGTTTGTTATATAAATTTTCAATTTAAATTATTGTAGAATTTTTAAAACAAAAAAAAAAAAATAAAGATTTCAAATTGAATTAAATTTTTTTTTTTTTTATTATGGTTAGCTATATATTATAAAATGTGGACTCCGCACTCATTCTTAAAAAAGCTTTATGAAATTTTATTCAATTAGTTATTTCTCTTTAAAATTTATTATCAATGTATATTTCTTAAACTCGAACAAAACAATTTTTGTTCCGTGCTGACTTGAGCATGTACCTATTCTAAATTTAAGACCAGAACAGGATAAGCAGTCTATTCAAATAATATGTGGCTATACAAATTTCTCTATCTTCATTATCACTCATTTTGTGGTAATCGCGTCGCATTCAAATATCGCATGAAGTAATAGTATCATATCTATGTATTATTCTAATAGTTGTGTAGATGTGATAATTAAAAGTGATACCATTCTTGACGTGTGCTCTTTTTTTTTGTAAAGCTTTTCATACGACGTAATAATTTCTTTTTATCGTCGCAATATTAAATTTGTACTCGATAAATCATCACGTCAGGGTTTTCCTAATTTTAATGTATAAATAAAATGCAAAATAAAAGGCAAACGCAGTGGCGAAGTATTAATTACAAAAAATTATTTAATTAATATTATATTAAAAATTTTCCTTTACTAATTCTAATATTGATTATCGGTGTTTTTTTATATTACCGAACAGCTATAGGAAGTTGCAAGAGATTCAAAAAATCACTAACTATTTCTTTAAAACTACATAAATAACCAAAATATTTTTCACTTCATTCAATTTCAAAATTTTTTGTAATCTCACGTCAGCTATGTAGGTTCCTACAGAGCTGACGTGAGAAGCTGTTTCTACAGCTTACAGACACGATTACCAGAAAGGCATGTGAAATTTTTTTTTTAACATCAGGCCAATAACTAGAATATGGTTATATATATCTGAGCGGCATATCAAATAAAAATGTTTCTCATTTCTGAAATTATTTCTTTTATTTCGCTACGTAGTTCGCAAAGAATACCTTAAAACTCTAAATTATCGACTGTCAGCCTGTGTCACGTATATATAACTGAGTTATCTTCAGTTAAATCGAAATAAAAATAAATCATAGATCTAGGTTATTAACAGAGTTGCCACTTTTACCTTTTAAAAGTACGAGATTCTAATTTCTAATTACCGAATCACGTTTTAGTAAAAGATTAACAGCAAAATATTTTATGTCAATCGAAAACCATAAGAAGTAATCAACAAATCACAAAATATATGGCAAAAAATTCAATTTGAAAAATTTATTTAATATTAAAAATTATGAAAATATTAATTATTTTTTTCTAGTTTCAAATTTGTATTAGACTAAAATTAGTTTTTTTTTTTATTATTTGATTTTGTTAATAAACCTTTAAAATTACAAAAATGTTTTCTTAAATAAAAATTTTAATTTGTAAAAATTTAGTGTGTATAATTTTTATTTCGATTTTTTTTTTAACATTATTTCATTTTTAAAAATTAGAGCTTAAGATTTTAAATTGTTATTTCCCAAAAAAAGAAAAATTAAAAAAAAAAATTTAAAAAATTCAACAAAAAAAAATTTTTGTTTGAAAAAATAAATCATATTGATTTTCTGCTTTAAAAAATTTCAAAATATTTTCTTTTATTTAATCAAAGAAATTTAAAATATTAATTTTCAAAATGAAGAGTTTGATCTCAATTCATTTTCCTCCCCCCCCCCCCCCCACCCTTTCTCCTGTTTTTAATTTTTTATTTTTCTTCCGAAATACGTTTTAGTTTCTACTTGAAATAGAAATATAGAGGTCGAAATTTGATTTTTATTATCTAAATAAATTAAGAAATTCTAGAATGCATAGAAATTAGAAATAAAAAATGTAAGAAGAAGAAAATGAATTATTAAAAAATTAATATGAAAGAAAAATACTTGTTCGAAGAAATTTTCGAAATTTAATATTAGAATTTAGGTAACGACAGGCACATCGATATTAATTAATAATATTATAATTAAAATTGTATTTTTCTTTTTTCCTCATTTTAAGGTATAAGTTATCCATTTTTTAATATAATTTTTCATTTTTTGCCAAATAATATTAATAGAATATTACGGTAATCTAGTAAACAAAATAAATCTGGTAAATTGTACATTAAATAAACGTACGCTTTTGAAAAATTTGCAAAAAGACTCGTGGCTATAGTCATGTGGCAAAAACCACGGTCAATAATAGTAATTTTGCTTAAAATTTCAAAGCATTATCAAATCATTTATATAAAAATCCCAGAAAAAAATATTTTGAGTTAGAAAAGTGTAATATGCATTCAATAATCTTTAAAATAATGTGCATAAAAAACTGAGAGTATTAAACCTTTGCAAGAACTATAATATTATTAAAGTTTTTAGAAATCTGAAAGATTTAAATTAAATTATAGGTACATATCTATCTGAGAAATCAAAAACTTCCTAACAATCAAAATTATTACATTATGTAAAATTATAGCTAATATAGGCCAGAACATATGCAATAAAACGGCTTCCCACAATACTTACCTTATACAAGTAGCAACAAATTTCTAATGTAATTGAAATCGAATTCTTTACATATTCCTAATATATAGATATTAAATCAAAAATTATTGGTAGAGCCTTTCCTTTCATGATAAAATTTCTATTTTGATAGTGACATTCTAAATTTAAGATTTCATTCTAAATTAACAATTGTGTATAATATAATTTTCGTTTCTATTCGCAATTAATAAAATATTTTTCTTCTATTTTAGTAATTTATTTGTAATCTTTCATTATTTAGAAAATTTATTTTTAACATTAAAAATTTTTTAGCAAACAAATTTTGTAAATTTAATAAAATTACCACAATTAGGTACTCGATTACATAATAAATTTGAGGCAGAAAATAAGGCGAATTTATACTTTGAAATTATTGCAAAAAAAAACAATTAAAAAGCAAACCTTTAGTTTTGTTTTAACATTATATAGGGCTATATAAAAAGAGACCTCTGTTAGTATAATAGGTCAGAAAATTTCCATACTATCGAAGCATAGTAGGAATTTTGTTCAATTCAGAAAAGCAAAATAAAGAAAATATAATAAAATTAATTAATTTGTTAATTATGATTAATTACCGCAATTTTATAATATAGGCAATTAATAATAATATTTTGCCGATTTATAAAATAAATTACAACAATTATTATAAATTATTTACGAAACAAAAAAAAATGGTTAGAAAATTCGTATTATCAAGGCTGTGCTACAATATTAATTAAAAAATTTAATTTGCTGATATCATAATGAATTATTATTGATTTTGTACTTAAATAAAGCATATATATTTATACATATATATATTAATGTATATGTATAAAATATATATACGAGTATATAAAATACAATATGTAAAGTGTATATAATAGTTGTATTGCGAAAAATAAATAAATAAAAATATTGAAATTATCAAAATTAAAAATTAAAAATTTAATTAATTAATTAATAAAATTAATAATATAATTAATATATTTTCATTTTTTGTTTTGTTTATTACTATTATTTTAAAATTAAATTATTATTAATTAATATTACGATAAAAATATTTAAATTTTAATATTGGTACAAAGCGACATGAATATTCTTAATAATTATTATGATGTTTCGAGGGAAAAAATAACGAAAAAGTATTGAAATATATAAATAAAATAATTTATTAATAAAAAAAATTAATTTAATTATTAAAATTATTTAAATGATATGAGAAAAAAATTACGGTTTACCGATAATTTTTGCGGTACACAATTTTCTAGTTTTCTATTTTGAATTAAACACTATATCATGAAGTGTAAATATTATTTAATTAAAATCAATTCTAATCTGAAAAGCAAAAACTATCATAGACCTAACTTTAGCATAATTGAATTAAAATTGTTTATTATAACTCTCATTGTTACAGAGAAATTTAAGAAATGCGAAAACAGACCTTATATAAAGTATCAAAAATTTTAATTTAATTAAAACCACACGTAGTTATATTTTGTGTAACATTCAAATATTATACAAAATATTATAACTACGGTCGGCTCCTCACCTATCTAGTAAACTCATTGACGTAAGAAACTTGTTCATGGTTATCTACAATAACATGCAGTAGCTCTATGCTCCTTCCAGGAGCGAATTAGGGTAAAAAAATAAATAATATTATTATAACAATATTTCAAGTTTTACAACAATAGTTTCAAAATAATTGAAAAATTTAGTTTGAAAAAATTTTGGGTACTGCTATTAATTTGAACTAAGCTATATTAACCATCCAAAAATTAATTTCCAATAATTTTTAAAAGATACAAGATTATTTCATAACTTTTTCGTTGTAATTATATTTGAATTAACATTAAAAAATTATTAGAGTGCTATTAAATAAGAATTTTGAATTAAAATTTTAATAAATTATAAAATTACAAAATTATATTGATAAAAATATCAATATTATCATAATAATGGTTGGCATCAAAATGATAATTTCAAAAATGGAGAATAAAATTAAAAATTATAAGATAAAAATTTTGAATTTTAAAAATGACAAAGTAAACCCAAAAAAAAAAAAAAAATATCACAATAGACAATAAAATGAAATTATAATTGGAAAATTTAAAATTTAAAAACGCAAAACAAATTGTTATTTATACACTGTTAAAAAATATTATATATAATATTAGTACACTGAAAAAAAATATGTAAAAAAAAAAATCCAAAACAAGAATGAAAGACGAAGAGATGGAAAATTATTTATTTTTAATTTATTTTCATTTTAATCTTGCATTACTGATTTTTAATTAATTTTCTTTTCGTTTAATTAAAAAAAAAACAGAATTTATTGAAACAGATAAAAGAATCAGAAATTCATTATGTTCACATTATGATTAAGTTCAATAATAAATTATTTAAAATTTAAATTTTGTTTTCAAATAAAAACTATAAGGAATTTTAATAAAATATGTACAGTTCTAGAAATTAAAAAAAAAGGAAAAAGAAAAACTAAGAATTTATTTTATATATAATATGAAACAAGTAAAATAATAAAATTAAAAAAATTTAAAAATCACAATTAAAAAATTAAAAAAAAATTCATATAAGATTTTCAATTAATATTTATAAATATAAATAAGTAAATATTTTCAATATATTTTCATAATAATCGAATAACAAAAAAATATAATTAAATAAAATATATAGACCATATAATTTCGATATGTGTAAATTACAAAAAAAAAGTATTTGTAATAATAATTAAAGTAATTAATAATCTAGCGAAATATGTGTTTCAAAATATTGCTTCCCATATCAATACGGGAAGCAATGAGTAAACATATTTTAATTAAAGTACCCAAAATTCCTTTTTATTAGTATTTTAAATTAGAAAATTGTCAGTTAGCACCTGACCGACTTCTTATACTGTAAGATTTCAATAATCAATTTCAATTAATTTGCATAATTCAATTGAACCACACTTTATTTCATTATTATTTGGACAAAAATTATTTGAACATTTAATTTTACAAAGTAGTACAATTATATTAGATCAACTTCTTACTGTTATTTAAATATGAATTGCTCATATATTATATAAATAAATTTAATAATTTTAAATTTTTGTATAAATTTTTAAAATTAATTTTCTTTCATTTTTCTATATAATAATTCGCCATTTTTATCGCAATTCTTATTATTAGTTGGTTATTTAGTTAGTTAGAGAGGAAAGGTGGCACCCTCGAATGAAAGCTGCCACTCAGCACTAGACCAGTAGAAGGCCCATCGGCAACCCTCCACATTACACCTTTCTTCGTTAAATCCATTGAAATTCCTTGAAAAAATTTAGCAGATCACCAACAGGGGTCTCCAAGAACTCTTCCAATCTATCGAACTTATATCCTCCCGAAAAGCATTTTCTCCTTCGCATCAAACACACACAGCTCGGGACGGAAATCTTCATCCATCCCAAATGATTATTATTACTAAAATATAAAATATTACAACATAGATTTAATAACAATATAAATTATATTATAATAGTAAAAGATTAATAAACTAATATAATAATAAAATATTGATATAATAAATGCAAATATATTTACAAAATATTCTAATAACATAATTTTTTTATCGTAAATTACAAAACATTTTCTAAACAAATAAAATATAGCTAATATATAAAATACCAATTTAAAAAAAACAAAAAAAAATTCAATTCTCATACTATCTATAAATATTATAAATAAAATCGCGTTCATATACATTTAAAAAAAAGAACACTTTTCCTTAAAAAAAATTACATAATTTTCATTTTTACATTTTTACATTATTCGTATATAATTAAAAAATAAAATTTATTTTAAAATTTCCATGTAAAACTCTTTCAAACACCAAAATGAAATATATTATTTTTTATTTAATAAAAACAAATAATAAAAAAAAAATAAAAAAAAAAACAAAATAATTAATTAAATTTTTTTAATGTAAATATGTAAAAAATTTATAAAATAAAAAAAAAAACATTAAAAACATAAAATCGCTTATCGTAAAAAATTAAATAAATTTAAAATAATTATATCTCGCTTAATATTATAAAAATACATACAAAATACGGTATATATTTAATAAAATAATTATTTTATCGATTGTTTTTTTTATTTTTAATAAATTTATAATAAATTTATATATATATAGACACTTAAATCATTAATATTAATAATTTCATTTGATTTTAACTGCCAGATTTATATTTCATGTATAAAAACAAAAAAAAAACCATAAAAAAAATTTCATTTCAGCAATAAGTTAAAAAGAAAATAATAAAATATAAAATTATAATTACTTTAAAAACGAAATTTGCGAAAAATTATTTAAGAAAATTTTTATAGTTTTCCTCGTTTTCTTTATTTATACACATTTTCGTAACACATAATATTATAAAAGACAGCAAAATTTCATTATTCAAAATTTGCTTGAAAATTTTCTTACAATTTAATTCTCAAAAACAAAACTAAATTAAAAAATCCCTTTAAATGTAATTAATAATGTTTTTTTCTTGTGATTGAATCGCACTTACACCCGAACATATGAAACTAAATCTATCTACATGCTTTACTGATTAATATATTTAACTGTTATTAAAATCCTTAACATAAATATTTGCTCCCTTTTTATAAATACGATAACTTTATGGTGGCCGTAAGAGCAAAATTCATATGAATAAATATGCAAATTATTCTGTAAGAACAAGAAAAATATAGCAATTATAAAAGAAATTCTTTTGGATTCAATCGTATATGTCGGTCACCACATTAATACAACAATATTTTGCCTATACAGGCACTCCATTTTATAATCCGAAAATAAACTTGGAATAATTTTATTAATTAATAAAACTGCGGGCACAGTTTTTGCTTCAATTTTAAAGGAAAATAATTTTTTTAAAAATTTTTTAAATTTTTTTTTTTTAAAATAAAAAAAATTTTATCAAAATAAAATCAAGCATATTTTATATCAAATTTTTAATTTTTTAAAAAATCCTCTGCATTAAACATTTAAAAACTCATAAAAATATTCTTAAAATTATTATGAATGCATACATATTTGTAAATACTTATACGTATATAATTATTATATGTAATATTTTATATATATATATATGTATATATATATAATATTATAATATATTTACATAATATGTAGATATTATTATATGAAATAACAAAAAAAATATAAGTATATTTTATTAGTTTTAAATTCAGCTTTCCGTTCCTTTAAATTAAAAATTATAAAGAAGAAAAAAACAAGCAAACAAAAAAAAAATTTATAACAACAGCACAAAAAATAATAAAAAATTCAAAAGAATAAATTAAAATAAAAAATATAAAAAAAAAGTTAAAATATGGCTACATTATACATACATACATACATATATTAATTAAGATAATTCAAAAAAAAAAATCAAATAATACTAATCAATCACACGCTTTAAAAGACATAAAAAAAATAATAAAATATACATAAAATATTTCAAACAAGAAAAACAACAAAAAAATAATTGCCGCCATTTCGAAACCAAAATATAAACTAAATAATATCAATAAATAAAATGGCTGATAAAAAAATTCACAAATAAAAAATCATTATAGCCAAAAAAAAAAACAAAAAACATAATTACATTAAACAATATTCAAAAATATTGAAATTTGTAATTAAATAAAATAACAATAAAAATTAGAAACGAGTACATTCGAAAGTACACAATATTTGATAATCGAAATGTTGGTATTTATGTAACGTATAATTAAAATAATGAAATGTACACTAATTAAAACAAAACAAGAAAAAAAATACAAAAACATAAAAAAAAAGAAAAATTTATTAAATAAATTATTACGAAAAAAAAACCACAAAAAAAAAAATTGAAACCAAAAAAAAAACAAGAAAATTATGATAAAAAATAATTTGAGAAAAAATTTAATTTAATACATTTATAAATAAGCTAAAATTAAGCTTCATAAAATATAATTTCTTTTTTGAATAATGCTGAATGAAACAAAAAATCAAAAAACTAAAAAAAAAAAATATATATATATATATAAAAACTAGAAAAACAAAATAAAAAATCTTTATTTATTATATTAATGAAAAATATAAAATTAAAAATGAAAACAAAAAATTTTTAATAAAATTATTAAAAATTCCAAAAAAAAAAAAAAAAAAAAACAATTTTGTGTGTTATTTATCAATTTTCTTAATTCGTCCTTCGCCCGATTTCCTCCATACTTCACTCTATTATAGCCTATTTCATTTATGCAATCCTTTTTAATTGAATTACGAGTATAAGCTTGGAATTGTTAAAACATAAGACTTTTCAAAGTTATTAAAAGTTATCAAAAGTCCCAGAGAGCATGTTTATTTATTAAAATTTGTAAGATACACCCAATTCTGTTCTTACACGAAATTTGAAATGACACGAGTAAACACCAAAAAATATTTCTTATTTTTACACGACATAATCTGAAACAACAGGAATACAAAAAAAAATATTTTTTTTCTACCTTAAATAAGCCTGGTATTCTGATTGAATCAGAATTATGATTAATAAACGACAATAATATACACTGAAAACTGTTCCAGTGATGGCAGGAATTTTGCAGTCTTTCGCAAACGTATGCGTTTATTATCAGACAGTGACAATAAATAAAATTGTTTTATGTTTAAATTTTTGTTAATTTTTGGTTGTACTCTTGTTATTTATGTTTTTTATCAATGAATTTCTGATATACTATGTATTTTACATATTTTTTTCTAAAATCTAAATTTTAATTTATTTTATTTAATGAATTAAAACGAAAATAAATTCTTAAAATAATTAGAAAAATAATTTTTTTTTACATAACTTGCGGACTCGTGTATTTTTAACTTGTTTTTTGAGGACTAGAACCAATCTATTATTTTTGTACTAAGCCAATATCTTTTTTTACACGAATTTCTCGGGAACCATTCTATCGTGTACTAAAAGAATTAGGAAATGTTAGATTTGTAGAAATCTTTCTCGGAAAAATTTATTTATGTGTGTATATGAAAAATATCGTTTTCATTTATTGAACTTTAATTAAAATTCCACACACTCTTTTAAAAACAAAAATTTTAAAAACGTTATCTGAAAATAATTTTACATTACTGACAGTGTTGACATTATGGTAATTAAAATTCTACAATTTTTATAATATATATGTACAAAAATTTTACTATTTTTTGGTTCATAGTAGGTATACAACTAAATAAAATTTGAATTCAACAAATAAATACGATAAATTTACGATAAAAGAAATAAATACAATTCATACATATTACTGTTAATAAAAATTATCGTATTTGTGGTTTGTGTCTTAAATAAAAAATTACTTATAAAAAATCTGATTTCGAATTCTAAGATGATATATTCACAATATTTTTTTCTCTTTCTCAAAATTTTTTCAACTAACTGAGTTTTGTTCTGAGTTGAGCAACTAACTACATTCTGAAAATATTATTAAAAATGAATATAGAGAAAAATAAATGCTTAAATTTGTAAAAGTTTCACTAATAATATAAAGATGTCGCTAATATAGTTAAAAGGGATTTAGTTTGTATTATGAAAATTAAAAATTATGTTATTATAAACACAAACCGTAGGAGTACAAGGTTCATATCTATAACCAAACTATACAATATATAAATTTAGAACTAATAACTCGAAAGAATATAATATGGTATGCATTAATATACGCCTCTCATAATAAATATTGTATATTTTATTGAAATTTTTAAAATTTTAAAACTTATAAACATAAAATTAAAGAGAAATTAATATAAATATGACATTATTCATAAAAAATGCCATGTTTTTAATTAACTGTTTTTATACTTAAATATTATTTATACACATATACTTACTTATGTTATACATATATACAACACCATACAAACTTACTTACATTTAATAAATTTTTTTTTTGGTTGCCGGTGCCTATGTCAAAGTCAACTATTTGCTTATTGTACATATTTCCCAATATTTATAAAAGTTTAATCTTCATAGAGTCTTTAAGTATTATGAAAACTATCCCTTTATAACTTCATAAATAGGGTAATGAGTTCCGTACATGCCACAATAATGGCATCACTTTCTAGAATTTAGACAGTACTTTTTCGTCATTCTTTTTGAGAATAAATTTATTGATTCTTTATAATGTTACCCAAGTTAATACATAAATATTGATTTAAGGTATACTGTACATTCTGTACTTGAAAAACCATTAGTCAAGTACAATAGAATAATTGAGAGGGTTCATAATTTAAACCATATAACATACGGAGGTGAAAAATATCAGTTTAAAATTCCTAATCATGATAAAATTTAACGTTACAGTTGTCATTTTAAAAATATAACAATTTTTCTGAATGTATGTTACCATAAGTACTCGATTATTTAGATCACTTAGTTTTAGAAATTACCAATTTACCGGGCAATTTTTTATATGAACCTCATACAATTTTTAACTTCTCTCGATCATTAAATATCTTACAGTCTAATTTTTATTATCATGTAGCACATTTCGAGTCTTTTTTGAATTCTGATGTTACCTGAGCTTAAAAATATTCGTTCATTTTTTTAATTACAGGATTACCAGTAAATATGACAAATCTTTACCCGATTCCCAAAAGAAACAAAATAATCAATAAAACATTCCAAATTCGATTTTATTTTTCAAATTCAATTTCAATATTTAAGTATAATTTTTAACAAACAAAAAAAAAAAACAAAAAATAATTTTTTTTTTCGGTTTTTTTTTTTCTCTTAATTTAAAAATTTTAATTTATATTACGTTTTCTATACATCAAAAGAAGTCCGCAAGAACGGCAAGTTTTTTATTTTATTTTTTTTTTTATAAAAAGTTTTATTTTATATTTTTATTGTTTCTGACAAATTCATATTAACATATTACAGTTAACCTATATATATATTTCATTCTTTCTCAATACATTTTTGCACTATACAACGGAAATCTGCAAGGATATAAGAAGAAGAAAAAACAAAAATAACAAAAGTAACAAATAAAACTACAATAAAAAATATTTTGAATTTTTGTTTTTTTAATATTTTTTTTTAATTTTTTTAATTGACCTTAAAATTCGTAAAATAAATTTCAATTTATTCTTTTTTTTTTTTCATTTGTTTTCTTTAAAAAATACATTACATATATAGAATTGAATCATAATCATAATAATAATAATAATTAACTATAAATAGAATAATAATTATAAAATTATCTATTTTAAAATTATATTAAACTTAAATGTGTACACAATCAAAAAATATAAAATTCTAAGTACATTAATAATTCATAAGAATTTAAAAACTATAATTAATTTTTTTTTTGTTAAATTAATATAAAAAAATAATTTGTGTTTTTTTTTATTTAATTTTGTTTTTCTTACTATATTTTAAAATATGAGTAAAGAAAAAGAACAAAAGGGCTTAATTATATAGATATTAATCTTAAAATTAAAAATTAAAATACTTAAAATATAAAATTATATTTTATAATAATTATAAAATAAATAATAAAATTAATATAATAATAATATTTATGCCAATTTTTATTTAATAATGTCGTTAAAAATTTGTTATATACCATAAAGATTAAATTTCTATAAAAATTATTTAATAAATAATTTTGTCTTATACTTATATGGAGAGAGAGAGAGAGCGAGAGAGAGAGAGACAGAAATAGGAAGAGAGCATTTTAGAATTTATCCAAGAGAGTTTGAACAAAATATCAATTGTTCAAGCACAGTACCGGAATTTAATTTGATAAAATTTTAAATTAAACAAATCTAAGCAATTAAAATTCTCTTAAAATTTTATTAATTAACAGGTTTATAATAGAACTTCTGTTAATCGTACTTAGTAAAATGCATTGCCATATTAAGTTTATAATATGCCTTATTAATTACCGTAATAATAATATCGTATAACGTTAGGCTTAATTTGATATTATTATAATTGCTTTTATTTTTTAAAATATATACAATAAAATATTAAAGCCTAATCTTATATTTTTTTCTCAAAAAAATAAATAAATTAAAAATCCTATAATATATATTTTTAATAAAATTTGAAAATTTTAAAATAATGTTGAATGCAATTTTATTTAGCATCGTTTTATAACTATTTTATTTTTTTTTAAATATTTCCATTTTAAAACACAATATAATCAAACTTTACTGATGTTCATAAGTATGGTGAATTATATAGGGGGTTAAATATAAATTACTGTATAAAAATAAGCAATGAAATTTAATCTTTATATATGTATAATAATATGATACTTTGTATTGTATATAGTGTATAAGAATATAGGGGAAAAAAAAATAATAAATTGATATTACTTAATTATAAAAATAAAAATAAAATGAAAATAGCAAAAAAGCATGTATGTTTCATATTATATATATATATATATATAAATTAAAATATATTTATAAAATAAAAATCATTTATAGTAAAATTAAGTACAAATCAATTTTTTTGTAAAAATAAATAAAATACTTTATTAATATAATATAAAATTAAAAAATATGTACTTAAAATTCGAAAAATATTTAAAATTAAATTATAATTTTTAAAAAAACAGAAAAATACACCTAATATAAAATTATATAGATTAACAAAAAAAAAAAAAAAATTCGAAATATAAAATAATTAAAGAAAAAAATAAAATTTTTTTTTTTTTTGAGATTATCATCAGTTTTTAAATTTTAATTTTTTAAATTTTTTTTTTGTTGTTTTTCTGGAAAGTTGGTTTTTTTTTTCTGTTTTTGTTTATTTTTTTCATATTTTTTTTCGTATTTCTTTTTTTTTTTTGCTTCTGTTATTATTTTGTGTTCTTAGGAATAGAGATACATATATTTTATATATATATATATGTATAAAAACTATTAAAAATCTTAAATTTCAATATAATTTATATAAAATGAAAATATTGTAATTAATTAAATATTTTTATTGTTTTATTTTGTATTTTTCTTTTTTTTTTTTTAATATTATACTTATATTTTTTTTCCTTTTTCATTTCTATCTGCACTTCTATATATATATATATATATACATATATTTTATTTTCATAATATTACTTTACTTTTATAATATTTTGAATAATTGAACTAAAAACAAAAAAAATTGAGAGAAGCGAAAAAAAAACATTATAAATTAAAAATTTATTTTTAATTAAAAAAAATTTCCTTAAAATAATTTTCGAAAATTACAAATTAATTACAAATATTTAAAAACTTTTTGTTTTTTTTTACTTTGAACATTTCACCGAATTTGTAAGGTTTTTTTGTTTTTTTATTAACTTTTTTTTTTTGTAATTTTTTTTTTAAATTTAGATTTAATTTTTTTTTTTGTTTTTTCAATTTTATTTAAATATTTTTTTTTATAATACATTTTTATTTTTATTTATTCATTAATTTTTTTTTGTGTTTTTTTTTTTCATTTTTTTGTCAGAATTTTGGTCAGAATAAGTGAAGCTAAACTCTACATAATATAAGTGGTAGTTTTTCTCTCTTATCTTTTTCAATATTTTTTTCCTCTCTTTTTTTTTCTAATTTTTGTTTTGTTTTTTTTTTTTTGTTTTGTTATAATTTTACTCAACTTTCTCATAATTTCTTTTATTTTTTAAGTTCTGTTAAAATTACTAGCTATTTATATAATGTTATAGTATATATATTACGTATTTTTATATATACATATTGATATATATATATATATATAATATACATATTAGATAAAGGAGATTTATGTATATATATATATATATATATATATATATATGTATATTATAATATTATGTACTTACTTACATATACACAATTTTTTTTTTTTTTTTATATATACATAAAAATGATGAAACATGTTTTGAAATTTAATTTATAAAATGTACATACAATATTTATTTATAATATTACATACATAATATGTTTTTAATGAGCGGAAAAAAGAAAAATATATAGGTAAATTTTTGTTTTTATTTCAATGATTGAAATTATTATTTTTTTTTTCCATACATTAATTTGAATAGAAGCTGACTTTGTCAATTTTGATTCAGGTCTAAGTGTTATTTTTTTGTAAATTTATTTTGTTTAGTTTGTCTATGAGGTGCGCGTATACTCAATATTTCTTAATTTTATATGATTATAATATAGCCAATTGAGAGGACGAAACAAATCTAAATTTAAATAATAGAAAATACATTTTCTATTTAAAGTTTAATTTTAGAAAGAAAGGATAAAAATCTTTAAAATTGTTCTACATTACAAAAATATTGTAAATAAAAGTGTAAAATAATTCTGAATAATTAATTTTGGAATAAAATTAATCATAATTCCAATTTAATAAAATTGTTTAAGATTTTTTATTATTTTGAAAAATAAATAGTTTTATTAAATTATATTCTTATATCACATAATATATACGTTACATATACAAAAGTAATTTGTGTAGAAAAGAAGCCGGTTTATTAATTTTGTATAATTATTTAATAATTAAATTAAATTTTAATATTTCACCTATATATATATACTTATTCCGCTCTTTATATAATAATAATTTTATTGTTATACTTATTTAATTATTATAATTTTTGAATTAAGTACCTATATTGTAAATATTTTTTATATATAATATTGGAATTTATTTTAAGAAAGTATATAAGTACATTCTTTATCGTTTTGCTTTTTCTTTCTTTAATTATAATTATTTTAAGTACTTAATTTTGTTTATATTTAGTGAAAATATCAGTTTGTTTTTTTTATTTGATTTTTTTTTTTTTTCAATACACAATTTTACACTAACACAATGTCTTAAAATAGCCAAAAAGATTTCAATATTTTTTTTTTGTGTTTTTTTTTTTTTCAGTTTTATTATTTTTAAATTTTTAAAATTATATTCAATTGTTCATTTATCTAATTTTGGAGTTTTTGAAATGTTTTAATTTTTTTATTTTTTTTTTATTTAAATTTGGGTGTTTTGTTTTTTTTTTAATTTTTTATTATTAATAGGTAATTTTAATTGTAGTTTTTAATAGTGTTTTTTGTTTTAAAGTAAATATATAATGCATTGTTTTATATAATGGCTGTGTTTTGTTTTATTACTTTAAATGGTTTTAATTTAGTAAAAAAAATAATATAGTATTAATTACCTAATTCAAGGTATAAAGTTATGACTACACTTAGTTATGCAAATAGCTTTCGCATTAATAAAAATTAAAATATTGAAAATAAACTAGTTTTAATCATAATTTTCAATAAATCGATAAAAAACTAAAACCGCCTATGTATTTTGTAATTAAATAATTCTCTAACGCGAACCGCAATTATTTTAAAATGATAATAAAATTTTTTTTTTAAAATTTATCGGAGACACAAAATAAACTGTATTTTATTACAGATTTGCGGTAGTAGTGGTAAAATGATAAGTGTTTCTGTTTAACAGTGATATCTGTTAATATGAAAATTCTATAGTATTTTAATGTGCCATCGAGATGTACAGATGTGTCGGCAATAAATTAATTTAATACTGCGGCTAAATGTATAGAAAATATAAGATTAATCCTTAACACATTAAAAGAATATGACACATGGAAATAGCATATAACTGTATTTTTTTATTATTGCATTAGGTATAATTTAAAATTGCAATATTGTAATATTGTAACAAGGAAATGTCAGTTAGTGTGAGCAAAATGTATGGCATTTTTCTATAATTGCTCCTGTTTGGGCATTAAAATTAAAAACCTTATTGTATACTGTTGTATTTTCTTTTAAAATATTTTGTTAACTGAAATTGTTTTTAAAATAAAATCATTAAGATTTAATTTGTTTCAAGTTTTAATAACAGCTGGTATTAAATGAAAAAAATTGAAATAGAAATGTTTTATAGAAATTTAAAAATAATGAAGTATATTCAGAGTATGATATTATTAAATAATACTCATATTTCATCGTAAAAATTTCGAAAACTTTATTATAAACATTAACCATTTGTATATGAATTATTTTTGTGTAACAAGTCATAACGAAATTTTTACGATAAAATATCAAAATCACGTTGCAGTGATACTCATTACTCATTCAATACTCATTACATTAAAAGAAAACTAATTTCTTTCTAAATAAAAGCAATAACTATTTCCTGTAACTCTTTGTTAATATTTAAATATTAACTTAAATATTTGTGTTTTAAGTAAAATGCTTTAGACTTGAATCAGGGAAATATTAACTATAATAATGAAGTTTGTTTTTTTTTTCAATTTTAATTATTTAACATCTTTGTTTTTAACTTTGTTTATTATATTTTGTGAATTATTTAATTTTTCTACTAATATTTTTTATTGAAATTATGTAGTTTATGTTTTTTTACAAATTACATAATTGGCGCTCATTTATGTACAATTTGGTTTTTTACCATTTTATTTCTATATATTAATTTATTTGTATTTTAACAATGCAGTATATATAAATGCACATACATATATATTTTCGAAATTATTGAACTTAAAAGGAAATTTTGCTTTTTGAAATGGTTATTTTTTTTTGTTTTTTAAAGGTTGTATGCTTTTCTTTAATTATTTTCTGTTTTTATTTTATATACTAATATATTTTTGTATTAAGATTTTAGAAAAATACTTGTTCTATTTTTTATTTTAATTAATTGATATATAATCCTTTTTTTTTGTTTTTATTTTATTCTTTTACTTCAATTTAATTTTATTTATAATTATCTAATCTGAATGGTGTGTTTTGTTTTCTTTCTTTAACCTTTTTACATTTGCTTTTAATTTTTTATAATTATTTCTATTTTTCTTTTTTATATTAAATTAGCATTTTTAATTTATGTTTTCAAATGTTTTGTTTTGGTATATTTTATATAATTCAGATTTTCATAGTTTTGTGTGTTGTTTTTTCTGTTTTTAATATAAATATGGCGAAATTTCGATCACACATAATTTGTACATATATATACACATTGTATATATATATATATATATATTTATATACTTTGTTTATATATCAATATATATCAATATATATATATTGATATATAAACAAAGTATATAGATGTTATATTTAGCAGATAATATAATTTATATTTCTGCTTCACTATATATTACATATAATATATGTATTATATATATGATATATATATATATATATTTATATATATATGATATATATATATTGTGATATATTATATAATGATATATATATATAAAATATATGAATTATATATATGATATATATATTTATATATGATATATATCATACGCATTATATATGCTACATATCATATGAATTATATATATATATATATATATATATATATATATATATATATATATATATATATATATCTCATATATATATATATATATATATATATATATATATATATATATATATATCTCATCATTGTACATATACTTAAGAGCCGTTCACAGTGATAAGTATAAAATATAAAAGAGAATTAGATATAATTTAAATATTTTTATTTAAAGTTTTCATAATGAGATGATTGTTTCTTTTACATTATCTAAAAAAATATTTTTGTAATTATTGTTTTAATAAGAATATTAATAAAATACGTTTTGAGTTATGGGTATCAAATTTAAATTAAAAAATTTCAAACTATATTTAAAAACGAAATTAAAATTAATATTTTATAGGATTTTAAGTTATCACCTTATACATTTTTATTATAAAATTTTTAATTTTAATGAACACTGGTCGCTTTTCACAAACTAAACTAGCTCAATATTTTAACACAATAATGGTTCTTTATAATTGAAAAACAAACTCGAATAATGAGTCGTTAGTTAATTTGGAAAAGCGTATCATTATCACTTTTATATTATTATATTTATTAAGTAAAAATTTAAAAAATTTAATCCTAAACACAAACCAATATCCAATAATAATAGTTATGATTTGGTTCTCTGGTAATAAAAATTATGTTAGATTAATATTACATTGATACGAGTATCATTTATATGGAAAAAAAAATTTTCTTTTCAACTGAGGCTTCGATAAGAACAACATAATAATAATAATGTTACCAGATATTATTAAATTATTGATAATACCACAAAGCTTAAGGTATTTCGATTTTATAGAATGCATTTTTTTAGAAAATAATATATTGATTTATATATATATATATTGATAACTTAATATCAGTGTTTGAGCTCATTCATATTTTCGTGTGTAGTTAATATAAAAAAAAAACACAAATAAATCAAGAAAGATACCCTTTCAATATTTATAATTTGAGAATTAAAAGAAGAATTTTTTTTTATATTATAATCATAAAAATGTAATTATAATTAATATAAAATTGTAATGAAAGTTTTATAAATTACATTAAATTATTATATGATTATTAATTATCATTTAAAAATTGAAAAAAATTTAATATTTGAACACAAAGACCATTTGTCTTGCCATCACAAAATTCTAAAAGAAATTTAAATGATTCTTTGTCAGTATAGTTAGTATTTTTCCGAAAAAAATTTTTGGAAGAAAAACTTTAGTTTTTTAAATATGTAAATTTTAATTAAATTTTTTTTTTAAATTTTCGTAATTTAGAAATATATGGCAATTGTAAAATTAATATTAATTTTTTTGTTTTTTTTTTGTTTTATTCATTATTGTTGCTCAATCTTTTTAATATTTTTTGTTGAATAAGTTTTAATTAAATTTATTTTTTTTTTTAATAATGGCAGTATACTTTTTTCAATATCATTCAATTAAAATTTAATATAGATATATATATATATATATATATATATATATATATGTTGCAATAAACACTCATTTCCAGTAAATATTGTTTTGGAATGAGATGAAGCCATTTTTTTTTTTATTATATTATTTTATAAGAGAAGAGTAAAATTTATTTTTTATTTATTGATTAAAATTAACATTTCGTATAAATAAGGTTTGATTTTTTCTTCATTTCAAGTAAATATATATAGTTTTCTTGAAATGATTTTTTTATTTTCCATAACAATTTTTTTTATTTTATTAATTGGAATTCTTAATTCATATAAGATTCTCTTTTTGCCTCTATACATTTATAATAAAAATTTTTTTAAAAAAAAAATTTCTTTTTATATGCTTTATCATTGTGCATATACAAAAATTTTTATTTGAAATTATTTTATATTTAATTAATTTTTAATTATTCAAAAAAAAAATTTTGAATTAACATAAAATATGTATTTTGAAATTTTAATACATTTTAATAATTTCTTTTGTGTTTTCGTGTTATAAAATTTAAAATTATTAAAATTTTTTTTATATTTTTGGTTCTTTTTATAACAAATATGACATACATTTATATTGGCAAATAAAATTTATACATTTTGGACTGAATATTTTCATTGTATAAATTTTTTTATTAGTTTTTGTTTGTCATTTTTGTAAAATTTTAATTTTTAATTGCAATTTAATTTTCATTTATTTATTTATCTTTATTTTGATGATTTCTTTTGCTTTGAATCATTTTCTTTCTTCTTGAAACAACAACTTCCTATATTAACCTGAATAATTATATAATAAGAATAAAATTAGAGAAAAAAAGTACAGAAAATAATTTTATACCAAAAGGAATAAAATAAAAAAAAAGAAAGCAAGACGAAAATTAATTTAAAAAAAAAAAAACACAATTTTAAATTTAATTTTTAGAAAATTTTTCTTTGTATAAAAGTTTAATATTGAAAATTTTAGAAAAATTTTATGATTCCCTTAAAAATTAAGAAAATAAAATATTTAATTTATTTTTTGAAATATAAATTTTGTTTTCCTTCTATTTTTGTTCTATTTTTCTGTTATACTTTAGTGAAACCTTTGCAAAATTTTTATTAATTCTAATTAATTATTAATTCAGAAAAAAAATAATTAATTTTTGTTTCTTTAATGACAAAAAATTTAATGAAGAAAGAATTTATTTTAGAATTAAGAAATATTAAATGTACTCTATTTACTTATTAAATGTACCCTATTTTAATTTTTCTACGATAATTATATAATATTATTGTTAATTAAATTTGAAAAAATCCAAAAATTTGAAATATTAAGAAGAACGTATTTTTTTAATTTAAGAATATAGAAAAAAAATTATATATTAATATATAAAAACAAGATAATAATCTCAGAAAAAATAAGAAGATAAAAAATTTAATTGAAAATTAAATTAAGAAATTAATATTAAAAAAAAATAAAATTAAAAAAAAAAAAGTTATTAAAATTAAATATTTAAAAAGCGGCGTTATTATTGCATTTATGAGATTTTTTTTTTTATTGCTTTTTTTTTTATTGTGGAATTGAAATATAGCACTGAATTTGATTATAAATGAAAAATTTGATATTTTAAATATTGCATTTTCAATGATTAACAAAATAATTATAATAAAATTACGCATTTAAATTTTATATAGCCATATTAAATGAAAATTTTGAATATTTTAATTTCGTGATAATTAATGTTATAACATTAACATTATTTAATTATAATATGGTGGTTATTAAATGGAACTTGCTTTTTTTTTTTGTTTTGATTGCAGCATGAAATATGTATGCAAAATTGCAAAGTTAGAAAAAAAAATTGATAGTTAATATTGATATAACGATAATAATATGAAAGTTGGTGTTTATGAAATTGCCAATGTATATTTTGTACTACAATATACTAGTTATAACACTTGAAAACCAAGTACATACAATTATGTATGATTGCATTTTTTTTAATAATAAATATACCATGTAAGTATATATATATATAATAAGAATTACATATTATGTAGTTGTGAATGAATATGCGATACGATATTAATAATATACGATACGATTTTTACGATATACAATTGTGAGATTTTTATTTTTTTTTTCAAAATTTGTCAAAAAAAAAAAGGAATGAATGTTGACAAAATGATTTGTTTTTTTTTTTTTGCTCTTTAGTCCAATTTACAAAGAAATTTTGTAAATATATTCAAAATTTTGTTGGTCTTAGAAAGGTAAATTGACATTTTTAGAGATTGTTGGGTGGACGAAAAACAGAGCCAAAAACTAGATTTTAAAAATTCTTATATAAATTTTATTATAATTTTTATTTTAATTTTTTTATATTGAAATTTTCATTGTTATCACATTATTTTTCAATTTTGGAAAATTTTTAAGTTAAATTAAGAAATGATTATGTCGATATAATATTTTTTATATTTATGAACACTTTAAATACACATAATATACAGTTATATATTATGTGTGCTGGTTAAAGAATTTAAAATGATTTTAGTAAAATATTAATTAGATACACATATAGGTACCCATGATATATGAATTTAAAAAACTAAAATTGTTTTTCCCTCAAATTTAGTACGTTAGAGTTATTGGTATACTTTTCGTAGCCCTTTATATATTTTATGATTATCATCATTATTAAATTATAATTTTTTTTAAAATAAATTATATAAAGTTAGTATTTTTGTTTTTACAAATTAATTTCATTTATTTAATATAATCACTCTCATTGAAGATAACACATAATATTCATAAATACCCCTATGTTTAATTTTTGTATTTTTCAAACCAAACTTACGTTGCTTTCAATAGTGTATAGCATTCCATTATTGCAATATTACTGTTAGTTGATACTCAAAATCAATTCCTCAATATTATAGTTGTATACAAGTATAGAAGTTCTTTACTACTGTACTACAGTCACATCAGAATTGCAGGAATATTGTGTTACTACACACAATATAGAAATTAACTTTATATTGTGGTAGCAATATACAAATATTATTATGATTCCGATGTCAGTGAATTTAACCAATTCTGAACTCTTTTCAATTATATACTTCAATGAGTTTGAATATAATATTATTCTTTCTTATTTATTGGGCGTTATTCTGAGAAGCGTTTCTCTAAATGATTATTAAATGTTTTTCGTGAAAATTTTAAATAATTTTATTCGAGCATCTGAATGAAGCTTTTTATGTTTAACAAAACAAATAATAATTTCTAATTTTTTTTATAACCAGTATCATCTAGTGAAATGTTTCTCAAAATAATTTAATTTTTTAAATATGATTATTTAAATTATAGGGTTAACAATTCAATTTTTAATTATTTTATTGGCGTATTTATCAATTTCAAAAAACAATAATTTTTATTTAAAAAAAAATAAAACAAAATACATTTAAATCAAGTGTAATTTTTTGTGAATTTACATGAAATTAGAACTGATAACATAATTTTCTTTTATATCATATTAGTTTTTAATGAACTCATAATTTAAGTTGGTTTGGACGTTTTTTTATATTTATGCATTTAAAGAAATTTTATATATTTGAGTAAAAGTTTTACCAAATTTTGTATTTAAAGTTTCAGTAATTGGACCTTTGATAATGGCCAATTTTATATTTTTGATTAAATCTTTGATTTTGATATTTTGAAATATGAAAAAAAATTATCTCCCTGTTCCTTATAATCCATCAGTGGTCCAAATTTGCTCCTTTAATAAGAATTAATTTTATATTTTAGTCGATGAGAAAATAATCAGTAATTTTATATTTAAACACTGTTTATCAAAAATCGTTATACTGAATAAAATTTCATGTAAATCAGGCACAGGGATATATTCCTTTACTAGTGGCTGATTTAACATTATTGACAATATTTTTCGAAATAATCAATTGAATTCATAGAAATTTTAATATTTAAGTTCTGCTTGTTAAGAAAACTAACTGAAATTTGATCAATATTTTTTTTTCATAAAATTCTCATTCCGCAACTAATTAATATGTACCTATATATATTCTTGAACAAATGTATTATAATATACATTATAATATTATTTATTAATTTTTACAACTATTTTTTATCAATGATTAGAATAGAATTTTAATAATAAATTAAAAATTATTTTTAAAATTTTTAAAAAATATTTTCATAAACTTTAATTTTATTATTTTATACTTATCGATGTCAACATCTCTTACGTACAATAAATTTTTTTTTTTATATATAAAAAAAAAAAGAAATAGAGAGTAAAGTTAAGAAAAAACTATTTGTTTGCAATTTTTAGATTAACCCTCGAGTTCGTAAATTAAAAAGTAGTACACTTAACACATTAACGCATTCAATTAATTTTTTGAACTGTTTACAAGAAACACCAAACCGTCGGCAATACTCGTAATTTACAATTTGAGAAAATTTTAAATTTCGTAAATTCCCGTAATCAACGTCAATAGGTTAAATATATTTAATATTTCGAATAAAGTAAATTGATACTAAATTGTTTAATTTACGATCACAATTGTTATCCAATATTGACAACCAAAATTTATTTATGTATAAAATTTTTAGTAAACCTAAATTGTAATGAAACTCGTTTTATACCCAAATTTTGATTTCTCGAATTTTTTGTTTATTAATTTATAATAGTTTTTATTTTTTAAGTTTTATTTTATAGTTATAAATTATTTTTACATATACATATAAAATAATTTTTTTTTATATATATGGATGTAGGTATGCATATGTATTAGTTATATGTAAGAATGTGTTTGTTTTTCATGTTAAATTTTAGATTTTTCATTATTTTCATTATTTTGTTTCTTTCACTTCCATTTTTTATATTTTTCACTTATATTAATAGAAAAACTACATAAACTATATTTTTTTTTTACTTTTTTATTTCACATTTTTGTTCTTTTTTTTTATTTTGTAATTTTTTTTTTTTTAATTTTTTATTTATAAATTTGTTGTTTTGCTGTTTAAATTTTGATTTAATATTTTTTTTTTTCACATCTCTTTCGTCCTTATTATATTGTAATTTTTATTCTTTTATATTATTTTCTATAATTATATAATTATTATTAATTTTTTTGTTTTTTATTTGTATTGTATGTATATAATAAAATTTTGAAAAGGATTGAACATCATTATAGAAAAGCGAACGGAATGTAAACAATGTTTTTTTTTTAAATTTTTCTTTTTTTTTTTAATTTTTTAATTTATTTTTTTATAATATTATGTTTATCAATTTTTAATTAAATTTAACAAAATATTCAGTGCCTTAGATCATTTATTTATTTTATTTTATTTTTTAATAATTTATAATAATATATTCTAACATTATTTTTAAATAAATATATTATATATATAATATATATACATATATATATATATAATTATACATAAAACAATTCCTTTAGAAATTCTTTTTTTACGGAATATTTAAAAAAAATATTATTAATTTTTTGTTTTTTTTTTTGTAATATTTTCGTTCTATTGGTTTTTTTTTTGTTTATAAAATTAAATTTTCAGTATTTTTAAATTACTTTATTTGTATGTATATGTATATATATAAATTATTTAAATATATGTACATATATATAATATTTGTATATATAGAGAATGTTATAATATAATTAAATTTCTATTATATTATAATTATTTACTTAAAAAATATTTTTATTTTGTTAAATTAAATTATTTTTATTGCATAATATTTACTATTTTTTTTTGTTATATTTTTAATTTATGTTTGTTTCAAATTGCTTTTATGTTTACATTCGTCGCACAAGAAAATTCTCTATCACAATAAACTACAAATTTTATTTAATTTATAAATTTATTTATATATATGTATATATAGATTTTTTTTTTCTTAAATTTTTTTTTTGTTGTATTTTACTTAATTTATTTTGAAAAAAAAAATGAAGAAAGTATAAAAAAAAAAGAAATTATTTAAAAATTTTGTTTTTAAAAATATTTAAAAAAATCTTCTATATTTTTTTTTTTGTTTTTAATTTATATATATATATTTTTTTTAATATTATTAATTTTAAAAAAATTTTTATGAATATATATGTATATGTATATATAAATTTTTATATTTATATATTTTTGTTTATTTTTTTCACTTGTGTCCTGAATTAGTCAATTTGTATATGTACGTAAGTACACATACACACATATATATATTATATATGTACATAATCTATTAATATATATTATATATTATATATATATACATATATTTATATACATATCATTATAATATAATTTTAAGAACATTAATAGCAAGTAGAGTTGTTTCATTCTTTCTCTAATTAATTATTATTATAATTTCTTACACATTAAAATATTGGTAATATAAAATAATAAAAGGGAATTTTTGTTTTCTTTTTTTTTTTTGGAAGTAATTTATTAATTATATCAAGTTGAAAAGTTTTGACATTGAAATTTATTTAAATAATTAAAATTTTTTTAAATTTTTAAAATAAATGGTATAAAAAACTAACAATGTAGAATTCAAAAAAATTTGAAATTTAAGTTTGAAGCAAATAAAATTTTAAAATATATTTTATGAAATTAATTTACTTTTTTTTTTTTTAAGTATTAACTTTAATATTTTCTGTAATTGTATAACAAAAATTATACTAAATGCCTATAATATTGTGTCATAAGATATATATATGTATTAATATGAATTTGCTTGTATAACACATTGTTAACCAGAAAAAATAAAATTAATTAATTTTAATTTATTATTAAAATTGCGAGTTTATTTAGCATTTATGTTATATACAATTTTAATAGTCTTTAATAAAAAAAACTTTTCAATGATAGTCTTATACTACACACTTTAAAATTATCCAAAGTCAATTTTATTAAATAATGAAAATTTAAGAAAAAATTTCAAAATAAAAATTTAATAGAACAAATTTTATAATTTGTTATACAAAATAATAAAAAGTAATTTAAACGTTTTATTTACAAGGTTCAATTATTTTAAAAAATAATATTGTTATTATTATTAAAAATTTAATAGTATTAAATTTACAAAATAAATTATATAATATTTTTAAATTGTAAAAACAACATTCATAGGATCATTATTTAATTCTTCTTCTTCCCCATACATAAAATAGCCATATTTATAGTCAAGTTTCAATGAAGATTTATCAGTCTAAAAATCGAAAAAAGAAAATAATTTTTTTTTATTCATTTCTTTATAGTTTTTAAAATAAACGTTGATATCCAAATAAAATAAATATATATTTTTTTTTTTGTTTTGGAAATTGAATATAGAAAATATTATATTTAAACTATTATAGGCTATTATGTATTTTTATAAACAACTCTATATATATTTGGTTCAACTACATACATAAAATCAGTCCTCTATTTTTAGGGAAAAGACTAAAAATGAACAATTATTACTAAAAAAAGAAAAACGGGTTTACAATTTTTTAATATTATATAATTAGTATGTATATATTGAATATACAATTGATTTCTTTGGGAATATCTAATTTTATATAATTATAATATTTTAGTATTATATAATATAATAATGTGTAGAAATTTTAATATTATTTTAAAATTGTTATATAAATTGTGAATTATACAAAAAATAAATTTTAAAAAACTGCCGAAATAGGTTGATGATTCCTATTGTTCATGTGCGTAATACGAGTAAACAAATATGCTAAATATATTTTAAATACTCGCAAAATATTCGAATAGTATTTAGGATTTTTATTTATTTCCCTTGAATTATTAAAAAGAAATGAAAAAATTACTTATAACAATGGAATTGAAAATTATATGATTTTTATATTAAACCTTAAACTCTTTATTCATTTTTATGACAAAATAATTGAACTTTAATACCGCTTCAAAATATTTTATACAGCACCTAATACATAGATGTATATTTGAAAATTTCAACAAGAGTCAAGATCAAAAAATGGATTTGTTAAATAAAATCAAAAATTTAATTGATATTTCTGTCTCATTTTCCAAATTATAATCATTAATATTATGCAATTTTCATAATAAAGTTGAATGTCAAATTTATATAACAATATTATAAGCTTTCATTGTATACATGTTATTTTTGTTTAATTTTATACAATTTAATTTTCTCTTTTAAACTATATACTAAAAAATATATACTATATAAAAATAATGCAATTTTAATTTATTATTTAAAATTAAATATTATTTGTTCTACTTATTATATTTTTAAAATTCAATTATTGGAAAACAATATCGCATTATTAATTAATTTACTTAATTTAATTTCAATGTCTAAACTTAAGATGAAACAAAAAGAATTTTATAATCATATATCAATTTTTATTTTATTTTTTAGTTTAACATAATTTAATTATGAAGATTCTCCGGTATATTTGATTATAGTTTCAATTAATGCATTTTTTGTTTTTAAATATTTAAATTTGTAAGGTTCCGATTATTTGAATATCTGATTCAATAGTAGTGTGTACGAGCAGTAGTAGTAGTAGTAGTAGTAGTAGTAGTAGTAGTAGAATAATTTTGTCAAATTTTCGGATGAAATAATTTTTATATATTCTGTTTATTTAATTTGATTTGATGATCTCTAATTTTTGGGCTTTGAATTTTTTTTTTGGGCGTTTTTGAATATTGTTTTCTTGTTATTTGCAATTTTTTGTATAATTTGTTGAATTTTTATTTTTATAATATTTTTGATCTTTCATTTTTTTTTGTGTTTGTTTACCTTTCTAATATGGTTGTTTCTGTTTTATTCTTTTTTTTTATTAATTAATTAAAATTGTTTTGTTTCATAATTATATTATATACTTTGTATAATTTAAATCACTCAATTTTTATTTTATTTGAAATATGAGAGATTTTCAGTTCAATGTTTCTGAGATTTCTGTTGAGAGAAAATTTTTGAGAAAAAATTTAGAAAAAAAAAAAAATGAAAAATTTCATTATAAATAATAATATTTTTAAATATTTATATATTTATATATATATTAGAATATATATATATATTAATATATGTAATTAAATTTAAATTTTTATATATTAAATGTTTTTTTTTTTTTATTTTTTTTTTTTTATTTTAATATTCAAATATAATTTTAATTATATTATAATTTATAATAATAATAATTATTATTATTATATATTTTTTTTATTTTAATGTATTTTGAAATTTAAAAACTAATCGTCTGTCATTTAGGCATGGTGGGTGGAGGCGGTGGTGGAGCAGTCTAAAAAGATGAAAATGACAAAGAGAGTTTTGTTTTAAATTAAAAAAAAAATTAATGAGATTATGAGATTTTTGTTTTTTCTATTTTTTTCTTTATTTTTTTTTTTTTTTTTAGTTCTGTATAAATGTAAATGGTGCGCAAAAAATAATAATAAAATACGTTTTTTTGAAATATGAAATTAAAATAAAATGTGACATATAATTAGTATATTGGTAATTATGAAAATTATAGCAAGAATTTTGAGTACATAAGTTAATAATTTAGAAAAAAAAAAATAAAAGAATTAGAGAACGATAATGATAAGAGACACACACAGAAATAAAAAAGAAAAAATTTAAAATAAAAACGTCAAAGGAAAAAATATTTTATTTACAAAAGAAAAAAATAAAATAAAAAAAAATAAAGAAAAAAAAACGTCAAAAAATTTAAAAAAAAATTGTTTTTTTTTAATTTTGAAAAAAAAAAAATTGTTTTTTAATCGTTATATTTTAATTTTTTTTTTTTTTTAATTATTAAAAAGAAAGAATAAATATTTTAATTAGTGAGAATTTAAATTTAATTAGATATTAATCAAGATAATTTAATTGTAAATTTGTTGATACCTTTAATAATCGATGACCAGGTGCTGTTGGTGATAAACTTAATGGTGATGGTGGTAAATCACGACGTCCTTTCTCTTGTATTGATAATGGCAGCATTTCATTTTGACGTTTCGCAATTTTATTAATATCTTCACCATTTTCGCTACGACCCAATAATACAGTTAATTGTATTGCACAGAATACACCAATGCTCTATATTATTTCAATTAATTATGTTTGTTGTTTTTGTTATACGTGTATTTTGTGTGTTTATTGAAAAAATAATAAATAATTAGAAAAAAATAAAATAAAAAATATTATTTAGTGTTTTTCAAATATATTTATTAAAAAAATTTTTTTTTAGAAGATCATATCTTTCTATACAATGGAATCTCAATATCATTATTGAAATTCGTACAGTTACTATACTGTTACAGTCAATATACTGTTAAACAAGTTGTTTATAGAAAATAGAGGATTTTTATAAATGTAATTTCGCTATTTAAGGAGCTTGTGTTGTATATTTTTATTTAAAGTTTATACTTAAATACTTAGTGTGCATTGAATTTTGAACAGTGATACATGTTATTTAAATTTTTAGACCGTATTGCGCATAAGGAGGAATTTATATATGAAACTTATATTAATTGTACCAATTTATATGAATTTGGCATAAAATCTAATCTAATGTAACAACCAGAACTCTTAAGAGTAATGAAATAAAGAGAGTACTAAGATACTAAGATGCGTACCCAATATTTTTTTTTTTAATTTATCAGGTTAACATTATTGCAAATTAACCAAACCTAAGATGAATATTATAGAGTGAATTTGCGCAGTCTAAGTATCGAATCAATACAGTTTTTTATATTTTATAATTATTAATGTATCAAACTTCTTCTTATTATATTAATTACCTTACTTATTTGATTATATTTGGTTATATATAAAAATTACCTGAATTAATGCAATTGCACCAGCAGCAAAACAAGCCAATAATAAACGAAGTTTTATCTGTTCTGATAGAACAGCTAGACAACCTCTTTTATAATGAGTATCACAGGATGTTTCGAATGCATGTTCTGGGCGTGAACAACATGACCATGGCAATGATAAACGTCGATAATCTAATGGACCATCTACACCACAACATTGTAGCTGTTAAATTAATAAAAAAAAAAAAAAAACAAAAATAATTATTTTTTTAGCATTAAAGAAAAGTTTTACTTCCGCTGGTAAATTATGCAATACACTCAATAAATTTACATAATTTAGTTAGCAAAAAAATTTAAAAAAATTTATAATTTGTAATAAAAAAATTATTTTAACTAACCTGTGTTTGCATTCTATTCCACATATGCAAATTATCTACTTTTGTTCTGGAAAATTTATCTAAAAAGTCCACAAATGAATCATCAACATAGATTTCAACAACTGTTGGAAGATTTTCTCGCATTGCTAATGCCCATCCACAAACAATAAATTGTATACATATTTCAAGTACCAAAAATGCACTGAACTGTTTTATATATAAGTAAATAAGTTTATATAGAGACACATGTATGTATATATAGTTTTAATTTTTTGAAAAATTTTTGATATGAAGATTTATATATAGCCATGTTCAGCTATACGTAACGTACATTTATATAGAATAAAACTGTTGGAATATGGAATACCGTAAGTATGATAACTAGCGATATTCTGCATTATTTTCGACCAAATCAATAAAATTTTGTCATAATATTTATGTAAATTATGTTAAGTAACGAATATTTGACAAAGTAATTGGCCTCATGTAATGAAAGTATAGTTTTTATGTCACGAGCTATAAGTGTAACGACGTTTTATTCTATTGGTACGTTAAGTTCTGGCAGAACACATGTAGATAAAAATTAATATAAAAATATAAGATAACTTAAGCAAATATGATTAAAATTAAAAATCAAATATTTAAGGCCGATTTACTATATGGTTTAAATTAATAATTTATAAAATATCACCATTATGATTTTGGTATGAACAACCTATAAAAATTTTTATGTTACTTCAAAAATATGATTATTATAATAAGCTTAAATAATGCTTTATAATTTAATAATTTAATTATAAAATTAATACACAATTTTTTTTTCTTTTCCATTAAAATATAAAATGATTTATGAATATATTATATCAACTTGTATGACTTCTTTTTATAATAATTTACCATTCCTAGTAAACATCTTTTCTTTTGATTTGTTGCTTGACATCCCATCCAACATAATATAAATGTAAATGGTCCTAATGCCAATAATATTGTTGATGGCGCCCAAAATTTATTTTGTGCAATTCCATAATAACCTATATGACCCCATAATAATGCGGTACCAACAATTATTTGTGCAGCTCCAGTTATCTAAAATATTAAATATATGAAAAGTGAATTATTAATATTTAATAATTAAATAAATTATTGTTATTTAATTAAAAATTACTGAATATTAAATAATTATTTTCTATTATAGAATTTTAAAATTTAATTAAAAATTAAATTAAAAAAATTATTTTTATTAATTTAATATTATGAAAAACAAAATATTCAAACAGCCTTTATTTTATTTGAAGGGTATATAGTGGCAGAAATTTCAAGGACTTTTTTGTTACATTTTTTTTTTTCATTAATATTAAATATTTAGAACATATTATTTCTGTTTCACAATTCTAATTTGTCCAAAACATATATAGCATCCATGTGCATGACTTTATTCTTATGTGTCGGTATAATGGCAAAAAGAGTGAAAAGAAAATACTTTTTTCTCATTTTTTTTTTCATTTTAAACAAACAATTTACTACTTTATGTAGGTGGTTAACTGTAAATTAGTGCATTCATAATTTATGAAGCAGCAAAATAATAATAATGTTATACCTACTTTAGAATTCCCAAATTCTAAAAAAAGGAGATGAAAATAAAATAATATGTAAATTTTAGCCTAGTTAATGCAAAAAGTATATTTTCACGTTTTCAGTTTATTGCATAGACCTCAATTGTATTTTAATTTATAAACGCACATACATACATACATAGATAATGTAAATACTGTATTTATACATAAATGAATATTAAATTTAGCTTATTTTAAAAACAGGAAAAGAGTATTACAGTTTTTGATTTTTTTTATTTTTATTTCATAGTTTGCAATAATTTTACTTTTAAAAACTTTTATATTATTTTATATATTTTGATATATACAGGGTAATTGTGTATTGGAATAAATGTTATACCATTTTTTTTTAATTTTTTTTTGTATATATAAATATAATGTTTATAATATGTATATTATGTGTACTAGTATGAGTAAAATTGATACTTTGCTTAGAGGAATAAAAAATATAATATCTAAGTCATATTATAAAGTCTTCAATATAGTTCATATTGAGAGCAATGTTACCACCGTAAATAACCTAAACAATTTTCATATATAAACTATATACTCGTAATCAAAGAATATACTATAAAATATACAAAACGAAAAAATCGAATAATAACTATACATTTTTATATTATGTCCTTATAAATTTTTATAACAATTGTATTAAAATAGTAAAAGGATAACAAAATTATTATACGGACAAAAAGCAAAAATAATAATAAATTTTTATAATGCAATTTTATAAAATATATTTTGTATATGTGTTTATGCCCGTGTATATACAATTATATGACATAAGTATAATGTGCAAACAATAGAAAATCTTACAACCAAAAATTTCAACAAAATTTATTGATATCTACATTATTATATCCACATGTATACTGTACATCCAAAGATATACATACACAGTTTTTTTAAAGGCTGCATGGAGCCATTTAAGGAGACCTATTGCCCTACATTCACAAATATATGCAATTTTTTTTTTAACTTGGTAAAAACTATTTGTTTTTCTATTTTCATTTTAATTTTCGTTTCAATTTTTTCCCTATACGAATTGTAAATGCAAAAGGAAATTTTAAAATACAGCATCAAAAAAAAAAAAAACAAAGAAAAAAAATATTACCCAACAATTTTAAAAACCAAATTTTAAAATACTTATATAATAATATGCTACATACTACTGTAAACTTTACACTATCAGCCTATATATTCTGGTGATAATTTCATGTATACAATTTTTATGTACATACATATAATATGTAGTTATAAAATTTTTATATATACTATGTATATGAATATAGTTAGAGTAATGAGAGCCAGAGAGAAAGCAAAGTGAAAACTAATATTTATTTTACTCTATGTTTTTTTTTTTGTTTCTAAATTTACATTATGTAGGTATACCAGATACCAGAGAAATAAAATAAAAAAAATGTTATATGAAAACAAAATGTTTGTGCTACCGGAAAACCACCCAACTCTAACTACTTGACCACTGACAATACCATTTACTTTAGGCTTTGAAATAATATAATAGTATTGTAATACATTTTCGTATAAAATAGTAAAATAGATATAGATCTAAATAAAATAGTCATGAATAACTTGTATATCTCAAAATAACAGGTACAATTTACCATCTTAATGTATAATAATTTTATTTTGTATGTATAATATGAATAACATATTCTTGCATGTGTATGTGCACATTATAATATTTATTATAAGAAGACCTTTTTTCTATTTGAAAAAATAAATACATATGTAAACGTATACATATATAAATATTCTATAATATTATGTATATCATTTATATTTTATATTATAAGCATATGAAAATTTTGTGTTTATACAGAAAATAACTGTACTTTCTCCTTGGTTTTTTTTTCTCTATTTCGTTTTTAAACGTAAACAATATACAATAATTGTACGTAAAGTTAAAAATTTATAATATTATGTTATACAATACTGAATGTACGTTTATCAGTGTAATATAGCTATATATATATATATATGTTATGTATGTGCGATAGTTATTTTCTATATTATACTACCAGGAAAAAAGTGAATTTCCTTATACATTGTTTTTTAATAAAATACAGTTAGCATAATATTATTGTAATAATATAAAATATACGATGGTTTATACGAAAAATATTAATATTAAATGCCTGAATATATGCAAAAAAAAAAATATATTGAAAATCTTATATAGTTATTATGGTTTCACATAAAATTTTTTTTCTGTTTAGCCTCTATTCTATTTTGCTTTAAAATACTGGAAAAAAATATATTGTATAACAGAAGGGAAATTTTTATAATTTTTTCCCATATAGGAATTTAAAGTTAGTGTACTTGAAAAATTACTGATTTTGTTCGCTGCATAAAAATGTTACGTCAAAGGACAATTATTTTATCAAAAATGGGAAATTTTCTCCATGTTTATATTCTTTCTATTATGTATAAATGATTTATATTTTTTATTTATATTCTTTATATATACATATTAATTGAAATTCTTTAAATAAATTTTTTTTTGTTTTGCTAAAACAGAATTTCAAATATGTTTGTGGTTTAAATAATAATTTTTAAAATGTAAAAATCTTTTTAAATTTACTTAAAATTAAAATATGTAAATATGTATTTTTTAAAGTATATATTCATTGAATTAATTTTGATTTGTATCATATACACAATTTGCATTATATACAGTAAATATACTCGTATATATATTAATTATTTATTATATATCATATACATTATGGTATTCAAAAAGTGCAAGGCCTTTATAATTTCTACAAGGATATTCCAATATAATATTCAAATAATAGTATTTTTTACTTTTAAATACAATATTGCTTTTCATATTATAATATTTAAATTATTACTATTATTATTATGATTATTTTTATTATAATATTTATTGTATAAAATTCATAGGAGATTATAATATACAAATGAAAAAGTTTATTACAATATTTATTATAATATAAAATAGAAAAGAGAAAGGATATGCAATATTATGTATGTATATGAGTATATAATATAAAGAAATGAGTTTTGTTTTTTGTAAGCATACCAGAAAGTGAAGGTCTTTTATTATATAGTTTTATATGTATTTTATACTCAATTGTATACGATATAAAATAATACTTGTTATATATGGTAGAGATGTATGATATATGATTATGTATATAATGTAAATATGAATATAAAAGTTTATTTTTTTTTGTAATGGAAAAGTTTTGTTTTTTTTAATCTTATTTGTTTTTGCTTTTTATTTAAATCAACATTAAAAATCCTTCAAAATTAAAAGTAATAATTATTATGATAAAAATAATATGAGCATAAATAAATGTGTATGATTGTATATGAGTGCTTATGATATACATATATATATACAAATATGTATGTATGCAGTTATTTATTTTTTAAACTATAATGTTAAAATAATAATGAAAAAGTTAAATGTATGATAATGGCAAGGATTAATATTCAAAAACTTTTATTTTTTTTTTTTATTTTTTGTATATATTTTGTAAATGTATTTTACATATTATTCTTGTATACAATATACTCGTATATATTCTATTTTCTATATAAGAATTATAGAAAGTACTTATATTTTATTTATTTATATGATTTTGTTTTCAAATAGCTAATTCATTTTTAAGACATGTGTCCTTATATGAGGACAACAGACAGAGAAAATACAAGAAAAAAATTAGAAAAAAAAAACAAAATGCATTAATCTATAACCTCAATTTTTTTTCAATGATTTTTTATATTTCAAGTTTATGAAAATTAGCCTTATAGTTATTAGGTACTAAAATAATTTTATGTAATAAAATCTTAGGTTTGTGTGTTGTTTTTTATACTTTTATAAATATTTAAAAAATTATATTAATGTAAATTTAATAATATTTTAGGATTTATATTATTTTGAGAATGTTCTTGTAATTTTATTTCTATATTAATATTGAAAGGCTTATCTCTTCCTTGTCTTTAGTTAATGCTTAATATATGTTTTGGTAATTACAATATAAATTTAATTTATTCTATTATTTCATTTATTTTATTAAAAAATAATATTTTAATTAAAAATATTTTATTTGAAATATTCTCTTGGAAATGTTTATTATTATATTAGCAGTACCTATAATATTACTTTTTAAGGATCAACTCATTAAAACTAGATATAGATACATTGAATGCATAGAAATATTTAGTTATCAGACGATTGCTTATAGACCAAAAGCTTATTGATAATGAAAACCAAAATGGAAGACAAATTTAAAAATTGAGAGAATTTTTTTAATAAACACTTACAAAAAGAATTAGTTTGTTATTAACATAAGAGCAATATGTTCCTAAATTAAATTCAGTGTAGATTTTGGTTTTCAGTTAGAACTTTAATAGTAATATTTAAAAAATCTATTTATCACATATATATAATTCGAATAGACACATTCATAATTTAATTGTTTCAATTTTCTTACAATTTGCACACACACAAAATAATAAACCCCCACAATTAATGAAATAACCATATATATCTCCGAAAATAGATTTAATAAAATAAATTTTCTTATATTTGAAAATTAAGCATAACATTAACAAATCTATTATAAATTCCTTAATATTTTTCTTTAATTAAACTTATTTTTTTTTTAATGTATTTGTTAAATGCTTGTATTCAGATGATTTACACCGGTGTTATTTCTTCATTCTACTTTGCGATAAAACAGAAAAAGAAAGGAATAAGATAATTGTTTCAAAAGAAAAACTATACATAAACATATATATATATATGAAAATACTTATAATTAAATTATCTTCAAGGATTACATAAAAAAAAAACAAAGAAGAAGGAAAATGAGATTGTTTCATAACTTTCATTGCAGTTAAAATAAAAATAGAATTTATGGGTTCAAGGCATCGTATAATCGTAAAAAAACTAATTACATAATTTAATTTATTTGGGGCGTCAAGTGAGTTTTTTTTTTTTGTTTTTCTTTTGTTACATTAAATAACATTATTTAGGATATAAGAAGGTCATAATAATGACTTTAATGTTAATGAGAAAAGTTATAAGCAAATGTAAATAATTTATTTTTTTTTCTTATTCGTTTCAAAAATTTTCTTTTCTTTCTTGTTTTCTTTTTCGGTTAATATTTTTTAAAATCTTAATTTTATTTTAAGTTCATTGCATAAGTACATTTTGGCATCTTTCAGAAAGATTTTTATGATTCCGTCATGTTGTTCTTAATATAAACTATATGTTATATTTTAATTAATATTTACATGTTAGACCTAATAATATTAACAATGAGAACTCATGAAAAGGAAAAACAAAACATTTTTATCGAAAAAACAAAAAAAAATAAATAAAAAAAAAGTGTAGTTACTGATAAACTGCAAAGATTTTTAATAAATTCGATTAATTCGGTTTTGTGTTACCCCGAAAGTATGCAATTTTTAATCGAATTATAATAATAATATTTAGTTACTAAAAAGGTCATATCAGTTTTGTCAAAATAAAAACAAATCACTATTTGCACAATATATGAAATTACTGCTTCATAAACAAACATGTCCAGTTGGTTACTACAATTCCAATAAAAATATTAGCAAAAAAGCATCCCAAATTTTAATGGCAATAGCTAGGTAATTATTTTCAAAATCATATTACGATCCCGACAAATCTATTGAAATGCTATAAACACTTTTTATATAAATTATGTTCCGGGCATAATCGCAGTTGTCATCACATATTATTGCAGCTTATTAGAGAATTGAAATCATAACTGATATCATGTATATTCAAGCTTTTTTCGTATTAATTTAAAAAAAAAAATCTTACAAATCATTATTAAAAAAGTTAAAATTCGAATAGAATTACCTTAAAAATTTTTCATTTTTCATAAAAATATTTAAATTATTTCCTAGTGTAATATCATTTGCAGTATAAATGTAGAAGCATAAAAATAAAGCCTTAGCTCTGCATATTCTTTTTCAAAATACAATATAGGTATATGGTGTACACGATAGTGTTCATTGTTACTGAGAGCGTAACATAAAATTTATTTATCAATATTTCAATAAAATAATTTTAAAATATTCTAAACCGAAATTTCTACTTACATAACATAAAAGTAATGTAATAGTTTCAAAAAATATTTTATTATTCCTTTCACACAAAGTACAAAGCATTAAAAAACCTTATTGTAAAATCATATTTTGGTTATCAAAAGTGAAAGAGTATGTTTTGAACTTATAACTTAATATTATACAATATAAAAGTTTTATATTGGATACAATTAAAAAGTTTATATGTAATTAATTATTTTTGAAACACACTACTTTCTATATTAGTTATAAATTCATTAAAATATTGAAATTTATTTTTGGTAAAAGTGAAAAATTTTTGTACAATAGGCACATACTTACTATACAAACTATTCTTTTGAGGTCGAAAATTTTATTTTAGATTTTTCATAAAATTTCCAAAAAAAATTTTAAAATTTAACTTTTTTTTTATTCATGCAAATTTTAAATTTATAGAAAAGTTCTGTTCCATGAAAATCCTGAACACATTTGGTGTATATTTTAATATAAGTAATTAATTGTATAAATAGAAGTAAATATATATGTTTATCTTATATGAAAAAATAAAATTCAATAAAAATATGTACATATTTTCTCCATACAATATAAAAGTACAAACAAAATTATATTATATGTAAGAACATGTGTTTACATTATACATAAACATTTGTGTATATTCTCATATACATAAGTATATGTTTCCATACATAATATTTTTCTTTAACACCATCCGTTATATCACTCACCCCTCTCAAAACCATATGAAAATTCTATAATGGTCTGTGCATCATATATAGAAAAGCTAGATAATAAAGTTAATAACATTATTGTTTTTGTTTTTATTCTATTTTGTTTTTCTGTTTTCCTTTTTTTTTTTTGTTTTTTGCTGACGCAATATCAAGTATCCCAGGCATGAGACTAAATTTTCCATAATATTCTTAATAGAGCACATAAACTAATTTTTATAAATATGTATGTATGTGTAAATAATACATGTATACCTATAAAATGATACCTAAAAAATTTTTATAGAAAATGTAGGGTAATTTTCTTTTTTTTTGTATTTTTGTTATGCTATAGATTATATAAATCTTTTATGGGAATAGTTTAAAGTTGTAAAATTCGGGGGAAATATTTCGATTTAAATTTAAAGTCCTTTTTTATATGTATATATTAGAAACAAATTTTGAATTGTGATATTTATATATACATATATATACATATATTTATATGGAATTTCATCTAAAATAAGTAGGTCTATAGCTGTAAATTTTTTCATTAAAACTTTTCCAAAAATTATAAATTATTTTTAGTAAATTTTAGAACTCAATTAGTGAGCTATTAATAGGTTAAGGTATATAACATATTATAATATTATATTAAATTAAAGAATGTAGTTTACACTAAGATGACAATGCTCGTTTCCTATTTCGAAATTTGTAATTTTAATTAAAACGATAATAGGGTAGATTTCAAAAGAATTTGTTCAGTAATAAATAAATCAAAATACCCCAAAAATTATTCTTAAATTAAATTAAATTTATTGAAAATTCATATTAACATCACATATTTTTACATCTACATCTGAAACGATAATTAATAAAATTTAGTCAAAGTAGACTTATATAATTTACAGCAGCATTTTTAAACAATGTATTGTACGTTTACATTTTAATTTAGGAGCTCCTATAAAATACACCTTTGTATATGTAACGCGTTCAGAAAAAAAGAAAAAATTAAGTAAATTATGGTAGTTTTAGAACAGCATATTTCCTATTAACATTTTATAGAGAAAATACGACAATTACTTTTTTTTTTTGTAAGTCATAGACCGCCATTTCTTTTTAAGAGTAACAATTTGACAATATAAAATTTTAAAAATTACAATTTATTAATAGGACTATTAAATTGACTATATCGAAAAAGATTTACCTTTTTGGCTACGTATTGGTAAATTTAGATAGCTATTTCCCATATTATATACACGCTCATAATATATACATACACTTTATATTTTCATGTGTGTATAATATTATGTCCTACGACAACACAAATAAAATTGAAAGAATTTTACTTTTATAATTTCATATAAATATATTCATTATATATTATATAGATTTTAAAAAATGAAAATGTACATACAGTGTATATACATATAAATTTCAATGCTACATAAATACATACGGGTATATACATAGATAGAAATTCATATATAAAATGCGTATATGTATACAAAATTCATGTGAATATTTTTTCATTTTATGTTTTTAAATCTGATGTCCTTGATGATTTTCTATTATTCCGAAGAAATATAGAAATAAAATAGAAAATAATATAAAATATATTTAAAAAGTAAAAATTGTTTTATATCATATACACATATTCATATTTCCTATTCACACATACAATAATTTTCTATAATATTTATATGAAAAATTCAATATATTTTGTGAGGTTATATAATGTTCATATACATGAGAGCAATCGTATATTTGATAATTTTATGTACATGAAATTGTTACGATTAAAATAAGATAGGAATAATAATTTTCCTAAGTTTTTTATATAAAGCAACATAACACATTTTGTGTACATATATTCGACCAAAGTACAAAGAAATCGAAATTATGAAAATTAAAAAAAAACAAAAAAACAACATAAGAAAACAATAAAAAATAGACCATTAATAAGAAAAGAAAAATGAAAATTGTCCTCTCTTTGTTATTCTCAGTTAGATCCTATTGATTGAATTTGGAAAGAGAAATTTTATATGTTTAAAAGGAGTCATTTTATGCATTAAATAAATTATTATCATTTACATATATACTTTTTCTTTTTCTGTTTAATAATACTTGCGTACCTATATACACATACCTTGATATACCTATTTGTCTGTGTGTATTATGTTCATTCGCATTATATAATTACTATTAAAAGGAATTTTATTGTTATAATTTTATTTATGAAAATTAAATTAACACAATGGTTTTTTATTTTCTATCGTGAAAATTAAATTAGACCGTAAATTTTATTGCTTTCAATTTGAATTAAATATTGATTTTAAATAAAGTTTCATTAAAAATTTGTTGATTTTTTTTTTGGTTTTATTTAATAAAATTTTGTAATTCTGTATAAAGGTAGGAGAAATCAACATTGTAAAAATAATAAAATAAAGTGATTCTATAGATTTATTCAATGTGTTCATAGTTATTTAATGGGAAATACATGGTTTGTTGTGAACTTGCAAAATACAATCGCGAGTATTTAATTTAATAAAAATTTTCATTGTATTCATTAAGATTTCTTCATGAATTTCGTTCAACTTGTATAGTAATTGATATAAAAAGCAATTTTAAATTAGTTTAAATATAAATTCACATTTAATATTTTTTACCAAGTGAGAATTATGGCAGTCCTCACTCAAATGTTTAGGATTCTCATTCACATGATTGCTATGTCTAAATCCCAGAAAAACTGCAGCGGATTTGTTGTAAACACTATTTTCATTAGCTACCATTTTTCAAAAAGGATTCATATGCGAAATGCAAATTTTATGACAAAAAATGTAGATAGTAATATTTTCCATTTGAAAATATGAAAGTTTTAGTTCCAAATATATTTAAGAAAACTAGTGGCGAACATAGGCAGTCACTTTAACTTAAAGTAATATTATTATACAATTATAATAAAAGCACTATAAAAATATAATATATTTTTTACATGGATTGTGCTTTATCATGCACAATAAATTTTATCTAATATGTCAGATTCATATACTTAAAGAATTTATGGAAAATTTATTCTAAAACAGAACGCAATTATAATTTTTATTTAATTTATATTAAATTCATTAAGTATACATAGGTATATAAGAAACCAAAACAAAAAAAATTTATTTACTTAGGTATATTGCATGTATGTGTATATTCAATATTTTTACGTATAATTGTATATATATTAAGCAATTTTAACAGAAAAACTTAAATTAATTTTTATTTGGATATACTTATATTGTTAAAGTGCTTTTGTTTTTAGAAAATATATAAGCCACTGCACGAATATTTAAGAAAAATTATTTTACAAATTACAAGAACTGACATATAAGAAGTTAAATATCCAATATATTATTTTAACTATTATACGGTCAGCACATTTAATTTTATGAATTCTTATTAAGAAGCTTTGATTTTTATTACAAATAATTACAAATATAATATATTAAATGAATATATTAAATGAGTGTAGTAGCTTTAGCGGCAAGAGGGGAGAGCCTCCCTTAGCCACAACAAAAAGGCCCATCGATAACTCTCAAATTAACACCCCGCAACCTCCACGTAATATAATTTCAAAACCCATCTACCGGAAACAATTAAAGTCCTTAGAGAATCTCAAAGTCCTTATTAAAAAAAGCCTTTTTCTTCAAAGCCTTTTTTTTATTGGCCTTTCAGGGCATCATAAAAAAAAGCCAACAGGTTGCATTTTTTCTTACACATCAGAAACGCACAGACACAAGGAACGTGCTCTGCTTCCTCTACCTCCACAATATTCTAACATCCGCGACAGACTTTATTTATAGCCTCTTGTTCCTTTTTCCTAAAAGGTAATACCCCGTCAGTACCCCGTCAGTACCCCATCAATATGAGGTCAGCCGTACCATATCCCAAGAACGCCTTCGTCCTCTTTTCATCCAAACAAGGCCACGTCACTATGCACATGTGAACCAAAGAACTCTCCCAGCGGCAAACTCTTCCAACAAGTCAGCACCTCTGCACGTCTCGTTCATTGCAAGACAATCTGCCATCTCATTATTACGATAACTCAGTCGTTTTGTCCAATTGATAATTGGTTAATTATTCTTAAAAAATGGGAACAATCTAACTTGAATAATAACATAACTTGAAAAATATGTCTGAAAATTATTCAACTGCAGACAAACGCAATTTATTTCAAAATTTTTTATTATGAATAATGTATTGTAGACATCAAAATCAATAAGAAACCTTTGTTAAAGCGAGTCCCCAGCAAAGTTAATATAATCCCATTAAAAGTTTAATTATTTAACATTTAATGTTTTAATCGTTATCAGAAAAAAATCAAATTGTCTTTTACATTTAGCATTAAAAATTTTATTTATATACAAAATTTTGAATTCATCTCAGTAATATTTTCTCATTTGTAAACCGAAAGAAATAACAAAAGTTAATATTTTGTATACCCTACCACTATAAATTCATATATACCTACGCAAGTAATTAAAATATCATTAAAAATTCAATTTATATTAATACTTCATTTACAAATTCATACTTTTTAATCAATATATTATATTATATAAAAATGTGTACGTATGTCAGTATAATATTTATATTACTTATGGTTTTAAATCTAAAGTCATTAATTTTCATCATAATTATATTTTATGGCATATCATTAGTGATCAAGAGATTGCGATTATTATAATCGTAGGTATTAAAACAAAACAGAAAAATAATAAAAATAATTCAGAATAGCAGGTGGTGTAATCAATATTTTAATGTTATTTCTCATATTTCTCATTTTTTTTTCTCTATAATATGATAAAAAAATATATATAAATAATATGAAAATATACACAATTTTATATTATATAACAATGGCGTATAAATAGTAATTCTAACATTTGTACAATATAAATATCCTTGAAAAGAAATTTATTTTGTATTTGCAAATTTGCAAATGGAAAGAAATGGAAAATTAAAATTATGATTTCCATTTTATTATTATTACTTTCATATATTTTTTGCATTATAATTTTTATATTAAGGACCCTAACCTATACAAACTTATAGTTAATTTCGATTGCAAATTATGCGGTTTAAAAAATTAGAAAAACCTACTATCAATTAAAAGTTATATATAAAATCTATTGGTTGGATTTAAATACAAGGTTAATATTGTTTTATTTAATTGATATAAAATTTGAAATTTGGTTTTAATTTTGAACATATTTAATTGGTTAATATTTCAATACTGTCAAAAATGAAATTCATATAAGTCATGATTGGGTAATTTTCAAATCAGGATCTGCAGATTTTCATAAACCATGTTTTAATTGAAAATAAAATTTTTAATTCTTACATTATTTTAAAAGCAGTTTAGAATCTTAAAAATGATTAGAAATCAATATATATATATACATATATGTATTTCTCATATTCTTTAAATAATTTAACTTAATATATCATTCAATATTTTATTCTGCAGGAGAAAATCACAAAACAAAAATAGTACTAACAAAATTTTTTTTCATACATACAAACGTACATATTTACAAGATTTCCCAGGGTACCTTGGATAGGATGACTTACAGAAGCAAAGAAATTGTAAATATACTTTACTTGTAAAAAGGATGCAGAAAAAACAAACAAAGAAACGGCTACAATAACATTAAATGCATTATAAAATTTAAAAATGCAAAACTAACACAGTTTAACTTAGGCAACAAAAAAATGGAGTGAATTACGAAACAGTCTTACAAAACAGATTTAAAATTAAAAACAGAACGAAAAAAACAATGACAAATTTTAATTATAATACAACAAAAACAAAAAGAAAAACTAAAAATGAAAATAGCAGAAAAATTTCCCTATCCCTGTTAATGAAAAAAAAAAAAAACAGAAAAATTAAATTAAAACAGAATTAAAATAAAATGAGCAGATTTGAAGTTTTCACCAGCAGAAAATTGTAAATGTAAAAATTAACAAAAAAAAAAAATCGTTTATTACAAGAGAAAAAATTGTTTCAACACAAAAAACATTGTAATAACAACAATGAGAACTGAACAACAATAATGAGTACAAAATGAAAAACAAAAACACAAAATTCATTACATTTTCCTTATTATTTTTTTTTTTTTTCATTTTTCCATTTTACTCTCTCCCTCACAACCAGGGTCATGGTCAAGGTCATATATAAATATAATTCCCTTAATGTTACAACATTTTTGTTTTTTGCTTTTGATTTTTGTTTTATTTTAACTCTCTTTCTCTTATTTTCTATATAGTTACAGAATGGTACCTATGTGAGTGAAAATTTTTTTTCTTTCTTCCTTTTCAAATTATTCCATTTATGTATTTTATTTCTTTTCTATTTTTTTTTTTTATTTTTATATTCCTGCAGTCATTTATTTTCTCTCATCATGTACCTAATATTGTATTTTCTATTACATGTATAAAGATATTAACAGTATGTATATATAATATTTACGAATTCATTTGTGTGGGTTCAAACATAATTTTTTTATATGTATGTAAGTAAAATATACATAAAGACAATAAATTAAAAATTACACATGCGAATATAATATCACATATTATATGAAATTTTCTTACATAAATTTTATTAAAAAAATATTACAACATTAAAAATGTTGTTGGTACAGATGATAAATATTATTCTATAAAATATTCATATAAATTTTTGTAAAGATCTTAATATTTTATATTATAAATATTATTCTAATGATATTTATTCTCTTTATATAATGATACTGTACTATAGTTTTGCATAATACTACTACAATATTTTCATCAATCTGATTAGGAAAATTTATAATAATGCAAAGACTTCATAGAGAGAAACAAAAACGAAAAAGAAAATGGTTAAAACTACAAAATTTTAACATGTCGTTTACAGACGTAGTATCTAATGATATAACAGAATTTTATTTTAATATTAAAACTCCCACATTTTTCATAGCAATATATTTTGTCGCTTTATTGTCATATATACCACATAATTCTACATATTTATTTTATTTCTCACATTTTTAACATTTTTCTTTTTACTCTCCTGCTTATTTTTTATTATTTTTGCTTCAATTTTCTTTATTTTTTTATACAATAGAATTTCTTTTATGTTGATTCAAACCAAATATTATATTTGTAAAATATATACTGCGACTGCGACTGTTCATTTATAAACTGTAGAAAATTCTGCAAATTACAGATTTTTTAATATTATAATGATGATATTTATAATATACACCCCCATAATATTTATAATATATTCATTCATTTTACTCGTAGGAAATTTTTGAAAGCACCTATACTTTAATATGTATGTTTGTTTGTATAATAAATACATAGAATATATTTTAAATAAATATGTTTATGTATATGTGAAAATTTTATTATATGCTGTATAATTTTGTTTTTATTTTCTTTTACAAATATATATAAGATTTTATTGGGGTATTTTCATGGTATAGAGAATTGAATTTTTATTTATGCTGCTATTTTGGTAAACAGGACAATTTTCTCTATACTATCGGGAATAGAGTAATATAATAATGAAAAGAAAAACCTCAATAATATTAACATTGTGGTATACACACAATATAAAGCATTTTTATTTTCAATTATGGAATTTTTTTGGGGGTCTTTAAAGGGTATATTATAAAAATGTTTATAAATAGATATTTTAAAGAAGATGAGGATTTTGTTTTATTTTTAAGCCAAATTTTTATAAATCTAATTATATTTGTTTTTTTATTTGTATAACAATATTAATGATGAGTGTTTAATGAAGTATAAAATTTAAAGGAATTTCAATATTTCAAGTACCTACCTCTTATAATATTAATTTTTATATAAATTGATGAAATTGAATTATAATTGGTATATAATTTTGATAAGTTGATTAAATTTTATGATTAATTAAATTATATTTTGTATATTTATAAGAAATTAAAAAGAAAAATAAGCGCTTTATTAAAATGAAATTGCTATAAAAAATGCTATATTGTTTATGAGTAGCTGTACTAGAGCTGTTTTATGTGATTTTTCAGTAATTCAAAGGCAAAATTACTTTTAAATTGCATGAATTTTTATTCTATAAAGGACAAATAGAATATTGAATATTATTTTCTGACAGACCTTTGAAATAATAAAGAAAATTTAATAAAATTCGAATTCATTTAATACGATAATTAACGAAATAAATAAACTTATTTTATAATTTAGCTTGATAATTTGAAAAATATGTCCTGCTTTTAAAAAGTGTAATTGGTATCATTTTAAAATTTTATTAGCGCATTCAATACATTCATAAATTTCACTAATTTTATCATTATTCAGAATATTTTTAAGTCTATAGGTAAGCTATCTGAATGTAATCGGTATTATAAAATCCCCTAAAATTATGCAATTTTTTTATATTAAGGTGAACACTTAACAAACTCAAGAAAAGTTTCGGCTGTTCATATTAATGAATGAACAAATCATTAAAATTTATTATTAATATGAAAATGCAAATAATAAAAAATAGTTTTATTATTTTATTTTTAAACAATTCCTTGTAATTCATACGTAATTCATATGTAATTTAATGAATAACCTGCAACTTTTGAAATGATTTCAATTCTCCTATAATAATTCGAGATTTGTTGAATGCCAAATTTATACATTGTCCTCACTGTAAAATGTTTTTAATAAAACACTTATTTACTTAACATTTAAAGTTACCTAAGAGAAATGACCGTCATCTAAATAAAATTTTTATTTTCTAAACATTAAGTACCAATTTTTGATTGACTTAATGTCACTCTCAAAAATTATCCTTGATTAAGAACTATAAATATTTTTGACATAGTTACTATAATAATAATTTTCATGTTAGTACTTTTGTATCCCATTCAATTATGATTTTACGAAAAAAAAATTATAATGTATTTTTAGACCATGTCAATGTCTTGAAATAACAATGTTACATACGTTCACACAAAATAAAAAAAATTCCTTGTGTAAAATTATCTATCTCTTTTCAATTTCCAAGATTTTTATGAAACAATGAATCCTTTTCAAATTGATTACATTATTATTATGATATTTTTTAACATATTGTAAAATTTGTTTTAGACTTTAGTTCAATGGAAATGCAATATCCTTGAAAATTAATCTTTCTTTACTTCTTTTTATTTATTTTTTTTATTGTAATCACTTCAGATTCAGACTATAATATAATTTTCAATTCTTTTTTATAACAAAATTTTCTCCATTTTTATTTTAATTTTTTTGTTGTATTTTTTTTACACAATTTTCTAGAAAAATTTTTATGGTTTATCGAGTTTTAACTTTTTTATTAGGATTAGTTGTTTTTCTTTTTAATATTTTTTATTTTTCTCTTTTAAATCATAAATCACTTTAAATGTCCTTATCAAAAAAAAAAAAAAAAATAGAAAAAATTTCTGCTATTTACACAATAATAATTTTTCAAAGAAAGACAAAAAAAAAAACAAAAAAAGGACAATAATAATAAGGATTCTTAGAATTTCATTTTGATTTTCCTTCTTCAAGCAAAAAAAAAAATAATAATTTTTCTACTTAAAAATGTTGCTCCTAGCAAGGACACTTGTAATTTATAATTTCTTATTTTACAACAAAGGATATAATTTAGTGCGAGCTATATATATATATGTATATGACATGTCTCCTGAATTCTTTTGTCTTTTTTTTCAATTTTGTTTTTTTTTTTGTTATTGTTGTAACAGAAATTTTCATCTATAATACACTGCCCTAATTTTGATAATCCTTGAAAATATATTTATTATATTTTCATTTCACTTATTTTTATTCATTTATTGTGTATTTATAAGTTTGAACATGCTTAAATTTACAACTATACAATAATAATAATTATATTCTATGACGCAAATATAATATCAAAAATTTATCTATTTTACTAACAATGAATATAAATAGTCCTTATACTTTCGAATAAGTCTAGTAAAATTTTATGTAATAAATGTGTATACGAGAACTGATTTTCTTAGGTCAAGAAAAATTTGCAAGAAAATTCCAAAAATATATTCAAAAAAATTTTGTAAATATGTAAAGGGTAAGTAATATTTATTTTTACTCATATTATGTAAATCATAATGTGCATATATACTCGTACATATAGATTTTACCCATTTATTTAACATTTTTTGAAAAAAATAAGCAAGTTTTTTTTGTGGTTTATCTCATTTGACATGCTCATTTATTTAAGAAGAAGAAAAATTAAAGGACAATACACTTGTAAAAAAAAAAAAACTAGAAAGTTACAAGGAAATTTTTATTATTTTTATTTTCAACAGTGTTTCAAGTACCAACAGTATAATTTGTATTTTATTATCACAATATTATGAATATAAAATTATGTATGATTAAAAAAATTATGTAACATATAAGTAAAAATACTTTGTTCATTCATTTCTGTGTGAACAACATTAATAGACAGAGTGATGAGAGCCAATTATTTTATTTCAAAAATATTTACTATTAAATGAATAGAAGAATAAATATAAATAGAGACTGGTCAGGTAACGTTAGCGATAATAGTAGCAATTTAAACGTTAGTGGATAATATTACTTGAAATTCATGAATAATAATAGAATAATCGAAATAAAGCACATCTTGAAATTAAAATGTGGGAATTATTTAATTTGATAAACTAACAATTAGTCTTGAAGGCGCAAAACTTAAAATATCTACTTTTAACGTCTACATTATAATGCTCTCAAAATATTTCGCCCATAATGTTAAGCACTGTACATCTAGTTCCTTTATCATGTTTAAGCAACATTTAATAAAAATTCTTTAATTAGTGAGTTCATCATTCAGATAAATAGAAATGTGTTAAAATTCAATTGGGTCATAATATAAAAAACCAAAAAAAAACCTATTACAAAAAAAATTGAAAAATTCCTACATTGGTGTTTATTTTACTTAATGTAACACTTTGTATAGTTTCCGTGTTATAAATTGTACTATTACTAATATATACTTTAATAGTTACAGAATACAATATAGTCGAGTATATATTGTCCACTTATGTAATATTTGTATGTTTTATTTTACTAAATTTGTATAATAAAGAGTCGCCTGTTCTTAAAATCATGAAATAATATTATGATTCCATTTTTCATGGTATTTTTTGTTTTTTTTTATAAAATATGAATAATATTATAATGGCTTAGAAACAATTTTTGTTATATTTCTCAACGTGCATCAGTACCATATTACATTATATATGTACATATTACAAAATACAAATATTATGAGAAAATAATATTATTAAGACATAGGAAAAAAATAAACTCGGACATGCTACATCTGTATTAAATGAAAAATATTAAAAAGGAAAGCACATATAAGTCGAAAAGATTTATTATTATTATTTGGTTTACCACAATAATATTTTGATAGAGACCCAATAACTTTATGTTGTATTACAATGTGATATTAAAATATGCATATACATATTACATTATATATGCATGTGTGTATACATTTATATACAGATGGATAATATATTTTATTTTAGTATAAAATATATAGGTACAATACAGTAAAATTTAAATATTTTGAACCAATAATTTGGATTCGACATTAGACTTAATTAAGATACAGTAATTATTAATTCTACTCGTATTTACAAATTTAATTGAGCTATAACAAAAATTGGAATTTCGTAATTCTTTCTTAAAACTTAATATCAATAATTTAAGGCAAACAAGTTGATAACTACAAGATTACAGTACACATACTATAGAATATATACATATCGAATATATTCCATTAATTTACATTGAAACAACTATTTTTTTACTAGACAATAAATAATTAGAATGTGCAGATTAGATTTTCCTCTTTGTAGAAAAATATAAATAAAAAATATTTGTATAACAAAGTTTCCATCAAAGGATCTTTACTGTTGTACAAAATTATATTATTACTAAAACACTTATGAATTGTTTTATTTTATATTTTTACGTATTTAATGAACTTTTATTATAATATTACACTATATGTGCATAATTATTGTATATCAAACTATATAACGAGTAACAGTAATTATAAAACGTAATCAAAATATGGGGCACTTTATTTTTTGAAATGCTTGATAACTCATTTATAATACATACAAATATATTTGATTTAACATGTTGTTTACAGCTATGGAAAAGAACGAAATTAAGATTAGTCATTATACAACTTAATATACCTACCCAACTATCATTCTCATGAAGAACAATGACTATATATATTTTGAGTTAAGCCTTGTGTGGTCAGCATGACAATGAAAATATCTTATTAACATTTCGCACATCTTACATAAAATTTTCTTATTTTTTTCATTTTTAACATTTCAGCAGCATGTGCTGTTGTTTTTGTTTGTTTTTTTTTATTTTTGTCTAATATACTCCTATTTGTTGAAAGAGAATGAATAAATTTTATATATTAACTATTATAATAGTGCTGCTCAAAAAACTTTCGACCAATTTATAATTTGCCAAGCTACGATTTTTGAGAATTTATATGAGAATAAAAATAACAGATTGAAGATAATTTTTATTAAAAAAAAACATAGAATAAAATTAAAGGAAAATCAAAATAGACTTTTTAATATTGAATATTTTAATTTTTCCTCTCACAAACTCGAATTGAAATAATATGCATTTGTAATAATTACATGTACATATTTAAATTATTTGAATGGTGCAAAGATCTAATATTTCACTTTAAGGTCTAATAAATATTCAAGTACATATTCAATTTATCATCAAGATATTATTAGCTCTAGTGCGACACGCGAGAGTTTCTATTACTATTAAGCAAAGGAAGGAATGTATTGAACTCTAAAATTATGCAATACACAACTTTTTTTTTACATGAAAAATTCAAACAACCTCGTATTTTATATGAAAAACGTAAAGAATCCTATATTCTACTTGAAAAACGTCAATAACTATATATTCTGTATTTTAAACGGAAAACGTAAACAACACTGTATTTTACATGAGAAACATACACAACTTCGTATTTTACATAAAAGACGTGAAAAACTATATTATAGCCCAAATTTTCACGTCAAATGCCGAATGTAAAGAAATTTGCTTTATAGTATGAAAACGTAAATAACTCTACATTAATTTATCTTGAAAACGTAAATAACCTGTATTTCACATGAAAAACGTAAATAACTATATATTTTACATAAAAAACGTAAATAACAATGTATTTTACATGCAAAACCTAAATAAGTCCATATTTTACATTAAAAAAGTAAACAACTCTATATTTTACATAAACAACATAAAGAATTCTACATTTAAAGTAAAAAATCGAAAAAAACTTGGTATTTTACATGAAAAAACTAGAGAATTATATATTTTACTGAAAAAACGTAAACAATTCTGTATTTAAAACGGAAAACGTAAACAACATAAAAAGTTGTAACTTACATAAAAAAAATTGAATATTTTACTCTACATTTTCATGTAATTATCTTCAAAAAAGTAAATAACCCAGTATTTTACTTGGAAAACGTAAATAACTATATATTATACATGTATAATATTACATGTATAATAATTTTACATAATTAACCCCATAATTTACATTAAAAACGTAAACAAATACAGTTATCAGGTATTTTTCGATAAAATTTTAAAAGGAGGAAATTAATCAAAAAAGAATTAAATACAATTAAATCCTAAGTGATTTACCAAGCTTCTATGCAAATATTTTGTCAAAGATTACGTTAATTGCTTAAAAAATTCTTTTGAAATAAATTTAAACTGAGGAAATAATGAATTTTTAATTAAAATTTATAAATAAAGGTTTATTTCATATTAGGTGTCTTATGGAACGGCTCATTAATGTACCAAATTGCATTAATGTACCAAATCTTAAAAATAAATTTTGTATTGTAGTGTTCAAAATATAGAACATGTTTAAAAGAAAATGTATACGCAATATTTTGTGGTGAAAAAACAAAAAACACAAAAAAAAAAATTTAATTTGTGGTAAAGTAAATTTCAATTCTCTTGGGCTTAAAACGAAAATCCTTAATCTATAAATGTACATACATGCAAAAATGTATACGTTATACATAATATGTACAGAAATACAACAGAACAATGCAAAAATGCAATAATATTGTTTGAGAATGAGAGAATGTTTTATTGCTTCGAGTGTTTGTAGAGAGCAACAAACTTGCATGTGCCTTAAATTTCGTTTTTTCATTTTAATTTTTGTTTTTTTTTTTTTTTGTTGTCATTTCTACACTTTTAGTTTCTTTATTTATTTATTATTTTGATCCTTTTTTCTTTTTTTGTGTAGTATCCTTGTAAATTTTTTTTGTATGAATCTAGCATACATAAGAATACAAAACGAAAAACAGAAAAAACAGAAATTAAAAACGAAAAATCAAATGCAAGAGAGGACTTGACACACTTTTCAGAAATATTTTGTTATTTTTGTTTTGTGTTTTTTTTTTTTGCTAAAAATTTTTCCCAATGCCATTTCACTGATGCTTTTATGCAATAATATGACTACAGGGAAGGACATTTACTTTTGTTTACCTCAGTTCTGTAGATTGTTTTATTATGTATTTTGTATATATTGGCACTGTTATGTATTCTCCTATACAATGAGAGAAAATTTTCCTATAAAATGCATGTATGTAAACATACAGAACATTAAATGCTATTTTTGTGTATTTTGTACATTAAAATATATTTTCCATGCCGTTTTATCATAGTCATTTTCAAAAAGCTTTTTGTATTGCATTGCCAATTTTATGCTTCGAGAATTGAAATATTTGCCATTTTAGTTTGCAATATTAAACGAAAAATGCACAAGAATGTCTTTTCCTTAATTCAAAAATCAAACTTTATTGGCCATTAATTCTTATCGTATTTCTGATAATTAAAAGAGTGAAAGTATATTCTTGTGAAAAGATCGTTCTCTAAAACTTTTTGTAGTCACCTTTGATGTAAAAATTCATGTTATATCGATTTGAAATATCGCAATGTATTGTGATTTTGTCATATTTTCGTTGGAAAGGTTCAAAGCTGCAAAGATTTGCAAAGTTTATGAATTCATAACTATGGTAAAATCATCACTTGCCTAGCGAAAACGCAAAATTAACGCAAGAAGCTCAAGTGTATAATATTAATTAGGCCATATCAAAAGATCTATGCTTCCCTTGCGGGAAGACAAACAGTTTCAAATTCTTGAAGGTTATTCAACTCCAATAAATAACTAAATTAAATTCAACTAAAAAAAAATTTCAACTTACAGGCAACAATAATGAAATTTTGTATACTTTTGTTTAAATTTCCCTGAATTGGTTCTTAGCTTTTCAGAAAAAAATTAGTAAACACTGTTAGAAACGTAAAAAGTTTTTATTTACATGATGGTGAAATATTATAATTAAAAATTCCTATTTTACCTTAATGTATAGATCACATAAAAACTTAAGAATGTTTTTAATTAAAATTGATGGAATGAAAACTATTTTATTTATTCTAAAAAACTTTAAATTTTCAGATTTAATCACTCCTTACCACTGATTCTTCTCAAAACACTTTTATTTCTATTTTAAGAATTTGTCATCTTTTCATTGGTTTAAGACTTTAGTTTAGATTAGATTAGGTTACGCGGCCGCCGAAGGGTACACTTAGGCCAGCTAGACCCGTTGTTGTTTCGTCGAATCTCTCCCCTTCCCCTTCATTAGAATCAGCCTGAGACCCAAAAAACCTCTGCCTAGAACTCGCTAACGCCGGGCACGAACATAGAAGGTGGGTCACCGTATCCTCCACCTCTTCCTCCTCTTCCTCCTCCTCCTCCTTGTAGCATCAGCTGCTGCAGAGAGTGTTTACGACTTTAACACAAGTTTATTTTTAAGTTATTAGATCAAATAATTAAAAGAATTTTTTTTCAGCTTCTCTTACTAATTTCTTTCCAACACCATTTAAAATTTTATTTCTATTCAACAAAAACACACTGTACGATATATAAACTCTTTCTCATGTTTTTAACGCAAGTAATAATATTGTATAAGAAAATCCTTAATTTTTTTCTTCGTTATAATGTGAAAATAAAAATTAAAATAAGAAAAGAAATTACAATGTATTCAAAAGTAAATGTCAAATCAGAACACAATACACTTTAATGAAAATCGAAAACATTACAAGGATTTATGAAAATCACATCCGGTTACAATAAATCTTATGTTTCTTGTTTCAGGAAACGAATTTATTGTGATACTAAACTAAAAATCTAAAAAGACAAGATATTAAAAAATAAATTTTATTAAAAACAGGTAAAATTATATTTTAAGTATAATATTATAAAAAAGTATAAAAGAACACGTTTAAAATAAATAAGAGCATTCTTACATACTCAATTCTTATGTTGGCTGCTATTAAATTATAATTAAAAAGGTATTTAATTTTGTGTCGTGCTAGTGAAAATGAAAGAAAAATTTTGTAAAGAAAATCTACACAACTTTTCATTTAAGAAAATAAAATTGATAATAAATTTTTATTTTACAGTCGGTCTGCTTGTTTAACCGTAATAATGTTGTAGTGTAAAACAAGTGTTAAACATTTTGTTAAACGAAAATAGTACGAGTGTCTGTTTTTTTTGTAAAAACAAAACTGGTATGAAAAAATGAAGTGAGATTACGTACTTCTTACAACAAAAGAAAGCAGTTAATTTTTCTTTTATATAATCATTGTCCAATACTATCACTCTTTCAACTGATCTTCGTTATAGAAACATTTCATAGTTCAAAAATTCCAGAAGGGAATTAGGGAGGGAGGAAATAAGGAAAAGGAATATTAAAATTTTGTAAATATCTGAAAAGCTTTTACAACAATATTTCGTATACTTGAATTTTTCAAGGAAATGTGAACTTTTAAAAAATAGGAGACCAATACTCGGATTAATCTTCTCTTATAACTTTTTTACGACAAAACATTTTTCTTCATTTCAACACTTTTTTTTTTTGTTCATTTAAATTAAATTTAAACGATAGTATAGTAGTAAAAATATTAAACCATAAAATATATAAATATAAAGTATATACTATATGTGCATTTACAGTTAACGGGAACTGAAGAATCAAGAACTCATAAATCATACATGTACTTAACATATGTCTATCTTTCTCTTTTTAACAAAGTGTCGAGTCCAAAGATAAAGTGGAAAAAAAGGAAAAAATAAACAATAAGAATAAACAGGAAAAATAGAAAAAGGATATAAGATTCTTGAATGCACTTAAAGAGTCCTTTCCCGTACTAATTTTTTTTTTTTTTGTCATTTGTATAGGCATGTATATATGCGTGTAATATAGGAGATATTATTTAGGTATGTGTACATATATGAATATTTTGAAATATAAGTTAAATAAGTAAGTGCATTGCTCTTCTTTTGATGTAAGCAATAACAGTACTATTCAAAACTATTTCCATTTTATGTTCACAATAATAAAAATCGGATTAACTGTTTGTACGTTGTTGTAACGCAAAATGTAGGTAAATTTTGCTGAAAGTATGATAAAATATAAGAAAAATTTTTGTGTAAGCATCAGTGCAATAAACTAGCGGCAAAAACTAAGCAATTATGGCTTAAACTGTTAAAAATAAATATTCATTTTACAGTCACAAAAAATTTGATACCTGGGTCCTTACTATGTAATTTGATTTTCGTGAAACGATTTTCGTATTCGGAAAACTTGATAAGGTAGTATGAATCAATTTGCATAGTACTTACTTTCCACTTCTGCAAATAAGAAAGTTGTTTTACGAAAATCGAATTACATAGTAAATTTTCTGATAAATTTTCAAAATTTATAGACCGTGATATAATAGGTGGAATTATGAACTACAATTAAAGCAGAAATGTAAATATCCGGCTAGTATAAAAAATATCGATTACAATAGGTTACTTTTGCTGTAAGAATTTTCTTCATCATATTCTTCGAACATTATTCTTCGAATAGCTTCCTTTGTCGAAAGTATGGTTACTATATTTTTCATCTGAATTTTTAATTATAACAATAATTTTAATCTAATTTTTAATTGTAATATTTTAGTTTTTGTTTTTTGACTAGAACATTTTAATATTATACTTTTGGACAGTAGTTTATATGGCAGTAAATCAAATATAGTAAAATTTGAACGGAAATACGTGTAACTATATAATAGTATATGTGTAATTATGAACCATGTATAAAATAACTGAACATATGTAACAAAGTTTTAAGTATTTTATCACACATACGGAAAGATATACCATATACATAGGTTTAAACCTAAAAAAAACATTTATAGTAAGTATAGAAAGTATAAAATGACATGCCCTAAAAAAGGCGTCAAGTCCTTATCATCATCATTCTTAGTCAGTTTTAAATAAAAAAACAAAAAACAGGAGTAAAATTAAAGGAAACGAAAAAAAAAAACTCCTTTTCTAGCTACTCTTTTTTTTCTTCTGCAATTTCATGTGGAGCTACGTGTAAGTTGAGTCGACTTTTATGCACACATTAAATAAAGAGATAGAACATTTTAATTTTTCTCCATTCTATACTTTATTGTTAATAATGGTATTTTTTTTTTCTATTCTCTTCTTCAGTTACATTCTCTCCCTCTCTCTCTCTCTCTGTTTCTCCTACTATTATTATTTTTAATACTTTTGGTGACATATTAATGGCAAATTTAATGTTCTTTTGCCAGATTTTTTTTCTTATTTTCTAATTTTTCTGCTCTTTATTTTTTTGGTTTCTTCCATTTTTTGAAGCGACGAGCTACATAATTTTAACTTTTAGTATATTATATGCATCTATTATCAAGATGTCCTTTCAACTTGTTTCTTATTTTGAAATGCATAAACTAAAAACAAAAAACGGAAAAATATAGAAAAAATATGGAAACCGAAGACGGGAACAGTTAAATTAAGTGCCAACTTAAAAAATGTATCTTATGCATGTGTATATTATATTATTAAGTATTTTACTGTCTCATGATCCTTTTCTTCATTTATTAGTGCATTTTCTTTATTATTTATTGTTGTGTTTTATGATTTGTTTGTATTATTAAAATATAGGATTATGATTTTATAATATATTAGGTATATATGTATGTATTGATACAATAAATGATGAAAGTTTGTCTAGTCATGCATTCATATGTGTATAAATAATATATGTATGAATATGCATAAATAGATTTTTTATTAAAAAAAATTATAAAAGAGAAAATTATTATGTATATTTTTAAAAGAGAGACAATAAAAGTTATTATGTGACATTATGCTTATTAGCAATGTAAAAGAAAGTCAAAATTATTTAATTGGGGAAAAAATTGCATACCCGCAGGAGTTATAATAAATTCTTAGATATTATGAATTTTTCTGTTAATTTAATAATTTTAAATAAAGTAAGAATTTTATTATTTGAAAAATTAAAAATTAATTTTTCCAATGAATTTTAATGTTATTCGTCTGCATTTATTAAATTTTTGAAATTACAAAAGGAAATTACTGACTATTACGGATTAATAACCCTTTATGATTTAAAGATTTAACCTCATATTTGTTCTAAAATTGAAAGAAATAAAGAGAATTTTATAACCCAATGCGGCTACTATCATCGTAAAACCTTATGTTTATTCTCAATAAAATGAAAATTGGAAATTTTTAATATAATTTACTTTTCATTATACGAGCTTTACTAATATTCAATTTACAACCATTTTTTATAGTGAATTATTTTATTAAGTCCTTAATGCAACATATTAATTTTAATTCAACTCCACAAAACCTGTCATTTTCTACAATTATTTATGTAAGAAAACTATAAAAATGTAAGAGAAATTTTTCTATTAAAGTTTGTAAAATTTCATTTTCTTTTTTGGTATACAATAACCATGGCGTGACCTCATTATTTTATTTTAATTTTATTTTTTCACGCTATTAAAAAGCTGTACGACATTTAATTAACGCAAAATGATTTTTTTAATTTTCTTTGACAAAGATTTTTGCAATGATCATTAAAAAAGAAAAAAAAAACAAGAAGAACGAAAAAGAAAAAATTGAATTAACAACAAATTAAAAGGTAAAGAAAACGTGATAAAGATTATCTAACATACTATACTGCAATTTTGTAAATTGTTTGACTCAGAATTTTTAATTAAAGTACATTATGGCTAGCAATATACCCAATACATTGTTGAAAAAAAAAATCCACAGAATTTTCAAGAAGTTCTTTCAGTTACTTATTATTGACTCCTTATATTCAGGAGTTTAATTAGAATTTATATATAAAAGTGAAAATGCTCAAAATTTTTTGTTAAAAAAGAAAATAAAGATACACACATAATATAAAATATTTAGATATTAAATACGCCATTTTGTTATACTTAACTCCAAGTTTTCTCACATTTAATTATGCAGGAGTAATTTTTCTAATCTTTTGAAGAATATCAAGAATAAATGCCCTAAAAATTTCCTTGTAATAACCTTAAATTTTGCTTACGAAATGTTGTTCAAAAATTAAGAACATTATAAAGACTTAATTTCTGTTGTATTATAAAGAAATTTTGTTTTCCATAACACAATTGCAAATACAATTTTCTACCAAAACTTTCTCATGTCAACGCTATTTAAAGTGTCAAAAAACTTATTTATTGATAGTTTAGGTAAATTGTTATTTACACAGAATTGGTTAAATTCCATTGTGGCCAAATTAATTCAATTAGAAAACATTTAACTACAAAAACTTTCTAAACTTAATCGGTAAAATTTTATTTACTTTATCGTGAAGACATGGGGGAACTATTTAATCAGAAAATAAAAATTAGAAATCAATAAAAATACTCTAGAAAAGTTTAAAATTAATAGCTATGAGGAAAGATTATATTTTTCATAAAAACTTTATTATAAAATTTGTCAACGACTTTAAATATCCTTTAATCGATTTTGAATTATGGTACATAAAGCAAAATGAAAAAGAAGATCATTAGAAATTTATTGATATTTGAATTTTAAATAAATTCTTTTTGTTATTTGAAAATTTTAACTTCATAATGTTATTAAATTATTGCAAAATATACAGTTAATATTGCCCTTTAAATCCAAGAGTCTTAGGACTCGGATACATATGCAATATTTAGTTTTGCGATTGTTTGATTGCTTTTTTGTATTTTATAGGTTTATATTCAAGCACGCTCACCGAACAATCACATGCAATTAAGCATGCAATGCAATTTTTTAACAAATTTATTGAAACTTTTTTTCAACACAATTGATCTGAATTGGCGCAATAGTTTAGTTGGTTAGATGTGCACGCAATAATTTTACAATCAAGCAGTAAAACTAGAAAACAATTGCAAAACTGTTTGCCCGTGCTCTTAGAAATGTTTTAGAGAATTTGTTTATGCCAATACGTCTTAATCATCCAATATCATTGTTTATTATAAATATATTTATGCTAATATCATTGTGGAAAAATGTAGCTTATTTTCATTTTGATCCACTTAATGCATGGACATGTTAAATAATATTTATTATGTCCATAACAAATTTTAATTATTTTGCAATTACACTCTGTCTATTTAGTTGATTAAATTAATTGTTATATAAATATTTATCTATGATCTTAATGAAAAGAGAATTTTAAAGAAAATTTATTACATTTGCTTTTAAAAGCCTAATAAAAGAAGAGATACAACAAATTGCAATTTAAGATTTGAAATTTTCTAAGTAAAGTTTCAAAATATTATGAAAGATATTAAGAAAACTGAACTACTTTCATATAATAATTATTAGAGTAAACTAAATTTTTCATACATTTCTAAATTTTCCATTTTAGTAGTAATTGACTTCTTTCCCTATTTTTTAACTATTTGAACTAATTGCAAAGATTTTCAATTACTTAATATTGTAGTTACTTGAAATAATTATTATTTTTGTAAGAAACAAAATTTTGTTCTCATACTTTCATGCACTAAAAATTAAATACCACTTTTTAATTTTAAATATTAACCTACATTATTATGTATAATTAATTATGAGACCTATATATTCTGAAGATTTTGTAGAAGTATAAAAATCAGTTAAAATATATTAGAAAAAATATGGGTACATTTTTTAATCTCATGAAAAATTACAGTATTAAGGTAATTGTTATTACAACAACAACATATGTATAACACAAATAGATTCTCTACTAACTTTCTTCTCTACAGTTTTCATATTACTTTAGGTTATTATAATATGCCATTTTTTAATTTAACTGAAATGAAATAATTTATGCTAATAAAAATATTAAAATTATAAAATTAATTTTAAGTAGTCTTTAAATCAATTAAGTTCAACAATAAGTAGCCTACGTGTACTTATATTTAAAAAAAAAAAAATATTAAATAACAAATTTTATTGCAACATAATTATAGTTTAATTATTTTTAAGTACATTTTGTGTAATTAACATTAATAATGCCATATTGTTTATTTAATTGTGCATTTCATTGAAATTATTTTAAAAAAACTATAAACAACTTTTAATTTTTTTTTATGGAAATCGACTGGTGTAATTAAATCTAATAATTTTTCATGTCGAATACGAATATCATATATCAAATAAATGTGGTATTTACTATTATGTGTAGACGTATGTAATAATAAATATTAAATTTAACCTATATTATTAGGTTGAATTTAACAAATTTTTTACTTTTGGCCCAAATGATCAAGGTTGAAAATTATACATTTTAAGCATTTTTTTCTAAGTTTATAATAATTGTAACATGTATGAAAATATTTGTAAAATATATTTGTAAAATTATTGGGTTAAGTATAGAGGCACTTCAGGATATTAAATTTCAAATTTATAAATGTTATATTTTTATTTATATATGCGTTCATAGAGTTTATAATATTTTTATTGAGTTACAGTGTAATTAGGTTAAAGAGTTAATGTTTTATAAAATAGATTTACTTAAGTGGGATTTAATATATAAATGTTCATTTTTTTTATTTTACATGAACTATTTGAATATAAATAACCAGTTAGGCACTTTAATATAAATTTGGAGTGCATAATATTATTTAGATGTTTAATTACATGTATGTATATAGGTACTGCAAAATATTTTGATTAATTGGTAATTTTAATAAATTATTTGTTATACTCTTACATTTATTTTTTGATTTTATTTTTACGAAAAACTAGCATAATCAAAATTATCATAGAATCTAATATTAGAGCTTTATCAAATAGGTAAAATTATTAATATTTCATAATAAACATTTAATTTGTTTCAAAAATTTACGAAGTACTTGAGATATGTGTTCTTTTAATAAAAAGTTTTTGCAAATCTTTTATTTCACTACTAAATTGATTTTATCATTACTCTTTTTCTCATATTTGTCATGTCGCTATTTCTCTCAGCATTTCATTATTAGCTGACATTATTTGTATTTGGTTTAAATATATAAAAATTTTCGAAAAAAATTTCTTAGGTTAGGTTAGGTTATCGCGGTTCCCCGAAGGGTACACATAGGCCAACTAGGCCCGTTGTGGTACCGCCGGATCTCTTCCCTTCCGCTCCTCATCTGAACCAGCCCGAACCCTTCAAAAATCAGTTTCTTAATAATTATTAATTTGAATACGTTATTGAAGCGAATAGATGTAAAAGTTTTAAAAATTTTATAAAAATGATGCATTACACAGTATGATGTCGAATTTTTACCCTTTTATAAGACGTAAATAAATTATTAAATTTTTTACTGCAAGTACATTTATCTACAGTAAAAGGAAAGTTCTGGTCAATATTTGGAATTTTCCGAAGGCGTAGGCGTCATAACACACTCTTCGTTCTTTCACTGGAACTCTTTTCATCTTCAGTTACCCAAAAAAAAATACGATGTTGAATGAAATTTCTGAAATGTCTTACTTGCAGCTGTAATTTTAAAAATAGCTGATATTGCAGTTCCACATTTTCAAAATCATTGCCTTGCACTTAAAGCAGTTCTTATTAATCATACACATTGTAATCAAATACTAAATTAGAACTGTGAAAGGAGAAAATTTTTAAAAAATTAATTTTGAAAATTTTTGAAAATTTTACATAAATTAATTTTGAACTTGGCTACAAATTGTATATTATTAATATTTTCCATTATTTTCTCTTTTTCAATAGAATTTTAAACATTTTCTTGCCAAAATATTCTAGAATGGAGACATGTCCTATGGTATAATCAATAACATGTACATATTATATATATATATATATCAAATATAGTCGTAACGCATTCAGTAAGGTTCGTCTAAAAATTTGTGTTAAGATTTTAGTATAAAGCCATTTAAAATATAAACGCGACTATATTATTAATGTTTTCACATACTCGTATTTCTAATTTATTAATATTTCATAAATGAATTGTACGCTTTGTAAATATATATAAACGTAATCTTTCAGATGTGGTCTACCAATATTTCTATTTTTATATTTTATAAAAATCATACACATGCGATATATGGTCTATTGATAGTATTTATTACTTAGCATTATAATAATCTTTGCATAAGAATATTGAGAAACAAAAATATGCATTAAATGATCCTTGAAAATTCCAAGGAAACAATAATATTCTTTCTTTGCTTATACGCATATACATACATTTATTTTATATTTACACTGTGTATAAAGTGTGAATGTTTCCTAAAATATTAATGAATTTTCCGTTTATTTTTTATTCTTTTACTTATATACATAATTCTTAAATATAATAAATGGTTACAATTTATTTTTAACACTGGCAAAAACCTTTATAAACAAAATATGCACAATGCCATAAGAGCAATTTGTTTATTTGTCTCCTCTTAAGTATACACATAAAATACATGATATATACATTCATACAGTGTACATACATATAATTGTGATAAATATTATTAGACATGAATACATACATGCATGTATATTGTATATTTAGGTCCTTATTATGAATTATATTTTGTAGAAAAATTATTTCCATTCTACCATCAAAAAAAAATAAATCTCTTACTTTTACATAAAGACAAAAAAAACTAAAGAATATGTTAGCGTGCTTAAAAAGTTGAAATTATTTAAGAGACAGGAGAAGGCAAAAAAAATTTTCTTGAAAAATTTTTAATTTTGTAACCTTGTCATATTTATGTAATTGTTAATTTAAAAATAAAAATTTACAGTTGACATAGCAAATGTGCCGGCTTTTGAAAATAATCATATTTTATGCTTTCTGGCGACATTTATAACAATAAAAAAATCGAATTGAAATTATTGCTCATGCAATTCTTTAACAGTCTGAGTACAATAATAGTTTTTAAAATATAAGCACGCATTCTTGTCTTTACACACACATACGTATATATTAAATTTCATAAAATCGGAATCATACACTAATTTGGTTTAAATATCATTAAAGCGGATTTGTGATCGTGATTTAGGTACCTTATGTAGATATGCTTATACGTGACATCTTAATAAAATGTTGGGCTCATAAGCATATTGCACACATTAAATTAATTTTCTCAACCAATTGCTGTTTTTGACTCAACAATAATATATAATATGTAAGTATTTTGTATTAAATACAAAATGAGGAGACTATTGTAAAAGAAGCATTTTGTAATATTTCTAAAATAAATCCTAAAACACACGCAATAAAGTTACACAAAGTAAAGTTGCACGTGATAACAAATCGTATTTTGTGCCATAAAATTTAATTTAAAAATGTTTTTTGTTAATCCATTCGTCCGTCTATCCTTTAATCCATTAATCAATGCGGTAACTTAGAAGTTCATTGTACCAGATTTAACAATTTTACTACAAATTATTTAGAAAATAAATTATGTAGGTACTCGTATTTCAAGGTTTGTTCATTTATAGGTTGCGTGTCGAAGGAAAGCGATTCGAGTGCTTGCAGCACAACATAAAAATATTTTGTATAAAATTTTATTTATTTTTATTTCAGTCATACAAATCGTAAAAAAGTCTAACTGGTTCGGTTGTTTAGTAAATATCTAAGCATTACTTGATTCTAGAATTAAATTTTATAATTAAATAAAAAAAATTACAATTTTCTATTAAAAAATTTATAATTTCACTAATCACTTATTGCATTTTCAACAATAATATTTTTGTATTATTACAGTAAAAATTTAATAAGTGTGTATGTATGCACACATACACACACTACTGCAATGAAAAATGTCTGTATTTTAAATTGTAAGAAAAACGGCTTCGCATGTGCTATTGAAAAAATCATAAGATGTGGCATAAGAGAAAAGAAGAGGAGAATCAAATATGCTGTTGTCACAGCTTGTTTTTTTTGAGATTGTGTCTTAAAGAAAATAATTTATTTCATTTCATGTTTCTCTTGCGTATTCTTACATTTTATTTTGTTCATCAAATATTTTTAAAAAAATTTCATACACTCGAATCCCCTATTTTTTTTCTTTTTATTCTTTATTTTAGAATTATTTTACGAAAAATTAAGCTCCAGTAGAGTTTTTATAATGTGCACATTCTCAAATATAAAGGAAAAAAACTTAAATTTCTCAAGGTCTATACTTGCGAGTAAAATATAAATCCGAAAGAGTTTATGACTTTTCTAAAGAAAAACACATATACATATACGTATGTATATGTATGCAAGAGCATATATGTACATACTTTACTGTAGCTATACGTATTTCATTTCATTTTCATTTTGATCGTAATTACTCTTAATTTAATTTTTCGTTTGCTACACCTTTAATTTTTAATGCGTTTCTACATAATGTCAGTTTATAATAAAAAGGATTAGCTATGAAAAATAACGTATTGCAGCAACTTATTTAATTTGAATTATGAAATTTAGTATTAATAAGTCTTATAGGGTAAAATGAATAATAATATCCAAGGCGAAAAAATATGTGTGTGGGGTGGACGTGTATGCATATCTAATATAATCGAATCAATATGTTTCCTATAACTCTTAAGTGCTTGAATTTGCAAATAATCGTTTAAAATATTAAGTATTGCGACCAAGAGTTACACGCATTACGTAGTAAATTTCGCATCTTTAAGTAATGTATGACTTTATTGTTTTGTATTTTAATATCAAGCTGCTAAACACATTAATTCGCATTATATATTCATATGTCATATATGATTCAATGTACTGCTTGTAAATACATAGTATGTATGTATGTATATTTAATTTTCACAAAACTAATTTTTCATATAAAGTACAAAACAAATTTTGAATAAAAGTCTTTGACATTCAAAAAAAAAATTTTTTTTAGTTGAAGTTGATTTCTTTTTAATATTTCTGCGGTTTACAATTAATTTTTGCTTTTCTTTTTTTCTCTCCTCGAATCACATGTTTTTTTTATTAATGCATATGGCAAAAATGTAATAGAAAAAAAGAATAAAAAGGGAAATTACAAAATGGTAGTATAAAAAAAAATCTGATGTGGTCAGCACATAACCGACCGCATTGTGTATTGTCTAATTAAATGAAAGTGTTACAGAATATTATAAAAATATCTGTGAAATACATCTTTCCAATTTTTAGGACATTATTTAGCTTATAGTTAACATACTTAGAAAAATGTAAATTTGGATCTTAGTAGAGTTTCGCTTTGTGCTACCCGAATTCCCTCGCCAGTTAGTTTGGGTAACAACCAGAACTCAAATATCAAATTTCAAGAAATTCCATCAATTTGTTCTGTGGATATGGTGAAAAATGTAAAATTGGCCCGCAAATCAGTTCTCGAGCTCTAATCTTTCCAAAAAAGTTATATGTTCATTGCTTTAATATGAGGAATTCATATATTAAATTTCAATGAAATCGGTTGATTATTTCTCTTTATATACACAAAAGTGTATGTTTGGCCCGTAGTAAACGTCTAGTTGCCGATGCCTGATCTTTCCAAAAAATTTACATGTTCATTGTTTTAATACGGGGAATTTATATATTAAATTTCAATGAAATCGGTTGATTATTTCTCTTTATATACACAAAAATGTGTATTTGGCCCGTAGTAAACGCCCAGTTCCTGATGCCTGATTTCTTCCAAAAGTTAGGAATTTTTGCGTATGATCGAGCAAAGCTTGTATATGAAATTTCAAGTAAATCGGTTGAATACTTTCTTCAAAATGGTGAAAAATGTAAAATCGGCCCGCAAATCCGTTTTCGAGCCCTGATCTTTCCAAAAAATTTATATGTTCATTGTTTTAATACGAGGAGTTCATATATCAAATTTCAATGAAATCGGTTGATTATTTCTCTTTATATACACAAAAATGTATATTTGGCCCGTAGTAAACGTCTAGTTGCCGATGCCTGATTTCTTCCAAAACATACGAGTTTTTGCGGACGGTCGAGCTGAGCTTATATATAAAATTTCAAGTAAATCGGTAGAATATTTTCTTCAAAATGTTCAAAAATGTAAAACAGGCCCGCTAAAAAGTGCAGTTCCCGAGGCCTGATATATACCAAAAGTTGATCGATCCGTGCCATGGTGGAAACAAACTTACATATAAAATTTCATCAAAATCGGTTCAGCCGAACTTGAGATACACGCGTGCACACACAGACCGACAGACGGACAGACCGACAGACCGACAGACCGACAGACCGACAGACCGACAGACCGACAGACCGACAGACCGACAGACCGACAGACCGACAGACCGACAGGTTGCTAAAAATAGTTTATTTACACTTCCCTACTATGGAGAAGTACGTTCCCACCGAAAACTCGATATGCAAAATTTGTTGCCATCACATAACCTACCTATTGTTTACACAATACGGTCGGTAAAAAATATGGCATCAAAGAATCATAGCTTAAAATATCAAATTTATTAAGCTTTATACACATACAATTTCGTTTGTGTGTGAATACATACATACATAAACAGAAATATGTGCATATGTTTAAGTATATATTATAAACCATCCGTAAGTAGTCATAAATTCTATATAGTCATGTGTGACATCCGACATTCAAACAACATACAAATTACTTTTATATTTTTTTATTCAAATATTTTGCGTTTTGGATTGAAATTTTTATTAAAGAAAAGTAAAAAAAGAAACAGTTTTTATATTAAATGAAAAGTTAATTTTTATTCCCCCAGATGTCACCTTTACAAAAAAGAAAATAAAAATAATGTCAGGGTTTTTACTTTATATGCTTACAGTGAAACACTTGTCTAAAACTTTAAAAAATATTAAAAAAATAATCTTTAAAATTGAAAATTTTTATAAAATTTTTTTTACTACTTTAATTCAATTGAAATATCAATGGACTAATATTTAGCACTTTTCCAAAAAATTTTTGAAAAAAAGTGCTTATTAGTTTCACTCTGTCCGTCCCTCTGTCCGTGTGTCTGTTTACAAAACTTCTACACCCTTGAAGATAGATAGCTGAAATTTTGTACGTACATAAATCTTTACAAGAAACTTATTTCCGTAGAGCAAAATTTTCACCTATCTCCCCCCTCTAGAAGTTATACCAAACTAAAACCCTAAAAATGGCCTTTTTAGCACTTTTCCAAAAAATTTTTTGAAAAAAGTGCTTATTAGTTTCACTCTGTCCGTCCGTCCGTCCGTCCGTCCGTCCGTCCGTCCGTGGACACTTTTTTTGTTTACAAAACTTCTACACCCTTGAAGATAGAAAGCTGAAATTTTATATGTACATAGATCTTTACTAGAAAGTTACTTCCGTAGAACAAAATTTTTACCTATCTCCCCCCCTCTAGAAGTTATACCCCCCCAAAACCTTAAAAATGGCCTTTTTTAACTTTTTGTTGCAATGAAACCATAAGCATTTTTGAAATTTTGCAAACGCAGAAAGGCAGTGGCTTGCTTCCCCTAGCGCGGTATGCTATAGTCAAAATTTAGGAAAACAAAATGGCCGTTCAAATTTACCGTTATCTAAAGTCCTTCTTTTCCAAATTTTTGATGTCATTTTTCTTCTAGACCCCAGCCTGTAGAAGCTTGAAATTTTAGTGGCTTATAGACATTAAAAAATAGTTTATTTCGTTAGAAGAAAATTTTTTTCCATCTCCACCCCCTTTCAAGTTATCGCCCCTTGAAATTTGTAAAATTTGAATTTTTGACATCTTATATTTCCGAAATCGTACGTTTTTTCAAATTTCTATAAACGCAAAAAGCTAACGGTAAATTCCATGACATTAAAAAATATAATTATTTTCCTTAACTCACACAATTAACCCTTAAAATCGAGCATTATGTTAACCCCTTTTTATATTAATTTTTGCTTTATTTCAAAGACTGCATAAATCGTTCATCCTAAATATATGCAATCCTAGAAAGAGTTTTGTATATGAATGAAAATAATTTTAATAATGTGATAGGTATACATAGACTGTATTTAAAAGCAGAATTTTCACTTGTTGAAGGGAAAAATGCTACAATACAAACCATTGGTTTGACCCAACTTTATTTAACTATTTGTTGCAATGAAACCATAAGCATTTTTGAAATTTTGCAAACGCAGAAAGTCAGCGGCTTGCTTCCCCTAGCGCGGTATAATATAGCTAAACTTTAGAAAAACAAAATGGCCGTTCACAATTTACCGTTATCTAAAGTCTTTTTTTCCCAAATTTTTGATTTCGTTTTTCTTCTAGACCCCAGCTTGTAGAAGATTGAAATTTAAGGCTTTTAGACATTAATAAATAATTCATTTCGTTAGAAGAAAATTTTTTTCCATCTCCACCCCCTCTCAAGTTATAGCCTCTTGAAATTTGTAAAATTTGAATTTTTGACACCTTATATTTCCGAAATCCCAAGCTTTTTCAAATTTCTATAAACACAAAAAGCTAACGGTAAATTCCATGACATTAAAAAATATAATTTTTTTTCTTAACTCACACAATTAACCTTTAAAATCGAGCATTATGTTAGCCCCTCTTTATATAAATTTTTCCTTTATTTCAAAGACTGCATAAATCGTTCATCCTAGATATATGCAATCCTAGAAATAGCTTTGTATATGAATGAAAACAATTTTAATAGTGTGATAACTGATAGGTATACATAGACTGTATTTAAAAGCAGAATTTTCACTTGTTCAAGGGAAAAGTGCTACAATATAAACCATTGGTTTGACTCAATATAAACCATTGGTATGGCAAATAATCTCAGGAATGATTCCTTGATCAATTTCCAGCAAAAAATTATATTGAAAGGGATAAGGGGGTGCATATATACTCGTTTTCGGGTACATCCTGTTGAAAAAGAGGTACCAAATTTTTCCTGCATATAAAAAACTGCTTACATATAAAACAACATATGGTAATCACCGGAGACTGGTTTTACAGACGTTTGTATTCTCTTTATTTTTGGTCTTAGAATCAATTTGATTTGAACCATAATTTTTGAGATAAAGCTCGTCAAAGCCAGAATTTTTGTTTTTTTTTTGAAATTTTTCTTTTGAAAAACTTGAAATTTCTTGAAAACTTGTGTTATTATTTCTCTTTAATTTTTGCGAAATTACATTGTGTTACAATGAAAGGTAAAAGTTAGCACTTAAAACATTTTCCTCTATTTCTCATAATTTTGGTAATAAAAAGTGTTAAATGTATTTAAATGTATGACATTAATATGTCATTTTATTAATTTCTTATATTAAAAATTATTTTCAATTCCTAAAGAAATCATAGAATATTAAGTTTTCCAAATTATTGTAAAAATAGTATTTTCCTTAATATTTTCTTATATAATAGTTACATCAGAATAGCAATAGTTTCGCATCAAGAAAATAACAATAACACTATCAGTTATCAACACTACAATTTATATACGGTCATTAATAATTATTTTATTTCAAGTTAAACAGGAAGTAGTCCAAATGTTTGTAATATCAGATTGCACATAATAATAATCATCTGTATATAGTAATGAATGTGATAATATGAGAAGCTATTAATAAATTTAAATTATTATAATGATTTTATTTAACAATTCCCTTTCTCGAAATGCAACGCAGAAAAACAAAAAATTAAAAGAATACAATATAATTGCAGGAAAGATATAAAAACAAAAGAATTTTTTTTTTTGTGTTTCTACTTAATTTAAACATAATTAATTGAACTTCATTGAAATTATTTATGAAAAAAGTTTGTTCCGTAAAAAATCATATAGTTAATAATGTGATATTGCTCAATTATGAAGTTGTCACAATTTATCGCATTAACAATAATGCATTTTTATTCGTCTATATACCATTAATTATTTAATATAATTGCCACACGCTCTTGATAGTAATTTTGGATAATTTTATTAAATTTTATTTATATTTATATAAATATAAACATATATTTTAGTTTTTTTTTGTGTTTTTAAAGAATTTCCTCTTTAGTCTTCTCTTTTGTTCAAATAGTATTAATTAACTAATTTGAATGTGTTTGTACCATAAATTTATTTAAAACAGAACGGCAATCAGTGTAAATCAATTAAAAAATCATTATGGGAATTTAAAATTAAAGAGGAACTCCAAATATAGTAGCCTATATACGAAAGAGTGAATGAGACTGAATGACTTCAAATGTGGAAACTGAATGTCGAATTTTCAATATTCAAATTTATAGGTTCGTTTTTTACTCAGGAAATCCCAATACTCATACCATTAATTGATCCCTGCACAAAACCGTGATATAATTGCAAAATATCCACTTCAGTGCTCGTATGAACTATGAAATTGAATTTATACTACATGTTTAACAGTATTCTAGATCAAAAATGTAATATTTAACATTGCATTATAATTTATACACAATTTCAAAACATATGTTTTAATGATGCTAATTTGAATCATTGCTGTAAGAATTCTTTGTATGAATTGTGCATAAACATATTATTCCAGATGTGCAAACCCCATACTGTGACAAATGAAACCGATCATGACCTAACAATATTTCATCATAAAATTTTATCTACAATCTTTAAATGTGCAAGATAATATTTAAGACAATATGCAATTTACTTTGATTTCCAAACAGAAAATGTAACAGAACACATTGATTGCAAACAGAAATAAACAAATAGAATATTGTCAATGTAAGCGAAATGTAATTTGGTTTGGACTTTCAAATACGTTTATCGTATTTTTTTTTTTATATTTTTTTTTTTGTTCATTGGAGCAAAGTATAACATTTAAGTAATTCTACTACATTTGACTAACTTTTAATGGGAATCTAATTTAAATAACATTATTGTTACAATTCACTGCATTCAAAACTGGAAGATCAAAATATTTCGTTTGTGCATATAAACAACATAAAAAAAAGTACATACTATGGCATTAAAAAAGAATTAAAACTGCATAATATTGTTGTCTCTTTCTTTATTTTTTCTGACTTCGAAATAAAAATGTATCTGTATGATAAGCATCAATAATGGGAAATTCGATATTTAGCTTGAAATTATTTTAAAAAAATTTTCTATTAAGTATGAATTTCCATTTTTTTCCATGTTTGTGTATTATACAGTTTATATTGTCAATGGGACATTACGTCATATTGTTTGAATTTTACACTTAATCACACACATGTTTTAATATCTAAAAGCATCTAAAAAAAATATGTTTAAATTTTTATTCGTATTTCATTAAAATATTTTGTTAAGTTTATTCATAATAATAAATTTGTAATTCAGTTCATAATGCCCATACATGCCTCATTAGAATATCTTAAGTTCATAATATTGTTCATTTCTTGATTTAATGGTTTGTTTTGCAAAGCAAGTCATATTGGTGATTTATTTTTATAATGTTAAATCTCATTACCCTAAACACAAACCAATAATAAATTTTCTCTAAACACAAATCCCTAGTAGATTTCTTTGTAGAATTCATAAGAATTTCGAAAATTATTAGCAAGATCGCTTCAAAACCTATTTCGATTCTCACTGAAATAATTGATGATTCGATTCTCATACACCCAACGAAAAAACATAAGTTAAATCACCAAAACCGACTTTGGTAAATTTTTTTGTATGGAGATTTTGAAACTAGTGTATACCAGCCAAGAGATTAGGAATATTACATGTGTTAATTAGGTAAAAAAATAAGCCAGATTGAACAAAAAAACTTGGGTAATATGTTTAGGAAACTAAGTTAAATATTCTAAGCTGTTTCAACTTATTCTTAGGTAATTTAACGTAGTATTATAATATAAGATTAGGTAATGATCTATTTATAAAATTACCTTAGACTGTAAGTCAATTTTACCAAAGGTAAAAATTCTTAGGTGTTGCTACTTAGGCAATATTTCCTAGGAATAAGTTATTATTCCTAAAAACTAAGCTGAATTATAAGTTCAAAATATATTTCCTAAACTTATGCTAAATTAGCTTAGTTCTTAGGTAATTTTACTTATATACGCAGATATCAATTCACCTAAGTGCTTGGGTAATATTGCTTAGTACTAAGCTATAATTCCTAAAAATTAAACTTATATACAAGCTAATAATAAATTTGTTAAGTTTTATATTAAACCAGCTTAGTTCTTAGCTGATCTTACTTAAATTAAAGAAAGAAAAATGTGCATAGAAATTCAACTAACCGCTAAGGTAATTTTTGCAAGCTTTACATTTATCCAGCTAAGTTCTTAGGTGATTTTACTTATATAAAAAAAAGCACGTAGTTATCAATTCACCTAAGTGCTTGGGTAATATTCCAAAGTAGTGAGCTATAATTCCTAAAAACTAAACTGATATACAAGTTAATAATTATTTTGTTAAGATTTATATTAAATCAACTTAATTCTTAAGTGATTTAACTTAAATTAAAGAGAGAAAAATTTAGTTACAAATTCTTAGGCGCTAAGGTAATTTTTGCCAGCTTTACGTTTAACCAACTAAGTTTTTAGGTGATTTTACTCATACGAAAGAGAAATATAATTATCAAACCGCATAAGTACCTAAGTAATATTTCTTAATAGTAAGTTACAATTCTTAAATACTAAATTATATAAAGGGTATATCTATTACCTCACCTGAATGCTTAGTTAATATTGTCTATGAACAAGCTATAATTCCAAAAATATAAGTTGAATTATAAGTTGATAATAATTTTGCTAAATTTTATGTCAAATCAGCTTAGTTGTTAGGTGGTTTTACTTATAGAAACAGAAGTACAGTTAATTCGAAATGCAAATATTGAATCATCACGTGTCATTTTAAGAAATTGAAAAAAGAGAAAAAAAAAATAATAGAAATTTTTTACTTATGCTATAAAATATGCTCTTGCTAAAAAACCAACCCCATTCTAGCTTTTTTTATGCACATGTATTAATTTTGAAAATTTTGTCCTATAATTTGGATTCAAATATTTTAAGATATTTCCATAATAGGCAATTCACCTGCTGTTTAATTATTAAAGTGTTCTTTTTTTTAAATAAACTTGATAAATAAATGGTTAAATTATGTTTCTAAAATTATGTTTGTATTGTTCAAAATCATCTATTTCCATACGAAATACGCCTGGTAAATAATTGACAATTTGATTTATTCAGCTTTGCAATTTCATATTGTAATTGAAAAATTAAATTTTTCAAACAACTTTTTCTAATTTTTTTTTCTTAAGCAAACTTTGTAAGTTGTTTCGAAAATAATTTTTTCTATAAATTTTCTACTCAGGTAGTAATAAAAAACAAAATATGAGTTGACTCTTAGTTTATCAATAATTATACATGTGATTAACAACTTTTGTAATAAAACTGAATTTTTATAATTATTCCGGACAGAAAAGGAGAACTTTTAAATAGAGAAAACAATTATTTCCTAAATTGTTACATTTTTAAGGCAAGTGATCATTTTGTTAGTATACAGGAACTGTCCCTGCTTATAAATAAGAAAACATCACTGAATTATAAATTCATAACAATATTTCCAAATTTTATGTTAAATCAGCCAAGTTTTTAGGTGATTTTACTTATAGAAAGAGAAATACAGTTAATTCGGAATGCAAACGTTTAGTCACCACGTGGTCATTTTAAGAATAGAGGAAAAAAAAAAGCAAATAAAAATTTTTTGCTTGTGTTATCATAATAAAATTTTGTCCTATAATTTGGAATCACAAAGTTTAAGTCATTTCTGAAATCTGCAGGGGACGGCATAATAATTAAGTGCTCTTTTAACATAAACTTGATAAATAGGTTGCAATAAAAAAATAAAAGGAAATAACCAATGTCGTTTTTAAAACTTTCTTATAAACTTCTTTCTGAACGATGTAAATTAAAAAACTAAATTATTTTTACTTTCTAATATTTCCCCGTTAAAAATATTGATATTTTCGTTTGATTTTGAGGAAGACATTTTTTTATTTTTCACGAATTTTGATTACATTTAAAATTTCCAATATAATCAAAATTTTCCATTTTTTAAAAGATGTACATATACAATTCGTCAATTTCATTTATTCAGCTTTAAAAACTGTACAGCACATTTTGTAGGTGGTTTTCAATCATTCCAAATCTATTCTATAACTTTTCTATTAAGGCAGTATAATCAAAGAAAAAATATTAATTATTACATATAACAAAAAAACTTTATTTTAATACTTCAAATTTATATTATTATATAAATTGTCTGACTTATATAGATATTTATTGTAATATAGAAAACAGTCAACTTAAAATTTATGTTATTTATGTTACAACTTTTCGTATACTTAACATAGATATAAATAGAGGAAAAAAAATATTTCAGAATTTTTAGTTATCAGTGCAAGTGCTACTCTTGAACACATAGTAGAATCGCCTCTGCTTGTAAATATGTCATACCTAATTCCCAAAAATAAGCTGGTAAATTTATAACAATTTTGCCAAGTTTTATGTTAAATTAGCTAAGTTTTTAGGTGATTTTATACATGTATACGTACATACATATGTAAGAGAGAAAAGTGCAGTTATTAATTTATTTAAGTATTGAATACATGGTCTATGAATAGGTTATAACCAGGGTTACCATTCATGAAACAATTAATAGGTCAAATTGTAAAACAAAAGGGCCAAGATTAATAATGTGCTTAATTTTCGAATTAAAAAACTTATTGCTATTCTAATTGCAAATTTAATTCAAATTTTATATTACCATGCGTTTTTTATTTTGTTGTATGAGGTCTGAAAAATTTTCTGTTTATATGTAAATAATATATAAAATTGGGAATAAAATATTTAAAAAACCTTTTGCTGCATATTCGATATTTTACAACTAAAAAAACACATTCTAATATGGAAATGGGTTTTATAGTAATATTAAATTACCAATACTAAGAGCATTGTACACAATCTTACAACTTAATTCTAAGGTCTTGCAAAATTTTTATAATCAAATTATATATAAAAAACTTTAAAAAAAGAAGAATTAATGTTTTCTTCAAGACGAAAAATCAGTCAAATAGATCTTTAGCAAGAAAAACGGGCTCATCCCACTTGCCATAAAATGGTAACGCTGGTTATAATTGCAAAAAACTTAGCCAAATTAAAAGTTTATATCAATTTTGCCAAATATTTTGTTAAGCCGGCTAAGTTCTTAGGTGATTTTTCTTATAAATATGGGAGAAAGATCACATGAGAGCAAAAAGTAAATCGTTTATTTACGTATATGAGAGAAACAGTTATCAAAACCACATTGATTTTTATGTCTTGTACAGATTAAATTTTATTCGTCTCTAGTCTCGCATAAAGAGTGTTTGCTAGTAAAGTGTTTTTTTTTTTCAGTGAATAATAATTTTAAAATATATGTATGTATTAAAAAAATTAAAGTTAAAATAATTCTAGTAAAAGTATAATTTAAGAAAAACATAAATATTCGAAATTTATATGAACAAAATATTAACAAAGTTGCTAAAACATAACTTTGAAAGAATTAAAATTTACTTTACAAACACATTTTATTAATTTTATTAAATTTTTTGAAAAATATATACATATGTACATACATTTATGAAGATTTATATTTATGTAAAAAATTTGGTACAAAAGTGAAACATAAAAGGAAAAGAAAAAAAAGGAATCGAAATATTGGTAAGTTAAATTTTAAATATTTGAAATTATATATGTATATGCATGTATGTATGTATATAGGTGAAATTAACTATGAATGTTAAAATCATTCGAAGCGTCCAAACTTATTTACAGTTATTTTTGTCTCTTTTATTCTTCTATTCACACTTTTCATGTTTTTTTATTTTTTTTTTATAATTAAAAAGTACTAAAAAGATTAAACAACACAAAGATTTTTGCAACAAATCAAAATAATAAAAAATCATTCGTCGGAAGACAATATATTCATATATACATGCATACATAAACATCCCTAATACATACTTAAGCATATTACTATTTCTACAGGTTGTTTAAAGATAATGCTTTTTTTCAGTAAAATGGCTTAGATATTATATTTTAATCAAATTTAATTTATGTAGTTATCTTTATTTATTTTGGGTGAATATTGAATACTTAGATTTGTAAGTATTTTAAATTAATTTTATGTGTATAATATACTCATCGTCAAATTTTATAATATTTAAAATTATATGAATACAAAACGATGCACTACTGTTTGCGATGTGCTACTTGAATTAAACCAGGTTAGTTCTGGGAGCGTGAAAGAGCTATTTATTGAACCAAAGGGAAAATGAATAAGAATGAAAAATTGCAATCTAGAGTCTCAGATGCAGAGTGCAAAAAAAGGAACAACAGACGATGTATCAGATAATGCTATTTTTCCTAAATTAGAGTATCAAATAGACTATACTTAACAAAATGGTAAATATTTTTGCTATATTTAAAATAGTTATAATTTTGTACTTTACTTAACTGAATGCTTTTTATATGTTTCACACTTATTATATAGATATGGAAAACGTTTCACCTCAAGAAGCAAAAAATATTTGCACTGAGCTTAAATACATACGGGATTGGGATGAATTAATACCAAAATGGAAAAAAACTACAAAGTCCAAAAATAAAATATGTTTCAGCAACAGGAATCTGGAACAAATTTTGGTGGAATGACTATTTAGATACTTAAAAGCACCTGAGCTGGTAAGACTTGTCATTGAAATTAGAAAATTTAAGAAATATAAATTATTTAGTGTTCTTCCGCGAACATTTTAAAAAACCTGACGTTTTTTAAACAAGAGTAATTATGTAACAATAATACTTGAATGTGCAAGTAGTTTGTGAGCAAAAAGCATTGAAGAAAAAGATGTTTGCCCGAACAAAAAATTTTTGATTTTATAAGTTTTAAGTTTTTTATCAAACTTTTTTTGTCTTAGTAAAAAATTTTATAATGTGTTAATAAAATCACATAAATATTTAATTAATAAAAATTGTATTTTTCCAGATTGATAATCTCTATATATAAGGTTGATAAGATAGAATTACTCACACTATTCCGGCATAATAACTTTTATTTTGATTTATGGAACAGTTTTTGTAAAGTTGCAGTGGAAATTTTACAATAAAGATAAAAGATGCTGCAAATAAAACTTATTAAAAATATTTAAAGAAAAAATAGTATGATGGATTCAGGTTCGTACATTTTATTACAAATTAATAAACAATAAATTGTAGTTTTATTTCTATAATCTTAATGCTATGATATAGTTTCTCGTTGTCATTAACACAGTTAATTATTATTTTAGACATGATACATCTTTGTAATATGAAGTTTCTATTTGAATTTTATTACCGTCTACCAAGGTAATCAATGGAAAACGGACAAAATATACTATTCATGATTCCCAATGATCATTTACATTACCAACAATTTGGAAAGTCAAGTGAATAGTGTCTTAAACGAATTAACTGATCAACATTATCAAAATAAATCGACTTTGCAACCATTCATTTTGATTACCGGAGAAGAATTTCGCTACCAAAAATTCTAAATTGTTCTGGCAGATGCAAAATTTCAATTTAATACTTAGAAACTATTCAATGTTGCTTCAAATTATTCTATCGTATTTTGGAAGGAAGTTTTTTTCGTTTTAAATTATTTAAGAAATTGAACATACGGAATTAGCTCATTAGCTTATTTAGTTTATATAACTTTTTGCATAAGGCTAAAATATTTAAAACACAATATTGTTTACATTTAGAGTCAGTCATTAATTATACAGAATTAACAGAATTAAAAATAAGTTTAAATTTTATAACAATTTTTTTTTAAAGGATAGATATAAGCAATAATTAAATTCATTTTGGAAAGTTGAAATACAATTTGAAAATCTTTTTTGTGAACATCAAAGTTTTTGCTATATATGGATAAGTAACAAACATATCAAGAAAAACAAATTTGAAACTTTTAAAATAATTTTGCCAAAAGAGAAAAGGAAAATTTCTTTTTGTTTCTGTATTTTAGTTTTTTTATAAAGTATAACATTTTGGATTAATTAATATTACTTTCAATTTACATTTAGATTACTTTTAATGTTACAAAATTTCAAATTGGAATGTATTTTTTTATTACAAAATAATATTTCAAAGAATATTTCAATAATTATGACAATAACAGAATATTATTTCACGAAATAATTTACAATATTTTTTTTTAAATAAAAATCGCTTTAATTAATTCACATATAATTGAAAAACAAATTTTTTATTGTACATTGTTGCCAGATTTTCACTTGAAATTAAGTTTAATATCTTAAATTATTAGTTATCATAAAATAGCTTAAAAGTAAGGTAAGTCACGTTATTTATTAAGCTATTAAAACAGCTTATAAATAAGTTAAAACACCGTATTTATTGAGCTATTTAAACAGCTTATAAATAAGTTAAAACATCTTATTTATTAAGCTATTTAAACAGCTTATAAATAAGTTAAAATACCTTATTTACTAAGCTATTTGAACAGCCAAGAAGTAAGGTAAAACACCATATTTGCTAAGCTATTTGAACACCCAAGAAATAAGGTAAGACACCTTATTTTCTAAGCTATTTGAACACCCAAGAAATAAGGTAAGACACCTTATTTGCTTAGCTATTTGAACACCTAAGAAATAAGGTAAGACACCTTATTTGTTAAGCTATTTAAGTACCTTAAAAATTAGGTAGAACACCTTAACTGTTAAGGTAATACAGCTTAAAAATAAGGTAAAACTTGTATAACAATTTACGCTGTTATACAAATATAACAGTCAGAAATAAGGTAAAACACCTAAGTGGCTAAGCTGCTCTGCCTAAGGCAATAAGTTTTAGCCAAAACCGATAAGCTTAATTTCACTAAGGCTTGGCTGATTTTCCATTGTTTTTTTATACCAAGTTTTACCCAATTTTTCTTAGTTATATTACCTAATATATTAGTTGGCTGAAAAACACCCAATAAATAAGCTGCGCCACACTCGAATTTTAGCTAATTTAAACTAATCTTTTCGTTCAGTGTACGTATCGACTTTGTACGCAAGGAATCTTCTTGCGTACAAGTAAATGGAATTAATTGTTTAAGAAATTTATGCTATGTTATTTACAACGTTTAATTAATAAATTTTATAAATATTTTATTTATTCATAAAACCTAAGCCACCCACAAAATACATACAAAATTTAAACTAAAATAATCTATAAAATATAAAGTGTTCGATGTAAATTTAATCTTAAATTTACTTAATTTTAAAAGCATAACATTTTATTCTCTACTCAAAAATTGCCTATATTTTGACTAAATAGTTTGAATATAACAGATATGTATAAGGGTATATATTATATTATTTCCCTATTTCTGACATTTTTTGTTAGTTTTTTTTTGTATTGAACTTTTCCGCTTGTTTAATTGCTTTGAAAAGCAATATATCACCATGAAATTGCAATCAGCCTTTAACTATTTTAAATTCAAATCTTAAAAATTTTCTGCATATATTATCCATATGTATGAATGTCTGGCCTATACTGAATAGGGCTTATACTATGGTAATCTTCTAAAGTTATTTTATATATTTTGAATATATTGATTATACGGAGACTTATAATCCATTATTTAGTCAAATGGCGACTTAACATTTTTAACTTCACAATATATACACTATAATATATTATACACATATATGTATGTACATACAATAATAGTGTTAGCGTCTATGTTATTTAAAATGAAGTACACATAAAAAAAATCATATTTATTCAAAAAAGGTTGTTCCAAATTGTATCGAATTCCAAAAAGCTTCAGTATGTATTATTGTTCTTTTTTTTGCAATATTTTTATTACTGAAGTGGAAGTTATAGTTTCTAGTAAATACATATCACAAGCATATATTTGAATTTATGAAAGTATACTATGAAAGAATTTGAGTAAATGTGAACGTAGTGTGAAAATATTGAACTCTTTTTTTTATGGTGGTTCGCATTACTCGTTTTATAGCCTTATTTTTTTCATTTTATTTCATCCGCTAATTTGTTTTTAGTTTGTGTTTTTTAATGCTGGGTATATGGGTTTAGCAATAATAATTCAATAATAATGTAAGTACTTAGGTCTATGTGTTTAATAAAATGTGTAACTGCTTTTACACATAAAAAAGCATATATGCTTAATTTTAGTCAGTTTCTTAAGAATCTTGTATTCAAAAACTTCATTTGTAGATTTTCAAAGAGAGATATATAAAATATCCCCAGTTCCGACTACCGCAATTAACGCAATTAATGAGCTAAATGTAGCTTATTGTAAACCTCTTAATCTCCACTCATATTATCCCGGACCGAAGTAAATATTCGGAGATATCACTCAAGGATTTGGATGTCAGTTCTTCAATACTGCAAAAGGCTCGCCCGAACACAAAATGTAAATAGCCAAATTTCTCTTTATCCTGACAGAATCTACATAAAGTAGAGTAAGATGATATTTAATAGGATAATGTCCAGTGAAGAAATCGTAAGAAGAAGAACTAATTTATTAGTTTCTAAATAAAATTTCCTTCTTTCCTTATATATTGTCAGCAATATAAATGAAGAGCAAAAACTTGAATTCACTCAAATTATTTATTGCTCTATAAAAATTTCAAAAAGAAAAAAATAAATAAACTATAAAAACTAGTAAAACTCGTCTCGACACTTTATGTTTAAACAATTTTTAATTTAAATTGACAAATTTGGTAAAAAAAAAATGTTAAAAAAAAACCTAACAAGTAAAAACGTTTCAGTCGGTATAAGCCGATTGAATTATACCCTGCACCTTTCGTTATTGTGTAGCTGTTACTCGAACCTGTGAAGTCATTCTATAGAAACTTCACGGATATGGCTGACCTATAATTGGACATCCGACTGCCAAGTTTCATGAATCTGACTTTATAATTTTTCCAAATATTTAAAATTAGCTTTTGGAGTTGTATGGCAAGTCCCCGAACTTGTCAAGCAATTCCACTAAAACTTCACAAATATATCTGATCTATAATTGGACACACAACTGCCAAGTTTCATGGATCTCACTTTATTATTTTTCCAAATATTAAGAATAAGCTTTAAGACTTGTATGGGAGCTACTCGAACCTGTCAAGCAATCCCATTAAAACTTTAGAAATATGTCTTACCTATAATTGGACACACGACTGCCAAGTCTCATGAATCTGACTTTATTATTTTTCCAAATTTTTTAAATAAGCTTTTAGACTTGTATGAGAGCTACTCGAACCTGTCAAGCAATACCACTAAAACTTCAGAAATATATCTAACCTATAACTCGACACAAAACTGCCAAATTTCATGAATCTGACTTTATTATTTTTCCAAATATTTAAAATTAGCTTCTGGAGTTGTATGGCAGGTACCCGAACCTGTCAAGCAATTCCTCTAAAACTTCAAAAATATATCTGATCTATAATCGGACATCCAACTGCCAAGTTTCATGAATCTGACTTTATTATTTTCCCAAATATTTAAAATTAGCTTCTGGAGTTGTATGGCAGGTACCCGAACCTGTAAAGCAATTCCTCTAAAACTTCAGAAGTATATTTGACCTATAATTGGACACATGACTGCCAAGTTTCATGAATCTGACTTTATTATTTTGCCGAATATAAAAAATTTGCTGTTGGAGTTGTATGGCAGCCACCCGAACCGGTGCAGCTATCCCATTATAATTCTTAGAGCATATGTAGAATATAATTGGACACATGTATACAAAATTTTATATTTACAGCTTTATTAGTTTTTGAAATATTTAAAATAAACTCTTTGAGTTGTATGGCAGCTACCCGAACCCGTTGTCCGAATTAGTCCAATAACAATAGGGCTCGTCCTTGGCACAAAAGAAAAAACTTGTGAAAGTTTGGTGTCGATTGCATTATTCGTTTTTGAGTTATCGTGCGATCGGACGGACGGACGGACGGACGGACGGACGGACGGACGGACGGACGGACGGACGGACGGACAGACGGACATGTCTAAATCGACGCAGAATTTTACGCTGAGCAAGAATATATATATATGTCCATACCGCAGATGACTCCTTCAAGTAGTTACAAACTCCATACCAAAGTTAATATACCCTTCACGAAGTGCAGGGTATAAAAATGAGTTGCACCACTACATAAAACAACCAAAAATAATATTAACATTCTTTTAATCGTGTAGATGCCGCAAATGAAAATAAAGCAGAAAAAATTATTGACTTTTTTGTAAATTAGGAATTTTAAAAGAATACAGTAAGGAATGAGAAGAGAGAGCAAGATTTATTTAAAATTTTCCATTTATAATTGTTTCAGACTAATAAGAATCTTAAACTGAAGTTAAGATCTCTTAAAAAACTCTTTAATTGAAGGATATGTAAGTATTTTCAATTTGTACTTTTGTGACAAAATAAAATACTTCGTTCCAATTGATTCCAATATTTCTTCCAATAAATACTTCGTTCCAATAAATTTCAAGAAACGAGGTCATATACATAACTTAAAAATAAGTAAAAGGTTTTATGACATCTATATAGTATAAATTCATAATTTATATGAAAGAAATCTGCATAAATTCAATTTTATTTTAATAGATTCAATTTTACTTTTAAATTCATTTTCTTCGCGTTGATTTTTCTATTACTTTCTTAAAGTTTTAGATATGTAAATGAACTGTAATTTTATTTTTTTACGATATTGCGGTAATAATTTTTGAACATAACGTAATAAATACTACACAGTATAAAAACGGCTATGATAATACGAATACAAACATCATAGGATGAAAGTTACTACATCTTAATGTGCCAATTTTATTTGAGAAAAAAAAATTAATGCTATGAAAAAGAATAAAATCAAATAAAAATGAAATAGGAGAGCGGAAAAATCTAAAAATAAATTTTAAGAAATAAAAAATTTATTCAACACTTATCCCTCATTTTCAGCATCCAATTGAACTCTCAATATTAAAAGCAAAATTTTATGGGAGCATTAGTTGTTTTAGAACCGGAGAGAAAATTTAATAACTGATAATGCCTTCTAAAATATTGAGAACTCTCATTTTACTCGTTTTTGTGTTGTGTTCAATAAAATGTCCCCAAAACTCTTGTTTATATATTCATTCATTTAAGACCCTATTTAGTGTAAAACGGCGGATAGGTGTATGCCGATATTGATAGACTACCTACATAATAATATGATTGTATGGCATATACATATTTATATATATTTATAAAAACATAAACTTGAACCGCAACAAATTAAATAATAAAATAAATGATTTTATTACAAGAATAAATGAAAGGGACTTAAAAAAAATGAAAACAAGTAAACAGATAAACGTCAAATAACAAACAGATGTCAACAAAAGCGAGACTAAAAATAAGAGAAGAAAGAAAAACCGGAAACAAAATAAATTAAAAAAAAATAACAATATGTTTGTCATATTGTGCAAGTTCAATGGTTTACAAGGCATATTATGATGTACCATTCCTTTAAAGAGAAGAAAATATTTTTATAACAGACTCACTCATTTTACATCAGAAATTCAAATGCATCATCATAAATATTTTCATTTATATTGGAGCGGCGCTAAAATTCAAAAATTTTGATAGAAACAAATTTTGATAAAATAAAGCAAGGGGCTAGAATATTTAATAATTTAAATTTCCATATAATTAAAATTCAAAACCTGGATTTTAATTATTGTAATATGTTAGGAGTTAATTTGAATATTGAATAAAAATTTTTGTAAGGAACAAGCACTTACTCTCTTATCCTCTTTGCACTTCATAGCTTGCCGTAAAAATAATTTTACAATCTTCAAATTAAAAGACAGATTAATTTTTAGATTGCCAAAATAGTCCTGTAAATAAAATTTTTCAAAAATTTTTGTTTTTTATTTTTATACACACTCTTTATTTGAGAAGCTTTTTACTCTGCAAACGTAAAAACCTACATACGTTTTTAAGATAGAATTTTTGTATAGGAATATATAAATATGTACCCCATACTAGAATCTCTAATTATTTTCAAAAATATCTTTCATTGGAGCTTATTTTTAACATTTAAAGTTTATAATATTCAAATTGTTGAAGAAGTGCAGACACAGAGTGCAGAATTTTTCAGAATTTTATTTTAAGAAATAATAAAATGAGTTATGCTTGCTTACTGTTTAAAAAACATTTTTAAAATACAATATTTTCTGTGCATTATATTGTTATGTATTTTATTTTCACATTAATATTATCTTGATTTATATTCAATATGCCTATATCAGTACCGATATCATTTATAAAAAAATAATATTCAATCAACATTTCAAAATTTTATTAATTTCATTTTAAAAATACTATATCGTAAAAAATTTTTTAAAAAATTCTTTTAATAACTGCATTATACTAAAATTTCTCAAGGGAGTTATATTTGATTTCTACTCCAAAAATACACTAAAACATCCAAAATAATAAAACAGAATTGACAATACTAATAAATTACATGTAGTTAGAAATCATCCTAAAATGATTACCTATAATAGATCGAGTGTCAAGCTACTAGATACCTAAATGCAGACAATCAATTAAATAAAATGCATTTACATAAAAAACGAGCAAAGAAATCTAATTGTATGCATTCAGTGATACTAAAATCAATATTGTTGTACACTTAAATATTAAAAGCAGCAAAATCAAAATAATAATTTCGTATCCTTTGAGATTTCAAAATATAAAACATTGAAATCAAAATTAATATTTAACACAATTTTACTATGGTAGATCCTTATATAAATATTGTTCTAATCCAAATTACAATCATTATAAACTATAATTTGATTTTCATTTAGAATATAAGGTTGAAAGCTTTAAAACGGAAATAAAATAATTAAAAGGATTATAAAGTGTTTAGGGAAGAGTTGAAAATGCAGTAATTTTTTTATTATCTAATTAAGTTATTGCATGGTTTAATGACATTTTAATTAACTATTAAAATAAAATAATAATCATAATATTATGGAGAATGTCCATTCAAAATAGAGTAGTGAATAAAGTACCCCCCATTTACATATAATGAGGAAGATTACTGTAGTAAAAATTAAAGTTTTTTTTTTGTTCAACCTTAATTTACAATATTTTTATTGATTTTTTTAAATTTAATTGATCAGATTGATTGATTTAGTTGATCAGAAAATTTTACCGACCGTATTGTATGGCAATTCTAATTAAAGTACTTTTAGAGAGATATCTGTCGGTATGTCTGACTGTTTGTTTGTGTGTCTGTGCACATCAGTATCCCAAGTACTGGCTGTACCAGCTTTCACGAAAATTTGCATTTGAGGTTTTATCGAGGATGAGACGGTTTGAACAATTTTTGAGATATTTCAGCTCTCAGGAACTAGATCTTTACTACGGACCGAAATTAGTTTTTGTTTATATTATTTAAGAAAATAATCATAGCATTTTTCTGAAATTTTATATGTATTCTTAGACCGACATTACGAGAAACCATCTAATTTTTGGAAGAAAGCAAGTGTAAGAAACTTGAGGTTTCTTTAGGGTAAAATTTGTATGTGTTTTTGCATAAAGAGATATAATCAACCGATAACTTTGAAATTTAATATATGAATTCAGGGTATGAAAACATTGAAATTGTAAAAATTTTTGAAATATCGAGAATCCGAAATCAAACTAGAGGCCGAATTCACCTTTTTTAATTCTATAAGACCCAAATAATCCAAATATTCACATTTTTCTAGATATTTTAATTATTCTTGGTTATTAGCTGACCATTTCATATATTTTTAAATGTTCTACAAATATTTCGATGCAATAGGAAATTTAACAATTAAAATTTTACTCAAATATCATATATAACATATATAGATCATAAAAAATATTTTATCCTTAACGATTATTTTAATGTATCATCATTAAAATGAGTAGTTTTCTCAAATAGCAAAAAAAACTCCTACTTTTTACTACATATTTTTCGACATTCCAAAAAACATGATTAAAAATTCCATCAAAATATGAATTCCAAAAATGTAATCGTCACATTAGTGAAAAAAGAAACGAGTTCAACAGAATGTTAAAACAATAAAGCAAATTGGAATTTTTTCTAATATTTTTTTTTACCAAAAATGATTCCTGAACAAAATCCTTTTTTTTTTTGTTCTTTCATTACTCAAAATCTCATAGCAACAAATTAAACTATCAACATTTTTATTTTAACAATATTTTCATTTTTCCTCATTTTCAATTAATTATTTTGTGTTTCTTACAAGTTTTATTTTACGCTATAAAAAAAAAACTAGGCGGCTGCGAAAAAAAAAATTAAAAAATTTCTAAAAATTTTTGTTATATCATAAATTTTTAGTCTTTGACTATAACAAGGCTGACAAAAAAAAATTGTGTGTGTAAAAGAATTCGTGTTCAAAACTCATAATTGAAGACAATTAATATAAATATCAAAAATGCGCGTTCATGAAAATTCACATTTTTTGTCTTTTACATTATTTTCTTTTTGCAAAATTTTCAGTATAGAAAAAAATAGAAACCGAAAAAGTACAAAATCCTTGTACAACAATTAATAATACTTTTTATACATCTACATACATAATACACTTTTATTTACTTTGTTTTAGTCTAGTACTCTAGTATATATTGCAATTAGTAATAAAAATTTGTCTGTACATATTATATAACTGTATAATAAATTAACTAATTTATTATACAAATAAAGGATATAAATTTCGTCTAATAAAATTTTCTGACAGATTTATTGTTAACAATTTTTTAGTCCATTATTTTAATTAGGCAAACAAAAAATGATTTGGATAAAATTTTTATAAAATTAAAAAATGGAAAATTTAAATGAAATTTTTAAAATATAAAATAACCTTAATTTTGTTGCCTAGAATTTAAATTTTTCTCAAAAATATTTAAAATTTTTGAAATTTTGCAGGATTTTTAAAAAATTTTTTGAATGCGGATCCTAAATATCTAGATAGGGTGAACCTGTAACATGGTGCAATGCCTCGGATGCAGAAAGGTGAGACAACTTTATGAAAAAAGATCGTCTCTAGAGGAAGGAGGGGGAGGGCATATGAATATTTAACCACTCATGAAAATTTTTGGTTTCGGCACAAAGGTGTATTGATTTAAATAGGTGTAACTTCCCTTTATTATTAATCGATTTAAAAAGAAATATTAAGGCAATTAGTCAAACCACCCTCCCCTATACAAGCAGGATATGGAAAATTTTATATATGTCAACTTTAATGCAACTCCTATGAAATATATAATTTGAATTTTAGTGAATTCCTATGATTTCCTCACTTTTGGTGTTGAATAGTAGGTACCTTTAAAACAGAACTTTACCATTATATTGAAATCATACTATTTTTATTGAAATTTTGTGGAAAAGTTGAGTACATATAAGTTTATAGCTCCTTAATGAGAGCGCTGCATTTATATAACAGTTTTTTTTATATTTTATTTATTGTACTGAAATATGTTGTAAAATTCTGGAAGCAAAAACTTTTGGAAACTTTTATTTTATAATTCATCAATTTATGAATTATAACTGTAGTAATTAGTTACTGTAATGTAAATCAAGATCATATATTTTGAATTTTTGAAAACCTTTTCCCACAATAACTTATGAATTGTTTCCTCGCAATTATTCATGAATTTCTCATTATTAAAATTATTAATAAGAAATATATTTTAAGTACATTATAGAAAAAAATAATACCGGACGGAAGAATGCCTTTATATTACATTTACATATGTGGCAATATTAAAACCTTTATGTGATATTAAAATTAATTAAAACTTTTATGAGCCTTTCTTAATATAAAGGATATTGCGAACGTGTCCATATTCCTTTGTAAAATTATTTTTTTGTCAAAAATATGCCTTGAATCTATTCAAATAACTATGTATAAAGACTTATTTGGTAAACTTTTTGTATAGAATTTTTTTTTTTTAATTTAAACTATTTATATGAGTAATAAACTTCAAAATAATTCCATATATAAAAATTTTTAAAGAAAGTAATATTATCTTGCAAACAAATATTATAATCTATATGATGATCTACATATTTTATTAAAAATAAAAAAGAAATAAGGTAAAACCACTGCATTTATTTCATTAAGTTTAAGTTATAATATTCTTTATTATAATAATAATATTAATATGTACATAAAAATATTCATATTACACTTAATGATGTCTTTATAATGCATATACAGATGACTATTATTACTAGGACATCCTAAGTTTACTTATCCTATAATAATAAAAAAGTAAAAAAATTTTTTTTTCTGGATAATTTAATACCGGTTAGTACGTTAGTAGTTAGTACGTGTATGTACATAAAGGCATGCACAATTATGCCTTTATTATCTAACACAGAAAAATTAATTCATTTTTTTCTAAATATAAAGTATATAAATTATGTACATATATATATATATACATATATATACTTAATACTTGTGTGCGGTTATACTAATTTATTTAATCCTTTCCTTAAGGAAAAATCTTCTTTACTTAATATTTTTTTTTTGTTGATTTTCTGTTCTTTTTGTTCCACATTTTTCAAAAAAAATATATATATATAATTATATAAATACAGTATATAACATTATATCTAATGATTTACCGTAAGGCAATTAAAATAAAATTCTTTGGTGAATATTTTACATATGCATATGATTGTGTCTACAATATTGTTTTCTATATAAATGCACATAAAATTTTCTATAAGTATTAAAGAAGAAAGGAAATAAAAATAAAAATAGAAGAAATAATAAATTTTATTTTAAGAGGTAAGTTTGTAAAAAAAAAAAAATTATCCTTTATGTTTTCTTAATAAAGTTATTTTAAAAATTTTCTTTTTCTTTTTTTTTTTGCTTTTCTCTATGGTTATACATATATGGGTTTTTTCGTCTTTTTTTTATGGAAAAGCGAAAATGTCCTTTTTTTCCTTATCATTTTAATCTAAAAGTAGTTTAAGTTGAAAAAGAAGTAACCATTTTGAAGAGAAAAAAGAATTTAAGTTGTTTTAAGTAAGTCTTATGAAGTTTTTCAATATATGGTGGCTTGCCAATTGATCGTTATTTCGGAAGGTATTTTTTTTTCAAGTAATTATGTACAAGAATATTAAATATTGTATTTAAAACACTATCACTTCTTTTATTTATTTTTAAAAACTTCATATTATAATTAATCCGAAATTAACCACCGATTGAAGAAACGACAAATACTCTTAATATTTGTATGTAACATATTTCATATTCCGGTTATTCTATTAAATCAAAATTTTACATGAAGGTTTTTTTAAAATAGAAATATTTTTTTTTAATAATTTTATTTTTTATACTCTTAAATTTTTAATTTTATAAGAATATAAGGTATTAAATTTTACCAACATTATGTATGGTAGCTGATAGTAGGGTAATAAAAATATAGTCGAACATTATTAATATGACATAGAAAACTGTCCAAGAATTTGTAATTTTAAGCGGATTCACATTATATGAAATTAAGCAAACTTATAAAATATTTTTAGGTATTTGCTTTCAAAATAGCTGAAAAATTTTATAAATAACAAAAATATTTAAACACTTAGAAAAACTAAAAGCAATTAAAACTATAAATTGTAATTGGCTGGTATTTCAACGGGTACAGGCTAAAAATCCGTTGATATTCAATAGGTTTGTGAGAAAATTTGTCAACAGATGACGTAAACAAAGTAATTTAATTGAACGAAATTAGACATTTTAATGTGAAGAATCACGTGGTTTTAAGAAAGTTTCTATTAAGCGAGCTTTCGAGTTGTGACATTAAACAGGATTGATACTGAGTGTGTGTTTGACTGTATGCTTATATTTTCTATTGTTACTTATTTTATTTAAATCCGCCTTAATATAGGCAATATATTTAACATTTTAATCTAAAAATTATTCAATTTTAATTCAATTAAAATTTTTGTCATTTTAAAATAAAAGAACTACGATTGGCACGATGGTAACCGCCTTACATATACGGATGTAAATAAAATGTTTTTCAACAAATTTTATTTAAATTTTAATACACACACATAAATACATACCAAGCATATGTGTCTTTTACATAATAACAATTTGATTATAGAATATTTTCAAGTTATTTTTTAGCTAGGTATTCAAAATAAGAATTTGAAATTATTTCAAAAATTCTTTAAAGTTTCACTTTAAGAAAATTTTATAAAAAAAAAAATTTAGTACATATATGAACATATGTATGTACAATATATAAAATTTTACTTTTTTTTTTTTTCTTTTAAAAATAATTTTTCTTCGTTATGCTCCTTTTTAAAGTTTTACCCCAAAAATGTCAAAACTTCACTTGAAAACTTTCTTACTTAGTTATTCATTCCAAAATACTAGTTATTTTTTTTATATTTTCTGAATATAGCAATTTGCATGCTGCACATTCAAAAGTTTTCTAACCATTTATAATACTCATAAAAATATCTAAATTTGTATATTTTGTAGATGTATGTATGTAAATATGTATATTCAATTGTTATAATCTTGTTTATAAAATAATATAAATTATTAATAATTGCTAATAAAAAATTTTACAGAACCATGACAAGATATGGAACTGCAATTAGCAATCGGCATGTAGATTACCGTATTGAATGCAATTACTCAAACTCTAATCAGCTCATCTTAATCATTAAAGCATTCTTATTGGCAAGATCTTAAGAATTAAAGCATTCTTCCGATTTAAAGAGCACATTTAGCATTAAAGCTTAATAGCTTATAACATAAGCATTAAGCAATATAAGGTTCTACTTCTATTTTTCAGATATAAAAAAAAAGTGGAACAAGTCATTGATTTTAAAATTAGTGGATTCATTCATTTTTTTGGGCTACTTAATCAAAATCCTCACAAATTATATTGCTTTTTAATTATACATTGCTTTAGTCTAAAAAGCTTTTCAAGAATTTCTATAAAAATAAAAAAAATGATTTATACATTCTTATTACAAATACCTTAAAATTAAAACGGTCAACTATAATTTTCAACATTTTCCAATTTTTCTCTGTTGTCTTATACTAAAACTTATTCGATTTATGGATAGTTGAAAATTTATTTGCGTACATATGAAAATTTTTTTAATACCTAAATCATATGGATATGAACTAGTTCTAAGGAATACATAATATAATTTTAAAACATGTTCACTATACGTGGATATTATGTATATGTATAATCAAAAATGGTTCGAAAATAGAAAGTAAAATGTAAAAATGAAAATTTCAATAAAAATTCAACTATTTTTTTTTTTGCATATTTGTACTTATTTTCTACTTTTTTTTCAGTTAGGTGCCTTTTTTTCACTTTTCTATGCTTTATATAGGTTAAATTTTCATTTGGCCGTTACCACATTACATTTTATATATATACATATGCAGGCGCGGTCCTGATGTATTCGTCGCCCTAAGCGGTTCCTAAAAAGTGCGCCCCCCCCCCCCCTTCAACCGTTTCACCTATTTTATTACTGTGAACAAAATTTAATGGGCATTGCACATTGTGCATCATAAAGCACTTTCTTGTAACCTTATTATGCTGAATTATAGAATTAAAGTCTAGAACTAAACTTTCAATTTTTTGTTTTTTAAACTCAAAAACAAGGTAATTTATTTAACTGTACGTTTTTTTATTAAGTTATGATCAGATTTATATCAATCATTTAAACTTGATTTTTTGATTTTAACAACCAAAAAATTTATTTTTTGACTTACAAGTGAAACTTATTGTAAAAGGTTCTATGAAAATGATATCAAATGAAGTTTTTCAAAGCTTATTTGAATATGAAAAAAAGTAAAAATTTATTTTTATTTTTATTCGCAATTTTAAATTTACGAATAAAATTTAGCTTTTTATTTCACAAATCGCCTGAGAAATGAAGCAGCGTATAAAAAAAGTTTCGACTTGCATTCAAAAATTTAAGGAAAATCAAAGTTTTGTTCTAAAATTTATGACTTGAAAACTAAGCTTTTTATAAACATTGGTACAAGCTTTTATACTGTTCATTAAATTTTTTAGACTTTATTAAAATAAACGCATTTACTGGTATTTATAGGCTTGTTTTTTTTTGAAATTTCAGAATGTTGTTCTGCTTAAATGTTTTAATTTTGGAGATAAATGTGTGAAACAAATTATGCGCCATTTCATTTTACTTTTATTGTTTAGATGGCTTACACAAGATCAATTCAACATAAAATTCTTAACATTCGATTGATTATTAAACAACTTTTTTTCTATTCAATACAAGTAGTAGATTTTATCAATTAAAATTTAATTCTGTGATTGATAACAGTTTTTTCAAAAACGAAAGCAGAACATAGTAGTAGAAATTCATAACGATCATGTAATTTTAAAATTCATTCAAAATTTTTTGTTGTTAAACAAAAACAAAATATTGGTATACACAATCTCAATATCAAGCTATGCTTTCCATCATTTAAGAATATTGCTCTCATTCTCTTTTTCTAATTTCTTTCTATTCTCATTCTTAATTTGTGTTTTTTTTGTTTTGTTCTTGTTGTTTACTAATGCAATAGTATACAGAAAAGTAATACATTATAATAATGTGTTTGTTTGTTTGGTGAGTGGGCGACAACTAAGCAAAAATAAAATTTTGCATGTATGAAACAATTTAAATATAATGTGTACGAACGAGTGTAGCCACTAAGCATAATAAAAACATTGCTTTGTGATATAATTATATGTGTACGAGCGAGTGTTGATAGGGAGCAATCTCAGCAAAATAAAAATTTTGCTTTATGAGATAATTATATGTGTACGCATGAGTGTTGATCTTATTCATATTAGACAATATAAATTATGTGTACATGTGTATTTTTGAATATTTTTATTTTTTGCGTATATTATATGTATATTATATGAGACGATTTCATTTATATATATGAACAATTGAATGTATACAACTGTGTGGAATAATATTCTGTGTTTATAGGCATATACAAATTCATTCTATAATGTATATAAAAGTAATAATATTAATAATTGTAATCTGATGATTCATATCATTCAAAAAAATATGTTCTGCATTCGTATAAAAAATAAGAATGAAAGAGTAGTGTAGAGTAAAGAAATGTATGAGTAATTTTCATTCTATGAACATTTTTTGTTATATGGTGCAAATAGAAAATATGTGTAGGAACAAAATATTATGTTTGCATGTAGGTAGATTTTATTAAGTTAATTTCGCTATAAATTGATGTATAAAAAAAAACTTGGAATCCTTTTTTTGGGTGAAAATTTTTTTTTTTAAATTTAGGGGTTTTTTAAGTTTTCAATGGCGCCCCTATTTTTTATCGCCCATTGCAAATGCATACTTTGCATGTATGATAAATCCGGGGCTGTACATATGTATGGTTCGTAAGAAAACTAAGAATTTTCACTTAAATTTTGGCTTATTGACCTCATTTTGTTTTTTTTTGTCTTTTTTTGCAATTTTAATCGAACTTTTGTTCTTCATGCATATGTCCTTTTTTTTTAGCTTTTTGCAATCGCATATAACCTTATTATTCACTTGAAGGTGTTCGAAAATTGGATGTGCATATGTATTCATATAATGCCTTATGTATTCAGTTTGAATATGGTTGGGAATTTTTATCAAAATGATAAATGAACCTTACAAAAGAAAAATCTGTTTAATTTTTTTCCTAGTTTAAGTTAAAGGTATTTTTTGAAGGTACAAAAAGTATCCTTACTTTGGCGTTATAATCTTATAACATTTGTTTAACAAACAGCTGCAGGCTATATAACAGGATAAAACTTCTATTTCTTTTCATTTCTTTCGGATGAGAATGAGTCATGTTTACAAGGCCGAATAGAAAAAACAGGATATTTTTCTTCTTCAATATTTACATTTCATATATATTTTATTCTTATTAAAAATGTTGCAAGAAAATTCTTATGAAAATGTTGTTGGAAAAAATTGTTGCAAGATTGACTGCAGTAGATTTTTATTTTTGTACTAGAAGCTCTTGTACGAGTATATCTGTAGTAAAAATTTGAATTTAAAATGGAAAAAAGTCGCCAAGAATGTTTTGTAAAATAGCGAAAAAAAATTATTTTACAATTTTTCATTTTGAACAATAGATTTAGTTTATTTTTATGGAATTGAAGACTTATTGATTTTACATACAAATTCAGGTATGGGATAATTTTATACAAATTAAAAACTGGTTTTAATTTGTAAAAAATTTTGAGAGCGATACCTAACTACTCAGTTTTGAAACAGTAACTTTCATAAGTTAATTTTTCAGAAAATTTCATCGATATTATTTTACGTGTTTTATACAATTATCCTTAATATTCTTTCCTGATACCAAATAATGTTATTATTTAAAATTGGTTTTCTATAATTTACCAGAAGTAATATCAGATTCTGTTATATGGAATTGGAATGAACATGAATTTTCCACTATACTTCTATATTATACAAATAAAAAATAAAAATTAATAACGATATTTACATTTCATCCATATATTGCGTTAAACTCTTCTTCCCCCTCCCCCTCCCCCCTTTATATTTTAAATTGGAAAGCATTAGATAACACGAGGACTGATATTTTTAATAAAATTAAAGCCCATTATGGTTATTTAAAAAATAACATTACGAACTTAATTTAGCTTCAACAATTTTCCAGCAAAATAATTTTTCAATACTCGCCCTTACGTATTTTATATTTTATAATAAATAAATTTTCAAATTAAAGCTTTAGCATTAATGAATTTCAGAATTAAATTTCATAGCGAAATTTAGCGAAAATTTTCGCTTAAAATTGATATTAATGTAAAAATGTTTATTTTAAAATGTCGAAGCAATTACTTATTCATATGAAAATTTTTTTTAATTCAAAGATTTAAGATTTTTGTAGTTAAAAACTTTCATTGTTTTAAAACTTTTTTCGTTTCACAAGAAATAAGCGTCACCATTCGAGGGAATCAATATTTTTTCCAATCAAAAATTAAATAGAAACCAAAACCATTAATTACTTTAGACGAGTTTTCATATTAAATTAGAAGCATATTTAAATCATTTGTTAATAAACTATTCCAATTTATAATAAATTTCCACTCGATATTCAAAAGATAATAATTGTAAAGTCATACTAACAACAATTTTGCCATTATTCATATTACACACATTCATATTTATATAAATTGTATAGCTACATGGTATTTGTTTATGTAATTAAATTGAACAATCACATATTTTGATTATTATAATAATTATGATGTTTTATTTCAATTATTAATGTTCATATAGCTAATGAAATGATATGAAGTTTATCTAACTTCATTTTTCATTGTGAATATAGATTACAAGCGCTCGCGTCATAATGTCATATAAAACAATAGAAAAAATATTTAAGAAAATAATGTCACTATTGAAATTTACATAATAATTAGAAAATATTTTATGAATAAATGTTGGTTTTAGCTTAGAAGTAAATATTTAAATACATGGGTAATATAAAAGGATATTTTCTATTATATTGTAGATTAAACTTGTAATATTGAAATTGTACTTTTGTACTTTATGCACAATATTCTTGTGTTAGTTTATTTAAATAAATACTCTAGAAAGATAATAAAATCTGATACTTAAAATAATGAATTTTTAATTTTATATTAAAATAAATATTTCGTAATGTTTGACGTGGTAAATCAATTCTAAGAAACTAATGATATTGGTTTGTCTTATACATAAATTAGCTTAGAAATGAATGCATTCTTCAGGTGACCAGACACCTCATCATACGAGACATTTCATCATTGTAACATTTCATCATTGTAACATTTCATCATTATAGCAATTCATCATTGCACATTTCAACATTATAGCGATTCATCATTATTGTATTTCATCACCATAACATTTCATCACTAAGATGCCTGTGATCTTAAGATCACAGATAAACTGGCCTTGCAAATAAATTTCTTATCAGATTATGATTTAATATACCCTCGGTGCACAGCAGCAGTGCCCTCATTCTTAGCTGACTATCGAACTTACAACATCTGTTGTAGAGCTCTTTCAGGTAAAGTGATATTAAAGCTAAATTTATATAATAGTAAGCTATAGTAGTTAATCTAGACAATTCTTTTTTAATTTAAAAGTAAAAGTTAATTTAAATGCTTTGGTCACTGTAGCACAATTTCTCACTGGGAAAATTGGTAAGTTGCCCATATAAATTATGAAGCGCACGGTGGTTGCTAATATAAATTCAATAAGCAAATTGCTAAGCACAATGCCCATTGAAATTGTATTGGCGACTGTCAGCAGCTGCACCATGCAACAAAACTACAAACTGCTTCAACATGTTGCCAAAATTGTTCAGTATGTTAATTACTTAATTACACTTACATGTACTTATGTTTGCAAAATGCACTTTATGCAATGATAAAATGTTATGGTGATGAAATACAATAATGATGAATCGCTATAATGTTGAAATGTGCAATGATGAATTGCTATTATGATGAAATGTTACAATGATGAAATGTTACAATGATGAAATGTCTCGATGATGAGATGTCAGGGAACCCATTCTTCAATATCAGCTGCGCTGATTTAAATCAGTCTCGAAAACACAATGACAACTACATTCTATTGTTAATATAAACTTGTATTAATAAAATTAAACAACAAATCAGTTGAAAAAATTGTAAAATAAATCGTAAAATAATGTTTTAAATATAATATTTCCACCAAAATTAGCTCAAATTAAGCTAATACTGGCTTACACTAGCTACTATTCCACTTAAATGCATTTGAATTATTGTTGTTTTTGATTTCACGAAAAGCCCTTATTTGAAGTTAATAAATTAAGACGATTGTTTACAAAAAATTTTCTGTCTTTCATCTAGTGCTATTTTTGTTTATTTTTATATTTTTTATATTTTTCTTTCTGTTACAGTTACAAATAGTTAAAATTTAACTGTAGTTATGTAAACTTTATTTGTTTTTTTTTTGTAAATTTAAATTCTTAAGAACACAAAAACAAATTATAAAAAAAAAACAAAATAAACATGAGAATAAATCGTTTGTTTGGTTTTTCAAACAAAATAAAGGATCAAAAGGATAAGAAAAGACAAAGAATAATAAACTAGGAATTCCTTCTTTTCCATTTCAAATTTTAATTTTATATTTTGTTCTTGTTTTTTTTCTTTAAAAACATGCACATGCATAAGAATATAAAATTTCTGTATATGTAAATAAACATGTATGTCTATGTATATTTTAACATGAGAACCCTGGTAGAGGAAATATAGCGATATGAAAAATGTGTTTTAAATATTAATTTATGACTTCCAAATGTTTGTACTATGTAGTATGGAAAAGGATGAAAATTAAGTGTTTGTTAATTTTCATTAAAAATTAAATAAAAAGTTGCCTGCTCCAATAAAAATTACTTTTATTATAAATTATAATTACCCATTGACTGAATAATTTAAATGTGTTATACACTATACGATGTACTTTATTGGTATTAGCAATATTTGAATACGGAAATACGCTTTTCAAGTCGTTTTTCGTTAACTTCGATGCAGGTGAACAAGTTCGTCTTATAGGGTATCGAATATGCTGTTTCGAAGAGCATAATATCAATACAGAGACAAAAATTTTTTTCTTTACAAATTTAAAGGAGAGTCGTGTGTAATTGAAGAAGTTCAATAAATTTATTTTTATAAAGAGAATATTAATTTGGAAAATCTATAACGAATTCCAGATGTGTAATACATTTCTGAAGGTCTTTATACATCAAAGATTTTGTCGACAGGCTTTCAATATTAAGACAATCAGCTACCTAGTACATAACATTTACTTTTACAACAATACTCAAATGGTACTCCTGTATAGAATAATAAAAAAAGCAAAAAAAAAAAAATAAGTTTTCCTAAACAACATACTGAAAAACTTTTACAAGTCTCTCCCTAAACAAAGAAGAAATTTTACTTGCTCTATTATAAAGAACATGGAAAAGAATTAAAAGTTTAATTGCTTCATATCGCTTTTCAGCGTTTTTAGTTTAACTCATTTCTATATTTCTTATTTCTAAACTGTTTTGCATGCAGATACGCGAATGTAAATCGCTTAAAGACAATAAATAAAAAAAAAAAAAACTAAAAGGAAAACGAGAAAAACTTGGAAGAGGGTAATTTGTTGAATAATGTGTCACTCTAGTAACCTAATTTGTATATATAAAAAAGTACATATGTAAAATTTTTATAAATAGACTTTGTATGTTTATGCGAACTTGTAATGATAGAAATGCAAGGAAATAATAATTTTTTTTTTTTTATTTATTAATGTCAGTAAAAGTTATAAGTATGTGCTATATGCATGAAAAATATTTAGTATAGAAAAAAGAAAAACATTTGCCTTTTTATTTTTGTTCTTTCTCTTTTAAATGACATTTGATTGAAAGAAGGATTGAATATCCTACACAAATGAGGTTGCATTACGATATTATACACAATGTATGAGTAATGAGGTTTCGCTTTCAATTTACTCTTTTTATTGTTTAGTTTAGAATTTAATTCAAATAACAGTGCATATATAGTAATTTTTCTCATTATTTTTTTTTTTGTGTTGCCTTTCATTCATATTATTATGCTATTAATAACAGAATCATGAATAACATTTGAAATAAAAAAAAAATTATACACGAACATTATTTTTATTGTTGTTAGTATACGGTATAATTATGTACGTATATAGTTAATACTGAGCAAAAAACATGTGTATAATATTGTGTAATACAATAGTTTGTTTCACATTATTGCTCTAATTTATTAATTAAAATATGAGGAATTATTTGAACAAAAAATAAAAATGAAATATAAATAAAATTAAAGAGAAAATTATCGTTATAATTTATTTTGTAAGTATACAAGTATTTTGCCATTGTATGGTATTTTATGCGTATGTATATATGCGATCATGATAATATTATTTATTATCAATATAATAGACAAATACAAATTAACAAAATATAAAATAGTCGCAGTAAATATTTTTGGCATTTATTATTTAATATTTTAAAATACTGAGCAATACTTCCGAAAAAGTGTAGAACAAATATGCATAAATTCCTCAAATATAATATAATTGAGTCGACTTAGCTCCAAATGATAAGATTTTGAAATTATAGTAAGATTTTCCAATTAAAGATATTAAAGGTGTTCGTGGAAAAATTTAATTTACTTGTAACAACAATAAATCTCACTTAGATATACTTAATTTTGCCTAATTGCGACAAAATTATGAGTTCTAAATTTTTCTACAATAGGAATATTGTCGTGGTACCAAGATTTTCTATGTAAAATTTTCGGCCGAATCTGATTATTCGTCAAATTTTCATAATCAGCTATTCAATGTTCTTTAACTTACCTGATTTAATATTTTAAATCAAATAGTTTTCTCAAGCAATATTATTTTTATTGGTTTTAACTATTCCAATTGCTAACATTTATGGACTTTGTCAATTTTTTTTCTTGTGAAGCAGACATACTTACGTATATTAATACATGTATTCTATAAAGCGCTATACTATATAAAATAAAGAACTAAAACATATTGTCCTTTCTATACTAGAAACTCTATTGTATTATGAAAAAAAATTAACACAGGAAGAAAAATTACTCATTTCCACCTTCATTTTAGTTACAATTATTAAATGCCTAAAGTTATTCTTCCTAACACTCACAATAGTAAAAACAACAATAAAAAAAAATTCAAATAATTCAAAAAAAAATTTTTTTTTCAACTTAAAATCAACCGAAATAAATTGAAATAAATAAAAACGTTCCTTCTTTGTTTTCTGATTTTTCATACCATGATTCAGATATCAAAAAAAAAAAAAATAGAAAATTTACTTACAAGTAAAAATAAATTTTTACACTATGAGCATATTAAAAGAGGAGAAAACAAAAAAATAATAAAGGATATACGATAATATTATAAAAAAAAGGAAAAAACCAAAAGGTGAAATAAAAAAATATAGGTCATAAGTTTTACGAACCATACAGGATATTACTAAAAAAATAGAATTTTCATGAAAGAGTAAGACATCCCTGGTGGTCACAAAACTAGACTAGAAAATTTCCAATTGAAAATAAAATGAAAAGAAACAAAAAAAAATAAAAATAATTCATAAGTGCAAATGAAAAAGAAATCATAATTTCCTCTTTCCTGGACGGTTGCAAATTGCCCATCATCGTCAACAAAAAAAACAAAAAAAATTATTTCGGAATGAAAAAACCTAGAAATCCAGCAAAAGATTAGAAAACAAAAAATAATAATAATAGAAACAAGAAATAAATGGAATTGCCTCAGGTATAGATAAGGATCTAATTTTTATTCCTTTAAATTACTATTTTGTTTTTTCACTTTCTCTAATTTTTACAACACGGAATTTCTATTTTTAGTGAGCACTACATATTTGCTAGATTAAATATTAACGAAGTAGAATTTTTCACAAATATTTAAATTAAAAATTTATAATGGTGTAACCAATATGCTTAAAGGATATAGGACCACTTATTTGTAGAATGAGACAACCTTGGTTTTTAATTAGAATTTTAGATTTTTCTTCTACTTATGAAAATTTACGTGCCACAGTTTATCTATTAAAAGTCGGCTAAAGCAAAGAATTCTCTAGATTTAAATAATTAATATTTATAAGTGAAGGCATTGTCGTTTAGACTAATTCAGCACGAAGATCTACTTAAGAATTAGAACTAGTTCATAAGTTCTGGTTTCAATTAATAATTTTAAAGTTTTATTGCAATCGAATCTTACAAAATATAAACTACTTCTAGAAACTAATCGTACTGCTGTTACATTACTTAGTTCGACTGTAAATTATGTTTATATCGTGATTTTGTTACGTAGAAAAGAAAGAATTTATTGTACTACAAATGCAGCTACAGATTCATAAATAATTTGTTGAAATTCAAAAATTTGTCATTCTCCACAAAACAAAATTCTATTACTTTCCTTAAATTTTTCATGTAAAAGTGTTAGTGAATCCTCAAAATCAAAAGTTATAAAAGTCAAAAGTATTTGAATCAAAATCATTTTAAACTTTAGCAATCAAATATCAGGAAAAAAAATGTGGGTACAAAAATTATATAGAAAACTCGAATGTAAACTACAATTTTTTTTTTTCAATTCTATATTCAAATACATAAATGAATGTCAATATCCTTAATAAATCCATCAAAAGTTATTTTTCAATTAAACTCAAATTTGTTCTCTCTTGTATTTTTTTATTTTCTTCATTTCTACAATAAGTTTTGAATTTTTGAATCCTTAAATTGAATTTTGATGTGTAAAAAGGATATGTTTAGAAAATCACAAAACAAAAAATTTTTTTTTTCAAATTATGATACAAAAGTAAGGATTTAATGGAGAAAAAAAAATAATAAAAACTTTTATGCAAAACGTTTAATATAGCCAGTTATTATTGACAGCAATACAAGTAATAAATTTATATTATCTATACACTCTTTTGTCTAAACGAATTTTCAAAATTTAATTTTAGTTCTTTCTAACTATTTCCATATATTTTTAAGGAAAAGTTTTTCATCAAACAAAAACTTCAAAATAACAATAGATTTGAAGTGTATAGTTACCATATTTTATTTTATATAAAAGTTGACACGTTGCTGTACTCTATAATTAGAAACGTTAAAAAAGAGGCAGTATACCTTTATATTACAAAGGTGTTTGGGAAAAAATTTAAATCCGATATAAAATTTTATATTTTACTAATACTAAATTTGGGCGATAAATTTGTAATTCGAAAATGGAATATTATGAAATGAGAATTCAAAATTAATCCGAATTTTCCAAGTATACCAGTATTGGAAAAGAATTTTGTAATTACATCGAAAAGAAAATTTAATTTAGAAATGCAATTCAGAAAAGCACATTTCTCAACATTTCATTTAAGGTTCTATGATAATACTCGTATTGATACAACACAAAAGTATGCATTAAGACGGCAAAAGAATAACAAAAAATTATGTATGATCTAGAGAGGTTTCAGCTTTTTTATTATTAAAACAATATTATTTTTATATGCAACATGACTAATAACATAGTCTAATCAGGTATCTCGTTTTTTATTCACTTTCAAATCAGAATTCTCCGTTTATAAAATAGATATTTCAATTTTTTAAATAAGACTGCTAATTTTTTCAATTGGATTTTTGAATTTTTTCTCAAAACTTCTACTGAATTCCTTCAAATCACCGTCAAAAACTAAATCAATAAATTTTGTATACATTTTAGAAAACAACGAAATTCTGAATACGAAATAATTTTTCTCACTCTAAAATCACATTGTACAAATATATGATAGTTACTCACTTCTCGATAGGTGAGTAAGAAAGCGAAATAGATGATCAAACTCATAGTAAATTAAATGTTGTCAACGGTGAAAAAGTTTTGTCCTCATTTCCATTAAATATGCGGAAAAAAAAAACTTTTTCGTCTTTCTACATTTTTCTTTTTGCTTTTATTTTATTTTACTTCATACATACCTACATAAATACAAAATAACAAATTTAAAATTTATTTAAATTAAAATTGTAGGTATATGTACATAGGTATACAACCACGAAATGAAATAACAAATACATATGTGGTTGTGTGAGATGTAAAGTATATATTTGTAGTAGTTGATAAAATATATACCGCATGCTTTATAAGTGAAACATAAAAGAGGAGCGTTTGAAATGACAGAAATTGAATTTATATTCAAGATTTATTTTGACACACTTAAAAGTAAAAACTTTTAAATAAAAAAAAAATATTGTCAAATTTAGAAATGCAGAATAATTAAAATAACAATAATAAATTTTTTAAATTCAAGTGAATTTTAATTTAAAGTCCTCCTTATTTTCAAGTACAAAATAGTGTAGGTTTTCTGCCAAAATAAAGTAGAACCAAAGCGCATTACGATTACATATAGAAAATATAAAGCAAAAATTGTTTTTTTTTCTAAACTTTAAAAAATTCTCAAGGGGAAAAGTTAATTTTAATTTTAATTAATTTAAAAATTATTCCACAAGAATAAATTATTAAAAAATCAAAATAGCGTAAAAAATATTGTGGTATTTAAAAATTTAAAAATTCATAGATGCATTTTATGTCACCACAATATTCGCTTAACAAAATTTTTCATAAATTGCAGAATTCCATTTTTGTTTTTCAATAATATTTGGTCGAACTTTCAACTTATCGGATAATCAAATTTAGTCTATGTATACTAAAATGAAGGTGAGACTCAATTCTACAATTACACTTAAAACGGAATTTTTATTATCAAAACGATGCAATTACTTTATTATTTCTAAAATATTTTTATTATAAGCACGCTTTCGGAAATGAACTGCACAAATATTATGGACACACTTACTTCTATACTCGTTATTATAATCTAATCACTTACCCTTAATTAACATTAAGTCAATAATTTTTCATAGTAATTTTTTTATAGACCATAGCAAATTTCTGTTTAAACATTGTAATATTAAATTTTAAATTAAAATTAATATTAATTCTTATAGAGTAATTACAAAGTCGTGTTAAATAAATATTTAAATTTCAATAAATTTAATGAATACCACATTATTATATTATTAAAGTAATGATTTTATTTTTATTAAATTTAAATTTAAATAACTAATTGAATATTATGTGTACACAAAAATTAAATTTTGATTACATTTTATTTTTACATGAATAAATTTGGAACCATATGGGAAAAATTTTGTAATTCATTAGTAATCTTAAAAAAGTATAATGGATTTCAAAAATACTTGATTTATTTAAAATAAAAATTATGACACTCTAGAAATCCTTCATAAGTTATTACGGTCTAAATCTAGTGCAATTTTGCAAAAGAACACCTATAATTAAGTCTTATTTTATGGTATATTAAAATATGAATATTAGCTGGAACCCCACCCCTAATAATTAGTTGTGTCAAACTACTTGCAGTAATTCTTTCTTCAATGTAGTTTTAAGTTATTCCTAAGCTGTTATTATTGTAGTAATTTGGGAGCATATCCTAGAATATATTGGTCAAAGGATAATTTTTCTTTCGTGATTTTTTCTATAGCATACTCGTATACTCATGTATATTTAATATATCTACATGTTTACTACCAGCATTTTTTTTGTGTATTCAATAAAATTGTAGCATAAATTTTTATAAACCTAATTGTTAACTTTGTGTGTTCATTATGCATTATTTTAATTAAAGGTATTTATACTCATTTAATTGAGTTAAATTTGAGCTCTCTAATTTTTATCATATTATTTTATGACCAATAAAAAATAATATTATTACATATAGTTTCTCATATATACATCGTGTATGTAAAATATAGTATAAATAATTATAATGAATTTTTAAATTTTATTTTATTTTATAATATTATACCAAAAATTTATAAAATATCAATTTAAATAATTGCATTTCCATATTGCTCATCATTTTTGTAGTTATGCAAAAGGAGGGGTTTGATATGTGGGCACATAATATTTAGATTTTTTAAATATGATAGCTTATTAAAGAGATTATTAAATTTATTTTATTATAATGTATATCGTATTTTTCAGTGTCGTATAGGTATAAATAACAACATGGACAATGTTAACCAAATTTTCTGAATTTTGTATAATACATAAAGTATAAGTGTAATATTGGGATATGTTAAAATTTTTTTGTAAAATCGAAATTTTGAAAGTCGATCTGTTGTGTTCAATCTTTAAAGATATTTTAAAATATGTAGGTAGTTTTAATCTACTAGGTCAATTTAAAAATACAAAATTTATGGAAATTTCAATCTTGAATCAAAAAGAGAAAAACGTTGATTAAACAACATTTTTACGAGTCGCCTGTTGTATACGCAATATTGGACACATTAAGCAAACGATTCTCATAGTGTTGTACGCAACTTCATCAATTCTGATAAAACTAACTTGTTCGCTTCGTTTTACGGCCATAGTATTAAATGATTTAGGAACGCTTCATATATAACAACATTTAATTCCTGAATTTTAATTTTAATTTATTCAATCCATTTTTTGTTGAAATTCTCCGTCTGTTTCCCAAATTTTTTTTTTTTTTTCGTTTTTAATTTTTGAATTAAATTTATGCAATATTTCAATTTATTAAAATATTTATAACGATATATCTCTATATATAATAAAATATAATATTTATTTTAAAAATTACACAATATGTACAAATACGTATACAACCTCATTCTGGTTAGAAATGATGGAAAAAGAAAAATTAGATTATATAAAAGTTTTCTGCTGTAGTAAAATATGAATTTTACGTTTCCATCACTCTTAAAATATTTATTGTAGTTCCAGAACTAATATGTTTTTTTATATAACAAAAATGTTGAAAACTCACCTGAAATAAAAAACAGAGAGAAAAAAATTTATTTTAAATTAAATTAAATTTTCAAAAAATATACTTATAAATACATTTATAATTATTATATAGGTAAATATGTATATAGAAATCAATGTTTCATAAATACATTTTAATATATGAAATTTAGGTTATGCGATAAAAGGATTATTTTTTTTTTTATAAAAATAAATATTATAAAAAATATTGGTTAAAATTAATGTTTTAACAAGAATTTATTACCACTTCATCAAAATATAAGTTAATAATTTGGTTGCTCATATTTTAAAATTAAATTTATGCAATATTAATTATCGAAATGAATGATTTTTCGACAATTATTTATGCGTTTATTTATAAATACTGAAATATTGTAATTATTTTTTTAATTATTATTACAGGCATATTAAGGCTCCCCAAAAAAAATTCAAAAACAAAATAATGTGTTGCAAATTTAAGTATCTTAAACTTCTATTTCAGACTACAATATGATAAGGTGAATGATAATTTGCAATCAGTTTTCCAATTTCACAGATTTTCTTGATAAGATATTGACAACACAAAGTCCTTTTTGTTTTCTAATTGATGATATGAAAGAGAAATTTTAGAAATTATTTAAGAACAGAAAAAAACTTGGAATATCCTTTGACATCTTGAATTACAATTATCTTAATTGTAATTTTTCTTTTATCTTAATTATCATTGTATTTCTTTCGATTTTTCTCCATTTCTTTCGGGTTATACGATCAAACAAAATATAAGAATTTTATAAAAAAAATTGATATGTGTAAGTGCTTGTAAATTTATCAAGAGTTTTCTGCTTTGTTACTCGTAAATGAAAATATTATTAAAGTTTATGAGAAATTTTCTGAACAGATTTAGATTTTATTGAAATTATGAAGAATATATGAATGGCACATTGTTGAATTGTTGATGATGATAAATGATATAATACATTATTTTTAATATTATAACTTTGTATATGACATTTTATTTGAAAGTTTTATAAAGAAAAAAAAAATATTCTGTAGGTATAAAGGAAAAAAATTTATAACGCGTTTCCATATGAATAATTTATTATGCAGAGATTTTTTTTGATCTGACTGACATTAAAAACGATAGATATATGGAAATTAAAGAGAAACGAACAAAGAGAAATAGAACAGGAAATGTAATTGTGTGTATATATAGCATATTCGATGATAAGACAAGGCACCTATATAATTAATTTTCAATTCAATTTTATTACTATTCTAATATTAATGAGTGTTGTGTGGCAAAGATTACTTTCCAATTACTAATTGCCTATTATTACTAATAGGAACATCTTCAATATTTGAAAGATTTTAATTTAAGACTGAAAAAATGCTAAAACAAAATGCTCTTTTAATAATAAAATATTTTTTATAATCTTTAAAGCTAATTAATCTCATATAAATTAACAATTTAGTTTTCCTTTTTTCATTTTTTCATTATCAACTGAACACAAAAGCGTATCCGTAAACCTTAATTTTTAAAATGGCCCGTATAGTGTAAAATTTAATTCATCGCAGAATTTATATTCATTTTTAATTTAAATAGGCGTACAATATTACTTGAGCCCCTGAAAATATGCAAATTTTGAATTATATCTAAATATCAATTCCAGAAATTTTAGAAACTTTAATTTTTCTAAATTTTCAAATAAGTTCATATAAAATTCAAATTTTTACGATTTTCTTTGAGTCAAATTTAAATTCTACTTACATGTTTCTGCTACGAGCATTTTGATTCTAAATTTTTCTTTAACATTAGCTAGTTATATAACAAAAAGTTTTATCAAAATAGAAAAAACACTCAAGAAAAATAATATAAAAATTTTGATTTTTTTTAAATACAAACTGTTCTTTTTATGACTTTTTATATGTAGGTTAGGATGTGATGTTCTTTTATATACTATACTAAAGCACATACACTTTATGTCAAGAATGAAATAGACATAATATAAATATACACACAGAAATATTATATACACTTAGTCGTCTTTACTCATCTTAAATATTAACAATATATTTTCCATTTTCTTCATGTTTTCCTTCTTCATGTTTATTTTCCCTTATTTTTTACGTTACAGTAGAGATCGTGTTTCATAAATTTGTCATTTTTGATTGGAAAAATGCTTTGTCAAAATAACATCTGGGGTTCAAAACAATAAATTTCTTATTCTGTTTTATTCCATTTTCATATTTTGTCTCATTCTATTCTTAAATTAATATACATATATACATGCATCTCTCCTTTAAAATGAAAAAAGAAAAAATTAAGTGGGTGATATGGTGATATAGGCACTTTAAAAGGAATGAGGCGCGAGGTGAGTGGCCTAATGAATATTTTGTGGTTTTTGGATTTTTTTCATAATATGATTTGTCTGTTTTCTTCTTCTTTTTTTGTTTTACTCTTTTAAATTGCTTTTACAATAAAATAATATAAAAATTGATTTTGAGCCTATACGAGTATAATACTATTTTCAATTTTCAAATAAAATTGTGTGTATATGTGTTTAGACAAATATAAAAATTTTCCAACAAAAAAACAAGTAAATATCAGACTTTTTATGAGAAGGAAAAAAATATTTTACATATTATGTATGTATGTTTGTGTATGAAACAAAATTATCATTATGTGGTTCTGTTTTTAAAATGGGCTCTTATTACAAAAAAAAAATGTTACATATTCTTCTTCCTAAATATTTATACAGAGTGTATAAAAATATAAATATTCTTGCTCATTGTCTAGTCCGAAAATGGATAAAATAGTATTCATTGTCCAAATGGATAAAATAATATTCGTTTGTCCAAATCAAGTTTTTCAACATCATATTGAAAGAATTTATTTCAGTTCAATAGAAGTACCAGTAATTCATAACCGTTTTGCAGGAGAAAATTTTATTGTGAATTGAGCCATTGAGCGACTTATGATTTCAAAAATTCAGAGCAGGTTTTAACTGTGCTATTAATTTGGAACGATAAAACAAATACCTACATTGAAAAATAAAATTTTTTTATATTGTCATTGTATTGTTATTATTCCCTATAAATTTTGTTAGCTCTTATTAATATATTTATGACAATAATTGAAATAAGCCACATTGTACTCCAAATATATTTAATTTCCGTTTAGCTAATAGTAGATATATTAGATCTGGAATATTTTATGCATATAATATATGATGATATCGGAAGAAAATTTAAGAACACATATTTATGAGATAGGCATTTTTCCAATGACATTTTTATTTAAATAAAATAATAAAAAACGCTATAATAATTGTAAAATGCTTTGATATATAAAGCACATATTTATATGTATAAATATTTCATGTATCCGAGATATTCCCATTATAAACATTATAAAACCATCAAAACATTAGATTTCTTATTTTAATGAAAATTAAAGAAAAAAAAACAACAAAAAAGAAAAATAAAAGTGGTAAGGCAGAGGAGGAAATTGAGAATTGTTCTTTTTTTACATTTAAGTCATGGGAAATTTTATTTTTGGCCCTCTTTTCATAAACACGCGGTTAATATCAATAAAAATATAAAATTTCGTTTATAAAATTTTTAACTGGAGGGGTAAAAAAACTAATAAAATATTTTATAAAAATTGTTCCCATCATAGAAATTTTATTAGTCCCTTAAGATAAAAATGTCTAGTCAAAAATGAAAAAAAAAAAAAATTAGGGAGCATTAAGATATTGGAAATTGTAATTGAAAATTTATTATAATATATTTTATGTTATGTATTGCATGTATAATATATGAAAATATGAGTTCAAGCAGAGTATGCACGTACATATGCAGTGTTTTTATAGTATTTTTGATTTTGTAATTCGAAATCCTAAAAAGGGTATTTCTTAAATACTATTAAGATTAAATTTTCTTGAACAAAGTATAACCAAGAATTCCTTTCATAATTTAGTATTATTCTTTGAAAAGTACGTGTCAGAAATTTTAAAATCTTAATTGCTTTAACGAATTTAGCAATTGAATTTTAAAGAGTTATTGTAAGAATCTAATTATTTGTTAAAAATCTTTTAAACATTTATAACTCTTGTACTTATTTGCACAAGATTATTGCATTAATAATTTTGATTGAAAGCAAATGACGCTTCTGAATAACTTGAACTCAGCAACTCTGCTTAATGAATAACTTCAATTCAATAGTAACTGTACAAATAATTTATTATTGAAAGAAAAATTCATCATTTTACTTTAATTTACTATTTTACCATAAACAAGTTTAAATTATTTTATTTTTCGGGGCAACTCCTTTATTTTTAACGCATACAATCCTTAAAATTGTGTTTAATCACAATTTGAAAAAAAAAAATTTTTTTTTAAATTATGTGAAAAATTAAATTTCCTTTAAGTCTGGTTTCCATTTCTTTTTGTCTTTACATTTATAACCTTTTCAAGAATAAAATTATAGAAATTTGAATGCATTTGAAAACAATGTCCTTTATTATTTTTTGAAAAGTTTTGTTCTTAGTTTATTTCACCAAAATAATTTGCTTTTTTACAATATAAAGATAAAAAGTGAGAAATCAAAGGAAAATCTCGAAAACGGAAAGATTTACGGATGAAACCATTGCACAATGATTCTTTTAAAAAATTTGATTTTGAAAGGCTGCAAAAGAATTTTTTCCATGTTTCTAGCTTTTGTTTTTTTGTCTTTCTTTAACCATTTTTAATATATAATAATGACGTCTTTAAAAAGTGTTAAAAGAATAACACGTCTGCTAATTTAAATATTAGATCTTCTCTATTACAATATGAAAATATTTTGTTATTAAATTATTTTTAAGATAAAAATATGAAATAATTGTAAAAAATTGTTGAAAATAAGGCAAAAATTTGAAACGATTTTCAAGAAATCAATTTCCATCGAGGTCAGAGAGTAATTCAAATCCCGTCATAAAATCTCTTACATTTTATTTGTCAGAACGCAAAAATTTAAATAATTTCAATATACTTCCTGTTTATTAGCTAATTTTTCAACACAAAATTTGAAAAAAAGTGCAGGGACTTGTTTACAAAACTTCAGCACTTTTTAAGATTTTTACATATATATAGGTCTTTACAAGAAATTTATTTTTAAACCATAAGCAATTTTCAAATCCCGTCAACGCAGAAAAGTAGTCCCCAGCTTCTGGTACCGCAGCATACCATATTCGAATTTAAAAAAAAAAACAAAATTGTGGTCAAAATTTACCGTTATCTAAAATAAGTAAAATTTTTTCACATTTTTGATAACGCTTTTTTTTAAACCTCTGGTAGCGGAATGAAATTAGATATTAATAAATTAGATGCTAACAAATTGTTTCGTTAGAAGAAAATTTTCTTCTACCTTCACCCCCTCTCAAGTTGTTGCCCCTTGAAATTTGTAAAATTTTAATTTTCAGCACTTTATATTTTCGATACTGCCACCTTTTCAAAATTTCTATAAATGCAGAAAGCTAACAGTAAATGTTATGCCATTAAAAACTTCATTATTTGTTTTAACTCACGCAGTTAACCCTTGACTAACCTATTCAAACATTATGTTAACGTCTCTTTCAATTGATTTCTATTTTTTTTCATCCTAAATGTATGCAATTTTTGACATATATTGCTATATGAATGAAAGTAGTTTTTATAATGTAATGGGTTGTTTTTAAAAGCAGTATGTTCACTTGTTGAAGGAAAATTGCTACATTACAAACCAGTGGTGTGTCACAACATTATTTTTATTTGAAAACTTCATTCGTTTTGTTGAAATTACAATTAGATGTTAAGAGGTCATAGAAAGTCATTTTAATTTTCCATTATTTGTAATACAATTTAATAACCAAGCAATAATTGTAACTTTTGAAATTTGTTATTTAACGTGTAATGATATTTTTAATTAGAATTTTTTAAATTTTCAATATTATGCAAATGATATGCAACAAAAATTTAAAACGATTTTAAAAACTAATTTATTTCAGCAGCATAAAAACATTTAAAAATAAAAAGTAAAAAATCAAACCAAATAAATTTTCTAATTAACATTTTAAACAATGGTCCTTTAAATGCCAACAATATTTTAGTTTCGAATGCTCATTTGCAAGTGGTTGTAGAAAATAAACAAGGAAATAGAAGGTACTGATTATTGCTTTACATGGCTACCCCAACTTTATTAGAATTGCATGGTTGTTTGTACTATAGTGTATTTATTTAAATTCTATGTAATTGGAATAAGTCATATGACCTAAATATTATATACAATTGATCTTATACTGGTGTAAATTTCAATTTTTAACTTGACTTCTATTCAGTTGAAAAAAAAATTTTTATAATTACCATTTAAACAACCTAATAATTATTTCTTTCTTGTTTTAATTATGGCACTGTAATTATTCTTAAAATTTTTTATAGTTATTTATTTTCAATTCTTTTTCTTTGCAATTAAATGCGGAAACGTTTAAGTAAGAATCGAGATTTTTATATCATTTTGCATAACTATATTTGGGTTCTATTGCAAGAGTTGAATGTTTTTGCGTAAATTTTAGTTTAGGCGTTCAGATATTTTTAAAAAACAATCAAATGCATATAAAAATGTATAATAATTAAATATAGTGAATGAATAGCAAAAAAATATTCTAATTCAAAATAACTTTCAAAAATCATGAAAAGTATGTATATATTGAAGAACATGGCATGGAACGATTGTATAGACTCGCATCTATCTGCTTCATATAGGTCATGAGGATTAGTTGGTAAGGAGGTGCAGCTCGGAAAAAAAGCCTTATCTCGATGCTTGGCAATAAAACGTGTTAAAAGCGCAAATTTTCGGGTTACACGGTGCGATCTGACTCCATTTTGCGTTCCACCTGATAAGTCAAGGACCTGCATGAGGACGGAGGTGGGAGTTTTTGAAATTTTTTGTATTGAAAATTATCTTAAAATGTCTTATAAAGTATATTCAAATTGAAGAATTCAAAATTTCCGAATAACTCGATCAGGCTTTAATTATATTTCGCTTTAATTTCAAGAATTTAGAGTGAAATTACAATTTTAGAGTGAACTTCATAGTAGTGAAGTAAGAATTTAAATTTCCTGTGAATTTTAAACTTTTCATCTCGAAGTTTTGAAAGCGAATAAACCTACGGACGAACACTTTTGACTTTCAAATTTTATGAAATTTTAGCACTTTAAAATTAAAACTGTGTAAAATGCACTACATAATTGAGAATCAAGAAAACGCAACACAAATAAGGAAATTTTAAGAGAGAAATAACAGATAAAGAAAATTTTCGGTACCCAGCAAACATTGCTCTTATTTTTAATATTGGCTTTTGTTTTTTTGCATTTTTCTCACGTAAATATACACCATTTTACACACACACATATTATTACATACATACATACATTTTTTTGTGTTACTTATTTATAGTAAATTGTACGTGGTTTCAAGAATAATATTTTGGGTATAATTTTTAAGTTTTTCAACAAAAATTGTTATGCATAAGGAATGAAATAGCCAAGTAAAAATGAATTAAGAAAAAAAAACAGAACCAAAAATTTAAAGGAAGCAAAGATTAACTTTTCTTCCTTATTTAACTTTATTATGATTGTATACGTATAGGAAAAATTAAAAAAGAAAAAAAACAGACATAAAAACTGCAAGATACTTGGTTGAATTTTAAAACTAAAATAATTATTTTTTTATTTTTTATGTTTCTTATAGCATACAAAAGAAAAACAAAATAGAAAAAATAAATTAAATTCCTTATTTACTATAAAACTAGGTCATTCTATTGTATTTTTAAACAATATTCCTTCCTGATCTGGTTTAATTGTGACAAAAATAAACTGTAATGATTGTCAAACAACGACAACCTAACGACGAATAAAAAACTACAAAGGCTAACAAAAATAAGATTTTAAAAGTTTTTTGTACCAAAAAGGCTTGTGAATACTTAAACAAAAAAAAAAATTTTTTTTCAGTTTTTTAGTCCTTGAGAATTCATAAGGCGCCAATATAATTTTTGCAACCAAAAATTTTTCCAATAATATTGCAATTTAAAAAAATATTTTTTTTTTTTCTATTCCGAAACTCTTAACGTTTTATTATTGAGATTTTTTGACTTCAAAGAAAAGAATAAAACGAAATTTTATTTCTGAATTAATTTTAAAATGAAAACAAATAAAATTCGCAAGGACATTGCATTTCTAATAAAAAATTTTCAAAATTTGTAAGAAGTTTTAAAACATTAAATAAATTTTAAAAAATTTTTAATTTTATTAGAAGGCTAAAGCTGTTTCATCTAAGGCTATAAAATAAACAGCAATTGGTTTTATGCGTATAAACAATATTTCCCGCAGACTGATTCCCACAACACAAAAATACTCTGTAAATTTAATGAAATTAAAAATGAAGACTAGTTATCTTTGCATTATTAAAGTTACAAACTACTTATGAATTAATATTATCAAGTACAATTAAAAAAACTATATTCATTTCAATATTATGTACGTTTTTAAAATTAAATAATTACAATTCTCTAGTTATTTATAATTATGTGACAACACATACATTTGTTCATATTCTGTATATTTTAAAACTCTTATAAATTCATCATTCATTATACAAAATTAAATTGTTTAAAATATCTATGATTTTCTAGTTAGATAATATATAATATCTATTCTATTTACCTATTGCGTGTATATCTATTAAATCAACCATTCAATTTCAACATCATTCATTATTCATGATTAAATTCCATTTACAAAAAAAAACAAAAAACAAAAAAAAAATTCTGCAAATCACTATCATTACTACACAACTAATTTACTTTAATATTTAATTAATTTTATACCAGAAATATACATTATGTACATTATGGATGTATTCCATACATACCAACCCTCTTCAATACATATATTTTTACCAAAAGTAGCTCAGCGACGTGACTAAACAAAATATAAGTTAATTGGCAAAAAAGAAAAAAATTTTAGGAGCACAATTTGTTATAGGTTAAACTTTTGCTTTTGTTTTCCTTATGATAAATTTTTGTAAAAAAAATAATCTTGTAAGGTGATAGTGAAAATTAGAGGTAGATGGATAGAGGACGTTACCAACAAAATTTAAAATTATTGCAATCAAACAGAATTTTTTTAAAATTTGGTATTTAGTTGCCTTAAATTTATTAATTTTTTGAACAATTTTTGAAATTTGAGAAAAAAAAATAACTTAACCCGGTATGCTCGACTATGGTATGATAGACCCAAACAAAATTCAATTTGTAAGCAATTTGAGAAATATATGTAAATTTCTTTTTTCTTATCTTTTCGCAAAAATAAACAAAATATAACCTTAAAGTCGTTCTCAAGCCTTGGAGACCCAGTATGAGTAATGTGTAAGAGATTTGAATTTTATTTTTTTGTTTATTGAAAACTTATAAAGAAAGATAAAAAATTTTTTGTACCAAATTTTTTTTTTGTCGTTTGTTGAAGAAAAACGATATGAGAATTTGTTCTCGTGCAAATTATCGACCACTTAAAATTTACACAGAACACCTATTTGCTTTGATAAATTATAAAATAAAATATTGGTTTTGCGTAAGAATTCGATTGATATTGCAGGCTGGAGTTAATTTTTTTTTTGAGAAACCTATTTGTATTTTTAATTGAGAGAATTTTGAGAATTTTAATTTTTGTATTTTGAGAATCTTTGTATTTTTAATTGTTGTTAAAAAAATTGAATTGCTTATGTTTTATAATATTATGTATTTTTGAAGACTTATATAATAAAAATAAAAAGAATCTTAAATTAACACAAAACTATTTTTATTTTTTTTTTAATTTTTACAATGTGATATACATTGGGGTCTGGTAGACCACAGTGTAAGTAAATTGTTTCACAAAAAAACAGTTATCGTAGACGGTTAAAATAAATCTAAATATACACTTTATGCACACAATTAAAAAATATACATATATTTTGTTTTGATAATAATTTTAACATAATATATGTATGTAACGTATTTAGATATAAAATAATTTGGCATTCGAGAAAACCACAAAATTATTATGTATAATTACTTTTATTTATAATATTAAAGGGACTCTTTAACACAAGCTTCGTTTCGTAATATCTTTTATATTTACAATATTAGAACATAAAATAAATACATCGATATTATATACAAATATACATTTAAATTTCATACAATATTATTTGTGTAGAAGAACATTTTAATTAGAGCTCCCACGAAGTTGATTGTATAAATTTCTATGAATAGTAAAAATGTCTAGATGAATAAAAATAAAATCGGGGGAACAAAAAAATATCAGAAAAATAAAAAATGTATACGTACTCGTAATAACAACTAATTTCAATGGTACAAAACTCTATATACAAGTAAAAGAGTACCGTTATAACGTCATTTCAAAGTGGAACAAAAGAAAATAAAAAAATATATATATTTACAATAATATAATATATATATACGTATATACTGTTATTTTTTTTTAAATAAACTATCAAATACAGTTAGTTTACTTTTTGTGTGTTTGTTTTTGATTTCCACTGCATAAACTCATTAAGTAAATTCAATACTATAACTAGCTAGTTAAAAAAAAAATAGAGAACTTTTGGCATAGGATTCACTAAGTATTAGTATATACTAATACATACATACATACATATGAAAATACAATATTATTTTAGTATTTCGGTATTTCTATTTTATTTTTTTATATAAATGAATTTCATATTATACACATTATATTAATATTAAACAGAGTGATTAAAAATCAGTGATTTAATCATCTGTACGGATAATTAAGTTTTTTTTTATTAAGTACAAAGCTTTCTAATATTCAAAATTCTTCAGGAAATCGAGCTCATTTTAATGAATAGTAAAACTTGTTCGTCCAAAAGATGAGATATATAGTTAAACTATAGAATTGAGCAAACTACCAAGTGATAGAAATTCTTAATAAATTTCAACCAAGCTCTCATACCTATTATAATTTTATTGGTTATATTCATGATTTTCATATTACTTGTTGAAAAAAATATTTAAATTCACAAACTATGTTGTACTTATGCATAGTACACGGATATTAGGTACAAGAGAACTGCACTTATAAATAGTAGGAGTAGAAATATAACTTCATTAGTAAATCATATCTACTCTCTTATAAATATATCCTCTTATTATACATGCTCAACTGCATTATGACTGAAGCGAGAAATATACATTGTAATGAGGGTAATTAATTTGATCTAACTAAATGTAAAATTAAATTTAAAAATAAAAATTTATGATTAATTACACCCTGTATTATTTACTAATATAATAATATTACACTACAGATACATTTACATTTTCATATAATATTATATATAGTAAAGGATTATGAATCCTTTAGTAACTTTCTCTTAAAAACTTTTAGCAAATTTTTATTGTATATTCAAAAATGTATGATATAATCAAAAATTTTAAGTTGGCCATATAAGTAAAAACTCCTATTATACATAGTATTCCTATTCTATATCCAAAAAATAAAAACTACCATTATATATAATAAGCTTAGATGACTGTATTCATACAAGTTTTATATGAAGTAGTACTTTAAAATATTTAAAAAAAATGCAAAAAAATTACCATTTTATATTATCAAAACCACTATAATATAAGTATGTATATATTAAGCCTATTAAGATTCATTAGTATAGTAGTAAATGTATGACCATTTAGATATTATATAACTGGTATAATATATACACAAATATTATATACGGATAACCTGTACCTATATAAGTGAAAATACCACTATAAGTTTATATTTCCACACATATGCTAATAAAAAAAAAACAAAATGGACATCAAAAAATTTAGGTTGATTTTACGCGATTAGCGAAAAATTGGAACGGAATTTTTATGATGTTGTACATTTTCTACTTGTTTTTTTTTTCCACTTTGTTACGGTTATATTTTGTTAATGTAACGGTAGAACACCAAGTAATCAAAAATGTATGATAAAATTAAAAAAAAATAAAACACAAAAAACGAGGTTTCCATGCAGCTACTTTAGTTTGGTTTTTTCCCTTTGATACCTTAAACTATAATATAGTTTACCATAATCATCATCATCGCCATCATTATCCTTGTTAAAATAATAGGATAACATTGTATTTAATTTTTTGTTTTCTTTTTATTTTTCAGTTTAATTATTATTTTTAATTTCAAGGTAATTATTATGTTTTCTTTTTTAATTAAAATTTCAACACTAAAATATTATAATAAATGTTGATTTGAAATCAAAAAATTTTTTAGGTAAATATCAGCTACTCACTGGAATTATTAATTCATTAAGTTACAGAATGTGACATAAACGTGGTAAAAGAACAAGTCCTTATTAATTTAACTCTAACTATATTTACCTTTACTGATTGAACAAAAACGAAAAGTGATTTAATTGTGGACAAGTTTTATTAGACAATATTCACAACATTATTCAAAAATATAAAATTTCATACACAATATTATTTTACAGGAAAAGCACAGAAGCGTTTAAGAAATATTTGAGGAGTCATAACTCACGGAATCGTATAAGCGGCACGGAATCGATCCTTACTATGTATTTATATTTACTTATATTTACTTTTTTATTTGGTTCAATGTCCGCAATCAATATCCGTTCAATATTTTTGCATATTTATTGCAATTAGAAATGAAATACACCCTGAAGCAATTACTATTGTTTTACTATAATTATTTTTTGAGATCAATAGAACAGGCATTGACCGGTTGATAACCCAATTTTGCAACTGTTGAATTCCTAACCAAGTGCTTGCTTTAACTTCTAGTGGTGACTGTTGATAATTGACTCACGAAAAACCGTTGAGGAGTTAGGCTAAAATTGCAAGTGCTTATATAATTTTGAAACAAGACTAGCAATCTATTCCAGGATGTTAAACTAGATATAGCACAAAGAAACAATAACGCCTTGAATAATTAAAATTGAGAAACGAAATTTTATATTCAAAAAACCAAACAATAGAAATTTAATTTAACTCATAATAAGTTTATAGAATTTTAAAACATAATTTTGTACTTAATTTCCACTACTTTATTTTAATAAAACTCTGAACAATATTTTATATTAATCTTAGTTTATTTCAATAAATTTATACAATAATTTTTATAGTTTCTTAATATGTATGTCTGGTATATAATCGAACAATGCCACAATACATAAGGTATTCATTGAAAGCATCAACCTAAATTTTTTTATTTAAGGTCTTGTCCAAATAACAAAAAAATGCTATTATATTCGATTCAAAAAAAAAATAAAAACTTATTCAATTTTTTAATATTATAAAATCCTGTACCTTATTTAAAATCCATTTAATGAAACCTCCTTATTCATTTTATTTAATTTTTTTTTTATGAATACTCAAAGATGTATGTATGTATGCTGTTTTATATACTAATGCCACATTATTGCTTAAATAATCATATATATATATACATATACATATATAATAATTCATCAACATAATTTATGATTCAAAGTTTAGAAAAAAATTTGATATTATTATGACAGTATAAGTCAGTGTTTCTCAAAAATATTATTTAGATTTCACTTATGATTTATGAATAAAGGACAATGACCAAATTCTAATATAAGAAATAATAAATTTAATGAAACCTGTTAATGTAAATTCAAAAAAATACGAAAATTAATATTTTTTCGAAAAACGACGTATTAGTCCCTTTATTATTTTGTTCTCTTCCACTAACAATTTGAATATTTGTTTTACGGCAGCATATTAATCTACCGTCAAGTACTCTTAAGCTATCGTAAACTAAAAATAAATTTTGTGTTAAGAAAATATTTGGAAAACTCTACTTTAAATCTTATCTATAAATAATATGGGGACCTTAAAACTGTCTATTTAATTTAAATTTATTAAAAAATTACTATTATATTAAATATTATGTACATAATATTTTAATAATATTATGTGCTTGTAATATCATCCGAAAACTATATTTATATTTTATCATACAAAATATAATAGGCATATTATGAAAATTTCCTTTTAAATTATAAATTCTAAGAAAATAAATAAATTCAATCAAGAATAAAAAAAAAATCATAATTTTATGTCAAGGCTCTCTATAATACAATAATAATAATAGAGATCCGTAAACTAAAGATATAATAATGTATACATATACTTAGTACAAATACAATATACACTATGTGTAACACAATCTTATACGACATACAAAAAATTTACATGTTAAAATCTTTTTAAAATACACAATAGCTCATTATCAATTTGAAGAGACAGTTTATACTTTTTAAAATGCAAATTTAGAGCGATTATAATATTATTTTTCTCATTTTAAATTTGACTTTTTCTTTACTTTTTTCTTTTCTCTCATATCCTTGCGTTGCATTTTCTACCCCCCATACCACATTATTTCTCTTCGTTCTTCCTTATTTCATTTTTTTAATTTTATCATTTTTAAATTTAATGCCTATACGTAAGGTATTAAACTCATATAATGCACGTACAAATATTGTATGTGTAAAATGTGTATAGGAAAAAAAATAAGTAGGATATTAGAAGAAAAAGAAAAAGATAATAAAAATGAGAATTTTTTTTTCTCCTTTTCTTGAATTGAAATTTTTTCTTTAAGTACGAATTTCATTAACCAACATTTTTTTCTTCTTTTCTCATCATTATGGTATTCTTTTTATTATGTGCTAGAAACTAATGATGACACCATTTTAATAAATTACTATTATAAAATTAAAAAAAAAAAAAAAGAGAAATATAAAAATGAGTGTAGAAAGAGAAGAAATATAAAGGAAACAAATTCTATGTGACTTGAAAGGACTCGACTTTGAATTTACATATTATGCATGAATATGAATATGAATAAAAAAATTGAATTACTAAAAAAAAAGAATGTGAGGCTAAATTTTTCTTTTTTGTTGGCTTAATCAAGATATACAAAAACTATGATCGTATAAAAATTTTCTGTTAAAATTTGCCGAAAATGGAAGTCGAATTGTGTAAGCAAGAAAGTATTGAAATGTTTTATTTCTGAGGTTAAGGAAATTATTCTTACAAAAAATTTGTCGAAAATTAAATTAAAATCCGATGAATCCGAAAAGGGGTTAATTAAGAGATTTTGTTAAAATTTATTTTGCACCAATAGCAATTTTTTGAAATTCAAGAAAAATCTATAAGATTTTGGAATTTTAATATTGCAAAATTTGTACAATTGTGTATTGGCCGTAATGGCAATTCCGAAAAAAAAAAATATTTTTTAAAATTTGATATAAAATTTTGTTTTGAAATTTCGGAAACACGATCAGAAATTTTCACAATTCTTCCTTAAACAAATATATTTTTCTTTCTTTAAAATACAAAAAAAAACTTTGAGTTCGGTGTTTAATTTAAAATTTTTGAGATGAGCCGGTTGCTCAGTCCACCCATTGAAAATTTTGCACATATAAAGATATTTCAAAAAATTTCCACTTCAGCTTTATAAGCTTTAATTCTACAAAACATATATAGCATGCTTAATTATAACATAATATAATATTATACTCATTTATTATGTAATATATATATATTTCATTACATTCATTTGTAATTTTATATAATTTATTATATTATATAATTACATTATAAGAAAAAAGATACACTTCGCTTGTTATTATTAAAATATAAACAAATGGGAAATTTTTGAATAATTATTACTTTTCACACATTAATTTAAATTTATTTAATACATACATAATATATATATATTTATGTAAGTATATTTTATTCCCTTTAAGTATACTTCACTTAAATATATACATGCATATTATAATTTAAATCAAAAGAATTTGTTATTTTAAAGGGTTTAAGTCCTTGGTTGTTTTTGGCTTAAAATTTTCATTTGGCAAGACGTATTAGAATAAAATAATTTAATGTATCAAAATATTTGTATATATATTTTGCATATTATATACATATCACATATATAAACACAATCATTTTAGTTTTAAATTTTTTTACATTCAGTTGGAATTGCTCCAGAAATTATTTCGTATTATTGTTGTCGAGAATTTTTATATTATTCAAAAACAAAAATAAAATTAAATAAAGTAACAACTTTAAATAAGAAGAATATAGTTCAGGACACTTTATATTCTATATTCTGTTATACATACATATATTAAGTATATTTATGAAAATTTTATTTTTTTAAATGTGTAAAACTAATATTATTAAAATGAAAACTTTTATTTTTATAAAAAAAAAAAATATTAATATTTATATAGAACAAGGGCGTCTAAGACTAAACTTACCTACATGTAATGGAAATGTTATGTACATTGAATATTTAAAAATAAGAAAGTGAACATAACAAAAACACATATATAAAATTGTTTAAAATACATTTTATATTGAAATAAAAATATAAGCAGGAATTGAAAAATATCAATAAGTTTATATGTACATATTTTAATCGGTACAGCGTATTGTTGACTTATGAGATGGTATACTTAGTAGTTGACTATTTCCAATAATAAAAATCTAAAATCGTTTAAAGTTTAAAATAAAACAAGAATAGGTATGGAGTTAAATTTGTCAACTTTTTGATACCCGTACCAATGACGACACAATGAAAAGCCTAAATAATATTCTTGTTCTCGCGAAATATGTTTGACAATGAGATAACGCCAAATAAACGCCAAATAATTACAACTATCGTAAGCACTCATGATATCCAAACAGTTTTTTTTCACAAATAGTGACCATATTACCATATTTCTATATACAAAATTTCAGTCCCAAAAATATATGTGCTTGTGCGAAATTTTGATATTATAGTTTCAATAATTTTTTGAGATCTAGCGCGGTTTTAAAGTGTTAACGCGTGATTCGATCACATAAATAGGGTATTCCGGTATTCACTATTATAAATAATTTGTGAAAATTTAGTGAACTTAGCTCATTTAACTTTTGAGTTATGATTGAGAAGGACGGACACACATGATTAAATCGACTCAGAATTTGCCGCTGATTAACATATACTTATATCTATATCTCAGGTCATTATTTCTTCGAACATGCATTCGTACTCGTATAATAATGAGGAAAAGTGAAAAAGCCTCAAAATTTGTATTTAGTTTCTCTTCAAATATAACATAATTTAATTAATTTATAATTGATTATTTTTAATATAAGAATAATAAGAATAATTATAAAATCTTTTAATGTGAAGGACTTTATGATAATGAACAAGAATATATCCGGAAATATAATTGCAAAAGTAAGCATTCATTTGCTCAAATATTTACCAAAAATCTATAATATTATTTAACAAATTCTACTAAGTAAAATGAGTGGATTTTTCTATGAGTAAATTCATTAAAAAGTATATTTCTGAACTTTTATAATAATATATTGTTGAAGAAAAGAATATTTATAACAAAGCTATGAAGAACATTAAATATCATCTAGAAATTATGTCCTTGGTTTCAATTCAAAATTAAAAAGTAAAAAAAAAAAGGAAAACTAAACTAAACCTTGAGAAAATCATACTGTAAACTAAGAGTAAGAGTATACACATGTAGAAAGATTTGATTATGTATATATACCTGTATTTGTATGTATGAATTAATATTTAAGTATATACATATGTATATATATGTATACAAAATAATGTTCGTAATAATATTGAACTTTTAATTTTCATGCATATAGTAACTATACGGTATCTATAGCATTAGAATTCATTGATCCTCATTTTCAATACGATACTATAAAATTATGTGTTATAATATTGTTATACAATATTTTTATATATATATATATAAAAATGTTGATTTACTGATGTGTTATTTTAAACAATTTTAATGAATCTAGGTCAAGAAATATTGTTATTTATATAAAAGTTTGTTAAAATAATTTTTTATACTCAATAATGTATAGAATTTTTTTTCTTGTTTTCTTCTATTTCTCTCATATTTTTCTAAGTACATATTCACTTTCTTTTAAGTATTTAAGTGCAAACTTCATAAAAGGATATTTTGATCTTGTATAATATGCTCTAGATAATTTTATTATCTTAAATTTTATAATTATATAATAAAATTATACTTAAAAGAAATTAAAGAAATAAAATTCATAATTATTATTTTTATAATAACACTGCAAAATACACTGAAATTTTTTATATAGAATGTAGCCTTTATAGGTGCATATGCCCTTATAAGAACAACGTTATTTTCTCATTCGTATCTATAAAATTAAATGGATAAAACTTTTATTTTAAAACCAAATTTTTAATTATGGAAACCTAATTTTAAACATAAGCTAGGCTAGTTTTATCTTCAGTGAAAATTTTAACCAAATTGTATGAATTATTTTGTCTGATAGCCGAATTAACGGTAAAATTTTGATAAAGAGGGAACTGATATTCGCCTGGGAAGATATACATAGGTTTCTAAGACTTTCAAAATTAGTTAATTAAAAGCCAAGATTAGAAATAAATTATAGGAAAAGACGTTTTGTCTATCGTCTGTAATAATACTTTACATTACTTAATGTCTTGAGACATAAGTTCTTCAAAAAATATCAAAATATTCAAATGGTATAAAAGGCTGAGAATTAAAAATATAAAATTTTTTTCAATAAATTCGAGCTATTCCTAATAATATCGAAAATTATAGAGCAAAATAATAATTATTAAATTTATTAGAAGTCTTGTGTAAAGTTTATTTTCGAGTTTACTATTTTTAATTTGCCAGAATTTAACTTCATTTTATTTAAGTTTCAATTCTATCCAAAATTAAATTTTGCACATAGTCTGTTTTCTGCAATATAGGCACCCATTTCCTTTTGTTACAAAAATTTAAATTATATTTTAAAATTTATATACACAATCACATACACATAAATGTACAACTAAAGCCAAAATGTTAAAGTATAACTATAATAATGTATACACCTTCGCCTTTTTTGTGAATTTGTTTTTTTCTTTAACATTTCCAAATTTTCTCACCAAAAAAAATAATCGTGAATGTGAGAAAAATGTTTATATTCATTATAATATAGAAATGTATGTGGAGTTATTACAAAACTTTGATTATATATAGAGTAAAAATGTTGAAAAAAAAAATTACTTTACAACTCCAAATTTTAATTATTATAATAACATGCAAAAACGAAAATTGCATGATTTCTCACCTAAATATCAAGTGAATAGTTTCAACAGCAAAAAAATATTAGAGAAAGATATGTACAAAAAACTATTGCAAAAATCGTTGATTTTGATCATTCCAGGATAAGAATTTCCAAAAAGTATATTTTAAATTTATTTCGGCTTACCCCTGATATCACTAATTATAAAATACAAAAATTGAAATTAAGGTTGCAAAGTTGGTATATCGAATAACGCAGATAACATTATTATGGGTTAAATGAAAATTTAACGCTCAAGAAGGGCAAAGAGTAATTATATAAAAATAATTCTTATTATATGAAATAGCAACTCATGTGAGGATCAGCATTTCTTTTTCGTAAATATTACAAATGTAATCAGACATTAAGAATTCCAATCACCTAATGCAAATTGTAACCACAACAGTGCAGAAATAAAATTTCAAATAAAATTTTTTCTTTTGTGCTGTTAGTATGAGAAAATAAATAATTATATAGTGTATGCGAAAAACAAAAAAAATACTTAATCACGATTCAGGTACACGTAATGCTGCAAGTGGTTCTTAAACAATATAATTTGGAATATATTGCCGCGTTTAAGAGAATTTTATTAATTGAAATATTTGAGTTCAAGCTACTATTTGATTAAAAATTCAATAAACTTTGAATACGTTTTGAACTGAAACTAAATTTATATGAGATGATTCAGTAATTATAGTGTCATACATATACCATAATTTAGGGAATCAAAATCAGTAATATTTTTGTTCAAAAATAGATGTGAAATCTCAATGGTTTCTGAGGTACAGGAATTTTTTTAACAAATTTTCACGATATTTCTACTCTTCCAATTTTTTTTTACTTATAACTTTACTTCTGAAAAAGATACAAACAAACAATTTTTTAAAGAGCTAGTACACGGCTTAAAAGAGCACGATATAACTTTGCATTTTCTATATACTTTCAGAATACCAAGCACTTTAATGTTTATAGCAATTATTGTACTATGCAAAAATGAAGTAATTCTCTGTAACTGAAATCCCCATTACATTTTCTTTTTAATTTCACTAATAAAATTAGCACTAAGTTCAAAATTTATTAAAATAGAAATTCTTGTAAAAAGTTTGAAAATCTCATTTGATATAAAAATAATTATTTAAATTTTTTGTAATTTGTAATGAAGCATAAATATTGCATATACGAGTATAGTGTAGTGTAAAACAGCTTGTTTCTTTTCTTTAACATTTTTTTGCCATTTTTCTTACAATTTTTTATTTTCCTTTTATCTTATTCACGTGTAAGTCTTAAATGTTAAAATAATCTGTTACAATGATTATCTATAAACTTTTGTTATTTTTTTTTTCTAAGTGTTAAAATGAAGGTGAATATGTTAGAATACTTAATTTTATTTGATATTTTCAATTTCGACTTCAATTCGTGTTATGTCACATATATACAAGCAATATTACACATTATATACAAAATAGGAACGTAAAACAACTTGCACACGCCTATTATACTCTAATTGTATTTTCATGTTTCGAAACTTTTTTCCTGTTCCCTATTTTTTTTTTTATCTGTCAATTTCATTCTACTTTTTTTTCTGTCTTATGTTTCTAATGAATATCACAAAAACTTTTTAGTTTCACAAAATTTTTTCACATTTTTTTTTTGTTTTTTGAATAAAAATAAGAAATAACTTTGGTTCTTTATTCACCTCAATAGAATTTCGCCGCTCACTTGCAAAATTCTCCCCTTAATTCGACTTTTATTATATGTGTTTGTGTGTATATTCCTTTAATTATATATGTATATGCAAATAAAAATAGTATTGATGGTAAATGTTTTGTAACATTACATTCTTTTAATGAAAAAAGTATTTTGGTGAAAATTCCATTTTTGGAACCTTTTTTTTAAGAAACTATGTTATTTTGTATCCCAAATTCTTTTAAAAAGTTCATTAAAAAATAGTTGTTGCTTTTTGGCACAAAATTTTTACTTAATTTTTATCAAAAATGTTTTCTTATAAATTTGTTTTAATTTTTTTTTTCATTAAAAACTCAAAACTTAAGTAGCACAAAAATAATTTTTTTCTCTTTTAAAAAATTCTTTATTTTAAGTCATACGCTTAAATATTATTCTTCGCTTAAAATAGAACATCAAAAAATTGGAAAAGATGAATGAAAATTCAAATTTTGTATTACCATAATAGTTTTGTTTTATTTTAAAAAATGCGACGCATTCAATTCTTGAACAGCCATTAATAAAATATCAAGGTAACAGCCGTTAATATAATAAGCATCTTAAACTTTTCGAAATTGAAAAATTAAAATTTTTAATAAAAATTTGTTAATTATTATAAATTATTGTCTACCCCTAATTAAATATTATAAGAATATTTTTATAATGCAGAATTTAATTAAGTAGTACACAATTTTCATACTATATATAATATTATACAGTAAATACATATTATATAGCATATATATATATACTAGCTTATTCTTATAGACTTGCATTTCTGGCATAAAAATATTATATTGCATCTTAATTTATAACATCAAAATTATTTTATTGCATAAAAATTTGAAGTGGCAGCAATATTCTTTATATTATTATTGAACTCATTTTTATTCTTTGATAAATTAAATTCATTTCTATAAAAATTTTAATTCATAAAAATATTGAAAAGGAATTATGTTTCCATATAATTTGTTGCTAACCGTCTTGTATCTACACAATGTTTTAAAACTAATTAAGTTACGAGAAATTTTATCATATTTTTTTACTCAAATTTCGAGAAATTTTGATCATAAGTTTTAATATACAATCCTTATGATGGTGTGATGGACAGTCCTTATGTGGTGTGATTGTATAAATATTTTTCAATTAATTACATAATTTAGATTTAATTAAGCTTATTTTCATTTAATTTCACTATTAGCTGATACTAACTTCAATTTTTGAGACACAATTAGTTAGAATCTTATAGGAATTGATAATCTACAAATTAAAAGTCATGTATATTGCTATAAAAAAGAACAAGAATTTCAGGAAATATGAAACACAATTAAAACCCTTACAATATAGGAATCTGTAAACTACACATTATTCAAGCAATATACTCGATAATAATTTATTTATTAATTCAGGAACATGTTATAATTCCAATATTGAGGAATGTTTAAAATATAATATTCATTGCTGTAATGTACAATTATTTAATTTCAAACTAAAAGTTCTCTTTTTGTTGCTGACAACATTTCTAATTTAAAATTCACCTACATTTTGTTCCACATGGGTGCATAATCATAACATGTAAACATTAAAAAAATAATAATATAAAAAACTTAAAAAATAAAAAACGAATTATTTGTAACAATGGTAACAGCTTTCCGAAGAGATTCTTGTTTTTTATCTATCCTATTCATTTTTCTAGGTTATTTAGATTTTTTTAATTTTCATATTTTCGAATTTTGTTGCTAACTTTCTGAAAACTGTGTTTGAATACAATAGTTCCAAATGAAAAATAAATGATAGAAACTTTAAAATAAAAATAATGTAGTGAAGAAAAAATTCCAAAAAAAAACGAAAAATTTAATAGTGAGAAATTAAAATTCAGTGTTGAAAACAGATTTAAATTTGGAAAACTTCTACTTTTTCGATATTTTACCAAATATTATCCTGCAAAAAGGAATAAAAATTCAAAATATATTCTATTATATGTATGTATATATATGTCAATATATATATACATGTGTGTAAGTGAATTTTTTGAAATTAAATTTTTTCACCTAACATTTTTCTCTTTTTTCTTTTTTTGTGGGTGAAAACAAAAATCCAATCCTATTTACATAATGTGTCAGTTGCAAAAAAAAAATTTATATTATAATTAAAATGTAAAATTCGAATAATATTCACACTTCCACATTTTATGTATGTATATAATAAACATATGTATGTATACATTATATGAATTGTACAATATCTTTAATATTTTATAAAAAAAAAATTTAATTGATAACAAAGATATAATTTGCTTTTGCATATATTTTTGAATTTCGGAAGAATCTAGGGCCTAGGCACTTACAATTCAAAATATTTTATGTGAAAAAAATTATGGAAACAATTTTTATCTAGGGAGACTTTTTCTTATATTTCAAGTTAATCTTAATCAACAAGATATTGTTATATAAGATTGGGTACCCCGTAGCTTTAGCAAATTTAAAATTTAAGACTTTATTATTAGATTAGATTTGGATTAGATTAGATTAGATTTAAGATTTTATTATTATTTTAAAGTAATTTTGAATTGAAATAGATTTTTATGGTAACAATCAATATTTTTTTTACTATTATTCAGAACAATTTAAACGATTATCATTTTTAGTTCAACAACAGTACATAAAAACATTTTCTCATACTTATGCCAAAAATATTCACATATAATTATTATTATGCTAATATAATGTATATGTAGGCATAAATTAAAATATTTAAAACATAACAAAGAAAATTATGCATATAATATACAATTAATTTTATAATTGAAAGTTAGAAAAACAGAAAAAGGAAACCAAATAGGGAAGGAAAGAGTAATTTTCATTTTTTTTAATAAATACAATTTTCTTTTGTTATTTTCAAAAAAAAAACAAAAGGATATCATAATTTAATAGAATCTAGACATAGTACTTATAAGAGTTATGAATTAGTTGCATAAATAATAAATAAAGAAAATATGTTGAGACAATAATTGTGGTTTTCATTCATTATGCATGCCTATATAATTATTATAAAGGAAATTAGTATAGACCACAAAAAGCAATTCGCGCTCAAAATCTAATTTAATTTTTTTTTTTGCCTTTTTAAAATTTTATTATTTTACTAAATTTATTCCTTATAATTTAATCATAACCTACTAATATTTAAGTAAATTTACCTTACAAGCAAAAATTTTGTGCAATAAGAATTTTATATACTTATAAGAATTTTATACAATGTATGTACTTTCAAAACGTTTGCTCATATATGGTGTGTAGTGGTTATATTAAATATATTATAATGTAATATTTTATATTAATTAACTTCAAAGGATATTTGAAAAACAGAAGAAGAAGAGAAGAAATACTTTTATTGCTAACTTGCCAAGCTAATTTAATTTCTCTATGTTCATTATGATTATTCTTTCATTATATAAATTATTAAAGAAAGTTTTATATTTTGTTTTTTCAAAAAAACTTCAAAGGATTTTTTCTTTTTAACAAAAATATACTTAGATACTCGCATTTCAAATGAAATGTGTGTACTTTATTATTTATATACGTATTATATATTTTTAGCATTCATTTATCCTAGATAATACGAAATTAAAATATATCGGTTTTACGCGAATTAATGGGTTAAGTACAAATTTTTAATAATATAAAAATTATATTTACTTCAAACTAGTTTAAATTAAAAATTTGAGCGAGCAAACGAACTTATTTTAATTTATAATTAAATTTATTTTAATAAAATATTACACATTTGTTTTTTTAAATTTCATAAAGATTTATGAATATGATTTTGTTGATGAGCTTATTTGCTGAAAGTTAAGACACTTAATTTAATATTCTAATTATGCACGTACTTATGCATATGCATACACATATAAATTCAAAATAAATATAGAAAAATAATAATTCTTTTAATTGTACCACACCTTCACATTTATAATTCAAGTCAAACATATTACTAATTCATCGAATACCAAATACAAATGAAAAGACTGAAATTCTATAAATGTTAATCTAAATAAGCAACTAAACTTTTATATTCTTTTGTATATTTTGTTAAAAATGTTTGCCCATCTCATGTTTTGGCTTAACCCATTAAGAAAAACTTTATTGGTAATCAAATATTCTTCTTCTTCAAAATATATATACATATACTTAGCTCTATTGATCTAATAGATCGCATAATATCAGAATAAATAAATTATAATTTTTCTTTATGCTTATGATTTCGAAATTTAATCCAATTATAAATGAGCCACTTGAGATAAATTTTGAAAAAATATAAAATAGCTATATTATTTTCGAGAAAAAAATATATTATGTTTACATATAAATGCACCACCACTATAGGATTTATTTAGTTTAGATTGGAAAACAAGAAAAAAACAATTGATATTTTGCATAGGTGAAAATTGCATATTTATAGGGGTCAGAAAAAAAATTTTTTAATAGCTATAGCTATCTAAAATTTGACGCTTGTTTTAATATTTTAATTATATTCATGTTTATTAAATAACTAGACAAAAACTTGTAATGGCATGATGACATTAAACATGAATTTCAATTACGAATAAAAAGATGAGAAAGCAAGTTGAATTAAAAATTATTTAAATTTTAAAATGTTAAAAACGAAATATTTAATTAATAATACCTTTAATTAAAATATGGTTTTGCTATTTTCATTTAGATGCTTTTCGAAAATATCTTACTTAATATATTCAATGATTTTAAATCATCTTTTAAAATGTATTCCATTCTATTGCAATATGTGATCGGTGAAATTAGAGCAAAACAAAAAATAGCTACAAATTAAATAAATTTTCTTTCATGAATTTTTTTTTTTAAAATATTATTATTGTGCTGTCAAAATAGAATATAAAAATTTATAAATTCGCCGAAAATATTTTATTTTATTTTTTTTAAATAAATGCAAAAGAAGTGAAGCCATTTAAGAAAAATACCCAATTTATTAAGTATTTAAACCAAGCAATAAAATTTATTTTAGAATTGTAATTTAATTACACTCATAATATATTTTATAGAATAAATATTTTATACTAAATGTTGTGTATATAGAATTATTGTGTTCTGGATAAAAGGCTTGCGTTTTGGACCAAGAAGTAAAATTGCAAATATATTATACTATAATGGTTCTAAGGATATTTAATGTGTACATTATTTAAATATAGAAGGTATGATTACAGGTATTATCGTTTTATGAATAAAATACGATTAGGTAAATATAATACGAGTACTATATACTATATATCATAAAAAAAAATTTCAAACAAATATCGGTACAAATTTAATATAGTGTTATACTATCAGTGAAATACACCATTAATTAAAAAGCTCTTTAATGAAAGTTTATGAACCCTAGCGCTAATAAAAACACGGTAATATAAAAGTTATTACAAATGAATATTCCGCAATAGTATGTAACATTATTTTAATACTTTTTGTACCACAACAGATTTTTATGTGGTTACTCTAATTTTCAATGATTGTATTAAATTTGTTATTAATCGTTAGTTATGTTAGGAGTAGCATGTGAACGTCGAGGCCTCTTAACTTAAAGGGAGAGAGTTTATTACTTTATAAAGGGAGAGAGAGAAAACAAAACCTCTCGAATTAGCCTCTGTGACAGCACTTTCGTTTCTTCCTTCACAAAAATATCATAAAGCAAAACTAATGGTTAATTAGCTTTGAAAGTTTATGACCATCGAAGTGCGTTTTAGGTAGAATTAAAGATACCAACTATTGATAGGTCTGACGACCAATTGGATCTATCTTTGTCTTTCTATGATTGTTAACACCTGATTCACAATTTATTCGATTCTAATCATATTTTTCGCTGTCAACCACCATTTTTCTAATAATGACACCAAATAATTTTTCATCAAATATTCAAATATTAAAGTAACTCCCTATAAATTGTATACTATACCAATATTTAGAACATGGTGAATAATAATCAGAGCAACGAAATTTAATGAGCAAAAAAAAAAATGTTGCAATGTGTTCTAGTTATCTTTATGCAAAATTAAATAAAATTAATTTAAATAAATTAAGTAAGATAAATGCAACTGTGTACATCTTTAGATTAAAATTAAAATTATGTGCATATGAAGATAGAACGTATAAATATAAATTTCTCCTCTTATAGTAAAATATTATATAGTAAAATAAGAATATACAATATTGTATGCATTCATATTTGTATAGTTATCGTGATGCACAGGTTCTAATATTGTTAAGGTGCAGGTAAATTATTAGATATAAAATATAATACCTTTAACTATATGTACGCAGAAGATTTTTTGATACTTCGAAAATAAAACTGAAAAAATTTTTCATTTAAAAAATTGTAAAGCAACACCGTATTACTTCTAGCTTTGTGTTTTGTGGCTTACTTTAATTTAGTATTCATTTTTGTTTTAAAAGATAGGAAGTAATTCCTTAAAATATGGTTTAGTAGCAAAAAAGATAGCACACACAAGATAGTGTGATTTTTGCGGAGAGTTTTTTTTTACTAGAAGAAAATTTTTTTTCCACTCTTACTTTTTGTTGAAAATATTTTTGACACATGTACAACATACAAAGATTTACAGAAAACTACGAAAAATGTCATCTAATGACGTACCTCAATTTTAAAGGAAAGGTAATCAGCATAATATTTTAGAAAATGAGAGAATGGAATTTTTATGCAAATGAAATTGATGCTACTAATCCATCTACTAGTTTTCCATAGAACAAAATATGTGCTACTTGTGTATGTTCTCCACTATTAACACGTCGAACTGAATCAGCTGCAAAAAACCAACTTGCCATTGGTTGTATCAATTTACTGTACAAAAACATGTAACAATTGAAATTTGCCTCTGATTTTTTTTAATTTTCAAAATATTCAAGTAATATTTTATATGTACTTTGTGTTTTCCAAATTTTATTTTCAAAATTCAGCACTTCATTTACAATTATTTGAAATCTTCAAATTCCAAAAAGATTAAGTGCAGAAAAACATAACTGATCGTTGCGGAATTTTTTCATTAATCCTTCAGAATATTAAAGTATAAAATATAAGCAAATTCTATATATAAAAAAAAATTTCAATAGAATTAACACTTTTTACCTTGCAAGTATTTTTACTTAAAAAAATATCTCCTTTTCTCTTATTCAAAAAATAAATACAAACACATAACACAGGCTTTTATCTCAAATCCTTATCTTTATCTTTGAAACAATGTGCTTTTCTATTTTTTTTTTTCATATTCTTGAGTGTGTCTGAATCTGAACATTCATATAATAATATAATGTGAGTGTTTCATATTATAGTGTCTTTGTACAATACAACCTAGTATGCATCAAGGTCGTAACTTTTCTATTAAAAATAATGAGAACAATATAAGAGAAAAAAAAAAAACTTTATTTTTTTCTGAAAGATAAAAACAAAAAAAAAAATTCACACGTTTACTGCTTCAAGGTATAACTTCTTATATAACGTTTATAACAAAACAACAACATAACAATTATAGATGGTTTATAACAGTAGTATATGGTACATACATTTATGAATTACAAAACACAATATACCTATACAATAATATAGTCTAGGAGTACAAGTAACATTCTGCAGTCATACAATAATATGTCTATACATTTTCATACTTTTTATTGTTCATTTTACGGTAAATGCTTATAAAAAAAATCTGAGTATATATTATGTACATATATATTTACCTACTTATATATAATATAAAAACCAAAGGATTATGGTTTTATACTGCAGACAAAAATTATGTCACATGACAGACTTTATCATTTTAACGTGCAAAATAAAAGAGATTTATTTAAAAGTCAGTATATTATTATTATAGTTAAAGTTTTTAAGAAAAATGACAGTAAAATTTAAAGTTAAAATATAATATTTTTAAATTACAAAAAAAATTTAATCTATAGGCAAAAAAAAACAACAATGTTGGTAGGTATTCTGGAAAATATTGCATTTTTATGATTAAAAATTTTTTATAACTTACTATATTGTTTTAAGTAGAATCTTTGTTTTACCAAGCATTTATTTGGGATTATATTCACATATGTAATATTGTGAATATGCACACAATGCCCCCCGAAACTTGCTAATTGTAAATATAAACAATGATATTCAAATTCAGATAGCTTTAACATGATAAACACACTGTTGATCTATAGGTGCAAATATAAGGATTTTTTTTCCTTACTCTTGGGAGCATTAGGCTTTTCCACTTTACTTTAAAGTCAAGCATCAGTTCTTACAGATCATAAAGTTATATTAGGCAGTGAAAACCATGCAGAAGATTTTTCTTTATATTAATTAATCAATTGATTATTTTGTTGGTACTCAATATTGATTATTACGGATATTAGGGCAATTATTTTTATATTAACATTTTATTATCAAACAGAGAATATTTGTATATTAAATTAATGTTCTATTAAAAATAATTTTCCAAAATCTTACTCCCTTTCCATAAATTTTTACAAAATACATAAATTCATTTAAATTGAAACGAGAAAATAACATAGGATTTTCTGATTATTTGTAATCTTCGAATTTTATTGTTTGAATATTAATTTACATTTAAGAAAATATCATAGTCCTTATATTCAAGCTTTATCCACACTAATAACTTTCACCCTCAAGCAATAAACTTCAAAAGTACAATCGAAAATCCCATATATTAAACAAACGGCAAAAATATTATACCCAAAATTGAAACTATAAATAATATTCGACTTAATATCTGCGGAATCCTAAGGATAAATTAAAAATTATGAGTACGTCTATATCTACATCATTCTATATAGCTATGTATATAGGTAAGTAAAGTATAAGGTATTAAAATAATATTATCCTTCCTGTTAGGTAAACATTATATTTAAAAATATATTATATACGAAATAAATTATTCAAAAAGATTTTCCCCATCAAAACATTTAGTTCATCGTTTAGAGATGAAAATTAAACAAATTACGCGAAATAAATGAACATTAAAATTGCAAGAAAAATTAAATAAGAAAAAAAAAACTGCACTGCATTTTAATAGCAAACACAATACCGTATGAATAATGCATAATAAAAAGTGTTAAGGATACATTAAGGAGTCCTTTTATATTTTATGATCCTGAAAATAAAGTTTTCGGAAATTAAGAAATCTCATTATATTATGTACGTAAAAATTTTAATTCAAAGAGAAAATGAGGTATGTTTGTTGTATAGAGTCTTATGTACGTTGTACTTAATTCATAACAATTTTTGAAAAAATAATTGTAACAAATAATGTGGAACAAGTACTCAAGTACGTATTCTTATTAAGATGAAAACAACATAGTCTAGGACAAAATTAACGAAGTTTCTAATTGAAACATCAAAAACTATTTAATGTAAAACAATTTTTAAATACCTGTTACGTCAGTAACTTATTATTCTTGTATATTAAGAAAATGCTTTGTTTTGAAGGAAGTCCTGTATGAAAGCAAATTGCATTCCTTTAGCAATATAGAAGTGGAGTATATAATTGCAACAGGGGAGCTAATATTAATTTAGCATTCATTCATGCTTCTATATGGAGTTAAGCAAATTTGAGAAGTTTGCGAAATCTTACCTGCTACGAATTCAATATATTTTTGAATTAGTAAGCCTTAAAATCATAAAATTTATTTTCCAATCTAACAAATTTTAAATAATAATGAAAATTTTTTAGTTGCAAGGTATTGCATTAATTTAAACTTGCGCATAGCATTTTAAAATAACGCAAATTCTTGTTACTTAATTAGTCCGCCTTACAAGTATAATATTCAAGAACATGCTAACAAACATATTAGTCTCTCATTTTTGGTTAAAATATCCTTAAACACCCACAATATTTTATACAGAACGTATTTGAAAACTTGTTTGAGAAAATATTTATTCGAGTTTTGTTAATGTACACAAACAGCATACCTATAATATGCAACTAAAATTCTCCAAAAACTAAATGAATAATAAATCTATTAAGGGAACAAATTTTCTGTTTTAGTGCTAGTGAGTTCTATTAGCAAAGAAAGAAGAACTTTAAGAGAAAAATTAATTTAATATTATTTCTATGTTGAAATTCACGTCTCATGAGAATTAAACAGCAAAATATTTTAATATTTTTGGAATTATTTTCGGAAAATTTTACTTTATGCATAATTTAATATTTCGTTGTTATGAAAAGCAATTCTTTCTCAATAAGGAAACAATTAAGGATATTGTATTAAATACTATTTAAATTCAGGAACTAAAAAAAAAATTTTTTAACATAATGTTTTCCCAACTTAATAATATTAAATTTTACAGTTCTTTCTTTGAGAAAAAAATAAAGCGAAAAGATGTACAAGGGAAGAAAGGGTAAAATCGTATTTTAAAGGCATTTGTTTTCTTCCTTTTTTTTTTGGAGAACGTTAATATAATGTTTAAGTAATTTGAAATATATTTACTGGCCTTTAAATTAAAAATCCACTCATCTTATGGTACGGCTAGTCATTTTTTTTCTTCTTTTGTCTGTTTTTTTTTTTTGATCCTTTACATTTCATTTTTTACCCGTTTTGGATTCGAACTTATCTGACTTTTTACTGGTTGGGAAAAATTGTTTTTTTCTTATTTTCATCTTATGAACCCTGATTGTGTTATGTAATTGTTAAAATAGTTGAAAATAAATACTGGAATAAAGAAATTAGTCTAATGTCTCACATACATGAGTACTTATATAAACGAATTTAAGGGAGCTTCTTGGGTTTAGTGGAACGAAGCCTTTTTTTTTGTTATTTTGTCTGTTGCAATTTGACGGCACAGTGTCTACCAATGGGTAATTTATATACCGTTTTCTATATCTTAATTTTCTGTTTTTTGAGTGAACAGTGTTTAAACAGTGAAATAAAAAATTTTTATTTCGTTTGTAATGTTTACCTTACTTTTTGTATTTTGTAGATATTTTAATTTAACTCTTTAATTATAAATACATATGAAAAAATCCGTGATTTCAGGTACTTTTTGAGATCTGATTATTTCAGATTTGAGGGAAGAAGAAAAAATTCCTAAGTAGTTTGATAAGAGATGAATTTATTGCCTGAATTACTCAGTTACATATTAATTTCTTTAACTGAACTCAGACTCAAGAAAGTGTTTTCTGCCCAATTCAAAAATATGAAAATGTTTTCAAATAAGCCTGAGAGCATTGTGGGTATATGTTCAAACTTTTTACACTAGTCAAGTAATGAATTAAATATCGTGTCATACTAAATTGAAAAATAGGACAAAATTGGATAGATTACATTTGGATCCAAAATCTATTATTTTTGTTTTCAACTTCAAACTTACTTCTAATTAGTAATGTGATATTACAAATGATAATATCGTAAATTTTAGATCCTGTAGCAGTACCTTATAAAGAACGGCTTTCTACAATACACCATATTTCATGAACATACACATATATATTATTTATATATATTATAATTCAATATCGAAATCTGAAATAGTTACTAAATTTAGAAAAGTACATTAGGTTACTACAAAACTATATAAAATAATATAGGTAGTTATGTACAGTATTGCATCAGATGCAACAAAAATAACAGTTATTTGAAAAAAAAAAATGGTTGATTCTGGTAGCATTAAATATGGCTTTTGGTTAACTTTTTGCTGTTGAATTTTCTTCTCTATTGGCTTTATCTTTAGTATATTACCAAAAACTTTTACAAAACAAAAAAAAAGAGTTGGTTTTCGGGTAATAATAGTGGTGGTAAATGACTAATAGAAAGACCAAAACTTATTTATATTGTTTGTGGTTGCCATTTTTTGGTGCGATTCAGATATTATATAAGTATATATATATATATATTTCATTTCGCAGACGAAAAAAAAAAAATTTATTAGAAATTAATTTTCCTTCAACTGAACTGTTTGAAAAATTTCTCGAAAAAGAAAAAAGAAAAACAAAAATACTAACGTTATAAATGTTCTATTTTCCTTAATTTATTTTAAGAATATTGTAAAAGGATTAATGAATGTAAAAGAAGAATGAAAAACAGAAAGTCTACACAAGAAAATCGAAAAAAAACATTTTGAGAAAAATATTTCAACAGTTTTTAAGAAGAGTAAAATTAGAAGCTAATTTGATTTTAATATGAAATTGTGGTTTGAGTTTAAATTTAAAAAGAAAATAAACTTTAATAATATTGTGTTCCATAATGTTAAATAATTTTTTTCTGCATTTTAATCTTTATTTAATTGTTAACTCTATATAATATTCTGTGTGAGCTATAATATCTACATATTTTTATATAAATCTATACTCATATAATATTTTTCAAACCATCTATAATTTCAAGATTTATTTTTAAAATCAATACCAACGTTTTAAATGCTTACGAAAAGCTAAATCTAATTTTCAAATATGCATATTTTTCCTTATTCGTGCTCGTATTCTTATATTATAACAATCATAATAATGTATACATCCTTGTGTATAAATATATTTTCCTATTTATATACAGGGTAATTCAGTAAAGAGTACAATATTATATACCATTGTGTAGGGCACCAAAAATTGGAAAAAAATTTTGTTTAAAGCTAATTGTGAAAACTTCGGTTTCCAAGATACAAGGATTTTAACGAAATTTGTACATGCCCAAGTTTTGTTGCTTATAATTTCCGTTCTGACAAAAATAAGGGCCTAAAACAAGCAGTTTTTAAAATGTCTAGTAAATGGCTTGAACTTAACATCTTACCTGATTTTGTGTTTTACGTCCTAAACAATGATGAAACAAAATATTGCACTTTTTACTGAATCACCCCGTATAGTAAAAACTGATAACTTTATTAATATTTTTATATGCATATTATTAAAATGGTAATTGTTCTAAATAGTTTTTAAAACTAAAATTGAAATTCCGCACACAAACGTGTACCGTTGCCAACACAATTTCATATTTCACATATTGAACATATAGATATAAACACAACACAAATTAAAAATTCGAATATATAAAAGCCGGGTATGTGAATAATATTATGTAGATCAAATGCATAAAATCTAATTATCAAATATTATAATCTTCTTTTTTCCAATTTTAAATTATATACAAAATATTAAAATATTACAGGGATAAAAATTCAGGATAATTTTTCTAAAATAATCTAAGTACATACATTAGATTACATCTAGTATTGGTTTGTAATAAAAACCAAAAACTCAGTTTTATAAAATATGGGTTAATAAAATTGATATTTTTATGTTCGAGTTTTTTTTTGTTCTGCTTTTTTTTTAAATTTTCCAATTTTTTCTGTTATCCTTGCATATTTATAACACATCTAATATCATTTGATTGGCTCTCATAAATATTTTGAAAGTAAATCAGGTTATTCAAACATCGGTTAGTCTGTATGTAAAAAAAAAAAAAACAAAAAACTACCGTATATGAAAATTAATTATATTATTGGTTACCACGATTTACTATATACTTTTTTATGATATTGTAATGGAAAAACATTGCAGAGGAAATTAATAATAACGATTTGACCACAAAAATTTCATAATTTCATTTAAATTATAAATATTATGTTTCAATTTTTGTAAATAAAAAAAAATCATTTATTTTATATTTATTTTTGTGAAATCAATTTTATGAAATTTAATTAGGAAATTACCAATTTTTAACCATTTTGATCAAAATAATAATTTTTGTATACCCTACATTAAAGAAGGGAAGTAACACAAGTTTAATGACTACGAAGTGAATTGTTTTTTGAAATTGATTACAAATTATGATTTCATTCTCAGTATAGATCATATTTTAATTTTCCAGGACTGCGCAGAAATATTTCGAACTTTGTGTAGTATCTTTGTGTAGTATCAAATGAGTTAAGAAAAAAATTTGGTAAAAAATTTCAAATTTTTTTACAAACTTTAAAAATACATAAAATTCTGAAAATATTTTTATTAACTATTTCTCAAAAATTTCATAACATTTTCGAAATTAAATTTTAAAAATTTCAATCAAAATTTTTGGTGAAAACTTTATGAAACTAATACAATTTTTTCACATGAACACTAAATTTACCTTATAGGGTACTCTCTAAACCAAAATCGACTAGAAAACGGGTAGTCATAACTAGATTGAGTCACTAGATTGGAGTCACTAGGACTCTAGTTGTCAATCTAGTTAGAAAAAAGTAACTAGATTCTAGTAAAATTTCTTTACTAGAGTTTCTAGTCATATCCTAGTTAGCTTTACTAGATAGTCTAGGTATTATTACTAGGAGAATTTTTTACTAGAATAACCATTGCCGTAGATGTTTATTCTAGTCAAAACAACTTGAAGAAACCAGTTCGTCAAACTAGAAAAAACTAGATTTGAGTACTAGAAATTTATCGTTACAACTAGTTGAAATATTGTGGCATAACTAGAATCTAGCGCGGTATTCAACTAGAATTTACAGCTCTTGCAACTGGGATTCGAGTGCATTCCTAGTATTTTTACTTTGGGTTATTACAGCTGCAAAGTAGTTCCTGAAAAAAAACTGATTTTTAGAAAAAAATTTCTACTATTTTATTGATAAAAATTTTATTTGATATATTATTTATTTATTCATAAAGATCCAAAATGAGGATATAAATCTAACATTGATTTCGAGGCCATAAACTGCATTCTTTGATCCCGAGTTCTGTCCGTAACTTCAAAAATCTTTTTTTATTTATTCATTTAGGTTCAAATTTTTGAAGGGTATCGATCTGTATCAAAATATAAAATGGAAAAAATTTATTAAAATTTTATCATGAAAATTTGGTGTGAACTTACATTAATTTTTTTTCTTTAAAATTCACTCCCATTGTGTGCTACTAGATTAACGGTTGTGAAAAATGTTTTTCTCGTTGAATAAACTAGGTAAACAGCTAAACTAACTAGAAAAATATTTGCAACAGATGAAAATCTAGTAACCAAGACTTGAAACCTAGCTGCTTAGTGTTAATTGTTGTTGTTTTAATATTTAGTTTATTTCACAACTTTCAATAAAACTGTAAAAAGTGGCAATAAAATGTTGCTTTCTTTAGAAAATTAGAAAATAAATAGAAGATTAACTGACTTACCTTTGAATAAAGTTTCAGATTCTTTATTTACTCCATTTCTTATAAAAAATTGAAATAATTGATATCGTAATGGCATCCATTATATATCATAATATTTTTTTATTTATGATATTTTAAAATATCATAATATTTTTTTTCTAAAATTTATTATTTATAACACTATTTATAATATTTTTTTATTAATACACTAGAATAATTTTTTTTCACAACAAAAAATTTTTTTCACAAAAATGGCACAACTTAAATCAAATGATAATGTTATTACGACTGATCAATTATCAGAAATTTTATTAGAAAAAGAAAACGCGAAATGTTTTCTGTAACTGTAACAAAAAATTCTCTCTTTTTGAGAACTTAGAGAGAACTAAAAGAGAAGACAACTAGAATACAACAATTTGTATATTTTTATATTAAAAGTTCTACTGGAATTCTAGTTGAATTCTAGTAAAACTAAATTCTAGTTGAATTCTGGTGAAACTAAATTACCTGAATTTCCAGCTTTTCAACTACAATCTCAGGTATTATGAATGGATTAAAAAAATTTAACTAGATTTTCAGTTATTTCGTACTCTTTTTTTTCGCAATCTAGGTACAACAAGTGAAATACTAGCTATCGTAAATAAAATTCCTAGTAAAAAAAGCTTAACTAGGATTTAACACCGCATTCTAGTCGAATTTGGTTTAGAGAGTATGTTTTAAAAAACTCGTCTGTTACCCACAAATTAATTGCATACTTAGCTGTTCATTTCAATTTTTTTCAATTTTTATTTCATTTTCATTAAAATTAAATACTTTAAAATTAAATTAATAAAATTGTGTGATTCTAATTTATTCGGGAAATTGTGTTTTTTTAAAAAATTAATTGATTGAGACTATTAATTTGCACATTTTAATTATAAAATATATTCATATTAACTTGTTATATTATAACTATTAATTTTAAATATTTAATATAATAATAATTCAAATTTATTCATAAATTAACAAACATTATTAATAGCATTCCATTTTAATGAATCAAATCAATTATAATAATAAAATTAAAATTCCTAGTTGAGAATAATCAAAAATAATTTCAATATATTAGGAAGAAAACTTATACCTTAAGTAGGGAAATTTACAATTAATTATATCTTAATTATAGATTTAATATATCAAATATTTTTGGAATGCGCTTAGTTACTCGGATCTGTTCGTATTTGTAAATTTTCCTGAATTATTTCTTTGTATTGTATATAGGCATTCCAAAATATTTGGAAATATTGAAAATTTGTTTTTGCTCTAGCATCAATATTGAATGAACTCGAAATTATTAAGCAATATCCTAACCATATTTCAATTTTTAAAATATTAAAACTTTTCAATAAAAATATTTATAAAACAAAAATATAACAAAATTATGTAAAACTTATTTTACAATTTTTAATTGGATTTACATAAATAAATCTGACCAAAATGACTTTACCATAAAGTATAATTCACATAGCTAGGCTATATTTTTAATTTTTTATTGTTATATAATTTTGTTTGTTTGACTTGTTATTGTTTAAGTTATTATCTAGAGTCCTTTGCCCTTTTTTAAATGATTCCTTTTTTTTTTCTTCTCATTCATTATTTGCTCTTATGTCTGACCACTGTTTTTCCTTTTATATTGCCATTTACCATCTCTTTTGTTTTTACTGTACATACAATATTTATTTATTTCTCTTCTCGTCTTTTTTTTTTAAATTTTCTGTTTAATTATACAATTTTTTTATTTACTAAAGTGTCTGTCTTATGTTAACTTTCATAATTGCATATTTTAGTTGTATACAAACCATTAAACAAATTAAATTATATAAGTACATTTTTTACAAAAAAAGTTTACAGGGTTAACAAAATGAAATTGTGATCTATTTAAGTTTATTGGTTCATATTGGATTTTTGAAACGATAAACAAATGGTTAAAATAAATATTTTAAGGTGAAGTTGAAATTATTCAAATACTTAATTTTTTAGCAATAAAAAATTACTATTACCTTAATGAACTTAGAAAAATTAAACAATTTGGTTAGGTTGACGCGGTATTTAGACCCGTTGTGGTACTGACGGCTCTTTTCCTTTCCCCTCTATTAGAACCAGTCCGCGTCCCTCCGATAGCATTTACACTTGTTAAACCCATAGCCCTCTGAAAAAAATAGGGCTTCTGCCCGTAATTCGGCAGCACCGGACAAAAAGTATAATATGTCACTGTTTCTTCCTTCTCCTCGTCACAGCAGCTCCTACAGAGATCGTTTGCGGGACGTACCATCCTCCCGCATGATCGTCAATCGAACAGTGACCGATTAAAACCCCTATCACGACGCCAATATCATCCCATCGGAGAGATATTAGATGCCTCTTTAAAGATGTCTAGCGAGAAATTAAAAATTCAATAGTTTTCGGTGGTTTGCTTTGCAGATGTACAGAGATATAATATTCTTACTGAGTAATTCTATTACTAATACTAAGACTAAGTATACTATTAAGTTGTGATAGAATTTTACTTAAAATGATTCAGGTTATACCCTGAGATTCAAATTGCAGTAAAACCGCATTTAAACCTGATTAAGAGATGGATTTCTAAATTCAGCTGGAGCATAAGTTTTTGAATACAACTTAGAAACCGTATCAACATGTTGTGGAAATAAAGGCTAATTGACATAATTCTACCTTTTTGTTCAAATAATATACTTAAATCTCTTTTAGTATACTGACATATCTATAATATACCATATACCACAACAACTCTAATACAAATTTTTTTAGATTATACACTTGTTATTCAGACATCGGTACTCCTCCATTTTAAAATGTACACAAAATAATACCCAAAATAACTGTTCAATTTGATTTGATTAATATTTATTTCGTAAATCACCCACTCTTAATTTTTATAATATTTGATATTAAAAGTAAATGTCAAAATATTATTTAATTTATTTGTAATTCTTAATACGTCCCTTAAATTTACTATATTATTATTATATATTTAATATGTATATTTAAAAAGTATACGTACGCTAAGGGCGTACAATTATGCATCTTTTATAGTATACGCTTTTCTCTTCAATTTCATTATGAATAAGTATTTTATCTACGATTTCGATTAAACAACATAATTAAACTGATTATATACTCCTATGTTCTTATACTTTATACATAAATGTATGTATGTATAAGTAATGCGAAATAAATAATTTTTGTTTTTTACTTGTATATTATAATCAGAATATTTTTTTATTCATCATTAAAAAAATATTTTTTGCATGAAATTAACCTAAAAATTATCTGATTCATACGACGATATTTCAGGATATTATTCCTCCTTTAGCAAAAAAAAAAAATTATCAAACTATATCATGTACTGAGAGAAAGCAAAAATAGAAAAGGAAAGAGCAATAATGTTAAAACCGCTGCATTTCAATCTGTAACTTTAAAGTAAAAATGTGAACAACAAAAATCATTTTATATAATTAAATAAAAGTATAACAGAATTTCAAAGAAGTTAATTTCGTTATGGGAGTATAAAAGTTCAAAAATGAGTGAATTTTATTGTTTTTCTTTCTAGAATAAGGGAAAGTAAAAAAAAATGAATTGCAATATAGAAAAATCAAATAAATCTAGTGATGTCCATTAGAATTTTTCAATCAATTTTTAGGGAAAACGCCATTCAATAAAATTTTAAAAATTTCAAAAATTTTTTAAATTTATCAAGATAATTATTTGTTTGTCGATGATTTTCCATCAATCTATTTGAATTCTTTCAAGTTTCATAAAACATAAGAAATACTTAACTTAAATTAAATAAAAATTTTGCATTATTATATAACATAACAAAAATATATAATTATAAAACCGAATTTTTCAATTAAAACTAAGAATTTCAATTAAAACTAATAATCCAGAGAATGGCAGCAATAATATTACGCAAAAAAAAATTCTTATTTTTCTACTAAAAGCAATAGGGAATTTAATTCCTTGTTCTTTTTTGCTTGTTAACTTTTAAACTCCATTGCAATTTCAATTTTGTATTTATTTCCTCAAATCTACAATTACTTTAACGATATCTGAATTTTAAATTTCGATACCTAAATAATACTGCACAATGCTCAACTAAACCACTGCAACAATGTTAAAATTATGAATTGAAAATTAAGAGTTTTAAATAGGGCTATAACATAAGGATCCTTATATAATATAAGAATATATCATGGAAACTTTCTGATCATAGTTATCGAACGAAAATAATAAAGACCTCGCACATTTAATTATTTATACAATAATTAAACGTAAGGATACAAAAGGATTTTTATGTAAAAATGCCTTTTTATCTACATTTAATTTTAGTTTTTGAAATTTTTTTAATTTCACTTTTTCGTGTTATTTTTTTCTTTTTTGCATTCATCCTTTTTTTTTTAATAACTGAGTTGATGTCATCACAAAAGTATTGGTTTTTTTTACTACCTACTTAACTTTTTTCCTTATTTTAATTTTTTAATTTTTTTTACTCACATTTTATTGAATAAAGACCGTTACTCTACAAAACATACTCATTTTTGCTACCACAAAAGAAACACAATCAATACATTGACATTTTTTATTTTATATTTTTAATTTTTTTTAAATTCTGTTTTTTCTATATATAATAACAAAGTCAGTTGTTATACAAAAAGGCAACAACATCAAATTTTTACTGTACAACAATCTAGTTAAAAAAAAAAATAATGTTCACAATCACATTCTCTATATCTTAGCTATCTATCAGAAAAAGGACATAATAATTTGGCTCAGTTCCCATTGTGCCAGTAGATTTTTTTTTCTTTTGATTTTTTTTTGTAATTTTATTTTCTTTTCCATTTTTTTTGTTTTGAGTACAGTACAGTATTGCTAAAATCAAATTTGTCCTGATATTGGCAGATTTTATTCAACATACAAAACATAAGAATAAAAAAAAAAATAACCGGAAAAAAAAATGATATAAAAAAAGGAAAATAAAATGAGGAACAAAAGGACAATTTTTACATTTTACCGTTTTTATCCCTTTTTTTTATTTTTATGATTTTGTTGTTTGTAATATTGCTATTTTTTTGTTTTTATGATTTATAGTTTTTAATTTTAAACATGAAAATTTCATTCGCTCTCTTTTGAAAACAAAAAAAAAAAATAATTGTACACGTAGATAAAAATCCTTTTTATACACACACACACACGCCTATATACATTGGTAAAGAACAAATATATTTTACAATATTTATTCATTTTCAAAACACGATATTCATTTTAGATTATTATGTAGATGATTATACAGGATGGTTCATTTAACATTTTGGACCAATAGTTAGTAAAAACTTGATTTTGCCATGTGACCCTATCGCTTAGATTAAAATCACAACAAAAATCGCTATTGAAGGATTGTTATTTTAATTAAATTATAATTAAATTCCTAATTTATAATATTAAATACGTAGGTATAATCAATCAGTATTCAGAGAGCATTTAAAAATATAACAAACAGTTCTCAAACTTAAAAGTTTTGTTATGCTTTCGTGTAAAATTATTCAAACGCATTCTGGAATAAAAGTCAAGAAAATTACTTAGGTGATTGTTATCTATGATACCGCAACTTTGAATATTCTATTCCTTGTAATTAAAATTGCATACATTTAGGGGAACATATCTTTAGACCGTAAAATTTCTTATCACAAGTATATGAAAACCATAATTCAAAATTTCCTTTTGATTTAAATAATAATAATTACTCGTTAACATCCTGTTTCTACACATTATAACATTATACCAGTTTTTATACGTGTATACTAAAAATATACTCACATAATATAAAAATAAATTTTTAAATTAAAGTAATTTAAATTTACCATTTTCAGTATCGAAAAAAAAATTTTTTTCAAAAATATTTTAAATGGAAATTTTATATAAAATATGAAATATAAAAAAAATTTTTTTGAATATAACATTCAACATAACATAAGATATGACATTTTGGCATGCAACTGTTTTCGTTGTCATTTACTATATATGTATAATATGTTATATTGTACGCGTATGTAAATATACAGAATACAGTTGATTTATTAGTAGATATTAAATGGAAATAAAATGACAATAAAAATTATCAAACGAAAAAAAAAGCATCGAAATTTCAAAAATATAAAATATCATGTCAAATATTATATTATAAGATTATATCCCACAATCGTGAGGAATTATAAATGAAATTTATCACCACAATATTGTCATCATAATGTTATTTTTTAAAGAATTTGTCATTATATTTCATATTTTTAAATCATAATAATTTAGCATAATAATATATACAAATATAATATATATGTATGTGTAACTCTTTATGTATTTTAATATTGTACTTTAATATTATTAAACATTTTAAATTAATTATCAAAAAATAATAAAAATCCATACTGATTATATTGATAATAATTTTTATATTTTATTTCTTAATTAGTATAGAGTTTTATTAAATAGTATTTTTTTTTAAATATAGAATATTTTAATAGCTTAACTTTATTTCAACAAAAAAAAAAAAATTATTTATTATAATAACATGGAAAAATTTTATAAAATTAAATGATAAATTAAATGGTAATTAACTATTATTATGTAATAAAATTCAATAGCATTTAATAATTCGAAACCGTAGCTATACTTAGATTTAGTTGTTGAATATTTTTGCTGAAATTCAATTAAATAAAGCAAAATTATTTAAAGTCAAAAATTCCTTAAATGAAATTTTTCAGAATAGGTTGCACTACAGTCATTTTTACTATGTGACTGTACCTAAAGTTTATAACTGGTTGCGAATAACTAAGGTAGGGTATTATGGTAGTTTCATTTTGATAATATAGAAAATTGGTTTCAAATAACAACACAAATCGCATATTGCCCAACTATAACTCTTAATACCTAGAAATGGATTTATTTAGGTTAACTATAGAAATGAATCATAGTTTCTCTTTGACCTATTCAAATCTTTTTGAATTGGTTGGCTAGATTTTTATTTTATTTTTGATATTAAAATTAATTGAATTTTTCTCGTCACAATTGAATTTATGTAATTATATTAATAAATCATTCGTCACTTGTCACTTACTTATACAATAGAACAGTTTGAACTATTTCTTCTTGTATATTATACTCGTAGCCGTTATAATCAAAGTAATATATGTGTTGAAATGAAGATGAAATAAAATTTATGTAAATCTATTGTTATATACTGTTAAGAAAGGCATTAATTCAGTACCACGACCTATTACTAACTTGTGGATAACAAAATCAATTATGTTCTTGAGCAAAACAGATACATTGACCTGGTTCATTAATGCAACTAAATATCGGCTTAAATTTAATTAAGAAGAAATTAAGCTAGTTATATTTTATTCTCAATCTAAAATTTCAAATGAAATATTTCACCTTTAGCAAATTAACAAAATGAAATATGAAATTTTTCATTATGATATTTAAAAATGAACCCGTTCAAAAAAGCATATATGTACGTAGTTTGGAATAAATTAAGAAAAATTTAATTAATACAAAAAAAAAAAATCTGATGTGGTCAACACATAACCGATCGCATTGTGTATTGTCTAGTTAAATGAAAGTGTTACAGAATATTATAAAAATGTCTGTTAAATACTTCTTTCCAATTTTTAGGACATTAGTAAGCTTATAGTTAACATACTTAGAAAAATGTAAATTTGGCTCTTAGTAGAGTTTCGCTTTGTGCTACCTGAATTCCCTGAAATGCTCGCCAGTTAGTTTCGGTAACAACCAGAACTCAAATATCAAATTTCAAGAAATTCCATCAATTTGTTCTGTGGATATGGTGAAAAATGTAAAATCGGCCCGCAAATCAGTTCTCGAGCCCTGATCTTTCCAAAAAATTTATATGTTCATTGTTTTAATACGAGGTGTTCATATAGTAAATTTCAATGAAATCGGTTGATTATTTCTCTTTATATACACAAAAATGTATATTTGGCCCGTAGTAAACGTCTAGTTGCCGATGCCTGACTTCTTCCAAAACATACGAATTTTTGCGGACGGTCGAGCTGAGCTTATATATAAAATTTCAAGTAAATCGGTTGAATATTTTCTTCAAAATGTTCAAAAATGTAAAACAGGCCCGCTAAAAAGTGCAGTTCCCGAGGCCTGATATATACCAAAAGTTGATCGATCCGTGCCATGGTAGAAACAAACTTACATATAAAATTTCATCAAAATCGGTTCAGCCGAACTTGAGATACACGCGTGCACACACAGACCGACAGACCGACAGGTTGCTAAAAATACTTTATTTACACTTCCCTACTACGGAGAAGTACGTTCCCACCGAAAACTCGATATGCAAAATTTGTTGCCATCACATAACCTACCTATTGTTTACACAATACGGTCGGTAATTATTTAATTATTTAAAAAAAAAAATTTTTTTTTTTCGTTGTTTGTTTGGAATTAAATGTAACAGCAAATTAATTTACGTTTTTTTACCTTAATAATTGCACACTCAAAAAAAAATTAAATTAAATTTAAAAATTTCATTCAGGACATCAAAATCATGAAATCAGTCTCTTAAACACTAGTAAATATCTTGCTGATGACAGCAAATATAATAATTGTAAAAATCAGGTTAATCTTGTCTAAACAGCAACTATAAATCTAATAAATTAAACTTAAAAATTTAATTAGGTTCAAGACTAAATGAGTAAAATTCAAATTTAACTTTCGGTATTTCGTCAATTAAATTTTTCAAAGTAATACCACAGTAGCCCAAAGTAAATTCTAAGTCCTGGAAAAATTTTTTTTAACGTAATTTATAATTAAATTTGAATTCAATATTAAGCTATTACTAGATTAATATCACAATAGTAGGTGTTGTTACTCCAATCCAAAAAAAAAAAATTCTCTATAACATTGGTTTTCAGGATACCAATACGTGATTTATTCTTTAAAATTGAATATTTTTAAATATTTTTGAATATTCACTTGAAAAACAAAAAGAAAAACTACCGCATCACAAAACAATAACGTACGTAACATTTGATTGAATTAAGCAAACAAAAAAACAAAGAACACTATGCCAAAAAGGAGAAAAACACAAAACGCAGGCAAAAATTAGGCTATTTTAAAACATATTGTCATCACTCTACATGAATAAAGATTTTTATCCATAAAATTTAAATCTTAAAAATCCTTTTTTATACCTTTATACTATATGAAATGAACAACCCAAACTTTCAATCTGTCTATCTAAAGAGCGAAACAAACAAAAAAAAAAAAATCTCGTATATTTTATCATCAAAGACTTAATTTTATTAAAACCACACGTTCCAGGAGGCATGAAAAAGGGAAAAAAATCAAAAGTGTAGGCATAATATACAGAATCTATATCTGATATAGGAATTACTTAAATATCCTTATTGAAACCGTTTTTGGTCCTTTTTCATTTATATTTATTATTTTTCGGGTTTTTTTGTTTTTTTTTTTTTGATTTTTCTTTGTAAATAACTGATGCATAGACACATTAAGTGTTCATACAAGATCTTCTATATCTATACACATGCATGTATGTGCCTTGGTGCAAATAAATTTGCTTATAACATGACGCTAAAAAATATATACGCATTAGCTTTTTAAAAATAGAATAAAATTCCAAATCACATAGGAATTTTGAGGTTTTTGGAATTTTAAAATTTACCTAAAATTCTTTAAAAAAAAAGAAAAAACTTTTATTTTATCGGAAATGCTATAACATAAAAGTAGACCGTCATATATTAAAAATTTGCAAAAACATAACACAAAAAGGATATTCATAAAATTCAAATATCTTTTAGAAAATTGTGTAACTATGATATTTTAATAATATATAGAATCAAAAACTGTTATCAGAATGTAATAACACATGAGAAATATATTTACAATGTGACTGTAATACGAAGGATTATAACACCATAATTTTTATCAAACATGATCTATGGTACTACAATGTTTATAAAGTGTGCATTCAAATACACAAAAACTGGATGATTTTTAATAAATAATCATCAAATATTTTAGAAAAACCCATTTTTAAATTTTTTGAATATTATGTAAATATAGCGTTCGAATTTTCGTATTTAAACCAATTTTCCTTTGATTGCATATCTCTGGGAGGAGAGCAAAAATTTAATAGAGCCATTAATACAATGATGGAATATGGTTATATACGGTCAAATATGTAATAAAAAATATTTAGGCAATCATTTACTGTTATATCTTTTCTTCTGTAAGAATTTCATAAGGCTTAAACTTGCAGTTTCCAAGAAATTAAAAATCTAAAATTTTTTCTGGAAAACTAGAAATTTGAAAACATACGTTAGGTAGAAATAAACTTTCGTAAAGATTTCAAAAGCAAAGTTTTGATAAAATATTTGATCAGACTAAAAACTAAATGATATTTGCAAAAAGTAGGTACAAAGTTAAACAAGAACAACATTTTTGTGGGCATTGAGGTGTATAAGGAAATGCGAATATACAAACATAGCTATAATGTAATGAATATATTGAAATTTTTTATCATATACTTGGTAAACATTCATGAACAAAAAAAAAATTTCCTTCAAAATTTTTGGGGTCTATGTAAAAAACTTTGAATATTTTGGCCCTTCAAAACTTTTCTTTTTTTTTTTTTGTTAACAATTCCACAAAAAATTTCAAATATTTTGTTTTTTATCTTTGTGACATTATATATGTATCTGAAATTCTTTAAAACTGAAAAAGAAAACGTTTTATACCCAAAAATTAAATTTACATATTAAGCCACGTTATTCTAAAGCAAAAAAAAAAGAAAAAGAAGCTACAGAACTACAGAAGAATTCAAGGAAAAATTTTTTTTTTCTATAAAAAACAAAGTTTCTGTTTACTTTTATCACATGTTTGTAGGTATTTTGTACCCCACGTACTCACATAATAAGTGTACATAAACCACATGAACCAAGGACAAACTTATTATTTAGACTATAAGTCATCGTAAAAAAAAAAGTATGTATGCGTATGCAAACATAAAATAATTGAAGAATAAAAAATCAGCAAAATAAACAAAGAACACAGCCATCAAATTTTTTTTTTGGTAGTTTTATTATGGTTTTTATTTTTTTGTAGTTTTTTTTTTGGGAAAATAGGGCATACCGTTTACTTAAATCTAAAAGAATATTTAGAAAACAAAATGTGTTCTCACACTCCCTTTATAACATATAGAGTTGCCATCATGTTATGGTCACAAAAAGAAATTTCTGCAAGAAATCAAGTAAATAAAGGCGTGTGTTACTAATAACCGCGAGTCTTGTGAGAAAAAATTTGTTTACTGTTGTCATTAATGTCAAATGCTGTCATTAATTTTTCGACACAATATTGCTACGTTCAAGTTTACAAAACAACTTGTTTACAGAAGTTCAAGAAGGTAAATTGATTTCTTTAAACTATCTTTAAAATTGAAAAAATCATTTGATCAAATTATTTATCAATATCTTCAGAAGAAGAATAAATTTTATTCTGTTCAAACTTGACATAACCAAATTTTTTTTGTTAAATATAAGAGTATAGTTCTATATAAACAACTGCAGTATTTAATTCCAAAATTATAAAAATATTCAGGCCTTTAATTTTCACTTTTGATCCCGAAGTAACTTTCGAAATTTCTATCTACTTTCTTTATTTTTGGAAATTAATTGCGGTATTATTTACGCGATACAAAAAGACTCCAAGGAATACAGAACCTATAATAAAATTAAGTTAATTAATCTTGTTACAATACCTTAAACTGTTGTCAAAATCTCAATTGCAAGCAATTAAGGCCATTTTTATAAAATTTTAATCCTATATAGTTTTAATATAAGCAAATTCCATTTTTATAGTGAAGCACCTTCCGAGCCTTAAATCATTTGGTAATCTTAAATTTTAATTGTATAAGAATTTCCTGCACTGTTCTCTTTCCCTCATTTAGCACATTAGCAAGTTGATTTTTTTTTTACTGTTTCGTAGACAACAACATTTTTATTATAAAATAAATTGTACTTATTTATAAAATATAACAAAAATAATATAACAGAAAAGTACCAACAACAATTTGATACGAAAACTTTACAATAAAATTTTTTATATATTTTTTTTCTCAGTTCTTTTCAAATGTTTACAAATAACTTAAAAAAAAATAAAGAAACAAAAAAATTATAGCAATTGAAATCGCACAATCATTTACAACAATTTCTCGTGCGATAAGATTTTGCATAATTTCATGGAATTACTTATATTGTGTCTACATATTTATCTTTGACGGATAACGTACATCGTACTCGTATTTATATTTAAAATTATCTTAAAGTATTTTTTTTATTCAAAAAAAAAAAATATTTTCCATTTCTAATTTTATTTTTTCCCAAAATAATGAAAATTGTAAACATGAACGTTTGTAATATCAGCAATTTGATGGTCATTTATATACGATTAAAGTTCAAAAAAGAAAATAATGTTTTTGTACAAAAAAAAAACACATGAATAGGAACGATACATTTCAAGAAGAGAATGGAAGATAAAGAACATGTACTTAAGGCCAGCCATCCCTCCTTTAAAAAATTTTGTTTTTTTTTTTTCTTTTTCAACAATGAAATTGTTTTATAAACAAAATGTAGTATACTGAGTCTAGTACTAAATGACGGGAGACATGGTATAAATGAAAATGTAATTTATTTTTTAAAATTATAATAATAAAATGTGGGTGATTCAATAAAATAAAGATTTAAGTTACTTGTCCTTATAACTAAATGCTGTGTACAGAGAGAGAGACAGAAATGGAGAACTACCCAATGAACTTAAAAAGTTGACTAAATAAATATCTTAGTAGAAGAAAGTTTGAATATAACAAAATATATTTAATTTTTTAACAGCAGTAATCAACACGTTTATTACATTATTATAAGCGCGGCTTAACATTCTTTGATCTCACATTGTACATCTAATACATTGCCAATTTTTTTTTTAAATAAAGCACTGATTATTTTAAAATCTAAAGGTGTTAAAGTTGTAATTGTGTTGCTTTAACGCAAAATTGTAATTTTGTGATTAGAATAACTCTTATATAGAATCTTAAAGTGATAAGCGGGGACCACAGAATGTTAAAACCAATATGAATTCAAAAAGTCTTTAAAACTGTATGCACCTACAATTTTTATAAAATTTGCTTGTCCTGCAAGGGAGTTTTTGTTCCTCTATAATATAATGTTGTAACCCAATTTAATAATTTCACATTGGCATTCAAATTATTCCTATTGATAATAGAATTGCCCTTCAAATCAAAATCATTAAAAATTTATAAACAATCTTGAATCAAGACACCAGACTTAATGAATTTTAATCGTAATCAGTTTTATGAAAGCATAAGCCAAAAGACCAAATTATATTTCTGGTCAACATATGTGCAATAAAAAATACAAGAAATAAAATTTTTTTTTTCTTTTTTTCTGTTATAAACCCTGAGCTCTACTTATTTATAAATTTTATAAAAATGTTTCTATCTGAAAAACTGATAATTATCGGGGCATTAGACGCCTATTTAAAGATTATGTGAATCATTTAATTTTAATTTTGTTTTAAAATGCTCATTTTTTCTTCTCTCTTCATTTTCTGTTATAATTTTAAATGATTTCCGTTATAGAGTTTTTTTCATTTCCAAGTTTCTTTCGTAGTTAATGAACCAAAAAAAAATATTAAAATTTCTTATTATATAGTTGGGTCTATTCCCCAAAGATGATTTTATTTTTCATGAATTTGATGACCTTATGCACTTTAGTATATTTGCAACAAGATTTTTGGCAAATTCTAACATTCATACTTTGTGTAATTTTATATTTACATGCACATAAATGTATAACACATTCTATATTTTGCGTGTTTTATAATACAACAAGTAAAAACGTTTCAGTCGGTATGAACCGATTGAATTATACCCTGCACCTTTCATTGTTGTATAGCAATTACTCAAACCTGTGAAACAATTCTATAGAAACTTCACGGATATGTCTGATCTATAATTGGACACACAACTGCCAAGTTTCATGAATCTAACTTTATTACTTTTCCAAATATTCAAAATAAGCTTTTGGACTTCTATGGGAGCCACTCGAACCTGTCAAGCAATTCCACCAAAACTTCAGAAATATCTTTGACCTATAATTGAACACACAACTGCCAAGTTTCATGAATCTGTCTTTATTGTTTTTCCAAATATTTAAAATTAGCTTTTGGAGTTGTATGGCAGGTACCCGAACCTGTCAAGCAATTCCACTAAAACTTCGCAAGAGTATCTGATCTATAATTGGACACACAACTGCCAAGTTTCATGAATCTAACTTTTTTATTTTTTCAAATATTTAAAGTAAGCTTTTGGACTTGTATGGGAGCTACTCGAACCTGTCAAGCAATTCCACCAAAACTTCAGAAATATCTTTGACCTATAATTGGACACACAACTGCCAAGTTTCATGAATCTGACTTTATTATTTTCCCAAATATTTAAAATAAACTTTTGGACTTGTATGGGAGCCACTCGAACCTGTCAAGCAATTCCACCAAAACTTCAGAAATATCTTTGACCTATAATTGGACATACGACTGCCAAGTTTCATGAATCTGACTTTATTATTTTGCCGAATATAAAAAATTTGCTTTTAGAGTTGTATGGCAGCCACCCGAACCGGTGCAGCTATCTCATTAAAATTTTTAGAGCATGTGTAGAATATAATTGGACACATGTATACAAAATTTTATATTTGTACCTTTATTAGTTTTTGAAATAATTAAAATAAACTCTTTGAGTTGTATGGCAGCTACCCGAACCCGTTGTCCGAACTGGTCCAATACCAATAGGGTTCGTCCTTGGCACAAAAGAAGCAACTCGGGAAAGTTTGGTGTCGATTGCATTATTCGTTTTTGAGTTATCGTGCGATCGGACGGACGGACGGACGGACGGACGGACGGACATGTCTAAATCAACGCAGAATTTTACGCTGAGCAAGAATATATATATATGTCCATACCGCAGATGACTCCTTCAAGTAGTTACAAACTCCATACCAAAGTTAATATACCCTTCACGAAGTGCAGGGTATAAAAAGGAATATCACTTGGTCTCTGGTCCGGAAATTCTCTTAGCATGTGTTGCACTTAAATCTTGATAATGAAAGTAAAGTTTCTTACCTGTAAAGAGAAAACAATAATATTTTATTTAGTAAATTTAATAAAAAGTAGAAATTGTTATAAAAATAAATAAATATGTTAAAAGTAGTGGGGGGCTCTAAAAGAATTAAATAAAATTAGAAATTGGAACATGTTTAGGCATAGTAAAATCTATGTAGTGCTGCATTATATTTAATTTTACAAGATTTTGATATTTTTTTTTTGGGTTATAGTGCTTGTAAAATTTTGACACGTCGAATTTTATCAAAATACATTTCACTTATACAAATTCGCCACACAAATTTATCTGTAAAAATTTTAACAATTGTAAATAATTTACTATTTAATATACTATTTACTACCCATACACTTAAATTAGTCATAATTAATTTTGTTCGATAATTTTAGATATTCATAAAGATTTTACATAATTTAAATTATTCATAATTATTTTATAACTCTATATTTTATAAGTTCGTACGTGATTAGATTAATCTAATTACATAATATTTTTATATTTGTAAATATTTGCGCATCAATATTTTAAAATTCATAAATAAATTATTGCAATTTAAAATATAATTATTTATTTAAAGACTGAAAATGTAAATTTAATTTCCTCATGCAAATTAAATTAATATTATTAGTTGGAATCATTATTTCTCTCTAAATGTATGCGAATATCACGTAAATATAAATTTCATATAAAAAATTTTATTTGTTTACATAAATATTCATTTTAGTTGATTTTAATAGTATAGGAAATAATAATAATGATAAAATAGAAATTTAAATAAACAATAATCTATTAATAAATCCCATAAATTTAATACCATACTTATGTGATCCACTATAATTGTATATTAATTAAATAAAAATTATAATTATAATTTTGGCAATATTTAGCTTTTACTAGAATATAAGGGGTTTTGTAATTATATGAGGCCAATTATTTACGTTTTACCCAATAAAATAATTTTTGATAGTATTTTTAAAGTTTTAATGGTAATTATAGAAATTATTGCAATAAAGCGGTTATTCAAGCTGGATCTAGTACCAGTAAATTGTAGTAATCTAGTACTAGACTGGTTTGTTCAAATACATCTGGTATGTTACATATAGAGCAAATTTGAAAGTGCGTGTAGTGTTTTCAGTTAGATACATGCCTTCCTTAAAATGAAAACTAATTTTCTGTGCACATTTGCAATAATTTTCTTAAACAACTCCAACAAGTTAAATTTTTTTTGCTTAAATTGCTTGCGAGTTTAAATACTAATATTCAGATTCTACTGTTAAGTATATAATGTTGTAAGACTTGGCAAATATAATTGACAGATTTTTAAATAAACAAAATTAGTATTTCTGATTTTATAAACAATTTATGCAAAAGCGGAAACTGTGCAACTCATACATCTTCATTTTAATAAGAAGGTAGGAGATGTTTTAATTATCACATTTTCAGATTAATTTCAAATTTTATTTTAAGTAACTTAAAATTTATTGTTACAAGGAATTCTTAGAAAAATTTGTATTCAATTGTTATATCCGCAAAGAAGCAACACAAAGAATGAAACTGTTATGATTGCTAAATTTTACAGAGAGGTGTTTATAATTTCAAAACACTAAATTTTTTTCTTCTTAAACCTTCAAGATGAGAGAACTTTAATGAAACGCTGTAAAAATTTATTAGGTGTCATTTAAAAGTATATCGAAATCGAAAGCCAATTAAATATTGCAATATTAAATTTTATTTTTACATTTAAATCTAAAAATTTATAATTCGGTTACTAAATAGAATAATGTGAAGTAGGACTGTAAAATATTTTTTTATTTTACAAGAACCATGAATATTTATTTAAAAATAAAAACAAGACGATATTTTAACCTTGAGTATTAGCATTTGCAGACAAGCTTTTCCATAATTTATAATGTAATATTTATTTATTTATAAGAACATATACATACATCCATTTAGGCAAATCCAATTACAATATACCGACATTTTTCCACCGCGTCGTATATGCAAATACAATAAAAATTTATTTTAAAACTAAAACTAAATGTGCACTATAAAATTTTAAATTTTTTTTCAAATGAAATGTTCGGATTTAGAACTTTAAAGTACATATGAAAATTTTCTTTGGTACACTTACATATACACATATGTACACGTTAAAATGTACATAATATTGTCATCATGATAAAGAATTTCCTGTTGGATCATCCTTTTCACAGGAAGGCAAGCAAAATAAAAAAAAAGTGTAATAATAAAAAAATTTCAAAAAAAAATATTCTTGTTATATAAATCTTCCTTTTTTTCCACCTTTAACGCAGTTCCTATAACCATTGATGTGTGTATAGCAAATAACAATAATAAAAAAAAAATTAAGTTAAAAAAAATGCGCAAGCCGAGGCATAAGACAAGGCAAGGCAACAGAAATAAGTCGAAAAATTTCAAACCCTGATTTTTCTTCAGTTTTTTTTTTAATATAAAACATGAACAAAAAAACAAATAATGAAACGGTGAAAAGGTTGAATTTTTTTATATTTATAAAAAGAAAAAATATAAAAGGAAAAAAAACAAACAAATTCTAAAACACATGAATAAATATCAGGGACACTTTTTTATGCCCATATGAACATTAATTTTTGTTTATTTTTTATTTTGTGAATACTTAAGCTTCCGCTTTAAATAACTATTTTTCTATTTCTTAAGCTTTTTTATTTTTTATTATTCTTTTCTTTTCATTTGTTCTTCTTTTTCTTTTTTATTTTTAATTTTATGCTATATAGAAGCCAATGTTTCGTAATACCAGAAACAAAATAACAAAATAATATAAAAAAAAAATAAATGGAAAAACAAAAACGCTCCAGCATGTTCAGACCATTAAATTTCGGTGAAACAAAAATTTATTATCCTTGAAAATAATAATAAAAATAATAATAAAAATAAAATAATAAAAAAACAAAAAGAAAAGGAGTCCTTCATAAGAAAAAACAAAAAAAAAAAACAAAAAGAAGAAACAATGAAGTTGAAAATTTTCTGATTTTATTCATGATGCGATTCACAAAATGCAATCTAAAATCATTACACACATATTTTCTTCTCTCTTCATATAATATTTATAAATTACATATATATATATACATATATATTTATTGAATATTTAAAAATAAAATCCTAAAATATAAGAAGAAAATCCTTTTGTATATGTAGAAAAAACCAAAGAAACGGAAGAAATGGGAAAAATATTTGTAATAATTTCAAATTGTTTTGGTAATCATCCAATATTTTTAGCTATAATTTGGTTCCACATTTTTTTTTTTTTTTGTTGCATTTTATTTGTTATATAGCTTTATGTAATTTCATTGATTTTGGCTTGAAAACAATTTGCCAAGTGAGTATCCTTTTCTTATTTTTTGTTTTTACTCTTTTTTTTCGCTTAATTTTTTTTTCGTACAGTACCAAAATATTACGAGTATATTGTATTATATACGAGTAATATTATTATGGTAGATGTAAAAATGTTCTAAGTATTTTATACTCATTTCTTTTTTCTCGTATAAATTCATTTGGGAACTTAAAAATACAAAAAAAAAAATTATTTTGTTCTTAGTTTATTCAAAGATTTTTACCATATTATGTACAGGGTTTTTTTTTTCATTCAGTTATTTAAAAAATATTTAATTAATAGGAATATGCGTAAATATGTGCAATTTATATTCGCAATTATGAATTCATAGTAAATTTAATTAATTTACAAACATTTATTTTCTTTATTATTATAAAAATTCAAATTATAAACTAAATTCATCCTACATAAATTTCATAAGTTTATGGAAATTATTATATATTATTTTTTAGAAACATGCATACAGCAGAAATAAAATAAAATTATTATAATTGATAAAATTAAATAATTGAGACTTCCAAAATTTCCTATAAACATCACAAATGCTTTAAAATAAAAATATTTAATTGAAACACCCGGTATAATATGAAACATTAAAGAAAAATAAATTTCATTTAAGTATAGTATGATTTCTCGATTCTTTTGTCTGTTCCTTGGAAACATAAGAATATTGAATTAAGTTGATATTACTGGGACCTTTTAAATAATTCAAATGATAGTAATATTATTATATTCCCAAAATACATAGTAATTTTTTAATTTTTTATATTTCATTAGATTACGAAAATTATACATTAAATTAAATAGAAAACGAATCTTTGTTTTTGTAAGCTAGATAATAAAAATTTTATTAGAAATGCAATGAAAAACTAAAAAAATAAAAATTCAATCATTGAATTTTTATGAAAACAGTTAGATTCATAATATTAGGATTATAACTGGGGAACAGTATTGGAATCTATTCAATTATGACTTCATTAATGCATGGGAATTTGCTAAATTTACATAGCCTTTTTAGTTAAGTTAAAATTTTGACTTCGAATATGGCGAACATTTCACGCTATATTAACAAGGCTATTATACTAATAGAATTTTACTCTATACTTGTAAAATTCTAAAACTAAGAAAATATTTCTAAACTATGTTTTATTTGTTCAGCACTGCAAATACAAACTATAACAAACAAATTTACATCTAATTATCTATAACACAAATAATGCCCCAGAATTACGAATTTCTATTGAAGTTAAAAACTAAGATAGAAAAAAGTATCTAACCATTTTCCTACTATACGTAAATCCAATTTTAAATATTTTGCTATGAAAATATGAAAAATGTTTTCCTTAAAAAAAAAAAATAATAATATTTTCAAAATAACAAAAATTGGACATTTTAAGTTCAATTTAAACTTCAAGTTTAATAACACTCTTTCAAGATTTTTTGTTTTTCACATTTCCACATAAAATTTGAAAGATAATAACAAACAAAAGAAACATTTTCAAGAAGTCAAAGTTATTTTTCACAATAAAACCCACCCGCGTTTTATTCATTTTTCAAAATTAATTCCAGAAAAAAAATAAAACAAATCCTTTTTTTTTTTTGCTTTTCTTTTCACTTCATATTTTTATTATTTTTATTTTTTTGTTCATATCTACATCATAAAAAATCATTCATCCGCTAATATTGTTCATTTCTTATAATATCCTTATTTTTGGTTTCCCGAATCCTACAATGTAAATTCCTTGATAATTTTTTGACTTGACCTAATTTCAAAATAACCATTTTATACTACTTATTACTATTTATGTGATTCTTGTTATTCTTCCTTTAAAAATGAAGGAAAACAAAGAAGACAATAATATTATATAAATAAAAGGATTATCCAATTTATTATATAAGTTGTACACTATTAAATTCTTAAATATTTTTCTCTTTTATACAAAATCATAATTCAGACAACTCAAAACAAAATCTCCATTATTATATACTTGTATAACACATATTATCATAGATATTATTAAACTTTTAACTTAGTATAATATTATGTAAATTATTTCACGAGATAAATATCCAAATTTGGAAATATTTTTCGTCATCCTTATTATATATGAATTTATTCTTGTAGAAAAGGATTGAATATTTTTTAAAAATTAAACGTTTCCAGATGATTTTCTTAAATAATAACTCCTGTCATCCAATTTTATTTTGGAAAGAAGAAGGAAATTACTATGAATTTCATTTTAAATATGAAATAGATTTGAACGATAAATAATATTTTGAAAAAAAAAATTGTAATAATAGAATAATTTCGATGTTATGAAAAAAGTCCTAAATGTTTTCAATTTTATGGAAATATGAAATTCAAATCACATTAGAAAATTTAATAAAGTGAAAACTTAAATTTTAAGCCACGTATACTAATATCCAGACACTACATAGTTATTAAATTCCCCTAATATCAAGACGATTTACACACCCATAACATACCCAACAAACTATCTCAAAATATTAATTGGTTGAAATTGAGCTTAGTCTCCCTCAAATTTTTACAAAAAACTTATAACACAAAATATACAATGTTATCGATTACAATAAACAACCTGTAATAAAAAATTTTTAAAGTCTAGTGTAGGTTCCAAATATAATTTTGCTAAATTCCAAATAAGTATTAAGTATTTAGATTTCATCTGTAGCCTCTGAATTGTAGTATCCTTGAAAAAAAATTTCTCAAAAAACTATTTTTATTTATATTAATAGCAATTATAAAACAACTCTTAGAATCACTAATTCCCTCACTCGGGAACCATGAATATGAAACTTTTGAATTTTGGAACTTATGTCACGCCACAATATTATCTATATATACAAACACGCTAATTTATTATTTTGTAAAATATGTTACAAAAAATTTAAAAATATAGATAGAATATTTATAGAATATAATGAAAGGACGTTAAGGGACTTAAAATATTAAAAAATTTAAAGTCAAAAGAAAAGAATTATTAGACTTTGATTTGAAATTCCAAAAACTGAAAGGATATATTATTACTTCTTTAAATGTAATAAAAATATGTATATAAATCTGCATGAATATATACAAATATATATATATATAAACATAATATTATAAAGAAGTTGTAAAAAAGGAACATTTTTTATTTTAAAAATTTTCCAGTTGTATACAAAATTTATTATAGAGTAAATATTTGTAGTTTTGTAAGTATAAGTACCTAAAATAGAGTAAAAAATAAATTTGATAACTCCAGTTTTAGGGGGTGTGGGAAGTCATATTTTAAAATTCTTAATAAAAGAAATATTTATTCCTTTGTAATGACTAATTCTAAGATGCTTTAAAAATCAATGAAATTATTCAAATGCAAATTGAAGAAATTTGGAATGTCTTAGAAAAATTCAATGACATTATACAAAAAAACCAAATTCTTAAACAACAATCGCAACTATACGAAATTCTATTATCGTAAATATGATATAATTAGGTTATAATAAAGAGCAGCTAAAACTTCCGAATCAGTCAACTTTAAAATGGTTTTCAAAAAAAAATTTCTAGCTTGTACTAAAGTTCTTTTTATAATGAAATGAGTACATGGTTATGCAATGTTTTCACACAAATAATGAATACATCCATTTCTGTAAAAAAATAGAAAAGAGTTTATACTCATGGTATAGATAGCTCCTTTCTTTAAAATGCAAGAGCTCTACTATAATTATATTATGCGTTTCATGATTTTAGATCTGAATGAGTATTTGCAGTTTAAGTTATCGTTACCACTTCTTTATTATTACAAATCAATTATGCAATTTATAATACATTTTTCAGAATAATCATCATGCATAATGGCCCCCCAATAACTTAAATATGAAAATTTTCTTCATTTTTTAAAAAATATAAGACAAAAATAAAAACAGAAAATTATCGAATAATTTGTTAAAGTCAAAGTTTTTATTTGAAAATAAAAGAAGTAAAGCAAAAAAATTATCATATTTGTCAAATAATTGGATGGAAATTTTTAAGTTAATTTTAAAGTTAATAAAAATTGATGATAACAACAAAAACGGAGGACAGAAAAAAAAAATATCAATTTGCATATTTTATTAAATAATTTTTGGAAACATGAAACAGTTTTAACTCTTCCTAATTTTTCAAAATTTGCAAAACTTCTTGTGATTTTAAGAATTAAATTTTTATAAAATTAATGGGAACAGATGTTGTAGAAATTTGTGAAATTTGTAATATGAGTCCTTTTAATGTTTTCTCTTTCAAAATATTATTCTTATTCTAAAATATGAAAATATGAAAATTTTGGAACGAAAAAATAATAGTAAAAATTTATCAATTCATCAAGAAAACACACTGATGACAACTTGGATTGCTTTTCTTACAGCAACTTTAAAATTCTTAATGAATCATATAAAATAAGAATTGTTAGGAATTGGTGAAGATTTAAATATAAATTTGTATATATTTTGTAAATCCTTTTATATAGTAAAATATTTTGATTTCGGCAACAGTTTTGATTTAGCAAAAAAATGGAAAATGTATACTGATTTATGATTATTTTACATCCTTAATAAATTAGTAGTGATAAAAGACTAAAATCAAAAATAATTGAAAAAATTGCTTGTGTAAAACACAGTCAAAGCATATAGCAATAATATTGACGAATCTAAACGCTATGTTATTTGATCAAATCATTTTAATGGTTCACAATAATTCACTACCCCTATTTGTTCACAAAAACAACTACCCCTATTACATGATTACTGTGTACCCTTTTGCTCTGTATACTACTCTTCTGAACATATCCTTTGCAATTACTAAATTCTTATATTTGGGAATTAGAGTATTATACGTTTAGAATAATACATAATATGAGGGGCTCAGAAGCAAATTGGCCCACTTCTCACTCCCAAAATTTTAGCAAAAAAGTGAAATGTTTCCTTTATTTCTTTTTTTTTTCGTGTATATCCAAAATTTTATTTTACCAGTGGAAAAGTGGCCTAACCCACATATTGTGGCAAAAATTTTGTGAACGAAGGTTAGGTCACTTTGCTTCAGAGCTCTTCAATATGTCCTTAAATAAAACTATACATTAACGTTATAAGAAAGTGAAATTTAATTAGATTAGAAAAGTTTGATTTACCAATTTATCTTAATGGAAATTTCTTCATGCAACTGCAGAACAGATGGATGACGTAATCAAAGGAACGAGTTAAAGGCAGAAAAATTCATTAAAAAAATTTTTCTCCTCGAACTGGACTCGAACCAGTGACCTACCGCTTTCTAGGCGGACGCTCTACCAACTGAGCTACAGAGGCATGAAGAAATTGCCGACTAATTAAAATTCATAATTTAATTAGTGCAATAGGCACAATCCTATAAATATATAATATGTTCTTGTTATTGTGTGTTTCAATAGTAGATTGTATGTAGCAATCAATGTAAAAAAAAACAAATACTTAGTAATCATGTGAATTACAGTATAAGCAATGTAGAGAACATTTCGTCGGCAATTTCTTCATGCCTCTGTAGCTCAGTTGGTAGAGCGTCCGCCTAGAAAGCGGTAGGTCACTGGTTCGAGTCCAGTTCGAGGAGAAAAATTTTTTTAATGAATTTTTCTGCCTTTAACTCGTTCCTTTGATTACGTCATCCATCTGTTCTGCAGTTGCATGAAGAAATTTCCATTAAGATAAATTAGTAGTGTAATAAGCACATTCTTATTAATTTCTCAACTATGATGTTGTATTGGTAAAATTCATAATTTGATTTACCACTTTTTCGTTATATTTTACATAATAAATGTGATGTTGCAACAGCTCACCGCTAATTAACTACTACAAGGAACTTATTTTTGACTGCTCTATATAATCAAAAACTATAAAGTTTAAAATGAATCAACAGATTAATTTTTATAAAACTAGCTGAAAAATTTTTATTCACAAATGAAATAAACACAGAGTAGATACTTGTAATTATAATTGTAGGTATATTTCTATAGCATTATTTTTCTTTGTTTGAAAATATTTGTATTAAATGCAAAAAAAATTCTATTCCAAAACATTAAGTGTCGAAAAATGCTTATTGCTGCCAAAATTGCTTCAATTACATTTTCATTCTTTACTTTTGATATTTTCGCTTTTTACATTTTTTCAATTTACAATCATTCAAAAACAAAAGCATGAACCTATTAGGATTTAGTATTGTGTCAACATTATAATGACGTGTTTAAAATAAAAAGAACAGAAACGGATATATTTTTGCACATTTAATTTTACCTGACAGAGGTGAATGACTTTGTTCTTTTATGATTAATATTAATGATTGTCAAAACATTAATTATAATCCAAGCTATAATGAATCTTAGCTGTTTATATAATTGTATATATACATACAAATTTATCCTTTTGCTTTTTTTTATCAGGTATGCATTTTCAATAAAAGAAGAATGTGGAAAGAGTGTGTGCTTGTTATAATTAGTATATATCACTTTTATTTTTTGTCTCAAACTTTGAAAAACCACTGAAATTGGAGGAAATAAAACTCAATTTTCATTAAAATGATTCTGAAAAAAATTCTTTTTAAAAATTTATGGGTTTTCCCAAATAATAAACTTCGACCAATATTAAATTAGAATATATCCGTGACTCCCGATGTATTTGACATTTTACCCATATTGAAAGAAACCACATCGTCTTGCAGTCTGTTATTTAAAATATTAATGAAGTTAAGTCAAACCAATTATTTGTCAGTTAGCATTTTTTCCTTCAACAAGTGAAAATACTTTTTTTAAAAACAGTCTATTACATTATTTAAATTACTTTCACTCATATAATAAAAAATTTCAAAAATTGCATACATTTGGGATGAAGAGAAAAAAAATGTAAGATGCGTTAAAATAGTACTCGAATTCAAGGGTTAACTGCATGAGATAAGAAAATTAATTATATTTTTTCATAGCATTGCATTTACCCTAAGCTTTCTGCATTAATAGAAATTTGGAAAAGCTTACAGTTTTCAAAATAAACGGTGCCGAAAATTCAAATTTTTGCAAATTTCTACAGGCGTTAGCTTGAGAGGGTAAGGGCGGGAAAAAAATTTCTTCTAACAAAATATATTATTTATTGGTATTTTAAAGCTCCTAACATTTCAAACTACTACAAGTTGTTATACCTATAGGAGAAAAACGATATCAAAAATTTTGATATAAAATATTTAAAGAAAACAGGTTTTAGATAACCATTAATTTTAGCAGCCATTTTGCATGTTTTGTATTTAATTAGGTTCTGCAGCATAAATTTTGTTTTTCGGATTTTAATGTAAAGATTTATTTATTAATGAAATTTCAGCTTTCTATCTTCTAGGGTGTAGAAGTTTTGTATAATATGTTCTACTAATGAGCACTTTTTTATAAATTTTTTTTAGAAAAGTTGCACGTAAAAAAGGTTCTTTTTCAGTAAATCACTTTCAAACGCACGATCTCATATAAAATGTAAACACGACCTACGCGTTTGTATAATCAAACACAATTCATGATCATTTTACAGATCTATGTTTGTATAACAAATTTTATATTATTTTATTTAAATTGTACATATTTATTATATTATATCCGTTCATATCCTTTTCCGTTTTGAATTTTTTTTTTTTCAATTTAAACAATAGAACTTCTGTATACAATTGTATATTATTTATATACATATTTATATATACAATTCTCATATAATATTTTATATAGCAATATGCATTTTTCCAATAAAATTAATATAGAATTTTAAATATTGTTAAAGAATAAACAGTAAATATTTATAAAATAATATTCTATAAATGTGTATTTACGTATGAATAACGGTATAATATTTGTCTACAAAATTTACGTAACTATATAGAAATAATTTTTCCATTTACATAATATTTTATAATTTTAAAGTTCAAAGCACTTATGCTAATTATATTTGTATTTTTATTAAAGTACTTCACGCTTTTTGTATATTTATATAAACACATTACATAATATTAAAAGGATACACGGTATTACAAAAATTAAATCAAAGGAAATAATGCTTATGATTGATATACTTACATAGGATAATTTTTTTTTAAAATACTGTTCAATTGTACATATTTATATGTATACATGTGTAGAGTCATAGTATTAACAATACATCAACGTAGTTGCTGGTTTGTCAGCTCACATCAATGACCTGATGTAACCCCACAGAAAATAATCGAAAGCTTTTAAGACGGTCGGTTAGTATATTGATTTCTAGAAATCAACTTAAAGGATAAGTTATGATTTTAACAGGTTGATTAATGTAATTGTAATTTTACGCAGTGTAGTGCCATTTTGTTAAAATTATGTCTCACATGAATCGAAATTAATTCTCAAGATAAATTTTCCTAATTCGATATTCATCTCAAAATGTGAATCCATTCATAATAGAATTTTCCTCAGAATTTTGATAACAAAATTTGAGAAAAAGAAACACCCTTTATAAAATTAAGTTCATAATCTTATAAAAATCAACAAAATCTCAAATACATAAACTATTACTAAAGACAACAAATTTTATCGTGACAATTCTATATTGATTTACACTGAATTTATAAATTTAAATACAAAAATAATATTTTTATTTTCCGTATTTGATTTGATGTGATGCAGTAAATCGATTTTTTAACAAAATAAAATAAAAAACCAAACAACAAACAAAACAAAAAACTCGTAAATATTCCTAACCATGTCATTAATAAAATGATTCACACGAAGAAAGCTTATATAGTAATTAGCAATTCAAAATCAAAATTCTATGTTCCATGCCCTCGATTAAAAATAATATCAACCTATTTATTTGTTTTTCTTTTATTTTGTCATGTACCTTATTTTGTATATACAAATCATTAGGGGGTGAACACATTACTCTATTATATAACATAATATATGTATGTACAAACAATATAAACTCTTTACAATCACTTACCTATTCCACTTCAGTAATAATAATGTACTGTACGGTTTAGATTGCTGCTTATTTTTTGAATGCAAAATTATAATATTTCTCTAATATTATAGTCTGTATACTATATAAAGTACATATTATATAGAAAATTTATTAATGCTATTTATATTATGCATATACATACATTTTTATTCTGTTATGTTACCAAGCATATTTTGCTTTTTTCCATTATTTACTCAATTATATTATACGTTGGAATATTTATGCATAAATATATATAATATTTACTCAATGAATATAGTTTAGGTAAAATAATTTTATAATATAGTTTTTATAGTTATTATATAAGTACATATAAGCTAGTTATGCATATATGCATATAAATGTTAAGGTAATAAATTTTTTTCCTTTTATTTGCACTCCAATTTCGAAATATAAACTATATGAAAACTGCTTTATGTATATTTTTATGTATAGATATTGAGAATTAAAATGTAAATAATTTATATACAGTGAATCATCTTGTAACATGGAACACAATATATTATAAAATGGTAGGTGTTAAAGTAGCATTTGAAAAATTGTTGGATAGTTGATTTTCAATCTTATATTTTATTCCATGCAGATTTTGGTCTCAACTACGTTTTTGAAGATCTATTTTTAATGTAATTTCTAGCATATTTTCCGCATATTTCAGTCAGAACATCACAAACTATACAAGTTCAAAATATGGTTTTCTAAAGTTTCCCGATTAAGGATACAATGGAGTGCTCTAGGCAGGACACTGGACGCTCATGGTGGTGGGAACAATAGATCTTTCAGGTCGCGGTGCATCATCGCCCATTCAACAATCTACGGTATACAAATTATGCGGTCTTGACTTTCATGTATACTCTTTCTAAAATTCAGTTTGTCTATGTATTTCCAAAATCTAAATATATACTCTCATATAAAATCCGGTACTTTTAAGTTCTCATCGAAAAATGTTTCATTTTAAAATTTTAGTTTCAGAGTTTCATAATTATCCGTAAAATTTTTGTACCGGTTCCAACTTTTAAATGCATTGGAACTATATTTTAGACAAATTATATTTAAAGAATTAATTAGTTTATTCTATCCAAATATTTAATTAATTTGCTTAAAAAAATAATAATTATTTTAGCGATTATAACAAAACAATCGATTTTTAATCAAATGCCTTACATTACGCCAATAAGATTTTCTATTAAATTTAAATATAAGCACAAATGAGATTTATACAATTGCATGATTTAGTTTTCTACTTTGTTTATTAATAGTCATTCGTAAACTATATTGTCACGTTATTATTTTGTCACTCATCAGATTTATATTCTTGATTATTATTTACGACCTTTTCCTTATTTGTTACCCTATAACTTCAATATTATTCATAATTTTCTATATTTATACCGAAAAGGTAATGAAAATTTCATTCAAAAAAACCTTTATACTCACATTTACCAACATACTATACCACCATAACTATATAGAACTATTATTACGTACCGATTCTATAAATTTCCTACAATGTTTCAATATACTTAGGTATATATTATTGTGCGACGTACAGGAATAATGAATAGCAGAATATTATCACTTCGGAAACAATAACTGAAAATTATAAGGAACAAAAGAAAAGAAACAAAAAACTGAAACTAAAAAGAATAAAAGAAGCTTTATAGGCACCTACCTCCTTTTAAACCTGGCACGCATATACCTTAACTAAAAGACTAACTAAAAGCAATGATTATTATACAATATATTTTTTTTAGAAGAACACGTTTATGAGTGGTATAAAAAAATATAGAGCCGCAACCCTATATACAACACTATATACTCGTAATAATAAAATAGAGAGGTATTGAATAAGAAAAAGTAAAGAATTAAATTAAAAGATAAAGTGGTAACTTTTAAAAGTGGTTACGATGATGGTAGCTCTACTCGTATATAGATACAAATAATGTATACGCGTAATTATTATGTATAAATTTGTATATAGAAAAATTTATATTAAGTATACGGAAGTAGATTAATAAATTTGGAAAATTATTAATAAAACGTGCTCAAAAGGCACTCTAGTACTAAAAATAGTTGAATAGAAGTTAATTTCATTTTTAAATAGAGTAATAATAAGGTATGAAATTTTATGATATACTTAAAAAATGAATGAAAATATTAAGAAGCTTGCAAAAATAATAAAAAGAAAATAGAGATTTTTGTTATTATTAATTGTTTTATTAAAAGAATAGAAAAGAACTAGTGTACTACGTATACTTACTTCAAAGAAAGAAAAAAGTGTTGTTAAATCACACAAACTTACTTGCAAACTTTTTGCTATTAAATAAGCATGCAATCTTTGTCAAAACAGAACTGAAAAATTTTTAAATGAATTGATCTTTTGAAGTTCTTGTAAGTAAAAAATAAACAATTTTTAGCATCCAAGCATTTAAAGAAATCGCACACAGACATACAAAAATAAAAAAAAATCAATTGTTTGGAACTAAAAACGTTGATTTTATAAATAATTAATTGATACAAAGAAAATATAGAAGTAGATGTAAGAGATTAGTTCATGTTTTCTGAATAAAACAAAATGCAATTTTATAATGACTTTGGGATATCGTTGGGTTGAGGTGCACTCTATGGTTGAACTGGCATTTGCAGTTTTAACAAAGATCTGCAATGGCAGATGGTTGGTAGAACTGCAGTGGATCTTCTGTCAAATTGATAACATAAAATTTTTATTCTGCTTTTATATTTATAACCTCAATTAATAGAGAACTCATTATTAAGAGAGTAGAGAAACATTATTGAGATCACGCAGGATTTTTATTGGCAACGCTACTTTAGTAATTCTATTGAAGTGCTGTTTTAATTAATAAAATATCTCGGATTCAGAACTGCAAACGCGAACTCAACCTATTTAGAACTATGAACGCATCGAGAATATTATAAAACATAAAATAAGTACAAAATTTTGCTGAAATAAAGTCAGTGTAGAACATACAAGTTATTAAAGCTACTAAATTAAAAAATGCTTAACAAGTAGTATATTACCACTATTTTCGAATATTTGTAATACCTATATTTTATGTGTGTGTATAAAATGTGTTTCGTTACTCAAATACATGTGCTTCTTCTGTCAAATTACCCCCATGTAAGCAAGTTGACTGTATTTTTATTCCTATCACAGCCAAACGACATATTGAAGTATTTTTAATATATAGTCTGCAAATTAGGATGGAATTATTTTACTTTGTTTGAATATGACAATGCAAAATTTTCAATGCGCCCCAAAATCGTTTTCAGAGACATTTTTCTTTATATTCTTTAATGAACTATTTTCAATATTTATAGTTAGCGTTATTATATTAAAATAATTTTGGCCAAGTTATGCTGGTGTTTTTGTTCAAGAATTTTTATCAAATTCTTTTATCAACAATAAATGAAATGAAAATTCAATTAAGAATTTATTTTTATCTGTTTATCTTTCCACATTTCCTTTTAAATGTTATGAATATTGCACAATTTCTTGAATATCAACTTTAAAAATTATTCAGTGCAGGTTAACGAATTTTAAACATCTACCTTGAATGAAAAAGTGTAACGAGCCAAATGAAAATTTCCCACCAGATTAACATGCTTTATACCTAATACGAGATATAACTGTATTGCCGAGATAATATAAGGTATTTATTAAAATTAATACAAAATTAATTTCAAATTCAAATAACAATCCATCATCATTATTAATTTTCATTTTTCATTTACTGTGCGATAATTAAAATTAAATTTTTCTTAATTATTTTAATAAAAATCAATATAACAGAAATATATGAATTATTACAGTACGTATACTATAAATAAACCAAATGAAAGGAAAAAATTATTCAAAAGGGATGAAATGGTTTCTTTTAAAAGAAAAATACTGATCTAATTGCCTTGTTCCGTTCTCTTTTATGTGGAAAATAATTTATTTTAAATTTTCCATGTGTAATAAAAAATATCGAAAAATTTTCTAACGTAAAGATAATATTCTTCTAATTTAAATTGTTAAATTCATATACATATATCTATATATATATATAACATAATATATATATATATATATTATACTATATCTCACTTATATATGAATTTAGTTCAAAATACACACATATTTTGTTACACAATTTTACTATCAGATAAAAATTTCCTAAAGCATCTGTGTAATAAATAAAAAATTTTTGTACTTATTCGCTTTTCACCTTATTAGTCCATATTCACAAAACATTTGTATAAATAAATATATGTATACCATATTGCATATAAAGTGCATATATATCTACAAAAATTTGCATTTATATATTTTCATTATAACTTGAAATCTAGTGTATATCTGCAACAATAATATTATATGTAAATAATATCAATAATTCTGAGTTTTATTCTGTACACAATCCTTATGAATATTATAAACATAATATACATACTACTATTATTATATACAAGTGCATATTAATAATATAATGCACTCGAATATGATATAAAAATAAAATACTGCATTACTTTTGATAAATCCTTATTATCAAATACATAAAACTAAAAACAAAAAATAAAAAATATGAAAATATTAATTTTTAAGTTCTATAATGCTCCTTTTTTCTTCTATATATATATACATACTTCTATAATTTTTGAATATTAAATGAATCCTATATACTAATTCAAAATAGTTGCCTTTAATTGCTTTGTAACTCCAATATACTAACAAAAAATACTTGTATACACAAAATAAAAAGATAAAAGTAGGTATAAAGAAATAAAAAAAAAATAAATTTTCTATGATACTTGTATTAATTATATAGAGAAAATTTTTCCTATATTATAAAGAAAAACGCAATATATATAAAAAAAAAATCGTATGTTAATGTAAATATGCACACTTTATATACATATCTGTAAGATAAACTATCTAATATTAAAAAGAACCTCAAATAAATCCGCTAAAGGCTATAAAGTAGTTAAAAAGGTAAAAAAAAGAAAAAATAAAATAAGTTATTTTTCTTTTTACATATAACTTGTATTAGTAACCTACAAAGTCTCATATACCTATCGTATGTAAATTAATGTTTAACATATTTTTTCTCAACAAAATTTATTCTTTTATATGAAAAAAAAAACCATTTTAGAACAAAAAGACCACTCGTATATACTTACTTAATGTATGATTGTGCAAACATTAAAATATGTACTCCAATATGTACAAGCATTTTATTTAGGAATTCATACATGCTTATAGTAAATTTGTGCTACTAGCATGTGATTACAAAATTCAACTATGAATAATATTATGAATGAAAAGACATTCTGCGTTTTTAGAGGCTAGCAATTTTTTAAATGTAATATTACAGTGACTGAGAAATGGTATTCATGAAGATGAACGCCGGGACTTAAATACATTTAAATATATGCGATCGAATATTTAATTTAAAAGCAGTAGTTTTTTTATTGACTTCGATTTATTTCGAATTTCTAAAGTTCAAATTAATTATTTGATATATGTACTAAAACGATGGGTTCCGACATCAAATGTGGTCTATACATTTTGTTCAACAGGATATCAAACAAAATTCATTTATTAATTACACATCAGAAAATAAACTTTTAGGAGTTAGGTAGACATGCAATTTTTAGTTTTGTAATTGCTGCTTAGTTGTAAAATCGATGCGCGCACATCTAACCAACTTAACTATTGCGTATATATTCAAATCAAATGCGTTAAATAAAAATTACAACCAGTTTGTAAAAAAGCACAAATTGTTTGATTGCTTAATTGCATAAGATCATGTATATCCGCTTGAATACAAACCTATAGAATAAGAATTCAAACAAACAAGCAATTACACAGCTGCAAAACTAAAAATGGCAAATGTGTCTGAGTCATTATTTCATATAATTTTTTGATGCGTATATAACATTAAGATTTGACATAACTGTGAATTGAACAAAATCCAAATTTCCATACAACAAAATCCAAACTTGTTTGTTGTATAATTGGATTTCATATAAAATATTTTCCTGTCACCAAAGAAAAATTTAAATTTTTCATTTTGGAGCAAGTTCTATTTGCTTGAGGTATAAGAAGACGGAATACATGATACTGGTTTATTATTCACTTGCTATAACAAATATTAAGTCGATTATAAAAGACATCAAAAAACTGTATTTTCAAAAATCATCAATATCGTAAATAATCGTAGATTTACAATGAAAAATCATAAATAAAATACTGAATATAATAATTTTGATCTTTCATTTTTATATTCTGATCTCTAAATATTACTCTCAAAATTAAATTATAAATTTTTTTCAAAATATTGTTCACACGAGTAGTCTAAGAATTATTCTCCTGCACTTGTATGTTCCCTAATAATGATTTTAATGAATAAATGCACACATGTAGAAGAAAAGTAAAGAAAAAAAAACAGTAAAATTCGTTTAAATAAACATGTACCTAAAAGAAAAATTTATGTGAAAAGTATCTAATCCTCACAACATTAGAAAACCTGTTGTAACTCTAATAACTCACAATTCTATCGAAAAATCTACATGAACATATTATATAGAATTTGATACATATGTGAGCCTTATTCATGAATATTCAAAATTGTTAGTATAATATGCTACATTCTCTTAAATATATGGGTAATAATAATTAAAAAGAAAATGGTTGAAAAGAACAAGAATAGAAAAATATAGGGTATAATATAAAAAGTAGAATATTATGTATGTATACTATTTAATGAAAGAGAAAGAAGAAGATCAAAATGTTTCTAACCCTGATAATACCTCACTTGAATAACTTGAAAACTTCATATTATAGAACAGGTAGGTAATATAATTTTTGTAAATATATCACAGATATATTTTCAATATACATACTTGTATATGCATTTAATATAATTAAAGGAATAATATAATGGACGATCTATTTTCACCCTAATAAAATTACAGGATATTACAATGTTAAATTTTAACTGAAAATATATTTAAAGTTTTACTTTTTGTATCGTATTCTATATAGGTACTGCAATGTATATGTATATTATACATAGTGTAATAAAAAGTATATATACACATACCTTCATTATTATTTTAAGAATTATTCTTTAGGAAAATTCTGTTCTATCATCAAATCTTTACTAAATTTTTATACACATACACGTATTATGTATTCATATATTTTCATGCTTAATAAAATATTAGTATGTGCATTTATATTTTAATAATGGAATACAATTGCAATTTTGTAAAACTATATGACACTTATGTATAACAATATAGCATTCATATATGTATAATATCATCCTGATAATTATTTATTATGTAATAGATATACAAAAATACTGCAGGATAGGTAATTTTCTTAATTATAATTTGTAAAATAAATATTTTTATTTATACAATAATATAATGAATGAACAAATGAATAAATGAACAAGCTATACTTTAAAAGAATGTTTCGATAGATCATATTTTAGGCCATACTATTAAGACACAAACATGAGTATATTCTCAATTATTATACAAAGTAAAACCGTATGTGTTATTGAGTAGAATCGGGTGGTATGCCTTTCTTTTAAATAGATAATGGAGTTGTTTTGGATTATTTTGTTAATAGAGGTTTTAAAATCTTTATTAATTATTCAAATTGTAATTCTTCTTCTTTTCACTATTTTGTTCGTTAGGAGCTCTCTAAAATTTCAAATTTTGGCACACATCAATTTACAAGCTAAACCTTTTAACTCAGTTTTATAACTCTAAATTACTTAATGACAAACATGAAGTCAGTTTTTTGCAATTTTATATATTTTGAAAATTTAGTATTGGAGGAGCCTAAATAATTTTTAACTTGTTACCTCAAATGCCAAATGATTTACATGAAATTATTGAATTTTTCTTCACCTATCCGAAAATGTGAATTACTCGTATTTTTGCAAAACTCATATTTCTTTAGATTGGTAAGAAATTTTATTGAGCGAATAATTTTTCAAGAATTTTCCTAATTTACCAATTATTTTCATGTTAACCAAAACAAATTTTTGGAATAAAAATTAATTATTAGATTTGTATATATATAAATAATAAGAAAATATTCTAATAATCTATGTGATTGTAGCATAAATTTATTATTAAAAGACATAATACTAATATCGATTATACTATGAATTTTTTAATTCAATAGAATATAAACACCGATTGAATTTAAAATTATCTTATTTTGAAAATTTAACTTCTGTGTACAACAAAAATACATGGCATAATCTTTATGACTTTCATAATTTGCCCTTATTTATAAAATAATGATTATGCCATTTAACAAGATATTAAATTGTTATCCAATAAAATTTTATTAACTAGAATTTTCTAATAAATATTAATGTACACAATATTATAAACTTATTCTACAATATTTTATAGATAGATACAGATCTTCAAGCAATTTTTATCTAGTCTTAAAACAGATTCAAAAAATCATTTTATACAATATTATATTTTTAATTTCTAACAAATAGTAAATAGATTGTATATAGAGAATTTGGAATCATAACAATTATATTTATATAGTAATTGTAATATTGGCATTATTAATATTAAGGTTTACAACTTTTATTGCTTTATATTATAAGTATATAGTTATAGTATATAGCATAATAATCTTAATTAAATCTTAATTAAAAAAATATTAAAAAAATTTAAAATTTTCTACATTTATACATGAAAGCAAATTCTTAGTAGCTAGTTATAATATCTATAAATTAAGAGGCCTTGTTATAACTGCATATTATGTATATTAAAATACTAAATACTAAATACTATATACTAAATAAGAATAAAAATTATTTTAACCAAATTTATCTATTTATTTCAATATTTTAAAAATTTTGCAATATTGCCTGCATTAAATGAATTTTCAAGTATTTTGTTTCGCAAATATCTTTCTTGAAGAAAAATTGCATATTTTTCGGGGCGTTATTATTGAAATTTTTCAATATTTTCAAGAATTTCTTAGAAGACAATTTATTAAAGCTAGTTGGAATTTTCACAACCAAATTATAAAAATAAAAATCGTATTAACAATATTAAGATTGTACACATATTTCTATCCACTATAGTTAAACAAGTTGTCCCAATTCTATCTAATAATAATTTGAATTGTGTTAAAGGAATAATTATGCTGATATGTAAAAGACATTGAAAAATTTTACACTATTATAGCCTTAAAATCTAAATTTGTTTCTTTTGAATACATACAAAACCAAAATAATACGAGTATAATGTGCTTTACTACTAAATTTATATCCGTGTATGAAACTATAATATCAATATTAATGGCTCATATTAATTTTACTGATAAAAATCTATAGATTTTATTGGATATTAAATGGGATTTGCCATAATCACTTTAATTTTTAAATAATGAAACAAAAAATCATTATGAGAAATTGACAATTATTTTGATTTGCCCTTTGGTTATTCGTGCAACTCTAATGTAAATGTAATACGGGTGATACAAACATTTTTATCACACGCAATGTACTACGATAAAAAAAACGATTCGTATAGCTCAATTAATCCATTTATAACATTTTATTAATAATTATTATATTTTTTATTGTTTATCAAAAAACAAGTTGTAAAAATCAAATTTAATTGATTTCTAATACCAGAAAATAATCGAATTCTCACCTTTTTTATTGTTATCGCTATAACTACCTAAACAAATTCGTTTTCGTGTCAAATGACAATTCCCATAAAATAATATTGTTTTCCATGTTCATATTCTCCAATAAGGTCATCTAGCTACTATATCATATATCTCATATACCTATGACTATATTTTTATAAAAACATAATATTAATAATCTAAATATTTGAACGATTTCTATATAGTTTTTAACAAATAAATTAGAAAATTGCAATCATATATGAAGTTTTTTTTTTTATTTTAGATAACTACTAACTATTTAGATGAGCATTTGATTAAATCCAGAAAAAATAAAATCAATTCGACCTAGATATCAAATCAATTGTAAATTTTGAAATAATTTTCTAATCAATTTTCTAAAAGGCATTTTAATTAAAATCAAATTTTAAAAATCATATTAACAATTAATTGATTAGCTTTATGTATACATATATGTATGTAATTTAACAGAATATAAAAAAAAAACAGTTCATTGCGATTTTTTTTTACTTTTAATTCTGAATTTTATAGAGTTTTTAGAGAAGCTCCATTTTTAATTTTTGAAAATCATATGCTCATGAAATAATAATATTTTTTTAACATTAATTTAACATATTAGCTGGGGGACTTCAGCTAATAAGAAATATTAATTAATAAAATAAAGAATTTATAGTTGATCTATTTAATTTTTTAATAATTATGAAAAAAATATTAATATTGACATTAATTCGGATTAATATTTCAATTGAGTTTTCTTTTAATGATTATTTATTAAAATAATAAAGTAAATTATTTACAAATTTTAATCTACTTATTTAGATTTTACTTATTTAGATTTTATAAAATATTTATTTCAATTACATTTCAATACAAAACCCGACATACTGAATATTTTTAAACATTACAAATCAGTTCAATGTTAGCAAATTTTCTACTCCAAAACAAAAATAGGTCCATTAAAACAACTTTTGCTCTATTCCTCCTATTTCCAAGAACATTATGAGCAATTTGAATAATTAATATATTTTTAAATTACTCATGCGTTATCTAAAATATTTTTTAATTTTAAGAATATTAGAAAAAAATATAGCTTCACTTCTAATTCAATATTTTTATTAAAAATGCCATAATTAAAGAAATTATATTGCGATGAATTGTCAAATTAATTGCACAAAACAAATTCATTGCACAAAATTACGAATTAAAACCAATCATCAAAAATCATTAAAATCACAACCAACAAGGAAAATCAAAACCAGTTCCCACTTTATATCTTTCCATCGTGAATAGAAAATTCGACCTCGTATCTAATTCTGAGTTTAATATAAAAATTCATTTAAAAATAATCGGCCATTAGAAAACATCATCCTCACCAAGCATAACACGACATTAATTTTCAAAATTATTTAAAAAATAAAAAAACTTTATTTCTAATTAAATTCAATTTTGATGGTCTGTGATCCATAATTTTATTACCAGGATGTTGTCTTATTTCGGTCTCTCAACTATTAATAAGCGATTAAAATCGAATAAAAATTTTATGAAAAATTTATTTGCCTCAAATCTCTTTGAAATGTTCTTACTTTTTGATAATTTTTTGTAAAAATTTTCTTCCATAATTGAGGTATTTTTGAATTTCATGTCTCGTCAACAATATTGATGAATTTTTCCAATTTTTCCAATTGATGAATTTTTTCAAACTCACAATTGTAATTCTATTCAAGAAAAATCTTATTTCTATCTTAATATTTAGCACTTCAAAATTGTATAAATTTTGCTTTATTTTCATAAAAATTTTTACAACAATCTTTTTAATCATATTATATGGATAGTTGCTATAAACCCAGGATATCGTTTTTAATTAAATTCCTCTCTTAAACATTTACCATAATTGATTTGAATTTTGTAACAAAAACCCTTTTTTAACTATATACGGTCAATTATCGAAATTTATTAAGTTCAAAAGTTTCTATATTGAATGTATATATATTTAAGGAAATAATATTATTATGACCTTTACGAGGATATCCTATAATTGTCGAAGCCAATTATACTTTTATTTTTAGCATAGTTTGTGATTTTTTCCTATTTTTTCTCTTAATTTTCGTTTTTTTTTTTGGTTTTGTTTGCAAAATTAGTAGGTATACGGGTTAGTACTGCAATTTTTGCTTTTGTTATTTTTTTCTTTTATTTTTTTTTTTGCAGTCATATTTTTATATGAGTAACTTTGGTCATGCGTAAAATCGGAATCAATTGAAAACAAAGCAAAAAGAGTATACAAAAAAAAATAAAATAAGTAAAATAAACTATAAAAAGGATATATAAGGATAATATTATATAGTTATAAAAATATAAGAGCAAAAAAAAAATTTATATTTTATACCAGGTAATAAAATTGACACAGTTTCCAATATCAAAAAGCTAGTTGTACATGAATGTGTATCAATAGCATTACGTATATATTATATTATTAAAAATATAAAGGAGTAAAATAAAAGTTATTCATATTTGTATACATACATATATGTCGCACGTATGTATGTAACAAACATGTTTATAAAATATAAGAGTTAAAAAAAATATATATGTATGTTGGTTTTTTTTTTACAAAATTTCTCTATCGAATTTATAAATCAGAACTTCACAGAATTAAAATAAAGAACATACACTCATATATGAATGATAATAATAAGAACAAAAAAAAAAAATAAACAACAATTTATAATATTAAACTTTTTTATATTTAAAAAAAATCATAAAGACAACTATAGCATAAGTGGAAAGAAAAATATATATACAGTGGCGATAAAAAAATTTAAAATATTTCCTATCAAAAAAAAACTTCATTTTGTATTTCACTATTTAGCCTAATATTTTACTTATTTTCAAATCAGAATTTTCATGTTTTTTTTTTAAATACGCCCCACGTCTAAACATCATGTAAAAACTTTGAAATATCGCCTTAATATGTACTACATTTTCCAAAACAATGTAGCTGTGAATGAAATGTTGAAAACACTTAGATAATGTTGAAAACATTCAGTGTAAAACGTTGAGAAAACATTCATCGTTCATATTGAGAATGACGTCCCAAAATTTTTGTAATATTGAAAAATTTGTTCAAATTAAAATTAGTTATCCTCCTTTTTTAATTGAATTGACACGAATTCGAATGAATTAAAAATAATATTGATAAATCAAAATTCATAAGTTTTCTTACTTCTTCCAGTTCGCAACATGTCTATACATTTTCCAATTTGATTCGGTTATGATGCATGCAAAGGTTCGAGTTTTAAACTGTAATCCAATCCGAATGATGCATAGTTTGGTATTTTGGAATTTAAACAAAGATTTTTGAAGGTTAATAATTAATAAGGTTTCATATATATATGTACTTACATTTGTTTTACATTAAATATATTATTAAAAATTTATGATTATTGTATGAATTCTTCGAAACCCTTTAAAACTTTTAAATAATATTGTTAAGAGCAATTAAAGTTAAGAATACGCATGAAATTTAGAAATTTATCATTACTCTTTCTTTTCAAATTCCTTAAAGTCCTTAAAGTATATTTATGCCTATATAAGGTTAAAAAGGAAATAAAAATGCATGCATTTTTTTTAATTTTTAAAACTTTATTAGAAAAACAACAAAAAAGACAAGAATTGAGAAAAGAATTTATTTTTCCTCCGTATATGAAATTTTCGCATGAATATCAAAAATAATCTTTCAATATATGCCTATAAAGCGTGTAGCTCTTAACATATTAAATTTATTGAATGGAAAACAATTCAGAACAATTGTATATTGTTGTCATTTATTTTATTTAGTCTCATATCCTTGTTTTTTTTTTTTTATTATTATTCTCTATAATTTTTTTATTATTCAATTGAGTTTTTCTACTTTTAGTTTTTTCTGTACTTTGATTTCATTTACCTTAATATGGAACAACTAGAGTAGAAAATAAAATTCGAACTGGATAACAAGAAGAATCATTCGGTTTTGTTTTTCCCTATTTTGCTTTTTTTTTTAACTAGATATGTATGTGTGTAGGGAAAAAAAAAGTGCACTTTAAAACTATGTTGCGCACTATATGAATATAAAATATATTTTATGAAAAATAAAAGAATGAAGAATCAAATGATACACAGTTTTCGATTTCTTTTCGATTTTGAAGAAGATTCATTTATATATAGGCCATAACAGGGAAATAAAAGTGAAAAGTAAAGAAAAGTATGACAAAAATAAAAAGAGTTATATAAAGCTAATTTTAAAGTTTTCTTTTTTGTTATTCAATTATTGAAATCGTTATTTTTTTTTTCAAATAAAATTTATTATCCTACATGCATATCAATAAAGATAACGAGAATAATAATGAGAAAGTATATGAATATCGTTCTATAATTATGTTAAACTATTTTAAAGTTGGTTTGCTTATGGAACAAAAACTTATTTTAATCTAGAAAATCAATTTTTTGCAAACAGAATAGTTAAAGATTCATATTGCAGGAAAATTGTGCTATTGATATAACAGAATTATTACATTGTAAATAATAAATAATAAAATTTCTTTAATTACAAAATTCTTGTAAGAAATTATTATTTTCTGCAAGAACTCAAAAGCTAGTTTTCCTATCTAAAGAAAAACGTGATTTTGCTTTAGATAGGAAAACTATATAAAAGTGAGATTCAGACTAAATCAATGAATACTATCATGAAGACGAGTTTCTTTGAGTTGAGAGCAAAAATTTATGGCCTTTTAATAATAAATATTATTTGATTCAGAAAAATTTTAATTTACAACTAGTAAAGTAATGCAAATTATTTGGTAACTTATCAAATTCACATTATGGGTACATGACCGACATTAGAACAAGATAAAAATACATACCCGCATTATACTCGAATTTCAGCTATTCTATCAATATTTGGAAAGGAATTTTGTTCTAGTTTCTACAATACCATATTCCATTAAAAAGATTTTTAATATCAAAGTCCCCGAAAGTATGCAATTTTAATTGACATTATTGTTGCGAATTTTTTTTCGTTGCATTAAAATATCTTGGTCTTATAAATTTGAAATGTCCTAAATATTTAAACAATAAGTCTTTTGCAATCTTTTATATAAGAATACAAAGTTTTTTCAAACTTCAAACAAAATGTGATAGAAATTAATTGGCACACTTTAAATATATGTAAATCAAATCAAGAATTCAATTTTTAATATAAAAAGGCAATATGTTGATGACCTAGACTATTTTTATTTATTTTAAATGTTTTCTATTATAGAACATCAATTGGTAAATGCAATACTGAAAAAGGTACAAAATAAAAAGTGATGTCAAAAGCGATAAGTGTATATTATTTAAGTGTATTTAAATATAACAGTTTATTTCCCTAAAGATATGTGCTATAAAATTATTTGTCCCTAGAGCAGGCAGCTAATAAAGTAACAATACATATTTGTGCTAGATTCTTAAACTATTTTAATAAAGTACTATAAATATTAATAAATAGATTAATAAAACAATAAAACGTCTCGCTTGCTATTTGATGTAGGTAAGATGTCGAACATTAAAATGTTTTGTATTTTTTATTTGTAAGCAATATAAAGTTATAGCAAAGAGATATTAATTTTTTGTGTTAATTGGGTTGTTTATTAATATTCAAGGTAATCATGTGAAAGACAAGAATGAAAATCCTACTAATAATACGAAAATAAAAATTAATTCTTTGATCACTAATGTCTACCTTTTGAACAGAAACATTTTCGCTAAGCTCTAACAATTTTTAACAAAAGCAATCATATGCTAATATAATTTAACTGATTTCATATAGTACATATTATATAAAACAAAAACATTAGTATAAAGTTCAACAAATTCCTTACATAATTTCTTAAAATAATACTTAAAAACAGTATTCTAACTGCTATTCTACATATATTATTAATTTATATAATACAGAGCTTCCAAAAACTAATTTAAATTATTTTCTAAATTTTTATGATTTTCATATAATTCTGAAAAAAAAATATAATGTTTCATGCACTATAATTAAATTGTAATAATACAGATTACTGATCTGATCTAATTACAGAACAGTGATTTTAAACTGCACTACTTCCAAAAAGCTAAAACAGTTAACACAGAAATTCTTTTCAAAAATTTTTGAAAAATTTAACCAAAATTAGATAATGGTGGTGATACATGTATAACATGTGGTTTTCATACACACAAGGATATAAGGAGAATACAATATACATATGACTAATAAAGCATTCTTAATTAACATTCTTTCTCTATAAATATTTTTTGAAATTTATGCGAAAAATGGAAAAATATTTTCAAAATAACTTAAAAACAAAATATTTCCATTAACATTAAATTATTCAAAAATACCAAATTTAAAATTCTTATATAAAACATTAGAGATTTTTCTAATATTTCCAATTAATTTTCATTTTGAATTCTTACAAAATTTTAATTGAAGTTCAATTAAAATTACTTCATTCAATTCGTTTCTCTTCATTCCTTTTCTCTTTTTTTTTCAAATTTTTATGTAATTTAAAAGTGTAAAATAAAATGAATTTTCTCAAATTCATTTTCATCTGTGAAAAGTTCTCAAAAGAGATAAATTAGAAGAGAATGCAATAATTTTTAAAACTATTCAACCATATTTTTTCCCTAGTAATATAAATTAAGGACTTTTTGTCTTTTTTTTTTGATTATGAAAGTATAGAAACACACTATACATATTATATTATTGTTTTTTTTTTCTTTGGTATTCTATAATTTTTTTTACGGTAAGTAGTTTTGGTACATATCTAATTATATGAAATACTTCTGGATGCATAATATTTTCATCAAGATTCGCTTCAATTAATTTCCTCACATCAATAAATTTAAAAAATGAAATAAACATAATGTCATTTCAATTGTATAGCAAAATCGTATAAAATATGAATTAATAAAAAAATTAAAAACTAATTACGAAAATAAAATATAAAAAATAAAAATTTATTCTAAATTGGTCAGTGAATTTAAAGAACAAGGACTAAAAAGGAAGATTATCCTTAAATTATGTTTCATTTATGGATAATTGTTGAGTATGTGGACATTAAAATGGTGGAATTCTTATTATGATTTTAAACACACAATATTCACCTCCTACCCTCAATTTAATTTTTATATTTAAACCAGAAGCTCCACACCAAAAAACCACATTTCGTTAAAGGAAGAGAATTCGATATTTTCCAAATCATAATAAGTTTGGTCTAATACATTTCTTTTATCTAGAACACAAAATTAAATGCAAACTTTTAATAATTTTAATAAACTCATATAAATATAACTCAACGATATTTACGACAATTATATATTAGATAACATTCCCAGTTTTCTTTACAGTTCTGAAAAATGAAAAACTTTATTAAGCCAAACAAATTATAGAAAATTTGTTCTTAAAAATATTTCTGAGAAAGAAATGTGTGCATATAATTATATGAAAAAGAAGAAAAATTAAAAATATTGAACAAAATAAAAACAAAATTACCCACGGTATATAATAATTAATAAGTTCGCCGCGGTACTCATTGAAAATATATTTTGAAAGTTCAAAGCCGCAGAAGAAAATTTTTAATTAAATCATTATATTTGAAAATTTTATACCAAAACGGAAAATTCAATTAAAACTTTAAAAGACATGAAACCGTAATGAAATAAAAAAAAAAAGAACAAGAAATAATTACATTGAATTAAATATAAAATGGTTTACTCATTAAATTCTAAACAAGAACCAACTTTAAAATTTAATAAATTCATTTGCAATTTTTCTTATTATAAGTAATGTTTTGGCTAAACTAATGAATTAAGGTATAGTTGAAAGATGATTATTTTCTACTTTTTAACACTCTTCCTGGAAAAAATTTTAAAAAAGTGTTTATTGGTCTCACTTTATTCGTTCGTCTGTGGACCCGTTTGCAAAATTTCTGATAGAATGAACACCCATAAAGATAGAAAGGTGAAATTTTTCACATAAATAAATCTTTACTCAGAAGAAAATTTTTACCTATCTCCACTACTCCCCCGCCCAAAATTCCTGGTCCAACATTTTTTTTTTCTAGACCTCAGGTTTTTTTCGTTAGATAAAATTTCCCACCTACACGCCCTCTCAAGTTATCACCACTCAAATTATGTTTAATTTATAATTATTATACGAGTATTTCCCTAACTGGAAGCTAAAGATAAATGCCGTGTCCTCAAACTATATAACTATTTTTCTTAGCTCACGCAATTAACTCTTGAATTTTCACTTGTTGAAGGTAAAAGTGCTATATTACAAACCATTAGTTTAATCCAACTTCATTTTTTCTCAATTTTATTTTTTTTTTTAAATTTTAAAGTTTTACAATATAAAAAATTGCAAAACTTGAAACTTCTACTTTATAAATTCATTTAAAACTTAAACTAGTTAAAAATATATTTAGAAAGTATAGAAAAATAAAAATATTATCTTAAATTTTATAAAATATTTAAAGCAATTTTTTGAAAATCTTCAATCGCCTTGAGAATATTCAATTTCATCAGTAACGTCCATATTACTTCTGAACATCCTTGACTCTCTTTGTATAACATAAAATTTTCATTTTACTATGTGTACGTTATGAATTTTTCTCTCTATATTTTGTCAATATAGATATAGATATTTAACATATAATAATACGAGTATCATGTATACTTTAAGATAAATTAGATATGGTTTCAAGGATTAATTAAGTAACCAGTGAATTATCAAGGGATTGAATATTCTACTTGCGGTCAAGTATATATATGTTTATATGTTTATATGTTACAAGTGCACAAGAAGTAAAATGGTTATTTCTTCTCTATTGCATTCTTAAAACAGAAAAAATGAAAACAAGGAATGCTAATAAAAAGGATAGAAATGTCGATATAATCGTATCGAAAATAAATTATCCAATTTTTGATGAAATACTTTTTAGTAGAGAAACATCTATATTAGATAAAAATAGAAATCGATTACACTAATTTGCAAGAAAATTGAATCATGTTGCAGAAATTTTCAGGAATGAACCGTTGTGAAACTGGTGGAATAGTCAAAATAAAAATTTTTAAACAACAACTTCATTTGCTTTGCATTATTAATTTCAAGAAATTTGAAAACACATGCTATGCGGCGTTATCCAGAACTATTCACTTACTAGTATTTATTTGATTTCTTTTTAATAGTTCAAGCCTAATTTCTTTTTGACATTTGTAATAACCTTTTACTTTAGTAAGATCCGCAATTTAGTAAATTAATGAACATTTCTTAAAGCCAAAACCATTTATATACGCTTGCTAGAACCGAACAATTTATCCGATTTATATTAAGGTAATATTCTATGTACTGTACAATGTAATCAAAGTTAATTTTATTAAGGAGTCATATAGAAAACATTTTTCTCAAATTTTATAATCAAGTCTCTATTCTCTTAAATGGTACTGTATACCATATTTTGTTAGATATTGTAGTTCAATTATACAGATATATGTATGTTATATGATTTCGTAGACTAAATAAAATTGTGATTAAAAAAAAGGACAAAAAATAAACTACTAATGCATAAGGATTCTATGCGTATAACTTGTTACATAATTGTTAAATACTAAAGTATGTACCAAAAAAAAAAACTATGTAAGAAAATTCATTTTTTCTTGTAAAATGAATTTCTTTTTATTTTTCAAAATTTCTAAGTGACTTAACCTACAATATTGATTACTAATTACTATTAAATTGTCATTAAAAAATCAAGTACGTATAAAGAAAAATATATCAGATTAGAGCTGAAAAATAATGGCAAATTAAATAAAACAATTCGTTTGTAAAAAATTAAACAGATTCTAATGTCAACCTTATGGTATGGACCTAATTTAAATTAAAACTCTTAATTAATGCACGACTTGAACTTTAAATTTTCTTGTTATTCATGGTTTCTTATAACGAAGTTTATTTGTCGGATAAGGATCAATAAAATAGAACTGAGTTTCAATCCAATTAGATTACAGCAATTATATTGGTATAAAAATAAGGGCACCTTTTGTCTTTAAATAAATTAGCACGATTAAGTTCTTTCCATCCGATAATGCAGATGATAATATACCGCTTTACTTCCTTATTAAATTCGATATTGCATATGAAATTATTGTTATATGTATCTACGTGTCTAAGGGAACATCAACATTCACGTAAAATAATCCGTGCCTATATATAAAACAATATATTGGAAATAAGAAATAAACAAGTTAATCACATTTATACAATAGAACAAATTATACAATATTAAATTCTGTCCCTCTAATGAAATTTTTGTTATAATAAAGTCTTAGGAATGTCAACAAACTCAAGATAATCAATATTTTATATCTTCTTTCTTCGAATTATAAGCAACCTGAATTCAAAATTCATTTTCTTCAGTTTTTTATATTGATTTACAAAACAATTCACTTAGCCATTTCCATATTTATGGGATCTTTTAATTGAATATTATAATTTTGTCCCTAATAATACAAATTTTATATTGATTTTTATTTCCTTTCTTTATTTTAATAAAATTGAGGCAAGAAAATGTTTTTAGCGTTCTTTAGTTAAGAGTTTTCTATTGAAATATTTCTACATACAAGATCAAAAGACTTTGTATAATAACTTGATTTTTTACAATAGAATTAAAAAAAGGATACGAACCTGAAAAGAACAAAAGAAAGTTCTTATTATAATATTCAGCAAAGATAATTGAACTTAACTAAAATGTCGATATTTCGAGCTGGATGACACAATTTAAACAGTAAACTTCATTTGAAAAATATGATCAGAGTACAATACTTAAACAATTCACTAGTAAGAATTAAGCTCCATTACGTATCTTAAAATTCAATTTTGAAAATATCATATGGAATATAGCTCTTTTTTCAGAAGTTTCCACACTGTTACTATTTTTCATCAGAACAGATTGATTTAAAGAAAAGAGTTGTCTTTGCTCTGAATTGAATATAGCATTTTGCTGAAATTTAATTGGGAATTCTAAAATGGCATTATCTAATTTCTTATGAAAACTAGTTTTATTTGCGCCTTCACATTTTTTTGTTTTTAAAATTTTGTACTTTAAAATCTAACATTTTTATATTACATGTTATATTCCAAGTCTTAGTGACAATTTCTTAATTTCTGAAGAGTAGCTATCTGTGTATCTATTTCTTTTCTCTAAGAAATTTTCATATAATGCTATCTAAAATCATATACATATGTATGGTGTCTGTCATTTTTGTGAAATAAATTACTTATATGTGTAAAAACATTATTGTAGCATTCAAATACATAAAATGCAAAAAGTGTGACTTGCATTGTAAAATTTGCAAAAAAAAAACAAAAAACAAGTAAAAACGTTTCAGTCGGTATAAACCGATTGAATAATACCCTGCACCTTTCGTTATTGTGTAGCAATTACTCGAACCTGTGAAGTCATTCTGTAGAAACTTCACGGATATGTCTGACCTATAATTGGACATCCGACTGCCAAGTTTCATGAATCTGACTTTATAATTTTTCCAAATATTTAAAATTAGCTTTTGGAGTTGTATGGCAAGTACCTGAACCTGTCAAACAATTCCATCAAAACTTCACAAATATATCTGATCTACAATCGGACACACAACTGCCAAGTATCATGAATCTGACTTTATTATTTTTCCAAATATTTAAAATATGCTTTTGGAGTTGTTTGGCAAGTCCCCGAATCTGTCAAGCAATTCCACTAAAACTTCACAAATATATATGATTTATAATCGGACACACAACTGCCAAGTTTCATGGATCTGACTTTATTATTTTTCCAAATATTAAGAATAAGCTTTAAGACTTGTATGGGAGCTACTCGAACCTGTCAAGCAATCCCATTAAAACTTTAGAAATATGTCTGACCTATAATTGGACACACAACTGCCAAGTTTCATCAATCTGACTTTATTATTTTTCCAAATATTTAAAATTAGCTTCTGGAGTTGTATGGCAAGTACCCGAACCTGTCAAGCAATTCCTCTAAAACTTCACAAATATATCTGATCTATAATCGGACATCCAACTGCCAAGTTTCATGAATCTGACTTTATTATTTTTCCAAATATTTAAAATTAGCTTCTGGAGTTGTATGGCAGGTACCCGAACCTGTAAAGCAATTCCTCTAAAACTTCAGAAGTATATTTGACCTATAATTGGACACATGACTGCCAAGTTTCATGAATCTGACTTTATTATTTTGCCGAATATAAAAAATTTGCTGTTGGAGTTGTATGGCAGCCACCCGAACCGGTGCAGCTATCATATTATAATTTTTAGAGCATGTGTAGAATATAATTGGACACATGTATACAAAGTTTTATATTTATAGCTTTATTAGTTTTTGAAATATTTAAAATAAACTCTTTGAGTTGTATGGCAGCTACCCGAACCCGTTGTCCGAATTAGTCCAATAACAATAGGGCTCGTCCTTGGCACAAAAGAAAAAACTTGTGAAAGTTTGGTGTCGATTGCATTATTCGTTTTTGAGTTATCGTGTGAACGGACGGATGGACGGACGGACGGACGGACGGACGGACGGACGGACAGACGGACATGTCTAAATCGACGCAGAATTTTACGCTGAGCAAGAATATATATATATGTCCATACCGCAGATGACTCCTTCAAGTAGTTACAAACTCCATACCAAAGTTAATATACCCTTCACGAAGTGCAGGGTATAAAAAGAGAGAAAAAACTAAGAATTAAGAAAAACCAGTGGAATATTTTCTGTATGCTTCACTGTTTTAGTAATATTTTTAGAAAAAGTCGAAAAGTATAAAAGTATAGCAATCATACACATACTTTATCATACTAGTCTGTTAACAATATCCTGCATATAACCACAATGTACGTGTATTTACACTATTTACAATGTATTCTAATATTAGATGCATTTGTACATCCTATTTTAATTTACTCGTAAAATACTTATGAAAATTTTACAAAATTAAAATTTTGAAAATTAAAATTCAAACACATTCATTGTAATACATTTAGTATAAGTATAACATATTAATATAAGACACCATAGTATGTTAAAGTATTAACTTCTATAAAATAATATATATGTATATTTTAAATTTTTAACTTTAATTCCTTATTGGAAAATATAATTTTAAGTATAACACATTTAGATACTTCAAAAGTTTCACATACGTGATTAATCAATTCATGTCAGGTACTTTAAATAATGGTTTATACTATACGTATATTACTAGAATATACGAAATGCATATACGATATAGTATATAGTATATAAAATGTTGGAAATAACAGGAATTTTAATTTTTAAAAGGTAACATACCCACTGGTATTTGAACTACAAAAAAAAGAGTAAAATAACTTTTAAATTTAACTTAAAACTATTTATGAAAGAATGAAGAACAAAAAAGTATACTTAATCATAAGTACATAACAGCTATTCTCCTCTATACATATTACACTATTATTTTCATAGTCCAAGTTCCTTCTATTATATAAGAATTTTTTTTCTTTATAAAATCGAAATAATTAATCAACTTGTATAGTTAAGATGTTGTAAATAACTTTATGTTCTCCGCTTTCTTAGTTTGAAGTGAAACTTAAAAAATTTCCTTTGTATTTTTTTTAAAATAATCCTGATAAAAGAGAGTTTTTATTCACAATAATGTTCTAAAATATTTGTAGTTATATTTTAGTTAAATTTTTTTCGGTAGTTATAAGTAACTCAAGTGTACGTTTATGTCATGTCGAAAAAACTTCACAGAATTGAAAATCGTTTCAGTTTTGTATATTTACGCAAAAGTAATTATTTTCTACTATTGTAAAACGTAAATTTTCACTATGAGCATTTATAATATTCGGGGGCATTAAATTTTAAAAGCCCTAATATATAATTTAAAGGCCGAATCATTGGGTCAACTTTAGCTACATGAAATTACGCTAAATTTTCTTTGGAAAACAAATACCTAGTTTTTGCAAATAAATATGAAAAACCTGTTTTTGACTAATATCGTCATAATTACAAATTGACGTTATTGCCTCATTTTAATTTTGTTCTCTTTTACATAATTTTAAGGATTTTTTAAGAGTTTTCATACCGGAATTAACCTCTGATTTAATTTAAGTATTAAGTTTTGATTATTAATTAAATAAAAAATCTATAATGGTACAAATTAAAAAAAAAGCGTTAAAAAAATATATTACAGGCTAGGTTTTATTCGAATGAGTCTTCATTCAAATAATGTTAAAGGACAGACACGTACTTAATTTCATATGAAAGGGAGATTTCTATATGAAATTAAGTACTGAAAACTTAATTAAGCTAAAATTAAATTTCAAACCCAAAAAAATTTTCCTCATAATCGCATTATTTTTAAAGCAACACATTTTTGTTAAATTTTTTTCGTATATTTGTAAAAACTGAATTAACACTGCCACCTATGCGGATTATGGCCCTACGGTTCTCGGTCAAAGTCCACCCGACCTGATGGACTCGAGCAACTTGTAAAGCGCGGAAAAGAAATCTGCCGCTGTGACAGAAAAGTCTTCCAGTATTTCCCTTCTCGTGCGAGGGAAAGCAAAACACTCTCCTAGAATGTGTACCGTGATCTCTTCATCTTCTCCACAGAACCTGCATGTGTCTTCACTTACCAGGGTTATAATTTTTCGCTTACTTTAAACCTAATATTTTTAAATATGAACTTTAAAATTAGATATTTATGTCAATAAGAACGAGCGTCTTGAGAATAATACTAAAATCAAATTTACAAAGCCATATAATCTTCTAAGAATACATGTCATACGACAAGTTTTCTATATTGTCGAATACTCTCTTGATTACAAAAAACTTCATTCTTTTAAATTTCTTCTTAACTACCACTTTTTTTTTATAAAAAAAATATATAATTTATATTTTCTATGTGCTTATTTCTCTTGTTGGCGTTGATATTGAAAAACATTTTCATTTATTCATATCAAAAATTATTCTATTTTGTTAGTTAGATCCTTCTTTTTTTCTTCTTAATGCAAGATATCCTTATATAATGTATACAAATATTCAAGTATAACAGAAAAAAAATATTATATTTATTATACAACTTGTGTACTTAACTATATGTTAAAACTATTTTACATTTTTGTTGAAAGTTTTTTTTTTTTTTAGAACAGAAAAAAAACACATGAAGAAACCATGATATCTTCTTGTATAATTCTTTATACTTTACTTATATAATTCTTTTCATTTAACTTGATTGCATATACTTGAAATGCATCAAGTGATTTCTATACATACTAGAATATCCAAAAAAAGTGTAGTACGAAAAATAATAAAGAAAGAAGAGGAGGGCAAATAGAAGAATAGTAAGTTTCAGATTTTGATTGCATCATGTTGAAACTTTGAAAATTCATTCAATTCATCCTTTCCTGTTATACTCGTTTTATATATACATATATATATATATTGTAAATGAAATGAAGTTCTCTATAGTTTTAAACAGGATGTCCTGTAAACAGAATACATTCAATTTGAAGTTAGCATGAAATATTTGAATATAATAGTATGACGTTCATTTTATTATTCAATGAAATTCACTAAATTGCAATTCAGTGTTCAAATTTTCAAAATAGTTAAAAATTAAATGTTAAACTTTGTTAATCCTTAAAAATGTTTCCAAAAAACAAAAAATAACAAATTTTGTGCCACTTCATATAGAATAATCATGACTCATTTTTGCTAATTCATTAATAAACTATTTATATACAAGTATATTACAAGTTGTAAGAATTAACTGCACCCGGCATTCATATATTATTTTATGAGCCCCAAAACAATAATTTTAAATAAATCTTTCATAAACAATGTAAAGACTTTGGTTGGATTCGCGTTAGCAGTTTTAACAAAGATCTTCAATTTTTGCACGTTTTTGAAAATATGTACCTAAAATGCTCAAAAATTTCAATTTATTTCAAAAAACTAATGGAGGCCACCCTCCCTTTTAAAAACTATAGAACTATACTAAGTAAATGGAAACAAAAAAAACACAAAATTTTAGTTTATTTATGCTTCACAAATACAAAAAACATTTCATTTTCAACAATCTGTGATTAGAATTTCAAGATATAAGTACACGATGATCATAGGTTAAAATAAGTTAAGTGTACTGGTAAGAAAAACTAAAAAAATTGTAACAAAACAAAAAAAAAACAAGAATAACTAGATATGTGCACCTGAAGAATTGTAATTTCAAATGTGCAATGATAATAAAAGCATAACAGAAAAAAACAACAAATAAAAGGAAAAAAAATTTTCATATTAAAAAAAAAAGAAAAGGAAATTTAAATTTTATCCTTCAAAGATTTCAATTTAATGTCTCTTTAAAATGGACAGATGAAAAATTAAGAAAATTTTATCCAATTTATTTATTTATCGAAATCTGAATTCTATATATAAGAATTCTTATTATTTATCCATTTATTTGTTATACATGATGATTAATATTATAAATTTTGTAACAAAATTTAAGATTTTTTAAATTAAAGAAATTTTTTTATTGCATAATTTAATTTGAAGCAGAACATTAAATAGAAGATTAAATATCGAAAAAAATGCTTTTGCTACTCAAAGTCGATTATAGCTATGCTAATTAATAAAACAATTATACTATCTGGAAGCAATAGTGTGAAAAAATTCAATAATTATTGCCATATTTAATATTTATTATTACGAATGCTTCCGGAAACAAAATATAGTTACTTATAAGACCTGGACTTGTGTTAATAGCGAATAAATTCAGAAATTCATCGATGCGCTAACAGATGTAGTGCTCAGTATTATAATCTATATTTAACTCTGTATGTAAATGGCCTCTTTATATCTTAGCTGATGAATTTTATTCTTTCCGCCTCTTTTATTAATGCTCTAGTAATTGCTATTTAATTTGACACGCTTTTTTTTTTAAAAAACAGGTGTTTTGCGGAAAATTTCCATAAAAATTTTTAATTTAATAGAAATTTTCCGTAAAAATTATAAAATTATAATAAAAAATTTCAAAATTTATTTTTAAATATTAAATTTAATAAAATGCGAAACAAAATCATATTTTCTTTCGAAAAATTATAAAACAAAAATTTTCCAATCAATCCAATTTTGGATATAGTTTGCATAGAGTAAATATTATGTCGATATACTCATCAAAAGGTTCTACAATACTTTAAATTTTATTCTTGTAAATCAAAGTACAAAGTTTTCAAATTTATCTTATCCTTTCAAAAATACCATTTTAATCATGAAAATAATCAAAAATTTTACTTACTATCGCTCTTGCTTATAAAAAAAGAGCGGATTCTTGAAATTTATTATAATTACATAAAATGTAAAAATAAAAAACTAATTATAAAATGTAATTACATAAAAAAAATTTGTTTAAGGAAAAAGGATTTCTTTTCTGTTAAGGACTATTATTGTACAATATTATAGCTTTTATAGTTGTGTCTTGCAATTTAAAATTAATTAAATTTTATTATATTGAAAGAAACTTCATTTTAATATGATTCTTAAAGAAAAGTAAATGTCCCAATTTCATGAAAAAAATCCTTACAAAGTAATTTGCTTTCATAATACAATATTATAAAAATTATTATAAGTAGTTACTTTGTAACAGAATTATGCTTATCTACGTCATCAATTATAATCAGTGGTGAAACAAATGATATTGTAGCCAATTAAAATAGTACAAATGCAACTATACAAGAAAGCATTACCATTATTCAATAAAAGCAATAAAAATTTATAAATATATAAGGTTGTAAAAGTGAAGGTAATAATTTGTTAGATGTTTCTATAAGTTTTCTGTAAATGTATATTTCCCGAAAAACATTTAGAAATTCGAATTAATTTGCTTTTATAAGTTTGATAAGAACTTAATTCAGAAGATTGAGAAAATCTTGTTGAAAAATTTGTATAATATTTTACTACTGTTTAATATTTTACTACTGTACCTCTGCAAAAGTAAATATGTATCCCGGTAGAGAAAGGTTTGCCTTCTGAAGTCAAATTTTCGTGAAGAGTCTGCTCGTTAGTCTCATTAGCAAACCCAACCATACAAATCAAATTACCATACAAAACACACGTACTGAAACACAATAAAAAAAATTTTCCAATTCCTTTTCTTGAAAATTATCAAAAACATAAAGATGTCCTGTAGTAAAAACTGGGTTACTGGGAGCCGAAATAAATCAATAAATTCGCAAAAATATATAGAAATGCGAGTGCATTAGCAGTTTCTTAAAAATTAAAATATTGATTTTTATTTTGAAAACTTAACATGTGCACCCTTTAATGCAATTAAAATAGTTCCTCATTTTCATATAATGCGATTGGTAAAATTATAATTTTTGCTAATATCATAAATTTTTGATAATTTTTGTGTGGTACAATTCTAGTTATTTCCATAATAGTTGGATTGGGAAGTTAGAAAAATTTAAAAAGCGTTTGCAATTTCCAAATTTTTACTAAATTGTTATAAAACTAAAGATTATTCATGATGCCATCCCCTCACGTTTTCAAAAAAAAAAGAAAAATTCTGGTTTTGACGAGCTTTACTTCGAAAATTATTGTTCAAATCTAATTAATTGCAAAACCGAAAATAAATAGCAGGCAATTATCGGTGAAACAAGCTCTCGATTGTTACCCTACATCACATGATTCCTAAGTCATAAGCATTTATCAATGCAGGAAAAATCTGGTAACTTTCCTTTTCAATAAGCTGTAGTTCGAACTTGTTCGGAAAATAGAGGAACAGGTTAATTTAAATTATAAATATCAAAATATTAAAAATAGGTTATAAATATAATATTAACTTTGAATTTTTCAGTTGAATAACCGGTGTTCCACCTTTAATTATTGATAAAATATTGCACAAAATTATTTCTTACTTTTAAAAATAGCATACAGCTTTTGTGGCAGATATTACACTCTATTAGTAACCCGAACATAATGGTAACATTTCTTATTATTTAATTTTCTTGATTTATTTTACAATATGTTTGTTTTTTTTTTTTTTTTGTGTATTTTCTTAAGTAGTTTCTTTTTTATAGAAAAACAGAAAAAAAAAAGAAGTCAAGTAAAGTAGATCGTCTTTTTATCGACATGACCCAATTAAGAGAGCTTCACTTCACTTAATAATATCAGAATATTAAAAATATAAAGTAGTGTGTATGTAGAGTAAAAAAGAAAAGCAGAAAGATTTCTATCAAGATGATGGCACCAAAGGAGTTGCTTTTCTGGCAAAAACGAAAACGATAAGAGCAAAAGTAGTATAAAGAAAGAAAAGTCTAGGAAAAGAAAAATATTTTTTTTTTCAAATATTTTTTCCTCTTTTCTTTGATTCTTTGTTTGCTTTTCATATATAAATCGCTTTTTGAAAAGAAAAACGCTCTCTAACTTTTAGGAAAACTTTAAATATTTGTAAATGTATTTGTATATAGCGTCTATAAAATATGTTTTTCTTTTTGTTTTTACAAGAAGTTTTTACTTTTTGTAGGAAATGCATTTTTCTCAAGAAAAAAAATATATGGAACTTCTTCAAGTTAAAAATAACTTGGAAATAAAATGGATAATTTTATAGTTTTCCTCCAAAAAACAAAATTGAAATACAAAAAAAAAATGTTTTTTGGACCCAGTTTTCCCTAAAAATTTCCTTTTTTTTTGTAAAGGATTAAAAATCGAATTTTTCATTATCTTAGTTTTTATAGTAAATGAAAGTTGATTGAAAATTAAATTACCCTAATTTTTTTCTTACTTCCAAAAATTAAAAAAATCTTCTCATTTTCTTCCTTTAAAAACTTTAATTTTATTTTGTATAAAAAAAATCAAAAAAAATAAATTGGGTTAGACCCATTATTTATATAACCTACTCGACAACCCAGATTACAAGTTACTTTTTCTGTTTTCTGTTTTTTTTTTTTGGCTGACAGCTAATAAATAAATGTTAAAAATGATGTCAGAATTTCCAACGGGCCATTTATGTATACGCTTTTAAAAGTCTTTATAATACTAGTTTTACTTTTGCCAATTTTATTGTACCATATACCAAAATTTTGAAACCAATTCATAAAAAAGAAGTTTTTTTCTATTTTTACATAACATGTGATCTAATTATAATGTTATATCATAACTGGTATATAGTATGTTCAATTAAAATTATTTAATACTTTAATTTTTAACTACAAATAAATGTAATATTAAAATTCAATATGAAAATTCCTATAAACTAGGTTAGAGTCAATGGTTTTGCAAAATGTACATTTCATTTTAATTAGAAGAATTCAGTAAAGTAAAAAAATTAAAAAATTTATATGGCAAACCATATTATACTGCATGTATTTTTGCACATCAATTGAACATACAAAATTTTAAAAATCCTAACATTTTGTTTAATAATAAAATAAAAATTATTTTAACGACCCCTACTAAAGAAAGTTAGATTTACTAAAGAAATATAACTTAGAAAATATACCAAAGAAATATACGACACGAAAGGGTAAATGTTATATTGGTTATACCCGAAAAATACTTCCAACATTTATTATTTGCGAGTAATTTTCATTTGTAATAAGTCATAGTCATAAACAAGATTAAATCATGATAATAGCATCATAGGTTGAATAATTCTCTTTACACATTATGAAATATGTTAGGGTAGGTAGTCGCGGTCCCCCGAAGGGTATACTCAGGCCACTTACGCCTGTTGTGGTAATTCCGGATCTCTGCCTTTCAACTCTTCATTTAAACGAGTTCGAGCTTCTTAAAAATCAGCTGAAATTACTAATGTTCAAATTCACTAAATCTATAGAGCACCAGAAAAAGTAAGACCCAATAAATCTCTGCGTGAAACTCGCTGGAACCGGCCATGAGTATAGAAGGTGGGTCACTATTTCCTCCTATATGTCCGGGATCCATACCATGTTTATTTCAAACTGCCCCGCTGTCTCTTTAACAGACAAACAATCCTGGACCGTTCTGAATGTGGAGATCTCCGATTCCAATGGCCTTATCGCAGCCTGGCTGTCAACGAAAATATTTACGTTATCGACCGATATCATATTACAGTCAAAATTTCACGCACAGCCTTCAATCGCGATCACTTATGCCTGAAAGACATTGCAGTAATCTGGTAAACGGAAGGAGAGTTCAACATCCAATTTCTCAGAATAGACAATAAGATTATACTAAACTGACAATAATCTCATATTGTTAGGCTAATTTGAATAATATTTTGTAAAATTTCCTTTTTGTTCTCTTAGACACAATAAAACAGCATTCTCATAATTTTAATAACTATGTTCTACTTATTTAAAATATATAATCAAAAATAAAATCAAAAATTCTTTAAAACATAAAATCAATATTTTTTATTACAATCTATCATACATGAACACTTTTCTCCAATTATTTTCTATACTATCAAAAAAAAAATTAATTGCAATACACCTAAAAGGTATGCATCTGAAGTGAAGAAAAATTATTTTAATAATCATTACAGCAAATACGAAATGACTGACACAATTAGGTTAGTTAAGGAAAAAATGATTTTTTTTTCTCTTCATATATTTTAAATAATTAATCAAAAAAAAATGTTTTTTTTTTTTTAATTTAATTAAAAATTCATTGAAAAAATATTATAACCATTTTGTTGTAATAGAAATACTTATCAAAACACTATATTTTGACCTCTTAAATTTTGAAAATCAGTAAATTATTTGAACAGCATATGTATTTCTTTATAGGTATGAGTTGCAATGTATGTGAACACTTTAATTTTCATACTATAATAAATTTCTTTAAGCAATTTCTTTTTTACATATACCATAATATAATAGTTGCACTATAATATTAACACTTTTTATATGTATGACCTATATAACACTTTTATTTTTAATTTTGTTTTTTTGCTATTTTTTTGTAACACTTGCATAATTCTATTGCATAATTTACTCTATATTTCAACACATATGACGTGTATGTGTATATACAGCACGATATGGTAATATGGTAATAACACTTTTAAATCCAGCTCAATTTCATATCATAAAATAACATACATAGCAGCTTTTTTCCTCATTTTAATTTTAACGCCTTAACAACTATAAAATAACAAGAAAACAAAAACAGCAAAAAAATCAAAATTAAAAAGAAAAATAAAGAAAAACTTTTACTCTTTTTTCTCTTTTATTATTGTTTTTCTCATTTTTATATTTTTAGAGTATAAAATACCTTTAGGATTCTTTTACCTTTAAACCTGGATACAAAATTAAAAAAAAAAAAGCAAAAAAATCGAGTCATCCAGATCCTTTTCTCTAAACATTAACACTATATACATGCATCCAACTTACATACAGATTATTATAACAAGAGTGAGAAAAGAAAACAGAAATTTTAAACAAACAAACAAAATTAACACAAATACTTCACTACAGAAGAAGGTAAGAAGAGAAGAATAAGAAAAACAACAAATTCCTGTGCAAGAACAAAAAACAAAAAATAAAAAGAACTAGAAAAACAGAAACTTCACCTTGGACTCATTCATTCATTAACCTAGTTAACAAGTGAAATGTGTAAAATGAAATTCACCACAACCCACACAAATATAACTGTGTTTATGTATATAATATAGAGGAGTGAAAATAAAAATAGAAAAAAGAAGAAGATAAAATGTTTGTTAGTTGGTACTGTAAAATATTTTAACTGTTAAATTCAGTGTAATAGAAATGAAAATATTTTCTTTTTCATTCTTTTACTCTCCCCTAATATTTCTGTATTCACATACAACTATACATATTTACAGAGATTATAAAATAATTAAAATTTTATAAAAAGGGAATAATTTTCTAACAGCAGTGAATGAATATGAAAGTTTTCCATAACAAAAGCAAAAACTACATACCAACAAAATTCATAAAAGGAGAATTAAATTTCGAAAAGAGTATAAAATAATGAAAAAAAGGAAATTGAAATTCATAAAATAATTTATTAGAATTATTTAGATTTTCATAAGATTCTTTGTGAGGGAAAAAGTTTAAAGAAAAAACAAAAAGGTTCCGGAAATTTTTATCTTCTTTAAGAATATAATTTTTTTTTTTTTGGAAAATTAAATCTGATCAAAAATAATGTATTTTCGTTAACATACCGTAATAATTCCCTAAATATTTAACCCATGTAGTAATTATTAAAATTTACAAAAGCGAAAGTAAGGTTTGGAAGCTAAAATAGTAGAAGTAATGAAGATCTACATCTTTGATAGTGATATTGATTAAAAACTCTAGATATTCTGAAATTGATTTCTAAGAAAAGCACCACTGTCAGCTTAAAATTAAAATTAAAGATCCAAACCGTAAATTTATCTAGAAGAAAATAAAATATTTAATTTGGTAAAATATAGAGAAGCTAGCAAAAAAATTAGTTAACGATTTTATTTAAATTTAAGCCGCTTAATCTCTTCTAAAACAAGTTTTAATATTGATATGTTAATGAAGTATATTGGGCCCAACGTTGTACCCGCTTTACACGAGTGATTTGCCACAAATAGAAAATGATACGATAGCCACTTTTGCTGACGATACTGCAATATTGGCAGTAGGAGCGAACATTGACGATTCGACAAAAAAAATTACACAGGAGGCAATTAACAAAATAAGCCAGTGGACTAGAGATTGGAGGGTGAAGTTGAATGAATCAAAATCGGTTCACATAAACTTCACCAATCGGAAAATAGTGAATCCACCAAAAATTAACGTAAATGGAACGAACGTAGCAAGCCATAACTCAGCAAAATACCTAGGAATGACTTTAGATGTCAAGCTAAGGTGGAAAGAGCATATAAAGAAGAAACACATAGAATTAGAAAATACATATAGAGAAAATTATTGACTCCTAGGTCGTAAGTCCAATTTGGCAATTGATAAGATATTAATTTATAACCAAATCATTAAACCAATATGGCGATATGGCATTCAGCTGTGGGGTTGTGCCAAGAAGACTCACATTAACAAAATTCAAACCTTCCAGAATAAAGTTCTACGGGGCATGGTAAATGCGCCATGGTACGGTCTGTAGGACCACTTTTATTCGTTCCCAATTTAGGTGATTTTTTAGGGCAGGAGTCACGCTCCCCCACTGTCGGAGGAAAACGGCAGATAGAGCCGTCCTTCTTCGTCTTTCGAGATTTTTTCACCTAGTAGAAAAAAAAAATGTTAATAAAGTTTTAAAGTAGTTCCAATTTTTAAAAACCCATTGTCATTTTTAAGAATGTCATAGAACGAAGAGCTTCTTCTTAGTATTAAATACGTTGTGGAAAATTCAATATATTTTCTTTATAAGATCCTACATAATTTTGCAGATGGCATGAAAAACAATAAACAAATTATAAGTTATGAACCTTGATATAATTTAACAGGATCCCAACAAATATGTCATTGTAGAAAATTTCTTATTTAAATATTCTTAATTTTGAAATGAAATTGCAGTTTTTTTTACATAGCGATTTTTCATATGTGTTTATTAGTAAAGACCATACCCCGCAAAGTATGCAATTTCATATTTTTTTTTTTTTTTTTCAAAATTTGTAAAATAAAATTTTTTTGCATTTTTTTTTTATCCTTAATAAAAGTTCGCATAAAATATTTACTTTTAAATGAAACCTCAATCTTAAAAATTCTTAAAATGGAATATTTAAATTTATTAATGCCTATGAAATTTTCCATTTTGTTTTCCCTTTTGTCCGAAATTATGCAGATAAATACAAAATTATAAATAATGTATATATTTATATGTATGTAATTATGGTAGTCATTATTTAGAAGTAAAGTAATAAAATTCTTTTGAAAAAAATAAGAGGCTGATAATGTTAATCGTAAGTCATTAAAAGTTTTATTTTTATTATTTTTCATGAGGAAGGCGTCAGTAATAATAAATTTTAATTCAATATAAATAATACACTAAGCATAAAAATAATTTTCTCATATACACATGAGAATTCTAACTTTATTTCTATTTTTAGGAATTTTATGTTGGTATAATATGAATATAAAAATAGCTTTCCTATTTAAAGAACAAATTCAATTTCTGTGATTAAATTTTAGGAAAAATTATGAGAATAAAATTTAATTACCGACTGGAAAATGACTTTAAGAATACTGAATATATAAAAAAATTTTTGAACGGTACTGTAATCGAAACTGATCCTTTTATTAATTAAACAAATATTACGATCTCTTAGTTTTCAAATCTCTGTTAATTCAATTGGTCTATTCTTTAATTATGCGCTTCTTTTTATTGTTTTAAATATCAATATTTTTTAATGTGATCTATGTATATTCTGCAAAATTTCAAGCCTTAGTTACAAAACTTTAAAGAAAAGAGTTTAAATACAACGTTGTTTTTAAATATGAAATTTAAAATCTGAACTTGATTTTCTTTCCACCTGATCTTTTAACTCAAATCTAGACACTCAAGTTAATAATATTTATATTCCTTCTTCGGAACCATTCTTTAACTGCAAAGCGAAATTTCATATTTTTTTTTTTTAAATTTTATTCCATCATTCATTAAAAAATAATGCACACAAGTCTTATCAGTAATTTCACAGGTAAATGATTTTATATTTTTAAATAAATGTAACAATATTTTAAAAACATGAAAAATTTTAAAATCACCGTCTGAATACTATACAATATATACTTGCTTTTCGTGGTTTATTATAAAGGGCGGATGCAATTCAATTTGAATTTATTCGCATGTATAAATAAATATTAAAACTCTCATACTTGTTCTACTCGTAACTTCTTATATATGAAAATCTTATTAAAATTAATTTTTAATATATATACATATATGTATGAGTGTATCATAAAAAGTATTTAAAATATGTTTTTATAAATATATGTACTTGGATCCCTTCCTGAACATATTATAATTCAAGCAAAATGGTAGGTACTCTAAAACTTTTAAAGAAAAATAAAAGCTTGAAACATAAAAAAGGATAGCAAAAAAAAATTTATGATAATTTATAAATTATTTATGTGTATAAGAATGAAAATGAGGTCAAAAAAGTTTTTTCTTTCTTTCATACTTCTTAAACTTTAACTTGACGGGGATTTTAATTGCAAGAATTATTATCAGTAGTTGGTGGTGTTTTTCTTTGATTTTTATTAAATATGGTAATTTTTCATTTTAGTTTTCTTTTTCTCTACTACAAATTTTTTTCTAATTGTTGAAACTTTATGGTTAATTGCAGTTTCTAATATGATTTTGTTTTTATTGTTATAAAATTTTTCTAATAATGTTCGCATATTTAAACTATAACAAGTGAAAGTTTCATACTTGAAATAAAAGGGTTATGTTCCACTTATGGATGAAATAATTTACTTACATGTTTTTAAATTGTGTTACGATTATATGATCAATAAAGTGATATTTAAAAAAAATATCTTACTTGCAAATAAAAATAAAACAATTACTTAATTTATTGTTAAATTCATTAGGATACTAATTAGAATGTCGTAAAATAAGACCATTATTTAACATTGGACGGATGATGATTTAAGAACTTCATAAAATAAATAATTTTATATTCCAATTATTTGGAAAATATGTACTAGTTAGCTATTAGTCACATTATTATGATTAATATTATTGACTATTTCCATTAAGATAATTTTAAAAAAAATTGCATAAACCCAGGGGTATATCATTTCAGTTACCTTGATACGAGATCCAACTGCCTCGGTAGCATAATTATACCACATATGGGAGATCTGAGGAGAATATAAACAATAGGATTAGATTGGAAAGAGTGGCATTTGGAAAAATGTAGGGAACATGGAAGTCACCTCACTTGGCCGTAAGCACAAAAATTAAAATATTCAACTCTTGCATCAAGTCAATACTGCTGTATGGCAGTGAAATCTGACGAATAATTTGCAAGATCTTCTAGAAGAATTAGCAACGACGATATTTGAACACTTATCATTGAGGAACCACTTAGTCTACAAATAAAAAGAAAAAAGTGGTAATAGTTAACAATGGCAAAATTGGTGATGCAAATGCCTGGAAGATACTTGAGTAGAACTCACATGGGAAACGTAGAGTGGGAAAAGCTCGAACAATTTGCTAACAAACAGTGGAGAAAAAAGTTTCGACTGTAATGTACTTTTGCATACATTTACGACGTTACAGTTAATTAGGTCTTATTAAGTCATGTACCTACCGTTAAATTTTTAGCTTTTATAGAAATTCAATAAAGCGCATAGTTTTAAAGGAATAAGTTGATAAAAAAAATTAAATTTTTATCATTCCGATAGGTTATAAATCGGAATAAGAAGAAAGTCAAAGACTTAGTTCTTCGCTAAATAATTCTTATAATATTCAATAACAAAACCAAAAATTTCCTGTGTGTCTGTGGATAACCTGTTGAAATCTACAATTCGTATACAATTTTCTCGGCTTTTCACGTGTTAAAAAATTTTAAACTTTAATTTTTTAGAATGTTTTGCCGACTATTTCTTTTAATTGATGCTTGCAAAATATATTAAAAACGAAAAATTCTATACTGTTACTAATTTATCTGCAAATCATGATTTACATATTGAACCTAGATAATGTATAATTTACAACTGTATGTACACATAGGTAAAAATTTTATATACACAATATAAATTTTGTTTTGTTGTAAATGAATTAAATTTGCAATAAATTTACTGGTGTGGAAAAACAAAAACTAGGGTGTAATTTGCAATTTAGTTTTGTTTTTTTTCCTCCTGCTTTTAATTTATGATCTTTGGCAAATATCCATGCATGTAGACATACATGTAAACGTGTACATATGTATATACATAATATATATGTATATAACTTACACGCATGTTTGTGAATATAAACACCTATATATTAATGATAAAAAATAATAGGGGCTCGATTTTAACAGCAAATAAACCTACTGCCCTATATTTTATTTAAAATTTATTAAAACGAATTCACAATTCTATATCTATAATATAAATGGGTCAATAATATTTTCTTTTTTTTTTTTGTTTTTAATTGTAATTATATAAATATATTATTAAAGAAAAATTTATATGTTTTGACTCGTATTTAATTTAATAGTTGGTTCAACAATACATATGAGATAAGTTTTTTTCTTAACTGAACTGATTTAACTACTTTAAATAATTGTTATTCAAATAATATATAAATAAAATGGATTTAATGTTATACTGAATAATAATTTGTATATAAAGACAAATAAAAATAGCTGTAGAGAAATTATTTGAATGGAAAAAAAAAACAAAATTGTCGCTTAATTTGAAATGGAAAGTTTTTCAAATTAAATTGGGTTATTCTAAAATTTTTGTATGAAATTGCATTTGCAATAAATCGGAATGTATTATAATTTTTATAATATTAACAATTTGCTTCTTTTCATTCTTGAAAACAATATCGGAATAACAATGATTTTTTGGAGTATTTCAATTGAAAATTATAATTATAGATTTCGATGGTAAAATATACAAACATTGTCTAAAAAATATATGGTACCTAAGAAATAGTTGAAAATAGCAACAAATTTCAGATAAAAACTTGAGTCTTTAGAACTTGTGGACAATCATTAATTTTCTAAAAAAAAATCATAAATGCCTTAAAGCACTTTAAAAATCAAAATTAATGAAATAAGCGACGTTGTTAATTCTTTTAATTGTTCCACAAAATATGGCAACAAATGTAAAAAGTCTATTATTTTTCACATTCTACTTTGAAAATGAAATTCTCAAAGTGGAATGTGAAAATCCAAGAATGAAATTCTCATAAATTTTAAGATTATTCAAACTTTTGACTGTATATACATTCTTTTAAATTCGAGTGGAATTACGGTTAAAAAATTACAAAATAATCTTACATTTTATCTAAAAGTTTTCAAGTAAAAATATGCTAAATGCGTTATATAAATTTTTTTATATTTTTTAACCATATTATATTCATAAAATAGATGATCTTTTTAAAAAATAAACGAAAAATTCTTAAACTACAAAAAATTTAAAAACTTTTTCTTTTTTACACTTATTTGTTATATACTTATGTATTTACTTTTTAAAGAAGACCCACATATAATTATATTTTTCTTATATAGCTGGCTATATTTAAAACTTTTACATTATATAATACTAAAATAAAGTAAAAATTTTCAGTATATAAAAAACTATCAAAATATTTGTAAGAATTTTCTCATTGATTACATATAAGTTTTTCAAATCTATCGTCAAAGAGACAGGAAAGAAAAACTTTCAATATCGGATAAATATTTTCACAATCTTTATAATAATATCTTAACAATATCTTTGCGGATGTTATTTTAAACGTTTTGGTAGAGAAAAGAAAAAAAAACAGGATTTTAATTCTATTTTTTTTTTTTTTTTGTTTTTGTTATTTATAGATATTCCCTTTTATACCCGTATAATGTAAATGTACGTAGAATATATTATAGATTTTAGAAACCAATATTATGTTACGTTTATCCATGTATTCTTAAAATTAAATACTACACGCCTAGTTTCCGATATCTGTTTGTTGGAGATCGGAAAAGAATTGAAATTATGAGATTTACAGAAATAATTAAGATTATGTTATCCATTTAAATAGCGAAATTATTTCAGTTATTGTGACTTGTTTCTACAACAATTTCATGAATATCAAAATATTTGAAATTTTACTGGTAAGCCAAAATAAAAAATAGTTATTTTAGTTTAAGACCCTAGTTTTCACTTTCTTACGTGAAATATTATATTTATATACAGCATCGTTTGAAGCTTAGGAAAACCATACCTAAACCATCCTCGTTATAAATATTTTGATCAAAATTTTAATCAAAAACTTAATTTCAACAATTTTTTTACCAATTTTACATGTAAATTAGCAATTTCTTTTAGTTTTTCACCATAATTAAAAATCAAACGCTCAAATAAAATCAACTAATGCCAGTTTCATTCATAAATATTCAAAAATTTATTATTGATCACATATTTGAAAATTCATCTAAAATTTGCACACATTTTCATATTTATTTCAATTAAATGGAAACTGTAGTTTCTGTTATTGTTTCAACAATTTTCTCAACTATTTTTTCAACAATGAAAAAAAAAGAAAAATAAAAATCTCGTTTTACTATCAACATAGCTTTCAAATAATTGATTGGTTATAAGAAATGTTCCAATTTTCTTTGAGAACTTCTTTTATTCGGCATAAAAAGCAAAATATTCTTACATAAACTACAAAAAAAATAATATAATTTATCTTTCTATTGTAAAGTACCGACACGTGCCTATATACAAAAAAAAAATATGCCAAAAAGAAAAAACAAAAAAACAAAAACAATAAAAATTGGATAAGAAATAAATTTTTAAAACTCAAATATTTATTCTTCGAAATCGCCTTAATATAAAACTTTATTATTCTTTAAAGTTGTCTGTGGCGGTGGCATATAAATGTATACATACATACATACTGAAATATATGTAGACATTTTCATATTGAAACACAATCAAGGCATACATACATAAAATATGATATGATATGCATAAAAAAATTTTTTACATTGCCTACATTTGTTTGAGAATTAATGACTTTATCATATCGAACACCAACACGCAAACAATAAAAGAGTTAAAAATTTCGATTACATTGAATGCTGTACAAGAATAAAAAGAGTTACACGTGCATAAATTTAGGAGTAAACAAAAAAGAAAGGAAATAAAAATTTAGAAACGAAAATTTACGGTTAAATTACGAATGAATTTTTATTGCTCCTTTTTTTTTTAATTTAAATTTTCATTTTTACCGACCGTATTGTGTAAACAATAGGTAGGTTATGTGATGGCAACAAATTTTGCATATCGAGTTTTCGGTGGGAACGTACTTCTCCATAGCAGGGAAGTGTAAATAAACTATTTTTAGCAACCTGTCGGTCTGTCGGTCTGTCGGTCTGTCGGTCTGTCGGTCTGTCGGTCTGTGTGTGCACGCGTGTATCTCAAGTTCGGCTGAACCGATTTTGATGAAATTTTATATGTAAGTTTGTTTCCACCATGGCACGGATCGATCAACTTTTGGTATATATCAGGCCTCGGGAACTGCACTTTTTAGCGGGCCTGTTTTACATTTTTGTACATTTTGAAGAAAATATTCAACCGATTTACTTGAAATTTTATATATAAGCTCAGCTCGACCGTCCGCAAAAATTCGTATGTTTTGGAAGAAATCAGGCATTGGCAACTAGACGTTTACTACGGGCCAAATATACATTTTTGTGTATATAAAGAGAAATAATCAACCGATTTCATTGAAATTTAATATATGAACTCCTCGTATTAAAACAATGAACATATAAATTTTTTGGAAAAATCAGGGCTCGAAAACGGATTTGCGGGCCGATTTTACATTTTTCACCATTTTGAAGAAAGTATTCAACCAATTTACTTGAAATTTCATATATAAGCTTTGCTCGATCATACGCAAACATTCCTAACTTTTGGAAGAAATCAGGCATCAGCAACTGGGCGTTTACTACGGGCCAAATATACATTTTTGTGTATATAAAGAGAAATAATCAACCGATTTCATTGAAATTTAATATATGAATTCCCCGTATTAAAACAATGAACACGTAAATTTTTTGAAAAGATCAGGCATCGGCAACTAGACGTTTACTACGGGCCAAACATACACTTTTGTGTATATAAAAAGAAATAATCAACCGATTTCATTGAAATTTAATATATGAATTCCTCATATTAAAGCAATGAACATATAACTTTTTTGGAAAGATCAGGGCTCGAGAACTGATTTGCGGGCCGATTTTACATTTTTCACCATATCCATAGAACAAATTGATGGAATTTCTTGAAATTCGATATTTGAGTTCTAGTTGTTACCGAAACTAACTGGCGAGCATTTCAGGGAATTCGGGTAGCACAAAGCGAAACTCTACTAAGAGCCAAATTTACATTTTTTTAAGTATGTTAACTATAAGCTTACTAATGTCCTAAAAATTGGAAAGAAGTATTTAACAGACATTTTTATAATATTCTGTAACACTTTCATTTAACTAGACAATACACAATGCGGTCGGTTATGTGCTGACCACATCAGATTTTTTTTTGTTGGCTTTTATTCACCATACTTTAGAAAATAAAGATCGTAAATAAGATTTTCACGGTCTTTTTTTTTTAAATGAATCCTTTTTTTTTTGAATTAAATTACGAGTAGGTACTCTAAGGCCCAAAAATGTTTGATTTTAATTTTAATTATTCAAACGTTTCATAAGAAAAACTGACGGAAATTTCTTTATACAACTGCCAAATAGATGATCGACGTAATCGAAGAAACCAATCAATGCAGGAAAATTTATTAAAAAATTTTTCTTTTCGAACTGAACTCGAACCAGTGACATAACGCTTTCTAGGTAGACATTTTACTAACTGAGCTACAGGGGCATGAATAAAATACCGGCAAATTGTTCTTTATATTGCTTTACACTGAAATCTACATGATTACCAAATATTGTTTAAAAGAGAGCTACATACGGTCTTCTATTGAAGACACACAATCTCAAGAAATAATATTGGCCCAATGGAAATTTCTTCATACAACTGCAGAATAGATTGATTACATATTCAATTGGATGACTTGACTCGTTACTTTTATTATTTGAGCAATAATATATTGTTGTTATTATTTTTCTAATTCATTAAACATATATTTTTTTCACAAATTTAATGGGTTACGAGCATTATTTTCCAAAACAATTTGAAAACAAATTAATTTTACCTTTCATGTAATTTAAAAGGAGGATTTAAATTGCATTGTAAACCATAATGAATAATAATTAATAGTTAACATAGCGAATACACGATAAAATTCTTTCTTTATTTGAGCGAAATGAAACGAACAAACCCTTTAGTACATGTAAACAACCTGCCTGTCATTTAAAACTTGCATCGTAAACGGCTTCATGGAGTTGTGAATATAAAAATCATAACGTATTACCATTATAAATATCCTCTACCATAGTCCTGAGATTACTCTCAGCCTAGTAGGGCCCATTAACATTCTCTTGAAACGAGGAGCTATTAGAAGAGCTTTTATACAAATAATTTTTGCATTGGCGAAAATATAACAGTTTCTTTATACTATCAAATAATGTAATTCCCTTGATAGATAAAAATTAAACTAAAGGTAACAGAAATTACATTGCATATTTCACGGAGCTGCCCAATTAACCATAAAATTATTATGAAAGTATTCAATATTTTATTTGAAAAAAAAATTTTTTTTAATTAAATAAATATTATTATTTTAATTTTTCAATTCCATAGCTTAAAAATATTCACACATTTCTTTCTTTATTATTACAAACCCCACATTGTATATTGTTATTTCTCTCTTATGTCCGGATATTTTAATTACTTTAATAAACTCCAGATTAAATTTAAAATAAATTTTTATTTTGCTTAATATTTTATTGATTTGATATTTAAATAAATATAATATTAAAATACAATATTTATATGGAGAGAGAGAGAGAGAAAAAAATTAAATATAAAATTTATTTAAAACTACAATAATATTATACTAAAAGTCGATTAATATTTATATGTACATATATAATATGTATTTGTATAAAACAAATGCAATAATTTAGGTGAAAAATTTAAAATTTATTCAAAATGCAGGACAAAGCAAATAAAATGAATATATGTATGTGTATAATTATAATACATGCATACATATACAATGGAATTTACAAAACGAATTTATATTGAACATATATAGGATATTGCCAAATTAAAGGATAAAATAAAAAATAAAACCAACAAAATGAAATGTTATACATTTGTACACAATATGCATATAATATTTTTGTAAGAATGTGAAAAATCCTTATATATGAGTTCATACAAAAACAGTACGAGTAGCATAATAGTAGCTAAATTGTACATACATACATGATATTCATATGCATGTATGTACAGTAACTACTTTATAATTTAATGTACGTAAGTATGTACTAAAGAAAAAAAAAAAACAAGAAAAATCCTTTTATACGGAATTCGTTTTAATTTTATGTATGTGTATGTATTTAGGTCAAACTCATATATTTTTTGTAGTTAAGGATATTGTTTCGGTTTATTTTCGTTGTTACCTTTTTTATACAAATTTTTTTCTTCTTTCTCCTTGTTTGTTTTTTATTACACTTTAAATTGTATAGTACTTGTTTTTTTATTTTATTTTTTTTTTTCATATACTATTTTTTAATTTTAATTTCACTTTAAGAACAAGATTTTAAGGTTTTTATTTCTAACATACTACTCGTATATGGTATTATAATTTCAGAAGAAAAAAAAGAATTAAAAAATAAACGTTTTATTTTAGAATTTCAAAGCTATAAACAAAATTTTTAATGTTGAATACTTTTTTTCAATTGCTATAACAAAAAAAGAATCCTTAAATTTTTATGCACTATAAGTTTTTGACCCTTCAGACAAGGTCTTTTTCATTTAAGTTTCAAGAAAATGAGTAAAACTTAAAATTAATGTTCGCTTTTTGATTGTATACCAAAAGGAAAAAATTGTTAAATTAAAATATACCAATTAGTAAAATTTGTTTTTATATTTTGTTTTAAATTTAATTTTCAGTTTAAATTTTCAAATCAAATTTGAACGCACAGGCGTACACACTTTCGATATATTGACGCATGTATACATAAAGGTCAGGTTTGAAAATAATCAATATGCTTCAACTGAGCAAATATTATAAATTATGATGTCAATATTGGATGCAAATCTATAATCAGATGTTACAAATAAATTTTCTTCAAAAATTTATTATAATGGCAGCAAAAATAACGAAGCTCTATCACTTAAACTAATAAAATAATAATATTGCATTAAGTGATACGTGAATAAAGCTATTAATTTGAATATACGATAATTAATTTGTCAAATTAAGAAAAGAAATTATTTTAAAATTGTTTCACATTTTCATAATAGCTATTAGCTAAATACTCTTTAATAATATTGTTTCAAGATTATTGCTAACTAATTTAGCATTTATTATCATTATTATTGTATTAAGTGGAATGACAGATATTTTAATTGTAATAATAGTTCCAACTATTTTTATGACAGCAGCTTTTTACTCATAAATGCACGCGAAGTGTTAAAATACGATTTATACCCGTTCGAACTTATCTGTCTGTTCGTCCGTCTGTACCAAAGATAACTCAAAAAATAATTGAGATAAATTTTCCAAATTTTTACAAATAATTTATTGCAGTAAATGTCACAACCCTATTCTGATATTCTGGTAGCAGCCATACAATTTCAAAATTTATTTGATCACATCTCAGAAATTATAAAAAGGAATATGATTGTATGGGCTTACATTGTAATTAACAAGAAAGCAATGGCACTAGACACCAAAAGCAAGAGGTTATATAAAACTGTATATCAATTATGTAAAACATTTAAAATTATTGATTCTTACGAGTATTACAGAGTTGACACGATGAATTATGTCCCTTCTCGTTTTTTTTTCTGCACTAAGATCAATAGACGCAATTTAATTTTGAAATAAGAATAATTAAATAATTTAAAGTAATTCTAGATTGTGAACTTTTCAAAAAGACTTAAAATAAAATGTAAAATATAGGAAATTTCCTAACTTTTTATGTAATACGAAACTACGAGTATAGACAATATACATACGTTATATGTAAATATTATAATTTTAAGGAATTAAATAAATTTTACAGTATCTATACGTTCATAGTAAATGTATAGCAATGTCCTAATTCTTTAATTTTATTCATTTTATACACACAATATGTTTAATATTACAATATACCCTATATATACAATCTAAAATATTTAAATTAAAAAATTAAAGCCAATGTGTTGTATAGCGTGCAAGAAAATCTTCTTTTAAAATAAATGTTTATTTTATTTAATTTTTTTTTTATATTTTTTTTTTTGTCAACTAAGCGATTTCACTGCACATATAACTGTATTTATGGTGCAATAAACAAAACATGTATATATAAATGAACAGAGATAAATAAATTAACCTTTTTGTATCGTTTCCTTACAATGATCCAGTTTTCTCCTGTTGCCTGCACTACCACAAACTCTAATATTTTTTAAAAAATAATTTTTGTGTTTTTTTTTATTTGAATGCAGAAAAACGTTTGTTCTTTGTGTTTATTTTTTTTTTTTCTTGTTTTATTTTCCAAAAAGAAAAATGAAACAAGATCTTTCTTCTTTCATTCTTGTTTTTTCCATTTTCTTTTTTTTATTTTGATATTTTTATTCGTTTTGTGGTTTCGTAACAAATATTCAAAACAAGAGGAGTAAAAAATAAAAGTGAGAAAATTTTATAAAATTTGACTTGGAAAAATTTTCGAAAAACTTTTTTCCTTCTTCTGTGAAATTTAACAATTTAAGCAGTTAACATTTTATTTTCCTCCACATACAAAGAAAAAAGGATTTTTTTTTAATAAATTTATTTTTGATTCAACACAAACACATCTATTTCGAATTCAGGTCGGATGGCAAACAAAAAATACGAAAACAGAAACAGAAAGTTTTCATTTTTATAGAAATTTTCAAATTCTTGTTTTAAAAAGTGGACAAATATTTTAATGGTATTATGTATATATGTATATAGAATATTTTCTAAAAGACAACTATCATGGATAAAACAACAATTGAATATAGAATAATAGAACTTCAAAAATAAATATATACACATAAGAATAGCTAAGATAGATAAAAAATCATAACTTTAAGCCTAAAGGATTTCTTGGTTATCCTTTATAACAAAAAAATCTACTAAAATAAACATTTAAAGGAGTACTATACAAAAAAAAAATCATTTCAAAGTATTCATACTATAAACGTAGTACACAATAATATGAAACATTATGATTAAATCCAACAAATAAAAAATAAGAAAAAAAAAAACATAAAAAGAGAAAGCAACTATAGAAGTTTTATCCCATCTGCTTTTTTTCTATATGAAATAAAGGAAATAAGTTTGGAATCCTTTTAAGTTCAAAATATTGTGACAATAAATTGTAGTTATACTGCTGCTTGTATTTAAATCTTGTTTTAAAAAAGGAAAAACTGTTGAAATAATGTTGAAAAAGAAAAATTTCATTTACTTAATATTTTTTTTTTCTAATAAACTAAAGTAGATTTAAATTACGAGAAGTATTCAAGTAAGAATATATTTTCCATCAGATTTTAAAGTAATAAGATTTTCGATTAAAATTCAATCACTTCTGAGGATTGAATGGAAATTTTAAATAAATTTTCATGATTTTTTTCTATGATTTTAAAGAAAATGTTGAAAAGAAATGTTTTTAGTAAATTAAAATCAAAGATTGGATTTGAATACAAACAACAAAAATTAGCTCTTTCATCATATTGATTTGGATTTGGTATGACAATGCACCGCGACTAAAACAAATTCATTTTCCCACCTCCCATATAACTATTAATTTAGAAAAAAATGAAGCATATTTTTAATTTTAATATTAAATAACTCAGAACTGATTGCAATATTATGAATCAGAAACAATCTTTTAATTTCTTCACATAATTCACTTGCGTTTTCAACAAAATTCCACTTAAACGGTTTCACTATGTATTATGATATCCTTATGATAACTTTAAAAAACCTTTAAATTCACAAAAAATTTTCAAAAAAAATCTCTTTAATATGATTTTAAAATCCAATATGTATGCAATGAATGCAAGTCTACGATTGCATACGTTCCTTTTTTTCTTATTTATACTGATATTTTAAATTTTAAAGCTGTTTAAATTTATAGAACACGACTCCAGAGTGTTATTCCAAAATTAAACAAAAAAAGTAAAAAAAAAAAAAGTGTGGAATTATAATGTGTATGTTTGTCTAGATAGAACAAATTTCTATAATATTTTTTCTTTATACAATTTCGATGTTGTTGGTAAATCATAAAGAATATTTTTAAATTGACGAGAACGAGAGAAGTTCATTTAAAGTTTATAAAATCTTTACAAACACAAAAAAATTCTAATCACTAAAAATATTTTTTCTTCCTTGGATTTTGTAGTTGGTATTTTTTTTCTGTTTGTGCGAAAAAAAGCAGGAAATGAATTCGTTTTTTATTTTTTTTTTTCACATTTTGTAATATTTAAAAAAGTGGAGACAAAATGTTCTTTAGTTTCTTCTATCTTTTCTCTTCTTTTTTCGTATTTACAAAGTAAAATATAACAGTATCGTTTCCGTAATTTTCTATCTAAAAATATTAGAGATACGTTCGTATATTTCGCAAAGGCAAAATAATTTGTGATGTGGTCAGCGTACAAACGATGGCATTGCTAGAAAAATATTTAACTAATTTATAGCTTAAAATGTTTTAAAAACATTTCTGAAAAAAAAACAATTAATTGCATCCCGTTTTCACTAGAAAACTAAAAAGGTATTCCGTTTCATGAATTAAAGTTTAACATTGCAATTAATATATTTAATTTTAGTAATTATAAAATAAATTATGAGATTTCAACAAAATTGGAGTAAATTATAAATGGGGACGCTTAATTTCTGGGAATCGAATTTCCTTAAATTCAAAATCAAATATTGACAAATTAAACTAAGTTCTGAATATATAATTTTAAACAAACCTCCATTTAAAAATAATGCAATTGGGTTTTTGAAATTAAATATGTGTACCTTAATAATTATTTTATTAATTATAGAAACTTAGATAATTCAAATTCAGATGAAAATTAGTTCAGCTCGCCCAAAATTGAATTTTTCCAAATCTTTCTAAAAAAACAGAATAGCATTTTTAATTTCTCTCATATGAAATTGATTCCTTTTGAAAGCTTGAATTACAAAAGTTGATAGAAAAACAGGACCCCCCCTTTTTCCATAAGATTCGAACGATCATACAATATTGTTGGAATATTTAATAAAATGCAAGCGCCTGCACATGAAAGTTTTCTGTGATAAGAAATTTATTTTTAACTTTAATAGTAAGTTTAGTATTGGTTTGATATATGTGTGCATGTGTTTGTGTATAAAAATTAAATTTTGTATTAGAGTCACTATTTCTTAATCTTTTCTTAATAAGATCGTCTAATACTGATAAAAAAAAAAAGTTTGAAAAAGATTTAAGAACATGTTATCCTCTTAACATAAAATCTCCTTTATACTTCCTTTTATAATCTCTCTTATATTAATTTAATCCTTCCAAAAACAAACAGAAAAAATTATAAAAACTACGCACCTCTGAATGTTTTGAATAAAGTTTTTTTTTTAAGTGAGGGAAATATTTTGCTGCCCTTTAAAAGTAAAAAAAAATTTTTTAAATTTTACATTTTCTCAGAAGGTTTGGAATATAAATTCTGGCAAGACCCACACACGGTTTGAATTTTTTTAAATTTTACTTACATGTATAAGAGAAAACTATTTGATTCTTTAAAGAGAATATTATCCTTACCTGAAAATAGACAAAAAAAATATATATTTTATTAAAATGAATGCACTACTTTATGAAATTAAATTATTTAATTTACTGTTAAAAATTTATTTATGCTCAAACACTCTGATTCTTATAAAAATTAAATAAAAGCTCCTATAAATACTAACTGACATGAATTTGTTTCTTAATAGTTCGGGGTATTTTGAAAAGGCTGTTATTTGTTTTGCCGTCGCTGATTCAAAAATCTAATTTTTGAAAAAAAAAGGCTCCACTTTTACTGTAATTCTTGTAAATGTGATTAAAAGAATTCCCCATAAAATAAAAAAAACTGCAGCTTTTTAACATAAATTTCAAATATTTATGATTTTTACCATTCCATAATTTGACAATTGGATCTTAAATATTATTAGCTCTAGTAAATAATTCTTGAGCTATGACACCTTCACATGCCTTTATTTTACTTACAAGCATATAAATTTAAATTCCCTCACCGGAGCTCTATTGCCGCCGCGAATTATTTTAATCATATTAATTTTACCGTTATCAATTTATAGTCAATCTGATTAAATTAACTATTTTTATTCACATATTATATCAATAGCAGAATGTGTAATAAATTTCTAAACCCAAACCAAAAAATTCACATACATACCTTTTAAATTATCTGGTTTATTAATGTTATGAATTCACGTATATCAATTTTTTGATTTAACAAACATCACACATTTTTCAACAAGATTAAAATATTTATTTCAAAAATTTACTATTTTATATTCCATTAAATATACGCAATTTTTTTTGGCATACCTTCAAAAATAAATGTAATAATGACCTGATATGACCGAATACCTTTTAAACCTTTTATAATTCCATATGCCTTCGACACATTTTTTTCCAATTTTTTCAAAATATTTCAATTTCTTTGAATTATTTTTGATTTTCTTCATTTCTTATTTTTATGAACTCAAAGACATATGATACCAACAGAATTTATCAAAAATTATTCAAAAATCATAAAAACTAAAAATATCCTTTTTTTTACTATTTGAATACTTAATATTCAAAACATAAATATTTTCTTTCGAAAAAAGAAAACAAACACAAAAAGAAAAACAGAATAATAACAAAAACATAACAATAATATTGACAGAGAAGGAATAAAAAAAATAAAAGAGAAATAAAATAAAAATAAAATACAAGTCAAGGATTCCAATATTTTTTTTATGAATATCAAATAAAAAATATGTTACATATTTGTTATACACACACATACATACATCAAGGACATTATACAAGATATGAATGAAAATTTTTTAAATATTAATTTGGGATCATATAACTAAAAAGAAAAAAAAATGAACACAATATATCAATAACAGACATACTTACAGACAAGTTACATAACGTGTAAAAAATCTAAATTTAATTTAATGCTGTAACTTAATAGCGTTTATTTTTTTGTGTTAGAAAATTTACATATTATTCTACTTGAAAATTTAAAACACAGTGATACAAAAATATTCGTAGAGCACTACAAAGTTTGAAGCTTTCATGTTTATAAGCAAATTTCTTCTTTTTATATTTTAATGCCCACTAGGATTCTTATACTACACAAAGCAAAACTGATAGCGATAAATTAATTCGGAAGAAAATATGAATAGGCTTTTCAGAACCTATTTAATTGGGTAACATGTTACTAGGCAGGTATAATTTTAGGGTAACATGTTACATGCAGGTCTTATTTTTCACGACAAAAGCCTTATTGTTTTAAATGTAACTTTCCTTTTTTTAAAAATAAAAATTTTGTTATTAGAACTTGAATAGAGTGCTGTCAAATTTTCATATTCTAGATAAAATTTAATTTGCATTTAGTATTTAATATGTAATTTTAAATGGAATTAATGATATTAAGTATCCGCCCCAAAAAGTACGCAATTTTTTTCCTTTTTCTTTTAGATTGAAATTAATAAGTAATATGAAAAAAAAATTTTAAAACATACATTAATTAATGAGGTTCTTATCACTCATATTAAGCAACAATATTATTATGAATTACCAAAGCAAATTAGATCGAATTTTCAGGGGATCGAAAGTATTTTTAGATTGACTAAAGTCACGACTTTTGTAAACAATACATTCAAAAGACTTTATTTCAAATAATCAAAAAATAAATAGCTATACAATAAAATACAACAGAACGTATTTTTGCGGATCACTGTCCCTTGTAATTTATTTTAAAATAATTTTTGAACTATGTAAACCTTTTTCTTTTTAACCTACTTATATGAATTAAATTTTTACATAATATTTTTACTAAAAACATAAAAATATAAATAATAAGGAGCTGAACGCAAAAAAATTTACGAACTACAATAGAATTAAATTTGATATATTACATAAAAGTAAAAAAAAAGAATAAAAATCTTCTGAAATATAAACAATATGTTCAAAACAGATATGAGAAGAAATTCATGTAATTTATCACGAGATATAGAAACTTTCAGGGAATCAAAATGAAATATAGAAAATTATATTTTATTTCAGTTGAAAAATAATACTTAAATATTATAATATTATGAAATCTCGCGCGTAACGCGTATAAATCGTGACTAACATAAATTCTATATTGACATAAAACATCATTATAGATTATATATAAATATTATTATTTTGAAGTATTTTCATATTTTTCAACTTAATGCCCTTTTATTATGTAAAAACATAAGAATTATTGATAAGAATGCGCCACGATACCGCAAATTTTTACACTGTCAAAAAAAAAAAAAGAATAAAATATCATTTAAATTTCGTTATGAATCACCAAACAGTTTAACCCCATTATTCAATTCTAATATTTTATTAATACACTATATGGATATATTGTACATTATACATATATAGAAGATTAATATGAAAAAATAAATTCGATTATAAGTAAGAAATCAATGATTACCAAGTTAATGGCAATAAAAAAAAACAATATAACGTAAAACATTAACATTTAAGATTAACATAATTTCATAATTAATATTCGCAAAATGTTGTTTTCGGTAATATTAATTTCGGCTTGTGTATATAATAAATATCGTAGATTAACCTAGAATACATAGACTTGCACAACAATGTTTTATGATACCAAACGTGAAATATTTTATTACCTCTATGGTTTCAAAAATAAATTATAAAAAAATGAACATCAGAAAAATTTTATAGAATTAATTGAACAAGCTTACATATCTTCAAAGAAATGGTTTTCCGAAAATTGAAATTTTGCTAATTTTGAGAAGAAATTGCTTTAGAATGATAGAGGAGGGGCATGGGTAATTATTTTTCATTAAAATTTTTTTGAAATTTTCTTAAATTTCATACTATTGTACAAATTTACAGCGCGAGAGAAAAATTATGTTAAAAATTAGAAAATGAAAAAGGGTTTAAAATAACAAAAAAATTAACGTCCATTTTTTTCGTCTCAATATTATGGAGAAACTCAATGTTTTCTTGCACTATTTTGTGAAACTTTAGAGGTATTTCGATACAAGAAATAAACTTGTATTTTTAGCACTTTTCCAAAAAAATTTTTGAAAAACGTGCTTATTAGTTTCACTCTGTCCGTCCGTCCGTCCGTCCGTCCGTCCGTCTGTCCGTGTGTCTGTTTACAAAACTTCTACACCTTTGAAGATAGAAAGCTGAAATTTAATACGTACATAGATCTTCACTAGAAACTTATTTCCGTAGAACAAAATTTTTACCTATCTCCCCCCCTCTAGAAGTTATACCCCCCCAAAACCCTAAAAATGGCCTTTTTTAAATATTTGTTGCAATTAAACCATAAGCATTTTTGAAATTTTGCAAACGCAGAAAGGCAGTGGCTCACTTCCCCTTGCGCGGTATACTATATTTCAACTTAAGAAAAACAAAATGGCCGCTCAAATTTACCGTTATTTAAAGTCCTTTTTTTCCAAATTTTGATGTCGTTTTTCTTCTAGACCCCAGACTGTAGAAGCTTGAAATTTTAGGAACTTTTAGATATTAATAAATAGTTCATTTTGTTAGAAGAAAATTTTTTTCCATCTCCACCCCCTCTCAAGTTATCACCTCTTGAAATTCGTAAAATTTGAATTTTTGACACCTTATATTTCCGAAACCGCAAGCTTTTCCAATATTTAGAAATAGTTTTGTATATGAATGAAAATAATTTTAATAGTGTGATAGCTATACATAGACTGTATTTAAAAGCAGAATTTTCACTTGTTGAAGGGAAAAGTGCTACAATACAAACCATTGGTTTGACCCAACTTTATTATAGATTGTAAAGAGGGCTGTTATATATGGCAAAGCATTACATGGAAATTTTCCTCTAAACCCAAGGTTTCTCGCTAAAATTTATTTCCATACGAAATAGCGGTTTTTTATCATGAAAGGTATGAAGAAATTTTGTGAACAGATGGACTGATTTTGGCAAAAATTAAGATAAACAACCAAATATACTCGCGTCTTTACTAAAGTTAATTTTTGATTTTTTTAATAATTTTAAATAGACAAATGACTTTAAACAATTGTATTTAAGTAGTATCCAAAACTACTCAAATATTACTCAAACCCTCTGTCGAAAAACCCTAATATTTCTTACAAATCTCAAGTCAAAAATTTTAATATTTTTTTCACTTACTCAAATTTTCTCGCAAATCGTATGCGTATTGAATTTACACTTTTAAAATTTACATTTCGTGTTTAAAAGTTAACGAAATCACTCCAATATTACTTTTTTTTTAAAGAATTTTTAAATTTGTTTAAAAAATAGAACGGAACGGATTATTATACCTATAATTATTTGTAAATATATATACATACATGTATTCCATATTACTCTTAATTAACTAATGATTTTCATACATATAAAAACAAATTAAAGTTAAGGTAATTGAACCTTTTGTTCTTTGCTCTAAATATTTTTTTTTCAATATTCTATAAACATTTCAATTCAAAAACACATAAAAAGAAAATTTTTCATATACATATAATATACTTATTCACACATGTATGTATGTATGTATACCTATTTCATGTTACAATAGTATTTTTCATTTTATTTTTGATTCATTTAACACTTAATTTCCTATACTATTCAAATCACGAATTAAATAAAAATTCAACTCCCTGCCTATATATTAAAGTCATTATTATTATTATATGTGCTAATAAATGAGAAATTAAATCTTATATAAAATACTTCATCGATTATACTTTATATATTTACCCCACCTTTGAATACATAATATTATTTTAATTTTTGATACAATTGAATTATTTCACCTCCACAAAATATTGAAAAAAAAAAAACAAAGTTGTAATATTAAATAATTTGTTACAACAGAACAAAAATAACAGTGGTTATAACAGTGATTCTCAACAAAAATATTCATAATTAAAATTAATAAAATGATTCATGAAACAATTTCATACTGACTGAACTTTAATGGCCACACTGGAATTTAAAACTATTAAAGAACTCTTTCCATTTATTTAGTGAAACTCATTTATTAAATGAAACTCTTACCAACTTCAGAAACGAAAATCAAATTTTCTGTCTAACAGTTTGCATTAATCTAAATGATCAACTATAGAATTAGATTTTGTTCCCATGAAAAAAATCTTGAATATTTTCTAAGCATTATTTTATTTCAATTCTTGTTGATGCAAAAAAACATTTTCAAAATTTATTTTAAATAGTCAAATCAAGGAACTTACTAATTTTTTTTCAGTATGCATATCATTCAGTATTTTTTTCAGTATATTCAGTATAAGAATATGGCTCAAACTCTTGAAACGATTTAAAAAGTAGTTGTTCAATGTGACCGAAATGAATAATGTTGGAAAACTAATGAAAAAAAACGGGTTAAAACGACACAATTGAATTGAGTTTGACATCGTTATGGCATTTCCGATCACCCCTATAAACTTTATCATTGAATTGTTCTCTGTTTTAAATAGGTTAACAGCATTAAAACTTGCACAGTATTGTTAGAGTCGGAAACACTGTTAATATAATCGTTTTGTAAAAGTGCGATGATTTTGCTAGCAAAAAACTTCACTATGTCATCATCATAAAGTATAATAATCACAATATTAAAAAGTTTTTAATTTCTTATTGTCATGATTTTCTTTCTATTCTTTTTAGCACTTTTCCAAAAAAAATTTTGAAAAAAGTGCTTATTAGTTTCACTCTGTCCGTCCGTCCGTCCGTCCGTCCGTCCGTCCGTCCGTCTGTCCGTCCGTCCGTCCGTCCGTCCGTCCGTCCGTCCGTCCGTCCGTGTGTCTGTTTACAAAACTTCTACACCTTTGAAGATAGAAAGCTGAAATTTAATACGTACATAGATCTTCACTAGAAACTTATTTCCGTAGAACAAAATTTTTACCTATCTCTCCCCCTCTAGAAGTTATACCCCCCCAAAACCCTAGAAATGGCCTTTTTTAAATATTTGTTGCAATGAAACCATAAGCATTTTTGAAATTTTGCAAACGCGGAAAGGCAGTGGCTTGCTTCCCCTTGCGCGGTATACTATAGTTCAACTTAAGAAAAACAAAATGGCCGTTCAAATTTACCGTTATTTAAAGTCCTTTTTTTCCAAATTTTTGATGTCGTTTTTCTTCTAGACCCCAGACTGTAGAAGCTTGAAATTTTAGGAGCTTTTAGATATTAATAAATAGTTCATTTTGTTAGAAGAAAATTTTTTTCCATCTCCACCCCCTCTCAAGTTATCACCTCTTGAAATTCGTAAAATTTGAATTTTTGACACCTTATATTTCCGAAACCGCAAGCTTTTCCAAATTTTTATAAACGCAAAAAGCTAACGGTAAATTCCATGAAATTAAAAAATATAATTACTTTTCTTAACTCACACAATTAACCCTTAAAATCGAGCATTATGTTAACCCCTTTTTATATTAATTTTTGCTTTATTTCAAAGACTGCATATATGCGTCATCCTAAATATATGCAATCCTAGAAATAGTTTTGTATATGAATGAAAATAATTTAAATAGTGTGATAGCTACACATAGACTGTATTTAAAAGCAGAATTTTCACTTGTTGAAGGGAAAAGTGCTACAAATATACAAACCATTGGTTTGACCCAACTTTATTTCTTTCTGTTTTCCGATTATTGATTCAAATCGTTACTATTTTTAGATTTTTTTTTTGTTTTATGTTAAAATCATAGTAAATGTCATTATTAAGTAATCAATAGAGACATTATTATTCTGTTGGATTTATTAAAAAATTAGTAAAAAAAAGTCAGACAAATAAGAGTATATGAAGGCAATATACAATGTATAACAAAAAATCTATTCCCTATACTTGTATTGAGTATAACTTTTGATAATTTTGCTTTTTTTTTTTTACAGAAGTTTTATGACCTTATTAAGTTAACAATAAATAATAATAAAAACAAAAATTAAAATATACCATTTATGTATAACAGAAAATACGTATAACAAAATCTATATAGTAACAAAATAGACAAAAAAACTTTGTATATCTATATAAAAATTCCTATGGGGTTCTTAAAATTTTCCGTCTCATTTTCCGCGTCACTTATTGTATTATGACAACATAATAGGTGTAAAGTATTAATAAATTGATGTTATTCGATATTAAAGTCTGCTATTTAAGTAAATATAATGTATATATATACAAAATATAATATTTTTATATAGTATACAAAATTATTTATGTAAACATCATAATTTATGATTGTTTCAGGCAATAAAAATAATATACACATGAATATACCTACTTCAAAATCTCTGCATTATTCTGCATTAAGAGCTATATTAAAATGTATTGTTATACCCATAATATATACATATATGGTATATAATTTATTTTTTGAAGAGAACCAGTATGTTGTTCTAATGGTGTATAACAAACTATTCATATGACTGAAATGAATGATATAACATTAAATTATTTTTTTAAAGAATTTGAAAAATTGAAGTTTTTGATTAAAAAATTTAAATTTTATTAAATATTTTTTTTGTTTTATTAAAGATGCAAAATTTCATGAGTTTACAGAGTGAATATAAAACGAGTGATTATTTACTACCCCATAATATATGCAATTTTCAATTGATTTGTAACTATATTTTTTGAAACATTTGTTCTACTTTATTTCAGGAATGAAATTAGCTCAGGTTGAATTCAAACAAATTAGTTTGAGATTATAGCAATTTTAGTTTAAAATTATGTTAAAATTGAATTATACTAAATTATTCGATTGCATTTTTGTATATACATAAATTTAATAAATTTCACTCTGTTTATTTCAAATTGAATATGACCAAATTAATATTCTATCATTCAAAAATACTTTAATATCCTTATTGGATAGTCATAATTTAAAATATTTATACATAATAAACTAATCAATAAATTCGTTAAAAATAAAATATGAAAAATTGTACCATATAATACCACAAATACCTATATGTATAACATATTATATATATGTATACATTAATACCAGCTATAATTATTATGATCTCACCAGTTTGATTTTTATAATGCTTAAACATAATTTATAATCGCACACTTTATAATAAGTCTATAATATTTATTAGCAATTTATTGTACGTACATTTTATATATACAACTATACATTTGAATTAAAATTAATTTATTTTCAAAATATAATTTATGTACATATAAAAAAAAAGAATGGCATCAAATGTGCATAACCTATTACGGATATGTAAATTTTTGTTTTTAAATGGAACATTCAAAAAATGAAAAAAAAAGGATGACAAAAAGAAAAAAAACAAAATAAAATTATAATATAGGTGAGTGAATCTTTTTAATGATTTTTATAAAACCATGGATTAATACATATCATAATATATATATATATATATGTATATACTTATATACATATAGATATATGAGTAGTACATGCATGGTATCATAAACTTATAAAATAACTAAGTTTTTCTGCTGTTTGTTATTTCTTTTTTAATACTTTTTATGTCAATTCACACTTAAACCTCTTTTACTGCAGTTACATAAAATAAAAGTGTATAAAAAAAACGCAAATGAAGCAACCGCCAAGAACTCCGACATAAATTTAATTTAACATATACTAAAAAATTTATAATTCGGAAAATATAATAAAATAAATTTTAACTTTAGTATATCACAACTTTAGGATACTCATACTAGGCATTACAAAGTGGCGGAACAAGAAAAATATTCTATAAATTGATTTGTACGAGTATACACCAGAAGCAAAAGTGAACATTTAACATGGCATAATCTCACGGGAACAGACAGAGAGATGGTACAATTTTATGAAGAAAATCGTTCCGAAGGGTAAGCGCGCAAATTAATTGATCCCCAAATCGTAGTCCCCACAATTCTTTAATTAGTATTTAATCCCCAAAATTCTAGTTGAAAATTTTTGGTTTCGACAAAACTATTATAATTTAATTGACCAATTTAAAAAAATTAATTCCCAATGAAAAGCTGAAAAATAGCTTTTTTCTCTCATATAATTAAAGATCAAATCAAAGACCAAATCTTATAGAGAAAATTAACTGGAGTTTGAAATTCGGAATCAATTTATTTTTTAATTCTTCTAATAGTCTTGTAAATTTCTTAACCAAAATCTATTTAACAGGATCTTTATTAAAACCCTCTTAATATGGTTATTAATTTAATTTTTCATAATTCACTCATTTTTCTGGTCAATATTTAATTTTCATTCAATTTTATCATGATTTTGTAATGTTTTCAATAAAATAGAGTTTATAACAGTTCCGCTTCCGAATTAAATGAAGGCAATAAAATTGTTAATATTTTAAAGTTTATAATGTAAAATATTTTATCTAATAACACTAAAAAAAAAATTCCATAGTCTTTTACACATGCAAACCGTATAACAAATCTTATTATACCTCATCACTTTAAATATTTTATATATACACTATTGTATAATGGATATAAACCGGGAAGAAAAAAAAGCGATGTGAATGAATGAATAGAAAAAAGGATATAACACTTATGTCACTTTTCAATAGTGCATATATAAACCTTTTTTTCTCTTTTTATTTTTTTATTCTTCAAAAAATATAGAAGAACTTAGGTACCGGTTACTTTAAAATATTATTATATAACTAAGTATATATATATATTATCAAATATTGTATATATATATATATATATATTTATGTAAAATATATTATAAAATCATGTCCCTGCAGAAATGAGCAATTGCAATAGCGTTCTATTTAATGTTTTTACACGAAATCATTATGATATTCTGACAACCATATGAAATTCATGTTTCTTTTCCACTTTTTAATATTTTGCTTCCCTTATGAGCAGATCAAACTAGTTAGGTTAAACATATTTCAGTTATTTTTTTTTTTTTTGGAAAAATTAGGTCACCAAAAAATGGCAATTATTTTCTCATTTTTTTTTTTCAAATTATGAATTATGAACACTACACGTATGTATGTATATGATTACATGATGAATATTTCAAACAAAAAAGTGATATTTTAAGGATATTATAAATTATTCAAAAAAAAAGGCTAACAAGCTCATTCTTTGTACTGCAGCACAAAAAAAAAAGAAAGGGAAACATATTAATAAATAAATTAAAACTTTAGCTAATTAAATTAATTACCAACTTTTATTTAGGTTTATTAAAAGACCATTTTGCAATTATGTCAAATATTTTTAGGTTATTATATAGAAAAGGAAATCTGTTTAATTTAAAGTTAACTAACCTTAAATAATATAGTAATATAGAAAATTTTTGCAAGTATGACAATAAAATAGGCGCGAAATGATTAATAAATGTCACAAGGATAGCAGAGTAAATCTTGAATAGGTCGGAACTGAACTGCTATTTTGTTAATTAATTTTCACAGCACCTACATCTAGAAAACTAACATGCTTCTGTTGAGTATACCAAAAGTAAGATTAGTTAATGACACACTCATCCGTTTGAGCTAATATAATAATTGTTATTGCTTAGAATTGATTTTATAATTTTTCCACCTAATACGCTTATTCTAATGTTATACTTATAATATGCATTTTATTTTCTTAAACACCACTTCCAATAGTTTTGTTCAGGATATTCAACTTCATTACAAATTTTACATCACATTTCATTATTTTAAATTAAGCTAATTACTAAAATTCTACTAATTTAAATTTAATGATTTTCACTAGAACAAACTTTAACAAGCTTTATATTTGTCTGTCTGTGTGTGTGTTATTAAAATATGTAGTTCATTTATTCATAACCATTATGATATAAAATAATATTCTACTCAAAGAACCAGCCAGACTATAAGAGACATTTTTAAAAATATCGAAGAATATAAAGAGAATGGAGAAAAGAGAAGAAGGTGACAATTGACTCATCTCATTTCTCTTTTTTTCTATACCATAATTTTTTTTTGTTGCATCTATTTATTATGGATTTTTCAGTAGACTTTATTGTTCTTATTTAGGTTGGTATGTATGTATATATACATCTACATCGAATAGAATGATTTTATTATTCCAATAAATCTTATTACAAAATAATATACCTATATATATAAAAGGATAATATATAACTATATTCCCATGTATGTATGTATGTATATACGAAAGGATATTTTAATATGATAACAAAAATCACTTTATATTTTTTGAATTATTATTCAAAATATGGAAAAAAAAGTGAAGTGTAAAATTTTTATTGAATATTTTATTTAATTAAATCAATTAATATTTTTAGAAATATTTCACTATCACTTGACACACTGTTTAAAACGTATAACAAATTAAATCAATAATTGAATTGAACTATTAAGAGTGAACAAAAAAATTTTATCATTTTATTTAGTTAGAGGAAATTGAAAAATATTTTGTTAATCTTCTTAATCATTGGCTGTTTGGAATATTTTACATTCACATTCGTAACTAAAACAACATATAAAATTTAAGTATTTTAATATTATGGTATAGTCGTACTAGTTATTTTTTATTATTTCACGAATTTTTATTGTTTTATGAACTCTAAATGTTATTAACAATTACGTTTCCAAGTGAGAACTTCATAGTTCGAACAACATATAACAGTATATTATACGCATATTACATTCCCCGCAATAGTTATTGTTGCTAAAAAAATATAGCTAGAGTGCTATATAGCCTAAAAGGAAAGAAAAACAACGTAAACATATTAATAGACCGCTATATGAATATGTTAAAAAAATTTATGTCTTTTAAATAACAATCTTCTTCTGCTGCCTATCCAATTTGTGGATGTTAGCGTTCAAATTATTCTGGTGACTACGTTTTAATACACATTTCTATATCAGCTGCTGTGTGTATTATAGGTCTCCGATATTTGTAAATTTCCTGTCCATTGCTTTACATGACAATTGTTTACGTCCCTATCCTCTTTTGCCTTCAGTTTTACCTTGGACAATTCGGTGAAGTAACTCGTATTTGCTTGCATGCATGACGTGACCAAAGTATGACGTTGGCGTTTTTTGATATTTTATTCTTTTAAGTAATTCTCTGCTTATATTAATTCTCCCAACAACTTCTTCATTGTAATGTGGATCGAGCCATGAAATTTTTTGCATTTTTCTATAGGCCAACATTTCAAATGTCTCGAGCTTATTAATGTCCTTAACTTTTAATGTCCAACATATTTTTAATATAAACAACAACATATTTCTCAAAATAATGGAATATATAGGTACTATATTTTTCTAAACATTCAAAAATTTATTATCTAAAGCTGATTGTTACATTTAATAACATGTTGAAACTCATATCTTTCTAAAAACTACCATTTTTTCGAATATACCGGGACGGTACATACAGCTCTGAAATCCCACAAATGCAAGATTTTTCAAAGAAAATTATCTATAAGTTTAAAATAATAATAAAAACAATATTGTTTCAGAAATCAACAAATTAATTTAATTAATATTAAATGATTCGCATAAATGTAAGTTTCCTATTTGTTATATGATCTGCATTATCATTATAACATATATTATATGCAATTATATATGAAGATCTGCATTTAAGTTCTACTTTAATCTTATTAGTTTTATTGCAAATTCTCTAATAAAAATAACAAAATATTTCTTCATTCTACTCAATTAAGTAAAATTTAAAATTTACAAAAAAAAATTTTTTTTTTAATAAAAATATAATGAGTACGTATAACACTTCTTTCTATTTGACACAAAAACGATAAAAAGGGCAAAAATAATAGGCGAGTAATAAAAAGCAAAAAAATAAAATTTTGTTAAATTTTTAAAAACAATTTTGTTGACCTGAATGAATAGAAGACAAAAAATATTTTGTATACATACGAATATATACAATTATATTATGGTATATAACAGTTTTGTTTTTATTTTTTCATGTCAATTGAAAATTCAAGACACACAATAATTGTCCGAATAAAAAATTTTTAAATAAAAATAAATTTTACAATATTCATGCATGTCCTTAAGTTCTACATGTACATTATTATATACAAATATGTATAAAATACTACTACAATATTGTACTTTAAATTTTTAATACACTTCCATCCATATATATATATAAGCACATAATGCATGTATGTAGTTTGTGTCATAAAACATTTATGAACGTAAAGTACAATTTACTACTTAGAATAATATAATAGAATATATTGAGTTCAAAGTATACTTGAATGATGTCTTCTTCCAAAAAACTAAAAATAAAAAACAAAGAAAAGGATAATAAAATTTTTATATTTCATTGTTGTTTCTTTTTGTTTTTCTTTTTTTTTTAATGCAATAAAGAATTTAACGCTTCAATTCACTGCCAATTGTTTCTGTCCTCATTTCTTACAAAATAAAACAAAATATCCTCTTCTTTCATCTTCATCGCTTTTAACGAAAAAAAAAAAGAAACAAAATTAAAGAAAAAAATCTTGACTTCTTTCCTCCTTTTAGTTAAATAAAGCAAAATATTCTAAATTCATACACATATACTTGATACACATGCATACAAATTCATATATAATATGCACAAAGTATACCAAAAATGAATGCATACATGTGCATATTTCATATATACCTATAAACTTACATATGTACTTGATATATATGAATAATATTAGAGTTAGAAATGATAATGTCCTAAATAATGACAAGTTGCTACTTTGTATTTGCACACATACAAGAATTAAATCAAACCATATACACATGTGTACATGTGTGTATACCTCTATCCTTTAATATACAAAAATGTGATTTATTTTTGGAAAATTCTTAATAGGATATAAAAATTTTCTGTTTTTTTTTTGTTTTTCTTTTATTATTTGTAAAATAAATGTGTACACAATATATATATGAAAATTTTATTATTTTTCTCTTATTTTTTTTTTCTGAAATCTTATTTTTATTAAATTTTATTATTATTATATTATATACGTACATACATATATAACATCATCATCATTATCAACCCAGGAAAGAGGCAACAATATCAAAAAATAAACAAACCAAATAAAATAAACAACAAAAATTAAAAAATTTTCTCATGATTTTCAAGAAAATGTACGAAAAGCATACATAGAATACCAAACAAAACAAAAACAACAATAACATAAAATGCAAGAATAAAAACTTTATTTAAGGTTTCCTGTCAATGAATGATAGTGTGTGTTTTTTGTTAATAAATTCTGACCTACTTGTAAATCAACTGTGTATAAATAAAATTGAAAAATGAGTACAACATAACAATGCACATACAAGAATTATGAAACGAGAAAAAAAAATTAAAAATAACTACAAAATTTTCTCATAAATTGCTCTACATTTTTGAAAAAAAAAAATTTCTTCCTATAGGCTCGCGTTCGCATTTTCCTGCCCGTTCAACTTTATATTATAATAAAGGGGAAGAACGAGTAAAGGAGACAAAACATACTAAAAAAAAAGTGTTCTATATTTGTTTTGTTTCTTTCCTTTCTTTTTATATGCTCTTTATTTAATTTCTATACGCACACATTCTTAAAGAAATTTCCTCTATAGATTATTTTATGCGCTTAAAGGCATTATACATGTGATAAAAAAAAATTATTTGACTGTGGTATAAAAGGCATGTTAAAAATATGAAAAATTCCATTTTTATAACCTTAAGTGAAGAAAAAACAAAAAGTAATATTTTAAATTTTAATCTCATTTATCCCATTTTTTTGTGCAATTTAATTTAATTTATTGTAATTTATTACCTTTTATGCAATTTTAATAACAATAACCATGTAAGGAAATTTTTGCAATCATATGTGATCTAAGAGAATCCTTAAGTCAATAATATAGCTATAGTAAAATCAAAACAATTAAAAACTTTATGAAAAATATTTTAAAAAATTAATCGAGAATTAAATCCAAAATTCTTGTACGTTTATCCTCTTGTAAATAATAAAATCTTTGAGGGATTATTATTTAATACCAGGGTTGAATTGGAATTAAGGGAATCTATGAGACCAAGGTCATACTTATAATAGCGGTATATAGATAATAGAAGGTTATTATAATAGCAGCACAGAATTCGAGGCATCACGAAATTTATTACACTAAAAGAGATTTTGTTCTTATTCATGTTTAACTGTGTAATATAAATTATACATGTGTTACATAATATAATATTAATTTTAAATTTTATTTTTAAGTTATTTACAACTCTCAACAAGTACAATAAATCAAACTTCATAATAATTTATAGATTCAAATCATTTATTCAATTAATAATTAATTTGACGGAATTAGGTCATACAATAAATTAATAAATTTTTTTATATATCATTACAAATTTTTAAAATTATAAAAATATTATAGCCAGTGTGTCAGTGTCATGTTTTAAAAATTTTTCAAGTTATCCAAATATTATTTTAACAACTTCATTTGTGAATACAAAAAATGTTGTAGTATCTGTTTAAAATTGCATTAAATAGTATTCAGACACAGTTCTTTAAATTTCTATATATAAAATTCTTTAAATTATATAACATTCGATTAAGAAGAAAATTTTTATATTTGAAAAGCAATTTTCCAAAAATTTTATATTTCATTTTTATAATACACCCGTTTGTGCACCTTCATTTTGTAGTATGTACGAGTATCTACATAAAAAATTTTATATCTTATACAATAATTGCAAAGGTTATACGATTGCTTTGTTAGCACTTAAAATTTCTTGTATAAACAGAAAATTATAGCTTACAATTTAACTTTGATAATAAAATTGCATTTACTATATCTTTAAATATTTTGCCCTTAATTTTATTACGATTATAAAAATTAGAACACTAGCTGTCTACAATGATATTATTATATACAAATAAATATTCGTTTTCAGACACCATCACTTCAAATAATACAGAATTCAATACCTCATCATTATACTAAAACTACATTAGGCATTATTTGACTTTAAAGGTTGATTCCAATTGAAATGGAGGCACATATTGAAAAGAGAAAAATTTAAAATCACAATTTTGCTGTATAGATACTTCACAAAATACGGATTTTAATTTCATATTTGCAATTACAAACAATTCAATATTTTTGTTATAAACGAAAACAAAAAGTCTGAAATTATTGTACAACCGTTACAATTTCAGTTTTGAAAAACTAAAATTTTGAAATAAACACGTTTCGTTTACTGTATATAATTAAATGTTTGCTTCCAAAATATGCCTGAAATAATCGTCAAGAATTCTTTTAGTTTATAACACCGCATAACGTATGTACGTATGTATGTTTATAAACAATCAGTGTAAATCCAAGATTTTACAAAATTCTTAATTTCAAATACGGTAGATTAAAATAAAACTAACGATTTGCAAATACAGGAATTTTTTCTTTAAAAATTGTTAATCCCCAGCTCCAATTCACATCTTTAAAAATCTTTAAAACTTAATTAAATTTCAATAAAATTTTGAAAAATTTTAATTTTTTATAATTTCAATCTGAATTTTTTCATCAAAAAATCTAATAATTTTAAATTTTAATCAAAGAATATTATTTTAAGTGCTATATAAACTATTTTTAAATAACTAATAAAAAAGTAATTAGAAACATTAATTTGCAAACAGGTAAATTGCTCCTATACAGGTAAATTTTTTTATAAAGCAAAACTAAAAAGTTTAATCACTTTTTATAAATTTTGATTTCAATCAGGTTTTGCATTGAATTTCAAACAGATTGATTTTATAGCCTTAAAATATGCCATCTTCAGAAAGATTTTGAGATAACTTTAGTTGCTATAAATAAATACATACAATATTGCATTACCGTACATACAAATATGTACATATATATATAAATATTTTGTATATAGATATATGTATAATTATAATCTTTTCCAGATTAAAACAATTTCATCCTTATAACAACACTTTATTTTCAATAATATCTGTTCTATATTCCCTTTTAAATTCTAAAAATATATTGAAAAACTCTAACTCTAAATATAGGAAGTATAAAGGAAAAATTAAATTAAAATCAAGCAATTTATACTCAATTTCGAAACAAAAAAAAAGTATAGAAATTGCTGCAATCAAGATTTGAATTTTATTAGAATTCAATCAAGAGAAATATAATAACGTTCTATTTGTATATACAAGTGTGTAATGCATATAAAATACAATATGAAATGAAATTTAAATTCGTGTATGTTTGTATGTATGTATGCAAAAGTTGAACATCAATGACGTATTCCAATTTTCAATATTCTATGAATGACCCACATATACTTTAAAATTAACATCATTATCATGATCAGTGTAACAATTATTATCATTATCAATGACAAAGACGAAAATGTAATTCTGTATGATTTCAATATTGCAGATATATTATATTTTTTTATGTGCAAATGATTATTCTAATGTAATACAAGATTTTTCAATATAAACCGATGTTGTTGTAATGGCCGCAGAATAGCAATAAAACAAGAAATCATACAAATTTTAAAAAAAATAATTTGTTCCCCACAAAACAAGTAAGTAGCTCTAATTCTTTCAAGAATTTCTTAGTGCAATGATTTCGCTTTATTTTTTTATCTTGTATAGAACATTTAGTTAACATCAAACATGCAACACATTTATTTGGAAAAGTTGTATATTCCATGTCAGTTTAAAGGTTCAGACAAACATGCAATTTTTAGTTTTGCAATTACTACTTGATTGTAACATCGTTCCGTATACACCTAAGCAACTAAACCATTGCGTTAATGAAAATCGATTAAATGAACTAAAAATTACAAACTGTTTGATTGCTTAATTGCATGCGATCATACAGTTGGATATACCTATGGAACGCGTTCGAATATAACTATAGAACGAAAATAAGCAACCAAACAGCTGCAAAACTATGAATTGCATGTCTGTCTGAGCCCTAAATGGAAATTTTAAAAGTTAGTTAGCAAAAACCAAAGTCAATTAAAAGTTCTAATATAACTCGAGATTTAAATTAATTAGGATGAAATTTTGCTCCTCAAACAATATTGTCAAATATGATGAGTCGTAATTAATGAAATAAACACCTTCTTCAAAATATGGACCTAAACTTTTATGTGAATAAAACATGGTATTGAAAACCCTTTTTCCAAATTTCATTTATTATGTTAACATAATATACATATATAACTATAAGCAATGCAATGTATGCGCATATACAAATTTCTCAAAAGTATTCCACATGTATGTGCTAAAATAGTGCAGGCGATGCGAACAAAAATTCAAAGCATACTTAAAAGGGAACGTGATTAGAATATGTATGCAACTGAAAATAAACAGAATGCACTATACATATACATACATACATATATGCACTACGAAATAATAAGAAATTAGCACAGGCACATTGAGAATTTTTGAAAAGTTTTACTTTAGTTAAAAAAAAAATTTTATTGCAAAAACTTGGTTACATGGTGTATCCTTTTATTTTTCTTTGTGATATTACAAATTTTTTCCGCTTTCTTTTTTTTTTGCCCTGCGCCACCCCTCTCCATATTATGACATGAAACGTAAACTGTGTGCATAATGTCATGAAATCTTTCTTTATTCTATTATTTTTGTATTTTTTTTTTCTAATATTATTTTCGAAATCTTATTTGTGAAAATGAATATCTTATGAGAATAGAATGAACACGTAATCTATGGTGAAAAACAGAAGTAAGACAAATCACTGAAATGTTGATTCAAATTCGTAAAATAAGAAAAAATTGAAGGGAACAACTTTAAAACTCTCAATATTTAAATAAAATAAAAATTTTCAAATTTATTCTGTTATATAATCGTAACTCAGCAAAAATCAGGTGAATATTTAATGATTATTTTATAACAAAAGATTTTATTTTTATATATTTTATTATGTCTTTAAGATACATAGATCATGTGAGCTGAAGTTAAGTCCAGTTGGAATATCGAACACATATTGAGTCACGTAATAAATTTCTTTTATATAATAAAACAAAAAAAAAATATTCTTCATTATTGCAATTTGTCAATTACTTTTGATTGAACTTTGTTTCTTGAATTCTAAATAAGAATAAGATTTGATTTTCCAGTTGACATTATAAAAGATAATTAAGATTTTGGTATTTTATGTCCCCTCCCCCACAAGTTTCTTACTTAGAGTACTTCGAGGCCAATATTTTTAATGAATTCGAGAAACTTTTCTAGGTTAAATATTCTATAACGATATAAAGTGCAACGGGGTCTCCTCTTCTTCCCAGAAGAACTTGCAAAACTTGTCAGTCGTTAAGCCAAATTTACTTAGGTGTTTCTTAAGCTTGCAGTCTTTCGTCAGGAAATCTGTGAGAATTCATGAAATATGATTCCTCGGTATTTATTATGTTAAAATCCTATTCAAGCTAGAGCTTGAAATCATTCTAGTCAAAAAAAAAATTTTACTAAAAAAATGCTTCTATTGAAGACCCTATTTGCAAAGCGCTTACTGAAAAATTGCAATTCTGGTAACAATGATTTTGGTGAATTTTTGCAATTACAACACAATTTTTTCTCTATTAAACACAAATATTTTATGAATATTTTAAACTAAAAAATAAATTTTAAATAAGCAAAATTCAACTGGAGTTTACAGTTATTTCCAAACTTATTTTTCAATGAAATTAATCACAAACAAAAAAAAAAAAACAAAATATCTTTTTTTCATATACTTACCATTTATAACAAAAAATTTTTAGACAAGTTAATTCTTTTTCTTGACAACATTTCTCTTTGTCCACCTCAAAAAATTATAAATGAAGAGAAATAATATCAAAGAAATAAACTACAAAAACACACAAATAAAGGATAAAATTCCATTTTCTATATAATTTATAAAAGAGTAAAAAAAAAAAGAGAAAAAGAAAAAATATCCTTCTGCGTATTTTCTATTGTTCAATGACAATGACATTTATAACTGAATCCACAATAGACGGAAGGAAATAAAAATACAAAAGAAGTTAATTATATAAATATCAAAATATTACAATGGTCAGATATACACAGAGTGTACCAGATTTATAAATGGGATTATTAATAGTGGAGATGTCCGTATTTAGTTTCAGTAATATCATTATTATAATTATAATCCAATTTTCATTTCAGAACACCAAATATTTCTGATTCTTACCTTATAAGAAGTTTAGGACTAATAGCACATGCGAAGAAATAGAAAAGTGACTTAAACATTTCAAAAGAAATATGAATCGAATAATGTTAGCAAATGTTTTCAAGCCCTGTAATTACAAAAGAAAAATATGAATACGCCTATAAATATGAGTAGGATCTAATTTCTCTTGTAATTACAGGGTCTGGAACCTAATAGAAATAATATATTTTTAACAAAAAATTTTTTTTCGGAAATATTAAAAAATAAGAAATACAAGAAATTTGTACTGTTTTAGCAATTTTTTTTCTCTCATATACCAATAAAGAGTATAGCTAATAATGATAATGTCGTTCTTGACGTGAATTTGTTATACTACTAATAGCACAAATTTATTTTTCTACCAACGCAAAACTAACAAAAAAAAAAATTAAATTTTAACATTGTTAACCTTATAAAAGATTTAATTGAATTTGTTTCCCTTTGTTCGAAATTTTCATTTTATGATCATATGAACATTATTTATAACTTTTTTATATATTACTTGTATTTTCAAAAATACACACACTGACAGACAATAATACACAAATAAATTAATTTTTTTTTTTCAAATCTCATTCTCAGTAATCATTTCTTCTATTCTTTTTTCGAAATGTTCGATAAAACAATTAATTAAAAGAAATTAAATGCAGAAGGGTTGGAAATTAAAAATTTCCAACTCCACGTGAATTATAGGAGGTCCTTGATAAATAAAAACAAAAGCATTTTACTTAAAAAAATAAAATAAAAATGGAAGAAAAATCAAAAGTAATCGGAAGCCTTATTTGATTCTCATCTCTTTCTCCTTCAACAATTTAATAATTGTCCGAATTATTTTAATTTTTTTTTTATTATGTATATGCGTATATATATATATCGGTTCCTTAAATTCATAATATTATAATTAGGTCATTTAAAACAGAGAAATGCTCAAAAAGATTAAAGAAAATTTATGCTTCTTTTAAAACAAACTTTTAAAATTAACAAAAAAAATTTAAAGAAAGAAAAAGGTTAAGGAAAAAAAAGGATAACACTTTGATGTTTTCTTTTTTCTTTCTTTTAAAATTTCACAAAACATAGCGGTACGTAGTTGTTTTCCTCTTATCATTTAATATTTAAAAAATTTTCTTGGATTTCTATAATTTTTCTAAAAAAAATTTTTTCATTATAAAAATTCTTAAAATAGAAAATTTTTCCTTTACATTTTTTTTAATTAAAATTGAAATAGAGAGTTTGTGTGTATGAGTGGCGTTATAATGTTATTAAAATTTCTTAGAATTTTTAAATAATTTTCTTTTTAAAAATAACCATAAATGTCGAAAACAAAAAAATATAAAAATTAATTGAAAAGAAAGCATTGCGAACCATGAGCTGATCTGCAATTTGCAATTTATGGCAACTCCCTAATTATTAATTCTAAAAGGTTATACATATAACATACAATAATCTGGAAAAACAAAACCTGCAATTATACCTACAATTCGACAAGGATAAATAAAAAATAATTTTACTAATAATTGGTTGCTCTAAGAAAATTTATAAAAATTGAAATATTTTTATGCATAAAATAATTGCTTGATTTTCATACAAATTAAATTATTTAATTAAATAATTCGTATACAAGAATATAAAAATGCAATTTTTAAAAATATAATATGACTCCATACTTGAAAAATCTTCAAAATATTTGATGAATTCAAATTGCAAAATTTTAGTTAAAAAATTCTAATATCAAACTTGGTTTGTATCACGTAGTCATTTTGCTTATCCCTTTTATAATACCTACATTATTTTATGATAAGATTTCAAAATATTTATTCGTCTACATAAAATTATGTTTAAAATTCATTGACCCATCCAATATTTGTTTGCATGTTACCGATTATGTTGTCATAATACTGAATATTACTTTACCATTTCTGAAAATTTGTATGCCCAACCGTAGCTTTCTTACATGAGTAAGCTTTTGATTAAATTTCAATTTCAATTACTAATTACTTAATCTATGCTATTTCTACTCTTGAATAATTGCCTCTTGCTCAATTAATCACAAATAATGCTCTTCTTTTCCTCTTAAAAGATGACGGTACCGCAAAATAACTGATTGCTGTAAGTGCATAATGCTTAATCTTAACTTTCACTTAATATAATCAATAAATAACACAATATTAACATATAAAATATATTATTCATAAACACATATCGTATAATAACCATGACCAACTATATATATGAATTTTTTGAAATTTTTTAATAAAAAATATTTATAGAAGAATTTCTGTAATTCATGCAATATACAAATATTAAATTTTTTTGTTTCAAAAGTGTATTTTGCAAAATAAAAACATCTGTTCAAAAGAACGTAAACAAAATTTAAAATTTTATTTTATATTATTTAAATTGTAAAACAATCAAAATATTTTTATACATACATATATTTAAGAAGCCCTTGTTCTTAGACACATTAAACTCGAATTAAATTTACATGATAAAACATTAAAAATTCTGCTTTAGAAGTTTAAAGGTTCATGAACTTTATAAGCATATTTCATATGTATGAATTAATTTTGTTCACGTACTCAAACATTATTAATTAAATAAATTAAAGCTCTTGAAAGTTCATTTAAAATGTAATCACATACCATACAATAATAAAAAATTTCTCACCACAATAAATTTCATCTGATTCTGGTTATCTTCAGGTGGTACAATTTTAGAATAAATTAAGAATATAGTATAAGAAATTATCAAAAACTTATGAATGTTTGGAGCGTTTCAATCTTTTGCTAAATTAATTTCGAATAAAAATTTTCTTCAGTATTACAAAATTTACAAATGAAAATGGTAAGGAATATTTTACGTATTCTTAATACATTAATGACATCTCAAGTTAATCTTAATTTCTTCTCAAGCAATAATAAAAAATATATAAGAATAATAAAATTTCTTGTTGTCAAGCATGGACAATTATTTTAATTCTTATTCTTACAGAAGAATAACATAAAATACTCGTGGAAGAGTATACACAATGGTCAAGAAATTTTACTATTTTATTATTTAACCGCATATATCCTTCATAATGCTCCAGTAACTTTTAAGTACAAGAAAAAAATAACTATTCATTTTAAAATGATTATAAAAACAAAACTTTTAAAAAAGCTCTACGTAATTTAATTTTTTTAAAATTTCCTTAGATACGATATTGTTACGATCAACTTTCTTTAAGGATTTCAGGAAAAAAAAACAAAAGCACGCAAAAATTAAATGTAAGAGAAAAAAATTATTCTGGTGTAATCAGAAATTTTTTTTTAATAAATTTAATGTATCAACAACATTTTTCTTATTTTCTTTTTCATCTTCATAAAATAATTTTTTTTTATTTTCTTATATTATTTTCAAAAATATGGAAAACTATTCAGATTTTTTCATAAATAAATTTTATAAATTAAAAAATATAAAAAATCAAAAATCAAGCCCTGGTACACATCACTACAGTTTAGCTTTACGGAATCCCGTAAACAAATTTAAATTTTCATATAAAGTCCTTATTGACACCTAAAATTTTCTATCATCGAATATTGGGCGTTATAATGGTTTACAAATTAAACTTTGCTCAAGAACAACTTATTATATATAAATATTTTATAGTTGAGCGAAATTGTAATTTATTGCCTCTTGTTAAGGATTCAAGAAATTCTAAGTATCCTGCCATATGAATATAATATTTTGTTGTTAATCTAATAATACTTATAGTCCTTAATATTTTATTGTATGGTTGCGTATAATTTAAAGGTACTTATAATATGCAAATTCTTAGAATAATTAAATAATATAATTAAAATATCTTCACTTTCAAAATGAACTTACGATATCAAATTTATTATACAAACTAAAATAATTTTTAAGATTATTAAACGCTATTAATTGGGAAATCTTAAAATTTCTTTATTATTTCCTTATTAATTGGTTTATCAAGGAAAAAGAGGGAAAAATTTTTTATAATATTAAAGTTTTTAAAAAAATGCTGTGCATTAAAGAATTATTTCCTCTTCTATTGAAATTATGAAGTAAAATAAGAAATTATAATGTGAAAACAGAACCTTGTCAGGTGGCGTACGCTGTGCTACGCGCTGTAAAAAGGCTAAATTTCAAAACACCTGCTCTGCTACTGCTTAGCACTTTTGAAAAGAAGTACAGAAACCTGGAAGTTATCTTGAAAAACTAAGAAATTATAATTATTCTCTATTGTAGAGCCAGTGAGATATGGACCGATATGAAAAATCGGTATTTTGCTAACTTTTATTAAAAGTAATTAAACTGTAACGACTAACGTCTATATTATATAGAAATCGAAAGAAATTATAATTATATCATACACAATATACTCACTTTTACAAGTACATGTATAACATTTAATTCGAATTCAGTAATTCAATTCAGTTACCTAGCAACTTTAGAATATTATCACCTAATTATATAAATCTGTTAAAAAACCACTTGTAATTTATCAATAAACTAAAACAAAGTAATTTATTAAACCAAAAATTTGTCAAATTTCCAAAACTATTAAATGATAAACTTCTTTTATAACTTATTTGAAAACTTTTTTTCAAACTGATGACTTCAAAAATCAAAAAGAAAATAACAAGAATGACTACGTTCTTGTATAATACGTTCAAAGTTTTCTCATTTTATAATCAAATAAAGAAAAAAAAATTTTTTTGGGTTCTTATATTGCACTCCTTCCTAAATTTAGTGTAAAATACACGAAAACTTTATATATTACTTGAAAAATTTTCATTTAACTAAAATAATCAGATTGCTCTTTTATATATCTATAATATATAAAAATTTTATAACGTCTTGACCCTACCGTTGATATATGAATGATATATATACGAAGCATTATACCTTTTACCAGTCAACTCCTACTTATTTTGACACTTTATTTAAAGTTACGACAGTAAAAATAGACTCAGTTAACTAACAGCAAATAAATATCTTCTGCTCCCTCTAAGAAACTCTTGCACTACTCAACTTTTATTCTTGCTCTATATAAATCTTTGAATAATTCTTGGCTGCCGCACAAAAGTAAAAAGGTACCAATATTTTAAAAGAGGCGCGCTATAGCTGAATATAATTATTGTTGTTATTTTGTACCTATAAAAAGTTATTTTTGTCAAAAGTTTCTTCAAAGAAATGAAAAAATAAAAAAAAACAACAAAAATTTTCTTCATCATCTACAATTTTACAAACACAAGAAGAAAAGTTTTACATTTTTAAAAATAAAGGAAAAAAGAAACTAACATTCAAAAAGGAAACTTTTTATATTTTAGCAGAAAAAGCAAAAAAAAAACGACGTTTTTTGTTCTTTGTTAATTTTATTTGCAACGTTCTTTTATTAGCTTTAGAACTTTATTATACACATGTAATACACAAATGCGCACATCACACTTTAATAACTTCTTATCCTTCAAGAAATCTAAATATAACCACTATTCAATTGAAAAAATCAGTTTACATTTAATATTTTCTATCTACTTAAATTCATAAAATTTACGCTAAATTTGACAAAAGAACTAAAAAAAAATCTAATGTGATTACCACATAACCGACCACAAGATTATGAAAATGTTCTTTATTTCCTTCTTTTAAATTTTAAGGACCCTAGTAAGTTTTTGGTTAGCATATTTTGAAAAATGTTAATTTGATTCTTAGTAGAGTTTCGCATTATGCTATCCTTGAATTCCTTGAAAAGTTCGTCAAATACTTGAGGTACCAAACAAAGCCCAAATTTTAAATGTCAAGATATTCCGTCAATTAGATCCTTAGATATGGTACTCGTAAAATCATGTAAAATATTGTAAAATCGGCCCCTAGTGATAGCTCATTTTTCGAGCCTTGTTGTTCGAATATAGATTTTCTATAAAATTGGTTGGTTATTTTTCTTTATATGGCCAAAAATGTACACTTAGTCCGTAGTAAAAGACCAGTTGTTGACTCTTGATTTGTTCAAAAAATGATGTGGTTTCTTGACCTGTTAAGTGCAACTTATACTCGTACATAACATTTCAAGTTAATTGGTCTTCTTAAAAATAATCATAAGTGTAAAATTGGCCCGGCAAACAAGTTCAATTCCCGAAGTTTAACATATCCCAAAAGTTGATTCAATCGTCCCACTCTCAAATCAGAAAACAGATTCATTAAAATCAGAAAACAGACAAATTGCAGAAAACAGACAGACCACAAGACAAAGAGATATCTCTCTAAAAATATTTCATTTACGATTCCCTAGCACGGAGAAACGCATTTCCGCCGAAAACTTCACATGCGGTACCTATTTTATTTTATGCAATGCGGTAATTCCTTGAATTTATTATCATAGTAATAATAGAATTAATCTTAGTATATGAATCATTGGCAAAAATTGAATAAAAGTGGCCTCGTTGTATTAGTTGAAATGCAAACTCAAGTAAACCAAAAAAAATACAAAACACAAAAAGCTACCCTAAATTTGAAAAATATGAGAAATTCAATTGCAAGAATAATCCATTGTTCTTAAGACTAGTCTTAAAAAAAGTGCCACCTAATTATTTTTGAATTTACAAAATGTAAAATTTCTTTCAAATATTAAAAAAAATCGTTCTTAATCCCTTCGTAAAACAAGTCTTCTACACAATATTCGATGCCTTTATGACTTTCTTTCAACAAGGAAAATTGATTTTTATATTTCAAATCGAATTACAAGTTAATTTAAAAAATTTATGGAATTTTTATTTAAAAAAAAATTTCTTCAATTTAAATTTTTTATTTCTTTAAATTCATTCTTATAGAAATTCTAATTCAAATTTGTAATTAATTTATGATTTCAATTTCAATTTCATATTTCGTAAATTTTTTTTCCCCAAATTATAAAATTATCATTTTTTTTCGTTTGTACGTGTGTTTTTGCTTTTGTTTGATTTAAAAATCAACCCAGTTATTCGGAACTGAATTTGAATTTATAAACTTTTTATGTTTGCGTAAAAATTTCTAATTTTTATATTATTCTTTCAATTTTCTCAAAAAAAAAATTTCGTTAAAGATTGAAAACAAATTGAGTGAAAAAAAATCGTACCGAATATTAAAAGATATTGAAAAAAGGAATGAAAGTAGAAGAAATGGAGAGGGGCAAGGATAAAAACAAATCAAGAATCACATAAGTTTTAAAACACTTTTCTAATTTTATTTGTATGTTTCACATTTGTTATCTTTTATTTTGTTTTTTCTTTAAATTTAAAAGTTGGCAATATTCCTAATTCAGAATTTTTGTTCAAATACCGTCTTTAGGTCAAATAATTTAAAAATAAAGTTTCTTCTCTTAACTTTTCAAAATGATTAAAAAGAACGATGAAAAAAAAAGTTTGTTTTTAGCATTTTTGCAAAAAAAAAATTTAAAAAGATGAAAATTATTGCACTATGTCTGTTGGTGGGTCCGTCCGTTTACCCTTACAGATAGAAAACCCAAATTTTATACATGAATTGGTCTTTACTAGAAACTTATTTCCTCTGAGTCCTAAAAATGAAAAGTAGTAGTGAGGGTAGACCCTAGCATAACTTTAGTGACTTTTCAAAAAGCAATACCGTTTTTGATACCGTTTCTCTTCTAGAAGAAAAGGTGTAATAATTCATAAATTAAACAACTTTTAAGTATTAACGAACAACTCATTTTGGTGGAAGAATTTTTTTTTCCCAAATTGATCTCCTTTCAAGTTATTAATTACCCCCCAAAATTTGTAAAATTTGAATTTTCGGCATTTTATATATCTGATACAACAAGCTCTTCAAAATTTCTATAAATGCTGAACGCTGACACTAAATATCATCCTATCAAAAAATATAATTATTTTTCTCAATTCACTTGCGTAACCGTCAATTCAATCATTCAATCATATTAATTTCTTTCCCTTTTTTTTCTCATCCTAAATGTATGCAATTTTAAAAATTTTTCAATATATGAATTAAATTAACTTAAATAACGTTAAAGCTACATTGTTTTTAACTAGAATGTTAATAGCTAAATAGTATTTTCATTTCTTGAAGGGAAAAGTGCCTCCTTACAAACCATAGGTTTGACAAATTTTTTTTTTTTTTCGTTGCCCAAAATGTCGAAAAACATTAAGAACTCAAATTCATTTCGTAATACCAATTGTTAGAAACTTTAAAATTTTCACTTAATTTTAAAGTTTTTGAAAAACTTTTAGTAAATGATAACACTATATTTAAGTTAACAAAACCAATAATTTTCAAATACGATTATAGAATAAAAATAGAATAGAAATTACCAAAGTCAATTCTAGTGAAATTTAGTGTGACAAATTCTATTGAATATGTTAAAGTCAAATTTTGTTTAATTTTAAAAACTAATTTTTTGTTCGCTTTTTCAACCCCGACTGAAGGATCTATTTCAGATGAAATTTAATTTAATAAAATTATGTTGACCTCAGGAGTATCTATATCTAAAGTAATTTGTCCTCTTCTTTTTCAATATTTAAATATTGTTAACAAACTGAGAATAAAACTTTTGATTGAAATTGTTATAATTATTTTGGCAGACGAACTTAAAACAACATTTTTGAAAATTATTTTACACAACAATTAGATTCTTAGACACAAAATACATTAATGTGAATAACGTATTTCGCACACACATATCTACAAATATAATTGTTACACACTATTTCAATAAAAAAAAAAAATTTAAAAATTATTTTCAAGACAATCAATTTTGTATAGCCGCAAGAGTGGGTCGTCGGGTGGTTTTATTTTCTTTTTGTTGAAAAAAAGTCCTACTTTTTTTGTTTTAGTTTGTGGCTAAGACAATACATTAGATAATTGTGTTTAACAATGATGTCCTGAAATGACTCATTAAATTAAAAGGATATTGATGTCTATAAAAAAAAGGTTGCAGCTCTTAATATTCTCAACACAAAAACAAATGCAATTAATTTTTTATGTAAAACGAAATAATTATAATATCAAAACCTATAATATGTGATTGATCTGAAAATAACTTTATAAAAATAATCCCACATAAATAAGCTTACGTATATTAACCATACAATTCAGAATTTTTATACAATACTTTGGAGATTTATTAATTGTTCAAATACATATATGTATCATACTGGATAGTACTACATATTATTTTAATGAAATATTAGGCATATGAGCTACAAGAGACTTCTTTTAAAAAAAAATTATTTTTAATATTTAACTCTAAAAATAATATTCTAACAAGTTCTATAGACCAATTTTCATAAAGGAAAATTAGCAAATTTTGCAAACTATGAGTTCGACCATGTTTCGGTTTTCACTTTATATTTTTTGAAATATGTATAACATTTTATTACAACATTTTCCTTTTTCTGTTATATTCAATAAAATAAATTAAACTTTGACACCCTGATAAAACTGACATAAAATTTTACACCTATCTAAGATTAAAGTATTTTTCTATATGAACTTATAATTACAGATTTTTAGAGTGCAATCAACAGAAAACATTGTATAAGTGGATAAGAATCTATAAAGACAATTCTTTTTTTTGTAACTTAAATAAATTAAAATCTTTTATATCTATTAATTCTGCAATAAATTGACGAATAAAAATCGATAAAATTACACATTTACAAGCATGACTTTATTTATATCTTTTTATCCTTTAGCTCAATAATTTCCTATAATATTGAGTTTGATGAATTTTTAACAAAAATTAATTATACGTTAAGCTCATCGTCTTATTTTTAATATGTGTTTTCTCATAAGGTGTAGGTATACAAATTATAACTCTTATACAATCTGCTATGAGAAAGAGAGGAAAGAGGGATATTCTTATTTTTTAATTGATAGTTTCACATAATATTAATTGCATGTTATACATAATTATAAGATATTCATCTCTTAAAAAACATTAATAAAGATTTGTAATAGGAGAAATACTTTATAGTTATTGAAAGGTGAATAAAATTTCCAAAGACTCCCATTTTAGTGAATTCTTCTATTAAAAATAAGAAATGTTAAGGATAAATTGCCAACTAAATATTAAAATATTGCTCTGGAAACACAAATTAATTTCAATATTCGCATAACAAAAGAATAAATTTCATGATTTTCATTATTCAAAGTTGAAAAATTAAATTTCTATATTTAAAATTTCTTTATCCTTTCTCCAAAATTTAAAAACAACAAAGTAAAAATTTGAAAAAATTTCATGTTAAAAATAAAGTTTACTACTTACACATATATGAATTACATATATCGCACATTTGCGAGGACAATGCCATAAGTCAAAACGCAGAGTCGCAAACTTGGCTTTATTACTATTATATTTAATTATATATAAAGCCGTTCTGTATAATACAGAAAATTTGTTCATATAAAGTGTAGAATAGTTCTATACCAACGTTTTTTTCCCTTCGATAGTAATTTTACACTCGATTATAAATACTTTAAATTCGAAAAGTCGAAGTTATATTTTTGAGTTGTGTCGTTATTCTTTCCAATGTGCTATTATATGAATCAAAATATGCAAGAGCCAAATATAATTAAAATTTAAATAAAAATTTGTAAAACTTAAAATAATAATAATTTTATAAAAGAATGATACAATGGTGTTCATTCCTCTTATTATTTCAGTAGAGCATGTAAAATATTTTTGAACAATTATATAATTACACATATTGTATATAAGTTTATATAAAAGAAAAAAATGTTTGATGTATTACTAAAAATAAAGTTTGAAGATTGTTTATAACAAAAAAATTAAAAACTTTTTCTCAAAAAGCAAAATATAAAAATTTTTATTTTTATTTTTTAACTTTCCAACCTTAATACCCTACTGTTATATTTTTAGAGTTAAAAGAACAAAAGTTAAAGGAAAATAATATTTATACAAACAATTCCAACCTACTAACGAAATATAAATGCAAGTTATAAATAAAAAAATTTTTAAATATTTTAAAAATATAATTACTATACATGAATAACAAAAATATATCCTTTATAAATTAATAAATGCATAAGTTAAAAGTTAAAAGTGTATAACATTAAAATAGTTATTCTTTATAATGAAACTTATTCAATTATTTTTCTCTCACCGACCCTTTCATAATTTTCTCGAATTTGCTGTTATAAATAAATACTCGTATATATACTCGTCCATTAAATATATAAAGATTTACATACATATGCATAAATAGTTAATGAACCTAGGACAATTCACAATAATATATTATATACACTTACATTATATCGTATATTTCAATATATTTATAAATTTTGGGAATTATTTTACCTTCTAAATAATTTGCACGCCATTATACACTGCACAAGATTTTTCCAGAAGAGGAAATGATATAAACAGGATACAGGATATACTTGATAAAATCTTGTATAAAATACAGAAGTAATATAAATAACGAAAAAATTAATTATTTCTAAAATTAATAATTCTCTCAAATGGAGTGCAGATCTTACATGAACAAAAAATAATGAAGCAGTTTAATAATATCATCTTCCTATTCAGATTATTGAGCTTCAAGATGATTGATGATAAAAAAATGTAAATTTTCCTCAATTTTTCTTAAACATAGAGAAATGCAACACATAGAGCTTGTAATACAGGACTTTGTAAGCTCATTTTATACCACAATTAAATACTTAGTAAAAATTTTTCAGAATTTTTACAATTTTAGACATAGCGTCATAGTTCTCGTGATTTAAGATTAAATAGCAAAATGTCCTGTTCATTTATCATGTTCCATTTTATTTTGGGAAAATTATTCATATTCTTCCCTATTTTTGAAGAGACAAGAGAAAATTTTTAGAAGAGAAAAAGGAAATTTTCAAATTTTTATTAAATTGGTGAAAGAAGGAATTTTTATTTTTTGAAAACAAAAATTCGAAGTATTTTTAGTTTTCTTTTTTTACATATTTTTTTAATATTTTAATTATTATAAATGACAAAAAGAATATGTTCATTGTAAAGAGACTACTATATAGATAGGATAACTTTTTAATTAGCACAATACGTAATTTGATTTTCTTTATCCTTTTTTCCATATACATTTTATTTTAATTATATTTTTCTTCTGTATTTGAAATAAATTTGAAAAAAAAAATTTCTTTTGTTCTAAAATTGTAATATAATAAATAAATATGCTCCTTAAAAATAAATGGGATTATATAGAGATAACTAATGAATTGGGATAAATTTAAATGAGAGAACCGAATTAGGATAAATTAAAAATATAGGACTTGTCAAAAAATAATTTTTTAATCATATTCATACATATATGCGTATGATTTAATAAGAGAACAACTATCATACTTTTGTGTTAAAAAAAAAATGTTGTATAAAAATTCGGGATATTATTCTATTTATGAAAATCAGGGCACAACTTATGTATATATATAATAGCGAAGAGAAAATTGTTCTAAATGATAAAATACGTAGTATAATAATTTTAAATATTAACAATTTTAAATAATTTAAAAATTTAAACTCAAAAACTTAAAAGATAATAAAATTACCAAATTGTTTTTATAAATTTTGACGAGTTCTTAAAACTCATGATAGATAACCTATAAAAATATAACTCGTAAAAGCGGCTAACACTTGACTCAATAAAGATTCTTTACAACAATATATGAAACAACTCGGTAAGGTTCATCAATTATATTTTCGAAAATTATTTCAAAAAATTTTTTCAATTTTATTCAAATTTTCCTGATAGCTTTTGGCACGAGAAAAGGCGGACACTCCACATTTCTTTATGCGAGTTACGAACCTGGCTAATGTAAATGACAGAAATTTAAATCGGTCTATAAAGGACTCAAACTGGTTCGCGTGAGGTTGTCTGCATATTTGGGACATGGAGATCCAGGGTTATTACAACGGGCCTATCTGATCAAGATGTAATTTCTGATAGCCTCATCGACTTACCTATCTAAGCGCAACATAATTGTTTTGAATATAAATATCAAATCAATTTTTTCTGTATTTGTTACGATATAATTAAAATACCATTTATTTGAACCTATCTCAAATAATTTTATCATGTCACTGACAGAAGTTTTTTTTCTTAATTACCTGACATGTGTTTATAAACAATTTTATACACATAAAATGATGTATTCAATTGATTGACAAAACTTAATGAAAATTTCAAATATAAGCTGCTTAGGTCACGCATATTTTGAAAATATCAAGGCCTTAAAAATTAATTTATAAAATATCTTATTTCAAGCCTTTGAACCATATAATATAACAATATATTTATATATGCTATTATATTTTATGCAAGATCATCATATAATTAATCTTTAAAACTATTTTCCATATAATAACAAAATACAATAATATAGTGTTATACGCAAATAAATATAATAGCTTTCGTACATATATATATATATATATATATAAATTTACATATAAAAGCACATAATGCTGTACATTAGGTCTACATTAATCCAAATAATATTATACTCATCATTATCCTTTATATAAGATTTCTTTAACTAATTATAATATAATCCTTTTTTACTGGGAAACAAAAAGAAAATTAGTTACAATAAAGTAAGTGTATAAAATAGAAACATCTTCCACACAATATTACAAAAAATAATTCTATTGATATATTTTATTGTAAAATAAGCTTAAAACTTTAAGAATTCCTTTTCACATCCTTAATTATTTTGTATATAATGTATATTTTATGCTCTCCAAACATATGAACAAACAGCCCTTATATATCGATATTAAATCCAGCAGGAAAATAATATAATTAAAAAGAAAATCAGCAAAAATTATTATCATTGTTTATAAGTATTATATTTCGTATTTCCGACTAAAAATATTTGCATATCCGATTCTTCTTCCAAATAGTTAAGGAAGAAAACTTAAAGAAACTCACATTAACAATATTAAATGTTAAATGGTTATTATTGAATAATATGAAAGAGGGTTTTAAATTCTTAGCAAAATATTTTGATTTAACCAATAACTTTAATAAAAATTGATTTAATTGAAAATAATCGAAATAATCTGGCCAAAGAATTCAAAAAATTCAAAAAATTTTTATTTTTTATTGTTGACCGACAATTTTACTAAAAATTTATCTCATTTCACCGGCTATTATTTCGTAATTGGATGTGAAAGTAAAACAATCATTTTCACAATTTTTACCACAATTTGATTCATAATCATTCGGACAATCAGATAAAGCATCCCCGTGTAATTCTCTGAAAAATTGTTCCATACGTTCCGTTATCGTTTTTTTTAAATTTTTTAAATTATTAAACAGCATGTGATATACTAACCAACAATTGCACTGTATGGTCGCCAACTGAGAAAACTACAACGATGCGAAAAAAAAGCCCATGACGAGTTTACTCGTAGCCGATCAACAACATTGGGCCATAAAAACAAGAGATAACTTATCGCCGGTCAACAATGTGTTAAAAGATTCTGGATTCTTCAAATTATAGCAGTTGATTTTTTTATAATTTGAAATAATCTAATTACGAACCAGAACCTGTACCAATATACTTATTAAAAAAACCTACAAATTTCGATATTTAAAAACCAACTATTTCAGGATAGTTTATCTGAAAGCATAAACTATTTGAATAAACTTTTCCTCTTAATAAAAATAATAATAAACTTTAATTATAGGATATGTGGGCAATATTTTCTTAACTGTGTTAGTATTATTTGATTTACATATATATTTTTAGTTTTCTTTTTCTCACATCCTTTAATTACTATTTTTCACTTTATTTGTGTTAACAATATTTTAAGGGTTGAAATTTTTCCTTTTTTTTTTGTGTAATCACAAAAGAATTATCCGCAAATTTAGCCTTTTTCTTTTATTCGGAAAATATTTTTTACTTCATTTACCACTTTTTGTCTTTTTACACTTTTTAAATTCAACTTTGATTTTTCTATATTTTTTTTTGTAATCTTTTTCTTATATTTTAGCGTTAAAAATATAAAAATGAACGAAAAAAAATCCTTATGGCGTCGAAACATTTTGAAAATGTCCCAAAACTTTTTTTTCTCCGGAGAAAAGGAAAAATTAACAGCGGGTCATATTTAGGTTTTAAGGGTTTTTTTTCAATGTTATTATTTTCGTACGCTAATTTTACGTAACCATTTATATTGTATATACATATATATATGTAGATATATATTAAATTCTACAAAAATATCGTAACCATTCTATTGGAGTTTCTTGTTTATTACGTCCTTATTTCCTTTTAAATATCTTATTCTTGTCACTACTTTCCAATATGTGAAATAAATTATTGTAGATAAAATTTACACGGCCTTAATCATGTTATAATTTATTATTTTTAATTTCTTTTTTACAGAAAGTCTTTTGTTTACTCTAGTTTTTCGTTAAAATTACAAAAATTAAAATAGGATAACACAATTTGGACTAGTTTGAATATTCTATCTAAAAAAAAAAAATTTGTAAGAAATTGAAGAAAAGAAATGTAGCAAATTATTGAATATAGTAAAAATCTTTAAAATTTACAACAGATGCAAATTCTAACTGCAATTTCCAGGATTTTTAATTAATTACATGAAATTAATATAATGCACGCAAAATAATTCTTCTTCAAAACTTATTTTATTTGTAAGACACTCTGTGTTTATTCATGAAAATCCCTATATATCCTATATTCTATATAAGTATATCAAAAATGAATAAAATTTTTAAAGATTTAATTATTACGAGTTTTGTTTTTTTTTTAGAATTTCATATTATTTCATTTTCCTTTTATATAATATTTTTCTTTCTACCTTTAGTACATTAAAAAGTCTATCACATGTAGTATTTAATATGTATCGCATTCTTGTTCATAAAATGAACCGGAAATACTTAAGCGTTCATTTATACATTTATGAAAAAAAAAAATAATAAAATATACAAAATATAAAAAGCAATAGCGAAAAATATAAAAAATAAAAATGTGTACACCATACACACTCTAATATGCACACTTACATAAAATTTTGTGATATAAAATAAACGTATTTCCTGCAGACATTTTAACTGTTAAAAATGCTGTTATAAGTCACATTACTACACATTTATATGGGAACAAAATGTAATTATATCGTATAAGAATTTTTACCGCTATTACATAAATTTTATTTTTTCGTTTAAGGTTCTCTTTTACTTCTTTGTTTTTTTAACAAAGTTTTTTTTTCCTTTTATATTACCAGCAATTTGACCTCAACTGCACCGGACAGAATTACCTTGAGTGCAAAATTCACTCGACTTACAATTATCCCGAAAAAATAAAAGCAAAAAGAAAAGATAAAATAGAAAAACAAATCAAGTATTACGGCGCCTAAAATAACAAGGAAAACAATAAAAATACAATATGAATAGAAAGTATACAAATTATATGTTTATATGTATATATAAATATATACGTACATAAATTTTTTTGTAACGCAAAATAAAAAAGGAAATTTATTTGTCAAGAAATTATTAGAATTTCAGCATTAAATATAATTAGTGTGCGCTTAAAATAAAGGTGATTAGAATCTAAAATTTTCATATTTTACAAAATATTTTTTTGCTCAATTACCATCACAAATATATTTAAGTAGGAGATTGTCAACAACCATACAATTTCGATTTCATAAAATAATTACATTTTTATATAGTAAAAATAACTTAAATAGTACATACATAGCTACTCAAATAAATTACTGCATTTACTTAAAAATTCCTATTACAAAAATAACAGAATTCATCAAGACTCCAAAAAATAGGCAATTTTTTTTCAACTCAATTTTTTTAAAATAAACTAAAAGTACTAAGGAGGTTTTAAAAAATTCCCATATTATTTTAAATAAATAAATGGTATTTTTATTAAAAGTTCAGTTCAACATTACCTGAAGGACATATGCTAATACGTATATGATGAAGAAAAGATGTGAAAAAACAAATTAATAAATACAATACATAATGGTTAATCGGAAACGATAATTAAATTTAATACTTGAAGCAAAACAGTTATAGCATCTTGTGAATAAAGAAACCAGGAATTAATATTAAGTTGAGATTAAGGCATATGTTCCGCAGTATATAGGTTGCAGAAGCAATTATAGAAGTAGAAGTAGATAATGGCTATTCTCTTTTTAATAATCAAAAGTATATGACCAATGAAAATGGTATTGCTATATACAATTATTATTAGTAGCTATAAACAGGAGATAAAAATTTTAAATTTCTATCAAAACTTCCTGTTAAGAAAAAACACGAACTCAGAAAACTAGTAAAAATAAAATACTTTTTTCCTCCTCATAATATTCAAAATCCAAATCAAATGGGTTTATACGCAAATGCAGTATTTTTTTAATAAATTGGTGTAAAATTTTTTATAGAAATAACCAAATGAAATACAGGAACTGATCACAAATCTTCTTTTTTCAAATAACGTTATTTGAATCTAATAAATTTATTTATATATGAAAATATTCTAATTGCATATTTAATTTATATTCAATTCTTTTCAATTAATTCATTCATATTTTGTGATTAAATGCACCGTAGATTTGTGAATTTAATAATTAATAAGTTTTAATTGAATATTTTTTTATGCTCCATTTATATTTCAAAAAAAAATCTATATTTTACTTTCTTACATTTTATATTTTTAATTACATAATATAATTTGCTTGAAATAATAATTTGTTTAGTAATAAAAATATTTTTATAAAAATTGCATATTTTTGTAAAAAAACTGAACAACTTATATACATTTCGTGGTTATTAAAATAGATAAAGACTATAATATTATTAATATTTCTTTATTTTATATAGAAGAAGAGGTTTTTAATAAAAACAAATAATAATATGAAATTACAAATCGTAAATTGGAAATATCCTTGCAGTAATCAACTGTTCATTATAACAAATGACAAGTGACTATATTCATGAAATTCAATGTAGGGATATGTGATATGTGTACTGCTTCATTAATATCATTAAGAAACATATTATAATTGTGCAATATTATACTCGTATGTGTATGTATGTTGACAAAAATGTATAAAAATGTTTATTATAATATGTCCTAATATACTTGTCTGAAAATCCTTAAATATTTTCCATATATTTCTTAAAACTACACGAATATTCTTATACATATATAATTTCTTCCCCTATATTTCATAGTCTGCATACATTCTTCATTTTGTTTGAAACAAAAAAGAATTTGAATATCTATATAATTACGTTATAGTACGTTGAATATTTTTATTTTGTCTACAATTCGCACTTTTCAATATTTAAAATGCTTTTACTATACAATTCGTGAACACTACATTTGTCTATATGGGCAGACATTTTCATAATTATTTTTTTCATTATCATTTTTTAGGTCTAAGCAATGCTCCTTGGGTAGTTGAAAATGAAAATGAATCAATCCCATTTTGAGGAATTCTACGTAATTAACAAAAAAAATCTTAGAAATTTTTGAAAAAATTTAATTTGATGAAACTTATTAAAGTATAAAAATAAAATATTAGGTACTAAATTTGAAGTAATACGAGAAAAAATCAAATTTTAGCTTTACTTTTAACAATTCAAATTTGTTTCTTAAGAAACCCATAATAAAATAGTTCTTGCAACATGTTTGTTTTAAACGCAATTAGAAATCAGTATTATTATGGAACACCACACGTGAGGAACCCCAAAATTATTCCATTTTTTTTTCCAAAAATTGTAATTGTTTAGTTTTGATATTCACCTACAATTCATTTTTATTTTGGCGCCCATACTTATTATTATATACATATATAGAACGTTTTCATATTTATCATGTACGCATATTATGTATCCGTTATAATTCTAAGTATAGTAAAATATAAATATACAATGTAATATTTGTGAATTTACCTAAACTACAATATTAAAAACCGCATTGTAACTACTCAACATACGTAGTTCCTGTTAATACACTTAATTCCGTTATAATATGCCGTTATATAGTATATATGCATATATTTATAAACTGTATAATAATTGTGTGGTATTTATGTATGTTTTGTATTTAAATAATATCTTTAAACAAGTATTATACATATAAATAAATTTGATACTCTATATATACAATGTTATTGTTATTATGTTTTTCTTTTTTTTTTTTAATTCTTTACATTTTTTCCTATTATTTACTGTCTTTTTTATACTAGTGTTTGTTGTTATTCTTTTTCCGATTTTCTTTTTTTTTCTTTTCTTATTTTACAGTTAGTTGTTGTTAATTGTTTCTGTCGCTATTTACATACATTTATATACAAATATAATATATTGTTTCAAAAAAATTTTCATTATTACTTAAATACACTTATATACTCGTATGTATAACATTTTTATTGTATGTATAACGTATAGTTGAAATAATTTAAGGTAATTATAATAGAAATTTAGTTTTCACTGACTTTATTATAAAATTCAAATATCCAAAAAAATAAAGTGAGTTTAAGCTATTATTTAAAAATATGTTTATAATGTCGAAACAAAAAAAAATTCTTTTGCAATTTCTAATATAAAAGACAACATTTTGCTGAAATACTCAAATACAGTAAATGTTAAAAATTTGGTAATTAATTCAAAAGAAAAATAAAGGATTTTGATAATATAACTTTCAACTATGAAGAGAGCGAGTCGGCGAAGCACTTGCTATGCGAGTGTGAGTCTGCGGCCAGGCTAAGGCTTAAATGCTTCAGGCGAGGCTTTGTGATACCTTCTTACGACTCCACGTAGACATAATACTGAGATTAATAACTTGTAAAATATCTCTATTGAGTCTACTTCCATATTATTCCAACATAATTTTAGTTCAATAAATGGTTCGTTCGCCTTGGCTTTTCATACCCTAACCTAATTTAAATTGTTTAATAACTAAATTGTTCAAACTAAATAATATATAAATTAATTTATAAATTATTTAGTTTGAATTTGAACTACTTTTAGTAAATTTATTCCAAAATTTCTCTAAACACCTCAGTTTCTGATCAACCTATATAAATTATAAATAATGTTATTATTTATAATTTTCTAAAATTCAATAACTCGTCTCATTTCTTAATTAATTCAATATGTTAAATATTAAAATAAAATTTATGCGACATGTTCTAATTTCAATAATAAAAGTTCAAATATATAAAAATACTAACACTATATGTACGTTATCATCAAAGCGCTTTACTATAAAGTATAAATATTTTCATCAACAAATTGCATTTAGCTAGATGATATATTTTCTTTGGAGATTTCATATTTGCCTAGGAGATTTCTTTGTCACACACATTTTTCAAATACTTATAATTTTTCAAAGAAGTTGATTCTTGAATTTATTATTTTAAAAAAGAAAATATTTACAAGAAAAATATACGCATAATTTATTAAATTCAAGAATAAACTAAGATATATTAAATATTTTATAGTATAACATTAAAGAATTCATCTTTTATTCGAAAATATAGGAAAAAGTTCATGGATTTTTTTGTATTTTTCCTCATAATTATTTTCTTATTAATAAAAAAACTAACAGTTTTTAAGTTGGCTAGTTCATTTGAGAAATTTTTTAAGAATATTTGCTGTATATCCTCTATGACGTAATATTTTCAAAAACGAAATTAAGAAATGAAAGCTTGAATATTTTACCCAAATATTTAAATAATTTCAAATTATCCAAACATCTTAGTCACCTGATTTAAAACAAAAAAAAAACTTAAATATCACAAAAGAAATTTCCATTTTCCACAACATCCCATTAACCTTTTAGAAATAAAAATTAAAATGTTATAAAAGCAAGAACCATATTGCATGGTTAATAAATATGCAATGGGGAAGATTAAGTTTTTCTTTTCTATGTAAATCAAAATTATGATTATTTAGGTACTTAATATGTATTTATTACAGAAAAGAAAAACAAAATAAACTATCATTACATTTTACTCGCTTTATACATTGCTTATATACCTAGTAGCTCTAATATACCCAGATTAATATAAGTCGAACACGTAACATCAATTTTTACATATTAAACATCACTTAAAAATTCAGCAGGGCAAATATTGTTTTCGTTTTTTTTGGTGAGAAAAATTTAATAGAGCATTCAAGAAATTTTAAATTGCAAAAGTTATTCACACATGAATTTTTTATGCACTACTAGATTTACGAGTATGCATTTTGACTATTGTTAGTTGGGCCAACCACCCTTATATGCTTATTTAATTTCTTGTTTTGTTTTTACCTTATTCTGTTTTTTTTTTTTTAAATATTCTTCATTATTTTGTAGACAAGGATAAGAAATTGGGAGTCCTTTCATTTTGTTTGTTTGTTCAGAAACATGATGAAAAGGATGAAATATGAAATTATTGTATTTTGTTTATGTTTTTTGCTTTTTGGATTTATTTTTTATACTTATTATAAATATGTATGATGTATATGCATGGTTGAATGATGAAAGGCTATTTTTTGAGTGAAATGAAAAAAAAAATTAAAAATAATACAAGAATTTAATATAACAATGTAAAGGAGAAGAAGAAGAAACTTGAACGGCGGTATAAATTAAAATAATGTTGGGAATTTTTTTTTTTTAATATATGTATATGGGTATATGAGACGATGAAGAACAAGAAAAAGGAATAAGGAAAAGAAAAATAACAAAAGGATAATAATGATATGCAAGAACGAACGAAAATTATATAAGAAAAATAAGACCAACTAGAAAAAAAAAATAAAGGATTTCTTGAAATTCATGCATACGAATAACCCACTTTCTTTTTCTTTTCACCAAAAAAAAACAAAATAACAATAACAGAATAGCAACAATTCCGACAATATGGTTGGTTCAATACCCTGATGAACATTAGACCAAAAGGCATTTTTTTTTTTTTTTGTTATAATTTTTGCTTTTTAAAATATTTTTAATGGTTTTTTATTTAAAACTTTAATAAAAATATTGTTAAAAAGTTGAAGTACATTATCATATATATATAGTTATACAGCTACTATAAACTAATTATATGCTAATTGCATTCTATTATTAAAACCTTGTTAATTATAGAATTTTACCTAGGAACATTTCAATTTTATTTAAATTACAGGGGAAATTTATTAGGTAAAATAACTAAATTTTCATATTATAATTGCAAGTACACAACAAGTATTTCCTCAATTTGTTCTAAAATGCAAAAAAAATGATAATTATATAAAGGGCTTTTTTTAAATATTACATTTTCATTCCATATACTTAAATTTTGGTACATTTTTATGAAAATATTGATATTAAAAAATTTTCATTTTTAAAGGACATGAAACTCTTTTTCGATCAACCTTTCTGTTAAAAAAGATATTGAAATAATATAAAGTAGGTGTACCAAAATCGAAAATTCCGAGATTATTATTTACGATATACAATTTCACAACGTAAAATTCTGACCCTCTTCTTCCTATTTGTGCTTTTTATGTAGGAAAAATTGTAAAATGAATTATATAGCTAAAATAGATATAGATGCAAGTAATATAATTTGAATTTTAGGATATTTTAATTTCAATATTTCAAATGTCAATTGTATAGTCATTTCTCTGTCATTTTACCATCAGCATTATAATAGAATCGTAGTATAAATCAAAATTATATTTAAATTAATATTTTTACTGAATCATATGAACATAGGTATCATAATACTTACATACTTCCGCATAAGCACATACACCTTTGTAAGTAATATTACAAATATTATATACACACACACAAATATATATTTATTGATAAAATATATCCTTTATTTTCACATTTATAACAATAAAAAAGCGAAATTGTTCAAAAAATAAAAAAGGATGACAGTTTTTCAGTATAAAATGAAATTCTATTGTGTACGAAAAAATTTCGAAAAAAAAACAAAATAGGAAAGAAAAAATTTTTAAATTAAAATTCTGAATATTTGGGTCAAATGATTTTTAATCATACCAAATAAAAAAAAAAGTATAGTAATATCCACATACAATAAATGTCAAAGTATGACACTTTAATTGCCAAAATATTCAAAAAATAGGAAAAAATAATTTCTTGTTTTTTTTGTTACTATAGATGGTTAAAGTTATTATTTAAAACTTTAAATTGATATTTTAATTTTATTTGTGGAAAAGAAAATTTGCAGCATAACAAAAGTTTTTTTGTTTTAAAAAAATATCTGTAGTTTTTGTTTTTAAAAATGCAGAATTGAAATATTATTAAATTTTCAATGTTTAAAGAAAATATCTGCATAATTTATTTCCATTGTCTATACTGTTGTTCTAATTCTAAAACAAAATGGGTGCGAAAGATGTGTATTCTGATTCCTGTTTATTAATATTGAAGCTTATAAAATTTTAAAAACAACTAAGAAATTAAAATCAACTCTATTGATCGAGAGATCTTTAAGCTAGAAAGAAGAATCTACAACTTGATTTCAATAATATGAGCCCTCGGGATGTTGTATTCTAAATCTTGTGTAATTTCTTCAAGTTCCTTGATTAAAAATGGGCAATATAGATTTAGTGTGTGTGAAATTAATTATATAATAGATCAAACAGATCGCATTGATATTAAGAATTGAAGTCTTTAAAAATTAATTTACAATATTTAGAATTATAATATTAAAAGGGTGTTATCGGGACCCTATTAATAATATGATGAATAAATTTATTAAATATGCACTATTAAAATGTACAATTTAACTATTTAATTTTCAATATTTTTTTCTAATTAAAAATTTAATTAAGCCAAGTACATGCCTTAGGTGAACATCGTCATATTCCTATACATATACATATAAAAACAAAAACCCTTATAATATGAAAATATTTAAGATTTCACACTCCTATAACTATTTATTTACTAGATTTTCTTTACTTTTCCTAAAACAATTTATTTAAATTATTAAATCAAACACTTTTCAATATTTAAATTATAGAAGACTGCCCAAAGGAACAATTTTACATTAATCCAATAATTTTATAAATTACTTTGTATAAAATAGATAAATACTTTATCATACAGTTTACAAATTATAGATTTAGCCATTAAATGGAAGTGATAAGGATATTTTTAACTCTAGAAATTCTTATTTCTTTTTTCAAAATAAACAAAAAAAAAAATTGTAGAAAAAAAGAGTTTTCATATTGCAAAACTTACACTGTATATAGAAAAATTTATGTAAATGAAAAGTTTATATCTTAAAGCGGCATTTCATTTTTAAGTTAATCTTATAACAACACCAAGGAGACATTTTATTATTAAAAAGGGCAAAAATAACAAAAAAAAAAAAACAAACCAAAAATTATAAAATAAAATATTATAAAGTTTAAGATGCAAGTAAAAAGTGCAGTTAAAAGTCATTGCAGTTATATTTTTGGTTTTCTATATTATAAAAAATTTGTTTCTATAAAAATATTTTATACTTCCTGAAATTTATAAAAAGGGAAGAAAACAGGAATTTTTCTTGACTTCTGATGACATTTTTGATTTACATTTAATATTTGGACAAAATAGTATTTCATTGTTGTTTAGAAAGTATTTTAGGGTCTTTTGACAAATGTTCTTCACTAATTATTGTTGAGGTATATCGCTTACAGTTGCAATTAAACGAAAATAACAAACAAATTTGTACAGACGGAATTGAATAAAGCCAACAACATAGTACAAAATTGAAATTAAGAATGTGTTTTAAGATTTCCAAATAGTGCGATCCAGTAATTAAATGCCAATAGTATAATTTTCATCAAAAATTGAGTGCAATATTAGTGCTATCTTTATTATTAATTAACTATACGAGTCACTTAAGCGGATCAAAGTAAGTAAAATAGTTGAATTCCTAACACAATTTTTCGACAATGTTAATAAAAATGCTTTAACAATGAATTTTCTAATAAAATTACCCAAAGTAAAAACATAAATTTTACATAGTCATGTCTTGTTAGTAGTTTTTAAAGGCAAACTCGACAAATTATTAACTTGATTTAGAATTTCAGAAAGAACTCGAATTAATTTTAAAAACTATGCTTTCATGTTTTTTAATTTTCATTCCAAAAAAATATCATTTTTCCCTAATTTTATTAGCATTAAGAATCAAGAAAATTACGAAAAGATGTTTATACTCATTTGGTTTTTATGTATATATGTATTTGTTTTGGCTATGTATGAATATTTTCTTTATTACTCTGCTGGTGGTTATAGGAAGGAAAAGGATTTGTGACTTGTTTTTTTTTTTTTCATTTTTTTTTGTATTTTATGAATTGGCTATGAAAAATTTTCGCGTAATTTATTTACAACAAGAAGATCTACCCATCTATCCTTAAATTTTTTTGCTGCTCCAGCTGTTAGTTAAAAAAAAAATGAAAATTTAATAAATTTTTGTTTTCTTTTTTAATTTTTTGCATTTTTCTATCCTTATAGCTTTCCATAAATTTCTGTGCAAATGATTCTAAATGTGAAAATCCATGGATTCCTTCTTTATGAGAAAAAGATGCGATGAATTCAAATAATCCTTGTTCTTTTTTTCTTTTTTTGATATTTTTATGTATGAGAACGCATAGTTTATGTTGAATAATTTAACTAGAAATTTTTTTTTTTTAATTTTTTTTTGGCTCCATTTAAATATACATAAAATGTTATCCTTCAGTATCGTACTGTCAAGATGGACTTGTTTTTCTTTTAATTTTTTATTATTTTTTTTTTTTTTAAAAAGAATAGGAAAAAATTTGAATTTTTTTTTTTTTGACAGTTAAATTCACAACTGGTGGTATCGCACAATCTTTACTTCGAACTATTTAACAACTTTACAGAGTACTTGAAGTTTTTTATGAAAGTTTATTTTAGTTTTAAAGAGAAAAGTATAGTTATATAGTACATTGATAGGATCAGTTTATTTAAAGAAGACCATAGTTACAAGAGCTATTAAATGAACTTAAATGAAATAAAGAATGAAAAGAAAAAAACGGAAAAAAATAGGGTCAATGGAAATTCTTTTAATAAAGTTTTCTAAAAGGATATGTTATAAATTAAGCAATAAAAAGTTAATTAAACAAAATTTGAAGAGACTTAAGATTAGATCCCTGAAAGTAATTTTGAATAAGAATAGATTTTCTTTAATAATATAGAACAATTTAACAACTACAAACTCTATCTTTTCCAAAATATTCGAAACATTCCGCAAATTGTGTTAATTTGCTTATGTTTTTATAATAATTGAATTTTAAATTATGTGCGAAATATTTTAAATTTAATTCGTATCGATTTTCAATAAAATTAAAGTTTATTCTGAAATTTTATAAGTTCTGAAAATAAAACGTATACTTATTTAGTATGGAAAATTATTCAGTTACAATTCACAACTAATGACAAATCGTTAAGCGGCATATCCTTTGTCTTCTTGTTGATTTCATCGAGTAAATTTTTCCATAGAAAAGTGCTTACTAACTTATTTATTAAGTGATGAGAAACTTACCTGAAAATAAAAGAAAAGAAAATTTTACATAAATAATTGAATAATTTGAATAGGCATCTTATTGTAGTTGTATATAGGTTTTGATTATTACAAATATCTGCGTCAAATTATGAATTTGCGCTATGCATTGTTGCAAATTCTAAAAACAAAATTTCAAAATGACATGAGTAAATTTGTGTAAAAGAAATCCAATATGTACATATTCTTTCTTCCAAATTTTAGCGGTAAACTGTCACCTGTCAACTGTCACTTGTCAACTGTCACCTGTCACATGTCACCTGTCATCTGTCAGCTGTCAACTGTCAACTCTCACCTGTCAACTGTCACCTGTCAATGATCAATTGCCAACTGTCACCTGTCATCTGTCATCTATTACCTGTCAACTGTCACCTGTCAATGTTCAATTGTCAACGAGCGAAATATCAATTCAAACTAAGTCAAATTTGAAGTCATTAATAATAAATTTAAAAATTTAATGGATAATCTTTAACTATTTACATATTTCACACCTACATATGTTACAAAAGTTCGCACTTTATACATAATTCAACAAACACACAAAATAAGTCATCATTTCTATACTTTTGTGATATCTTTATAATATAATACGATTTAAATAATTCTATTTATTTAGAATTAATAAGTTTTTTTTAAAATATTTTTAAACCTATTCATTATCAGTGACATAATTACAAGCTTTAATTGAATATTTGATTTTCAAATTAACACTTTTTTATTCAATTTCATTTTGCTAATTGTGTATTTAAAGAAAAAAATTTTAAATACGATGATCACTTAATTCTGTAGTTAATTTAAACTTAAACATTTTAATAATATTAAAAATTAGATAGCTTATGCGAAAATATTAAAAATGTTTGCAATAGAGAATATGTTATAAGTACGTTATATACAACACATTAATCGAATGGCGCAAATTAAATACATTTTTAGAAAGTGATAAAAATTTTCGTATTTATGCCATACACGTTTATATTTATTTATTTTAATTAAAACGTATTTTGAATAAATTTTTTTTTTGAAATGTCAATTAACTTTTTACATCGCTTAACATGAAAAGATTTAATAATACGAGTATAAAAGATCGATGTTTTAAAATTATAGTATCATAAAAATAAAAAGTTGTAGTACAACAAATCACATAAATGGTACTACCAATTAGTTATTGCTATGAGAGCTGAATTACAACTAGAACAGAATAAAATTGAACCGCTAAATACAACACATACTAATGGGGCTTCACAAATAGAGATAAAATATATTATATAATATTCTTTTTATATCAGGAATATGGGAAGCTCTAATAGCCAGCTTTTCACGTTAAAATTTTAACTTAACACATTGTTGACCGGGTGTTTTTTATAAGAACTAACTCGTGAATCCGGCGATTTTTGGGAAAAATTGAAAATTCTCAACACTTTTTGACCGGGTGGAGGGGAACGTCACACTGATTACAAGTGAACCTAGTTTCACTGCGTAATCCTTTGGAGGAGCAGATTTTGCACCTCCTGTAGGCCCTTTTTTTTACTCCTTTCGCAATTATTTTGTCTAGGATATGTTCATTTATTTTACCGCTTAGTCGGCAAGGAGGATCTTGTTGAGAGGTTTTTTTAGTAGCAGAGGAGGATGAATCAGTTGCTGACTACATTCAGCAGAATGGTCATTTACCCATTCTCTAACATTCCATAATCTGAGAACTTTTCAATAATACATTTACAGTTTCAATTGTAAATGTAACGAATACAAATGGTAAACAGTAACCACAATTTGAACGTACAATCCTTCGCCAATTACATTAGCTTATCGAAAAACGTCGTGTGACGTTGCCGGTCAATTACGTTTCGTTATCGAAAGACGTCATATGACGTTCCCGGTCAACAATGTGTTAATAAATTAGATGACGCAATAGTTAATCCTATATAATTATTTTATTACATAATGCTATTTTAATATTTATATTTCTCCTAAATGTATGCAACAATATAATATATTATGATATTATTAATTATTAAAAGAACAACGAAAAAATTAATATAACATATTTTAACAAATAGTGGATTTTGATTCCTTTTGGCTGTTTGAGACTGATATGCAACATTATAAACCAATCTTTTAACCCCAGTGTACGTCTCGAAATAAACATTTTATATGATCGATGTATCAACAAATCCAAAACATGGTTAAGGATAAAATTAAAGTGTAGGTGCTGCATTTATCCATTCTGTTGAAAATAATTTTTATATATTTAGAAATTTGCTTCTAATGTATGCATAGGTCCAAAATAATGCATATATGACGATAATAAATCAATACTGTTTTTTTTAAATCAATATAAAAGAAATACAATAGTTGTCTGACCTTATTGTTATGCTTAAAAAATTTAATGAACTTGCAACATTGTTTTCTTTTATTTTTCCTAAATAACTTTTTTGTTGCAACACATAATTATTAAAACTGAATTGGTAATAAATTTTATTTTAATAGACATTTTTTCTGTAACAAAGCATTATCGAGAAAAAACAAAATGATGGTGTAGTAAAATATTTACTACCTACAATAAATTGCAATAGTTATTTTATTTGTAATAAATTAAATACACCCCACATATTATTTATGTTGTTAAAAATGTAAGGTTATTCTATTTAGTTACAATGTAACTATAATAATATATAAAATGTAAGAAATTCTTTGTTCTAAAAATAATATTTATAGTTGATTTTCTATTGTAAATGAAAATAATACAATGCAAGTATAATATGTCATATTTTCTTTAGCCTCCCAAAGGACATCCGTTTTTCATTAAAAAAACTTATAATAATAATATGAAATTCTAATCAATAATTAATTATATTCTGCTCGAATGCAATAAATAACTATAGACAGCAAAGTTTATAAAATGCGTATGATGTGTATTTACAGTAGTCTCCCAAACCCTCGTTAGATTTCATTATCAAAAATAATGTATATTTAATAATAAGTTCTCAATTCCCTTTAAATGGTTATTTAAAATGGTTTAATAGTCGTTAAGGAATAATTTTAGTTCTAAGTAATGCCGAAATGTTTCTAAAATGTTTTTAATTTATAGATAGCTCATTATAAAATCCGAAATTAAATTAATTTCTTATAGTTGACATTTGTAATCCGCTGACTTATTCCTCTACAGGAGATGTCATGTCATCTAATAAAACATAGCAAAATTTTCAACGTCAAATTATTTCCAATTGTTTTTAATATTTTAGATAAAAAGAAGAACAAATAAAATACGCGTGGCAAAGGCTATCACTGAGTTTGAAATCCTAAAAAAAAAACAACCCCACTATAGTAACTTTTTATAAAAAATTACTTTCATCCTCTTACTTTAAATCGTCTTTTAAATCCTCTTACTTTTTATTTCTTCATACAGAATATGCTGTCCGGGTTATTTCATTGTTTTCATTTCCTTCCTTATATTTCATTTCTTCATTAATTCTTGCGTAATCCCTTCTTCTTTTTATTGCATCCACATCCGACCAAATACTTTTCCTTCTTTTAAATCTATTGTATTTTTTTTTTTGTTGTTAGAAATGACCAATAAGATATGTAAACGCTATGATGAAAATGATAGGATTTGTGGGGAGCACACGTTCTTAATACATACATTGTGAGAATTAAGGTGGTTTTGCTGGTGTTTATAAGGAAATTCATAAATTTTTTTTTAGTAAATGAAAATGGTTTGATGTAAAATAATAAAAATTTACAATGAAAGATTTTAATTTGAAAAATATTTTAAAAAATTCTTGCTAAAATGTAAAACTAATATTAAAGCAATTCATTTATTGAATTGTCTAGATTACATTCTGCTTGAATTAATTTAGAGTATTGTATGTAAATTCAAATTAAAAGCAAAACTCATAATATATGGTAGTATAGCATCAAAAATACTGTATATTTCTTGCTAGAAAGAAATTTACTACTTAACGCGGTATTTGAGAAAATATTTTCCTTACATGGATAAAAATCGGTATACGTGGTATTTGAGAAATACGCGATATTTTCCTGACATGGATAATATTAATTATTAGAAAATACAAATATTTGCCAATTTAACGATTTAACATTCTACTAAATTAAACATTAGACCTGTACTGCACCCAGTTCACCAATTCACACATAATTCCATATCATCCTGACTAAAATTAATTTAAATATCAGACAAAGGCATATATAATGATTTTCAGATTTAGTTTTATATTCATATAAACACGTATACTTAACGCATTTACATGAACGCGTTAATTTTAAATATTTTAGTAATAATAAAAAAAAACATTAAAGTTTTTTTAATTTTTCCGTAAGAATGCCGAAATGTGAATAATAATTTTCTTCCGCACAAAACTAAAATAGAATACAAAAAAATTTTTAAATTATAAATTTTTATTTTTGAGTTTTGCAAAACAAAAAAGAAAAAAGAAAAAAAGGATAATAAAATTTACAGTTATGAACTTTTGTGTAATACAAAAAAAAAGCACATCAAAAATATTATAACACTGTCTATATAGAATTTACGCATTAATTTAACGCTGACAAAAGAAAATATTTTACAATAAAATATTAAAAAATGAAAAAAAAAAATGCAAAAAACAAACACAAATAAAACATTATAAAGACACAAGGATACAACGATGTTGTTGTAAGTCGTAAATTTTCAATTTTGTTCTCTCGTTCTTATTTTTTTTTTTATTTTTTTTATTATTATATTTTATGTTTTCTCTTTGTAATTTTAAAATTAAAAAAATAATATGAACGTACTTGTAAACACACAATATCCTTTTTAATAATAATATTACTCTTTGTATGTATTCATGTATATAAATAAAATATAAAAGTAATCTACCTCAGATGATTGAATCTATAAAATACGAGAAAATAATAAAAAAAAAAATACAAAGAAACCAAACTATTTTTGGGGATCTTTTGTCTGATTTTTTTCTGTTTTTTTGTTTTTTTTAATAATATGATGTTAAAATTATGGTTGAATTTTAAATATTCAACCTTATCTCATCAGCAATAATGTAAAAAAAAAGTGTATTATATAGATTACAATAATGGTTTATATAGACCTGAAAAGGTCAAAGAACTTTCATGATCTTTAATTTTTTCCATATTTTTTTTTTCAAATTTCTTTTGTTTACTTAGGAATACAATGAACTTATGACCTGGATTTTAAATATAATTATTATTAAAACCGAGAAATACAAAAAAAAATTTTTTGAATGTCCTTTAATGTAAAACAAGAAAATTAAAAAAAATAAAATAATTTTCAAAATTTATTGCTCTTATATAATACAAAATTAAAAAATATATACGCTACATACATATAATATGTGTTATTACAAAAATATACCAGTGGCATAATACAAATAATATAAAATAATATAGTAAATATGTATGTATCAGACGTTATATCAATATAATAATATGTGTAGCTATATAAAAATTTTGATAGACTTTGTTTTGATGTCCCAGAATGGAATCTTAATTTATAACATCCAAAACAATGTTTGTGTTAAAAAACAAAACATAAAGTTAAAATTAGTAACGAAATAATGTTATTTTCCCGCTAAGATATGCTAATATCGTAATTTGTGTTCATTTTTTTAATGTCGTAAAAATTATATTGATGAAAAGCATTGGTTGCATTACTTCAGAATTTGCGAATTCTCATTACATGAAAACGACTTTCGTTAAGAAGGGCAGAATGAAATTCATAAATAGATTTATCGATCGTTAACTAAATTAAAAAATCTAATCTGAAATGTAGCGAATGTTTGTTGTCATCGCCATTGATTGAAAAAATTCTGCGTTTCATTGAGAATATATTAATTTAAATTTAAGTAGATTTTAAAGAAAATGCTCTTATATAATACATGTTTTCCTATAAATTTAAAATATTTTATTTATTTTTTATTTTATTACACTGTTACTAAATGCTAAGCATAAAAACTTTCAACAACATTTGATTTTTAAAGCATTTCTAAGCGACCAATTTCATGCGTTCAAAACTAGACTGAAAATTTTAATTTTCTCATGGAGTTGAAAACATTTATTATTATAACCTTAATATTAAAAATAAAATAAAGAACGGCAATAAATGAATAAACAAATTAATAATTTTTAGAATTTTTGTTTCCACAACAGAATATGTAAATGTTATATATTCTAATTTAATTAATATAATGCCAAAATAATTCAATGTGTACGTGAAACAATTTCGCGAATAAAAATTTCGACTGTAAAAATTTATTTCGATTACCAGGTTTCTTGTACATTATAAACACTTCAGGTTTTAAAAAAAAATTACTAGTAAAACTATTGACGATCTTACAAAGATAATTTTTGACCCTCTCGAGTCGGTTTTCATGTTTGTATCCGGAGAATAAAGGATACATTTTAAAACTGCTTCCATATTTTTTTCTGACTAGCCGTTTGACATTATGAAAATTCTTTTCCTTTTTTTATTTTCTCTTTTATTTTTTCAAATAATATTTTCATGGTTCATTAAGAGAACAATAAAAAAAAAAAATTTAATTTTTTTATAATTTTATTTTTTTTTTTATTTTTGGACACAATGTCTCTTGTTAAAAAAAAAAAAAAAAAAGTAAGAATACATGGAGACACAGTATCTAGTGTGCCATCATTTATAACCAAATACACACATGCATGCATACTCATATGAATGTAGATATGGACACATGTGAGTTATAGACGATATATGGAATAATAAAATTTATACAATTTAATAACTTTAATTAAAAAAAGAAAAACAAGTAAGCACATACATACGTTTTATTTATCTTTTAAAAAAATAAATTGTTAAAATTTTATGCTGAATATAAATTTTTTTTTGGAAAATTTCATATTTACTTTTCATAATATTTTTTTTTTAAAAATGTTTTTTTTTTTGGGAAAAATACTTTTATGTGTAGAAGTTATTGTATTGCTCCTTGTAATTCAAATATGATACAAGCATACAAATTGCAAATAAATAAATATCTAGGAATATTTAGAAGAGCGTAAATATGGTATTGAATTGGTCAATACAATAGAAAATTAAATACATAAATCTGTACGTACAGATATGCTTAAGTGTGTTTTTAAAAATGAAAAGCATAAAATAATTTATAGATGCAATACAGTTATGAATAAATATTGTTATTTTGAGTAATTGTAAATTTTATATTAAAGTTAAAGTATAATTTATTGAAAAAAGAAATGAATAGATTCATACATACATGCATACATACATATGTATACGTATTTTCGCCGTTATTACAAATTTGATTGTGGTTAGAATTATTTAATGTTTAAAAAAAAACTACATAAATAACAACAATTTTATTTGAAATACACTACAGTGAACATTTAGATTTTCATAACATATGTCAAAGTCTACAAACACTGATCTCGATTGTATTCTCGAATATAATGCTGAAATATGTATACATCGCCGTCCCAATGCTAATTTATAAAATATTTTCTAAGCATGAAGGAAATATTTTTTGCTGCTCATAGACTCATATATATACTTATACATTTTCCATTAAAATTTTGAAATATTTTTTTCAAATTTGTGTTATCGTTTTTATTTTATACGATAAGTTGCAGGGTAGTGAGATTTTAACGGCCCTTTGCAATTAAATTTTTTCATTTAAAATTTTCACCTCTATCGCCTCTCTAGTTATAGCCCCTCCAAATCCGTAAAATTTGAATTTTCGATACCTTATATTTCGGAAAATGCAAGCTTTTCCAAATTTCTATAAATGCAGAAAGGTAAGTACAAGAAATGACAAGTCATTAAAAAATATAATTAATTATCTTAACTCACGCAAGTAAGTCTTGAATTCGACCAGTATGCCAACGCTTCTTTCAATATGTTGTGTATTTTGTTTTTTGCTTCATCCTAAATATATGCAAATTTTTCAGATATTTTGGTATATGAATGAAATTAATTAAATATGTAATAAATTGTTTTTAAGAATTATATTTTGACTTGTTCAAGAGAAAAGTGCACAAACTGTGGGTGTGCCCCAACTTTATTTAATTTTAATATAAATACTAGTACCAAAAAAATATTATAAAACTGATTTTTGCAATGCATATTCACATATAGAAGAAAAGTTTTTAGAAAAAAATGTTAACACACGGTACACGCGTTATATTTTATTTATCTTAGACTCACATTTCAGTCCCTAATTTTGGCTTAAAAAACGCTGTAGAAAATTCTTTTCCTGTTAATTATAAATCTTCATTAATAAAAAAACATTAATGTTCTAGTTAACTCGCCTCAATTTTATATAGTTTTGATAAAACTACAATTTTGCACTTGTTATTTGCACACTTCGAAATTTTCTAACAGTAACCCTGCGAATAGGACCTGTTATGATTCTCATCCCCACCTACACTAGCACTACATCTACTTAATAACTTCTATTTCATGGTTTCTTTAAATAAGTACACCTTTCAAAAAACTATGTATATACAAAAATGGAGCTACAACATCGAGTATATGCATATAAATTCTATTTGGCTGTTGGTTTATTCTTAATTATATGAAATTTTACTTGAATTTTAATTCCAAAGATATGATATTTTAGCTAAATCCTATGAAACTATGATATTTTAAATTTCAAAAACCTTTTTCATTATCTAACCCGCTTAACTCAAATACTTTATTTTATAAAATAACATATGTGTGCAGATATGTATTAAAATAATCGTTATATCTAACTTATAAAATTTATTATTCGTGGTTTCATATACATACAAATGCATATAAATATTACCTATAGGTATGTATATTTCGAACTTAAAATGTACTAAATATTATAAACAAAAATTATCACTTTTAAATTCAAAATATTTTCAATTTATATAAAATGTGGTTAATTGTTAGGCAATAATGACCTAGAAATTAGTTTCTGGTTTATTATTTAAAAACGTATATATATGTACATACATACACACAATTGTTATTCTATGTATAATAAGCTGCTAAATACCAAACAGTTTTGACATACGCACATAAAACTGCACATATATACATACAGAATATCGTAACAATATTCTATTACTCAATCAAAATTAGGACAATATACATACTTTGTTTATACAAATTAATAATATTCTAAAATAAAAGAAAAAAGTCAAATAAATAACAAAACAAAATCATTCACACTCACATTACACATATGATTTCTGTATTTATTTTAACCGTATTACACGTGAGTAAGAAAAAGATCAATGAACTTTTAAAATTAAACTGTTTTTTTATTTCACCTCTTTTTATCTATAGACATTGCTCTCTTTCTAATTTATTCAATTTTTTCTTAAAAATTTTAAAATCAATTTGTCTGTTTTTCTTTCTTGTTATTCATTCCCGCTTCACCTCACATTCGTTCTCTTTTTACCTGGTTATACAGGTTTTTATTTTGTGTTATTCAAAATATGTTGTTAATACGATTATTGTCCCCCATCTGTCAAATTTATCAATTTCTATTCAAATATCACATGCTATATACCTACATACGAACATATCTTGATATAAAATTCTAAAATAATATAACGATATACGATACCACCACAAAAAATTATTCGAAATGTTGGGAATCATGTAGAAATAAGAAAAAAATAAACTTTAAGTCTTTTGTTTTCAAACAGATCACGTATAAGTATAACGTATAACAGAAAAGATAACATTGTATTGCGCAATATAAATGTATTTAACGTAATCACTGCATTAAAATATAAAAAAACACCTTTGCTATAATATATATATAAAAATATTGTAATTTATTATATTGTGTATAATTTACCTGTGGGTAACACAATTACAAATGAATATTTACTACACTGAAAGGAACACATATACATCCATATAAACGATTAAGAAAAAAAGGTTTATTTTATTAATGGGTTGGTGTAGTTCGTATTATTCCAATTGGAATATTGGAATTTTAATTGTAAACTTTAACAACACATTGTTTAAATTAATCAATACAGAATTAAAAAGCTGTTACTATATGTTTAGAAACTATGAATAATAGAAATTATTTTAAGGTAATGTAAAGGTAAACTACATAACAGTACACCACACAAACATTTCTATATGTATGTTATAATTTAACAGATATCGAATAAGTACAAATTTATTTTCTCCAGCATCTTTAACTTTCACCATTCAATTAATCAGAAATGGATTTGGTCCGAATGCAAAATTTATTCCGTCCTTCACCTTCTCAATCCGTCATTAGCTTAAAAACATAGGCGTTAATAAAAATGTATAACAGAAAAAAAATAAATATATAATGTTATCAACTTTACAGTAACAGTTGCAAATATTTATTGTTAACACTTAACATATAAAACAGACAACTTGGAAAATCATAGTGATTATTTATAAATATTTTGCGAATACAATGTTTACAAGATAATATGGTAAAGAGTTTTGAATGTATGTGTTTGGATTAATGGACAATAAGATCTTTGATTTAAATTTTTCGCAAAGTTTTAATGCAAAATTCGCAAAATGTTGATTGTAATTTAATTCGTAGCATGCACGTACACTGCGTACTTATATTCAATTAGTACAAACAGTATACCTACAATTTAAGTATTCTACAACAGTTTTTCGAATTATGAACTGTGTAGTGAAAGTTTCTTGTAATTTTGAACTATTGACGAAAATTTAAGTATTTATGAACTATTTATTAATATAAACGGTATTTTTCTTAATATTTATTTGATAAACTCTAATATATTCGTTTTTGAAGTGATGTTGTATTTCAAAAATGTTGTTCATTAGCAAAACATTTTGTATACTACAATTAATCTCTTATAACAAGACTATTAGTCATTCGGTAGCAAATATTTTGCGCTTTTAAACCCCTTATAAAAATTCAAAACACGAACACAATTGTGACATGTAGTTACATTGTTAACGCCCTTATATATAATGTAAATAATACAAATTGATTAGCATTTTTCATTTATAATTTGTATATTTTCCGAGAAACACACCTGGTATAAAAAAAACCTATATTATAAATGTAGTATAGGCAATATTTGAATTAATATTATAATTGCTTTTTGAATTTTGGCTTAAAAATTAAATCTTTTGATAAGACATCTTTTGATTTTGATATGCATCTTAAGAAGCTTTCAATTCAACTTTTAGTAATAAAACGGCACCATTGCTATTTAACTTGACATTGTTATTTAACTCTCTCAGTTTTTAGTTAACTCTTCATATAACTCCTGAATTTGGAGTCTAAACTAGGAACATAAATTTATAGATACGAAAATCTCTAATATTCCTTGATGACAAGATACTTTTATTAATATATAAATACGAAGTCATTTACAATATTTTTCTGTAGTGAAATTAAAACTGTAGTATGAGAAATAGAAATTCAATGTAAACAAAAAGTTTCGAAAAGAATCAAATGATTTTCAAAGATATTTTTGCCATTTGAATTTGCCACAAATATTACATTCCCTTTTAATATTCTTTTAAGTATTCAATTTGAATAAACACTGTTTGTTTATTTGTTAAAGTGAATCATGTTACTTAAATTGTTTAAAATTTTGTTAATTCAAAACACAAAATATCGTCTTCACTCTTTAAAAATTATTCGATCGGATTCATTGTATGGATGTATATTGTGCCTACAGACATATTTTATAATTACGTAAATTGTTTGTATTTTCTGACAGTTTTAATTTTTATAAATATAGTATTTATGAGTGATGTATGTGTGTATATATACGCAATCACATACCACTACATATATGTATTTGGAATACCTGGTATGTGAAATCTTTGGATTGATGATCAACGTTTCATTACAATAAAAATGAGCAAAAAATAAAGTAAAAGAATAAAGGTAACAGAATAGGTAACTCACTATACACAATAACAAAAACTCCAATTGGAAAATTGACAACACCGCGAAATTTTTTTTTAGAAACTTTTTATTGAAATGCATGCCATGCCATGATGACTTTAAGTTTTTATATTTCCATGCTTTATTTATTTATGTACATACGTATACTTATAATTTTTTTGTAAATTGTATTTTGTAGTATTTCAGTATTACATGGGACTGCCGACGGCGATGTGAGCAAAAAAAAATGCTGTCGTAAAAAAACTAATATAAAATACTTAAAAAACTAGGCACATATATCTAGGTAGGTATAATTATTATTAAATTGAAATTACAATACTAACATACTATAAAATTATAAAGCAAAACACATACATACATTGTTATAAAAACCGGTCCGGTACTGCATGTTATTTTGTATGCAAAGTTATGGTTTGTTAAACTTTTATAAGAGTTAATAGAAAACTTGAACAATTTGAGCTCATTTATAAATCCAATATGGATTGAAACTCAATAGGTGTATGAATTTTTTTTTTTATAAATTAATTTTTTAATATTATTATTGGAACATGAAATTAGATATGAATTTTTCTTTTTTTTGTTAAAGCAAAGCTATGACTTTATGAAATTCTATGTTTATGTATGGGCACGTACATTAATGCGAGTTTATGAAAAAATATACAATGAAATTATATTGTTACTTGGGTAGACATAAGCACACATCCAAATGCACATATACTTAGTACCTAAATATGACACAATTTTTTTAGTATAGCTTTTTAACTTCTATTCTGAATTCTATTTATAATTTTTAGAAAATTATAATTATATTTTGTATTCTTGTAGAAAAAATGAAGGTTAGCAGTTAAAAAAACCGGTTTTTTTTTATAATAAATAAAAAATTAATTTAATATCGTAAAGAAGGAAAATACAATTCCACATGTACCCACGTTTATGTTTGTACATACACACAGAATTCACAACTTAAATTGTCGTCACAATAGTACTGCAAAAAAAAAGTATTAAATTACTTATGAGCATTATTTTTTCATATGTGTATGGAAAAAAACCAAAAATAGTAATAAAAAAAATTTCTATGCGAAAAAATTATAAATGGACAATTTAGCTATAATAAGCACATTGTTAGCACCATAATATAAGGATTAAATCTATACCAAGTATATTTGTATATTTTTAAACTAAAAAAATTAAAACTTTTAAAGAAATATTTTCCGAAAGATTTATAATAATTCAACATATTGTTTACGAGCATTGTATACTCGTAAATGATTTATGTAGACGCATGTCAGAAGAATTGACTTAAAACTGAATTGATTTCTAGGAATATTCATTTATGATTTTATGACCTGTTTTATGCCAATAACACTTAAATTGTAAATTTACACTCATAATCAAAAAAAATTATAAATTCTGAGAAAATTAGTATGTGCAAATGCATAATATTTCCGTATTGAATAGTAGTAAAAAGAAGCATTTACAAACTCCTAATAAGATTTCTAAAAAGTGAAACGAAAGTTATTCAAAATGCATAATCATATTATAATTTAAATATCTCTAAAAATCAAGGTATAAATAATTATAGCTATACATTGATTTTAATACAAAACAAGTATAAAAGATCAATTCGTGAGGTTAATGCTACAACTAGATTACTCGCATTTATTGGTTTAAAGATATTGACTTTTAAAGATAAAGCATTTAGAAATAACAAATAATTTATTATGAAGGTTAAGCTTAGACATTGGTGGCAGATGAAAGAGCATTCGATTTTATGACGCCTACTTTAATTATCTAAAAATATAAAATTTTTGAGTTATCTAGTTGTAGTGTTAACCTGACGAATTATAAATTTATTTTATCACTATGAAAATAGGTCTGAGTCAATGGAAATTTCTTCATACAACGGCCGAAACAGATGGATAACATAATTAAAGGAACGAGTTAAAGACAGAAAAATTAAAAACTTTTTCTCTTTGAAAACTGGACTCAAACCAGTTCAACGTACGAAGAAATTTCCATTAAATTAATATTATTAGTGTAATAGCCACAATACTTATTAATTGAACAACCACACGTTGCATTAGTAATTAAGTAATAGGTCTAAGTTTTGAAAAATTTAAGTTAAACAATTTAATACGAATTTTATAACTTATATCTATAACGCTTCCTTTAAACCATTTCAGAAAATTAAATTTATAACTTGTACTACATTTCTTTAAACTTAATTTTAAAGAAAAATAATTATAGCCATTGTTATAATTGCATATAGTTTTGATTTTCAATGAACTTTCATTAAAAATACATTTCACATAATTTAAATCAAAAAATCCCATAATAATTCTTAAGTACAATTAATAAAAATTGACCTTTTGTTTAAAGGTACCGCCTCCCAACGATCTTTACAAATCATTTATGTAAGTAATTTATTTTATTATTTAACATTTATATGATTTCCACTTTGTATAATGAATATTATCTCTAAAATATACTTATGTATATGTATATATAAGCACAAATAAATATTATATTCATATATTACAAAAATGTTTTTACAATAATTATCCTTAATGAAGGATCTCATTCAAATATACATGACTCGATTCCATAATAATATCTATATAAAATTAAAACCAATTCCATTGAAATTATCAACATCAAAATAAATTTACGTTTGTGTGTACATGTATAAATACTTATTTTATATAATATCAAAGAACCTTTTAAAAAAAAATGTTTCATAAAATTTCACATAATATATTATAAAATATAATTTTCCCATAAGATTTAAATGAAATCTCTCACGGGAATAATATGGTAAAAAGGCTGATAAAAATGCCACATCGTCTGTATTTTTTTCTTTCAGTCAAAAACGGATAAAAGCAATTCATTGACAAAAATAAATACCATTGACCCACTTTTAGATAAAAATTGTGTTCTACATATTTTTATAGTCATAACGAAAAAAAAAAATATAATTTTTTTATCTACCAATATGTCGTCACAAAATCCGAAGAAAAAAAAAGAATGAAAATTTATTTTTTAATGTCCTTATACAATATTCTTTGCAGTAACTCTTAAAAAATTGTCAATTCATTGAGATCATAAAAAAAATGATTTCTTTTCTTTTTTATCATAATTCGTATAATTACTACAATCGTTTCGATTATACTTGTGTATAGTTTAACATAATTATGTACAGGTTGTTTCATTAACATGGAAATAGCAAAAAACAAAGTTGGTTTTGAGCGTTTATAGAAAAATTAATAATATAATTTACTAATATACCAAATTCTGTTATAGTTTCCTTAAATTTTAATTATTTATTCATATTTCTGTGGATATTTTCACTATTACTGAAATTATTGCGTCTACAAAATTATAATCGAATTATTAAAGTCAGCATAGAGGACAAAAATATTTCTGATTTCATACATTCAATTTGATTATAATTTAAAATTATACTTTTTATTTAAATTTTTTAATTCATTTAATTAAAAGTTATTGTTATACACTCTGTTTGTACGTACATGCTTTATACAGGGTGATTCAACAACATATATCACCCAATAGAGGGTCGATAATAAGTAGAATTTTTGTTCGAAACATAAGCATTCGAATTTTAGGAAAATTCTTATTTTTCTCATCTTTTATTCTTTTACTTTTTATTGTCCCGACAATTTCTCCTAAATTTATTGTATTTGAATAAAAATCTTAAAGTTTAGTTTTTTAATAAAATAACCGTTCTTACTCTAAATGTTAACTACTTTTTAGTGGGACTATTGTGATCAGAAGTTAATAAAATTTGATAGCTAGGGCACTAGAAATCAATAAAAAATAGTGACAATTTTTTTTTAATTTTTGCATTTTATTTCGACCTCTAAAAACTTGTATTTCCAGAAAAACATATAAAGCCAAATAATCCGCAATCCTTTATATTAAGCTCGCTAATAGCCCTTTCAAAATTTTTTTTAGAATGGAAGTTATAAACAAAAAAACTTGCATGTATTAAAATTTCGCCAAATTTTCTTGAAACTGTTCGAACAAAAATTTTATTCATTTTCAACCCTCTACCCAATGGTATATAGCTCCTAAGTATTTTGTTGAATCACCCTGCATGTTTAGCATACAATATATATAAAAATTTTAAACAAAAGTTAAAGGATGTTATGCAAGCAATACTGTAGTTACATAAAACCAAAAATATATTATTGCAATATTATTGAAAATTCTGTGTCTATGTACACCTAGTCACCTACACTATTTTTTCTTTTGTTTTTTATAAGATATTGAACACAATTTTATAAATAACATGAAAATTTTATTATAAAAGGTCAAAAGATTCTTATAACATTCAATATATAATGGTAATTTATATTGAATTGAAAAGAAATTAATGTCAATTTTTTTTAAGGACTTCCATAAATAACTTAGATATTCTAATACTTAATACTATTTTAGAATTAAGTATACATATATATATATACTCATATAAGTACGTATAAAATGAAAAAATATCATTCCTATTTATAGACAACTTCGACAAATTTTTTTTTTATAAATTTATTAATATTATGGCCATATATCCTTATATAGAATACAGTCTCTTCTTGTTATATATCATGCTCCTTCCTGTATAAAATTTACTATTTAAAATCTTTGTTCTGTCTTTAATTTTTCCTTTTTTTTTTGTTTATGACAATGATATCCTTGAATTTTTTTAATCTGAATTTTTATTTCTTTTTTCATTTCAATATAATTTTGTATATTTTAAAGCTCATTTAAAGGTTAATTATTTCAGTGTTTTTACTATTATTATATATTGGAGATATTGAAGGAGAATTAAAATTGTTCAAAATTATATAGAAGAAGGTTAATTAGAATCTTCAAATAAAATATTAATATATAAATTGGTTTTAGACAGAATTGTTAAAGGGAAAATTAATGACGATAAAGCGAAAGCAAAAATTTTTTTCTCTTCTCAAAGAAGAGAAGGTCAAAATTTCCTTATGAGCATATATTATAGCTCTTTGGGAGATAAAAATATAATTTTATAACACAAAAATATTGTACCTTTTTATCAGATATAATCGACTATTTCTTTTATTTCAGATAGACTAAATAAGCATTTGATACATAAAATTGTATAACAATTAATGCATCATAAAGCCTAGGGTAAAATAAAAATTTTAAATAAAACGTTTCATAGAAAATATCGATTTCACACTACACATGAAATTATGTGATTTAATTGAATTCATATGGAAAATATAAAGAAAAGTAAAATAATTGCGAGAATAAAACTAAATTCTTTTGAAGGGTTAAATCGTAGTGTTACCGTACTCGATTAAGCATTAATGATTTCAAGTGCGGTATTTTTTGTGATTTACCAAATATATTTAAAATTGTAATTTTAATCTATCATCAGAAATCAATGTATGACGATAAATTCGCCATATACTAGCTAGCATTTTGCATAAATTAGCTCTTACTTGAGCTCTTACTATGGTTCTTATATGTTAGTTTAACGTGGTTCTATTGAAGAATTATAAAAATTTTAAATATATGTATCTACAAAAGTCAGAAATATCATGCTAAAATTATATAAATACTAAAGTTAGACTGAAATTTTCTAATGCGATTTAGATCATTTAAATATGAAAACTTTGTGCTATATAATCCAATTAATATACAATGAAACCTACATAACATAAACTCAATTACAATTTGTAAATTTTCTATTACTCGTATTAAAATATTCCTAACATCATAAAAAAATTTGGATTAAATTTCAAAAATCAAATATATACACAATTTTTTGTTCTCAAATTCTAAATAATTTTAACATTTTATTTTTTTGATCTAAAATAGCTCTAGCTACTCAAAACAAGATGTTTTATTTATGAATTATAATTGTCTCCTTTAATCCATTAAACTTTTAATTTATTAAATCTATAATTGAATAGTTTGATAATTGATTTTATAAAATATAACAATTCAATTTCATGCCAAGATTGATTTTGACTTAAAAATCTTTGCTCCACACATATGTACATATGTATATCAAATTTTATTTATTTTAATGAATAAAACAAACATGATAAATGTAGACCAGTTATTATATTAATAAATGAGACCAGCACATAGTTCAATAACTTAATTCACTTAGCCATATACAAATTTGTTATACACTTTTTCGTAAATCATATATACTTTTTATTGATATTTCATATTATTAAGTTTAAGAGTGAAGGTGTTAAACAAATACTACTTGTATAATATAAGAGTGTATATATATACAAAGGTATACATAGAATTTTTATATTTCTTTTTTGAGAAAAACTTCAAAAAACATAAAAATTAACCGGTGAAACTTTTCATAAACGTTATATTTTTTTTATTTATAAATTGACCAATTTTCATAACATAAATACAATATGTATATATATATATATGAGTATGAATACATGTAAGTATATAAATGAAAAAAATATTCATTAAAAGAGAAAAAAAAAAGTGTTAATAAAAATTTCATTTTCATTTTTAAAAAATGTATGACTTTGCTTTTATACCATTTTCGAATTTATTCACGCTCAAATTCACATACATACCCTCCGTGTATATATGTACGTGTATGTTAAATTGCATATATTTACATGAGTATAAATGTATACCATGTATATAAGTACAGTAGAACAGTAAAATTTAATTTGGCGCACGTTAAAAAAAAAAAAATTATTTTATGTTTTAAAAAAAAAAATTCCAATTCACTCTCAATTGAATTTTTCCAAAAGTTGCCGTTTATATTGGTAGTTTGATTGAATGAATCAATAAATAAATTTTTTTTTGCCTTTAGCTTTCCTTTACTTTAAAAAGTTTCTTTTTAGCACTTTTCCAAAAATTTTTTGAAAAAAAGTGCTTATTAGTTTCACTCTGTCCGTCCGTCCGTCCGTCCGTCCGTCCGTCCGTCCGTCCGTCCGTCCGTCCGTCCGTCCGTCCGTCTGTCCGTGTGTCTGTTTACAAAACTTCTACATTCTTAAAGATAGAAAGCTGAAATTTAATACGTACATAGATCTTTACTAGAAACTTATTTTCGTAGAACAAAATTTTTACCTATCTCCCCCCCTCTAGAAGTTATACCCCCCCAAAGCACTAAAAATGGCCTATTTTAACTATTTGTTGCAATGAAACCATAAGCATTTTTGAAATTTCGCAAACGCAGAAGGGCAGTGACTTGCTTCCCCTACCGCGGTATACTATAGTTAAACTTTAGAAAAACAAAATGGCCGTTCAAATTTACCGTTATCTAAAGTCCTTTTTTTCCAAATTTTTCATGTCGTTTTTCTTCTAGACCCCAGCCTGTAGAAGCTTGAAATTTTATTAGCTTTTAGACATTCACAGTAGTTCATTTCGTTAGAAGAAAATTTTTTTCCATCTCCACCCCCTCTCAAGTTATGGCCTCTTGAAATTTGTGAAATATGCATTTTTGACACCTTATATTTCTGAAACCGCAAGTTTTTTCAAATTTCTATAAACGCAAAAAGTTAACAGTAAATTCCATGAAATTAAAAAATATAATTATTTTTCTTAACTCACACAATTAACCCTTAAAATCGAGCATTATGTTAACCCCTGTTTATATTAAATTTTGCTTTATTTCAAAGACTGCATAAATGGTTCATCCTAAATATATGCAATCCTAGAAATAGTTTCGTTTATAAATGAAAATAATTTTAATAGATATGGTGGATATACATAGACTGTTTTTAAAAGCAGTATTTTCACTTGTTTAAGGGAAAAGTGCTACAATACAAACCATTGGTTTGACCCAACTTTATTTTTTTTTATTTTACTGTAGGTACTATGGGCAAAAACAAAACAGAAAAAAAAGTTGTTTACTTTTCATGCCACTAGACAGTTACCTAGTTTTGGGCTTTTCTGTTTTTTTTTCCATAATGTACGGATAAATTTTATATAAAATTTTTTAACACATTCATTTTTTTTCACACATAACGTGGATATTTTAGTTCAATTTTCTTCTTTTCACTATTTTAATATTTTGAGACTTTATACGTGCAAGTACATTGTGAGTAATCCGAAATGAAAATTTAAAATGAAAACCATTTATAATTTTAAATTTTTAATTAAACTTTAGGGCGAAAAAGTAAAACTGGTTTTGAGCATAGTCTGCGTTAATATTAATGCAAATTGGGTAAATTATGGTTTTGTATAGGATATTGAATTCCCAACTATATGTCGGCCCATATTAATATAAATTATTAATATTGGGATGGTTTTGAATTCCCAAATTGAAAGCAACACCCTGTGTCTCATTTAATAATTTAACGTTTTAGTTACTTGTTAAAGTACTTATTTGTTCAATTAGTTTATAGCTATTGACTGAATCACATTTCTCAATTTATTTTTGTTATATTCATGATTTTTTGTCTTAATACGATATGAAATTATAAAACACCGGCTGATCTTATAAATTTTTAATACAAAATAATAAAATTTCTGAAATATTTTCTCACATGTTTTGGATAAACCGTGATCCAAATGCAATTTTCATATTTCCAACATAATTATACATAAAACTCTCTCTCATTCGGTGGATCAAAATTTTTATTTCATATTAAATATTATTAATTCTTATTTAATTTTATCGATATTCTGGATAATCTCTCGAACTGCAATAGATTGCTGAAAAATCAGCTATAATACCCGAATTTATTAAGCAATTTTGAAATATATTCCTTATTAAATAAACTTTTATACTTAAATACAACACTTTTAAAATAGTACTGAACTCTTAACATCATTTCTTTAGTCAATTAAATTGTAGGTACACTTTAATTGATTGTAAACTGTGGACTTTAACAAACACTTTTTTTTTTATTCTTGATCACTCAAACATTTTAAAAAAGTTTTCAAATTTAATTTTCAATAAAATAAAGCACACACATGTACACATATTTTTTATATAAATAAACGTGTATGTTTATGTAAAAAGGATAAAAAAAATTTCTACTGTGTTCTTTTTTTTTTCTTTGTTATATAAAAAATAGGACATTAAAACAAATTGAGAACAGAGAAATCGAATAATTACGTTATTTAACTTGTTTTTTATTTCATCCCCCCCCCCCAACCCAACTAGTTTTTTTTCGCCATTTTATAGCTTGTTTTAATTTAATAAAAATTGAACAAATTTACGATCAAGTTATTAATACTAAGTACTTAAATGAAAGGTAAAAACTAGAATGAGTTTTTTTTTCTTGTTTTAAATTCAATAATTTTAAAACGCTTTTAAAATTTAGAAAAAGCATTTTATGAAGTCCTGATTGTTCCAATATTGTTATATAAATGAAAAAAATATTCACTTAATCATTTCAATCTCGAAAAACCTTTTTTTTTTTTAATTTCTCTAACTACTTTTTATTTATAGTTGCTTACAATTTTACAAATTATTCTTATATAACTCAAACGACATCTACTTGACATAATTTAAAAGAGTGACATGCATTATTTTACAACAAATTCTAAATTAAAAATTGCCATTTTTTTTTTGTGTTCTAATAAGTACTTGATACCAATTCAGAGTACAGGGGAATTGTAAACAATTTCAAAAGATTTTAATAATAAAAAACTCTTCAACTTGTTGAAAACATTTTTTAATTTATAAAAGTTTGTAAATTATTTAGAATTTTAAAAAATAATGGAAAATTAAAGCAATATTTCTATTTATAGAGAAAGCCTACTTACATTAATTTAGTATGCATAGTTTATAAATTGTACTTAGAGCACAATTGTTAATTATTATGATTACATTTTTATGAGATTACATTTTGTAAATAGAAAAAAACTTTGTTGAATATATTGTATGGGTCGGAGTAGTTTAAAATAAATATTTATAATTAAAGCATAGTAAAACATTAGCAATTAACATTAAAATTATAATTATAACATGAAAACAACTATAGGACTATTTGAAATTTTTTGCATTTTTTCATGATTCAGAATTGAGAAACTTATTACTGGGAAGTACTTACTAAGCAAGTAGCATGTTTACACTCAATATTAATTATTCCTATTCAAATAATATTAAATTATTTAAAATAATAATCCTCAATTGATTCAGAAATTATAGGAACTATAAGAACTCAATTTTTGTTTAAGAAGTGTATAAGTACAAATAAATTGTTTATTTTTTCTCTAGATATTACTACTCAATTTTTCACATCTTATACATATATACAATCAATCCTGATCATCAGAAGACCACAAACCGCAAACACAAAATTTTCATTCCATTAATTTTTAACTCTACACCAATATAATACAATTTTATTCAAAAAAATTTTTAAAATTTTTGCTCTTACATAATATAAAAGTTATGATACTGCATAGTCTGCAATAGAATGCAATAACATAAAATCACATATATATACAAAACGCAATAAAAATCATTATAAATGTCATCAGAATGTCAAAATATTGCTTTTCTAAGCTTTTATCATAATATATACAAAAAAATCTTTGTATATTTCGCTGCTTTATCTTAACGATTAATATGTCACATTGGTTTATGTTGACATTTTTATTGACAATATCATTTCTATAGTTTCAATATATGTATATGCACATTCTAATATACAAATTCTTATCTACATACATTTATGTTGTTATGTATTCAAATCTAATACATAGCTATTTCAGTTTCCCCATTAAACGTACATACACGGAGAAAAAGAGAACCGAGAATATGAAAATTTAGAACTTTTAATATTTATTACATCAATAATAACAATAAAAGTAATAAATTTTATTTTACATATGGAAACAATTTTTTCCCTTGAATTTTTTTAAAAATTAAATTTTTGAATTAAATTTAAAATACAAAAAAAAATATGAAGATTTGTTTTGCTTTGTCATTCTGTTTGCTCACGTTTTTTTCTATATATATTTTTAAATTATATTAAAGGTTCTAATTTCCGATTTTTAAATAAGTCATTAATTAATTCCCTGTCATCTTATGTTCTAATATATAAGATAAAACGAATCCTATAGTAAATTTTGGATAAACTTCAGACCTCGAAATTTAAACTTTGAATTTAATTTTGTGTACTCACTGTGTTGTGTATTTTGGATTTTTAAAAATGGAGAAAATTTAATTTAAAATCAAATTGCGTATATATAAAAATTTAAATTTATTTTTAAAAAATTTAAAATTAATTAGAAAAGTTAAAATTAATTATTTAAATATGGAAATATAACGTGGTATAGTCTCTGGGAAGGGAGAGGGGGGCGAAAGGCGAGAAAATTTTATGAAGAAATCGTTCTTGGAGTAGGAGTCGCAAATGACTAGTTAGCCACCAAAAAACCAGTTGAAAATTTTCAGCTGGTATCAGAAAAAAGGTGTATCAGCTTTCTTAAGCTTAAATGGTTATTCCCACTTTCCTCATTCGGGGATGATTTTTTCCATAAAATTGTCCCAACTTTCTGTCCCCGAGATATTACACAACTTTAGATATTCGCCCTATACACGAATTGAATAAGAATTGTATCGTTTGAAATTGGTCTTTTATGAATCATTGATTTTTTCTCTAACTTGTTATATTAAATTTCCCTTCCTATATTATGTTCTCAAAAAAAAAAAAAAAACATTCCCAATAATGAAGGCAATGATATTTTTCTATTGTTTATTCTATTGTTTATTATCAAAAAGTCTGGAAATATCTACATGTGTACATGCACAAAATATAATTAAAATGCTTAAAATATGATTTAAATTGGTGTATGTTAAGGTTTAATAATTCAAAATAAATATTCTATTTATAAATAAATTTCCGATTCTATAATTAAATTTTCCCTTTATTGAGAATATTTTGATTTTAATTCGAATTCTTCTTTTAATTATAATGTATACGATACGAAGTATGAACATAATTTACAATAATATAACCTTATTTAATGTTTACATATTTCTTTTTTTTAGAGATTCAAAGAAATTTCAAAGAAATTGTAATAATTTTTTTCAGTTTTTTTTATGTTTTGGGTACGTATATCTGTTTGGACTTACAGAATATCCAGCTATAGATGTTATGAACATATAAATTCAATACACGCTTATAATGTAATTGTTCCCCATATTATAATATGGATCTACATTGATATTTTACACGAATTCATTATATAAGATATACATACATGTAAACTTACATTACAATTGTGAGTAAATGTACATGTGCATTAACAAATGTGTATAAATACTTATTGTTTATGTATTGAAAAAATGTACATATTAATAAAAAAATTTGATATTAACATTTAAAAGTTGTATAACATAAAATATATTGCAACTACAATCTTGAAATTCTAAACAAAACTTGAAAAATTTATAAAGATATCATTTACACAACCCGTTTTTCAACTCTATCAAAAAGTACATATGAAAAAAGTGAAGATTTTACAATGTTGAGAAATTATTTTTGACATAGAAAACATTTTGTTTCAAGTTAAGCTTTAAATATTAATAAAAACCGAACGTGAATCAGTAAAACGACAACAGTATGAGTCATTAAAGAAATAAAAAGCTCTTCTTACACCGGCATAGAATTTTACGAAAATTAGCTATTTACTAACTTGTTTAGTTGTTATAAAATTTGACGTCAATTAAATTTATTATGAAGCGTGACTTATAAAAATTTCTTTGAAAATATTTAATTCATTCTAATTCTTATAAATTTTGAATATTCGACTGTTAAGAAACAGTCTTTACATTAAATAATATAATAACATAATACTCGTAGCAGCTAAACAAAATTCTGTAAAGAGCATTTTGGAAGTTTCAACAAAATTTCATGTGAAATTGTCGCGACAAAAAGAAAAAAAGTAAAAAAATTAAATATGAGCAAAATTGGAATTTTCTTAAAGTTCAAATGCTTGTATTTCTGGCAAAAATGTAAAACCAAGTCTTATAAATGTAAAACCAAATACGCTATCCTTAATTTTACTAATAGCCCTTTCAAAAACGGTTACTTTGAAGCGCCTATCTTTTTTACAACGGAAGTTATAAGTAAACTTAGAAATGTTAAAATTGTTGAATCGCTCGCTCTGCATAAATTATGTATAAAAAATTATTTCTCTTTGATTTGGCGGCTTAAAAGTTCGCAATATTATGCAATATTTTTTTTTTGGGATCAAACCGTTTTGAGTTTTCTAACTATGTTGTTCTAACTTTTCATCAACATATTTTAGATAGAGAAGAAATTCGATATTTTATTTAAACACTAAATTTAATGTTTATTTTGAGAGCTTACATACACTTAGATAAATAAAATTTACATATGTTTTTTTTTTATTTTAATCACAAACCTCTACTATTTATATATGTATAGTACATAAAATTATAAATCTTATGCTCTCCTGAGCCTATATATATGACCTCCAAATAAAATGTTAAGAATTATTTTATAAATAAAGTTCTGTACTTCTCTAACCTATACGTTATAAATAATATAAACAATATGGTTGGCTCTTCACTGCCAAATTCAATGTATAAAGGCAAAATTTCCCTTCTCAAATTTTTATTTATTTATTACTTACAACATTTCTTGTTTTTTATTCAGAAATTAAATTATTTTAATGGAAATTTTGTACTTTTTTTTTGACTTTTTTCTTTTTTTTTTTATAAAATATTATTGGAAAATCCATTAAAGTACCATAAAAAATTTGAAAGAAAAGAAATTATTTTTTGTTTTTTTTATACACACACTTACATGTTGTACATGTTTGCTTACAATTCTGGGCACAAATAAATAGGTACATACCTACATACAGCTGTATGGGATATATGGAAATGTACATTTATATTCCCTTATAAAAATTGCGATCATACGTTCCTATACTCAACTTGTTTGTTTGGTCGTTTTTTAAAAAAAAATTTTGTATGCATACCAAATATATGAAAATATTTTCATATTTCAACACCTTTTTAATAAATAAAATTTCAAAATAATTTTTATAAAAATTTTCATTCTAAAAATTTATATTTCCATTGCTTCAAAAAAATAAATATTAATGTATAAATGTACACATAATAATATTTTAATAATTTATTTGAAATAAAGTGAACTTTTAAATATTTATGTGGCATATAAAATTGCTCAAGATAAAGACTATTAATCGTTTAAGAAGAAGAAGAAACAATTTTCTTTTTCTCATTAAATGAAGATTTTGAAATACTTAGCAAAAATATAACAGTATTGGCTCGAATATTTCAAAATAACAAAGCGATTTTTAATAAAGTTGGTAATTTATATATTTTTAATATATCGTTGGTATTATGGAAGAGTCACGTAACTGCTTTTTTGAGTGTTTTGCGAGTTATATAAAAAAGAAAAATTCAGTATTTTCCAAACTATCTTTATAAAAAACCCACGAATCTCTAACATTAGTATTTTCATCAAAAACACATTCTAAATTTTACATGTACCTGCAAATTTACATTCGTGTGTATATTTTCAAATGCGTTTTTCTCGAAAACCAAAAAAACCAGTTTTGTGACTCTTCCATAATACCGACGATATATTATAATGTAGACATTTTTTTCATTTGTAACCAAAATTATAAACACGATTTTTAGTAGAAAAATAATATACAGGGGGTTTTGTATAAGATTCCAAAGTTATAAGCAAAAAAACTTAGGTATAAATTAAAATTTCGCCTTAATTCTTCGTAAAATCCCTGTAGCACATAAAAGTTTCAGAAATTTCCAGCAATACAATTTTTTTTTTGCAAATTGAATTTCTGAAATTATTTTCCTCCTTATGCAAAACATACACATAGAACACCCTGTTTTCTATTTTTATTTACGATAATTTGTGCATAAACCGAACTTCTACTGTATAAAATGAATGAAAAGCAATATAATATTAATCAAAATGTATTACCTAATACAAAATATTCTATTTATTTTTTAATGCAATTTTATATATAGAAAAGAATATTTTAATATAAATTAATATTAATTTTTTTCTTTTCTATATACATAGAGATATTCAATATAATAAGTAATAAGATAATAAATATTAAATAATGTCCTTGAAAATAAAATTATTCAAATGTGTAAAAAATTCATATAATATGTTGAATAATATCTAATATAAGAAATGGATGTGGTAATCTTCTAGTATAGTTTTAAATAAAATATATAGTTAATATAAGTGAGTCATTATGCCCACGTGCAATGTTAAAAATGAACTGAAAGTTGCTACAATGAATTCATTAATTGGTTTTTTTTTGTAGAATTTGCTATAGCAAACCAATTTTAACTCAATTTGAAAGAAATTTTACATACACATTTACACAGATGAAAGCTTAATTTATGATAAAATAGCAAAAATTATTGAAAACTATTGAAAAAATTTAAGTGAAAATAATTACTCCATAGCACTAGGTGATTTGAGTCATTGTAAGTCTTTCAAATAATTCACATTTTCATAAATAATTCACATTTTCATAATCGTTTCCGTTGAGTATAGAGTAGAATATTTATAATAAATTTGTTTTAAAATTTAATAAAATAAGCATGAATTAAAATAATTTTCACTCACATCGAATTTGTATGTTCTCTTATTTAAGAATTTTTTAATAAGTGGAAAAGTTTTCAAATTTATTCAAAAAAGTCAGGTCCTATTGCGATACTCATGAGAGATGATTACCCATAAGAGTCTTCATAATATTAAAAACTTGTTTTAACTTATCAAAAATAAACCATTTTAATTTATTAATTCTTATAAATATTGCTCCATGCAATTACTTTAATCATTATTCATTGATTGTTTAACATATTCTTCGACAAATCAACACACGGTTCCACACTAAATCTTTATGTAAAGTACTGAACTTTTTTCAATGACAAAAAAAAAAATAATTTTATTGTTAAAATAAAATCTTTACAAATAATAAATATAAATTTTTTTATTTTTTTATTTTCTATTGTGCATTTTTTTTTTTTGAGTCCAAGAGCACTGAAATAAAGTCTAGCAACCTTCATTTCAATAATATTTTATATCAAGATTATTCACTATGAGGAAAACGAGATTTAAAGTCAAGTTCAGAGTTGAAAATTGTGAACAATTCTTGTGTAAACAATCCCCCTCTCTGCAGAAAGTACATACAATAGCGTCCTGACAAAATATTAACTACAATACTATTTTTATTTTTTCTATTCTTATTTTTTTTCTTTTTGTAATTATTGTTCATCATTTTTAATGTCAAACTACATTTTTTATATTTTTTTTTAATTTTTATATTTTTTTTTTTTAATTATTTTTCTATACAGAAGAGACCTACATATTTTTTTTGTTTAAACTACAAAAAAAAAGGATTTCATTGTTGTATTGGCTGATTATAATCCTTAAAGGATGTAGGTAATTTTTTTTCCATTCTATTTCCACTGGAGACCTATTTTTATTTTCAGTTTTTGTATTTTATATTTTTTTTTCTTCAATTTTTTTTCTTTTTAAATATTTTCCAGTGTATACAAAGGTACATTAGATTGAAAAAAGAGTGTCCCAGGAGAAAGTTAATCAGTTTTTTATCAAGAATTAAATATTTTTAAATTAATCTTTCAAAATAAATTGTTAAATATCCTTGACCATGCCAAAAAAAAAATTTGTATCAACTTTATTTTATAATTTTATTGAATTTTTAATTTTATAATTGGTATTAGGTTCTTATTTCGACATCACTCATGTAACAATCAAGCTTATAAGTTTTAAGGGTTTTTATTTAATTAATTTTATGGCAAGTTTTCTCACAGTAACTGAATGAGAATAAAGCAAATAGAAAATAAGATACATAGGTGCCTTTTAAGTAAAATTGAAATAACTTGAGATTATTAAAAATAAATTGATGAATAGGTTGTTACTTGTCATTAATTCTAATTCTGATTGTTTTAGGTATTTCTATTTGTATGCGTTCTCTCCGGTCGGCATTTCCTAATAATTCAAATTATATCTAGCAATAGATTATATACCAGTAATCTGTGCTATAATTAATCTTTGGTTTTTATTCTTCCGTAGAAATTAATCTAAATATTTTGGATTCCTCATACTATAATAAACACTATAATAATCCCTACAAACTCCTCACCATTTCCTATTGCTTCTTCATAAAATGATAATGATTTTAGTTGGCTATTTGATAGTTGCATATTGTATGTCTAAATAATATATGTTTTTGCTCTTTCGAGTTAGTTTGCATGATATTTAAACTTGGTCTAAGACACTAAGTAATTCAAATAATGTTGTATATTCAAACTTATCTCGTAATTTTTAATGTAAAAACAATGAGTTATTTAATTGAAGAATGAAAAAGTATTTTTGTTCAACGAAAATAATTTTACAAACTTTCATTAAACACCTTATATGTATACATATTATTGTAGATACCGTATATTCTCTTACAAAGATTGTACAGGCACATTGTACACACATTGAATATTATATTTAGGAAGTTTAACAAACAGGACATTAACATTGTTTTTAATTTATATAGAATACATGTACATTTGTGAACAACTACTTTACTGTTTTGCAATTTTTTTTTTGTGTTTTTGTTCTTCACTAATGCCATTTTCCCTGTGTATAACTCATATATTATAAAATAATGTTTAAAAAAAAAAATTTAAAAGTTAAACTAATAAAAGGTATCCTGCCAGCCTCATGTCATCTTTGACAAGAGTCTCCCTCATATAACATATTTTGATTGTGGACATGGCAAAAAAAAAACTTTACCAAATAGAAAAACACAAAAAAAAGAAAAATAAGAAAATTCATTTGACTGATGATGCATGACATCATTAATTTCTTAACATTCTTTGTATGTACATAATGTATGTACATATATAATATGGAATGTTTAATGTTTAAAAATATATTGTATACATAATCATATTAAATGTATGTTTATTTATAAAATTATAATATATTAAACATAAATATTTATTTAGAGTAAATTGAATAGCAAAAATGAACTTAATCATAAAATCCTTACATATACACATAACAACATATGCATATACATACACTTGAACGTTTTTGTGTATTTAAATTCATTTTGTTTTATATTTTTTATATTTTGTTCTTTTTCTAAACATGTGACTTATTTTATTATTTAAAGAGGTGAAATTTAGGTCATAAATATAAAAAGGACAATATTCTTTTGTCCTAAATATAAATGTATAATTTAATGCAATATATAGAAAAGTTCTTATACAATATCTAAGTACATATATGAAATTAAGAGCAAAACATTTAAACAAGAAAACTATTTCAATATATATTTAAGATTTTTCCAAAAACAAATGTATTCTTTTAGAATATCAAGTGATATTCGACGAAGATATACAGCACCATATCACTGTATTTATTATATGTAATACACTAATAATACATCTAAAATTTTGATATACGTTGTATACGTGCTTCACATAGTATGCGCGTATGTAAGTAAAATTTAGCATATTTATTTAATAGGTTACTATCTTTGGGCATGCACGTGAATCTGTTAGAAAGCGCAATGATTAACGATTATTTAAACAATTAAATGTTTCATAATGAATAATGGACTTGTTTAATAGTTTAATAAAAAATTAGTAAAACACATTAAATATAATGTTTACAAAATTTAGAATTATAATTTACTAAAAGAACGTATAAAGGCTTTTATATACTGAAAACATTATAGTGATTATGGTGAATTTGTATATATGTTTATATTTACAATTAATATACAAAATTATTTATTATGTGAACACACATTATTTATAAAAGAAAATTATTGTTTGTAAACAAAAATTAACTGGCCTCATTTTATTGGTTTTCTATACACACATAAAATAATACCACAAATGTTTTTTCCACCACTTTCATTAGTTTTATAGTCCTTTATGTACACTATTGAACTATTTATTTAAATTCTAAATTTTCGTATTTTAGGGCTATAGAAAAGAGTTTTTTATTATAAAAATTAAATTTTAAAAATAATAAATACAAATATAAATTCATGTAATATAAGTATGTTATGTAGTCAAAAATTTAGTAAATAAATAAAATATACAAATAAAGGATCTTTAATAATAAATTTTTGAAGGGGGAGAGAGCAGAAATGAATATTTAACTCCCAAAATAGCAGTTGAATATTTTTGGTTTCAACAAAAAGTTACATCGGCTTAAGTGATTGTAACTTCCTTAACTAAAAAGCTAATATACAATAGAAAGCTGAAAAGTAGCTGTTTATTTAAAAAAAAAAGTAATTATATGTCATTTGAGGCACTCATTAAAAAGTTATTGAAGAAACACGTTTAAGTCAAAAAAAGAAAAAAAAATGTCAACTTTTTCCGAAACTAGCCAATCTCTAAAAATTTACCCTATTCATTTTTCTTTTCATAATTTGAAATATTTTGAGTTAGTCTTCAAATTACATCTTGATAAATTTTTTTTGTGCAATGCCCCGTTTCCCAGATAATTCGGCTATAAACTCGGCGGCTTCGAGGAAAAAATTTTTCAAAAATGGATGTTTTAAGATTTTTCCTAAATTTATGCAATATTTAATGCAATATTTAAGATAATTGCTTAAATAGAACATTGTTTCATAAGTTATAGACTCTACGCAATTTGAATACAAGGTCTAAACTGTCTAGACTTTAAATTGTTATAAGAGAAAAATTTCTTATTTCACGAATTTGTTCTTTAAAAACCTTTTTATATTTTAAATTAAAAAATTTTGACATTAAAATTCTTTTATAAAATTATCAAAATAATTTTGTAATTTATTTTATTCATTGTGCGCAATTAAACTTCTATATGACATATAGGTCACTGTATACAGAGTATCATATGTAAGTATATATACTTAATTATAAAAACAATGCAAATCAACAATATAAAGTATGTTAAATATGCATAAAGATATGCGAATGCTATTTTATACATATACATATATGAACATCATTATACAAACATTACATAATTATTTATAAGATCAACCATTACAGAAACAAAAACAAAAAAAAAAAATTAAAACTACAAAAACATCCCTTAAAATTTATTGGATTATTGGTAGCAGTTAAAATTTATAATAAACCGCATGAAAGTAAAATATCTTTTATATTATTGTTCACATATTTAAATGAATATATATATAATTACACAAATATATGTTTGTATATAATAGGAGCCAATTTGGGATATAATTGTACATTTATTAAAGTTTTGTAATAAAGTTTAACATAATATGTTATCTATATATGCACTTTTTATATCCTGAGCAATCAATATTTAAAGATAATTTTGGTTTTCCTGGCTCTTATGGTTTTTATTATACACAAACGTTATACATAATTATATATGGGTATAAGATATATGTAGGAATAGTATATATATATATGTGATTTCGATTTTAATTAAAAATTAAAATTTAAAATTAAATTATGAATATTTGTAAATAAAATTAATGTGCATGTAAATGACATAATCCATACCGAGAAAATATGGACAGGTAATTAAAATCTTACTGATATAGATACTTAGTGGACACACTAACGAGCATTTACTCCTTGTTATTAGACTTTAGTTATTTTATTACATTATATTTGGTCGACATTATTTTTGAATAATTTTCACAAGTCTACCAAATTCTCAAAATAGTTTGAGCAAAGAAAAATATGAATACAAAATGTAATAATGTACTTGAACATGCTCGTGATTTCTTTTGCATGTCTTTTTTTGAGCACACATAATTTACAATACAATTTTCGTTCTAAGCATTACTCACATGATCCTGAATTTAATTCAAATTCTAAGTACAAGTACGACAATTTTGACTTTTCAAGTTAAAATGGATTTTTTCAAGTTAAAAAAAAGGTACTTTAAATTTATTTTGAACAATTTTTGCTATATGACCATTTCTGTTTTCGAACTGTTAAAAAAATTTATTATGAAAATTATGAGAAATTTTTTATAAGAAAATTATTTACCTACGTATACATAATTAAAATACACACAAAAATCTATATGATAAAAAAAAAATTTTTTGCAAAAATTTAATATATATTTTGTTCTAACTTATATCCTTAAATTATATACGAGTATACTAATCATTTTTATATATAAAACAAATGAATATTTACATAAAATATTTATACAGATTCATAATTTTTGAACTTAAATATATTTACAGATTATGCTCCATTAGACAACATAATAGATTTATGTTAGAAAATAATAAAATTTTTCATTATTAAATATGTATGTAAGCATATATATGTGTAATGAATAAATATTATACGTATACGAATATGAAAATGAATCAAAGATCAAGTACGTTATAAGAATAAACAAAGTGAAAAAAATATTAATTTAAAAAAGAGATTCTCTTTCGATTATACATATCCACACAAACATATAAAACAAATATTTATACTTAAACAAATAAGTTTTAAAAGATACCCTCAAGTTTAATATTCTCTTTTAATAATGAGAACGGTAATAATTTATAAATGTGCTCATTTTATTATATATAAAAAAAAAATATAAAATATGAAGGAAAAAATTGAAAAAAACTAAAAGGCAACCAATGAAACTAATAAAATATTTTACATACATTTAGTGTATTTGTAGATAAATTCGACTAACATAAGAAGACATTCGGCTATTGCAAAAATTTTATAAAATATAGTAGAAATTCAAAACTTTTACAAAACAGGTTGGTATAGCAATTGTTATATTTATTCCATTTAATTATTATAGTTACATTATTTACATTAATTTTTGTATTAAAAATCTGAATTTTCGCATTTCTTTTAATCGACCTTGAATCATTTTAAATCAACCATAGTCATTAAATTTCATATTATCAAAAATATTTCCCAAGAAATTTATTCCAATCATGTAAATGCAAAAAAGCAAATCCATTTTAAAACCAATAAAAAAATCCTAGACATTTTCAATTTAAAAAATCGTTTCGTTTGTACATCAAAACCATAATTAAGTCTAAGAATTCTTCAATTTAAAGTTATTTGAACTTTTCGAAAATATTTTAGTCTAAAAAAAAGAGGGCCCATATAAATACATTTATAATCCTAAAGTACATTATTACCATTGAATAAATAGTGTATGCTCAGTTTTACAAAACTCTTCTGTTCTCTTCTGTACTCTTCTGTTATATACTTAATATTTTGTAAAAGTACACTCACAAACATAGTAACTTTATATGTACATAATGTACTCGTACATAATATATTTTATGTACAAAATTTTAAAGGACAAAACTGAATCAAATTGATAAGAAACCAAAAAAAAAACAAAAATTTTCCAAATTGGCAAAAAAAAAATTTCAATCTCTTTAAAACCAACCTTTCTAATATAATAAAAATTGTCATTTCGAGAAAATTGCATGATAATATTTAAGAATAATAATAAAGAGAAAAGAGTAAGGACAGAAATTACTACACCAATGTGAAAACCCTCCAAATGACCTTGTATACAAAAAGTAAAAACAAATCTGATTATTTTAAAAAAAAAAGAAAGAACAGAAAAAGAAATATGCAAAAAAAAATTACTTACTCGAAAAAATTAATCGAAATACAAAAACGAAACAGGATAAAATCTACAAAAATTCAAAAAAGGACTTTTTCCTTAAATATAAGGATAATAAATTGGATATGAGAAAATGAGAAAAATCAATTTTTTTTTATCATAAAATTATTAAGAGTATGCTTATATAAGTATGTATGTATGTAAATTTACGCACATTTATGAATATTTTTGCAATTTTAATTTTTCTTTAACGTAAATTAATATAAATATCCTGAAAGAAGATTGGAATTCTATATCTTGATTTTTTTCCTTTTTTTTTTTTAATTCTTAAAAAATTTCATTAATCTTTTGATTGCCTCAAGCAGAAAAAAACGTAACAAATGTAACTTGAAAATTCATGTTATAAAATTTAAGAAAATATTTATAAAGTTTTCGTTATAAAATTTTTCCATATTAAATTAATTTTTCGCAAAATTTCCTTTCATCCCTTTGGTAAACAGTATAGTTTGCAAAGCATAAGACTAAAAAAGTAAAAATAACTTATGGAGTTATTAAATGCAAGTAACAACAAAATTGATTCCTACAAAAATATGCAATTATATCTGCTCATTTTTAAGAATTAATTTTACACAAATAATTTTACCTAAAAATATGCAATTTTTAATTTATATGAATAATTATTAGCATTAAACTAATTTCTAACTTAATTAATTAAACTATGAATAAAAACTATAATAGAAAACTTAATGATGCGCTGTGGCCAATCTAGATACCTATTAATAATTCTATTTCCGGTAGACCTAAATTTAGACTAAGTTTTGTATATATTGAGAAAAATATTTTGAGTGCATCGTACCTTTAAATACACAATACCTTTTATATAAAAATTAAAACTTTTATAATCGAAATTTATAAAAATCATTCAAACGTCTTGTGTGTACACAAATTTAAAACTACTTAATCGAAATTTCCACAACTTTCACATACTATTCCTGAAATACTACAATTTAAATAATAAAGAAAATAAAGAAAATAGGAAAATTTGAAAATAATTTTCTATTTAAAGAAGATTTAACAGGAAAAGTTTTTAAAAAATTTTTGCTCCTAAAAATTGTAAAGAATATTATTTAACCAATGCGAAATAACTTTCAACATACTTTATAGTATTCACACATTAATTACATAAACATTCACACAACATACAAATATATTTACATACCATATTATATATTTACTCAAAACTTATATGCAAGTGAAAATTCTTAAATTTTAATTAAGTAGATATACCGAAACAGCTTAAAGTATGTATTTTTTTTAAAGTTCAATAGCATAGAAATAAAATTTTGACAACCACTAAAATTTTGTCACTGAATAAAACACATTTAATTTTTAATTATACATGAAAAATTTGAGAAAATTATTTGATTTGAAGATGTGTCACTTAACAAGAAAATTGAAAATTCTTCCGCCGTGAGCAATCATGCAGTGAATTCATATCTGGCGTTTTACTTTAAGATTTTGGTGTAAAAGAAGTTTTACCTTAAAATTTTAGTGTTTAATACCAAAACACTAAGCTCACCTACAGACACATCGGATATGTTCAATTGTTATTACTTAACACTCTAGTATAGTATAGCAACTAAGTACATATTTAGGAAAACTTTTATATCAATCCAAATAGATCTCTATGGTATATAGATTGGCGCTAACATTTTTTTTAAGAATTCTTAACCCCTTACCCATTTTTTGTTTTTACCATTTTTTGTTTCACTTATTTAACTAACATTTAAATTGAAATGAGTTTCTTCATATTTTCCTAATAGCTATAAAGTTTTATATATATAGTGTAGTAAGTACCTAGAATATAGAAAACTTATTCATAGATAATTTTGGGGTTCAAAACTTTTATTTTAATCAAAATAGAAAACTAAATTAAAAAAAATTAAAAAAAAAATGATGAACAAATATTTCTGTTGAAAATAAGGTGAATTTGTATATACTTTCAATACGTGGGTGCTCGTGTGTTAAATGTGAAGCTATAATAAAGTTTTAGTTTTTATTTGCACCTGTGAATTAAATATTAAAATATTAAAATGCATGAATTTTATTTATAGACAACTAAATTAATTTATATATGTATATATATATACATTCAGTGTATTGTGTGTAAATGGTACCGTAATGAAATTTTAAAATTTTTGTTATAGTTTAAATTTTTAGTAAACAAACACACAATTTTTCGAATAAGATTATGCGATATAAGTAATTAGATATTTCAACTAAAATTATTGCATAGCTCTTGTATATTATAATTATAAATAAGTTGCCTCTGAAATTGACTGTTTATTTAACATGGTACTGAAAATTATTTTCTCTGTTCATAAATCGATTATTTAATTTCAGTCAAAATAGATGTTTAATCAATATTTTTTCTTTAAATATTTTAAAAAAACAAAATTATCTATAATTTTCAATAACCCAATATGCAAATAAATTCATTTAAGAATTTAAAATGATTACTATTCAAATATTACTATAGAGGACGCAATGATTAACTTGATTTTCGCTCATTCCTTAGCTTTGTTAAATTGTCAAAATATTTGTATTATAATGCAATCTCAAGATATTTGTATGGAACCTCTAATAATGCAAGGAATGTAAGAGCGAATAACAAATTGAATTATGTCTTATAAATCTTAGTTAAGTTGATTTAGACTAGCGATGTCACATATTTTTTCCAGGTAATTGTCTTTCCTATATTTCTTACTCACCTAAAATTTTAAATTTTAGTATTTACGCTTGCATTTATAAGATATTTTCTAAATTTTTAATATATTGTAAAAAGAACGTATAGGCAATATTGTACACTTGCAGTACCACAGTCTGAGCCCTAATTTCTTCAAGACTTACGAAATTTAAAAGAAATTAAAAATTTTCAATAACACATGCTGTATATACACAATTTACATGCAATACAGCGGTTATAGTATGTGAGACAATTCTGTATTTAATATATGCTTTATAATACTATTTTTTACAATAACTAGAGCTTTCACGCCTTAACGTCTCCAAAAATTAATTAAAAAAATATTTTGACCTTCATCACTGTAAAAAGTAGTTGTCTAAATATCAATTTATTTTTCGTTTTTAATTTTTTTCTAAATATTCATTCAATTGTTTTTCTACTTTTAAAAAATTTAAAAAAAAAAACCAATGGAACAACAAAATTACATATGGACAAACAAAGTATCCCTTAATTTTCCTAAAATTAAAACAGAGAAAAAAAAAATGAAATTTGGCAACTTTTCAATACTGCATCATTGCAATTTACAAAAATACGGTTTCATAATCCAAAAATAAATTTATTTTTCAACTCATATTTACCCAAGTTGAGTTTAACAACGTCTAAAGAATATCTAAAAAAAATATCAATATAGTTTCAATGCCAATTCAAATATAAGCCAATTAATTTAAAATCCAGAATATCTAAGATCCAGAATAATATCATTTAATCTAAAATGTCAACAATGATCTAATTTTTTTTTTTTTTGGAAAAAAGAGGACTTATTTGAAATTTTTCTTATTATATTCATTATTTAATATCATAGTTTCAATACACTTGTATAGCACAAGTAGGAATATATTATATACATTGAATGATCTTAATCCAAGTTATAGAGGGAATGGAATTCATACAGGATAATAATTTTAACTAGGTGAAAGAAAAGCAAAATAACTATATAGATGTAAGTAATTAAATTTAATAATCTAATATGATATTAAGTTTAAATTTTATATATTTAAATAAAAATATTACCCCTATAGGATAACAAAAACATCAAATATAAAACAAAATTTCATTAAGAGCTCAATAAAGGTTTATAATATAAAATAATAATTAATTTTTGTAAGAGAATACTTTACTCATCATTATTAATATTGGAAAAAATTTTATATATACAAATTAAAATAAATAAATATTAATTTGTCTGTACCTAAAAACAAAATATTTTAAATCCACTTAATGCAAAATTCGAAAAATGGATTTCTACTTATTAGTAACAAAATATGAAATATTAAATAAACCCTAAACATTTTGAGGCTAAATTAGAAAAGTGATTAGAAATTTTAATACCCACACAACTTTCAATCTTATGTCAATTTTTGTCAACAAAACAAAGTCCTCATTCTATTCCATAAAAATTTTTAAAATTTCAACAATAAATTGTGATTTTTGTCGTGAAAACCCTCATTCTGATGTTTTTAACTAGAATGCTTATTTAAACAAAATTTTGGTCCTACATATGCAACTTACATTGTCATAGTTTATGTCACAAGTCACAACGTATACTTCATTTAATGAAAACTACTTAAGTTGTCAACAAAACAAAAGCGATTTTCAGTTGCATGGTGAATAAACGTAAATCATCGGGACTTCCTAGAATGAAGCTGATTTTACACTTACTTTACACTCTATTTTAAATTTTCTAATAATTGAAATTTGTCGCTTATGACATTTGTTTTTTCTTTTTTAAAGTTTTTGTAGTAAGCAATTTTTATTATAAAAAATACTGACTCATATATAGAATAAAAATGGTCTACTTCATTTCTAATTTAATAAAATCTTTATAATTACAAATATAAATAGTCATTATAATAAATGCTAAAACATAAGAAAATAAAATCAAATTTTATATGAAAATATTTTTAGAACCGATAAACTATTATATTTTACAACTATTATAAATATTATAACTAAAGTTATATAGAAACTTTAATAATATAAGAATTTCAAAAGGGGAACATTCCTAATATTTTTTTTCATTTTATACAAAATTTTATTAATTAATTAATTATTAAATATTTATTATCATTTCTTTATAGTTTCTTTATAATGACCAGCCAGTGAATAAAGTTAAAATATAATAATAAAATTAAATTATAGGGAAATTAATTGAAAAAGAAAACTATTTGAAAACAAATGGGTGTCTATGACTATTACGAGTACAAGAAAATGGTAAAAATTACAAAAAAAAAAATTTTATATACCAATCATTAAAATTTTTGTGTTAAATTAGAAAATGATCCTTATTAAATAATGCTTGCTATACAAATTTTTGAAAATTACGTTGATTAATATTTTTTCGTTGGTTATTGCATAACATTACAGCTTTGTATATTGATTAGAAAACTGTAACATGCAATTAGTCCTTCGAAATGTGTGTTTAATATGTGCTAAATACTATGAATCTTATCAAAGAAGAATAGTAGTTATATAGAAATAAAATTGAATTTAAATTTTAAGAAAAAAAATTTAACATTATTATAACACCTGTAACTGTAACAACTATATTAGTATTGCTATGGTAAAATTTGAAGACAGTAGTCAAGTTAAATACATTTATATATGGAGTTGATATACTTTAAGAACAATAATAATTTCCAATAATTACAGCAACATGAGAAAAGGTTTATTCTTTATTATAGACACAAATATGGTTTGCATGTGTGCCGGGACTAAACGAGATATCGAAAATTAGCATCGGGAATAGATTTCTCTAGAGAACCGGGTGTTTTAGATAGGCCACCTGTATAATTGTACGCTCAATGACGGCCTGTTGATCACAGGGTAATGGTAGCAAAACGACCCATTTGTGTCAACCAACCGACCAATTGATTACTTAAATTGATCAGTATTGTCAATTATAATACCCAAACTTTTATTTGCTTCTCAGAATAAACTCTAATATTAATATATAAAATAAAATATTTTCTGTATTTAATAAATTATTAAAAAGTTTTAACTATATAAGGTCCTAAAATACCACTTTTATTATATATATACATATATATAATCATATTTATAGTAACAATATTCAAAATTAATTTCCATTTAACAAAAAAAAAAAACAAACATAAAACCTATTCCAAAACCCTTTCAATCATTTATTTATTCTGAAATAGCATTATGGTACAAGGTTAACAAATATTAAAAATTAGTATATGCCATATTTAAATTTGAATATATAATATTATTATATATATGCCTGTAATATAAAATTTTTAAGATATATGACATCAAAAAAGCTATAGAAAGAAATTAATTGTTTTTTTTTTTGTATCATTTGTGTATTTAACCTCTTTTTTGAAATTGCAAATACCTATTTTATTTTTTTTTTATAAATTCTCATTCTATTTAACCATTTCTATATAAATAATATATATACATACATATATGTATATATATTTTTTAAATGCTTATTAATGTGACCCTGCTTATTATATGTACAAAAAAAAATATCTCCAAAAAATCTTACTTATATTAAAAATCTACAAAAAGAATCACTTAATGTCTAAAACTATATTTTTCTATAATACTATCATTTATTCCAATACACAAATATATTTCTGTACCCTTCCTCTTTTACATATATAGCATTTGATATCTTAATTTATTCTCACATAAAATTATTTTTATTTATATACTAAATCTCAAATACGTACACCACATATACAAAATATTCATAAATGTTAATATCCTTCATATACATATATATATACAATAATTTATGTTTATATCACAAATTTATCATATATTAATATTTCTACGAATATATTAAATAGCATGGTATAATAATTTCAAAAAATATTACCATAACCATAATAGTGTATACATAAAGTCAAAATATATTAAAATTTTCGGTATTCCCACGCTTCTTATAATATTTTATAACCAAAATTGTTTTACAAAAAAAAAATCTTTAGAGAATAAGTATTATGTGACATGGACATTGCATATCAAATCAAACTAAAATATAAGAAAATGAACGTTCCAATATATATATGAACTCGGACACATATGTAAATCTATACCTCTATACGTAAAATATATATAGTTATTAATAAAATCTAAATTAATTTTGTTGGTCAACACTATACATTATTGTATACAAAATAATATAAACAGCAACAAAATGACAATCAAATATTGACAAATACATACAATGTAACATTATAGAATAAATTCAACTCATTCTTATTTGTATACATATATATGTATATAACAGTTTCAAATATAAGTATAATCCTTAAATTTAATATAATTTTCGAAAATATTGTATAATTCAAAAATTAAGAAGGTCATTTTATATTCTAACATAATTAAATATTAACACCTTCTATATATATATATATATATTACGTACCCATCCTTATATACAATATATTTTAATCTATATTTTCACCCATAATTTTGTTCTACATCTCATCAGGAACTATGTAACTACAGCATAAGAATATCGTTTACTAAATGCTCTTTATAATATAATATAATACTTATACATTAAGATATATATATACATACATACGTACTTAAAAAGATTTTCTATAAATATATGTATTTCATGAGTATATTCCGTATATCATGTATATACAATTAGGTATACATATACAAGTTAAATAAGTGAGTTACGTAATATGAAATAGATTGACTTCCCGATTTGTTTTTTTAATCAAAAATTTTCATTTAATGAATTTTAAAAAACCAAGCCCAAACCTATAATTTGTGCCCTGAATCCACTTCTGTTTACCTGTTTTTAATTTAATTTTTATTGCAATTCTTATTAGACTAACTCTGGCCATTTAAATGTCATGAACCTCATTTTGTCGTAAAGGATTTATAACAAACAGCAATTTAAAATTATCCAAACTTTACATCTGAATTTTAGAGTTGTAAATATTATAAATTTCTAAAATGTTGTAGAAAATAATTGGGACTTAAATTAATTGGTTTCTATTCCTAATTTGAACAAACAGCCAAATCGTGAAATAAAAGTTAACCTTAGAATACTGACTACAATATGTCAATTTTTTATATCATCGGGTAGACTTCAATACTCAATTTATTTAATTTAATACCAAATTATAAACCAAGCTTTGAAGTTTTTTATGAATATTTTTATAGAAAAACGATGGGCCAACTTTTATATACAAGGTTACATCGGCCAACCAACTAAAAATTAAAGAAAATGTTAAATTTAAACCAAACCATCACAAACCGATTTAAACACAGTTCAAATTCTCATCCCCATAATTATTTTCTCTAAAATTCCGATTTATTTATTAACAGTTCAAAATCTTATATAAATTGATAAGTGCACAATTTAAATTCCTTTACCTTATATACAACTTTAATTTTGCAAGCAGTATTGAAAATCTAAAAAAAAGGGATAGAGACAAATAGCTATATATGCTGTCTTCTCTTTCCTCTTCTATATAAAAGTCCTGATACATACGCATATAGCACCATTAAATGGTGTAAATAAGAAGAAGAAAAACAAAAAAATAAAATTGAATTTTTTTTTTCTTATAAATGAAAATATCCTTTTCTTTATTCTATTTTTCGTATTTTTTTGTTCTTTTTATAATCATCACCATTATACAATCATTATCAATAAAAAATCAACAACATCATAATCATTATAAAAAATGATGATCCTGCGCAACTGTTTTTCAAGGTCATATTTTGTTTTTTTTGTTTGTTTTTTGTTTGTGATGCTCATTTTTATTCATCCTTACTAATACATATTTAAAAGCATAAATTTTTCATCATTCAACACACTTTTGATAACAAAACGAATAATAAAATAATGGTAGAATAAATCAGAATAACAAAAAAGAAATCATAAAAAAAAAAACGGTGGCATGTGCCAGAGAAATAGCTATGAAATTCTATGTTTTTTTTTTACATTGCATAATATGCATATATACAATAATACAGATATATACTTGTGTATATATCATAATATATTTATATAGATAAAAAATGTAATATATAACATGTACCCAACATCATTTAAAGTCCACCAAAAGGAAAAAAAAAATTTCCCTTAAAAATGGCAAACAAAAAACAAAAGGTACATAAAATTAATTCTATATATAATTCATATATATACATACATATAAACAATATATGGGATTTCTACATGTAAATACACAGGCAAGAATATATATATACAAAATTAATATGTATGTATATGTAAAAATTTATAAAAAGTAAAACAGAAAAACAAAAATCTTGTTATGGCAAAAAGAATCCTTGGTAGTTGAAAACTTTTTTATTTATTAAAAGGTTACATAACTTTCATAAAATGATACCCTTCAACATATTTTTGTGTCTTTTTTTTGCTTTTTTTGGTTTATTCGAGAACACAAAATTAAATATTTAATGAAAAAAAGAAAAAAATTATCTGTACTCACTTTTATATTTATAAAAGCAGTCAAGTTTTGTCTTTGAATTTTCAGATTCGTTACACTCCAAATCAAATTTTAATATTCAAAGCAATTTTGAAAATATTTTTTGAAAAATTAATTCAGACTAGCTATATAATGCCATTTGAGGTTAATTTTAATATTGAAAATTGAGGTGACTTTATGTAAAAATTTACATTCAGAGTCTATAACGCAAAAGTAGTACTTTTAATTATAGCAATTAATTCAATTAAATTTTTGACTATGAATTTGACTATTGCTTCTAGTGCATATATTCATGCCAATGAGTTATTGATTAAGTATTTTAAATTACATTTAGTTAAAATTGATTAAATTTGCTATATTGAATAATTTTCATGGATAATGATAATTGATTTTTCATCTATCGTTCATTTGTTGCAAATTCCTGTTCTTAAAATTCATTTTCTTTCACATTATCATTTTAATTTTCATCATTTTGTGAACTTAAATGTTAACTCTTATTAGTGAAAAAATCAAAAAAAGCAAATATAGAAAAAACGAGAATTAGTATAGAGTTGGCCATGTCAACTCTTTAATCTTTGTATACGAATGAATGAGAATGATTCCTGGTTTATGCTTCGTAATTAACTGTAATTTTAATAGTTTTGCATAATAGTTTCATACCATTTACCATCACAAATTAAGAAATTTCAATTAGTACAGACAGAGTTAAACCCATTCAGAATTCGACGCTCATCAAAAACATAATCTTGAGTCGATACGGCAGGCAATTATTTCTTAGTGTTAAACATGGTAAGGCAAATGTAGTATAAACTTCGAACATACGTTCGTACGTTCATATAAAAAAACTTCAGAAATCTTTCTCATATTTAATTATAAAATTATTTTTTTTGAATTATCAAAACTTTACAGCAATTAAACAATATACTCGTACGTAGCCACAATATTTAGGAAATTTTGAAAAAAAAACAAAGCCTGCATATATAATACCTCAAATTATGTTCAGAATTATTCTCGGTATCAGCGTACCACATCACTAAAGAATAATTTCATGAAATTTTATTTAAAAATTTCGATATTTTAAAAAATGAGACTCCAAAATATTTGTGATATTTTCGACACAATATAAAGTAAATTAAATATAAAAATTATATTTCTAAAAGAAATTAAACTATCCAATTAATTTTAAATGCTATATACAACTCGAATTATTAAGTATATACTCTTATGTATAATAGGTCAGAGAAATGGTACTAAATAGTCCAAGTATTAAACTGGTATAGATCAAAAGGGTAAAGTAAACTACATATTTCTGAATAAATTGCAAGAATTGTTAAAGACAAAGTGAACTAAAGATTCTGTTTTCAGTCTTAATTCGATATTTCATTACTTTAGTGTAAGTGTAATTACATTAAACTTGTTATACTTTTCCAAAAAAAATTGTGTATACAATTGATAGTTATAACTCAAAAAATAAAATTCCCTGTTCCAAATATTTGGACTGTTAAAAAGCTAGACGTGAAGAAATATTTATTCTTAACTCAAAAATTTTTTTACTATATGGTTGTTTTTTTAATTACTCAAAGTAATTATTTTATAAATAATTCATGACATACCAAAATTAAATTCAAGAACATCAATTAAAATTCTAAATTCTTTAAATTTCCAATCTTTCTCGTTCTTTTAACTTTTAAATCTATGATTGTTTTTTTTTTGTTAAATATAATTAAAATTTTCTAAAGAAAGTAAATTTTTAGTTCTAATTTAAGAGCACATTTAATTTCATAAATGATTAAGTTAATGTATACATACATTTATATACATACATATTTTATGGAGGACTAACAACAAAATTTAGAAAACCAAATAAATGATGAAAAATAAAAACCAGGCAAAGACATTTGTTTAAAACCATACACAACTTATTGTTATCTTAATTTTCCATTCGTATATACTTTTTTTCTATAATTTTTCTTCTCATTTTTACTATATATCCACAAATACTTATATAACATATCCCCCAAATTTTTTATGCCTTTAACTGTATAAATACTCCATTTTTCTTCAATTTCAATTTATCAAAATGGTAAAAAAAAAACCTTTATGATGATACAAAATAATATAGAGTTAAAATAAAATAAATAGGAAAAAAAAATTCGGAAATATTCAATGAATATGTAAAAAACAAAATTAAAAAGGAAAAAGCATTTTGTTGTTAAGTTATCGAGAAAATCTAAACATTTAATCAAACAAAAGAAATGTGTGGGTCCTGTTTTTTTTTCTTGAATTTCTGTTTTATACTTTTTCTCTTAGTTTTTTTTACTATAAATGTACTCTTTGAGAAACCAACAAAAATTGTATACTGTAAAAGAAAAGGATACCTTCCATTTGTATTTTAAGTTGATTTAAAACTACAAAATGAACTCATATATATATATACTTGCTTAGTTACTTCGGTACATGGCTTTTTATTCATGAATTCTTTTACAAATGATACACAAATGTGGGTATATGTACGAGACTCTGTAATCAGCAGGCACAAAAAATTTTAATCATATATACACACACATTTTAATATGAAAAAAAAATTCAAGTTAACAAAAAAGAACAATACAAGACTAATGTATAAAAATATAAGAAAAAAAAAAATTAGACAAAAAAGGATAATAACACAAATGTGATTTTTTACTGTCCTTTTTCTTCATTTTTGTATACCAATACATAGACACCCAAAAATTTTTTTGGAGAGAATTTTTTTCTCAATCATAAAAATCAGAAATATAAGGATAATAACGACAATATAAGAATTTCAAAAAAAGAATGTTTGTATATTGAGGGGGAAGAAGTATAAAAAAATAAGTAATAACAAAACAAAAAATGAAAATTTCTAATTTCTCTAAAAATGAAACGTAGTTCATGTAATGAGATGTACTCTTAACAAATATACAACAATAACTATTATATACAAAGTATAACAGAAATTGCGTAGTTATTAATAATAATAGTTGTGTAAAAAAATATCTAATGTAAATAGAAATAAAAGATTGTGTCTAAATTGTAATATTGTGTACGTATATAAACTCTTTTATAATTTATATTTACTTAAAAAAGAATTAAATATTTATGTCCTGTTGATTATACCCCAACTCCTTTGCATACTAACTACTTTAATACATTTTAACTCTCATATTAAGTACAGTTGATTGTACATATACAACATAGTATGTATACAAGAGAATAAAAATTAAAGTAAAAACAAAATAAACACGAGATTATTGAACCAAAAGTAAATTCTTTTATGAAAGAATTTTATGAAAGAAGAAATTTTTAAGAAAAATTTTCCAATATTATCTACAGTACTTTTTTAATTTTCAAAAAAAAATTAAAGACGACGGAAAATTAACGGTACAGAGAGAATGAAGGGAAAGGGAATAATGATTGAAATTTGAAGAGAAAATGTTATGAATTTGTTAAGGAAATTAACGCAGATGTACATATAAAATTTTCTCGAAAAAAAAACAATAGCAAGAAAAGGAAATTAAAAATGATAATTTGATTGTAGTTGTTTTTTATTATATTTAATACCGTTGTTTTATTATTATTATTATTATTATTGTTGTTTGTTCGCAATTCCTCTTGAATTTTTAATTTTCATTAATAATAATTTTTTGCTTCTTCTTCACTGAAAAAAATGATCACTATTTTCGTAGCCAAAAAACATAACTACAACTTTATATCTGAAGTTGCTAAAAAAAATAACAAAATTAACAATATTTCTGCCTCCATATGGAATACATATTTATTCTGTAGTGATATACATAGCTGATTTAAGACATGTAAAATGTAGCTAGATTTTAGGACTACATTTTTAACTGCCCCTATAAGATTCTTCATGTGTACATGGCAAACAAGACATTTCTAAAATTACTGCGGAACATTGAAAATTTAGCTAAAAATTATGACTGTTTCTGCAATAGAACATATTTACTTACAAGTCTCACTGTTTGTTTGTGTAGTAATAAAATATTGCTGTAATAGCAAAAACATATGCTGACATTTTGGTCAGTTATATAGCTATCTTTTCCTATATGCAAAATCTAGAAAGAAAATGCTATATTGAATTTGCAGTATTATTTATTACAACAACTATTTTCTCATTTTACTGAATTATCATGCGTAAGAAGTAGTTCAAATATTTCGATTGGAGTATACGCAAGTAGAAGCTAAAAGTGAAAATTAAGGTGAAAAAAAATTTAAAATAAAAATTAAAAACAGTAAAAATGGATAATTTTGTAAAAAATAATTTGGAAGAATAGCTAAGTCCCTATTCTTCTCTCATTAAAACTTATTTTTAAAGGTAAGTAAATAAAATTTACAAATTTTAATTAAAAAAAACGGAAGTTGAATATGAGTATGGAGTTATTAATTGAACATATATGTATGTGTAAGATATATGTATATGTTCTTATCATATCAGTATTTTATTTTGGCTGTTATGTCCATGTTTTTCTGCATCCTTACAAAAAAACATACCCGCTTTAGCTATAATAAAATGTGTTAAAATTAGTTTATTAATATTGAAACTTTACATGGGTAACTAACAATATTGCAGCTTTAATTATAGCTGAGACAATTATATTTTTTGAGATTCTGTAAAAACATGGCCGTAAAAGCCAAAATAAAATGCTGGTAATATATTCGATCATTACCATTTGTTCTTTTATCAAATTCTCGATATAAAATGTAACATTCTATTGTAGTGATAAACATGACAGCAATTGTTCAAATTGTTGCAAATACAAGTAAATGTAACAAAACATGCAGGTGAAAACAAATATTTCGTTGATTGAATCAAATTTCTTTATAAGTAATTAACTTAAAATGTATATTATGTTTCAGTATCCAACGCCATCAGCAGGAAGATTCGGAAAATTCTTACGCAACTGAAACCGTAGAAAGCGACAGTGTTACAATATCAAATTTTTTGTCAGCAAATAGTTGCAATATAACTTTGCCCAATCAAGAACCTGTGTTCTTGCATGACACATCAATGTCATCTTTGTCAATTTTGGATTTATCAAGCTCAGCGCTTTGCGGAAAGTTTTTAAAACATAAACATAATTAAGCAAAACTCTCACTTAAATAGGTAATTCATATTTATAAGGATTATTATTTAAGAAAAGAATGAAAAATATTAAATAACCAAATAATTTGATTCTGTGAAATGTTTATTTTGTGTATTAATAAAAATTTAATAATAAACCAAAAGTTATTGTTATAGTTTCACTTCTTTTAGTTATAATAAATTTCAGAACAGTCCATTTTATTTAAGTAATAGAGCTATATTACATTGCTTTCATAAGGATAATTAATTGTAAAAGTAGTAAAAATTTAACTCTGTATATGCAAAAATCCCTAATTGAAACATACCTAATAGGTTGCTAAAAGAGCCACATTAGATTGCTATTAATGACTTAAATAATTGCTAATACAACAAAATTTTAATGCTGCACTTGCAATAATCCATAACTGCAGTATTCATGATATATAGGCATCTGAGCCAAATTACATTACCATAAATAAAATAAATACTTATAAGAATTGTAAAATTTTAATTATATAATTGCAAAATCACTAACTGTAACACTAATAATACATATCTGACAAAGTCAATTTACATATTCTTGAGTGAAATAAATAAGTGCGCAAACAATAAAATTTTATGCTGCATCGACAATAATAAATGGCTCTCAGTAATGAAAATGACTTGTATTTTTTAGCAGCATCAGATAAAAAAATAGCAACTAATGTTAATAATTGAGTGCGATAAAATATGGCAGAAAATGCTATTTTTTCGCACTATCCCGATTTCTACCAGTTTTTATAACTAGGAGCATGCAAAACTTTAGCAAATGTAGTAATATTTTTTTTTGAGTGTTCATCTAAACTAATAATATTATTTTTATATTTTATATTTTTATATGTCTGTATATTTGTACATAAATAATTATATAAATTTATATATATTTATAAATGCCTTTATTATACTTGTATTCAATTATAATGGTTAATCGCATCTTATTATTCATATTTCCCTAATTCCAATTTATCCAGGAAAAAACAACAATATGAATTCGATCAAAATTAAACTACATAAAATATTTTAAGTTTCACACATCCCGAGAATTATATTTCACCTTATATAATATGTAGGCTAATACTCGTATAAAATATCTTAAATTCTATACGCACATTATGATATACAAAAATTTTGTCTACAATTTAAACCATATATTTAACTATAAATAATTTTATATTTAATAACTATGAGTAAGTACAAGGGGACAAGGCATACCAGAATGTTAAGCAAAACTAAATTTCATTTTATTATCGGAGTCGACAAATCACTTGATCTATATGCATTTCGAATAATAAAATTATTACATAAAATTAATAATAATTACTTAGTTTAAAAATTTAATTAAATAACTTGAAAAGTTCCAAACTTAATTCCAAAATATTCACAATTCACTCTTCTTAATAATATAGAGAAACTTTTGCTAAATCCTTTTCGGAAACCCAAACACTTATATTTTACAAAATTTTATTTACAAAAAATATAAGTATACTTATATACTTATTATAATATCAGATTATTGAGAATATTCTTTAAATTTTCAAACAAACAATTTTCATATCTCTGATATTATGTACTTTTGTTTAATTATAAAGATTAGAAAATTAAAATTTTTTTTCTTTCTTATATGTTCGTTTTGTTTTCAAAAGGAAAAAAGGAAATTATAATATAATTTTAATTATTATTTAAAATAGGAAAATACTAAAGTCGGAGATGGGAATTAAGATTTTTCTCTGAAAAGTCCTGAAACTTTTCTGAAAATTACTTATATAATAGGAGGGACGTAGTATTCATATTTATATAGTTAATATGGAAAGTATATAAGTATGTACATACTCGTATATCTTTAATGCGGAATATCAATGCTAAACATTATATAACTCCTTTTATACACCCACACCAACTTATATATTTCCCTTTCACAAAAAAATAAAAAACTGGAATACATTAACAAAATTTCCTACTTATTTAAGGTTTATTTTTAGAAAGAAAAAAATATTTTTGTTTTTAGATTTTATTATTATAGAATTAAATTTAATTGAGTGAAAATATATAATTGAGAATTAAATTTAATATTTAAGAAAAAAAAACAATATAAAAAATTTAAAGAAAATTTTAAAGCACTAAAATATATTTTAAGTAAATAGAATTAAAATCTCCTATTAAGGGAAATATTTCTCTACATTGCAATTTAAATTGAAAAAATTTTAAAATTTTAGAAATTAGAAAATTGAAAAAGAAAGTCTTAAAAATTAAATAAAACTTAAATAAATTGAAAGACTCTTCATATAAAATTTTTGCATTAATTTAGCATTATTCTTTGTTCTTTTGAATTCAAATATGAAAATAATTCAAGAATGAAGTTTTTAATAATATTTTATAAAGAAATAATTTTTTTTTCGTACAATTTCTATGATACAATACGAAAATTCTCAATTAAAAATCAGAATATTTATGATGGTAACTCATTGACCTTATTAATTTTGCCATTTTCATACAAATGAAACAATAAATATATAAATTGTGTAAGAACTTCGTAAAATTCCGAAACGTTGCTTCATTTGCCGAAAAACGGGAAATTTCTCGCACATTGGCAGTACTTTTAGTGTAGAAATATTATAATTACCTTTAGTAACGGATGCACTTCTTCCAAAAATGTTTTTATAACAACAAGACATATTAATTTGGAAAATAAATGCGTGTAATTTGACGATATTTTGGAAAAGTCAAAAACGCTGCTAACATAAACGTATTTTAATTTAAAAAAGTTGCTTGAAAAATGTAAAATATGTATGTAAAAGCAATATAATCGGGAAATATACATACATACATGAAAAGAGAAAAACAATTTTTCTACATTTATTTCAAAACAAGAGAAGAGAAATCATTTTCCACAAGAATTTTTTAATGTTAATCCTTTAATTTTTTTTTATTTTCTTTTATTTTAAATCAATTTTTTTATTCGACCAATGCTTCTGCATATAAATTTGAATTGAATTTGAATTGAATTGAAATCGAATATGCTATAAAAGGTAAAAACAAGTTATTTTCAATTTTCTTTTATTTTTACCTAATATTTTATTTAGTAATTTATTTACTTGCAAGAATATAAATAAATCTTTTTACATTTTTTATATATGTAAGAATACACAAGGTGTTTCGCATAAGACAACAAATAATTTAATGGATGTTTCTTTGATCAATTTCCTGCAAAAAAAATTTTATAACAGGGGGAGTGCGGGGTTCAGATATACCCGTTTTCGAGCTACAGCTTGTTGAAAAAAAGAATACCAGATTTTTCTACAAATAAATAAACAAACCGAAAACCAGTAACATGTGTCATCCACGCCCCTTCATCCACGCAGCAATTTTTTACTGAAAATTGATCAAAGAATCATTCCTGAAATGATTTGCAAATCTATGTGTGAAACACCCTGTAGAATCCGTTTTACTACATTGCATTTACATTCAAATTATTTTATTTTTTTATACTTATTTTTTTTTTTGATATTTCTTTCAATTTTTAATCTTAAAAAGGACCGAGTTTTTTTTTTTTTCTCATCTTATTTTCTTACAATCTTTTTTGTTAAAATTTTTTTTTGCTCTTCAATTTATTCAATAATTTAAAATCTATATGGTGTAAATAAAGTTTTCTCTCATATAACAACACTAAATATAACCAGTGAGAAAACAATTTAAGTTTTTTTCTTTATTTTATGAATTGACATCACTCGTAAACTTAGAATTCAATTTAAATTGAAATATTGAAAACTTTTTTTATAACTTTATTATGGTTGTAAAGAAGAATTAAGTATATACAAAAAAAAAATCAATCTTTTACAAATCATTAAAATGCATAGTTAATTAAATATAAAAATTATTTAAATCTGTTTATGTAATTATTTGATTTAATTTGTTTTCGCTTATCGTATAATTTATATCGTAATAATTTTGCATTTTTAATAAAATTACTTGAATTAAAATATGAAAACTTAATGATCAGAACTAAAAATTTTCATTATTATAAATGATTAAAATAAACGAAATTCAAAATTATTATTCATTTGGTTGCAATAGATGTAGCTGTTAATTACATAGGTCTATAATATTATGAAGTACATTCCTAAAATAAATATTTTTTGTAGCATTTCTATGGTATTCAAAGTACGCACAGTATATTTACATGTATTCAGTAATGATCGGATAATTGCATTTTGTAAATTTCTTAATTTGGCGTCCCAGTATGGAACAACATTATAGAAATTCCATTAGTTAAAATTTCTTGTTAATTGAGTTAAACATGTTGTTAATTATGGGCAGATTTAATTATTCCCGAAATTTTTGATGTACATAATGTTAATAAATATATCACTTAAATTTAGAAAATTTATTACAAAACATTTAACTTTCGTAATAAATTAATGTTAAAATTCATTAACAGGAATTTTCAGGTTCTTAATAAATTCTCCGAGATCAATTTAGCACATAATATTTTAAGCATATGTTAATAAACACTTCTCAAATTAACTTTTAAGTATATTGGAATTTCAGTCATATTAACTTAATTTTTTTAATGTAAACTCGCTCTAATATTCTGAATAAATTATATTCTCTTTTATATTATAAAGATTAACTCAATTATAACTCTATTTATAATTAAATTTGAATTAAATTAACATAAACTGATTCAATTTTTTTTTTCTAAATATTCATTTAATTTATTTAAAAATAAATATAATTTGTGTACTATAGATGCATTTTCAATATTCACTTTGCTAGAGCTTAATTCTCACTTTGTTGATTCTGTAAATATTACATGTATAACCACGAAATTTCTATAATTAAAACTGTAATCATTACGTAATTAACCTAACTATTTGATCTTATATTCAAGATCATTTGCAAAGTTTAAGGGTAAAATATTAATTTTAAAACAATAATTTTCTTTGTTTATAATAAAGTAAATTTAAATGTGTACAAATGTAATTTTTTAATGTAATTTCATATACTAACATAAATATAGATATGTGCCAGTTGCAAAAATCTTCATACTTAATAGTTTGATTTAATTATTACGATAATCTCTTGCTCCTATTTTAATATTTCATAATTAAATAGCAATATAAATTGGGTTTTGAATTATTCTGTTCCTAATTTCTATTATAGAAATGTTATAGTAAGTAATATTTGATGTTTAAAGTCTTGTTTTACATAAGCATATTTCAACTGATAACCTATGTACTTATACATAATTAGTCATTTCTTGTAGTATAGCACAAAATTCTACAGCCTAATTAAATATGAAACAATTTTAACTATAAACACTTTTTTTTATTTTTTAACTTTCCTGTTAACCTATCGAAATTTTCACATTCTTATTTATTTAAGCAAAATAGGCAAGAAAAAAAATGACAATCCAAAAAAACAATTATTACACTTTTCATACACTTTTCATAGATAATAACAATTAACCACTTTGTTCTCCTTAGAATAAAAATATTTTTGTATAACATATATTGTGCGATTCAGTTTGTTAGAGAAAACAGAAAACTTTGCCTACAGTGTTTAAATATGAAATTAAAAAAAAAAAAACTTTGAATGACTGTTTTACAAATAAAAATTCCAAATCACTATTTTTGCTATTAAAAATTTCAAGGTTCATTCATCAATTATTTGTTATGGAGAATGAAAGTAAAACAAGTAAAATGATTGTTTTGGAGAAAATTTCACGGTCAAGAAAATATTAGAGAATTTCAAACCTAAAATTTTTTTTCTATACTCTTATTTATTTGCAAAAATTTTATAATTTATTCGAAAAAGGTCAATTACTTTTCCATTATATTTTTTTGCTTTATATTCTTTTAAAAAATAATTCATTTTTTTCTTTTATTTCAATTTGATAAACTTTTTTTATGAATATTATTAAAACTTTTTCCTCTTTTCATTCTTTACTTTTTTGTTCTATACACAAGGCAGTACGTAATCACTGCTATAAAATAATTTCCAACTTATTGAATTTTAAAGGTAAATTCCATACTTTGAAGAACATAGTTGAATTATGTGCAGGTCCGTTTTCAACTTATTCGGTGCCCTACGCCGTTTGCAAAAATAACGCCTCCCGTATTCAAAGCAAAGAACAATATGCACTAAAAATTAAACATTGCATATAATAATTCCGGCCCTTTTTTTCGGCGTTCTTTTCGTGTATTTACCCGGCATATTTGGTACATCTGGTGGCTGAATATAAGGAAAATATATTGTGAATCTAAAACAAAATTTTCCTTACTAAATAAAGGGGATAGAGTGATTTGCTCATATTAGTAGTAGCGATTCAGTAAATTAGTAAAAAAAAAAAATTGATGAAAATTAACTGTGAAAATCTTTTTACAACCCGTAATACGGCTATAATTTGAGAGAAATAGAAATATTCCAGTTTAAAACTGACTGTTCTTATTAAAATTTTCACAAGAATTCATTTTTTTTTTGGAATACCCTGGTTAAATAATTATCGTGAAATTCTCCGCCAAAAACATTATACTAAAAATAATCATTAAAATTTTTAATTTATACAAAAATTTAATTATGAGTTTAGTTCATTTTGTTCGCGGATAATATATTCATGGTAATTCACCTCAATAACACGTACATACATATTGTTTACTTTTAAGGGTTTTTAGGGATTTTTATTTAAAATCAGGACATTGTATTTAATTAAATTATCCCCAATATAAATTCAAAATAATTTTCTTAATGAAAATATAGGAGGTCTCCGGAGTATTGCACATAATATAAATTTACCCTTATTTTTCCACAAATTCAGCCTATTTTTTTTAATTTAATAACATATAAAAAATATTTTAGGAAAAACATTTGATTAAGACTCGCCTTCCAAATTATGCAAATAAAAAAAAATCATGTGTGACTATAAAAAAAAATGTCGCGTATTTCAAAACACAATTTTTTATTTTATTTGACATAAAAAATTTGTTAAATTAAAAAATGTTAAACACCTTGCACTTTAAAACTATATTTGGTGGGACTCGCTTTACCTTAGCAGGCATATGAACATTTTTTTTAAGTAAAATGTTTGTCCCAAAATAATTTTCTGTAATCAAATTATATTAAAAAAAAATTTTAACATTACAATTAGAGTTTTTTTTTTTGTGTATTTCTTTTCGAAACCCTCATTAATTTATTTATTATTGTTGTGACATTATTCACAATAATTTCATTATTATACCCCACATTTTTGTTTTTTTTTGTATTTAATTAATTCCCTGATTTTTCGTACCCCGTTCTCCGTTAATGAGTAAAGGACATTTAAACCTACAAACTAAATATAACCAATTTACATTATTCCAGTCTGTAATCGTGTGGTGTAATGATTCTTGTTTTTTTCCTCCATTTGTATGTAATATAAGTATACTCTTATGTACATAGTATGTACATGCCCTCATGTATATAGATTATAACAAATTTTGTGACCTTTATAGAATATTTTTTTTTTGTTCTTTGCATGCTATAAATAAATTTTATGAATTCTTAATTAGAAAATGTAAAAGAGAAACGAGTAAAAAAAAAAGAAAAACCAGAAGAGAATGGAATACAAATACCAGTATGCCAGTAAGTAAGGCATGGTTGTTTTTTGTAATAACCTGTATAATATTAATTTTTTTTTCTAGTTTTTTTTTTTGTTTTACACAGTTTACACCTTAATTATCGATTAAAAAATTAATTAATTTCTATATAGCGTAAGTATGTTTACGGGGCGTTAAGCACAAAATAGATTAGGTAGGTTAAGGTATGTATGTATATATGTAAATAGATATGAAATTCATTCATATCAAATAAAATTTAAAAAGCAAAAAAATTCTAGTTACCTAAAATTGAATTGACAGGAAATTGTTACTATTTATGCATATTTATTCGAAATTTTTAAAAATTAAAGTGAATAATTGTAGTATACATGTATTGTATATACATGTATACTACAATTATTGTATATTTATATTATATATATATGTATACTACAATCAATTGTATATACATGTATTGTATATATACAATTAAAAATTTAATATTAAAAGTTTAAATTAAAGGTATAAAATAGCCTACTCGAAACGTTTAAATTAAATTAATTAACGTTTAGCAAATTTACCTAATAAAATAATACATGAAGGTTAATATGAATAGGAGAATATTTATGTATATGGACATGGATATTTTGAACAATAATCTATTTATTAGTATAATATATTTACTTTAACACCAGAAATAACACCCTATACATAAATATGAAACTATTTGGGAGGCATGTATGATGGCAGTGTATAGCTGATTTTTGAAACGAAGTAAACGAAAGATATTAAAAATATAATTTAAAAATATCATTTCGAAAATTTCGAAACTCTAGAGGGCTATGTTCATTACACACATCTCATAATTAATTCACAAACTAACACTGAATTTATTCTAACACTTTTTATTCCTTTATTAATTTTTTTTTTTTAATTTTAACAAAAATACTTTAAATTAATTTTAAAATTAAATGCCACAACAATTTTTTTTTATAATATTGCCAATATTGTCCTATAAATATTTTTTGGATAATAAATATTCTTTATAATAATTTTATATATTATAGAATACAATATTACAGTTAAGTAATTCAAAAATTTAAGATCTTATCTAGGAAATTAAAATTTTTTCTATCCTATATTTAATAATAATTCCAATTTTTTTTTTTCATATTTCTTATAAAATGCAAAGAAATTAATTACAAAATAAATTAATAATTTAATATGCCTATATGAACATGAGCAAATATTATCAACATGTGCATAAAATATCCTATATATATGGGTATGAATGACAATTAGTCGATAAATCAAACAATTTCAAAGAAAGTTTTAAAATTCTATAATAAATTTGTTTAAATTAAACATAGTAGACACATTAACTTGTACATATAGAATGTATTGGACAATAAAGATAAGAGTAAAAGTAGAATTTCCATTTTCATATTGAAAGTAAAATCAGTAGATAGTGAAAATTTTATTTTATGAATTAAAATAATTGTTTATAAAACGAAAGCATATTATTTGTTACAGATTCAGATACAGTCCTATATTAATAAAGAGGTCGAGATTAATATAACAATTGCTAGTTGTGTCTTATGTAAAAATTATTATATACTTACATTTTGTTAGAATTATTAAAACATTTTCATTATGAATTTTAATACGAGCGTATAAGTATATCAGTTTACGTTATTTTCAAGAATTACCTAGAGTTAGTTAATAATTTTTTAAATAATGTATTAAAAGTTTTTATTTCAATTAAGACAAATCTTAAAAAAATAAAAATAGAAATTTATATATAATTAGGCAAATGAATTTCTACATCATTTAATTATAAAATATTTGTAAAAAATCATAGATCATTATAGATTTCTCAGATCAGTTGATTAGTTGACATAACAAGTGAAGTAGGTTTACCGCAACCTAATTAGCACAAAAGTGCCGTTTTGCTACCATTATTGGGTGATCACCCAGGCCGTTATTCAGCATTGATTACAAGTAGTCAATCTAAGCTACCCGGTTCTCTTAAGGAATCTATCTAAATCCTCGATGCTAATCAATTAGTAAAAACAAAAATTAAATAACTTATAGAATGAAGATTACAACTTGTTCTAGTAAAAAATTTTACATAACGGCAACATCATCTAATCACCTTTTGTCAAAAATTTTCTTTTAAAATTCAAAAATTTTGAATTCAAAAATAAATTTTAAAGCAATACCAAAGTTAAGTATAATTTTCTAGTAAGAATTTTTAGAACCTATATTAATACAGAAATAGTATTTTTTAAAATTTAACTCACATATATATAGACATTATATACATACACAAATTTTTGAGAAAACCATATTTTCAACTGTAATTTAGAATTATTCATGTATAAGAAAACTATAATTTTACTATTCTATAATATTTTTGGCAATAAATATTTCCGACAAATTTTCAATATTCTAATAGATTTATAGCTATTAATGAGGTATAGAATGAGAAATTGAACCATATAACCAAAACCATTACATAACATTCCAATACGTGTGTACACAATGTGTAAGTATTTATACTATCATAATAATAATAATTATTTGTAATAATATAACTATTTCCTTAACAATTATTTACTTTTCAAATAAAACTTAATCATCACCTCAACAATGAAATTTTTGGCAAAAGAAACTTTGTTTCTTTTTCAACTAATATAAGTAAAATATTTACATTTAAATTTTTTTTTGGGAATTTTACTTTTAGTATGCTTAAATATTATAATCTTAAATAAATATTAGAAAATGTTAAAATTATTTTATTTCTACATGTACGAATGATAAAATTTTACAATAGTTCAAATATTGGCATAAAGCAAATTTTTTTTTTATTTACAAAAAAAAACAGTGAAAAACCTTAAAATTATATAAGAAAGAGGCTCCACTATTTCTAAAAGATTATTATTATTGACTTTATTGTTCTGATATCATATTTTTTAATCTACATATTGCTTACTTTATGATATGCAAAAGTTCAAGAAAAAAAAAAATTTTAACCAAAAACAAATTTTTTTGAGGCGGATTCTAAAAACTTTTCTTTTTCTTACTGTATAAAGTCAAGGCCATTGAACTTTTTTTTTTTTTTTTGCATTTCGTAAAAAGCAAAATAGCAATTCTTATTTTAGTGTTTTGCAATTCACAACTTCTTGTCTTTTTTAAACTGCAATGTCTGCAGTACAGTTTTGTTTGCCACTCCTTCAAGTAAATTCTGTTTTTTTTTCCTTAATTCTGTTTTGGATTGATTTCGAATATGTTATTTGAAAAAAAAAGGCTTAATGTATAAAGAAAGGAAATATAATTTTCAAACAATTTTATATTTTGCTTTGGAATTCTTTTCTATACTTTGTATATACCAATGAAAACGCATAAAAACAAAAGAAAAGAAAAAAATTAAATTTTTCATTTTATAAAAAAAAATTTTCTTTTCTTTTTTTGGAAAAAGAAAATATACAATGTTGGTTTACTCGCATATACACAGTGTATATGTACTTGTTTTGTATAGCTCTTTTAAATTAGCTCAAAAATTTTTTATTACTTAATTAATTGAAATATTTGGTGGTACTAATAACACTTAAGAAATTTTGAAATTTGTTATTCCTTATATTCAATATAATATACACAGTAAATTAGAAAAATCTAAAACCCATCAGCATGTAATTTTATTAAATTCATAACTCGGTAAATTCATAATTGAGGGTAATCTAAAATAAAGAAGATATTCTACATATTTACCAATTTATAAGACTATAATCTAATCAAGTGATTTAGTACTAATAGCATGATTCAGAATAAATAGCATATTGCTACCTGTGATGAGGTTAACACTCTCACTGCCATGACATTTTTAAGCCTTTTTTTTTTAATAGATTTTTGTCAGTTAAAAATGCCTGATCAAAACGAACTACAAAAATTATTTTGGCAGACCCTCCGATCTGACACAGAACTTATTCACTTTTCGAATATATTTTTTTTATTGTGTGAGACTGATGAGAAATCAAGAAAAATTTTAACACCGGAATGGGACTCTTTTCTAATTTTTATATGTCTGTCAAAATATTACTTGTAAATTTTGCTTATCGTACGATATCACCAGCTATAAAAAATGGTCGCGTTAGTATAGAAACCATTTGAATAGTTTTCTTTGTAGCCGTTCTTGACAGTAATGTGTCATACCTTTTTGCCAGTCCTGGTAATGAGAGTGTTAAATTGCATTACTTTTTATTCAATATAGATTAATTACTAAAATATTGCTCCACACACTGTATATACTTGTTACATTAAAAAAAAAACCATACATAAATATTCAAAACAAACAAGCTATGTTGTAAAGTATTTAAAAAGACAAAAAAAAAAAGGGAAATAACAATTTCTTCATTTTGTGATCTTGATCTGGAAATTTGCAGCTGTATACAAAATTTTTAAAAATATATAAAAAAAAAAAAATCTTTGAAGTTTAGAAAATTTTCCTTTTTTCTTCTTTTGTTTATTATTTTTGTTATTTTTAAATTATATGAGGATATAATAAAATGTATAAGTACTTAAATGTATTTCTCCACACTTACAAATAATTCACTTAAAAATATTAGAGTATAGCTTTCCTTATTTAAAATATTTAAAATATTTATGTTAGTTTAAAATAAATTTTATTCCATCTAATTACTTAGATAATATGTAGATCAGAGATTATTCACGTATATAATGCTACAGAACCTAGTTCTAGAGCCTATAATTCCAATTTTCCTTAAGAAAATCTACTAAGTAAGTCCATTAATTTAAAAAATGTCATTTTCTAATGTTATTTATTAATTTAAAAATATGTTATTTAATTCCCCCCCCCCCCCCCCCCTAATGTATCGATTCAAAATTATGTTTTTGCATTTTATTTTAGTATCAAAAACAAAATTTGAGCGAAATGTTAACGAATTTATTATTAATGTAATAAATTTATAATTAATTTAATTTGGGGCCGATTTACCCGTTTGTTTTCGTTCAATAATGCCAATAAAATGAACAAATTCTGCTCTATAAGGAGCGGGCAAGATATTGTACTAGTACTTTTGCAAGAAAAACAGGCATCCGCCGTATATCTCTTAAAAATACATTACAGAGGTCTTGGGCGATAAAAAAATAAAGAAAATTGTTTTGCTAAAAATTTGTGAACGTCGTCTTATTTTCAATAATAAAATTCAAATATCTTTATTATTTTAATTTAAATTAAGAAATAAAATTTTATTTACCTATACAATTAAAATTATATTTATTAGTTTAAAAAATAAAAATCCAGAAAAAAAATAGAATAAAAATGAAAATCACATTTCTTATACCCTTGTATATCTGGGGCATTTACCTAAATATTGTATTTATTTTATAAATTTCATAGAAATTTTAAATTCCCAGGAGCATTTTTTATTTAAATAAACATTTTTTTTCTAAATAAAATATAGATAACAAGGAAAATATATATATATGTATATGAACACATCTAGGTATTAAAACTATAAGTTTTTTATTTTAAAAATAATTAAATTTAAGAAATTAAAAAAAAAAAATACTTTTTCTATGTGCTAGTATATGAAAAATATCTATTTAAATTGCTTTTTCTATTTAATATCCTGTCCATCTGTCATTGCAAATTTATTGTGTTTTAACTATAAATGAAAAGTTTTTCACTTAAATTGTGAACGAAAATATGAGAATTCTTTTTATTTTAATATGAAGCGTGAGTTGGAGTTATCCTACTTAGTCCCAACAAATTTTAAATTTATAGATTAATTCTTAATAACTCATAGAAAATTTCTTTTATGATCAGATCTCTTGTAGTACAATGTTAAGGTTGCACATATTTGAAAGGACACAATTAACATTGAGAATATTTTTTATTAAACGCATTGAGAATATTTTTAAACCTACAATTAGGAAGAAACTTTGTACACAGGGTGATTTAGAAAGGTATACAACAACATATAACATTGGTTTAAGAGTTGAAAATGGGGAAAACTTTTGTTCCAGACTAGATGCCAAATCTCAAGGATTTTCCAGTATTTGATCAAAATTTATTTCTACATTTTATAAAAGCCTTTGAAATATTGACATAGAAAAGGTTTTGTGCTATATCCTCCGTACTATTAAAGATTTTTTAATGTTTGACTACTTATATTAAAGGTTATAGGAAATTATAGTGTTAGAAAGAACTAAGAAAATAAAAAAACGAGAAAAATTTGATTTTTCCTAAAGTTCGAAAGCTTGATATTCCGAAAGTATATAAAAAATCTACTAGACCTTTACTAGATCTTTCACAAACTGTTTACTTGTGAAGTTACTACATCCTTTGAAACAGAAGTTATAAGCAAAAATATCCTGTATAATGTAAAATCACCTTGTACAACACCCTTTTGTTTATTTTATGAATGAAATTACATTATTAATTTTAATAATTCTTAATTTAGAATTTTGTTAATTTCGTTTAAATGAGAACAAAATTGAAATAAAATCTTCGGAAATACTTACATATTAATTTTGAAATTTATTAATTTCTGAATAAATTACCATTTCCAATTAAGATCTGGTAATGTTTTAATATTTTAAGATGTACTAAAATTGAATTTCTTCAAGAATTTGAAATAAAACCACATTAAACGTGAATAACAATGAATTTAAAGGAATTGTTAGGAATTTTTAGCATTACTATATCATAATATAAGAATTATGGATATTATAATATTTAATGTTAGTATAAGATTTATCTTAATGGAAATTTCTTCATGCAACTGCAGAACAGATGGATGACGTAATCAATGGAACGAGTTAAAGGCAGAAAATTCTTATAAATTTAAAATTGCATACTTTTAGGGATAAAAATTTAAAATTGCATACTTTTAGGGATGTTATTTTAATATTTTAAAAAAATATATTTTTTAATTTTTTGTATCGTTTTTCATTTTAAATCATTCTGATCATACTTCAAATTCTTAAAGAATAATTTCTTACTTTAATAAAGAACAATATTCTTTATTTAATTTATAATTAATTGCTTTTTAAATCTTCATTTTATAAAACTTGTACAATTTTACTTTTATATTATATTCAATGCATATTCTACTTTTTCTTCAACTTCTTTGATCTTTATGAGAAACTTGTTACAATCGTAACATCAATATTCTTTTATTATATTCAACATTCAATCTATTACAATTAAGTAGTTTTCTTTTGAAAATGATCTCAAAACTACAATATACTATACATAGGTACTTTAAGTTTACTTTATTTATTTTATATTTTTTATTATGTAAAAAGACCTTAATATATTATATTGTACTGCTATATATATATATATATATATATATATAGTTACTTATTTCAAATATATTAAATTTAACTTTCAATTTTTTTTTCTATCCTTGCAATCAAATAATACTTAGTAGCTAAGTTATAGAACAAAAAAAAAATATTAAAAAGAAAAAAATTTAAAGTAACCTCTTATCTACCTTTATTAGAGTTTTAGTTCATAAATTTTTTTTGAATTTTTCATTTTCTCTTTTTTTTTTGTTTTATTATATATTTTATCCTCTAACAAATAATCTATCAAGAATATCCTTATCTTATCCTATAAAAAAAAAAATTTCTTCAAAGGAAAAAAAATGCATAAAAAATAACAAATAACAAATTTTATTACCCTGTTCTATCCGCCCCGTAAGTGTCTATCCATGGTCTTCTCTATGTATTTCTTACATTTTTCTATATAAGTACATATATATATATATTTACAATTCATAATATGCATTTCATTTATACAGAATATTTTCATATATACAATATATCCTTTTATAATAAAATTGCATATATCTAAGTACTTATACATATAATATATAAGTATATATATATATAGTATTCCGATATTTTCATATAATGAATAAAGTATAATGTATAACAAATAGTACGTACGTATATATAATTTCACTGAATATATACATATATATATACTTCTTTTAAATCGAGTGACGTATACACAATTTAACCATGTATGAACTTAAATTCACTCTGGAATATAACCACACATATATTCAGATATACATACATTAATCGTATATATGTAAAACCTGGTATTTTTCAAGCTTGTCCTGGTTGCTAAAAAAAGAACTGCAATAAGTGAATTTTCAAAAAAAAAAAAAAAACAAAAAACCACCTACTGCAACAACACAAAATGCACATAAATGCATTTATACGTATATATATATATATGAACATGTAAGTATAGGATAAAAATAGAAAGCACATACATATTTTAAAATTACTTCTCTACGGGGTATAACCACATACATACATTTACATACATATTTGTATCTAAAGTTATGATTATTTCTCTTTATATTAAAAACTATAAAAATTTGACCCAAAAAGCGAATGAACGAAGAACAAACGTTATTAAAATATATAGATAGATAAAAAAATAAGAAAATGAAAACCAAAAACTAGTTTTGGTTTAGATTTTTTTTTTTTTTTTGCTTTCTACACAAAAAATATATAGGTGAAAATTGGGTGAAGAAGACATCTTAAGTAATAATTTAATTAAGAAAACAATATATTAGAAAAACGAACATACAAAATAAAAGCCAATATGTAAATTGACTAAATAATGTCCCTTTTTTTTTAATTTTTTTTTTTTTATCAAAGTAAACTGTTATACAATCAATGTACATTTACATAACGGGGCTCTTTACAAACTTATTCCAGCAATTCCATTATATATTCTTGTATATATATATATAGGACTATATATATGTATACATACAGGAGTATATATATATATATATATAGGTATATATATAAGAGAATTATATTACTTTCAATACAACAAATCGTTCATGAACATGCCGTGTATTTACTCACTATTTAAGAAGCTAATTAAGATTAATAAATTGATATTATAATTAATTTAAGCAAAGTGATGAGCCATATTTAGAATAAATTGTAGAGGTATTGCCTTTAGTTAAGTATAGAATAAGTTTAGATCTAGTAATCTATGTAAATTAAAACAAAAACTTGAATTCTAACAATTTGTGAAAATCGCCAAACAAAAAAATTTGTTGAAAATTTTTTTGTAATTTCCTATTTCAATTTTTAAATGATTAGTATTTTTAAAAAATAATTATACAAAATCGAAATGAATACCCGAAACGACAAGAAGTAAACCATAAAAGATATATGTATATATAAGACAGCTTCATAAAATGATAGCCGTATTTCAAAGGAATTTTACATAAAATATACATAAACCTCTGTAAAGGTCATTTTATTTATTGAAAAAAAAAAAAAATCGAGCATAAATTTGCATATTTCTAAAAACGTGCTATAGAAGGCCAAATAAAACTAATTTCACACAGAAAATACAAAACACTCTTCATACTCATAAAATCTGGAAATTTAAGTTTATTGTTTTAATTAACATATCTCTGGTGTTCTCAATTCTATAACCATTCAATAAAATTAAAAGTTCCTTGAAGATCACGAGCAAGTAAATGAATTAGTGATGCATATTTACTTTTACTCTCTAAATTTGGAAATTAATTATCTTAAATTTTTCTATTTATGTACTAAAAAACAAAAAAATGCGTGAAGTATTCCGAAAAAAAATCGATATATTCTGTACGATTGCTCTATTGCGTTTTATTTTGTTCAACAGACGATGTTTCAGAGTGTAAGGTTATGAACTTATTCAATAATTTAATATGATATATTTTTCAATAATAAGGTACTAATACTCGTATAAGGTAGTATGCCTATTTAGTTCATTTTGAAATGTTCAAATTTAATTCTACATTTCCAATTAGGTTTATGAAATTGCTTTAATTTGTTTTTTTATGCTCTTTGCTCTCCTTATTTTTCTTGTATCTATACATCTATGACGTCTTTTAGGAAAAAAAATTACAAAACCAAATTTCATTATTTTACGTACGTAAATATAGGTACACAATTTTATGTAACAATACTAAATATATATATATATATATATATATATGTAAGTATACATTTTTATGTATAACCCTAGCTAAAAAGATAGGAATACACATACACATTTACCCATCAAAATATAAATACATACTTATACATTTGAATATTTCTACTGTTTTTCTACTGAACGTTTTCTATAAAATTTTCTCCATTTATACTTGTTTTTGCTTTTGATTTTTTTTTTTCAATTTATTTTTCTCTCCTATTAGTATATATGTATATGTATGTATATACGTATTAAAATATTCAATATACACAATATTGCGCACAAATATCATTATTATATAAAAAGAAGAAAAAAACAATATTAAAAAAAAATAGAAAATCTTATAAAGAAAAAAAAAAAAAGAAGAAGAGAAAAAAATTGTAAAACGTCCTTGAAATAAACAAATATATATGTACGTATGTATGTAGAAGAAAAACAACAACAGAATGCAAAGAAACATAAGAAAATTATCCTTTTTTTTTAAATACACATAATATTTCGATCTCGAAATTTACATAAGAAGAGAAAAAAAAATTCTTTTTTTTTTTAATTTTTCACTACACAAACTTTTGTTATACGAGTATATATGTATATATATATATATGTTATACATTTTTTCTGTTTTTAGACAAATATAAGAAAATTCAGCCCCGATATAATTTTTTATAAATCTCACTTTTTAACTTATACTAAATTGTTTTTTGCAATTTTCAAAAAAATTTTAATATATATATCGTTACGAGTATAACATTAATTATTTGCATATATTCAATATATATATATATCAATATATTGCAATTATATATATGATATATATATCATTTTAAATGCTATATGTCATATGTATTTAATATAATATATGTGTATCATATGATATATAATGCAATATATATATATATATATATATATATCCATATATATCATAAATATTTTATTCATAATATATTAAAATAAATATTCGAACAAAGAAGAAAATTAGTACTAATTTTCAAATTCGAAAATTTGGACAACAAAGATGAAAAAAAATTTTTTTTTTCTTGCTAACTATTCTGTTTTACTTACCGTTAATAATACAACATAACTGTAAACCAAATATTTAAAGCATTTAATCCTTTTAGCTAAAGCCATTTTTATTTTTTATTTTTTGATTCACTTTTTTTTTTGCTACTGATTCACTTTTTTTTTTTCTTTTTTTTTTTTCTTCAAAATATTGCTGTTACGTAAATATTAAATTTTCTATTTCAATTTCAATTTTGCTCCTTTATTTTTTTATTTTTTTTTTTATTTTTAAGTATAATTATTTTTTCTTATTCACTTTGTTTTCTGGATACACAAAGATGTTGTACATTTATATATGAATACATAAAATTATGTATTTAATGTTATGTTTATTTTTTTAATAATACATATATACATATACGTATATATATACTATGTAAATTTACATTATTTAGAAGAAGACAATTTTATTAAAAAAAAAAATTGTGCGAAATTCTAAAAAAAAAAACCAAAGAAATAAAATTTAGTAATTAAATTTATTATAATTTTTTATTTTATATATTTAATTATATTATATTTAATTTTTAAATATACTGCGAAAATTGTGTGATAATATACAATTTAATTTTAAATTTTTAATTAAATTATATATAGGTATAGACTTAAAATTTATTCGAACACTTAAATTTTGTTTAAAATTTATTTTCTATTATATTATTTAATATGCAAGTTTTCTCTATAATATTTGTTAGCCTTTTTTTTTCAATTATTAATTTTAATTTTTTTTTTTTAATTTAACATGAATTTTATTCAATAATTATGCAAATATTTTTCTTAAATTATTGTAATTTTTATTCTCTTTTTATTTTATTAATTTCATTTATTTTAAATTTTATTTTATTAAAGTCTTTCATATATGGGTTATACACAGCAATTACTTATTATATAACACTATGCATTTTATTTTACTTTTCTATATAAATATATATGTACCTATATATCATTCACATTATTATACAAATATAATAATAAGTACATAATTATATTATAATGACTGTTATGTATACTTAAAATGAATAAATACAAACTTCATTAAAATTTACCCGTAATTTACTTTTAATTATAATCAAAATGAAGAATAAAAATTTGAATTGTGTAATTGTGTGTATTTAAAAAATATTTTTCTTTTTAAAATTTTAAAATATATTCAATACACATTGCAATTAAATATTAAATTAAGTAATTTCTATATTAAATTTTAAATGTGAAAATAATTTTTAAAAATGTTTTAAATTTTCTTATAATGTATTGCTGATTGTAGCAGTCTCCCTTCTGTCTGACCTTTAATTATTTAAAATAAAAAAACCAAAGTAAAAAACACAAGTCTTCTGTATAATTTAATTTTTAGGAGATAATTGGCATATAAAGGTAATATTTTAATTTAAACACATATTCATACATATATATGTAATTATTATTAATTATATATATGTAATAAAATATATTTTCTATAATTTTATATACTAACACTGAACTTTTCCTTTTTGCATCTCACTGTAACCTGTTATTATTATATTTTTATAACACATTAAATACATAGTCTTTTTCATTTTTCCATATTTTTAAAACTAATATTGTAATTTAAATAAATTATTATTCAAATTTTATATTCTTCCCTTCAATATATTTTTTATATTGGAAAATTTTTTTAATTCAAATTCTCAATATTGTTTTTTGTTATAAAATACTTTTAAAAAATAAAATTATTAATTATAATTTTTAAAATTTAATTTTTGCAATAAATGTAATTTAATTTTTTGTTTTCATTATTATTAAAATTCTTATTTTACATTAATAAACTGTTATATGATTATTTCAATATATACAACAGAAATCAGCAATGAAAAAAAAAAATATTATAATAAAAAAGCATTAAAAATGAGAAGCAAAACAATATTAGCAAGAGAAAAAATTATTTTTTTTAAAAAATGTTAAAAAATGTTATAAAAAAAAATGTCAAAAGGTTAACAACAAAGTAGGTACTTCGTATTACATATATTGTAAAAAAATAAAAGATGAAAATGTAATATTTTTGTATTATGGGGTTTCATAAATGTTATGTTATGTTAAAAATTTTTTTAGTATACATACAAAACTGTTATATTATTTTCTATTATGTGTATTATTATTATTATTGTTTTTGTGCTTTGTTGTTCGTTCGTTTGTTTCTTATTACTATTGTTATTGTTTTTGTATTATAACATTATTGTTAATATTTTCTAATTTTACATTAAGAGAAAAAATATATATATAAAATGCATAGATTTATTTGTGTGTTGGTCAAAATGTTAAAAATCTTTTTTCTTATTTGTTTTATAACTGTTAAAACATTTTTTTTTAAGTGTTAAAAAAAAAGTATGTTATTGCAATAATTAAATTTTTACTTTTCAAATAGGTAACAATAATACATTATAGGTTTTTTATGAACCTATGAACCTTAATTATCATAGGCTTAGAAAAATTAACGAAAAATTTTTTTATTTATTTTTAAAAATATTTAATAAATTATAAAATTAAATTTAATATTTTAAAAATTATTAATAAAATTGAAATTATATTTTTGCCGTAATTATTAAATTAAAAAGAATTTTAAATTTTTATTTAAAATCTAGTTACAATTTTTTTTATATGTATAGGTACAAAAATACCAAGAATGTTTATTAATTTTTTAAATGTATTTTAAACATTTAAGTATTTTTTTGATTTTGTCAACAATGGCAATCGAGTAAAAAATTGTTACTCTGTTAGAGAATTACTTAAACTATTTTTAGTTTATTAAAATAATTTTATATTTTTTTTCAAATTTATTTATTTATTTATTTATTTTTTAATTAAAAAATTTACTATTATATATTATATAATATAAATTATTTGAACACAAAAAAACTCACACATTTATATAACACAGAAATGTATATTGTATATATATACAAACATTTACATTTATTAATATAATTTTATTAAAATTATAACATTAAAATGTTAAGTTCCTTTATTTTAATTTTAAAAATTTTTTTTTTATATTGGATCTCTTAAAATTTCAATTGTAATTTTTTTTTAAATGGAAAATTAAATAAATAAATGTTTTTCTTTTACTATTTATATTATTATTACAATTAATATAAAAACTGGCTCAATAATTTTATAATTTCAAAAAAAAAAAAAAATTCTTAATTCACTTTCTAAATTGCATACACATATATTATAAGGTATGGATTAAAAAAAAAATCAAAAACAAAAATTTTGTGTATTTCCAACAAAACTAAAGGAAAGAAAAGAAAAAAACAAAATCTGTCTGCTTTTTCTTGGGTTTATTTAGTAAACCGCGCGTTCACGGTATTAAAAAAATTTTTTTTTTTATTTTTCTGATTTTCTATTCAATTTTCCCCTTTTATTTTATATATTTTCCTTTCTCTCTTTTAAATAAAGGAATAAAATACTTGTAATTGTCCAATATAAAATTTTAGATGTTTAACCATTGGCGTATTAAACTCAACTGAAATTTATTTAGTCTTCCAATAATTTGACTAGAAGTAAAAGGAACAAAAAATAAAAAAGAAAACGAGAAATCTATGTGTAGTATGTAATGTAAGTAGATACTCGTATACAAAAAATATTACAGAATGCCAACAGAAGAGCAAACCAGCATAACATATTTTTTGTTTTTACATTTTAATTCTATTTTTTTTACTTATTGAAAAAAAAAAATTCCTTTTTATCGTTTTGTGTATGAGTACAAATTCATTACATACGTTTTATGTATATTTACAAATGTATATATATTTGTATATATATATAAAACATAAACAAATTATATAACATTAATATACAAAATATTTAAATGATACACACTTATGTATAATATGGAAAAAAACGAGTTTTATACGTAAATTTTTACTCTACTATGAGTAAAAATAAAATCAGAAAACATTTTTAATATTATACAGAAATAAATGTTATTACTGTTGTTATTGTTGTTAGAGTCTTGTTTGGAGTTATATTATATGATATTTAATATTGCTTCATTGACTACATATACACACATACTGCTTTTCTTTTTTCTTTAATCAGAAGAAATATTTGTTCTGTTATATACCCTTTATAACAGAATTTTTTCTAACATTCTGCAATGTTATATTTTACATTTTATAAAAATATAAGTACTGTAAACATAATATTCTGCAGATGAGCATGTGAAATAGGTATATATATAGATATGCAAATGGATTTATATGTATAATATATAAATGCATTAATATATATAATATTTAATATACATATATATATTATACAAATTTTGTATATGTTTATTTAAATGTGTGCGTAATATATCAAATGTATTTTTGTTTAGTTTTTTACAACGGATGTTACATTTAAAAAGTATTTGAGAATTTTTTTTTTCTTATTATATATTTCATTTTTTATATCAATATTATATTAGATGAAGAGAAAATGAAATTTTTTTAAAAAATTTTAAAAAATAATACGTAATAGAATATATTATAAAAATTTCAAAATTTAAAAATTCTTGCAATTTTTAATAATTATAACTAAATTGAGAGTTTATTACATCATTATGGTCTTTATCAGAGGTGAGAACCAATAGATTCTTACACGTGGTCACTAAAACATTTATCTTTTACTGAGAATCATATGGCATTGTTGATAAGAACTCAAAAATTTTTAATTGAATTAGCATAGCTATAATTCGTAATTTTTATTTTTTAATTATAATTTTGCGAAAATTATATAGCATATTAGCAATTTTTTGCAATATGATATTAATATAAAAGTTTCCAAGTTTTAAGATGAAAAACAATCTTCTCGAATGTTAAATACGTACAGAACGTGGTTATAAATATTGTTATATATATATAATAATACCCCTAAATGAAGCGAAAAAAATAATTGTATATTTAATTAAATTTACGCCTGTAAATATGTAAAATTATTATATTTTTATAATATCACATTATTTTATTTCTTTATTTTGCATTAATCATTTAAATATTACAAATTTTTAATACATCAAAAATTAATTCACAAAAAATATTTATTTTGCATAAAATACACGGAATATTATTTAAAAAATTGAAATGACAGAAACTATCCTATATATTAAATCTAAATATTATAATATATTATCAAAGTCCTTAAAATTTATTTTATATTATATACGGGAATACTTATTATTATGATATACATATGTATATAGAAGGATGTTGTAGAAAAAAACATGTGGGGATGATATAGAGTTTGAGGCAAAGGTGTTTTTATATTATTGCTTTTATCCCTTTTCAAATTTTTTTACAAAATAAATTTTACATATGTGTATGTTAATATTCAAGAATAGCAACATAATTTATTACATGTATATATATATATATATATATATATATATTGAATATTAAATATTGAATATATATACATAATTATATATAATATATTTTTACAATTAGGTATATATGAATATTTTATATATATATTACACGTAATGACTATTCTTATTAGTAAATTTTAAAGAGGGTCTTATCTTATAGATATTTGCATACATATATGTATATATATACATGTGTTGTGTTTAAGATATTTTTACATGCAAATATACATATATAATTTTTTTATATTAATTAGAAGGTTAGGAAAATCAAAGTTGATATTTATAAGGAATATGTAAGTTTGCTTACATTACAGAGCGTATAAAATTAAACATAAAAATATTGTAATATTTAAAATTTGTAGAATTCTTATATAGCATTATATTATGCTATATATGTACATAGAGATTTCAAAATAATATTATAGAGCATTTGCTGTAACGCAATAATTTTCACTTTGATTTTCAATATCATGTAAAATAAATATATATAAAGAAAAGGGTGCATTTTAACTAAAAAGTCACATAATATTTTGGATTTACTAGTACCCATGTTCTACTCAAATTACATGCAAGGTATACTATGCAAATATACAAATGTAAGTATATGTAAATAAACACTATATATATACTCTAGCTGTACAACAGATTTATAAAATTAAATATTATAAACTTTATATATATGTATATAACAGTTTGTACTACTTTAATAATATTTGTATATATCAGTATATAAATATAATATATTTATATATTTTAAATCTATAATGTTAATAAAGTAAAAGAGAGTGAATTTGTTTTCGTATAAAAATTGCAATAATATATGAAATATATATAAAAGAATTATACATTGCAGAAGCGACAAAATGATATATAAGGAGGCGACATACTGAGTTTTTGTATGTATGTATAAACAAACTGCAAAACTATATTGAGCGAAATTTTAGAGGAGAAAAATGCAGTTTAAGTAACTATATCACTAATAAAATTATAAGTTAAGGATAATAATAAAATGTACCAGGATATTTTATCATATAACAAAATAATTTACAGAAGCTGCAAAATGAACTCATTGTACATCTGTATATAAATGCAGAATTTTAATTTAAAAATTTCACACATTTTCATACAGAGTAGGAAATGTTGTGTTCATTTCAAAAATACTGCAACATGCAATAGTAGTTTTATCTTATTATAATAATTATTTTGAATACACGCATATTTGCACAAGTGTAAGTATATTATAAATATTGTAATACTCGAATTTTGTATAGTATGAAAAATATTTTATTTATGTACATGAAAAAGGACATTTCTGCAAACTTACAGTGAAATATATTTTAAATATAATTGTTTACATATTTTATATATTTTTTGTTATGTATACAATGCAATTATACATATTTTATTAAATTTGTGTAAATATATGTAATTGTAACTAATATTTTGTTTGTTGTATAACAATTTGTAAGAAAATAAAAGTAATGACAATATATAATTATTATAGACAGTTATATGATTAGATTTAAACCTTTATTTATTTATGTATATACATTAATACATAAGTATTTGAATGTATAATAGATATCATTATATATATTATATTTTAAGAAAAATTTAATAAATTTATTTTAATATTGTTGTAAAACTATCATGAATTTTTTTTTTAAATTTTACATTTCTATATTAAAGTACAATCATATACACTATATATGCTCTTCTTTCTAAATATTTGGTATTTTATATACGTACCCAAATTGTATTCTTGTAAAATATTTTAAATATTCATACATATACATACTTGCATATATGTACATTAAATATTCACTATAGTAATAATATATTTATCATTTATAGCAAACAAATTAAATAAAGATTCCAATGTCATTAATCTTGATGATCAGGTGTAAAAAAATAAGAATAAAAAAATCCAGCATTAAACTAGGTCACGCTATCAATTTTATTGTTATATTATAAAAAAAAGAGAAAATAAGAATTTTCCATAGTTCACATTAAAAAATGCATAAGTATGTATGTATATTACTGTACATTACAAAAATTTGGGAATACAAAGAGAAAAAAGGATTTATATACAAGCTGATATATACAGGATTTATACATGTAAAATGCGATATCTGTATATATTATAACAGTTTACATATACGTATATAACTATAAATAAAATATTTAATCTTGTTGAAAAAGGATTTTAAATTATTTTTATTTTGAAATCAAAAAAAATCAGTTATGTAGGTACATATGTATATAATTATATACACCCATAATTTATTAATGTTTTTACTTTCATCAAAAGGATAATGTTATTTTTCATTATACCTGTATAATTACATTATTATTGTCAAATTAATTTACATTTTATGAACAATGTTTATAATTCATTTTAATTTTGAATGGAAACAAGGAGTATTTGAACTTTTCATTATTTCTTGTTTTTCAAATCAAGTAGTCATTTTAAGACTGTTATAAACCAACCGGTGTGGTTTTCGATAGGTTTGTGCTGACACGAATTTCAACAGGTTCATGCAAAGAAATATTGTAAGAAATCAAATGCTATTTGGTCTATTATTAAAAGGGTTCGGTTAAAGCAAAGACATTAAAAATTCTTTTTTAAAATTTTTAAAATCTTTGATTAGAGGTATACATATGTATTATACATATACAAATTATTACATACATTTTTAATATGTGTAATTTTTAATGATTTCAAAGTCAGAATAGTCATAATAAACTAAAATTTTTACTTTTGTCGTGCTATGTATGTATATCAAAATACATACGTATTATCACAAAGACACAAACCACTATTATTAAGGAAAATTAAATTTAGCAAAGGCAATGAAAATATAAATCTCAAATCTAAATAAACTCTAATATTCACCATTCTACATTTTTATTTTTAGCACTATGTTATTCTATGTTATTCTATTTTATGTTTATTCATTCTCATCTTATAATATTGGATTGGGTCTTTCATAAATAAAAATACATTATGTGTCATCATTGTATCTAATACATATTATGTATTTTTATTTAGAGAAGACACAATCCAATATTAAAAGAAAAGAATGAAGTATAAAAAGACGGATTAGAATAACATAGAGTTATAAATTTCCGACAAACTTTAGGTTTTAATTTACTCTTTTCAATCCTTCAATCCGCGCATATACAGTTCTTATTACATACAGTTTCCATTTTCATTACATACGATTTCCACTTTCAAGTCAAACTAATAATTTTACTGGATCGACTTGACTTGAATGTCAAGTTAAGTACAGTTCATATGAGCTCGAAACCAACTTGAAGTCGGTTTCAAACTGCATACAGACGCAATATATAATATTAGAAAAGTGACAATGTATTAACATTTTTATTTAGAAAGCAATATTTTGACAACATCAAATTATATGTTAAAAATAATACAGCTTGTCAAAAAATTAAAACATTGTTGGTGAAAATAAAACACTCATTATTTTTTATGTAATATTATATATAATACTATTTAACTAATTAAAAGCTTTTTTTTTGCTAACTCGTGAAGGAAACCATTTTTTTTATGCAAGTATTTTTTAACTAGCCCCGAGACTTATTATTTTTCTAGCTATTGCTAAATATCATTTGCAAAATATTAGCAAAATGAAAAGTAAGTTCTCCCATGCTTCACCAATTTTTTATATAGAGTGTAGCATTTTAAACTTTATAAAAATATAAAATAAAATTAACGTAATAAAAAATCAACAAATTGTAAGTAGCTTAATAATTTTTTGATTTTTGCTTGGTGAAACAACCAAAAAATTGCCCTCAATACAAAATTCTTATTCAAACAAAATACATAATCTCTCAATAACGACAACTGTCGAAAATATCATTATCAGTTCAAAATCTTCAAAGCACTTAAAGTAAAAAAGAGCAAAAAAGAAACAATTAAGTTTTTTGACATTCTACATGAATCGATATAAAAATTTTTATACAAAAGATCGTGAGCAGAACTTAACGAAAATCAGTAACTCAACTATCAAAGGAGAAGAAGAATTTTTATTAATTAAAACTGCTGTGAAGTAAGAAAAATGCATAATTCTCTTTCTTTTTTTTATAGCTATTTGTGCCCTTAATAAAACTGTTTGATTTAATGTTTATTTCACATGAATATTTTACTCTATCTCATGACGTTTAATATACATATTCGAAAAAATTTTCAATTTTCGTAGAGCTTTCACTTTATATATGCGAAATTGAAATTTTTTGAAAGATAAAATGTATATACTAATTTAAATTTGAAAACTCTTAAGTAAATATTTATTCTATTTTGGAATTTCTTGTTTGATATGACATTAAATTGCTGTATATGATATTCGTTTTTTAATCAAATATCTCAGATTTTTTTTTGATTTGCTCAGAGTACACTTTGACACTTTGAATTTGATTTGCTCAGTGTACACTTTGACACTTTGAATTACATCATATGGCTGAGCTCAAAAGAAAATTATAGTCAGGCCTTAATTTGGATATATTTGACATTTTGTTAGCGTTCTGAAGTATTTCTAGGAAATTTTATTGTTTACATAAATACATAATTTTACTAAATCATATGTTTAATATGTTGATTTTAAAAAGTTTGTCTGTTAAATTAATAGGATGTAATTTCGCAATGCTGTGTGAATCATTGTAAAAAATTGTAAAAATTAGAAATCGTAAATTGTCGGCGAAAATCATACTTATCGGTTTGTTTAGTCAATGGATGGTTATCTAGATAACATTAAGAAAGGTATTTCAAAGATCAACAGATAAAAAAAATTTAAACAGATAGAAGTTTACGTGACAACTGAGGTTTATTTATGCATCAATGAGCGAGTTTTCATAGAATACAACAAAAAATTTGGCGCGTTCTACGAAAAATAAGAAGCTAAATATAAAGGGTAAACTATTTATAACTTCATACGACACCATTTATTTATTCAGTTGAAGTCAGTGGTATAACATCGTAGTCTAAAAAGTATTTTTCGTCCATTTAATATTTGTTAGAAAATTTATTAAAAATTATATATAGAAAATTTATTATTAAAAATGTCTTTACAAAAAGTAAAATTATCTGAAAATATGGAAAACATTTCATTAAAGGCAAGAAACGCATTTGGTTTATTAAACATTTGAACTACATACTAACATACAAATGTATATAATTTGCAGAGTCCAAGAAAGGTTTTGACTGAGAGCGCACATAACGTTCGTAAAGTTACTTTAAATGACGAGGATTTTAGTATACCTGCCAAAACTTGTAAAAATGAAGACAATACAGCTTCAATTGCAAATAAAGCAAGTGGAGCCCCATTTGACCCATCTATTGAACCATTACTTAAGGATAATCCAAGACGGTTTGTTATATTCCCTATCCAATATCATGATATTTGGGAAATGTACAAGAAGGTAATTTTGATTATTGATTACTTATAATTAAATGGTTGAAAGTTAATGATTAAGCATCACTTTAGTACGAAATAAGCTTAGTTTAGTTTTCCAAATAAAAATGAAATAATGTGCACAATTAAATGTATGTATGTGTACATAATTTACTTAAATAGTTGATGTAATTTTTTTATTAGCTATGGATAGGACAGGCATATGTATATACATAAGTAGGTTATCTATTCTTTTTTATGCGTAACAAAAATGGAAATTTTGGCGGGTAATTACGTTGCTTTGGCGGCTTTTTTTCTTTTTGTTTTGAGTAAGCAATTTTAAAACATAAAAAATAATTGCTATTGATATTTTTCAAATAGTAATTTCATTGCAACAATAAATTCAAGAAAACGATAAAGATTAAAAACCATAAAAAATTGAATAATTTTAAAAACATATGTAAGTAGGTACATAATTAATAGGTATCCTTACTAAATATAGAAAATATAATGTACCTATCCATATATAAGTAGATATGTATATTATGTTAGAAGCTATATTATAATGCAAAGAATTATTTTTAGGCTGAAGCATCTTTTTGGACAGTTGAGGAAGTTGATCTATCAAAAGATATGGCAGACTGGAACAAATTAACTTCCGGGGAACGTCATTTTATATCACATGTTCTAGCATTTTTTGCAGCTTCAGATGGAATTGTAAATGAAAATCTTGTTGAACGTTTTAGCCAGGAAGTACAAGTAACCGAAGCTCGTTGTTTTTATGGATTTCAAATAGCTATGGAAAATGTTCACTCGGAAATGTATAGTATTCTAATTGATACATATATTAAAGATCCGAAAGAAAGAGACTTTCTTTTTAATGCAATTGAAACATTACCGTGTGTTAAGAAAAAAGCTGATTGGGCACTAGAATGGATTTCAAGTAAATCTGCTAACTATGGAGAACGTATTATTGCATTTGCAGCTGTTGAAGGAATATTCTTTAGTGGTAGTTTTGCGTCAATATTTTGGTTAAAAAAACGTGGCCTTATGCCAGGATTAACATTTTCAAATGAATTGATTTCAAGAGATGAAGGATTACATTGTGATTTTGCATGTTTAATGTTTAAACATTTAATACAAAAACCAAGTAAAGAAAGAATTATTGAAATTATATCTGAAGCTGTGAAAATTGAACAAGAATTTTTAACTGATGCATTACCTGTAAATTTAATTGGTATGAATTGTACTTTAATGTCACAATACATTGAATTTGTTGCTGATCGATTGCTAAGAGAGTTGGGAGTTGAAAAAGTAATATATTAAATTAAATTTATTTTAAATACCTTTATACTAATAATGTTATTAAATATTATTTTCAGATTTATAATACACCAAACCCTTTCAGTTTCATGGAATTAATATCATTAGATGGAAAAACAAACTTTTTTGAAAAAAAAGTTGGGGAATATCAAAAATGGGGAGTAACAGCAAATCCATTAGATAATGTATTTACTCTTGACGCAGACTTTTAAAGAGGTTTAAAAATTTACGTTTGCAAGATGTATTAGATTAAATGTTTCACAAAAAGGTATGGGTGAATTTTAAATTAAATGAAGTTAATTTTATTTAAATTTTAAGGTTTTATATAATGTATATTAGTATAAAGCTCAATTTTAATTATTCTAATTTTTGGAGCAAAAATTTGCAAAGTTTAGTTTTAGATATTCTTTTTTTTTTACCTTACTTGAATCAAGATTACCGAACAACTAATATAAACAATGAGTGTTCGAAATGTATTCTATACGGAAATCAATTTAAAAATTAACTCAACCTATTTATGTATATTTTAAAACTGACAATGTATTATAAAAGTATATATTGTAAATCAGACTATAGATCTTAGGACATATTTTATATATAATTGTATTGTATATTTGACCAAGAATTTTATCTCACGAACTAATAACATAATGAATAGGAACATTTCGTTAAGGATGTTTATATGTTTTTGAGTGCCTTTATGAGCAAAAGAATCTATCGATTAGAATTGAAAATTCTTATTAGTTATAATGTAAAAGCTTTATTTTAAATTAAATAAAAAGAAAAAAATCAATCCTCAAGTGTACAGTTAATTTAAGATTTGTAAAGGTTTTGATTTTACAGAAAGAAAAAATTTACCAGATTTCACCTTTACTCTGACATTAAACTTATCGAGTTCATAATATAGGTTAAATATAAAATAAATGATTCACAAAATAATGTTTGGCGTTTTGATAACATTAAAATAGTTAACATTTTATGCAGTGAGCAGTTTTCTTATAGGTAAACACCATTAATATTAAAAAATTTCAGGTAACAATATTTTATCACACAATATTTTATGCAAAATCACAATGTAATCCTTTATCTCATGTGTACATCTCCTATTATTAGATGTTTAACCGTTGAAATTTCTCTGATTTTCTTTTTATAAAGAAATTTAAGTGCAAAAGAAAAAAAAAGGTTTATAAGGGCCTATTGGAGTTGAAGCTACATCAACTTTATATTTTGTTTTTGCTGTTATTATCAAATGGAAATTGTTTTTCCCAATAAACAAATTTTGTACGTGAATTGAAAAATAAATTTTGCATAACATTGGGCGTATTTAATTTCATATAAAACTACTAAGATGTACCATCAACCTTTCGCCTACAAATCATACCATTGTATTATGTACGCATATTTTGAAAATGAAAGTATATGCAAAGTAGTTTGGATTGGCTGAATAGTTTGCTGATAGAGTTAATTTAAGATATATGCAATAAATTTACTTGATTTTGTTTTGGAATAAAATTTTCACATTTTTTTAGATTTTTATTATAATTATCTTTTTAGGATGTATTTTTTTTGCACTCACAAATTATGGAATTAAATATATTGAGGAATACCATTAAATGGTGCTTTACCTTGGAGTTTTAAAAACGATTTGAGACATTTTCAAAATTTAACATAGTATTCAAGTGAGCTCTGTAAAAAATGTTAATTATTAAGCTAAAATTCAGAAAGTAGAAGATCGCTTTCTGCAAGTTTCTAACCGTTAAATACAGGAGCTATTGATCAGAGTAATATTTCCAAAGATTTTTCTATGTGTTATATAATAAAAGAAATTTGTAAACAAGTACAATTTTCCTTACATATACAAAAAATGTTTAAAATTTTGATAAAATTACAAAAAACAGAAATTTTTATATATGTATGTTTGAACCTAAACTTGGTAAACAATTCACACACATCTTTGGTTTTAGCAAATTTGGATTTAATAGAAATTCGTAAAAATAGTGAAACAATGATGATACTGCAACAATGAAGGAACCGTATAATGCTGATAAAGATTGAATCACAAATTCAAGTAAAAATGTCTGATTACTATGATGAAATGAAATTAATGGATTTGGATCAAGAACATTTATGGATAACAGAAACTGATAACTTTTATGTTGTGCGCATGCATTCGAATTTGCATTGAAAACAATGTGGTGAACCTGTTCTTGATGGTTTTAAAAAAAGATGGAATAAAATATTTTGCCCCGTCGTTGGATTTATTGTAAGCAAATATTAAGGTACCTACTATGTACTTACAGTAAGCTGTAAGTACATAGTCGGTACCTACATAATAGTTTATTAACTAAATACCTAAATATTAGACCAAGTAACCGAAGACAAAAGAAAAACCCATTTTTTGTTGTTTTTTTTTTGTTTGATTAAAATCTTTGAACAATTCTCTAGTATAAACAGGAAAAAAGAAAAAAAAACGAAATTTGGCCAAAGATACCCCAGCTTCGCATATTTTGTTGAAACTTAACATTGCAAATTTCTTTTAATTACATTTTTACATTAGTCTTATAATTATTTCATAATATTATATGATTTAAAAAAAACTTCGCCTAAAAATTTAATTGAATTTCATTTTATAATATGGGTCTACTGTCCCGGTTAGTACAACCTGGTTTCTTAATTTTTAACCCCAGATATTATTATAAATCCTTATATACAATTTCCTTAAATTGAAACACCCTTCTAATAAGTAATTTTTTTTTATATAAATATAATAAAATTTTGAAAATTTCTTAACTCTTCCTCTTTAATTTTCTAAACATAATATTATGCGTTATATAAACATTTTTAATATTGGATGCACTTGCAAAGTGTTCTATTCTTAAAGAAAAGAAAATGAGAATTTTTATTGTATGTTATACTACTACCTATTATATGTATGTATAGTAATATGTACTTGTCTCAAATACCGGAAAACCCTTAATAGAATTTTTTTTTTTTGTTTTAATAATAACAATAATCAAACTCGTGTCGGACATATTACATTATCTTATATAATTTTATATTATATTGACGAATTACACTTTAAATAAGGCAAATTGCATTGTTCTCTTTTTTAATTTTTTTAATTTGTTTGCGTTACACTTATAATTTATTTTAAAAAACATGTGTATGTTTTAAAAAATTACAATGTTATTTTTAACAAGAACAAAATCAAAACAAAAAAATAACATTTACTTCCTTAATGCAATTATGTATGTATTTTGAACATGTGGGTACAGATTGAGTTTTTCTGATTGCAATCGTGTATAAAAATTGCCTTTTTGGTAAAACAATTTTTAAGAAAAATAAAAAGAATTTTAGGAAAAATGAAATTAAATCAGTGTACTTGTTTAAATAAATAAAAAAATTGTATATATGTATAATATGTATGTAAGTATGTACAATCAATTTGAATTTTTTAAAAATTACATTAAGCCGATAAATTTATTCTATAAAGTGTTTATTTTTGTTATATTAAAATCTAAAAACTATTAAAATTTTAGTTTATTTTTTTTTAAATATAATATGTATGCATTCATGCTTTTTACATATTTTAAATTTATAATATTTTTAAAATTATTTTAATAAATAATTTTCTGTTTATTATGCAAATGTATTTAGAACAAATTAAGAAAAAAATTTTACAATTCAGTCCCATACATGATATTTTTGAATATTGTGAAAAATTTTAATAAATTACACTTAGAAATTAACGTACGATGAGACAAAATAAACAAAATTTCATTAATATTATTTTGAATTCCTTTAATAATTTTGAAAAAATGTTTAATATAATCCATAACACAGGTTATAGATAACGTGATTCTTCTTTAATATTGAATTATTCTTCATATATAAATTGTACATTTAGTAAATGACTTCAAAATTATTAGCTTGGTGAATTGGGGCTATTCTTTATCATTTCATGCAGCGTTAGTTGCCTTTTCATTCTTCTTTTCAGTCATATTGGATTTTCTTTAATTTATGAAAATAAAGTAAAAGAAAAAAAATAAGAAAAATATTACTTACATAAGCATATATATACTTTTTAATTTCAATAATAACAATATTATTATTTAATAATATTATACTATTAATATTGAATATGTATACGTATGCTTAATTTAAAAATTCTTATCTTATATTCTGAAAATTTTTCTTGAAATAATTGGCTGAAAACTGAAATTCAATTAAATTTAAAAAGCGATAATACTTAAAATTTAGAGGAGATCTAAAAATATTTTGTTCTAACAAATAAAATTTTTTGTTGATATTTACACAAAATATTAAAATAATGGTCTTGTTAAAAAAGTAGATTGATTCCGAATGAGGAAAATTTGCGGTCGTATAACTATTTTTATAATTTTTTCAGATAGATTTTGGAGCGTTTGCGAAATTTTAATATGTATTTCTTTTTATTTATGGTTACAACTGTATAAAGAGCCGACAAAAAGTTGCATGTATGAAGTTTTCAAGAGGTTATAAATTAAAAGTAATAGGGGATAAGCGAAAATTTTTGGAGAAACCATTTTATACATATGTGAGATCAATTTACTTAAGATGTTTCAGCTTTTTATCTTGAAATTTTATGAATGGATTCACATACCTTACACGGACAGAGTAAATTTAATTGGTTAAAGAAATAAATTGAATTTCTTTAAAAAATTATTTAGAAACGTGTTAAAAAATTACAGAGGCTTTATATTTTGAGTTGTATGTCAGAATAAAAAAAAAACATCATAAAACACCTTTTAAAATCATTTTTTCTTATCGAGAATTGACAACAGAAATTTCAAAGAAAATTTAAGCGTTAAGTTTCTTTAACTCATTAAATTTTATTTTTCAAAAATAAATTTAAAAATGCAATTAAGAAACTTTTCCATTTTAATATTTAGAAGAAAAAAACTATGTACATTTATTACGACAGTGTTTTTTCGATTTTAAATTTGATAAAATAATGATTGAAAATCTTAACAGGAATTCTTTATATCTTTAGTCTGTGGTTACAATAAAAAGCTTCTATATATAAACCTTCAACAGTTTCAGAATTCTTAAATATATATATAAAAATATTTTGTTGACTTGTTAAAGAAAGGATAAAAGACAACGGTGAAAATCTCTAATTAAAATTCTAATGGTTGGAATCCAGCCATTTAATCCAGCTAGAATCTCTAAATAATATTTGTATTTTAAAACGAAGATCGCTACATTCCAAGGTTCAATTTCACAGAATATGGATAAAGATCTCCGTAGAGAATATAAGTAATAGCACGATTCAAGTGAATATCACGCCTTTATCTAATGTCAAATTGAATTAGTTAATTTTGAATAATACAATTTTAATCGCTGAATAAAAACTGAATGCCTAATGCATTAGGTATTAGTATTTTGATAATAATATCCTTAATAATTCAAATAACCTATTTCTAAGATTCATTATATCCCATTATTAGTGGTAGTCACCGAGTTAAGTATAGGATAATTTTCATTTTTTTTAATTTACTTTTCTTGTTTTTTGGACTACTCTGAATTAAAATCTAATCTTATCGTACTTACTACCAAATTTTATTATAGAAATTGTGTGTAACAAAACTGTTACTAGGTATATTGTATAAGAAGTCTTGACCTTTAAAAATCATTACATCTAATGATATCCGGGCATTAATAAGTTTAAATCACGGAAATTCATTTTCATTTCACATTTTTTCGAAAAATAGAAGAAAAAAAAAAGACGAAGTTGTTTTGTTTTTTTTTTTATTTTCTTATTTCTAATCCATTTTTTATTCGATTTCTTTATTAAATTCGTTTTTCTTTTTAATTCTTTGTTATTTAAATATAGATCAGCGACTTCATCAGCCAAAAATAAAAGGGATTGAATGACTAAAATGAATGTGTCGATTTAATTTTAACAAAAAATAGAATATGAAAAAACAAAAACGGAAGGTCAAAGGTTTTTGAAAAGGAAAATAAAAAATATTTTTTTGTTAAAGGTTTTTGTTGTTTAATAATGACTTCTTGATGCGTTTTTTACACCTTTTTATATCTTAAAACATTTTTTCTTACATGTTTAATTCTCTTTTTTTTATTTTTGTTAAAAATGAATTTTCATTCTACTTAATCATTAAGATAAGAGTCTTTTTGTGTCAAGGAATTTTTTTTAAAGATTAAATTTTTATTGAATTTATGGAATCGTATACACAATGGTTTTAAAATTAAAATTTTCAATTAAAAAATAAAAGAATATTAAAAATTAGATTATTGTAAGAATGCACCATATAAATGATTATAGTCTAGATTAGCAGATTATTGTTAATATTAATTAAGAAATTTTCTAATTATATGACAATTAATTTGAACTTTAACGCATTGTTACATTGCACTTGCAGCATTTTTCAGATAAATTTAATAAAAATATTCAAAATAATTTTGTAATGTAATTAGAATTTTCAAATATAACAAATTTTTAGAAAAAATATAATCAAAATAATCGGGAAATTTTAAATAATTTTTAAAAATCTGTAATATTCACTAATGATCTACGTTTGCGTTGTAATATGGAAGGAAAAAAATATTTACTTTGATCACGTTTCTATTAAAATTCAAAAGTAAGTTTGTAAACGTATGAATAATTATGTAATATTTCAAAACATTCCGTGAATTCTAAAAGGCAGTAAAACAAGTTTTAGAACAGTATAAGTACCGTCTATAAATATAGTTTTACAACAACGAAGAGCTTTTGAATTCGCGCTTACCTCCATTCGCGCATACAAAAAAATCGCTGCTTTTATTTTACGTTTTAACTTCGTATTCGAAACTTTTTCGTATAGTTTACAATGTAAAGACCTTTTTAATATACCTTACGTTTTTACTGTATTTTGGAAGCCACGGATAATTCAGTATGCAGTTAGAAAAGTAGTTATGATTTTAACAGTCCTGCCAAATGTATCGTTTTTATGCTATACCAAATGTACCATTTTTTAGACTTTTGTAGCATGAAAAATTTTTACTTGTACGCTAAATGTACCATAATTTTATTCAGTTTTTATTAAAATGTGCAATTTTTTAATGGAAATTTGAAAATCTTTTCGATCTGTCGATATTTTTCTTAAAAAATATTTTTCCTCAAAAATTAAATGATTAAAAGTTAAGTATACAAATGATAAATTAACAAATACGATAAAGATATTTGTGATATCTAGGACCAGTGATCAGTACCATAATAATTGAATGGCTCAAATTTTTTTTGTGAAAATAGATTTTCGTACATAAAAACTTACTAAGATTTAGTGAGTATTTCTACTTGTTCGTATTATAGTTTTTGTTTCAAGAAAAATAGGAACTTTAAATAGATAATTTCAAAATAGGAGCTTTAATAGAATTGCCAACGTCAAAAATTCGGAAAGATTTAATTTTTTTAGCTTTAGAGTTTTTTTGTTCTAAAAGTCCATTTTTAAGCATATTCTTTTTTTATTTTTTATGCTTTGAACTTTGACTTAAAGTTTTCAAAAAGATATTATTAAAAATTTTGCTGATTTTTCGTAAAATGTTGAAATCTCGGAAAATAGTTGCAGAGTACTCAAAATTACTAAAAAAAATGTACCATTTTTTCTCTGTGATACCATGATTATAGGTTTCCTGTACAATTTTTTGAAATTTAATATATGAAGGGCCCTGGATTTCAAATAATACGACATGATATTAATTTTTTAACTATAAATTGAAGATTTTCTGCCATTAAAAAAAATTAAAATATGTTATTTTAACCAATTTGGCAGCAGTTTTTTTAATAAAAATCAGAAAATTACTTCATTTCATACACTGCAAAAAATTTTTTATTTTATAATTTTGTTCTTAGGCTAGTTCGCTCAGTTGAACATATTATAAACCCTTCATAAAAATTATTACTACCATATTAATATTGATAATGATATTATATTGTATGATAAAAAAAAAATCAAGATAAAGCAATTAAAAACAAACATACGGTTTCTAAACTTATAGAAATTTAATGTTTTGTGAGAATAATTTTCCCATTGGTTATCTTAATTTATGTTATCTATAACATTAGCAAGACAATTTTTTAAAATTGCCTTACACTATCGTATTATGTATGTAGATATGCACTTAAAAAAGTTATAATAATTTATTTGTATTTCATACAGTAAATGATTCCAATGATGAAGATCCAAAATCACATATGCTTATACATAATGTCTATATATATTTTTGTTGCATTAATTGTTGTGCATCTTGAGTGCGTTAATGTGTTGTGTATGTGCTGATCATCATTTGTGATTTACTTTTTTATTTTTCATATTATTAAGATTAAAAATTATGAAAGGAAAAGATGAAAAATCGGAAAGGAAAAAGAGAAGAAAGTAAAAAATAAAAAACAAATGCCTTAGTGTTTTTTTTTTTCTTTAAATTTTTCAACCTTAGATATAGTTTAACATAGATTCATTTGTGGGAAAATAAAAGTCAAAAAAAAAAAAAATCGAAAAGAAAAACTTTCGAATCCTGTTCAGAGAATATTTTTACAACGGTTAAAGGAAAAAACGATCTTCTAATTTAGAAATTCAACTGAAATATGAAACTAGAAATATTTTTTTTATATAAAAACTGACAGGAAAAACGTTTGAACTTCCGATTTTTTTTTTAAAGGAACGGAAAGAAATAAAAATAAAATTACAATATTTATGTGAAAAGTTTACACTTTTTGACGAAATTAGGATTTTATTTGTAAAAATTTGTAATATCGCCAGAGTTCTTAGCAACTAACTAATTTAGAAAATACAATAAAGAAAATTCAATTAAATTAAGAAATTTTAATATATTTTCAAAAAGTTATTCAGAAATTCAAAATCATACAAAATCGATTCATTAAAGAGTTGACTTCTTCATACCAGCAACACAGAATTAAATTTTAATTGATAAAATCTACTACTTATATTGAATTGAAAAAATGTTGTTTAATAATCAAGTGAATGTTAAGAATTTTTATGCTGAATTGATGTAGTGTAAGTCATCCAAAAAATAAGAGTAAAATGAAATGGCGCATAATTTGCTTCACACATTTATCTCCAAAATTAAAACAGTTAAGCAAAACGACATTCTGAAATTTCAAAACCACGAGCCTATAAATACCAGTAAATGCATTTATTTTAATAAAATCTAAAAAATATAATGAACAGTATAAAAGCTTATAGCTATGTACATGAAAAGCTTAGTTTTTAAGTCACAAATTTTAGAACGAAACTTTGATTTTCCTTAAATTTTTGAATGCAAGTCGAAACTTTTTTTATACGCTGCTTCATTTCTCAGGCGATTTGTGAAATAAAAAGCCAAATTTTACGAATAAAAATAAAAATAATTATAAAAATAAAAATAAAATTACGAATAAAAATAAAAATAATTTTTTACTTTTTTTCATATTCAAATAAGCTGTGAAAAAGTTCATTTGATATAATTTTCATAGAACCTTTTACAATAAGTTTTACTTAATCAAAAAATCAAAAAATCAAGTTTAAGTGATTGATATAAATCTGATCATAACTTCATAAAAAAACGTACAGTTAAATAAATTACCTTGTTTTTGAATTTATAAAACAAAAAATTGAAAGTTCAGTTCCAGACTTTAATTCTATAATTCAGCATAATAAGGTTACAAGAAACTGCTTTATGATGCACAATTTGCAATGCCTATTAAATTTTGTTCACAGTAATAAAATAGGTGAAAAGGTTGAAGGGGGGGGGGGGGGGCGCACTTTTTAGGAACCGCTTAGGGCGACGAATACATCAGAACCGCGCCTGCCAGCAAGCATATACTATTCCATTGAAGAATTCTTCTTTTGTGGTTTGACCAGCTACTCTTTTAAAATGATTTGTTACGCTAAAGGTACAGGTCAAAGATTTTGTCCATTCTTTTAGTAGATCATATTTTTACATTAATCTGCGCCAGCGTCCATCTTACTGTATTTAGACTACAGCTCTCTGTACCATTTTAAGTTTTTAGGCATTTTAAGTTTTTACTAATACATTTCAAAAATCAATAAACTAAAAAAGTAATATGCATATGATCGCAAAGCGACTTCTGTTATGGGTCAATGTCAATTGCCAATTTCTGAAATTTCCAAAGTTTGGACCGCTAATGTAGCCCAGCAATTTGTCGAATGATGTGTCCTGAAAAAGTAATTATGTACTGGAGAAAATAGCATATTGAACACAGATAAAGATAATTTCATTCATCAACTTGCATAACTCCGCTCGACTTGACAATTCTTGATCTAAAGCTCAACAATAGTTGATTATTAAAGTTTCTACAATACTTAAACCTGGCTGTTGTGGCAGGATTTCATTGTTGTTGATGTTTTAGTTGATATCGAGCCGTTTTGAAAATCAGAGCTCCTCAAAATTATTCTTTCCCCTTAGGAGATTCTTATCTTAAAAATTCTTAGGCCATTCTTATCGCTCAGCAATAATGTCCAAGTTTCGGAGATATAATTTAATATTGGACGTAATACGGTGTTTTACAACTGTAGTTTACATGATCTTGATAGGATTTTTGATTTAAAAAGGTTAGACATTGTATAATATACTCTGTTTATTGTTAATATTTTTGCTTTTATATAGACATGCATATCGTTATTTGATTTAATATGTGCAACAAGATACATAAAATTATCTACTCCTTAAAAATTTCATTATTGTAAGATTTTGAGCAATTCTTTGGGAAAGACATCGTAATACTACCATATATTTTGTTTTTATCTAATTTACTGACAGTCCAACTTCAAAGGTAGATTCTGTTATTTTCATTAAAACCTCTATCAAGTGAGTTTTATTTCTCGAAAATACAACAACACCGACAACATAATGTAGGTACATATTAAGCAGAACATGTCAGCATATTCTGCTCAATATGTATCTACTTATATACTTTCACTTTCATATAACACAACATGCTTAAAGAGAAATTTGAATATCATAATTCACCCTTATATAATCAAATGCATTCCATTCACATAAAAATGAGTCAATTTTTACAAATTTATTAACATTTTCTATATATAAAACAAGTAACTATATTGTTATTTAGATACATATGAGTTGTCCACTTAAAACTTTAACGTAAATATATTACACCTTTTTTTCTACTTTCGTGACTTAGTCATTCTAATTAATGTTAGTATTAGTGACTTAGTCATTCTAATTAGTATAGTATTTATGTTTTTCATGCAAAATTTCATTAGGAAAAAGAAAATTCTGCTCTTCATAAGAAATACCCAATAATACATAAGCATATTTTTATGATATAAAAACAAAAAGCTGCCCTTTACTTCACTCAAAGGATTTTTATTTTATTTTACAATCTATGTATAAAGGTTATAGAATAAGATTGTAGTTGTAGAGTAAAAATTAATGTATTATGTTTGGAATTCATACAATTCATAAATGGCATTCATACAATTTGCATGAATGTTTTTCGTTTGTTTGAAAATGTTTGAAAGAGATTTCATACTGTTTGAAGAGCATCATACCATACCATATAATATGTTGTATTTGTGGAATAAAACTGTAAAATTAAATTAGTGGACTGCTATTGCGCATTCCAATACAGATAATAATTTTATCTTATTTTTTTTTTTTTACGAAGCAAAACTAAATACAATTCAGTCGTAAAATCACTACGGTATCATAAAGGAATATAATTTTAGGTTCGGTTGATTTCGTTATACCGAGAATTATAGTATTTTTGTTTTTACTACTTTCAAAATTGATTTTTTAAATTAATAAAACAAATAAAAAAAAAATTAAATTAAATATTTAATTAAAAAAATATTGAAAAATTTGAATAGAATAGAAAAACAAAAATCAAAATTTTTTTTAAATTTTTATAACAACATTATTTAAATAAATACATTTTTTCCGTGCGAGGAAATTATTTGACGAAATATCGCGCGCAATTAATCTCCAAAATTTGTCGTTTTTTAATTGAATTTTTTTTTTTTAAATAATAATTTTATACATATATGTGTGTATATATACAAATGCATATTTAATTTGTAAAATTGGATTTATTTTATAAAAATGTAAATTAATGAAATTAATTAATATTTTTTACAAAAGTTTAAAATAAGAAAAAAAAAAATTAAATTTTTTTTGAAAACAAACGAGAATTTCTTTATGAATAATAAAAATTTTCAATTATTTTTAAATTTACATAATTTATTAAATAAATTTTATTTAAAAGTTTTTGTGTAACACTGCATAATTTGATTTAAGTGTAACGAGATATTTTTTAAATCTAAATTTTATTAGTAATTAATTGTTTACTTTAAAGACTAATATTTTAAAATTGAAAATGAATTTGATTTAAAAATAAAATGTAAATAATTTTCTTTTAATGTAATAATTGTATAAAATATACATGTGTGACATACACATATACACATACAAGAAAAGTGTTTTTTTTGTAACTAATAATAATATTTATATTATTAATAAAATTTAATAAATTTTTGCTCTAAAATAATAATCGAAAAAAATTTTTAATTTTATTCTTATAAAATAGCCACTTTTTTTATCATTTATTTAAAAAAATATACTTATGTACATCTAAAAATATATATATATATATATATATATATATATATATACAAAAAAAAATTGGGTATCAGAAAGAAATTTATTGTAATTATTATAAATTTATAATATATAATAAAATATAAAAAAATTCATTAATATTAAAATATAAATTTTTTTTTTTGCATTCATTACATCGAAATATAAATTTCAAATACAGTGAGAAAAATTTAAGAATTACTAAAATATAATATACTTTTGTACATACCCCAAATACATAAATACACACACATATATAACGCATAAGTGTTATTTTGTGTCAATGATATTTTAAAAAAAAAGAATAAATTAATTAAAAAAAAATATCAAATAAATTAATAATTAATTTTATTAGAATATTTACACAGAAGAAAAAAGAAAAGTATAAAATTTTTTAAATGATTTATTTAATAAATTTTTATGTTAAAATAAAAGTTTTATTAAAATGTTAAAAAAATACTTGGAAAAATATTAAAAATCGTTAAAAAAATAAAAATAATAGAAATAAAAAATTCATTAATAAATTTACTTATATACATACATACTTATGCATTAATAAATAATTATTTTTTTTGGCTTGAATTAAAAATAAAAATTTCAAAAAAGGTGGTGATTGTTTTATTAATTTTTATAAACATATCAACAAAAAAAAAGCCCAGTGTCTTGACATAAAAAATGAATATCTTTAATCGAGCGAATTATATGATAGGATTTAATATTGGATTAATATTATTAATGCTATTACCAAATGGATTAGATGCTGCAACATCACATGGTGGTTATGTTGAGGACATGAAAGGTAATTAAAAATAATCATGAACCTATATGTGTAATTTTAAGTCAAAAATCTTGTTTTTGACTTAATTTTAAAAAAATGTTATTTCCAATTTATTAAAGTAAGCCGTAGCGCATAAGAAACGAAGTTATTACTAAAAAAAATTTCATGAAAGACCACTTTATATAAAATCATATCTGGATTTTTATAACTCAGATTAGGATTCGAATTCCAAAATTTTTCATACAATATTTTATATTTTAAATCTCAAGTTGCAAATTCTCAAACAAACAACAGGTATATAAAATTTTCAAAATTTTAGAACCAAATAGCTTCGGTGAGGTCTTATACAAATGTCACTAATATTCAACTAAAATGAAACTTTATGTTTTAGCTTTAGGTAATTAAAAAATTATGACATTTCGCGTGTAAGTAAATAAAGTTATATGAGTAGTAAAATGTTGAAATTTGGATATCAAAAACAATAAATCTGTTTTTTTTACCAATTGATGACAGAAATGTTATAAATAAAAAGTTGGCATGCAATATTCATATATGCTTCTTTTATACAACAATATGGGATTTAGAATTTTTAATTTTCAAAACAAAACTTGTTTAAAAAAGTGACAAGCAGTCTCTAATCCAAAAATTAATTTTAATTATGTACAGTTAGAATGGATAAGCTTAAAGTGTTTGTAATGTGGAAATATTATATATAATGTGGACTTATATTCATGTGGATATGTTCTTATACGTTAGACAAAAATCTCATACATAATTGAAATTAATAAAAATAAACAATAACTAGCTAACTTATAGTTTTTAGTAGGAATTGGAATGAGAATTTCAAGAAAATTTAGAAATCATTGAAACTCTCTAAGAAATTTCATAAATTTTTTTGTAATCGATCCTAATATAAAGATGTAATATATTATATAAGTATGTATATATACATATATATATATATATATGTATAAGGTACATTTACATTCATCGCATGGCCTTTTTACCGTGAACAATGTTGCTTGTAGTTTTATGAATTATTATTTTTTGTCTAAAGTTATCAAACAAAATTAATTATATACATACACTTAGTGTTTTCGTATTAGCTTATCATAAATAAAGTCTATATAAGTCTTAAGTATATCTACACATCTAATAGTAAAATATATTTTTTTTTCTTATCTTTGCCAATATGACGCCAATTTAGGTGTAAATAAGTACTAGACAAATATAAAAATTTAATATTAAATTACTATAACATAATGTTAATTATTTTTCAACTTATTTAAACATAATGTTTAAATAAGTTGAAAAATAATTTTTTAGAAACTTACGTGCAAAAATGAATAACTTTGTCTACGCAACTATTTGAATTTATAAAATTTTTATTTTTATAAACGTATGTATGTATGAACATTGCACCGATTTCCAGACTCCATTATTGAATGGGCTCATTCCATTTTTTTAAATTAAAACTGTGCTTATTTTGTAATCTTTTAAATAGTTATGCATTTTTTGGTGTCCGATTGGCAAGTTAACTTACAATAACTTATTAAAAAAATCAAGCTTAGTTTTGGAATCTCATTTCGTGAATAATAAACGAATTTAAAAAATGGACCATTCACTTTTGTATGCGCTTGCTTTTCTAAAAAATTTTAAATAATTATTGTTATAACAATTATAAATTGTTTAAATAAAAACCGAAATATGTATATTTATGCAGAGTGTGTCGTATAAGGTGGCAGATAATTTCAGGAATGATTCTTTGATCAATTTCCAAAAAAGATAGCTTTTTTTCTGAACAGACTGTAGCTCGAAAACGAGTATATAAAGAATCATTCCTGAAATTATTTGCCACCTTATGCGAAACACTCTGTATATTTTACGATAAACCTGTGTAATTAAAGCATTTATTGAAAGAAAAATAAATACAACGAATATTTTGAGAAAAATTTTGAATAACAATCAAAAATGATTATATCAATTGGTTTGTTTTTATTTATGCTCTGCATACGTTTGTATATCTGTATGGATTTTAAAAAAAAAAACTATCAGAAAAGCACTTTGTCAATTGTTTTCTTAAAGCAGATTAAAACTGTTTTTATTTTCTTGGTTAATTTATCGTGAATAATTCTTTATAACTTTGTTTAAGGTTTGAGTTTGTTTGGTATTAAAAATCGTTTCCTATATAAGAAATATTCAATTGGTTTCAAATAAGCCTACAATATAATTTTTTTTACATTATGTAAGTAAGCTTACATTCATAATATATACATATAAAAGCCCCGTTTTCGTAAATTTAAAATGTGCACAAGATTTATTAATGAATTTGCAAGAAATATGCATTTATGGAAACACTGTAAACTTGAATTGTCAATTAGTACGTCCACTTGAATATTTACTCGTAAATGTCAAATGTTGTCTGCAAATTCTTTTTTTTTTCTGCATTTTCAAGATTTAACAAATACGTAACTATGTAATTTGTTTTATGACTATAAAATATTGAAGGAAAATGACATTTTTTCATTATTATTACATTAAGCGCATTTTACATTTACGACATCTAATTTGACAGCTAAGTTGACATCCAGTTTTCATTGAAGGTTAATTCGAAAAAGAAATTGCGCACATTTTGAATTGGTTAGCACAATGTTTCAATGTGATCTTGTTTTTAGATTGTACATTATTTTATTTTCCAAATATTTACTCCACATATTTTCACAGGAATAAAAACTGCTGTCCAGGTCTTAAATTTGATAAAAACATTTGGCGAGTATATCATGAAGCAAAAATTTTGCTTCAGAAATGCTTTCAAGCCTTGGACGTTTTTTCCCTACCTATAAGTATTTATAAGATTGATTTATACGTACAAATATAATATAGACTTAAAAATTAATATAACAATTCATAAGTTTGATTATTAGAATATACAAAAAACTTTTACCTAAGTATAGGTAATAAACCCCCGTTTGCAAAATAATAGCGAATCTAATTCGTTGAATCATTTACTCTCCCTATATATTTTTTAGTATGACTTTTAGATTATAATTAACATAATATGACTATATGCGATTTTTAGGTACCTATATATTATTTTTATGCCTTAAATATTAGTATTCTTATACAAATACTAAAATCGAGTAAAATTAGCAAGTTTTGTTTTCTTAGAAAATAAGGTTATGAATCATAAGAACTTTTTATTGTTGAAATTTAATGTTTTTTTGGGGAGAAATTGAAATGGAATAAAACAAATAAATATTTGAATTTAGTCAATGATATGCTGTTATTAAAAGGCATTATATACCAAATTAAATGTAGAAAAAAAAATCGTTAATGAAACCCAAGAATTGTACAAAAGGCACATTCATTTTAAAAAGTTTAAGTTAAAAACTAATAAGTATTTAATGTTAAATAAGTTCTATTAAAATAATTCTCTTTTTACGTTACTATGTTGCATATTTTTGGGCGGAAATTCGAAGTCGTAATTAGAGAAAAAACAAAAGGCATTGAATTTGATTCTAATAATTGTTATATTCATTACGGTTATATTTCTGATTAATATCAAGAGTCCAAAAATGTTGATCATAGTGTTGACTTTTGATATCTTTAACATGTAAACATATTTATGTTAAAATTTGGGATTTGTTCTGATCGCCATGAAGCAGTAAAGTTATTTCGAAAATTTAGTGTACTAATTTGAAGCAAATTTTTGATATTCTGACGTTTTTCTATGATTTTTCTTTTTTAAAATATCAAAGAAATAAATATTTAAGTATTAAAAGGAATATTTATTAAAAAATTTAGTTTATTTTTTATATTTATAATTGATTAAATAAACATATTTATTAAATGTTTATTTAATCAATTTATTGCCAGGCTACGTTAAGCAAAAAAAATCGATTACGAAATTAAGAATAAAAAAAAAGAGATATAAAGTTAGCTTAAACCAACGGTATGTAATGTTCCACTTTTCCTTTCAACAAGTGAAAATACTGCTTTTAATAATAATCTAGCAATTTATGAATTCTTTCAAATAGAACAAAAAAAATTGAAAGAGGCTTTAACATAATACCCGAATTTAATATTTTTTCAAAATTATCTTACCTAGTCTTGTAAAATTTTGATGAAACTACGCCTATTTAGTATCCTTGACTTTGTATTTTTTTAAAATTATCAATTTTAAAATTAATTAATTAATTAAATTTAATTTTCAACTATATCGTTCAAATTACTTTTTAATCTCGGTTTAAATTCTGCCTCCTTCGCAATAAATTCGATCTTCCAAATTGATTTCATGTTATCTGAAACTAAATTTATTAAAACTATTTAAAATCCTCTGGATGAACCTAAAATAAGTAATTTTACATTTTTTGGGAATTTGTGTACGTTTGATTTCACAATTTATTAAAAAATTCATCAAAATAGTTTGAATTTCTTTTATAATTTTCATTGCAGCCATATTTCTTGAATAAATTGATTACCATTAGGTTAATTTCCTTGAAACTCCTTACGTTATTTAATTATTTTCATTAATTTTATTATTAATTTTGTAATTTTAATTTAATTCTAATTTTTGCTATATTTTTTTATTCATAATGTTACTCTGATGAAACGAAAATTTTTTGACTTACATTAAATATTTTGAATTTGAATTGACAGCTATTTTAAATTTTCATGAAATGTGAAAAAAAATTTTATCCTCGTAAATATTTATAAATTAAACTTTTTTTGAATAAGTATATGTATGTATACTAAAATTTGGTGGTTTATATCCGGAACTTGTTCATATTCAATATGGAAAGAGTGTAGTAGAGAAAATTGTGCGAGGTACGAATTGGTTATTAAACGATATCAAAAATTTTGGAAAAAACGGATTTTAAGTAACGGTAAATTTTAACGATCGTGTTGTTTTTTTTTAAGTTCAAATATGGTATGCCGCGGTAGCAGAAGTCAGCCATAATTTTACTGCTTTTGCAAAAATGCTTATGGTTTCGCTGCAATAAATAGTTGGAAAATGGCATTTTTAGTATAATAATTACCAGAAACTTATTTAGTACAAATAAGTTTCTGGTAAAGATCTATGTACATATGAAATTTCAGCTTTCTATTTTCAAGGGTGTAGAAGTTTTGTAAACAGACGCAAGGACAGACAGAGTGAAACTATTAACAACTTTTTTTTAAAAATTTTTTGGGAAAAGTGCTAAAAATCAACAACGTCACCAACAAACACAAAAAATTTTAACCAAAAAATAGAAGCGAAAAGTTTTGATTGCGGGATCAAAATTCATTGAATTTTCTGTGGAAATTCAAATTTTTTTAAGTTACAAATTTTAATAAACAATATTCTAAGAATGCATACCTACATACAGTCAATCACTTTAAAGAAACAACTTAAAATTATGTTTTCTTAATTAAAAATCAAAAAACAAAACGGAAGAAATTATAAAAATAAAGGATGCATCGTAACTTTGAAGTGCCGGAAGCATATGCGGTAAAAACGGAAATAAGAGCACGTATTTTTTTTTGTTTTTTGTTTTAAAGAATATTTTTAAATAACTGTACATACAAAATATGCAAAATATGCTATCCAGGAGTATTATGGTGTCAATTATATTTTATTCACCATATAAAAGCGAAAAAAGTTATTGTTCATGAACTTATTGAATTCTTTTTTGAATTTCAGAGAAAATAACAATAGCTCCTCGATGACATTGTTAAGAGCAAATACTTACAGTTATAGTTAATTAATAAGGAGTTCGATTAAGAATCATTAAACAAAAAAAGCGTGTGTTCTTTAGGTACATGGGTATATGCACATTTATACATACATATGTATATGTTCGAGAACTTCATTTATTAATATGATTAAATCTTTTGTTAGTTAGAAAAAAAAATTTTGTTGAATCGACAATATTTTTTTTAATAAGGGTTGAAATAAATGATAAATTAGAGATAATTGGAGTTTCACAATTTTATCGCATTCAATCAATCCAAAATAAAAATATTAAAGTTATCACTATATAGGAAATTTATATAAAATTTTTTAAGAGAATTCTGCAATTTATAAATAAATTAAATATCTAAATTAACTACTTATTGAGAATTTAATTTTAATAAAGAACATTTCTTTTGAAACTACTCATATAATTTAGACATTAATCTTTCAAATAAACATCCATATTATTGGAAAGAATTCCGTTTTTTCATATAGAATTTCGAGTTCCCGAATTAATTTTTTTACAAAATTACAAGACATCTCAACAACAGCCCATCACATCGAGTGAAGCGACTAACAGAATATGAGTGAAAATTTAATTTTGAAAATTATAGAAAGGACAATAATGTTATTTGTGTTCAAATCTATTAAACAATTAATTATTTAAATTTTTGTGAACGAAAAGAAAAAATTATTATTCTAATTATTTTAGTTAACAACTTTGTGTGTGCAAGTAACGAATGTGTTACTTATTTTTCCTTCCTCTCTAACACATAAAATACAATTCTTCTAATATTGTCTAGCAAAAATTTACAAAAGTACCTACCTCTCTACCTTTCTACTCCAACACATCTTTAAAATTTTGATTTCCTTTCATTTTTGTTTTATTATTGTTAATCATATCCTTTTTTAACTATATCCTACCTTGTATAAAAAAATACCTATACATTTTAAAAGGATCTTAATGATAATGTGAAGGGACGAAAAAAAACCTTCATATATATGCTATTTATAATCATAACAAAAAAACTAAAAATTTATTCATATTAATAACTATGGGCTCAAATTTTTTACATACCTATACAGAACAGCAAACAAAAAAAAACATTCTATACCAACCTGTCTTACTGTTAACAATAATTTCACTTTATATCACCTGAAATTCTCCCTTGTCCCTTCAATTCCATACTTCTACTTTGTTTTTTTTTTTAAATATTTTTATAAAAGAGCGGAAAGAGTATTTTTATGTATGTATGAATGAAGTTGAAGATTTTTATAACAATGGTTCTCTTTTAGATGTTATTGTTGTGCCAAATGATATTCATGCGTGTATATGTAACTTTGAATGTATGTTGGTATTGTTAAAATAATATTGTTGAAAATCTTCATTATTCTAGAAAGTAAGAAAAAAAAATGATTTTTTTTTCCTCTTTTTATTTTTATTGTATTGTTGTCTTTTATCATTAACAAGTTCAAAACCAATACACTGAAGGCTACTTGAAATTTATATGGAGTTGTTATAATTGTTTTTTTACCTGCTTAAGGTAAAAATGATAAAAAATTTCTTTTTTTTTTTATTAAATAAACTTGAAATGAAAAAAAAAAGCAACTGATTTGGTTGTGATCTCGAAAAAGAGACGAGACAGATGGATTTTACGAATTTGTTTTTTTTTTTATTTTCACATATAAATTGGGAATCGGGGGATAGATATTGTGTTTTCTTGTTCGGTTTTGATGAAATTTATTGATAATGTTTGTGATGCTGAAGAAAGATTAATAAGTATTATACTAGACTTTTATATTATAATTTTATGCAGTGGCAAATGAAGTGTATGAGATTCATTTTAGTTTATTTATATTATTTGTCATGGTTTTGAGCCGTTTCGGTTTATCAAATCGGTATTTGTATATTATACTTAGGTATTTGTTGAGCTATGAACAAGAATTTGAAATGTAAAGGATGATAAATTATTTAAATGTATGTATCTACAAAATATTTGAACAAGTAGAAAAATTTGATTATCTTAAGGAAAACCTTAAGATTTGGAAACTTGTTTGGAATAAAAGTTTTACCCATTAAACAATCGTATACAGAGGGTGTTTCGCGGCAAATAATTTCAGGGATGATTCTGTGATCAATTTGCAGCAAAACATTGAATGGGGGGGTGCAGATATACTCGTTTTCGAGCTATCGTATCAGACTTTTTCTGCATATATATACATAAATGCCTATAACTTCGGAACCATACAACATAGTCCTATCATTAGGAGCTTGTTTTACAGGCGATTAATAGTTCTTTATTTTTGGTCTTATAATTATTATACTTATACCTTTCTGAATCATAAAAATTTCGGAAATTTTGTTACATTTAAATTTTAATACTCTACACGTTTTTGGCCTAAACAATTTTAATTAAAATTTACTTATATCTAAAATTTTTTTTGTCAGGTGTTATTACTCGTAATATAAAATGAAGTACTTATTATGTCGGGTTATAGAAAAGAGATCTGTACTAATACGATCAGATCAAAAATTTTTGAATATTTCTAAAAAGTAATAATTACTTAACAGATTTTCTAGGAACTTTTTATTCCAATTCTGATTGGCGGAGCTAACTAAACTAATAAATTTTTGTAAAACTATTGAGAATAGATTTTGGCATATGCGAATTAAATCAATTTATTACATTAAAAAAAAATTAAATCAAATTTCTACCGTATCGTAAAATTTTTTACCGTAAATTTGTTATTTGAAAAACGTACGCATAATTCTCTCATCTTTTTACTTGTATGAAACTCTATGTATAGATGAATGCACCAATACATATGTACAAAATGTAAGGACTCGCGCAAGCACAAAGTCTCATACATATATTTTTTTGAACATTAAGACATTTCCTTTCGAAATCAGGTTTCTCATTACGTAAACATTTTTGAATTCATCATTTACTTATGCCTTATGGTAGAAATATTGATGAAATGTAGATAATTTTCTTTTATAATAAAAGCCTATGTAAATATATGTGTTATACAAACATATGTGACTAAGTATACATAATAAAGAAAATACAAAACTTGCATCCAGGTTATAATAGAAATGTAATGAAAAAATTTTAATAAAGCATTTTGTATCGGCATCGTTTATGAATTCAATCAAAAATCTCATCCAATTTTCATTTCCTCATTCAATTTTTTGATTTGGTATAATTTGATTCAATTTTTTTTAATCTTATGGTTTAAAGATTTTCTTAACTTCTTTTATTTTATAGCTATTGTAAAATATTTAACTGCTTTAAAAGAGTTTACATTTTAACAGTAAGTAGTAGAAATTGTTAAGAGAAAAACAAAACGAAATATGAGATGAATGTTTGTTTTTTTCCATTTTTGGGTTCATTCTTCTTTTTCGTTTTTTTTTGTTTTTTGTGAAATAAACCTTTTTTTGTATATAAAGATAAAATTCGAATTCCTGACTAATGGATTTTTGTTACAAAAGAAAGAAATTCAAGATATTTTGATTGTATATTTACTTTGGGCATATAGAAAACATTCTGATGACACCTTGAATTTTTTTTTTTGTGGAATGAAAAGTATTTTTAAGTAAGTTAAGTAGCTGATTGATTATTTTGATTCGGTTAATGTAAAATATTTTAATTGATTTTGAATTTTTTTTTTAAATTCAAACTTTATAATAATTGAATACCTTAATTATGTGGAATAAACTTACATTTTTTTTTTTGGTATTGCGATTTCTTGTAATTTAATAGCTGTCAATAGTGTAATTATTTTTATGGGTAATGTTAGCAATAATTTATTTCGTATTTCAATACATAATTATAGAAGTTTTATTTAAAAGCACGTTACAGAGAACGAGAAAACTAAATTCAAAAAAAACCTTTAAAAATATTCAAAAAGATGCATAAGGACCATTACCATTAAAAAAACCATTACCTGATTGAAATTCTTACATTCATACAATCGTAAGGAATAGGATAGTTTATCACCGTATAGTAAAAATACTTATAGTTAACAAATTAATTCACATTTTGAAACTACTCAAGAATCTTTAAAGAATTTGATTTATTGATTTGAAGACAAAAACTTGTGTATATTTGAGTTTTAGTAATTTTGAAACAACAATAAATACTTGGTACATATGTTAACACATTAAGTCAGTAAATTGTAAAATGCTTCAATTATAGTTAATACCTCTAACGGCGTGCCTTAAACAATTGTATAAGTATGTGCTTTCCAAAGCTCTGCAATCTATTCAATAGAATTCATAATGCGAAGCGAATGATTTGTTCTCACTCATTTAATTTTATTCAAAGATTTATCGAAAGTCCTAAAATTTCGAGAATTCAATAAATTCCATTTTATATGAAGTGTTTGATTTTTCTATTCAATTTTGAATTTGAATGATCAAATTAAATTTGTACCCGGTTTGTTTTGAATAAATCTTATATTTCCGGGACGTAGGGGATTAAATTTAAAAATGAATTTTTATTTAAGTTATTTCAACGTACTGCGTATAGTACACTCGAAGTGTATATTGAATTAGCAATTCTCATTAGCTTACGAATAGCATTCTGAGAAATCGACGTTAGTATTATACTTATTTCATTCGGGTCGAAATTATTTGGTCACATATAAAACATGGCCACTATACTTGTAATCTGTAAAAGTCCTTGAGATGGTGTAACTCGATGAGTGACAAGCAATGCCAAACAGTATGGCAACTATTATATAACTTTCTAATAAAATTATTCATTGGTACACAGATATCATACAATTTGCTTTACTTTTCTCGTTTCTAGAAGATGTTACAAATTTTGACGTAATATTTTGAAAATATTTGTGTACACACATTCTTCATGTAGTTTCTTTAGCTATACTTACATACCCTTAATTAGAAGAAATTGTTAATCAAAACTTCAAGTGTCCGTGTAAACAATAAAATTATATTGAAACATTAAAACTTAAATAAATTTTTATAATCAAATAAAAATTTCTTCATTAATTTGTTGTTAAATTTTAGTGACAGAAGTAAGACATTTAGATTTAATTACCAAATGAGTACGATTGCATCACTTCCTATTGGAAATTAAAGATTTTAAAACTATATATATGTACATACACACTTTACTGTAGCAATATGTATATGTAAAACTTTATATTGGTCATAAAATGTTGGGATATCGTACTTCATCTTAAAGTTATAAAATTTTTTGATTTATTACTTTAGATATATCTAAATGACATGAGCCATCGAATAACTTTATCACAAATTTAATAATATGACAAAATTTAGAATTCTTCCTATGTAATAAAATATTATAGGTTAAGTATATATAATAATATATTAAAAATTAAAAAAAAAGTATGCTACCTTATGAATTGCCTTCCAATGGTTTTTCTTTTTTTTGAATTTTTATTTCAATTGTTGTGCAAAGAATGCGTTTGCACAGAAAGTCTTATTGTTATACTTACAAGACATTCTAGCATATAAGTAGTTTTAATCAGAAAGTACTGATGATAACAATATTGATAATTCATAATTTTCAAGGAAAGGGAAATTCCCTTGTAATCACAATTATTACAGAGTGTGCCGCTTTGCTTTGGAAAGTTAAATTTAGTTTAAAATATAAAATAAAAATTATGATTTCAGTCTGAAAATGTACAAAAGTTTTATATATTGCATTTTATATAATTGCCATAGATTAACTATTTTAAAATTTTTGAAATAGAGAGAATTTTCAGACTCATTTCTCAAACTTTTTTTTATATAAAATCCGTAATCATAGATCAAATGCCACGGAACTCCTTGTCTTTAGTATACAAGAACAAATTAACATAATATCTCTTTGTTGCCTATTGTATAAATTTTTTAATGATCCTTTTTTAAATGAGTAATTCAATGAGTTTTCTTGAAAAAAATATTTTTTGCTTCCCTCCATTTCTGAAAGTTAATAGATAAATTTAAAATTGAATTTATTTAAAAACCAAATTTACCAATCTAAAAATATTTTACTTGAAGTCCTTTTTAACCGAAAATAAAAAATACTTACCCGGAATATCCTTTTATCATTTCCTCAAATGACCTTTTTTTAATTGTTCTGTTCCCGATTTTAAATGTAAATATGTTTTTTTTCCCATACATACTCGTACTTTTAATTATACCCGTACGAACGTATGTTCGAAGGGTATACTAAATTTGCCTTACCGTTTGTAACGCTAAGAAATAACGGTGTTAGATATAGACTCAAGTGTATGTTTTTGATCAGCGTCAAATTCTGAGTTGATTTAGCTTTGTCTGTCCGTCCGTCCGTCCGTCCGTCCGTCCGTCCGTCCGTCCGTCCGTCCGTCCGTCCGTCCGTCCGTCCGAACGATAACTCAAAAACTAATTGAGCTAAGTTCACCAAATTTTCACAAATGATTTATTGTAGTAAGTGCCAGAACCCTATTTAAATTGGACATGATCGGGATACCGGTTCGGGTAGCTGCCATACAACTTCAAAATTTATTTGGCTATATCTCAGAAACTATAAAAGTTATGGTATTGAAATTTCACACAAACGAATATATTAGTAGGGCCATTATGCCCCATAAAAGTCGTTGAAATTACTTGGCTCCTTCTGGTACCTGCCATACAACTTCAAAAGTTATTTAACTATATCTCAGAAACTATAAAAGCTGTGATATTGAGATTTCACACAAGTGAATATATTAGTAGGGCCGATGTGTCTGGTAAAAGTCGTTGAAATTACTTGGCTCCTTCTGGTACCTGCCATACAACTTCAAAAGTTATTTGACTATATTTCAGAAACTATTAAAGCTATGGTATTGAAATTTCACACAAACGAATATATTAGTAGGGCCAATGTGTCTCATAAAAGTCGTTGAAATTACTTGGCTCCTTCTGGTACCTGCCATACAACTTCAAAAGTTATTTGACTATATCTCAGAAACTATAAAAGCTGTGATATTGAGATTTCACACAAGTGAGTATATTAGTAGGGCCGATGTGCTTGATAAAATTCGCTAAAATTTCTTGGCTCTTTCTGGTAGCTGCCATACAACATCAATAGTAGTTTGGCACAACCAGTATTTTGAATAACACATAGTACTGAAATTTTGCATAAATTAATATGGTAATACGGCAACTTAAAGTCATAGTCTGCCCCATAGTAAGTTATGGCACATTAGTTATTCACACATAGGATAACAAATTCGTACGGGTATCACAGAGTTGACAAGGTCAACTCTATTTTTTTCTCGTTTTTTTTATGTATTTATCTTTCATAACCAAATTAACATTTTCAAGTGGTTTTCCTTTTTATTATATTATGGTATATGGACTTATGGAATAAAAATAATTTTTTTGTCATTTGCTTATTACAAACAAGTTTCGGCCTTAAATCTTAATATTGGCTAGCTGATATTCGACTTAAAATGAAATAATTTTCTTAAACTTTATTTGTATGTAAAAATGAAATTGTTGTACGTTATACTTTTTTAGAGAATGACAATAAATCATTTTGGAGGTTGTTATAAAGCAATTGGAAGCAATTGAACCCCTCTTAAAATTATTTTTAGAAGAGATTTCTAAAGGATCATTCTTATTTTTTTATATTGCTATATATGTTTGAATGATTGAAATGAGCATATAGTGTAGATATATACAAATTTGAAGACTGAATATGAAAATTGAAATTATTTGTGTTCAACAGGTTTTTCATAATAAAATTTTATGACACAAATGTGAATATCGTATACATGCTAATATTCATTATGCATTTAAAATTTAATTTAAAAATGTGTAGGAGTATAGGAGTACAGAGTGAATATGCATACATAAATAATTTAAAAATCTTGAATGAAATTGTTGTATTTTTAGATATCTTGACAATATAAAAATTTTTAATCTTCTGTTAAATTTCTAAAAGTATGTATAACTCAAGAAAATGAATTAATATTAAAAATTCTGGTATATGAACAGCGCCAGCTTTGTGTATTTTTTTGAAACGATGAAGAGTTTGTTTGTTAGTTTCGCTGACAAGCAGATCTTAAATGTTTCAAAGATTTCAAGAATTTTTGTTGATTTTTCCTTTAGATTTGTTCAAAAATACTTACACCCATATTCTCTTAGTCGTATCATTTGAGGTGATGGAATATTATTAAAAAAAACATTTATTTTTCAGTATAGAATTTCAAATTTTGAAATTACATAATTTTACTCAGAAAATTACAAGATTTTTGATTACCCATCACGTCAAGTAATGCGACTAACAGAATATGGGTATTATTTATCTTCCAAATGAAATTTTTAGTTGCTGTCTATCATTTTGCCAAAAGCTTATATATGTTCTTAATGTAGTTAAACAGTGATCTAGAAATTGTAGATTATAGATTTCAAGGGAACTGAGTGGAACAGGAACCGAGTAACTCCTCGAGCCACTGCAGCCATTCCTGAATTATTGTAGCTTCCCCACGCTCCCACCTATAATATCCCCGTCCCAATTATAAAGCCGGAAATATCCCTAAGGGAGTTGGACAGTAGTTCCCGAACACTTAGAAACCCATGTCCAAGACAATTGCGGCGCTGAACAGCCAGTGCCGGACACTCTACTATTGAACACTGATCCAATATTATTCATATTACCGTCATGTACACAAATTTTAAAATTTCGAATGAAAACAATACCTCACTTGCTTGATACAACGTAGGCTATAAAAAAAATTGTAAAAATGAAATTATTTTTATTGTATATTGAAGTTAATAAGATCTTTAAATAAAGTGGGTATAAAATAAATATAAAATATAAGGTGGAGTTGAGTAAAAATTTCACAAAGATATCTTCGTTTCGTAAATTTTAGTTTTTGTTTTTTCAATATTTCAATATCAATGATAATTCAATGACAATTAAATAAATATTTTTAAGAATTTTTAATATTAATTTTTTTTTAAAAACTATTGATATTTCTTAATTATTATAATAGTTCCATTTAGATATTTTGAATTAATGAACTAAGCATTCACATAGCTACATATACATATGTATATAATATATTATTTTAAATATTTTATTTATTATGTTGGGGTACATACGAGTTTTGGTTGAGAACAAAAATTTTTGTTAAATTTTGTTCGATTTTATATTTAAAATAATTTATTTTTATTATAGCCATTTTTTATCATATACTTAATTATTAGATCACTATTTATTAGAGCAATGTGAAAAAATGTGCCAATATTTTTGTTATTGAATAATTTAACATAAATTAAAAAATGTAAAATAATATTGTTCTTAATTATAATATGGAAATAGTTCGAAAACATAATTCTAACATAAGCTATAGAAAAATAGGTATACATACCTAAGTAACAAAAGTGTGGTAATGAGATACGTGAACTAAAAATAATAATAAACTTGATTCAATTGTTCCCATATCTTAATCACAGTATGATTTGATTAAATTTCCTTAAACAAGTTCATTATGAATGTTTTTTTTGACTGTAATACAATAATGCGGGTATAATAAAGCTTGTTTTAAAGTGATAGCATCAATTACGTATACTTTAGTATAGTGATTATTTAAAATTATATTACGATCTTCTTTAATTGTAATAAATATAACAATAAAGTTCATAATATAACAATCTATCCAAAAAGTTATTTTTGTTAATTTATTCATAATCTAAAACTTATTGAATTTAATTAAAATTTTTGGCATTTGTAAAAAAAATAGATTCTAATTTTTTCATTATTGTTTTCATATTTTGTATCAGATCAGAATCAATGATGTATCATTAAAATTCCGGATATATATTTGGAATAGCTATATTCAATTGCTATTTGAACTTGAAATAACAAGAGTAATATTGGAATTCTAAATCAAATAATTGTAAAACTGCATTAAGGTCACAAAGCATAAGTCCTATTATAATATTAACATATTACAGATAAAAAATATTCGATATATATTCATTTGCATATATCTAATACTTATGTGAATTTATTATAATAGTTATACACGAGTAATGCTTATGAATTTATTTCTTCAAATGCAAAAAAATCATAGTCTATTTTTGTTCAATTTTCTGCCTTCAAACTTCTATTGCAATTTGAAAATTCTTTTATTTAAAATGTCGAATGCAATTTATAATATCTGAAAAGGTTTAATACAGATCTATACAATAAACTGTTAAATATGTTAGACTTAAAAATTGAATTTTTATGAAAAATCTTTAGAGATCCATAAATTATTTTACCTATTTGTGTATATGTACATATACTTAAATAGACTTATCACAATTTTAAAATTCAAATCATATATTTTTTTGGAAAATATATATTTTTTTTTAATTCGCTGAACCAGAATGGGAGATTTTTTTTTTTAAGCAACCAAAATAATAAATTTTAACTATTTACCTTTTTTTTAACATTAACCATTATTTTAATGTGAAATAAGTTCGAATAGATATTAATTTATGTAAGTATGTATGTATACGATGCACTCTAAATATTGCATATAAAATAAAATATAGTATAAGGTGTTGTGTACAATCAATAACCGGCTATATATGAATATTTCTATAATATGTTAGATATGTGGTCAAACCCCTATAACACGAACTCTTGTAAGAGGAAACTCTCCTTAACGCGTACAATTTTGTTGCATTTTTCATTATAAAGAGGTTTTTTTGTGTGTTTTGATCACTTCACTTGAAAAGTTAAACGAAATACCCCATAAATATATCGAAATTCTTCGCAACACTATCAATTTCTACGTCACTTTTATTACAATTGAATTTTTATAATACGAAATTGGCAAAAACATATTCTGTTTAAGCCGAACAGTTTTAATGTAAACAACGCTTTTAACACGAATTTTTCCTACTCTGTAATACAAAGTTCCCTGTAATTTTGTTGCAAAATGCTGATTCGTGTTATTTGGTTTCGACTGTATATATATTTTACTTTGAAAGGTATTAAAAATTTCTTTAATTTTTACAATAATTTTTTTAAAAAAAAAATTTTTATACTCGTATACTTAGTCTGTACTACATGAAATCCTCTGGGCCATATTAGGTTACCCCTCCCTTATAATATGCCACTTTTGTAAAATGTTATATTACAATATTCTAGTATTGTATACCGATACCCCATATATTATACTTGTAAAAATCATAATTTATTTTTTTCTTTAACTTTATACTTATTTACCATAGTGTAAATATAAAATTTAAAATATGTAAAATATTCATGTATAAGTATACAATATGAGGCATGTGACTAGAATAGCAATAAATACGAGTATATGTTTTTAGTTCATTAAAGTAGATATGCATATACATGTATGTATATTGTGTATGTACTTCATACATACTTGAATGGGATTTTTTTTTAAAATGAACTGAAATAACAAACGTTCAAATTGTCAATTGTCATAAATTATATTTTAGTATGAAAAAAAAAATAATTTAAATATTTTTTTGACCAAAAAAAAACAGGTATACTAATGTGGACATACATACCTACTTATAACAAGAATTTTAGGTAAAGAGAGACCAAAAATTATTTTGTTTTTATGCCTTTTTTTTGTATTTATGTGTATTTTATATTTGAATTTTTATTTTTGACGAATGAACAGGTGAATTCACACGAGCATAAAACCTGTTGGATTTGTTCTTGTTTTAATATGATTTTTAAATTTTATTGTTTTAAAAGTTTTGCTCTTTGTAAAAATTTTCGCTTTTTGGTAACTATTTTTTTTAATATGTATATAGTTATACATACCCCCATTTGTATATGTTATATGGACGAATTTGTTTTGTCTATAACTATGTATCTTTATATAATACAAAATAATCTAACATAAATTTAGCAAAATTTTTAGCTAGACAGTTATATACAAATTATGACGATTAATGTGATTTATTTTGGTATGAGTCATCAAGAAAATTCGTAGAAATTTCCAAATAGATTTTGATAATAGTAGAAAATTCTATAGTAGCTATTTTTATGTACAATATATTTGTGGGTATTAATGAGTTACTTATAGTATGTATGTATGTATGTATGCATGTATAAATTTTAAAACATGAATTTACAAAGCATTGTAAAATTTTCGAAGTAGACTTCCATATTATTAGTCACATATTTATTTAGGACGGGAGTGGGAGTTTTGTTAACAATAATATGTTAAAAATTGGAATACATATTACATAATATAATATACCGATAATAATTGCAAACCTGTGCTAAGGCATAGCTTCCGGTTTTATTTACCGATGTTAAAAAATGTTTATATCCTCTTATATATTCTTTTGTTGCATACATATATGTACATATCTAGCATGAACGTAAAAAATTATCATACAGATTTGACCATTAAAATTTACTTAAACGTTTTATTAAATCTATTAAAATAATGCCATTAGAATTTTTGATAAGAAGATGTTTAATTTGCTTTGTTACTCTTACAGAAGTTTTAAATTCTGATGAATTAGTAAAAAATTTTATTATTTTTTATTATTTTCGAAATTCTCAAAAAATCATGTATGTATAAAATTTGTACAAACTATTATTCTATATCATTATAAAAACATTGTGAATTTATTCGTACTAAACTTTTTTACTTACTTACATAGGTATCTGAAGTTGAATTTTAAAGAAATGTTGCTTTAGAAACGGAAAAGAAACATCGGCAATAAAAACTAGAAGCCGATGCGATCTTTTTTAAAAACAAAATTATAACAAAAGAGCAAACATGTATTAACAATAGGGTTATAAAAAATAGTAATTAAATTATTTTGTTGGAAAATATTAGAAAATATGCGCAAAAATAACAATTAGTTACGTATATGAAAAAGTTACCTCCAAATCATATATATACATACATACATACATATGCATATTATGTCTTTGACTACTGATTTGACTTTGAAATGAAAATGTTTTAGATAACTTATTAAGACTATGATGTTGGTCAAGGTGATGGTCGGCTTTCACACTGAGCATTTTAGGTTGGATTATTACTTGCACAAATTGACAATTTGGAGATCGTTTTCGTAGATTTTTACATGGGACAGATGAGACGGCTGAGAATATTATCTGCTTTTGTTAAGCGTTACCAGAAGGATAGAAGCATATAGAAGTCACTTGGGGGGATATGTAGTGGCATGTTCGGACTTGTCGGAGGTTCCGCTTTGGAAAATCTATAATTACGTGAGTGTTATAGGCTTAACTGGTGCTTTAAAAACAGTGGGATGTTAAAATAAGTCGTTGTGGCTGCAGTGACTTGATGTGAGGTTGATCCCTGCTAGTCTACAAATCTACAACCTATAAGTAAGTTGTACTAAATTTGTTGTACTAAATGATTGTGGAAAATAAATTATTTAAGTATGTTTATTGTTATTTTACGATATCTTTTATTAAAAACTGAATTTTATGGCATAATTTTAATAATTTTTTTATATTGTTAATTTACAGATAATAATTTTTTATTGCGTTTATTAAATTATGCATGGAGCATATACTTACTATAAAAATTTAATTATTTTATGAAAAGAAATTTATTTTAATTATTCAATTCTCATAAGAAATCCTATTTTTATATGTATCATTATTCTTAGCGTAGTAATAAAATATTTCTCATAAAAATAGAGCAATTGTAATACAATTATTATGGGTATATGTACAAAACTGGTAAATTTGCAACATTGTATAAGGATTATAGCCATAAATAATTTTATAATTTTATTTATGGTTTTTATAAATATTAATTTTTGTTGAAATCTGTATAATAATTGAATTCCATTCTTATAAAACAATAAAGAATATATTTTAGTTTGTAACCTAAATTATCCACAAATTAAAAAAAGATATTGTAAGAAAGGTCCAAAATTTTATGATTATTTAAAAACGATAAAGCTTTCTAGGATTTATTTAAAAAATAACTCAACTTGATCGCAGATAATATGCACTTTTATACGATATAACAAAATTAAAGAAAAATATTGCTCATCAAATAAGAAATTCAAAAGTTCTCTTAAATAAGGTTAAAAACATGCATAACTTCAATGTTTTTATTCTTTATAATTTCGAGAACGCTAAGAAATTGCAATTTCTCTTGTTGTAATGCATGTGAACTTTCACAACAAATATTTACATTTTCATTTGTCTTATAGGTCATGTATAAGTTATTATGTGAAGAATTAGTAAATTAAACATAAATTTATTATATAATAGTTTTTTTTTAAATATTCTCACAGCTCATAAATAAAATTTTTCTCTCATACATAATATACTAAAAATAATGTGAAGTTACTCTTATTTTGCATCTGAAATTACTTATATATATATATTTAATTTATATAATTTAATTCCTACTTCTACTTAATTATAGCGTATTATTGTAAAATTATTGCACTACAAACAATACTTATCTTGATGTTTGTATCATTTATTTAAAATTATTATTAATTAGCTATTTTTTTTTTTACATAATGTAAACATTAACAAAAACAAAAATTTAGAATTTATTATAAATTTAATGTTATACATGTATAATAGTTAAATGCTTAATATTTCAAGGGAATATGAAACCAAAACAAAAAAGATGGTAATAAAATTTATGAATATTTAGGTGAAATCTAAAAACCTAAATTTATGTTACATAAATAATAATTATATACAAACAAGTACATACCTACATAAAGAATATACACGCCATGTAATTGTATTTGTGTTTGAAACAAAGTACACTTATGCACATATAAAAATGATGCAATTTTTTTTATTATTTTATGAAATTTGCTTATTGTTGATTGTAAAATAATCTCAGTAGCTTTAACATATATATTGAGTTTATCATGTATATATATGTACATATATATTTGCATGTACATTCTAAGTTATAAGATTACATTTATACACTTATGGTTTGTAAATTTTTTTCATCTGTATACATACATGCATATATATGTATATTCTTTATAAATATACGTGTATGCTGTATGTTAGGGAAAATTGTGGAACAGCACAAAATGTAGAAAACAAAAAATTGTTATTACTTAGTGGTAAATATTAAAAAACAAAAGAAAAACCAAGAATTTTCTTTTATACATATACATACCTTATATATGGTATATTTAAAGTATTCAAATGCAACCGCAATGCATTTTGTAAAAGAAAAATTTTTCTTATATGTTTTTTTAACATTTTCTTTTCCCATTCCAAGAGAATACTAAAATTGAGATTAAGAATACCACATTATATTTGTGTATTATATTTTGAAGCATAATGTCATGACTTTCTTGATCTGTTGTCGATCTTTTCATTATTTTTATGGTAAAAATTTTGTTTTTCTTTATTGTATTTTAAAATATAAGAGATTACACTTATTATTGTTCGTTATAAAATAAATACATGTATAAGTAATGCTCCTATAAAACTTTAATATATTGCATCTTCTGTATCTCAGATCATATAAGCTGACTTCAGTAGTAAGATGTTAAAAGTTTTTTGAGATAATCGTAAAAAAATTTACCAATTCAAATCAAAATATTTCAATATTCTTGTTTTTTTTGCACAAAAATTTTTAATTTTGATTTTACAATACTACTTTAGTATATAGTTTACCCTATATTTTAAAGCATAGTAGGGCAAGTTATGTAAGTTGAGGCATAAGTAGTATATGTTCTACAGTTACTACTTTTGTGTTACATGTATAAACAAATACGACTGATTAAATTAATATGATTGATTAAGCTGATTAAAGTAAATTTGTGTACTAAAATAAATTCTAAAATTCTGTAGATTTGGATTAATTTTTTTATTAAAATTTTACGTCATATACTCGTAGTAGCAAAATGCTCTCTACACACGAGTATATGACTCAAAATATGCCTAATTACTTAAATTTATATATGTTATAGGTTAAAAAAAAGCGGTATGGTACTTTAATTTGTATTGGATTAAAATATGTCGTTGGTATTTTATAGTCTTAAAGGTATGTTTCTAATATTTACTACCTTCCGTTACAAAAGATATCAACAAAACGATATTACAATTAATAACAAACCAATAGTATCTTGTATTTACCTACAAATGCATACATACATACACATATTTAAGTAGTTAACTTATTGCATGCTAGATTTCAATCTGCAGAATAACCACCACCATTGTCATTATAAGCATATTACAATATTTTATTATATACTCATGATATATGAATGTAATATTTACATATATTTACATACAGGTATATATTCTACATTTACATATGTTGATAATGTACGAGTTCTAATTTTTTCATCAGCTTGCTTTTTATACTACATATATAAAAAATATATAAACATTTGTCGGTTTTCAAGCAAAAAAAGTTAAAAAATATAAGATAAAAAATGAAAAAAATTTGCATGATTATTAAGAGCGTGTGAATGGGAGAATTTTTTTTTCCTAAAACCGCGTATCACCATATCATTTTAATGTCTTAACCATTTATATACATTTTGTATATATATGTATTCAAGTTTAAATTCTCTATGGTAAAGGGTATATATGTACGTAATATGTATGTATGTATATATATTCCGAAACATTCAACTAAATAATTTTTAAACTTTCTTTTTAAAATTTTATCCATATTTATAAACTACTGGTATACTCGTAGATATACTGAGAAAGTACTCAAAAAAATTGCAAAATAAAAAGCAATAAATAACAATAATAACAAATAATCTGAGAATTGAATTAATTAAAGGTGTAAATTTTTATTTTAATTATAATAATTGTTTTGTATAATATATAAATAGGAGTGAATATAGGGTCTTTATTATTTTGTTAACATTTGCACTTTAGTTTATACACAAAAAAAAAAACTTGATGTGAAGATTATGAAAATATTCTTAAAACATTTCTTTCAAGTTTTAAGGGCACTAGTAAGCTTTTAGTTAATATATCTAAACTTGGTTCTTAAAAAAGATAAACTTTATGCTATTTGAACTCCCTGAGAAGCTCGTCATATTTACAAATTCGTTGTTTTAACACCCTATGAATTTGTATATTAAATTTCAACAAAATTGAAATTTAATTTGATTTCTTCCAAAAGCCAGGTAGTACTACTAAACGAAGCTTGTATAAATTATTTCAAGTAAATTTATTAAATACTTTCTTGATAGTGATCAAAAATGTAATTTCGTCGAATAATCGACTTACGAAATTTGGTACCATCATATCACTTCCCTTATAGTATGAGTTAATTATGCCACCTGTAATATATTAGAATTATTGATATTTTGAACAATAAGTCAGAAGTTTCCAAAATTTTTCTTTAATTACTTGAAAGAACTATATATATTTGCATTTGAAAACTTAAAAATCGCTATAAACTATTTAGAAGAGTTAAAAGGAAATTGTTTTCAATTTTATTGGGGGTTAAAGTCTGTAAGTATATCGGTAATACAATATTATTTTAATGTTATGTTAAAAAATAATACCGAAACTATGCTTATACATTATTTAACCAACTTGTATAGTTTAAAGTATAACATTTAAAGCTATACTTTCCAATACACCCTATATGATGCACGATACTAGTAGCAAAAAATATAATATATGTGTATAGGTAAACAAAATATGCTGTCGTAAAAGGGAATTGTTTTATATACTCTTATAGAGTGATTAAGCTGCATTTATCGAACATATACTCATAGAAACTTCTTTTATTGTTTTAATTATATAAATTTATTTTTATTTCATAACCCTTTAGGCGATTGTGGGGGAGTACTTGACTACACACTTGAAAAAAAAAACTTTTAGATTTTTTTTTTGTTTTTGATATAATGAAAATGCTTAAAAAGCGGATTTATGGTTGGGTGAAATTTTTTATTTATTTTTCTCTATATATATCTTTCTCTTTCTTTCCCTCAATTTTTTCGAGCTATTTATGTAGTCTATAATTTTAATTTTATTTTGTCTATATTGCACAAATACAGAATTTATTTTTTTATTTTAAAATTTAAGGATTTTTTTTAATATTGTTGCAGTAAATATGAGCAAGTAGTTAATATTAAGCGCAGTATATAAGTTATACCTATTGTTAATATTATAGATTTTATGTGATCTCAGGTGATTTGTTAGATTTATATGATTAAATCAAATTTATAAAGAAATACATAAATCCTTAAAAACGTAATGTTCTCCCATAAATTTTTTCTTTTGCAAAAGAATTATTGCAAAAATGTATTAAATCAAAAAATGTGGTTTCTCTGTTTCAAAGGTCAACTAAAATGTTTGCATGGAAAGCCTTAAAAAGAACACTTGTGTAATAGTTATTACTGAATTGTACTTTAAATATCCGATTTAGTAGTAATTAAGTATTCAAGAAATTAAGTATTAAGAACCTCTGGAAATATTCTTGTTGAAACTAAAGTTTCTAATACTGAATAGCCATGTGTTATAAACCTACAAGTGTTAAATATATCCAAATAAATCACAAAACTGTCATATTTAATATTTCTTACTCATATTTTATAAAAATGTTATTTAAATGAGGTCCTCATGATTTAATAATTTTTTTCTTGATTTTATTGTATTTGTGTACGCATGTATAATTAATAATATATATCTACTTACGCAAGGATATAATATGTATAAAAAAAATTAAAATTAAATACACCCGCATTTAGGTGTTCATTTAACATTAAACAATTTCTTGGTAGGTCTTACGTTCATCTTTTGAATAATTTTTTTTCTCTTTCGTTCATAGTAAACTATCGAATTACCTTATAGAATGTAACTTTCATAACCAAGTAAAAATGAAAAAAAAAAAACAAAAAGCACAAAGATAAAGAGAACAGGATGTCTGTAAATTCATTTTTTATGGTTGATTGATTTACACTTTATTTTTTTTTTATTTAAATTTTTTATATGCACTTATTGGAAATTTTTAAATTCTCCTATTATTCCCTCCTTTTCACTGAAATAAAATTAAGACGAATTTTATTTGGTAGGTAGAAGTAATAAACATGCAATAAATTTCCAGTTGAGTAAGTAACAAAATTTCAGGATACGAATATTAAATTTTGAAAAAAAAGAGAGAAAATTAAAACAAAAAAAAAATTAAAAGACTGTTGATAACTGTTTTAATGAAAGGTTAAAGAGTATAATTTTCATTATAAAAATTTAATTATAAATTGAAAAAAAAGGTATTGGTTTAAATTCAAGTAGGTACCTACATAGACATAAATTGTAACGGGTTAAAAATACCTATAAAATCAAACATGCCTACACATATAAAAATTTCTGTTATTTATCAAAAACGGGTTGAACCAGTTACTTATGCTTGCATTTCCAACGAAACAAATTAATTTTTGTATTATGTACTGGATATAAGATTTAATTTCATTGGAAAGGAAGAATTATAATCAAAGAACTATACTTACTTCCTCAAGTAAAAGTTGTCAAGATTTCGATGTTTCTTCATCGGTACCCCATAAGAACATTATTAAGAGAATTTTAATTGTGACCAAAACAAAATTGGTAGTATTATTCAGAACCCGAAAAGTGACAACACCAGACACCCTTGGAGTCTCCATCATTGAATCTCAGTAAATAATATTTCATCCAGGTCGGTAATTCATGTAAAACTTTTAACATACTTATTTCTCATGGCATTCATAATCTCAGTTTGGATTTTAATTTAATTTTGTATGTTTAATTTGATGATCAGTTTATTTCCCCATTAATTTGTTGTACAGTTCTCGAATTAAATGAATAATAGTATAACACAGCAAAATTAATTAAATTCTAGTTAAAACGCCTAAAATTATTTTGTTTAAAATTTTAACATTTTTTGATTTACTATAAGAAATCACTTCATTCAACCTTAAAAATAAATTATAATTAAGCTCTAAAATAAATTTGAAAAAAAAAAACGATTAAGAGAAAAATTTTTATTTGCATTCAAATTTAATTAAATAATTAAAATTTAATATTTTCATTTATTTTTAATTTTTAATATGAATTTTTTTTTCTATATAATTTCAGGTAAATCCATTAGCAGTTCGAATAAAATTATTACAATTTATCATAAATATTTCAAAAATATGGCAATATCGTAAGCTTTAATAATAACAAAATTAATTTATTTTTAGATTTTAGTGATCATAATATACAAAACAAAATTACGAAAATTAAAATAAGAAATGAAAATATAATTATATCTTTAATGATAATTAATTTATTTAACATTTATATACACACAAAAAAAAAGAACAACAACAAAAATCTCAATTTCAAATTGTAATAATCATCAAAGACTTAATTACTTACTAACACGAAAAATATTATTATTTTTTTTTCCTCTAAATTACAATAATATTTTTATGTTCATAGTATAAATTTGAAAAAAAAAAATATCTTGTATATCAATTTGTCACCTTGAGCTACTTCTCATCTTATAATAGTTTTTCATTTAGATTTTGCATATTTAACAGCTAGAGAAATAAAAAAATTATAAATATGTAGATGAATTTATATTTTGTGTTTCGTTTTAGCGATAAAATTATATTATTGATTCATAAAAAAAAATCTCGCAAATTTTAATGTGAAACTGATTTACTTATAATAATTTTTATGTCAGAGTTTCAATTTTGAAATGCTAAATAGGGATAAGACGATTTTCAGTAAAAAAATTCATCACATACTTTGTATATATCAATAAAAAATGTTACCAATAATGTATTTTTAACATTAATAACATTTTTAACATTACTATCTGTGATCTATCGTAAAATCTGTAATTTTTGTTTTAAACCGTATATAATTTCTTATACACTCTGCTTTCACAATGTTAATAGAGAAGATTTTATTGCAAATTGTACACAGCTGTATGAAATTATTCAACTTGGTCTCATAATATGCGAACTTGCAAGTGAGGTTTTTCATATTGTAATTTTTGATCAAATTTTTTATATTATGCTAATCTATAGTTGCGTTTTTTCTTCATCACATTTTGTTCTTTTACTTTATCACTTATGATGCTAACCTTAATTGGTGACTAATTCTATTCCATTGAATAAAAGAAATTTATTATTTTTTTTTTTGTGTGTTTTCCATTTGTTAATAAAAAATTTAAAATCAATAAATTTAATAGTTACGAGAATATAGATAGAGTTGACCGTGACAACTTTGTAATACAAGTAAACATGAATAATTTTAAGAGTAATTTAGCACTGTAATTTGAATAGATTCTAACACATGAGTAAACAACTACCGAAGTTGTATAGCAGCTACCACAGGGCAGCTACTCGAACCGTTGCCTCGATCACATCAAATTTTGATAGAATTGCGGCATTTAATATTATAAATTATTTGTGGAAATTTGGTGAGCTCAGCTCAATTAGTTACTCGAGTTATCGTTGAGACGGGCAGATTTAACTATTATCGACTCAGAATTCGACGACAATCAAAAACTTACACTTATGTCCATATTTCAGACCATTATTTTTTAGCGTTACAAACGGTATGTCACATTTAGTATACTCTTCGAACATACGCTCGTACGGGTAGAAAAATTACTTACAGAATTCAAGAAATTCTTTAACCGGTTTATTTTATTTATATTTATTATTTCAAATAATTTTAGATGATAAGCTTTTTATTCAATTCCACTGAAAAAAATCAAAATGCGGTTTTGAATTTTATTTTTTAATATTAATTTTAATTTTTACATTAATTAACAGACAAAAGTTGGAAAAGCTGTTTTTTTTAACCCTTTGACGTAATTGATGGCTATTAGCGTTGAAATAATTATATGCGAGTATTTAGGGAATGACGGTAATTACTGTCGAATAGTCGTAAACGTTTTATAATTTCTAAACAATTTATAATTAAAAAGAGAGTAAAGAACGTATTTTATGTTCATCTTCTTCTATATTATGACTTAATCAAATTTTTAAAAATACAACACTACAAATATGAATAAATATTTTAGATTACGAACGTTTTCAATCATTTTATATTTTTACTCTTAATAGTAATTTATTAAAAGAAAACCATAATAATTATAATTATCTCATACAATACATATTTGTATGTGATCGAAAAATGTTTGATATAATTTCCCATCCTGACGTGTTAACGTGTCAAAATATTTATTTGACTTTGTCTTTTAATTATAATAATTTAATGTTCATCATACTATAATAAGTAATAATATTTATGTGTAATTAAAAATATTATTATTGTTTTAATATTTCTTATTTTCAATAACATTGAATTTGAAAAAAATTAATTTTAAATCATTCAATTTCATTCATGAAATGCACACAGTGTTTAATATTTTCCTTAAGGCAGTGTAATGGAATGGGTCCAGACAAACAATTTAGAATAACCTTAAACACCCATTCATATTACGCCATATAAAAATGGAGGTGAGAATACCAGCTTTCATTTTACTTAAGTAAATTAAGAGGCAAACTGCATGGCAATGTAAGTAAATAAAGGGTAAAAGAAAAATTTTTGGAAATTTGATGAAAGTTTTACTTTATACTCAAATAAACGTCGCTGAAAGGGCAGTTTTTAGCACTTTTCCAAAAAATTTTTGAAAAAAATGCTTAATTTCACTCTGTCCGTCCGTCCGACCGTCCGTCTGTCCGCGTGTCTGTTTACAAAACCTCTACACCCTTAAAGATGGAAACCTAAAATTTTATATGTACATAGATCTTCACTAGAAACTAATTTTCGTAGAACATAAATTTTACCTAAAAATGCCTTTTTTCAACTGTTTACTGTAGTTGAACCATATTAATTTTTCAAATTTTACAAGCGCCGAAAAGCAGTGAGATGCTTCTTATATCACAGCATACTATACTTGAACTTTAAAAAAACAAAATGGCTATTAAAATTTATCGTTACACAAAATTCGTTTTTTTCAAATTTTTGATGTTGTTTTTCTTCTAGACCCCAGAATAATTTTTGCTTTATTTTAAAAACTGCATAAATTGTTCATCCTAAAAATATGCAACCCCAGAAATAGTTTCGTATATGAATGAAAATAATTTTAATAGTGTGGTAGGTATACATCGATTGTTTTGCAAAGCAGTATTTTCAGTTGTTGAAAGGAAAATTGCTACAATACAAACCATTGGTTTGACCCAACTTTATTTAACTTTGACTTTTACAAAGTGTATTCAACTTATCTCATGCACCTTGTATATAACCATTTACATAGATGCATTATAATGTTTTTGATATAAGTTTTGTTCGAAATTTCGCTGAACGCCTTTACGATGTTGTTGCACATCAAAATAACATTAAAATTGCAATAAATTTTAGAATTAAAATTACGTGGAAGAAAATTTTGTAATGTAGAAAATATTATTTTCAAACTTGTTTTAAAATTTGGATATAATGTACTTATACGTGTATATATGTATGTACATAATACTTATATACACATACCCACTTCTGTAAATTCATAATACCGCTAACTATGTGATTTTTTTTTGCAATAATTGCAAAGTTGTAAAATAAATTTTTTCCACTCTTTTTTTTTCTAAAAACGAAAACACAATAAAATTTAGAAAAAAAAGAATACTCAATATTTTATGAATTTAGCTAAAAAAAAAAATGAGAAAAAAAAAATTAATGCTTTTTTATTTTAATATAAGGTTACCGGATGTGAATTAACTTTTTTTTCGCTATTTTATGTATATATATATATGCGTCTTTTGATTCGATGCTTTACGCTATAGTATAGAAGAAAGGAAGGAAGAAAAGTGTTAATTGTAATAGGAAAATGTCACATTGTATTGTTTTAACATTTAAAATAAAAAAAAAAAAAATTAATGAATTTATCTTAGGCTTTTGTTTTTTTTCTTTTAGACATTGAAAATTTTTAAAATAATATAACATGTATGTATGTATGTAGTTGGAAAATGTAAACGGAAATTGAAATTTAAATGAATTGAAATTTAATTATATACTTAGTATAGATAATTTCTATAAAAATTTTTACACGTTAAAAATCTTCAATTATATTTAATTAAGATATTAAAAAGAATTTTTATAATTAGCATCCTTTCAATTATAAACTTTATCAAGATGGTAACTTTTTCTTAATGAATTTTTTCAATTTTTAATTAAAAAATTTTAATCATAATATCACTCAAGTCAATAATTTATTAATGCAATAGATGTCTTCCAGAGTACGCAGTAGATGTTACAAGCAAAGATGTCATTGTATAATTAATCTCATCTCATTTTTGAGATGAGATAAATTATACTCTTTTTGAGAATTTGCAATAAAAATTTATGAGTAAAATTAGTTTGGCTAAAAAAAGTTCAACTTAACCAAGTAGGTATTTTTTTGGCTCCATGAAAGGTCAATGTGAATTTTAGTTGCAACAATTTACCTATTCTTTAATTTATAGACAAATTCAAATGTTATTGAAATAACCGACTTTAAATCGAGTACGATTTGAATGATAAAATTTTAATTTACAATACAAAGATCAAAATAATTGAATATTAAATTTAACAGAAACTATAAATGTAGTACCTTATTCTGCTTACTTATTCTTAAAAAATTTTGTTAATCAGTCTTGTTGTTTTTGTGTCTTTAACATGGTCTGGTACCCAAAAGAATTTTAAAATTTTGATTTTACGAGTAACAACCTTTACATTTCTCGGAGTAAATATGTGCTTTTAGTATGCTATCTCTTTAGAATCTTAAAATTTTCATAATAGAATTCTTTACAGCAATCATATGGCTTAAGCAAAAATTAATAATATTCAATAATAGCTCCAGTATAAAATGAAGATTCATTAATAAATAAAATAGTTACAAATAAAAAAAATTTTAATTCTCTAACTGGTAAGAAAATAAGACTAACGTTTTCTATATAGTTTAAATTTATATTCATTTATTATCATATTTTTGAAAGTATAAATGTATGTTGCAATTATGCAATTTAAAAATTTTATTACTTCTTTTGCTTTTTATTGCATCATTTTAGTTAAAAGTATCCACCATACATACCATACATACATACATAAATTTAAATAAAAACGTTTATAAAAAAATTACTGTTTTGTATTCTATATGGTAATGGTAAATAAACGTTGAATAGTGTAAATTTAATTAATTGGTTGTTTGGTAATTTCAAGGAGAAAAAAATAAAAAAATATAAGAAAATTATTTAAGAAAACTGAATAGGAGTACAAACATAGTACCTACTTCTTTTATAACTACATACTTTAAAAATATGTATATATGTATGTACAATGTATACATTTATGTTAATGTCGAATAAATAAAATAATGAGAAAAGAATAATGTATATGCAGAATATACATACGTATATATAAGTATGTTGAATTTGTGTTAAGCGCCATTTTTTTAAGATTATCGTATAATCCAAGATTTTTTTTTTATTAATAAATTTGCATTTTTTATATTAAAAATTCTTGTACATAGTATGTAATATGTATATATATATCTTAGTATATTGCTGAACATAAAAATTGATAATAAACTTTGAAGAATAATATTTATTTTCAACTTTTATTATTTTGAAATATTTAATTAAATAGCAAAAAATAAAATAAATTTAATAAATTTTTATCTATTATGTGGGGTGAATCTCTTAAATAAAAATTGCCAAAGAAACAATTTATGTATTGTAACACACAATATGAAAATATTAAACTCAAATGGTATATTCTTACAATGTATTATTTATCTTCTTCTTTGGTACCTTTACAGCCCGATGTGGGCCATAGCTTGATTTACAATACGGCTTCATTTCACTCGGTTTGTGACTGCCTCCTCTACGTTTATAACCTGTAGTTTATGCAAATCGTTCATCACATCATTTTGCCAACGTGGCCTACCTCTGAATCTATTGAGTAAAAGTCTATTTTTATAAATTCTCTCTGCGCGCTAACTCAGAATAATCTTTTCTGCTCAGAGTAATCTTTGGGATTTTATGTACTCGATAATGTGTTCGTTATGAATTAAATCCAACAGTTCCTGATTTGTTCTTCTTTCGCATTCATTATTTTCGTTTCTTTTTGGACCGTAGATTTTTCTTAATATTCTTCTTTCGAAAACTCTGACATGATTTCATATTACTTTGTGATAACGTTCAGGTTTCAGAACTGTAAGCTAGAACTGGTCTTAGAAATTTTTTATGAATTTACAGTTTAAATTTCCATTGAGAGTAGTCTTGATATTAGTACCTTGGCTACTGAATAATATGCTCTATTTGCCATGAATATATTATATACTTGCATAATATTAGTAGTATATTCACACAACTTTTTGTATTAAAAATTCTGCCCAAAAATCGGAAAATTTGAAAACTTAAAAAAAAAAAATTTTAACAATTATTTTATTGCAGTTTTGCTATATTTATATTCAATTAAAATTCGATCGTGATCTAAGTTTGTCATAATTCTAAATTAATTTAGTACCGCAGTGCAACATTATTATTAACATTAATATTCTTACACGAATTTAATTGTATATAAGAATTTTGAAATATTTGAAACGTGAGTAGCTTAAAATATCAAATAAAATTCATAATTATACTATGACATACTCATTTATTCTAAAATTGTGTATATATACGAGTAAACGTATGTCATTTATGCGGCATATTTAGCACCATAATACAAAAAAATTGTCTTATATGATGTACAAAATTTATTTATTATTTTCAACATCAGCAATTAATTTAAAAAAAAAATATTTTTTTAAAATAATTCTTTTTTATTGTTCTTTTTATATTATAATCATTTTAAATAAAAGTTCAATAATTTTGATTTTATAAGTAAATTGAAAAAATCTTTTCAATAACACAAAAGTTCAATAAAAAATTTTATGTTAAATATGATATCGTAATATCAGTTGCTTAAAATATTTTTAAATAATTTAAATATATTGGATAATATTGATTGACGTGGCAAATGCAGCAGATCTGCTGCACCCCAATTAGCATAAATGTACCGTTTTTCTATCACTATCCCGTGATCATCAGGCCATCACAGAGCGTACTATTCCAGGTGATCTATCTAAGCCACTCAGTTCTCTAAAGGAATCTACCTAAAAACCCGATACTAATTTTCGATATCTTGTCCAGTCCCGTCGCACAAACTCTACCCCACGTCACCAGTCAACGCTCGCCCAGAAGCTGACACTTTCTGAGCATATTTTGCGTGCTAAGTACATAGATATTTTAATACTACCCTCGTATTACTAGTAATACTACACTAGTTATAATACACAATTTTTAATCCAATATAATGTAAAAATTCAAAAGAAAATTGCTTTAGATTTTGGAAACATGTAATTGTTCATTAAAAGGTATCATTGTTAATTTTTTTGAATTCTACCAATTTAAAATATTTTAAAGCAAAATATCGTGTTAAAATAAGAATACTTATACTATTTATGTGTTATGTAATACTTAAGTTTTAATTCTTATCTTATAGGCGGCCATAAGTATATCAATAAAATTATCCTTTGTGTTACTGAATTACTCTAATGTTTTTGAATTTTTCTCAGATATAAGAAAAACAAACATGAAATCTCGCTTAACCCCCATCTCACTTATAATTATTATGATTGATGAATTATGATTTATTATGAATAGGCACATATCATTCATTTTGGATGTCTCCACCTCGTTCAATGTATGGTAATGTTCTACCTTGTTTTAACATAATACGAAAACTAAATAAAATTTCTTGTTATAAATTCAAAATGTACTGTGAGAAGACGACCATTTCAATAATATTACGAAAAATTTATTTTTAAATTTTTTTTTATGTTTTACTAGTATTTTGTACTTAAACTAAAATTGAATTCAATTAAAATTGATAAAGGCGATAAAATATGTATATATAGTGTAAAATGCTGGAAAAAAAATTATCTTTGATTGAAAATATTCGTCATAATCAGCGCTAAATAACTTAAAGATAATAATACAAAAAAAAAAAATTATAAAGGAAAATCGGAGGTTTCGGGGCGAAAAATAAATATTTTTACTAATAAATAGCGATGAAATGATGAATCATTTATAATTTAGCGTGTTTCTTTCCATATTATTTTTTTTTAATTTTTTAATAAAACGCCTAACTATGACGGACTTGTATAGTAATAATAAAGTACGTACAAACACATAAGTTTTCCTTTTCTTTAGTTATTTGTATTTCTTATTCTTCGTTTTCTTTCTAATGACCAGAGATCAATTAGTTCACTTGAATATAATGGAAAACTTTCGTGAAATTCTTAGAAAATTCTTCATTATTATTATAAAAAATTTATATGATCTAAAAGATATTTAGAAATTTTGTTTTTAATTTTAATGTTTTTCATGATATTTTCTTACTTTTTCCATACAATTACAATACATACATAAGTAGGTATTGCTATTGTATAAAAATGGTTAGGAAGAATAAAAGGCGTACATTAGAGTTTGATGTTTTTTCTATACTATATAGATATATACATATATTAAAATTTAATTGATGACTTCATATAAAATTTTATTAGATGAAAGAAAAAATTCAATAAATCTAATGTGTTAGCGAAAAAGAAATAAAAAATTTTTGACTTTAGTTGGAAGAAAAAGAAATTATAATTATCATTACAATTAAAAGATATTTTTTTTTGTATTATGGAAAACGTAAAAGGCTTAATAGTGGCCCGTAAATTACAGTTACACTGACCTACTTGTATGATAAAATTTTCAAATAATATTCGTAAAACAATAAATGTTTTAGGAAAATTATGGTCATGTATAGATTTAATATTAAAACTTGAAACAAAATTTAATTATGATATTCGATTTCTGAAAAATTTTTGTCGCTAAATACAAATGTTTGTTGCAACATGTTGAACACTTACAACATGTTCAAAAAAGTTTGATATCAGACATATACGACATTATTATTTTTACAGTGTCATTAAGTAGTATAACACTGTAAGTACTTCTTATAATTTTTTTTTATATAGTGCGTGCATATATCCCCAAGTATATACATAGTTAAGTATATTATATTTTATAATTATTAAAGATCGGAGATCGCAATTAATTTATGAAAATTATATTAAAAAAAGCATGAAATAATATTGGAAAGAATTTTTATTGGAATTTTTAAATGAAAAAATATAATTATATTTTTATTATTAATAGATCTTCAACTTATTCACGATACGGATGCGACGCACACACACAAATTTATAGAAAATAATCTATTAAAACGGAAATAAACAATAATACATAACAATATACAATTTTAATAAAATTTTGCGAAAAGAAAAAAATAAAGTGATTATGTTGAATCAAAAAAAAAAATTATCACCAAATTGATGCTTTCTGAAGAATCTAGAAAAGAAATTTCTAACGTAAGGTACATAGCTGAATGTTTTCCACTACACAATATTATGCAGTTCTTTCATTTTACCTCATCTGCCGATTTATATAGTCATACTTATTACTGTGCGGTGTACACATATTTATATACTACATAGGATTAATCTAAACAGGTTTTTTAATTGACCTCTTTAAAAATAGCTAATAAGAATAATTTTAATCGAAGAATAAATAAGAAAACAATACGTTCATTTAAGCTATCGTCATTTGTCCATCATTCAATTCTGACTACATACATATATGTTTGTATGTAACTAGGTATATTCTCATACTGATAAAATATACATCAACATGTACATATATCTTTTATTGGAACGTTTTTTATTTTATACTTCACTATAAATCAATTGTCAAACATTTACGTTAGATTGATACATAAAGATAAATCTTCGTATGTGGTCTTTAATTTTACGCATGAAACACATTAAAATAAATTTACTGTCAACAAGGAGTAAGTATGTATACACATAGTTATGCATATACATATGTATGTAACTGTATATAAATTTGAAAGAACAAATTAATTGCCCTTTGATTTTTTTTTTTTTTTGGAGAAATTCTCTATTTCGATTACTTATTCTAACAGAATGTCTGAAACAATACGATTCAAGTTAAGTACGTCACTTTTCTTTATTGTATAAATAATTGAACAATTTTGATTTTCAAAAAGATGCAACCAAAATATGTATGTGAGTCCATTGTAAATCGTAAAATTTTTGTTTGCCGAAAGTATAATTTTTTGATGAGAAATTAAACTTGCATCCAAATTGTTTGTCATTTCAAACATGTTCGATTAACAAAATCAGATAGGTTGCAACTAAATCTTTACATTATTTGGTATAATGTAAATTAAATAATATATGTAGATTTTCCTAGTCCCGCTGCATAAAGTTAAAAATTCTACAAGAGTTTTTTTTCCCAAATCCTGTTAAATTTGTCTTGAATACTTACTGTTTTAATGTAGGTAGTGTATCGTGGAAATATTTTTTGCAACAATGTTTCATACCACAAATACCATGTATATTCTAAGAGTTAAACGAAATTTTTTATTTGTTCAATTAGATAACAAGATATTTAATAAATAACTGTTTAATGATCTGCCAATTAGTTGCAAAATTACTTTTTAAATCGCAAGATGAAAAAAAAGTTTATACGCGCAGCTCAAATTCTTACAAAATATACAAAAACAAAAAATTTTTATCATTATCTATATAGAAAAAGGCAATTAATAATTAAATGGAATTGGAGCAATTGTAAGTTATGCACATGTACATACATACATATAGGTACAATTTAAATATGCGCATATTATTGCTTACTTTAAATGTTGTACTCTGAACTTATTGAATAAATTTACTTATATAATTTGATTTTAAATAACTGAACTTGAATATTTCTTTGTTTTGAATATTTACGTTCATATATATGTATGTATGTAAAAAATATACTTATTCAAATTCTTGTTATCGTATATCGATATTCATTTAATATTATATTGTACTGGAATGTAAATATCCAAATTTTTAGTATGAGAGTTAATTTGTAATGCTGCAATATATGCATACTAAACAAAGTTTAAGATAATTGAATAAAAACAAAAAAAAAAAAAGAAAGAGAGGGATAAGAATAAAATTTTTTGTTGTCAAACTACATTTTCTTTTGTTATAACATGCAATGTACTCTTATACTTAATAAACAGAGTATAACAAGTATTTTACATAGCATAAGGCTATAAATGAAACAAAAATTTAATAAAATAACAGCAGCTGCTGTAACACTACACTTGATTTTATCTTACATTTTTGTGTGTTTTTTTTTTTCTGTTTTTTATATTTCAGGTGACTTTAATAGTATAGTAGTACAAAAATTGATTTAAATTGTTCTTAAATCGAACATTTTTTGTAACTCAATATCGTCAAAGTAAAGGAATATTTTTTTGGTGATATTAACAAGTTAATTTTGGATCATTTCGTTTCTGTTTATACACATGAATTTCAGGTTTTTTACAAAATGTCCTTAAGTTTTTATACTTTCTGTTACAATTCCGATTAAATGCCATGGAACAGCCTGATGTGACGACTGTTGTTGTAATGATTATGGCTGTTTATGTTCACTTTTGATCAATTTGCTTATCTATAAATAGATTATTATTCAAAAATATTTATATCTTTTCTAATTTTCGAAACATACTAAGTATAATGATTGAAATTATTAAGGGCGGTTCTCAATTTGGAAAATTTAATTTTTTGTTAAAGAATATACAAATTTTGCCCAATAATTCCAACCTGCAAAATATCATTTGTAATATGTGTCATGTCTCTTTTACTCTTCCCGATATTTGCTTTTAACATTATTCATTTTTTAACACAGAAGAAATTTGCATCTTTTATGGTAATGAGCACTGTAAGAAGACCAGTTAGGGCCTTGAATGATAAAAAAAAATCTTTAAAAACTAATTGCTATACACTATTGAAGGTTCGATAGCTTTGTATGTTCTACATTACCTATTGTTGTCAGTGTATAACAATATACATACTCGTTCTTGACTCTTTTTAAGTAAGTAGTACTATTTCTTTGTGCTTTCAATTTGGTATGGCACATATACTTTTCCCCTTATTTTTATAGTTTTTTTTTTAACATAAGGTCAGTATAAAATTTTACTTCTTAATGTAACTGCATATTTTTAAGTCAAATATATACGCTTAACTTATATTCATCATTTATTTACTTGTATTCATCACATATTGTATTATTTTTATGCAAATGTACTAAAATAAATTCATCCTAGCTATAATAAGCGAGGTTAATTTTTAATTTATGTACAATTTTATTTATTTATACAATCAAAATTTTTTTTATCTCATCTTATCTGTTTTATAAAAATTAATTTAGATTTATGAATAATAGTTATTTATTTTAAATATAATTCAAATAAAAAGTTTTATATTGATTTGCATTATAACATAAATTATATATGTATACATAGGTTCAAGGAATGCCCGCTATAAATATTTTTGATGAAATCAAAAATATTTATAACAGTTTTCAAAACAATTTTGTGTTTTTTTTTCTAACTTGTATATTATTATTTATTTATTAATTTTAATAACTGTTATATTATGTTAATGACAGTTATTTATTGGCCAAATACTTTATAAAATCGAAATTATGCAAGAGTTATTTATTTTGAGTGAGCAGCTCACATTATCTACAATAAGTAAATATTTGTTTTTTAAGAAATTTTAGTATACGTATTCAAGTATGCGCTACTATACCTACTTAAATTTTTGAATATACAGTCATAGCCACAATTATTTTCACAAGGCAAAATTTTTGTAAAATAAAAGTTTAAATTCATATAACTTCTACAATTATTAATATTTTAAGTCCATATTTATTTTTTAAATTCATTAATGGTTTACATATCAATACATAAAAACAAAAAGCAAAACAAAAAAACACAACAAAAAATAAAAACAAAAATGTAATAGCCAAAATTATTTTCACACATTCTCATAGGGCCAAAATTATTTTCACAAAGCTTCAAAAGGATTGAAAACCTAGAAATAAATTTTTAATTTTTTTTTTATTTTGAAAAAAGAATAATTAGACTTTAACCTAATATTTGGTGTTTCCTCCCTTAGCATCAATGACCGCCTGGAGTCTTCTCGGCATTGATTCTATAAGTACTCGCTCTATTTCAGAAGAAATCGATTCCCAAGCATTTAAAGTGTCCTGCCAAGCCTCGTCCTGACATTTCCCAATTCTAGCAGGAAACAGTGATTTAAGGTTGTGCCACATGTTTTCAATTATATTTAAATCAGGACTCTGCGGGGGCCATTTAAGAGTATTTTGTTCAATATCTGACAAAAATTGTTTAATCATGTGGGCAGTATGAATAGGCGCATTGTCTTGTTGCAAAATAAAATTAGTACCAATAAGTACATCGCCAGCAACAATTGCAACATTATTCAAAATTTCTAAATAACTAGATGTAATCATTTTATTGGGGCATAAAACAATGGGTCCTTTACCATAATATGAAACACATCCCCATATCATAATTTTTCCTCCATTAGAATGACGTGTAGGGGCAGTAACTGTTCTAGTTTTTTTATGTATTGTCTCAGAATGATAATAATGTCGCCCATAGGTGCCGTCTAATGAAATCGTAGTCTCATCGGTCCATAATATTTGCTTCCAATACTCTAAAGACTTATCTTTATATTCCAAAGCAAATTGCAATCTAGCCTCTCGATTTTTAGGAGTAATATAGGGTTGCTTGCGAATGACGTATGATTTAAATCCGTTCTCCTTAAGTCTCCTGCGAACTATTGTCATGCTTACTTTATTTTCCCGGTTGTCGTTGAAGTTAGACAACGCTGATTTAAAAGTTTGGCGTGGATATATTTTAAAAGACCGACATATAAGTGTGTCATCTTTTTTATTTGTCACTCTTTTTCTCCCTCTCCCTGGTAGGTTCTCACAATTATGATGATTTTTATATTTGTCTACAAGGTAATAAACAGTTCGCCAATCACAATTATATTTTTTAGCTATTTCTGAAGCTGAAACACCGCAATTAAACTCAGCAATTATTGTAGCACGCGTTTCGATTTTTAATTCTGCTCTTTTAGGCATTTTGAAAATTTATATGCACTTCACTGGAACGCAACTTTAGCTCTAATGATTGCAAATTAATATTTTTTCATTTATTATGATGAATTGTGTTCAAATTCACAACAACAAATCAGTAACAGTTATTTGAAGAGCTCTGAAAATAATTGTGGCGCCATTGACGATATGTGAAAATAATTTTGGCTATTAAATTTTTGTTTTTATTTTTTGTTGTGTTTTTTTGTTTTGCTTTTTGTTTTTATGTATTGATATGTAAACCATTAATGAATTTAAAATATAAATATGGACTTAAAATATTAATAATTGTAGAAATTATGTGAATTTAAACTTTAATTTCACAAAAATTTTGCCTTGTGAAAATAATTGTGGCTATGACTGTACATATATTCAGTCTGTGTCGTTTATTTCGAAAATTCTATACAAAATTATGGTATTTAATATTCATTGCTCGTGATTAAAATCTTGACGAAGATTTGATTTTGGAAATTTTTCTTAGAATTTTAGAATTTTAAGCTGAAAGCATGCATCTTACTTAATATGTGTACAATATGAAGTACTGAAATAATAGAACAGATAATTACATGCAGTACATTTCTATATGAACAAAACCAATAATTTTTATTAAGTATTTGAAATACCATCCACGACCCCCTTATATTATGAAATATTGTTAAAAACATTGAAATTTATATAATATTTTCATTCATATATACAATATTCATAGTGTGTATTTTATACTAATAAATTTTGAATATTTATATTGAGAGCAATCATTTGAATTAATTAATTTTGAATATTTGAAAACAATATTATTGTTGAGTATAACAAAACATTGGAGAAATAAATATGATTTCCGATTCGAATTTATTCAATGGCTTTTAAAATTTTGGAATACATATAAGGTGCCACATTATAAATTATTAACACTTTCATTAGTTTTTTCTGAACTTTAAAAAATTTATTCATATATTTTTTGTCTTAAGAAAATTTTTCTTACAACAATTTTTTTGTGAATTTTTTTTTGTATACTTATATGAGATAACTCTCGATCAAGTTTACATCCTTAATCGATTTGTGTATATGTATATGTATATAAAAACCATAAAAAGCTATTTGTAATAAAAATATTTAAGCTGAGACGGACTTTATTAAATCATCTAATAACTTATTGATTTTTAACTCGGTCATAACTGCAAATTAATGGTTATGTTCGGATAAATTCTTTAATGCTAAAAAAATATTCAATTTCAAGACTCTTATTCCTTTTCGAGATTTTAAAATAGTAACTACTACCAATAATAGGAAATTATACTAGCACTAGCATCACTAAATAAATATGGTAAATTCAAATGAACAGCTAAATTACTTAGCTGTTCATTTGAATTTATCATATTTATTTAGTTTGGATTCTTCTGTATATTATTAAAAATTGTTATTAAATATATGTGACGAATTCACACTGTGATCGAGTTTTGATTTCAAATAAAATTATTTTGACAATAAGAATAAATGTCTTATTCAAGTACCAATTTATCTTAATACAATAAATTTTAATCATATGAATATTTAATTAATATAATTTATATGTAAATATTAAATATTTATTTAATTTTTTGAGTTTATATTGAAAAATTGAATATGGAATTCAAATTAGTTTTTTAATATTAAATTTATTTAAAAGAGAGCCAACGAAATTTTTATAAATTCGAATACAACTTTGAAGAAATATCTGTCCTCGAGATCGAAGTATGTGTAGAACAGAAAAATTCCACTAAAATTTTTTATCTAGATTAGAACTTACGAGCATAATGAAATTTTTGAACAAAATTTTGAAAAATTTAAAATTTTTTCATGATCCTTTAAGAAATAAAGAAAGACTTATGCAAAACAGTTGGTTCGATTGTCAATTTTATATGTACATACTTAATACAAACTAACAGAAAATTAAAAAAAATATTCTTGTAATAATCAATCCAAGTATTTTACAAGAGTTTTTTTTCCTAAAATTAAGACATTTTATATTTTTAAAAGATGTAATACGATATTTCATTGAGTTTTTCCCGTCTCTTCTACTCTTCCCGAAATTTGCTTTGAACATTATTCAAATTCAAACAAGAAAATTATAAAAGAAGAGAAAGAAAATGTTTCTCTAAAAAATTTTTTGTAAAACATGTGAGTGGTAACATAACAATGTTTATTGTAAAAAAATAATATAGTGATGACATCATGAGGAGAAAATTAAGAATTTGGGAAGAAAAAGAAAATGGTTTTGAAGCAATAACAATTTACAAGAAAATATGAGATTTGTTATAAGAACTATAATATAGTCCAAGTATTAAGCCGGTTTTTGCGTACTTCTATAGTATTAAAGCACGAATGGTTTCGGAGATACAATATAGAAATATTTTTGACTTATATTTAGGGCAAGTTTCTTGAGAACTCATATAGTTTAACACTTATTGCGCACATTTCACGTTTATTCGAAATTCCCGTCCTGTATAGCTGTATCTTCATTAATTTCTGAAATATTTCTAAAAATAAAATTTTTTTTTGTATACAAGTCATATGGTATACATACCCAATTTACGCTTCGAATTTTAAAAGGATCCTGGCATTTACTACTATTTATCGATTTCGAATTTGTTTTCGTTATCGCGGTTCTAATATTTTATTATAAAATTGCAGATAAACTTTTTATTTCAATAATAATTCGAATTCATAGGCAATATAATAGATTACAGATTTTTGAATCGTTTAATAACATCAAAGCCAAGGTACAAAATTAATCGGTTCGACATTATATGTAATATATAAAATTGTTCTTATGTACAGCAAAAAGATCTACATTTTTTAAAGACAATTACTTGATGATTTTTACTTGGTATACCATAAAGTTAAATTTTTTTATGAGGTATTTAACTCTTATATTAAATGTCATATTAAAATAATGATTTTAATAATATTATTCTAAAAGAAAACAATGTTCCAATTACTCAGAAGTGAAAAAAAATGAAAAAGAGATGAAAAGAAAAATATAACCTAAATAATATTTCTTAAATAATGACTCTGGGAATTTTATGTGCATAAAATTAATCTAAGTACATTGTTTATATATTATATTATATAGATATACTTAGTGCATATTAATATTTCCATACATATATTATCATTACAAATCAGATAACAGGTTTTATGTATATTTTATTCTTCTCTGTTTACAAATTACACCTGGAAATTACAAACAATACATTTTTTATATACATACATACATATGTATAAGTAGTTGCAAATTTAAAATTTATGTGACTATCCTCCTCAGTCATATCGTATAGTCTTCTTAAAAGTCCATTCAAATTATTATTATCTGCGAAACAATATAAACCACAAAATTGCATATATGTGTACATATTAACCGTAGTAAATCATTCTTTTAGTGCTTTTTTTTATAATTTTGATGTTGAATAGGCACTATATATACTTACTTACATACGTGTATAACGTACGTACTCAAATTTAATTTTTATGTGGAGGAGTTTTTCCATATTCTTTTATGAAAATAAATATACATACTGTGTGTTTATAAGAAATTTTACAAAAATATTGTATAATAAGTATTTTTGTTCAAATAAAAACCAAAATTTTAAAAAATTGCAAATAATATTGAAAATAAATACGAAGTATTACAAACAGAGTAGGATTGAATTGAAAATTTCGCCTTTGACTGCTGTTAATTCAAATAGGAAAGCAATACACGAAATAATATCGAGTTCAAAGATAGCATATAAAGTCCGCATGACTATATTAATGTCAGTGCTAATAATACTGAACAGGAATGTGCTCATCATGTGTTAAGAAATTAAAATTAATTTCTATTACCAGGGCAAACTAAATTAATCGTAAAAATGAATTCAATTCTCGTAAAATGAAAAACTGAAGTGATAAGTTAAAAAATAAATAAAAATCTTCAATTATACACAAAAATTCTATTAACTAATAAACTGATTATTAACAGTTCGCATAATTGTGTGATTAATTTCAAATCAATTAACGCACTTTCAACGACTGTTGTCTTAATAGTAATGAAAAACACTGTTTAATCAATCCTACCCTGTATAAATTTTAATATATGTATTATATAAACAAAGATTATAAAAAATATGTAATATAAAATTTGTATCACATAAAATTTGCACAATAATAATAAAATACAAGATTATTGGTTCTTTAAGATTATGTAAAAGAAGAAGAAATTAACAAAAAATTAAAGAAATAAGAAAAACAAAATGAAATATATTTATGCAGCAGCATAAGACTCTACAATGATGATAGATCAACTTTGTCTGGTGCATTGTTCCGCGTTATATTTCTGATTGCGCTTTTTTTTCATAATAAGACAAGGTGCATTTCATGATAATCACGAATACAAATTGGCATGTTATTTTTCATTTAAAATTTTTTTATTTTTTGGTTAATCCAGGTGATTGGAAAAAAAAAAATATTCTTTAAGAATTTGTTTTTTTTTTTATGCAAACGTACTTTTAAGAGATTTTTAATAGGTCACAGTACAAAAAAAAATTCACATAAATCTTTATATATAGTAAATGTATATGTGTGTATTTATTCTTTTGGTATTATTATACATTTGTAGCATTATGAGAAAATTAAAATAATAAAAAAAAAATTTATGTATATAATGTTAGAGGCGTTTAAGACATTTATTATTTAAGGGAATGTTTAAAATTTATTATGCTATACAAGAAAGATGAAAATTATGTGATTCTCAAGTCACTCTGATGTTTTATAAATAAATTTTATGGTACAGGAAAATTTGTTGAATTTTTTTTATGAATTTTATAATTATTGTCCTGTAATTATTTTATTTACTTTGCTAACGTTTAATCGAATTTCAAACAAAATTTTCAATTTTAACCTTTGTTTAAACAATATTTTTATATGTATATGATTGTTGAAGTAAGTACATATATACAATTTGGTGATCACAGAATTTTTAAAAGAAGCCTTGCAAATACTTAATATACAAATATAGAGTCAATATAAAAATATATTTTTTATATAAAAAAATTAATTGGCTAAATATTTAAAATATTGTAAAATATTAAGAGAACAAAAAATTAATTTGTTTAAACAAGTGTTTAATAATTTATAAATTCTTCTGAAATAAAAAGATTTCAAAGTTTTTTTTTATATAAAAAAAAAAACAAATTTTTTACTTCCAAAAAATATTCAAAATTTTTTTTTTAGCCTACAACTTTTGGTTCCAATAATATTGTATATGTATATGTAAAGAAATTTTATATCCTTAAAGGATGTAATATGATATTTTACAGCATGTGAATTTTCATTGCCTTTCTTTTATACTCTCATCGTTTAAAATTCTTAAAACGAAATTTGAACATATAGAATATTTACATACAAAAAAAACATCAGGTATATAAGTATATATATAAAGATAATTAAATTATACCGGAGAAGAAAAAGAACCGGAGAAAAAAAATGATTTTTAAGAAATATTAACGTGTACGCATAGTAACAACGCCCAAGATGATAAAAAATTATGATATGATGAAGACAAAACATTATTCTATATTATAATGTCAATGTGTGCATATATAGAAGATGGAAAAGATCATTTAAAATTATAGTTGAAAATTGAGTTATAAGTGAGAGAGAAACAAGTTTTAAAACAAGGTTTTTGTTTTTAAATACTTACTATGATAACATTTTGCCGAAAGAAGAATCGGAGTATTTCAAAAATTTTTTTTTATAAAAATTCGTTGTTGTTTTAATTACATTATAACAGAAATATTCTTATAAGAAGAAAGCAATTTTAAAAGCCTATGATTGCTATATTAACTATACAGGCGACAATTGCTTCTTAAAATATTAACAGCATATGCTATTAATTTTGTTTAATTCCTGTATTATATGTATCAAACATTTGTATTATATATTTATTTAAGGATTCTCTGTTGAGTTTATTTAAGGTGGAATTTATATTAGAGTAATTAAAATTTTAAATATTTGCTGCGTTACGTTTACATATGAATTGGCAATAGAGTGTTTCAAATACTTTAGCATAAAGGAATGAAATAGGAGTCTAGTGTTGTAATCTTGAAATAAAAACTATATATATACTTATTGAAAATTGTATGTCGAAAATAATGATGTTGGATTCATAATACATAATTTTATAAATTATTTTTGTAGCTTTCCGGGCAAGAAGAGCGCACATAGTTAGAGCGCACATATATAAGAATTCGATCTTGTAAGAACATAACTAACTATTCCATATAACATTTTTTTCGTCAAAAATTTTCGTTTTAGTGTACGATTTCAAAAAAATTATTTTTGATATTAAGACAAGTATCTTCCAAGACAACGTACTGTTTCCGCACAAATTCATAGTCAGTTGTAGCTAAAATATAATTTTATATAATTAAATATTATTCGTACATACAGACATGCATATTTTTTTTTGTTAAATATTTAGCACATAATATACCTTAAGTTTTTCTTTGAAATTAATATAAATACAATAGCTGAGATCAGTACTTAATATTTTGTTTACAAATGCGGCACATTACAATATGTTATACATACATATGTGGGTGAAAATTTAAAAGTTAGCACATTTGCGTCACAAAAAAGTAAGCTTAAATAAATACTTTTTTAGAAAATAAATCAAATTTTAATTAATAAAATAAAAATTATAAAATCTTTAATTTTAAATAAAAAAAATTTTTAGATTGCAAAAGTAAGTATTTTTGGAAAATTTTGGAAAATTGTCGGAGCGCGTTTTCTGTTTTCATATAAATGAAACTTGTCACAGACCACATTTTTAATTTTCAATTTAAATTTTCATGAACTTCCCCCACAGAAGGATATATTTTAAATTACATTGCAAAATTATTTCATTATTTTTAAATAAAAATCAAAAATTAGTTTTTAAGTTTTAATTTATTTTAATGTAATTTTAACAGAAAAAAAGTGTGTCACTAGAATTGTTCAACTGCGTTACTTCAACTATGTTACATCATAAAATTTTTTAAAATTAATCATTTTTTTAAATATTTTGGCATCATTATTTGTTTTAAAGAATACGCAATAAGTCTGTTCGGGCTGGTGGTGAATGTTGTTCCAAACACATCGCTGGAGATAGTTTGAATTTTTTTTGCCGTGAATGTAAAACGCTTTTTTCAACTGTGTTACGTGGTTTTTGTTTAAATATTTTTTTTAAAAATTCAAAAAAGTGGCATATTATTAAGCAAACCAAGTAAACTAACCAACTGTATACTTTAAAATGCAAAAATATGTTGTAGTTTTATGTTAATATACTTTTTATTTTAAAATATTCTACTGCGTTACTGTTCAACTGTGTTACTAAATTTAAGTAACACTACTGAAGACATGGTAAGAAAGTTGATTTTTAAGGCAGTTTACTCTAAGTTGGTGAATAAATTCTTAATAATTTTACATACAAATAGGCGATAACATATTTTATTGATTATTATACAAAATGCCACTATCTATTTATATTTTAAATATGTATATTGTTAAAAATGCAAATGAAAAACTTAACCGAATATATACAACTTCATCGAGAGGAAAAAAGTTAATATCTTAGCATATTAAACAACAGCATGAAATTTACTGTTTTTGTTTTAATTTTTTTTGTTAATATACTGAAGACTGAATCAAATTTTTCAACAGTGTTACTATATTTTCCACTGCGTTACTGTTTTGTCACAAAAAAAATCAAAAAAAAATATTGTTTTAAACTTTTTTCTTCAAATTTAAGCTCTTAATTTTTTTGTTATGGACATTTTTAGAATAAAAAATTAATTTCTAAAGCAGTTATGTAAAAATTCCTGCAAGAAAAAAACTATTAAATAGTTTTATTTTAAAAATAAAAACTTTAAATTTAAAATTAGTAACACAGTTGAAATAACTTATAATTTATTTTTTTATAAAAATGATTTTTCAATATTACAGAATAAATTTATTTATAACTTTAATTACAAATGAGAGTAAAATATGAAAATAATAATTTCCATTGAAGAGATCGAAAAATTTAAGATATTTTTATCGGTAACGTAGTTGAACTAAATTCAAACCTGAGCTTACTTTTTTGGTTATAATTTCTAAAATATTTACAAAACCTCCGGACCACTTGAGGAGATTGTACATTATATATTAGGCAACTATAAAAAAATTATTTTAATAAAAAATTCTAAAAAAATAATTTGGAAAAAAAAAAATTCATTTGTGCAAACTTTTAAATTTTGACCCATGTACAATCATGTTCAGGGCATAAAATATCCATACATATATATACATACACCTAAATAACATTGGCAATGCATTAAACAAAAACAACATGTGTTGTGAAAACAAGATTGCAATAATTGGTGTTCTTTTTATTTTTATATTTTTTCTTTTGTTGCTTCCAGAAAATTTTAAATATTTTCGAGTATAGTAAAACTTAAGTTAATATATCATTTAGTACATTTATTATTTCAAATAATGTTATTTGATATTACAATCAACACGAATATTTTATATACTATAAAACTTAACAAATTACACATATGTATATGCGGACATACTCTGAAAGATTGTTTAAAAACAATGATATTATTTTATACCACCGTAGAAGCGTAAATATTGCATAAAAACGAAAAAAAAACACATAAAAGCAAATACAAAAATTTTCATCATTTTCACAAAGTGGTATGGTAATCAAAGTGGTAACCAAAGTGAAGGAAGAAGAATAATCAACATAAATGATCTTCTTTGTAATAAGTCTGCACTGCACTCTGCAATAGTTTATTTTATAACAATAGTTGTCTTTTATTTATCATGTTTGTATACTAATTTTCCTATAAATTATAATAATATATTATCTTTATGCAGTAACCATGCTTTTCATATTATTATTATTATTGTGCCTTAGTTTACTCTGCTGTTACTTTTCTCATTTTAACATATAAATTATTTTCTGTTATCTGTTTTAACCACAATACAAAATAGAAGCAAAATGGAAAAATGATCATTTACAGCGTACAGACATTTTTCTGTTTATATTCTGTTATATTAAACAGAGAATATGTTACATGCGAGATTTGGGTTGGATTGCCATTCAGTGAAAAATTTCTTTAACCATTTTGATAGAAAAATGATCCTAATCGGAGAAATATAATTCTGTTATTAAAGTCAAATTTGAAATCAATTTTTTAGCAGCAGCTGAATTACGAGATAATGATATTAAATAGAGTTATAATTCTACTAAAAGACCCAAATGAAATTCGACACAATTTTCTACAAAATTATGTAAACCAAATTGAAAAAAAATTCTTCCGAAAAATATTTCAAAACGGCAACCCCAGATATTGGCTAATTTACAGATAAACAATAAGTATTGATAAAATTTTTAAAAGATTGTGTGGATTAAAAATGTTAAAAATTTGCTATAACAAGAAAAACGCAAAAGAGTATTTGTGAAAAACTTGTTCGCTCTGTTTAGTAGTGTATGATACATATTGTGAGTATTTTGTATTGTTTTGTATAATTATTTTGTTATTATAAGAATTTTGTATGGAATCAAAAATGGAACAAACATGTTTGAATCAATTTTTTAGTTTTGGTTGTGGTTTGAAATGAATGATTAACTTGTTTAAGCAAAATCGTTTAAATCTTACAATAATATGGTAAATCAACAATTATTGTTATTGTTATGATGTAAAGATTTAAGTAACTGGAAATATTTTTGCTCTCCTTTTAACTGTCATTTGATTGTTTATAATAAAGCCGGTCTGATTTCCTGTTGTTTTCAAAATAAAATGTAGATATGTATATGGTCATACTAGAAACTAAGGGAGATGCAAATCAGAATGAAAATTAAGAAAACGAAAATTAATTTTTAAAATGAATTAATAAGTAGTCAGAGAAAAAAATATATGGAATTTAATTTACACTTATGTAAATATTTTCAAAAATTATCAAATATTAGCGTTAGCCTGACAAGTATAAAAATTACAGTTTTTTGTTAGCAGTTTTGAACGCTACTATTAAAATTTTTCTTTAACAAACATCTTGGTTTTCGATATAATCTGTTATAATTTTTACTCTAGCTTTAACTTTAGACTTTGAGCCTGCTCGTATTTATGTAAATCAATTTCATTTTTGTTTTCTGTACCTACTAGATTTATTCAGATCAAATCTCAATTATTATATACACATTCTTATGTTTTTAATCACAAATTCTTTATAAATTTTGAATGCCTTTGGAAAATAAATTTACGAGTATTACAAGTATTCATGACTTGATCATTATTTTGATTATAAATTAAAATTGTTTCCGTGGCATAACCTTAAAAACTGTTAATATATTTTCTAAAAAAACATTAAAATATTTTCAATTAACTTTATGAATATTAATTAAAAAAATAAATTTAAACCGTAATAGCAAAACATAATTAATATTGTTATATGACATTTATTAATGTAATTTGTACATAACCAGTAACTAGAATTAAATTCCAAAGAATTTTTATATTAATGCTCTATTTACATATTTTAACAAATTGAAGTTAAAAATTCTTTAGCTTTTAGCTTATTTAAAATCTGCGAAAAATATATTTACAAGAACTTTTAAAATATTTTTTAAAAAATTTTGACGATCGGCAAAAAAATATTTTTAGATAAAATAGCTCGAATAATCATTTGGAATAAATCGATAAATAATTTTTGAAATATTTATCTATAGTTGATATACATTATGTATATGTATATATGTATAAGTACGTTTCGTAAGGCGATGCAAAAGAAAAAATTGAAAAATTAGCAAAAAATTAATTAAAATTTATTGATTTTATTACTTAAACGAAATCGTTTACTCATATATTTGTATATACATATACATATGTACATATATAATATAAGTAATAAATATTATAATATTATTGATTATATTATATTAGATTATAACATACGTATATATATGTGTGTCGTATAAATATATATATATGAGTGTACTACAACTGCTTTCCATAGAATTTTACAATGTATAGGGGAGCACATAGAGAAATAAATTCGCATGGAAAAATTTTGAAAATTTTTGGTATCACAAAGTTAGTAGATTAGAGACTAGCAAAATTAACCGTACCATTAGCTTATTAACTGAAAATCTAATTGTTTCCAATTTTATAAATTTCAAATATCTATGGTTTAGTCGTATTATAACAACAAAATTTTTATAAAGAACAGTGTTGCGTTTGTAAACTTCTCCTAATTACTTATTGAAAGAACAAAATTAAAAATTGTTAAAATTTATTCTAATACTGGTTAATACTGGTCATATGATCAGATTTAACAAAATTAAGTATAATAGTTTAAGGCTTCCTTATATCTTCTAATGTAAAATATTATTAACATAAAAATATTTTCAAAATAAGGGAAATGAACTGTTTAAGATTCTTCTACAACAGCTTGTATGTTTCGGGGTACACTGTTACTCCTGTTGTACAAATCTACAATCTACAACTTGTTATTTAACTTTAAGATTTAAAACACTTTCAAGTTCTATAAAATATTACGATTTAAATTTGAATTTCTGATTGATTTTCATGGATTAAATGAAACCACTTGGAAATTAAATTAATTTTTTTCTTTATTTATAATTATGGCAGTAACCATGCCTTAAATTATTTTTTGTTGCCTTAAATTATTTTGCACTTATACATACTATAGGGAAACAAAATGTTTAATTGGAGCACGTGTTATTTTTTATTTTCAAGACCATTGTAATAATTTGTTCTTGTTTTAGATTTTGTTTTTCTTGTATTTAACAATGTCTACATTTTATTTTGTAATCAAATTAAAAAATATTGAATATACATATGTATATTCTTTCGATGTCCATGTCCTACAATAAATCCAATGTTGGTAAAAATAATAATAACAAAAAAAAAACATGAAGAATTGTGTAGTTAATAAACGCTTATTTTATTTCTACCCTTTTTTCTTTAAATCATTTAATGATGACGCCTTTAAAGTTCTTCTTATTTAAAATCATTTGAATTTTGCTCCTATTTATCATGACTTTTCTTTGCATTTAATTTTAATTAATACCAATTAAAAACGAAGTCTTGATATTCAGTTTTTTTCATTTTCTTAGTTTAGCATTTACATACCGCATATAAATATGTTGTATGTGTGCATTGTGCATATACAATATATATGTATATGCAATTATTACAGAAATATTACGGTAATGGAAAATAAAAATCAATCTTCTTAAATTGTATTTTAAAAGTGATCGCTGACATATTTTAGTTTTTCGTTTCTTTTTGTCATTTAAATTTGCTGAAATGCTAAAAATATTGTGAAAAAGAAAATAAGAAATTTTATTTGAACCTTTATTGTTGTATTTTTTTTTTTGAAATAAAAGAATTAATATTTAAATTTTTAACTTTTAATAAAATTATTTTTTATTATTAAGATACGTTTTCATCGTATCGGAAAATTAAACTTGTCTGCTTTTTGAAAATTGAGAAACGAAGTGAATTAGATTTGTAGAATTGCAAAACAGGGGTAAGAGTAGATTGCGACCACGTATAAGAACCAAAGAAATGAATTAAGTTTTCACTATGTTTGGCCATTCGTTGTCTGACTCTACTTTACATAAATATTCTTATAATAAAGTTTAAATCATAATTGTTCAATAAAGGTTCTGATAAATCAATTTTAAATATTAAAATAAAATTTATTCTAATATTGTGATGATGAAAAATCCTTTTGTATTGAGAAAATCTATAGTTTTACTACATTATATTAAGCAAGTACCATTTTAAGTATAAAGTTTCAAAAAATTCAAACTAAAATATTTAATACTTTACATTTCACTTAATTCAAAATACATAAATTGTTCTTACCACATTTTTTTTTAATTAAGCATAAGGAGCTAACCAAAATTGTTCGTAATCAGTAAAAATATTATTGGTTTTCCGACATCTGTTGATAAAAGTTATAAACAACATTGATAATAATGTTGTCATGTATGAAACTTATTTAAAAAACATACTATAAAAATTATGGTTAAATTGTGGTTAAAATTAAATTTTTAAAATAATTTCATGTTTAAAACACAGAAAAATATTACTCTTTTAGATAGCGTTTACACGTCAAGCAAAGTTTGACGATTTTCTTTGATTGAACTTCCAATCAAATCAAACAAAATCGTATAAAAAAAATAGAGTCTTGTCCAATTCATAATAAAACTATTTGACAGAAATAAAAAAATAAAATTGTGGAGATAGATTTTACTCGTTTAGAGCACAGTGATCAGCTATTTACGAGTATGTTGAAAATGGCTCAAAAAAATTACTAATCGGCGCCAATATTTTGACTATATATATAAGCTAAACCTGGAAATAAGTTCGATGAAAACTGTGTACTTAAATGTTTTAAATTTTAACTTATTTACTTTTGCGTTGGTTCAAATTATTTTCTTTTGATATACTTATGGATATGGATAAAAAAAATTAAATTTGACCCCAGATTTGATCAAACAATGCTTGATGTGTGAACAGCATTTCTTGCCCAATTTTATAGTTGTCAAATTTAATCGTCAAACTTTGTTTGATGTGTAAACGGTGTCAATAATAATTTTTCTAAAATATCTGCCTCATTATGTTTTAATTAAAAATTTTAGTATATGTATACTTCTATTAATGTGATATTAAATATTTAGAACGACAATATTTTAAAAAAAATTCTTTTGGTTTTGTAAATTCCTCTTTAAGAATTTTTTTTTTGTTTTTAGTAAATATTATAAACTGTTAATATTGTTCTATATTAAAATATTGAAAATTATGCTGACGTAGTTTATTTATTTTTGTTATTTAATTTTGTTTTTTGTGTTATATGAATAAATATGATATGATTATGTATATATATATATATCCATATAAAGATATCAGCGCAGACAGGATCGGACTTTTGAAGTTAGATTGTAGAGAATATTAAAATGGGGTTAATTAAATTGTGAATAGAAAGTTCAGAAAGCACTTTGTTAACAATTTAATGATGGAAGAACTTTTAGTCGGGTTGATTTCTGAGCTTTAGAAAGCCGCAGATTGTCTATACAATTTATGTCTACACAATAGATGATATAAGAAATAATTATTTTCCCAAAGTCCGTATTTATTCATACGTTGTTTGTCTTCCGTGCTTTTGGAATAATCGCAAAACAAGTTCGAGACGTGGTAACGATTTTAGTCAGTATATCACTGAAATTGATCTCGAAAATTCTAAACATACATTTTTAATATATAACTGCAAATATAAGGTACAAATTCGGATTTTTTAAACAAATTTTAATATTAAACCCTGTATATTTTTTGATCTACTCTGTATAATAATAATAATAATATCTTAAAGCAATAACGTATTTTGTATTAAAAGAACTAACTTTATAATACTCTGTGTATATTTGCGCCCATATAGATATCTGATTCTTGACCCTATCATTAATTTCTTAAAATTTTAATTGCCTTAAGTTTTCATTATAGATGTACATACATATTGAGTAGTATGTATATAGAAAAGAAGAATAATATAAAAAATCGTTTATTCAGCTCGCTAGTTAAGCAATCGAACAGTTTAATGTAGACTTATCCATATATTATAATATAGGCATATACAGGCATTATGTATTTGGTAAATAATTTAACGTTTTATATAAGTAGTGTGGAGTAAAATAAACGAAGACGCATAAAATTGGTGTTAAAAAATTACAAAACGATATTTATAAAGACGCGCAAGTATTTTTTTTTTTTGCTTGATCATCGCGATGATTTATTTTTTTTTATTTAAGGTTACAACGTCTTTACGATATTTCTTATATTATATTGATATATGTACGTAGACACATATGTATGTATGTATATAAGCGAGTATGTTTACTTACATATTTACTTGAAAAACTTTACAATAATTGCCGATATTTCAGTTGGGTGTTCGTTCCACAATTACACATTATATCTTATAGATGGTCGTAGATAAGTATGTACACACATACATATTTACATATATCTATTATATTGACTTTTTAATTATATTTTCATTGGAATTCGAATAGATTGTATAGAATTTATGGTTTAAAGTTTAATCAATTTTAATTTTTTTTTTTTGTATTTCTTTTGCTATATAAAATTATTTTAATCAATAGAATTTGTTCCAGTACAGCAAGAATCATTGTTTTAAATATACAAATATTTTAGTTAGATTTTACTTGTTAGGAAATTAGAGTTTTCTAAAATTTTATATAATTTTGGTTTTTTGTAGTTGTAAGATTTAGTTTGTATATGGTAATAGCTATAAATGTGCATTTACTTATGAGAGTGACAAAATGCTACGTGAATATTTTGTGGGTGAACAGTGGTGTTAATGAGATATTTTGCCTTTAATGACGGTTATTTTTTATAACATTAATCAGAATTAAAAGCTTGAATCCTTTGCCAAGGGTAATATGATCGAAAATGCAGCTTGCAAAAAATAATTCACTTGAAATTTTGTTGATGTGCATAAATATCAGCAAAATTATTGTAAATCTCACGCGTACCCCTGAAATTTGGAGAAATTAAGCATCTCTAAGACTTTTTCTTTCCAATCGCAGATTCCTTTTTCGGATTTCTTCTTCTAAAACAACTACAGAAAAGGAAAACGAGTTCAATTTAATTAAACTTTTTTTTGGATTGTCCATTGTTTGTTGAAATGTCTATTATTTTTTTAAATATCTATTTAAAAAAATAATATAAAATTTTTGAAATAAAATAACGATTTTAACACTCCGAAAAATAATATTGCCATTACAAATTCATAATCTCTATGGGTGAGATTTATAATTACTCAAAATTCTACCTGCGTAACTTAGTTGGAAATTCATAAAATTCTACGAGTCGGATTCACAATAAGAGTGATGAAGTTTTGTAGTTTGATTGGTATATATACCAGTTTTGAAAAAACCAAGAAGTGTTTAGAAATGTCAAATTATGTCAACTTAAAAATTTCGATTTTTTGTCGAGCTAATAACAAAAATATGTGTACATATGTATATGTCATTATATTAAAAATACCATTTCAAGACTGTAACTAAACTTGGTGATTTAGGTAACCTCAATTAACTGTATTTGATTAATATGTTTTGGAAGTGGTTCTTTTACGCAAAATCTCCGTTGAATTTTTGTTATTTATAAAATTTATGTTACTTACATAAGTTATATAAATTAAACGAATATATACAAGTTCAAATAATTGACGTAATTTTTTGGGAACTTCCCAGCGAGTTAACAAATATAATATTAGTTGTATTCCTTTTTAAAATTTCCTATGATTGATTCTAGTTTTTAAATTTCGTAAAAAGTAGCTAGTCTTACCTGTAAATGTAATGTTAATATTTCATTTGAAATTTAATGTTTCCCCTATATTTTGATATACTCTTTAAATTTTTCAACCAATGATTAAAGTTATACAGAAAATTAAAATTGTACCTATCTTATTATTTAAAAATCTTAAAATTAACTTTGATTCCGCTGTGTTCCGTGTACACCTATAGATCGCGTGTTTATAGTTCTAAATTCACGTTCTACAATTGTATATTTTTAATCAAAAATATATTTAATAAATCTGATCTTCTTCCTATCTTTAAAATAATCTATATATTTATAACATATAAAATTACATATGATGAACTGAAAAGAATAACTATCGGAAGTCAGGAAGTGCCTAAAAGAATTTTATACGATCCTTTCGTTTTAAGATTATATAACAATAATTATATATAGAGTATAAACTTCATATATAAATTATAAATACCTATAATATCTAAGTATATATGTGCACTGATAATGAGATCTTAAAGTAAATATGAAACCGACTAAAAAAAATTATTATAAAAAAAAAAGATTTTATGTCATCCTAAAAGGGTTATAAAATTCCAACAAAGAATGTACAATTTTTTTTTGTTTTTGAAATTTAATAATGTATAATAGATTCAAGAAATAACAATAGTTATAGAAATGCATAGGCATGTTTAAGCATTTTATTCTTATATGATTTTATTTTGTTTTTAAAAAGGAAATTAAACCGGATCACAAGAAACTAAAAAACTAAAATTGAAGGATGTGCATCTTCATTATCAAGGGGTTGTATACATATATTATTAATTTTTTCTAGAAATTCAATAATTATTAGGTTTCCTTGTCTATAAGTGCGTGTACAATAAATATATATAATTATTTGTTATAATTTATATGTTGTTATATATACGGCAATACATTTTAAATAGATCGTAGTTGTATACTTGAGAGAAAATTATCAGTATATAGTTAAGTGGAATACAATATTATAAAAACAATAATACGAGTACATATAAAAATATCATCAACGGAAATATTTAATATAGTCATATAAAATTATTAATTTCCGAAAATCTAAAAAGTTAAAGAACTTATCATTTAATTCGTGCGTATTAAAAATTGTATTTCGCCGGAAGAAATTGAATTTTGAATCAATTTTTAATTTCAAATGAATAATTATGAATAATATTTCATACTAATTTGTACACTTTAAAATAATTTATAATCTTGTGTACTATGCAAGGACAAATTGATTTTAATTCAAGGATAAATTGATTTTAGTTCAAGTGATTAATTGATTTTAGGTATATATTTGTAATTTAACAGCGTTACGTGGATATATCTACATAATTTGTATGTTATGACTGCAGTCATAATAACTTTAAAACCAATTTTTAATACGATTAAATTATTCGGAAGCAGATAATTTGAAATTTTATGGTTTAAATTAATGTTTGAAGATAATTTAGGGCTATTAAAATTCTCCTTATAAAACAGCTTTAGATACTTCTGATTTTAATAAAATTTCTTAAAATATCTGCGTCTGGAGAGCTCTTGATGATCACCCTGTTACTAATTAATCTGTGCATAATTAATACCAAAAGAATGAGGAATAAATGTAAAAATTTTTTTTGTTCCATAATTTTTAATATTTGTTCAGTTAAAAATGGTATTCAATGCCCAAAATAATGCAACTATTTATAAGTATATAATACGAAAATTTACGATATTAGACACAACGAAGTTTTTATTCTATTATTTGAATATATTTTTTCTGTATTTTGTACATATACGTTAATTCTAATTTAAAAATTTTACATACAAAAGTTCATTTCAATGTCCAAGGCTTTTAAGCGACAAAAAGCTTATAAGAATAACTAATGGAAACTGAGATAAGAATTGTTTTTTAAAGTTTTAATATTATAAATGATCTGCTGTTTTGCATCTTAGAAATAATAAATTATATGTTGTGCATCCTACGTATCTGTCTACACTTTTTTTCCACTAATAATAATTTATTTAATTTTAAAAAAATTCTTAATTTCCTAATGATATCAAAATTTTTTTATATATATTCATTATCTGCATATTAATTCAATCCAACTTCATTATTCCAACCCAATTTTTAATAACCAATTTGTAATTTTTACAAAATGAGCAAAACCTGAAAATATTATCAAAAGATAAAATCCAGGAAATTAATAAATAATATTTTTTTTTCATTTGCAAGTGGATGAAAATGATGACATATTTTAGATTATGAAAATTAAATTTATTAATTTTTTAATAATACAAAGATTTTATGTCACTTAAAAAAGATTGTATATTATATTGAAATGTAATTACATACTATTATAATCAGTATATTTTAAAAATATAATATATATGATTTAAATAATGTACTTCAAAAAACCAGTTTGACCTCCTCCATTCTTATACATAATAATTTTGTTTTTTTGTAAATATACATACATTTGCGTACAACTCAATTATCCTTCATATTTTTCTTCTTATAACATGAATTATTGAACGTTATTAATAGTTGTTTGTATATTTATGAATGTGTATATGGTATATGGAATATCTGTACATGTATATGTATAGATAGTTGCGAATAATGTCTGTAACAAAAAAAAATAAAATTATAACAGTTTAATATTATACTACCTGTCATTTGAAGCAAAAAAAAAAGCCCACTCATTTTTTTTTATTTAAATATAAACGAGAAAAAAACCTGGAAATACTTACTCACATACATACAAATATATAAAAATATTCCGGTTCCATTCATTAAATTTTCCACTATATTCTTTTTTTTTGGATTTTTTTTTATAATTTTACCTCCAAAGAGTTTCATTCACAAACCAATTTCTTTCATAATAATATTCTTGCATATCATTTTAAAGTCTTTCTCTAAAAAGATAATTTTCTTGTATTGAATTAAGAAAAACAAAAAGAAAATACCATTGAAGAAGTATGTATATCAGAAGAACCTCCAATTGATGTGGTGGCGATGATGCAAAACCAATCCGGTCACCTTTCAATTTTCATTATCCATTGATTTTTCTTATATGTATACCAATGTAGTTCTTCAACTGAACTCAAAAGCAGAAAATAAAAACTTTTAACATTCAATGCGAAATGTTTTTCCTTATCTTTTCTTTTCCACGTATTCATATACTTACATAAGTTGATTTTTACAATTTACGATCTTGTTGTAAGTTTTTTCTTTAAAACTGATCATTAAAAAGTAATTTGTATTTCTCTTGTATAACTATTATTATTACGCATATCCTGTATTATATTTGTGCTTGTATACTATATACATATTATACTTGTTATAAGTATTTTTTTATACTTGGTTTATACTTGGTTATAAGTACTTTATATCAGAAAGAAAGTTGTTGGTCTCTGGTCCTATATACTGTCATCATAAAATATGTATAGAGAATAAAAAATAAAAGAAAAACTTGAAATATGAATCTAAGGTACCTACATTATGTACTGCTTTTTTTTTTCGTGTTATGCGTTGAAAGCAAAAAAAAATTGATTGAAAGCAATTAAAATTTAAAGATTAATATGCCTGGAATAGAAGATTTTCGTGTTAAACAAGAAATTTTCGTTCTGAAATTATTGTCATACTTAATATAGTATATTAATCTTATATAGAACAAATTCTATGCCAGTGTTTACATATTTTTAATATTATGTAAACATCGGTTTACTCTGTATAATAATTTTCGTATTTGTCATTTTATTTCTTGGATTTAAAATATTTGAACTTATTTACAAATAATGGAAATTATGTGAATGCACGTTAGAGTTTTAGTATACAGAAAATACCAACATGGAAAAAATTTTTCTCTTCGAACTAGACTTGAGCTAGTGATCTATCGCTTTCTAGTCGGACGCTTTAACAACTAAGCTACAGAGGTATTAAGATATTATCGGCAAATTGTTTTTCATATTGCTGTACAGTAGTCTACATAATCTACATGATCATATTTTACATGCGAGGTTGCTACATCCAATCTTCTATTCGAAACAAAAAAAAATACAAATACTCGTACGTATTGTGGCTGTTATTTCTTAATTCCTAAAATCTTGTATAAAGGTTCTTATAAGAATTAAGAATGTAGAAAAACAGCTAGAACGCTGTAATGGTAATTATAGTAATATCCTTTGATTTATCTACATTGAAAGCATTTGAATATAAAACGAATTTATTTTCTGTAGATACTAAAATTATTTCAATTCGAAAAATTTGTATTGCAGTCATTATACCGTAAATATATCCAAAAACTTACTGTACACGTAGAAATGTAAACAAGAAATATGAATTTTAATTTAAAATTACTTCAAATATTCTGGAAGTTGACTCAAAACTTAAGTGTTGAATACTTAAACTAAAATTAAAAGTTCCACAATATATCGGAACTATTTTATTCTGTATTTTCCTTTTTCATCATTCAATTTAGATTATTAACTTGTAATTTAAAACTGGATTGAACTTAAGGAAGAAAAAATTCATTCATAAAATCAAAATTAATTTTTTCAAATAAAATGCAAGAGTATAAGTATTCGGATATACGAGTAATAAATTTACTTAAAAAATGATAAAAATTAAATAAAGTAAAAAAAAATTTTAAGAAAATTCTTAAAATATATATAAAATTATTATACAATATAATAAATTCAAAAGTTTAGTTCATGATTTTCAGGTTTTATTTTACATTCTAGAATTTCAACTTATTATACGTGTATACCTAAGGCTGTTTGCAAATATATGTATATACTTCTATAGCTCCATAATAATATTCTATTCGAAAATATCATCGAATATAAAATAATGTTAGCTTATAAGAATGCATGTAAATTATATTAGTATTGTAATTAAATGCAACGATCATCAATAACCTGTTTAATAAAATCTATATGTATACATACATACATATATGCATATATTGTATATATAATATAAATCTACATAAATTATGATAATAAATTTAATAGATATTGCATGGTTGTTATTTATAATTCTATAATTTCTACTATTTTAGTGTCTTTTTTTATTACGAAAAAAATTTAATCTGTTCATGTAAAAAGAATCAATAAAATTTTATTTGTTTAAAGGCAAATATTCAGATGTTTTGTCAGAGAAGCTTTATGCACTCTTTATGTCGCCAGATTCCAAGAATTTATGTATAGAATAATTTGGTTATATATGGAATAAGAGCTTAAAAGTAAGTGGTTATTAGAGAATGGAAAATTTTCTTTTTTAATGAGATTAACTTTATGATATTCCTTATATTTGCTTAAGTTCGAAAGTGAATGCAACTACAGCGAAAGTTTTTTCATTTCTTCCACCAGGGGGACATTTTCATACTTTTGAACTTAGCAACTAAATGAAATGTACGTATAAATGAACAATTGACCCAATGAACGTAAATGAACTATTGAACAATCGGTTATTGTTACTCCGGATGAATGAGATCCGCCGCTTATCTTCTTAGTTTATTGGTTTATTTAATAAATTTTATGATTTTATTATTTCTGTTTTATGAATTTATTTAACCTGCATATCCTCATTTTTTCAATAGATTTTCTAATTTTTAATTATCGATAATTTGGACTATTGTAAAAAAATTTTTGATTATTTGAAAATTTTACCAATTTGGTTTAAGTATTTATACATTAAAAATATATAAGGCTGTAATGTTATAATATTAATTTTATTCTATAGTAAATTAAAAATTTCGAATATTCCACATAAATTATACCGGTGAAAAAATTAATTTAATGGCATATTCCGAAGGCGTCTTTATTATTAAGATTTTAATAGAAATAATACACTTATACGAGATACAATTTCTTTCTCTTACTGGTATTATTATTGTTGTGTATTTTATAAGTATTGGTAATAGTGGTGAAAATCTAACTTATGAAAACGCCATTTCTTTTAATAATTGACATAATAGAGTTAAAGAATAAGTATATGAAATATAACTTAATTTTGCGAAACTTATTGAGTGTTATTATTTCATTTAAAAATTTTCCATATAAGAATAAAAAATAATATTTAAAAATCCTTATTATTGCCGATTATTTATTAAAATTACAAGTTTTGTTTTCTTGTTTTTAATTTTAATGACATAATATTAAAATTTAATGTTAAAGTGTGGTTAATGGCGCTCACTAAAACAAAACAAATTTCAAAAACAACACAAAATTCTACAAAATATTAAACACAAAAAATTTTTTTGCCGGATTTTTTAAAATTCTAAAAATAATTTCGAATATAATTTCAAAATACAAAATTAAAATTTTACTCATGTTTAAAATATTAAAGTCTACAGAAAGTCTACGAAAATATTTTCATATTTTTCCCACATTCTATCTTACCTTAGTATTGTTAAGAAAATTTTGTCATTATTCCTTTGATTTTTTAGTGCTTTCTGTTAGAAGATTATATGAATCCAATGCAATAAAGTATATATATGTATATATACATCGGTACGTATGTTATAAATTGCATTCATTACTAATGTCCATAAATAACTATGCATAAAAATATTTCAAATATATATAAAAAGAAAAAAACTGTTAAAAATATTCGCCTTGATTGGCTTTTAAATGTGTTGTGAATTTTTAATGAGCATTTCTTCACTTTATTATGTTTTTTTTTGTGTTTTTTTAGTTTTGTAGTTTGGGTATTGTAATCTTTCTTGTGTACCGCTTGTATTCTGTTTTTCTAATGAAATAAAAATATTTATATAAAATTTAATAAATTAACTTGAAGATCAAATAAATTTTATAGTATATTTGTGCTTTTACACATTGCATGCTTTTGGTATTTTAAGTTGCAAAATTTAAATGTCTTAGAGATTTATTGTCATTTAAGTTTTATTAAATTGTTTTTTAAATTATCTACATATATGTAAGTATTAAGAAATCCGGCTTTATTGCACCTTTTAATTTCTATATTACCTGTATATGAAAAATTGTAATATATGAAGATGTTTGAGAGTAAGTGAAAATATTGGTAAATATATACACAAATATTATATTAAGTATCATCTAAATCGTGTGGAAAAGAAATTAAATTAAATATTTTTGTAGAATTACGAGAGGCAAATTATTAGATAGAGTCAGTCACATAATAAATTATTTCTATATTTTGTGGTTTTATAAATCTTTAACTTCATTGAATATATAGGGAAACGTCTTGTATATAGTAAATTGTAAAGTTTCTTCTGCATATTGGCCCGTGGATTGCTATTATAATTTTCAACTGAACATGAAAATCTACTTTAATTTGCAAACATATATGTAATTAAATTTTTGCTACAATATTATTAGTTTACTCCAAAATTTCGAAATTTTTGACATTCGTTTAAGTATTAGCCATTGTCTTAGAAATTTTAAGTAAGTGTGTATTTAATAAGCAAATTTTATTTCTTAATCTAAATTTTCAAGCCAAGTGAACTGAACTGTGTTGTAAAATTATTAATGTAAAGACGTTCTGTTCCGTTTTAATAGCAATTATACTAATAATAATGAAAATATCGAATTATTATTTTAAATTTCAGAATTGATATTTTCACAAAACTTATTTAGTAAATTTTTTAAAGCAAATAAATATCACATAAAATTTAAAGTTAAGAAATAATATCATTAAATAACAATATTGATTATTATTAAAAAAATTTGCATATTATATTTTTTATCTAAGCGGAAACAATTTTTGCAAATATTGCACAATATTCAATTTTAAAATTATGTTTATGTATATTATATATATGTAGTAATTTCTATATATAAGTTCTCGCTTATATTAAGATTGAAATTATTTGCCACTTTTAATTTTGTAGTTAGGTTCGTTTTGCTTAATTTTGGTTCGTTTGAATTTGCTGCAAAGCCAACTTTTAGTAATATGACTATCAAGAAAGGAGAATCAATATTATAAGAATTGGAGGTTGTATACGAGTAATTTCTAGTAATTATTAAAAATCTTATTAATCATATTTCCACTTGTATGAGCATTGTAATTCCTATAAATAATTCAAAATTAAAAAAATTCGTATTCATTATTGTTTCCTTTTTAATTTCAAAATAAAAAACAAAAAAAAAAAAACAGAAAATTTGAAAAACAAAAGGAATACATAAATTTTTTTTATTTTCTCGATTTTTTTCAGTTCAAGATGGAAAATCTCTTCAAAACTATTAAAGAAAAACCACTTAGAAAAATATTTATAATTCATATTTTCTTTCCACGATTTTATTGTTATTATTATTGTTATTATTATCATTATTTTTTTTTTGTAATATTTATATTGGGCGGCAATATGTTCCCATATGATGGAAAATTCTTTTTCCCTCTATATACTCGTACGTTTGTACATATTTGAATTAATGAAAATATTCAACTATAATATATTTTATGAATTTTAACGAGAAATTCATAAAAATAAAAATTATTCTTAAGTGTTTTTAAGTGTTTATTATTAAAGTGATCAGTAATAATGAAAAATGTTTTTCTTTCGATTTATAAAATGGGAAAAGAAAAAATATGATGAGATATTTTTGGTAATTTTTTTTCTTTTAAACAGATTGGAGCTGTTTTTTTTTCCTTTCTAGATTTTTCACATTGTGTTTATTCTGGTATGATGCGCTTTTTTTTTTCAAAAAGAATAAAATCCTAAAATGAAAAAATAATAAAGAAGAATATTGTAATTTAAATACAAGATGTTTTCTCTTTACAAAATAGTGTTCGCAATTTGGTCCCAAATTTTATTTAAAATTAACAATTGAATAAATTTTTCATTGCAATTTAAGGGGTTTAAGTTAAAATATTAAAGAGTAAATACTGATTTAAAGTAATAAGACAATCCAATGAAACTATTTTAAATAATCACAACCAGTTCCATGAACAGTGATTTCTTTAGTGCTTCTACTATCAATTTCAATCCCAATTTTACAACGATCAAAGTATTGAAGGCTTTATACTTTATTTAACACCATGTTTCCTAAACGCATTCAAACAAAAATTGAGAAATTTAATAGAGATTAATGTGGTAAATGAAAAGTACAAATTTGAGCATATCGATAATTGATAACAATCAAAGACACTTGGAAATAATTTGCTTAGTCGTCAAAGCATTTATAAATATCGTATATTTCAATGTATACATTGTAATTCTTCTAACTCAATCATATGTATGTGATTTAGCCAAATTTGATTAATTTCGAAAAATTCGAATGTGGTCAAATTGTTATAATAACATTTTTTAAAAAATTTGACTAGCTTAATTTTTGGAGAATATTATATGTATTTACCATGATTTTAAAACAAGCAAAAAATGAAATTAAAATATTAGTTTATGCTGTTTAAGTTATAATACCTCAATTATTTCAATTATAGCCCTTTCTCATTTTTGAAAAAAAAAAAATATTTTAAATCTTTAATTTGATTAGTTCAAATTTGAAATTTGATTTACTCAAAAATTCTAATTCGGATTTGTTTTCCATTTGTGAAATGAGTTTATGTCGTCATTCTTTGCCATCACTTAAAAATTTACAAATATCTTTAAATGCATTAACGAAATAAAAATATTTTCATAAGAAATTTCAAAGATAATTCATTTTTTTTTTGTTTTGTTGACTCCGTTTAAAGGGTTCAATAGATATCATCATCATCATATGCAATATTAATATTTATTTTACATACATAAATGTGGTAAAATTTAAATTTAAGATCAAAATAAGAATTTTGAATGAATTTATTGGGAATGAAAACAAAATTGATTGTAAATATAAAATTTTTCTTCAAAATAATTTAATTATATAGAAAAATAATAAAATAAAACTTGTTATTAACAAAAATATTCAAATTTGAAAATTAATTCAATTTAAAAAATACTCGAATTTTGTTTTTGGTAGCTAATTTGTTTTTCATAATTTTTTTCTGTGTTCTAATATTAACAAAAAATTTTTAATTCAATAAATTCAATCTGAATTTATATATGAGTATTAATTAAATGTCATGTCTTCATTCATTATTGTTATTATTATATTTAATTTATAATAATGATTGATAAGAACATGACAGTTTCACGCATTTCTTTCTCTTCTATAAACACACATAAAATTTTCTTTTGAAGTTTTTTTTTTGGAAAAAAAAAAAACAAATCTGGTGCGGGCAATTTTATACAATCGAACATTCTTTCATAAATAGAAAGTATTATACAATATGGATGGATGTATGTACATATATTTACGTACATATATTTATTACTTATGTATGTACATACTCTCAATAGTAAATCATTCATACAAACAAAATATGTAAAAAAAAAGACAAAATTAAAAAAATAGATTTTGATTTTTCTTTTATTTTTTTTTTGGCATTTAATGGTTAGTCACTCATTTATCATCGCATTGATTCATCATAAATTATGATTCTTATAAAAATTATAATAAGAAATTAGTTAAGTGTTACCGAGTAGTTCTTACCGATCGCATTGCATACAGTAAGGGAGGTTATGTGATGGCACCATATTTTTCACATATCGAGTTTTCGGTGAAAACGAGCATCTCCATGCTAGGGAAGCGTAAATAAAAAATTTTTAGAGAGATGTCGGTCTGTAGGTTTTGCTGTTTATGTGTGCACGCGTGTATATCAAGCTGGATTTAAGCAATTTTGATGAAAATTTTTATGTGTGTTTTTGTTGGCCGATTTTACGTGTTTGCGCATATAAAGAGAAAAAATCACCCAAATTCATTAAATTCTTTGGGAAAGAATCTTTTAATTCCAAATTTGATATGACACTATTACTTGTATCGCGAAATTAGTTCAGGGGCCTTACTATGTAATTCGATTTTCGAAAAACGATTTTCATATTTCCAGAAAGAGAATGGTAGGTAGTACTGTACAAATTGATTTTTTGTTTCACGAAAATTGAATTACATAGGAGGACTCCAGTTTATACTATATTCAAAGTTTCAAATTAATTTTTAATGTATGTACATTGGGTACATTATCCTTTTAAATGCAAAAATTATGTTTTGAAAAATTCAAACATGATTTTCAAATTTATTGTGCTAATACGGCGTCGCTGATTGAGTATGTTGCTGCTTAAATAATTGCTAACACAATTCTAATAAATTAGTTTAAATTTAGAAGACAACTATTAGAATAATTTTTTTTGAAAATATTATTTTGTATATAATTATTTCTTAGCATTCACTTAATATTATTGTGTCTTTCAAGTGAGTTGATTAGGAATTACTGTGAGTGTCAAAAAAAACCGCTCACTAAAAATTATTTTATGTAGTGTTTAATATATTTTGTTTTAATTGTCCAAGTCACAAACTAATTTATAAATAATAAAGTACATTCAATTACCAACAAAATTAATTAAAAAAATTTTCATAAGAGTAACAAAAACAAAACAAAAAATAAATAAATTCAAAAATGTTGACTTTTTTACGCGTCAAAACAAACCGCTCAGCTTTAGTACATACAAGGCATATTCATCTAATTTTCTGAAAAAACTTCGGGAATCCCCCAAAAATAATTGTTTAATGATTTTTGCGGGTTTAATTAAAGGCATATCGTCGTTTTTTCTGAATAGTTCGGACTATTTTTTCGTTTTTTTAATGAAATAAATCATTCTTTAGAAGATTTTAAAAAGTAATTTAAATATGGTGAAACAAACCACTATAGAAACGAGAGAAATTATTATTAATCTCAATAAAGCAGGTAAATCACACCGCGAAATAGGCAAACTTGTGGGCAGAGCTTATTTAACCGTAAAAACTATAATTGATAAGTATAAGAATACAAATAAAGTTAACGATCTCAGACGCTCAGGTAGGCCGAAGAGTTTAAACCCAATTCAAGTAAGAGAAATTGTTAAAAATGTTAAAAAAATTCACATATAAGTGCCGTGACGGGTTCCCAAAATATTGGAATTAAGACAGGTAAACCTGTTAGCGCAAGTACGGTACGTAGAGTACTACATGACAACGGACTATTTGGAAGAGCACCACGAACAAAACCTAGTATCTCAAAAAAAATAAGAAAAAGAGACTTAGCTACGCAAAAAAATATAAACAAAAGGATTTTCTTTTTTGGAAAGATGTATTATTTACTAATGAAAGTAAGTTTGAAATATTTGGAGCTAAAAAACCAGTGAAAATATGGAGAGAAGTTAATAAAGAGTTTGAAGACAAAAACGCTATTAAGACAGTAAAGCATGGTGGGGGTTCAGTTATGGTCTGGGGCTGTATGGCTGCAGCTGGGGTTGGTAATTTGGTGTTTATAGAAAGCACTATGAATAAAATGGATTATTTAAAGATTTTGCAAGATAATATTGCACCAAGTATAGAAAAATTAGGTTTATGCAATAATTGGATCTTCCAGCAAGATAACGACCCCAAGCACACTGCTCTTGATGTGAAGGAGTGGTTGCTATATAGAACCCCAAAACAATTAGACCACCCTCCCCAGTCGCCAGGCCTTAACCCAATCGAACATTTATGGGACTACCTGAACAAACGTATAAGAACAAGACATTTTAGTAACAAGGAAGACCTAAAAAAGCAATTTTAGAAGAATGGGCAAAAATACCTTCCCAGTTTACAAAAAAACTTGTAGAATCCATGCCAAGGAGATTGGGTGCTGTATATAAATCAAAAGGGCTACAAACCAAGTATTAATTTGATTAATTTTTAAAAAATTTTAATATTTTTTGTTAATGAGCGTTTTTTTTTGACGCGTAAAAATGTGTGGATTTTTGAATTTCTTTATTTTTTGTTATGTTATTGTCATTTTTTTGAAACTTACTTTTAGGAATTTTGTTTGTAATTGAATGGACTTTAATATTTGTGAATTAGTTTGTAAGTTGAATAATTAAAATAAGTGAAAATAAATGTTAAACAAAATAATTTTTAGTGAGCGGTTTTTTTTGAGACTCACAGTATATAAAAAATTCATAGTAATAAACAAGTAAATAATATATAAACCTATAAAATATCAAATGCGGCTCGAAATAATATTATAATATCTGACATTAATTACATAATCCTCATTTACAGTATATTTAAATGCAAAATCTGAAATTAAGAATTTTAAAATCCGAAATTAAAATTTTTTTCATAATGTATTATTGATCTTAATTAATCTGGAACAAAAAAGAAAACTACACATATACATTTATTACGCAATAAATGCATTTTTTTTCGGTATTAAATTCCAAGCTTATAATATAATAGATTTATAGGACGTGTCTTATACACTTGTATTGTTTTGTTGTATTTACACAAATTTTTTTATATCCAATGAACCAAATTTATTATTTCATTTCTATTAAAAAAAAAAAGATGTTAGTTTTTCATTAAACTCATTTCATAATATACACATTAATTTGAAAATTTATTTGTTATCTCAATCTAATATATAAATTTTTAATTCCTTCTAATTTCTAAGCTATTTTAACACCATTGTAAACTTAAATTTTATTATATAGCCCTTTGACATTTTGAGCAAAATAACAAACACATAAAAAAATAATTTCAAATTCAATTATTACACCATTTAAGAAGAAAAACGAAAAGATATCTTAATTAAGAGTCATCAAGACTTTTTAGCATCTAAAGAATTTAATTTAGAGAAACGCCTATGAAGAAATGCTAAAAAAAAAAATAAATAATAAAAAAATGAAAACGCCACCAAAAAAAAAATTAATTTGAACGTTTATTTTTTTATAGCTTCCTTTTATTATTACTTTTTATTTCTCCGGTTAAACAGAAATAGGAAAAAATTAAAAAAGACTGAATATTTAACACATACATACATACATACAAAACACAAATGGGTGAAATTTAATTTATTAACTAAAACACCAAAAATTTCTAATTGATTCTAATTAGATTTTCTTTATTAGATTTTTTATTTTGAGTAAGCTATTGACTGTTCAATGTTTTTTTGTCAAACGCGCATTGGTAAACTTATAATTTTATAAATTTTACATGTGTACAAAATAATATACAGAGTGTACAATATTTGAGCAACAAAGTAAGTGATTTTCATTCACTTTCAGAATTCTAGATTTTTCTAATGGCTTCAAAAGCAAAGTAAATAACTTTTGTATACATTTTAGAAAAAAAAAACGAGATACGCAATACAGAATGATTCTTCTCAGCCAAAAATCACATTGTACAAATATATGATATAGTTGCTCACTTTCTTCTCAGTTAGATACACGATGAGGCTCTTTTACTTACCTTATTTTAAGTCTTATTTTTACAAATATTCTATTCGTAAGGTTGTGAGCACCAAATATATTAACACTGTCATAGCATAGTTAAAACAAGTAAAAACGTTTCAGTCGGTATGAACCGATTGAATTATACCCTGCACCTTTCATTGTTGTATAGCAACTTTTTAAACCTGTGAAACCATTTTATAGAAACTTCATGGATATGTCTGATCTATAATTGGACACACAACTGCCAAGTTTCATGAATCTAACTTTATTACTTTTCCAAATATTTAAAATAAGCTTTTGGACTTGTATGGGAGCCACTCGAACCTATCAAGCAATTCCACTAAAACTTCGCAAATATATCTGATCTATAATTGGACACACAACTGCCAAGTTTCATGAATTTGACTTTATTATTTTTCCAAATATTTAAAATTAGCTTTTGGAGTTGTATGGCAGGTACCCGAACCTGCCAAGCAATTCCACTAAATTTTCGCTAATATATCTGATCTATAATTGGACACACAACTGCCAAGTTTCATGAATTTGACTTTATTATTTTTCCAAATATTTAAAATTAGCTTTTGGAGTTGTATGGCAGGTACCCGAACCTGTAAAGCAATTCCACTAAAACTTCGCAGGTATATCTGATCTATAATCGGACACACAACTGCCAAGTTTCATAAATCTAACATTTTTATTTTTTCAAATATTTAAAGTAAGCTTTTGGACGTGTATGGGAGCTACTCGAACCTGTCAAGCAATTCCACCAAAACTTCAGAAATATCTTTGACCTATAATTGGACACACGACTGCTAAATTTCATGAATATGACTTTATTATTTTGCCGAATATAAAAAATTTGCTTTTGGAGTTGTATGGCAGCCACCCGAACCGGTGCAGCTATCTCATTAAAATTTTTAGAGTATATGTAGAATATAATTGGACACATGTATACGAAATTTTATATTTGTACCTTTATTAGTTTTTGAAATAATTAAAATAAACTCTTTGAGTTGTATGGCAGCAACCCGAACCCGTTGTCCGAATTGGTCCAATAACAATAGGGTTCGTCCTTGGCACAAAAGAAGCAACTTGTGAAAGTTTGGTGTCGATTGCATTATTCGTTTTTGAGTTATCGTGCGATCGGACGGACGGACGGACGGACGGACGGACATGTCTAAATCAACGCAGAATTTTACGCTGAGCAAGAATATATATATATGTCCATACCGCAGATGGCTCCTTCAAGTAGTTACAAACTCCATACCAAAGTTAATATACCCTTCACGAAGTGCAGGGTATAATGAATGGCATAGTTGAAATGAGAATCATAATATATACATAAGTAACATTGTTTAGCACTTGCTGTATAATTATAAAAATTAAAAATTTCGGGAAAATTTTACTTTTAATTTTAAATATTTTATATAACTAAAAATTTAAAATTTTGAAGCTGTAAAATTGAAAATTCTAACAATTTGAAATTTTTAATTAAAACTCCATAATTTTGAACGCTTTCACTCTATGTCAAATTTGTACTGCACACCCTGTTAAAAATTCATAAAAAAATATTGTACATACCATGGACATACATACTTTTTTGTTACATACTTGAGTAAATGTTACGTTATACATACTCACGTATATTATAACAATAAAATTATTTACTTCCACTCGTCGCTTAGATGACCCCAAAGGGCTATTGACATAATCTTAACGAACCGTTAAAAATATAGAGTATGTAAATGATAACAAAAAAAAACAGAAAACGTGATGTACATACATGCGATGATAAAAAATTGATTTTATTATTTTTTTCTCCTAAATTTTATTTTCATTAATGGAATAAAATGTCGATCGTTATGTGTCAAACGTCAAAAAGTATTTACATATTATATGCGTGCGGTGTATAAAATAATTAACTATTGTTTACTTACTTGTTACTTGTTGGGTTTAGTCTTTTAAATTTATGAAATTTATTTGTATAATGATTATAGATAGGTACATACATATGCATATTGTGTGTATCGATCTATGAGCAGAAACCAAGTGGCTTCTAAAAACTTTGATTATGTACGTAATGAATGTTTATATACATTTATGTACATACTTCCGATTTCATGAACATATTAAATATGTTTTATAATTTATTCATTAACACAAACACATACACACATGCATAATGTATGTTGAACACTCTTATATAATGCAAGGTAACACTAACACCCATTATTAATACCAAATTGTCATTAAATGTAGATTTTTAACTCTTTTTTTAGAGGTTGCCAAGATAATAAAATTTATGCTCTTAACTCTTAATAGTCTTTTATTATAAAAATGTCGGATATATGCATATTAAACGTGTAAAACTACCTATTCAGTATATTGTAATATTAAATATATTTTATAATTTTTTACACTAATATCAAATAAGACAAAATCATCATTATTATTGTAACCATTTGTGATCAACATCAATATCAGAACCATCATCATAAATTAAAGTGTTTTTATTTTTTTGTTGTTTTTTTTTTACTATTAAATTCCGCCCAATATATTATATTTTATTATTGATCGGAGAAAAATTATTATTCTCTATAATTTTCTCACTAAATATAATTTTTTTATTAGTTAAATATTGTAAAATCATATTACATTATTGTCGATTTTAAAATGCATGTTACATGTTATATGGAGAGTTGTCGGCTTTATGATAACTTGAAATAAATTTATTGAAAAAATGGCGAAAATTGTTTCTTTCTTCGTATATTTTTTTTTTATCTATTATTATTTTATTTGTTGGTCAAATTATCTATAAAAGAGGTTTTGCTCAACTTCCGCTAAACATGACATTATGATTATTTATAACTTTTTAAAAAGAATATACATATATATAAACATGAAATTCTTCGGATGAAATGTATATACATATATATATAGTATTTGTACATTTACAGTTATACATTGTGCAGCCAATAATTTGTATATAGGTGCTGTTTTTTGGTATAATACAAATTTTTATGACTTAATAAAAAATATTGTTATATTTTCATGGATTTTATAAAATAAATTAGTCCATAAATAAGTCCATCAAATTTTCATTAAGAATTAATTATAAATTTAGAAGATAACGTATATGAAAAATGAAATTAGAATAAACGGATTATACGGTTCTTCCTTATAATATAGAGCAATATTCAAACCATTTTTTATATTCAAGAATTTCATCTTAAAATATGATAATTTCGGGATAGTAATTATCATAAATAATTTCATATGCATATACTAACTTTGTTAAATAGTTTAACTATTATATTCTGCGAAATTTAATTGCTTTTGTCGTATATTTAAGTGCAACACAGAACATCCGGTATTAAAGGCATTTAAAGTGCAATAAGCTTATTTAAAAAAAAAGTTTTTGATAGTCTTCTGTGGGTCTTTGAAATAATCTGTATTTACTTATGTTTTCTATTTTACTTGCAATTTCCTATATAATAATTGTGTTGTATTGCATAAAATATTTTTAGTATACCTAGAATATAATTCATACAGATAATATTTATGGTATTTTATAGTTGCTTTTTTAAAACTTAATGGAACAAAATTTTATTTTTAAAATAGGCAAGTCTAAAAAATCATTTATCACATAGTTAATTCAAATATTCTGAAGAATTATTCCAGAAAAGCATTACTACAAGATCATTCAATGTAATACATTCTTACATACTATAATTTCAATTAGATAGCCCTTAATTAAGTCAATGTTGCCGAAAAAATTTCGATCATTAATTTCAATATTAATATTTTTTGTAATTAATTGAACTAGTTTTTTTTTTTCCGAAAACGTGATGACATTGTAACGAGCTATACATTAAAATATTTGAACATCACCGATTTTTATTAAGAAAACTAACTTGAAAAAATATAGTGTAAATAATGTTCAAGAACATCATACATAATGTGAGCAAATGTCATCAAATTTAATGGGCAATTTAATTATTAAAATTTTAATTGTTACACAATTTTCAATTGTTTTTCCGTTCCAAGTAACGTATGCCATTTGGGTTCTAGATCTCTTTTACATAATGTGATATAACATACCTAAATGTGTCAAGTAATGTAATTATGTTATATTGTTAAATTTTTTAATAAAATGCGCGAATTAAAAGACCTTTAAGCGATTTTTAAAATTTTTAATGAAGCATTAACAAATATTGCAGCAAAAATGACTACATGAAATGTGGAAAAGTGAATAGGTTAATTTGGTTTAAACATGCAATAGTTTAATAAAGAATTTTCATAATATGTATATTGTGTATGTATACAATATGTATGTACATCCCCAACTTTATCGTTTATTTAAGAAAATTATGTGCAGAGAATAGTAAGCAATTGATTTTCTTTTATTGTTTTTTTTTTTTTGTGGCTTTTTCATAACGTGAAGATAAAAAGATTTTCGCCGCATTTAAAATTTTTAAAATAAAATTTAAATATAGGTGTATTTATTTTTCTTTCATATAATGTCGCCCTCTATATGTCGATTTAGTAGATGAAACGGCATAAAATTTATTTAAAAAAAAAAATGGAAAAAAAATATAAAAATTTTCATTCATTTATGGAAATTGTTTTTTATTTAATAAAAAAAAAATCAAAAAATAAAAAATTATTTTGAAATTGAAAACTAGCTATATTTGGATAGAAGCTAGTTTTCTTTTTATCATTGTGAATTTTTAAAGTTTCTACAAGATATTTTATTAGAAATTTTGGAAAAAAAAATAAAATATGTTGAAGTGAAGATAAATTTAATTATATATTACCTATTATAACAGTTTATAAATGTATTATAACAGTTTCACATGAGAGAAAATACAAACGATTCTTATTTGAATCTCACAATCGTTTGCTTAATAATTGCATTACTATTATGAGCTCTAAACTATATTTGAACCAAAATATATCAATTTGAAATTACCCTCAGCCTTTAGCTAAAAGAAACAGCTCGTTAAATTTTCCTTTGCCATTTGCATGGAGTGTTTAAAACTTGAATAATAAAAAATCATACTCCTTCTAGAATCTCATCTTGTATAATTTTAATTGAGTACAATGGCGCTCATAAGCTTGTATAAGATGTCATAGTATTTTTCCAGTTTGAAACCTAAATTCCATATTGTTTTATTTTATTAATAATTAGTGAAAAATTGGGTAATTAGTATAATTATTTTAAAAAACTTTCCATAGATAATTATACGTTATTGTAAACTTGTGGTAGAGTGACAATGATCGCTTTTCTATGTTTTACATTATTCTATATTACAAAAACCCATGTAATTTCAATTAGTCTGATTTTTTATGTGTATACACGAAAATATTGCTTTATATAAACGTTGTACCTTGTTAAAATTACAAAAGAGGAAATTAATTTAAAATTATTTTTTAATAAAAACAATAAAAAAGTCTAATAATACACATAAACATACATGCATAGGCACAATATTTTAAATAATAAACAAGCATAAAGTTATTTAGGCGCATATTTCCTAAATTAAATTCGAAAAAAAATTCCTTTAACTAAAAATTTATTTTTAGAATAATAAATGTTATGCTCAGAATATCAAGTATACATATACATAATAGATATACGTACATGGTATACTACATATGCCGCATTTTTGGCTTCAGTAACCATATAGTACGCCACATTGCAAACGAGCAGCTACACATGAACAGCTATACTATGAAACATGTTGTTGTAATTATACATACGTACCTATATAATAATAATATTTTGTTATTGATAAATTCCGATGGTGGTCTAAGCGCACTGTGATCTCTTTTATTTGAAGTGCGATACCAATGATGTTATTCTGCTAATATTATTTGTTATTGTTTAAAAAAAAAACGCATACACGCACATTAATTTTTTGGCGGGGTTTTTAAAGCATTTAATTTTAATTATTTTCACATAGATTAAACAATAGTAAAAACAAAAACCTTCAAATACAATAAAAATTAATGTAAACATTATTAAAATAAAAAATTAAATGTATTTTGTGGGTTATAATGTAAAAATATAACACATTTTTAGCGCTTTTCCAAAAATAATCTGAAAACACGTACTTATTAGTTTAATTCTGGATATTCGTTCGTCCGTCCGCCTCTTTGCCCATTTGCCCGTTCGTCTGCCCGTCTGGTTGTTTACAAAACTTCTACACCCTTTGTAGAAAGCTGAAATTTTATTCACATAAAAAGGCCACTTTTTGAGTGTTTATGGAAAAGAAACTGCATAAACATTTTTTAAATTCTGTAAACACAGACAAATAGCGACGTGCTTTTTTAGTCACGGCACAACCCAATTAATTATTTAAAAGAAAAAAAAAACTTGTCAAAGTTTTAAATTTTACAAGCTGCAGACACTAATAATTACTTTACTTCGCTGGAAGAAATTTTCTTCCGCTTGCACTCTTTTCGCTAGTTAAGTTTTCACCCATCAAAATTGGTAAAATTTGAATTTTCGACGCTGTATGTTTTTGAAACAACAAGCTTTTCCAAATTTTTATATAAGCGAAATAATAACGGTAAATTCCATGACCTCAAAAAGTATATTTGTTTTTCTTAACTCACCATACGATTTTACTATTATATTATCGCTTAATATAATAGTATTAACTTAATATGCAATAATTCAATATATTTTGGTATAATATGAGAGAAGCAACTTAAATAATATATTAGATTGTTTTTAAAAACCTAATAGCTACATTATTTATAAAAGTGCTTCTTTAAAAACTCAGTTGGTTTTTGCCCAGTTTTATTATCACATAATATTAAAATTTGGTCTTTGTTTGCATTTTTGTCACTTAATTTGAAACGTACAATACCAGATTTCGAGCTTATATACCGTGTACTACAATAGTATGTTTTGTTGTAAAAGATGCAAAGAAATCTGGGAAAATCTAAGTTTTGTTCAACAAATTATTTGAACAAAGGAAAAATTTTCATTAAAAATTTTAGGAAAATATCAAAAAATTTAGGCAAATTTTTTGGAACTGTAAAATTCCTTCAATGAAGGTTTAATAATTTTGAAAGAATTACAAGAAGATAGGAAGTAAAATGGGCAATTGTAACATAAATTTACCATTTCGGTTGGTGTGAGTAAAATTATTTTCTTTGAAACAAAACTAAAATTTCGTTCTATGGAATAAATTTTGGATTTCATAGTCTCATCTCTAATTTATTTAAGCAAAATTGAAGTTTGTTATGTTCCTGCGAATATGCAAGAAATTTTACTTTAAATATTTTCTTTGTTTAAACAATAAATAGCAAGTTGTCTTCGGTTTTATGATTTATTTTCAATTATTTTAACAACATTAAAATTCTATTTTAACCTTGTTCCTATTTTTAAGCAATTGTTTTTTTTATTGTGATGGATTTTTATTACCTAATGTTATTGTTTTGTGGTAAAAAGTTATTATAAGATTTCAATTTGTTTAACATTTAATATCTTGTTCATATCTTGAATATTAAATAAAATTTAATAATGATTTAATATGACAATAGCAAGTTTAAAAATAAATTGTAAAGTATTTGCTTGTTTTTTGTTTCTTCTTCTGTTACCTTCGTACTCGTAATGTTATTTAATAATTTTTATTTTTATAATACCTACATATAGACAGAAATTTTTAAAAATTACATAACATAAAAATGTACTTATTGTTACAAGCTAGGATTTTAAATTAAAAAACGATAGATTAAAATAATCAAATGGAAATTGAGCATTTTTCGAAATTACACGTGCTAAAATAGTGAAAGTTAAATCTACTTGAAATTTCGAGTCAGAGTGCAGATTTCAAAAATATTGTTTTTGGATTTTATTTGATTGGGAACCGAATGGTGTTCTAAAATTAACTATTGTTTACGATCGTTTCAAAATATAATCATAAAAAGTATTGTTGAAAATGACTTGGCGAGACCTATAACTTTTTGTTTCATGAGATTTTTGGAAATTTGCTCTCTGTTAGACCTCAGTTCCCAAAAAAGATTTAGAAAACAACATCCTAAATTTAATTTTACGTGTAGTACAAATTTTGGGTAACTAATTTTTCATAGATTTTAATTGTTTTAAGAAGTTTATTAAGAGGGCACTCGTTATTGCTGTGGTGCCCGGTTTAAAGAAAAGTTAATAATGAAAAAATTGTTATTGTGTGAGCTATCAAGAGACAGATTTTGCTTAAAATAAATAAGTAAAAAAAAGCCACTTCCTTTCTTTTGAAATCACAATAGCGCTCCAAAGTTTTTTATCGGAAAATTGTGTTGGAAATGCAAATAGTCAAAGTGGAAAGTGTCGACTCTCAAAATCGTCTTTTAAATTTCGCCTAGTAAAACCTTTAACATTCATTGTTTATGTAAACAATTACTTGTAAAATTTGCAAATTTTTTGTTACCTTTGACCTTTTCCTCCATATTTCATCGTTCACTCTGTGGAATAAATTTTCTAATATAGGTATTTGAAGTTTTTTTTTTAAAAACGGAAAAATTTAATAGGTATATAAATTTTCTTTTACCACGCTTTTTCTACTATTATACATACTATGCACACTTAAAACCATTTTTACTAATAACATTCAATTCTTCAATCATCATTAACTATTCAACAAGCGTTTAAACATTTATTTACAAAATTATTTTATTTGCTTTAATCACCATTCATATTATATACCATACCTTTTATAAAATTATTACTAAATATAATTTCAACATTTTCTTTCCGTACATTTCAAATGAAAAATCTCTTCAAAAAATTTTCCAATTAAATATCAAATTTTTCTACAAAATATCAAAATAGAAGCCCATATAAGTAAAATATACAAAAAAAAGAAAGAAGAAGAAGAGAAAAAAATACAAACATTTTTTCTATTCTTAGAGACAATTTAGATATTTTTGCGTAATCTATTTATGTCCACTTCATTACCGTTTGCAAATGAAAAATGACGACAAAACGACAACTATACATATGCAAAAGAAAAGCGAAATAAGCGAAAAAAAAATACACGATAAAAATCTGCTGTGTTCGTTCACGCGATTCGGGAAGTGTTTTTTTTCTTTTTCTTTGTCATTTGCCGTTTTTATTATTGTTTCAGCGTTGTGTTGTGTTGTGGTTATGTTATTAGTCTCTAACTTGTTTTTATTTCTTGTTGTTCAAATCAAACAAAAAATTCACATACTAGATAATTTTAAGGCATAGAGAAATTCTATGGTATAGAGAGTACTGTGAAAACAAAAACTGCTTTTCTTTACTCTATTTCTTTAGAAGTTTTATAAATTATTAGCGCACATGTAAACATAAGTATATGAGTATAAAACTCTTGTGAGTTGTGACAAATTAAAAGAAATAGGTTCTTCTATCAATAATAATATTACGAAGTAAAATAGAAAAATAAAGAAATAAAATTGTCAACATTTTACAAGCATTAAAACAAAAAGCAAAAAACTATACATATAATTATGTACACATATGAGTATGTATGTACATACGTAGCGAAATGTATACACAATTATGCACATATAAAAATATTTTCTATTGGGTTGACGAACTTTTCTCTATCCTTGTCTTGCATATTTATTTCAATTTCTATTATTTTTAGCTTCAAATATACACATATATATACATACAAACATAATATTATGTATAGATAAATAATAGAGAAGATTCCGCTATTTTGTTGTATAAAAATATAAAAGTGTTCGAATCAAATGTAAAGTTGATAGTTTTTCCTTAATTACATATTTATTTTAATTTTTTAAATTAGTATCTAATGTATCATCCTCCATGTAAATACAAATTTATATGCATATATACATATGTATGTATGTACGTATAAAATTTTTTCCTGAAATTTATTACAAAAACTGATTTATTATCAAATTTATTTGTTAAAATACAGTTAGAATATTGCATAAATTGCCAGAAAATTATAAAATTTATTTTAGTTTCCAAAATACACTAATTCAAAATTCAGTCTGTAAACATCATATAGATAAAGTTAAATTCGATAATTCGATTTGAACATTTAGAGTTCGAGTTATTTAAATCGTTTATTTTATTATAAGCACGAAATTTTAAAATTCTAGTTTGATTTGTTTATTGTTCCTTAATTAGTTTTAAAGTAATCAGGAAAGCTAAAAAAAAGTTACAACTTTAATTAAAAAAATAGGCTCCCCCATATGCAATACTTTACAAACATAGAATTATATATATGTATGTTAAGGTATGTACATAATGTATACAATAATATGATTTCTCAGGGTTTATCCCAGTAAGTCTATGATGAACAAAATTATGAATTTTCCAACTACATAATTCGATCTACTCGAATCGCCGGGGAATGTAAAGTAGTAATATATATTGAATAATTGAAAAAAAAAAAATATTGTATTGGAACACAAATTGAAATTTAGAACACAAAACAATTACAACAAAAACAGAATGAATCACTCAAAATCTACCTCAAGTCAATGAGTTGTGTTTTTGCCCAAGTTCCTATTTTTTTTTATTTGCCATTTCCATAATTTTAATGCTATAACTCCGTCTACCAAAATATATGAATGTATATATCTAGTTCTTTAAAATTCTCTTTGTATTTTGTGTATGTATGGATATGTATGTACGACGTATGTCATATGGATTTTTGTAAAACAAATACGAGGGGGAAAGATATTTCGAAATAAAGTATATATGAATATATAGTACATATAATGTATGTACGAACACCTCAGGTTAATATAAAAATCTATGTATGTATTAAAAAAGTATAAGTATGTATATGCATATACAAAAAACAAAAAAACAACAATTGGGAAAAAATGTCTAAAAATATTCATGGATGGCTAATTTTGACAACTTTTTTTTTTATTGTTCAAATTGGTCTGTGCTTACTAATTTTTACTTCTCTTTGTAATTTAGTAATGCTAAACAATAATTGAAATTGTTTTAATTTATTTAATATAATAAAATAAGTTAAATATAGTACCGCATGTGTAATTAAAGGTCAAACTACATTATAGGTATATAGAAGAGGTAATAAGAAAGAGATCATTCATAATATTCGCGAGGTTGCAAGCGAAAATTGTAGGACTGCGAAAATAAGGCCACAAAGTTCGTTCATCTTAAAATTTTATTGGTTAATAATACATTTTCAGTATTTAATAAATTACTCTCAAAAATTTTGTTAGAATTCATAAAATTATTTTTTTAAGTCATTAACTCATTTCGGTTTTAATTTGGAATGAGTCTGTAAATATTTGTTTAACTTGATTATTGTGAATAATTTTCCATTTATAGCCATTTTAAAATATATTTGCAGATTAAAATTATTTAAGTTTATTTTAGGTTTGAAATTCACTAAATCTTAATACAAATTTAATCTTTTGTTTTTTTTTCTATGAAATTTAAAATTATATTTACTTTAAAAATATATTCATAACAAGAATAATATGTTTATGTAGATACTCTAATATACATACATATATATACGTATTATATTATACAGATTAGATACAAAATTATTTTAACAATTGTATACTTAGTAAGCGAGTAAGTGAGTAATGATAGTGATAAAATTAACTTGTATATTGTTTGTTTTTCTATTAAAGAATCTACGTACTTCGCATATTTACAACTATATGTTGCCTATTTTCAATTGTTTTAACTATATATGTATGTATGTTATGTACTTATATAATATGCATATGTACAAAATTAGATTTTTAGTTTTTTAATTATTTAAATGGAAATAAAGGAATTGTAAGACAACTATGTAACAATTCTGTCATTCTTAAATATTTAATTTGCAGTTAAGCCCAGATGGAACAAACCTCTTAATATATAGGACGCCGGAATATGTATCGGGATATTTACAAATTACTTACACTATTTAAAAGAATATTCTAATATCTTGATATATAAAATTTCCTTTGAAAATCAAATATATTAGAAAGGTGAATACTCCGATTTAAGTTTAATAACAATAAGTAAATTCTCATGACTAGCTACTCTGAAATTTATATTCTTTAATTTTATTCATTGGTTTCCTCATAATTCTACACATAATTATATTACAATTTTTATACTGTTATATTACTATTTTGTTATACTAATGTTATTTATTTATTAATTTTCTATTAATCTTTATCATTCCAGGTAAATTAAATTGAAATTTTTGTTGCAATTGTAAATTACGCTATTCGAATGTGTAATACACACAAGTATTTAACATTTTGATAAAATTTTGCCATTGTATACAGACGCAATTTTGTAAACGATCTGTACAGGTAATTTAAATTTTAAATTTTTCTTCTATATTTATTTATATAAAATTAATTCTACTGTTCTGTATTTGTTATTGAAGATCACAATAATTTCCTTAACCAATTGTAGGATTTGTATATACTGTACTAAATATTAAATGATCGTAAAAGTAAATTTAACATGTTTATTTTTTGCTGTGCAATAGATAATTTCAAAAAATTTAATTATTTGGAAAAATTGACGATAACACTGTTATTTACGGTTTTATGACGCATTTATTTTTACAACGCCCCATAATAAATTTATACTTTGTAATCAATTTGTTAATATAATTGCAGGTCATTATATTTTTATAATTATAAAAACAAATTAATCGGAATTTCAAAATGACATGCATAATTCAATCATATTTAATATACTCGTACTATGGCAATTTTGTAGTGATTTTTTTTTTCCTACAATATGGAACTCAATTCGCAACATATATGAAAATCAATTCGTTGCCATTTAAATGTTGCAGGACATACTGTATAAATACGAGTTTAATACTACAACAAAGAAGTAATAGGAATGTAAATTTGATATCGATACAAATTCCAAAGCAATTGATTAAAATCAATTAAAAAATTTTTAATATACTCAAAAGAAATTTTAATTTCTCAATTTATGTAAGCTTTACAACTAATTGGAACACAAACATTTTGTAATAGTATAAACTTTGTTGTATTAAAATTGTAAAATTTTTCCATAAATGTTTATTTAAAGTTCGGCTCCATTAAAAATATTATAAAGAACACAATTTATGTTATTATGTCAATCAAATGACAATTTGACATTTTTAAATTCAACATTACAAAAATGCATGCTTTTATGCATTTCTGAAAACATGAGAATTCCTTTTTTAAATGGAAAAATGACATGACAATTTACTATAGAAATTTTATTGTTTCTATTTATAGTTCACACTTTGTTGCATGTTAATATATTGATATTATAAATTCATGAGCAAAATTAAAAAATTTAAAAAATTTTTGTAAAATTAACACCATTTTTTCTTTAATTATGCATAAATATAAATTTTTTATCATTAACTAGAATTCTATTATCTATACCTGTTATCTATACAATTTTAATCAACAAAGAATTTAATTTTTTTATATGAGAAGTATTCTGTATACATATAGATTTACATTTCTTATGTGCAGCAGACATGGGAGTGTATGCACATACAGAGAATAATATTTTTCAGATAGCAAAATTTTCATATGTATACAAGTTTGAATTGAACAATATTCAAGGTTTTTTCAAATTAAATTTTTTGTTTTTTTAAAACAAACACCTATATTCTATTAGCCAATTGACTGTTCTTGAAAAAACTGGTAATTTTCTGATTGAAACAAATTCCAAAATTCGAAATTCTATAAAGAAAAAAAAAAATCTTTTCAATAATATCTTAAGTGATGCGACCAACATAATATGGGTGAAAATCTAAATATTTTGTTACATAAGAAAATTTTCTAATCGTAAATAAACCTTTATTCCTTCTTATATCTTAAAAATTTCTTAATCGAACTTTGCTAGCAATATCTAAAAATACAAGTTCTATGACATTTGAACGAATAAATTGTTCAATATGACAAGTATTGGCTTCCTTGCGGATTTTAAAACAACTTTAATTTTATTTTTTAATTTAAAAATTCATGCTCTGTAAATACATGCATAAATATATACGAATTCAGAATTGATTCATGGAATTATTGTAAAACAAAAGACGTGTGTTTAATTGATATAAGTAATATGAAAATTGTGTATTATATTCGGGAAATTGCAAAAAAAAGCTCATAAATTTTGCGCTTCTATTACTGTATTTATTAATATTTATGTGAATTACAATTCTATATTTTAATTTAAAATATCATCACAATAATATTTTGTATAACTGCATATATAGTGTTCAATAATCACATGTTATAATTCACATACTTTTACTTATGTAATAGTCGTGATCAATTACATGTTAAAATTAAATAAAATAGAAATGAATAAGTCTAGATTTTTTAAAAATTTATTTATATTAGATATTAAAGAATGAGTTGTATGAGTTAGTTAACTTTAAATTTTTTAAACGGTTTAAAAGAATTTGATAAATGGAACTTGGTAGTAAGTAGCTTAAGTCGCTTATGTAACAGCAGTTCGTATAAGGAAATTTATTCAACAATATAGCTTTAAGTACTTCATAATCTTATGATTATAGTTTATCTAGTATCTTATACGTATATTTTTTTACAAATGTCATGTCGGGGTTAAAATGATCGGGGATACTCATGCATATAATCACATTTGTAAAAAAGGATTATTTTAAAATACATATTTGCACCTTTACTTTCATATTGTAAAAAAGAAAAGTTCGATATACAGAGTTTTGTGCTGAAAGCTTAATAGTAAGTTTTGCTATGCTTTTTAGTACAAAGCAACCCAAAATTTTTTGACCCAAATTTTTATGTTTCTATATTGCGTATCAAAAACTGATTTTTACACTTTTTGAAATGTGATACATTATTGAAAGCTTTTCATACATAATATGAAACTTGAAATTTTGTATTGTGAAAATGCTTATTTTACAATATGGAACTTAAGATTATTTTTAATGTTGCATTGCTAAAATCAGTGAATATCTTTAGTCACAATATTAAACCACTCCAAAAATATAAAAATAAAAATTCCATATTATTTGTTATGTATGTTAAAATATTTACTCTACATACATACTTACATAATTTTTATAATTACCATGTATACATGCGTACATACATATGTACATGGAATCCAAAATATTTATTTAAAAGGTATTAAAACAATCTGTTAACGCGCATATTTTGTAACACTTGCATACATAATTATGTGTGTATATATAATGTGCTTTTATGTGTATTTTTTGTTATACCCACCTTTGGGTATACATATATTATTTAATTATTGTTAACCTGTATGATCTAATTATATAGGCTAGCTACAAAATAGAACGTTTACAATGAATTTGCATAAATTAATTTTAATGCAATCGCAGAAAAAATAAAAACCCAACGATAATTTTTAACATCGTCGTCGCGATTAATATTTTATAATTTTATGCATATATATGTGTACATTAGTAAGTATGTACATGCAATTGTAATTGAATAATACAAGTTAAAACAAAACTAAAAAAAAAAACGAATTATTTGATTTTCTTTTCATAATTTATTTTATATATGTAAGTTTAAAATGAATTTGGTAGTGGTCATTTTGCCGCCAGAATACACAATGCAGTTTATTGTATTGTATTACATACCTGTTGCGCCGCATTTATACACATGTTTATACATACTAAGATTATTATGAATATCACTATAATTTTTTGAATATTCACTTCACGTATGAATTATATTTGAGAATCATTTAAATTTTATAGTGCATAATATTTATGTTTTGTATATACGCGAGTATTAAAGTATGCAGACATACAAACTCTTAAAAAAAATACAAATAAAATATATATAAGTATTGTATATAAATAATTGTAGTTGTAGATATTTTTAGAGAAGAATTTGCAATAAGGTTTCTGTTCTCCAAATTAAATTTTAATACATACTCCCAATTAAATTTCAATTAACGAAAGGTAGCCAACCGTATTATTAAATGCAAACAGATTAACCAAGAAGACGGTAATATTTTAAGGCACAAAGGTCTAATCTAAGCAAAAATATTTCAGATATCTCAATTTGCTGAATATATTTAATATTTTTGTTTTAATTTTGGTAGAATATTTTATGAAAGAATATAATAATAAATGGAACGGTCCGTCTGCCCAAGATGACTAAGTGAAAAAATTCATTTAAGCTAATTTTGCTAAGCCGGTTACTGCTAATTTCTTCTGAATACTTTTTTTAAAATTCTTAATGTTTTTCTTCCAAAAAAATATTGTTTTTCGAAAAAAAGTTCTTATTGCGGAAAATTTTAAATTAAATTTTTACAAATTTGCAAAATAATGACTATTAATTGCTCGATTTGACACATTGATAGCATCCACAAGATGTTTACTAAATTTAAGATTTCCGGAAGAATTTGCTGTAAAAATTTTACCCAAATAGGCCTTAAAACTTAATTGGCCCGAGAAAGTTCCAAATTCTTAACACAAAACTATAAACTTCATGGCAATCATAAAGCTGGTGCACGAAAAAATGAACAACAAACATTATAACATTCACTCAGTTCTTTTAGTAAAATTTCTAAAAATTTGTTATAAACTTAAGAGCCATTGCAATGCATACGCCCATGTATATCAAATGTCATCTTTTAAGTATTAATGCAAATGTGTACGTGATATGTTTATATACGTGAATTTATGCGTAACAATAATAAAAAACGTTTTCTTATATAAGTTCATTGTTCAATTTTAGTGACCGGAGCCGCTACTACACCATATTAGGTATTTTTGCATTGGCAATGGAAAACAAAGTTAGAAATTCTTTAATTCTGTACAAACTTTAAAAAGTCAAAGTTTTAAATGAGAGTTTAAATAGCCAAAGTAGGTGTGTGAAAATCTTAGAGACGAGAAAAGAAAAAAAAATTTTATTTAACTTTAATTGTGTTCATTGCACCATTCTACAAACATATACAATTATATCTATTACAAATTGAAAATGCCTAATAAGTTAGAATTAATTGATTTAAGATTTTTTTAGAAAAAAAAAGGCTATGATTAATTGTACATTTTATAGCATTAATTTTTAATTTAATTGGTATTCTAGACATGCAAATAAATAGATAAAATCAGCATGACATTGCAGCGATTCTGAAAAAACAAAAAATATGCTAGTTGAAATTTAAATTTTATTTATTGTTTAGAGTTAGGAATTTTTTGATCAAAAATCAAATCAGTTGAATTAAGGTATCTATAAAATTTATCAACAATAAATTTACCTTTAAAATTTTAATGAATATATGAAGAGTTATAAATTTTAAACTTAATTTATTATGCTTTTCAAATATTTGGACATATAAATTATATTTTATTTTATATTTATATGAAAGTGATAAATTAAAGAAGGTACGTGTATGCATGTTAAAAATTAATTAAAAAAAATCATCAGCGCCTGCTGTAAATCTCTTGCAAGCTTTCAACATTTACCGTTTATTTTTTATTTTATAAATCCACCACATATTTGACCCTAATCAAGGTACAAATATATTTTGAATGTGTTTCTTAATTTTAAATGTTAAATAAAATTTTTTTTATCTCTTTCATCGAATAATAAAATTTAATTTTCTTACTTTCTTATTAAGAAAATTGTTGAAGGACAAAAAAGAAATTAGTTATATCTTATGTATTACCTTGCTATTATTAATTTTCTAAATGATTTGTGTCAAAATATTTTGAAGGATTCTTCCCTGGAGTTCATGAATAAAAAAATTCATATTCTCATTTAAACTTGCACATGATCCTTTTACCTAATTCAAAGGTAAAAACCAAATAGTGCACAGTAAGGAAGTTGTAAAATGAAGTATGTAAAAGCGTTGAATAAAAGCAATGAAATTAATCCAGCATAAGGTTTATTTTAATTGTTTTGTATTTCACTCAGTTGTCTTCTTAAAGTTGATATGTTAATTAAATATTTTTAAACATATGAACATTTTTTTTAATTTTTTGTATCCTACTGCTTACACTTTTAAATATAAAATATTGTATTTTAATTTTTAAAAGCTAACTTAATAGTTTTAGTTTATAAATTTAATCTTCGAAAATGATAAGCTTTGCAAACCCCTTACCATTATTTTCTTTCTATAAAAATGGATCTTATTCTACAACGCACAATTTTATGCAAGAATAATATTCTGGTTAAATATGAAATACATATTTTTCGTATGTATGTGTATATATTGTCAATGCTTTTGATTTAAAAGGGTTGTTTTTAGTACTTTTCAAAAAAAAATTTAAAAATGCGCTCATTAGTGTCACTCATTACCGTCCGTCCATTCGTGGATATGTTTACAAAACTTCTATACCTTTGAAGATAGAAAGTTGAAACTTTACGTATAAATAGAATTTAAATTATTTCTGTAGAAAAACATTTTTACCTAGCTCCCTCTTTTTAAAAGCTATAGCCCTTGGAAAAATGCCATTTTTTGATTATTTATTGTAAGGACACCATAAACATTTGTTAAATTCTACAAACACAAAAAGGTGGTTTCTTCTACCTTGGCATATCATATTTGATCTTAAAAAAACATAAAATCGCAACATCTAGATGGCAACATGTAAAAGTCTAATTTTAGTTGTGTTTATTAGTTTAAAAATTTTTTTTTTGCTTCCACCCGTTCTGAAGTTATCTCGAAACTACTTATCGAAATTTGTAAAATATGAATTTTCGTTTTATATTTCCGAAACTGCAAGCTTTTCTAAATTTCTATAAATGCAAAAAGCTATCAATAAATTCCATGTCATCAAAAATTATTAATTAATTTTCTTAACTCAAACAATAAACCCTTGAAATCGATCATTGCGTTAAGGGTTCTTTCAATTATTTTTGTTGCTTAATCCTAGAGGTATGCAATTTTTAAATATTTTGTAAATGATTGTTTTTAAACGCAGTGTTTTCATTTGTTGAAGGGAATAGTGCTATTTTACAAATCATTGGTTTGATTCAACTTTTTTTAGATTTTCTTCTTAATAGGGCTCTCCTATTTAAAATTAAATCAATGAATCAAATACGTAGAAATCTTAAATTATTATGAGGGTGTATTTTCTTACATTTTAACAAAAGTTTAATTTTAATATTGAAATGCAATATTTGATTTAAATTTTTGTAAGTAAATTTAAAAATTTTTCAAATTTATTCATTTTAGAGTTTTGGAGTTCGACACTTTTTTATTTCTTCTAATTTTTAATATGATTATCAGATAGTTTTTATTAATTGGATTACGACTGCCTACAAATTACTTTTCAACTTGTATTTTTTTTTTGTTTTGTACAATACGCGCACATTAAAAATTCAAACCAATAATAATCAATCATTATTATAATTAAAAAACAAAAATATGTAAATCAATAGAATTTTTTTATTAACCGTTTCAAATTTTGTTTTCTCTTATACAGAAAAAAAAAATTAAAGAAAAATCTACAACTCAATGATTTTAAATCATGCATTTGGCCTTTTCTTTAGATTCTACTTTAATAATTTCATTTTTTAATCCCAATCAGGTGCAACGAATCAATTATTTTTAAATTTATAAGCATAATCAAAGAATAATGTTAAAAAAATTCCAAAAAAAAAAAAAATTATATTTCAATCAAAATTTTTCTTTACTTTTCTTTAAAAAAAAAAAGTCACAATTTTATTTTGTCTTTCTCTTTGTTGCATAGGTTTGAACATACAACATAATTCTTTTCATATTCAATAAATTTCTTAAAACGAATTAAATACCCGTAGAATTTAAATTTACAGTCGAAGTCGAATAAAAATAACTAGTAGCGTTGATAAACTGATATATCAGTTAAGGACACAAGAAACGTTCTATCGTTTTTTAATTTGTTTTTTCAAAAAAAAAAAAAACAAAACTTATCGATTATCACCTGTAAACTGCAACAATAACAATATACAACGATAATGTCTGTAAGACAACGATATGAACACAAAAAATTGATGTCCCGAAAACTTCTATATCTATTTGACTTTATCAAATAATTTTTTAAATATTAAAATAATGAATTTTTAAATGTTTGTCTCTTATTTAATTTTAACCTTTTGTTAAATCTCGTATCCTAAAAAACTAATTTCTATAAGATTATGTAATTTTTGGATGACGGCAAGAAGAGTTAAAAAACACTTGGTCACTGATAAAATTATCCTTCATTATGTTCCTTACATAGTGTGATTTTATTTACTTGCATGATAAAAGAGATTCAACTGTATAGGAAAAAACTTATTGATTGTAATCATGTGTATAAGATTATAATATAGTTCAGTGAATTTTACAACATAAACGAATTGTACTATGATAAGTATTATATATATATACTTTACGTATATAAATATAGTTATATATTAAGTATATAGATGGGTTATTTCTGATTAACAACAACAGTAGTTGTTGTAATAAATGTCATAGTAGTTTACAAAATAACTAAAAATTATTAGAAATTATTCATATCATGCTTTTGTAGACATAAAAAAAAAAAACTAAGGCATAAACACTCATGAAAAATAAAAAAAAAAAGATGTGGCTTTATGCCACTCCTAAAAACTTATCAAGGTATGAAATTCATAAAAAATTCAAAACAAAATAACAAGAACACAATATAAATGTAACTTGTAGCTAGATAAAATCGTTGAAAATTATAAAAATCTAAAGCATATCGATTGAATATTGAAATTAAATTGTATAGTTTTTAAGATTAGATTTTTACGCAATAATTGTATAATTGGTACACAAAAAAATATAAAAAAGAAGAAAAATTTAAATTCAAACTATAGCTAGATGTATATTGTTTATTAAAGTGTATAACGTATAGTTCAATTCAGAAGAAACGATAATTTAAATACACAGATAAATGACTAAACTTATAAATACATTCCAATTAATTAGTGGTTGCTATTCATAATTATAAACAAATTAAAAGTTTCACAAAAGAATTTTTGCTTCTTGATCAGTTCGTCAACAAATACAAGTGTTAATTTGTATAAATATAATTTTTTAAAAGGTGTTTTAAACAAGTAGCTTTTTCTAAATTCAAATTAGTAATAATGATGATTAATTTACACTGATTTGATCCATATTCAAATTAAAAAGTAATAGTATATACGTAAGATTTAGTATTTTTAAGATACGGAAGTGATTTCGGAAACATTGTGGATTATAATAGTAGGGAAAACAAAGATGTTCTCAATCATAGGTTCTAACATACAGAAATGGGTGCACTTTTAATATTGTCGCATGTACTCAATTTCTTATGGATTGCGTATTAAATTTCATGAAAAACAAAATATTCTCATCTTATTACAGAATATGCCATGGTTTTTAGCTACTGAAACGTTTTCCTAATTTTCAAAAAATTTGAAATTTGGTGATAAGTACAGGAATACCCAAAGAGCCGGAAATTAATTTCTTTTAAAGCACGAATAATTTATGTTAACTTTGTTATGAATGTTGTGTAGTTGATGTTGAGGGGACGACCTGGCAAAGCATGTCATCCGCCACTGGTTGGGGCATCGGCCACCAGCTACTCCAGTGTGCATCTGGCTGTGTCCCGGAGCTTCAGCCTGGGGTGGGTTTAATAGAAGTAGCCGGTTACCACCAATGGCTACGTAGCATAAACAGAAAAAAAAATTATGCACACGTTGAAAAAAAAATACAAAAAAATTAATGCGATTGCAAAAAAAAATAGTGAGGTTGGATTAAACTGCACACCTTGTAGTGAACCAGAACGTGAAGCGTTGTGATAGGGTGCACCACACTGTACACCACTGTGCTGACAGGGTGACGAATCACCACTGTCCCGAGCCCTACCCTTCCATGAGTCTCAGATGTTGTTGAGACTCCCAAACTTTGCTCGAAAAAACCCCTAAATTTTGAACACCCTAAAGGTGAAAGGAAATACTACTCCATCATCATTGTACTAGATTTTACATACAATTCCTAAATTCGATGGCCCTTGATATTATTACGAAAAAAAAAGAAATACCTTTTTTCTTTTATATATATATACATATATTTTGAATTCTATTCGATTTCAATTTTAAATTCAAAAATTCTTTTTTTTTTTTTGCTTAAAACTCACGAAAAAAATTGCAATTTAATTTAAAAAAAAAACCCATTATCGTTAATAAAAAAAATTGTACAAACTTTTTTTTTAACATCTGATAATTTTTACATATTTTTTTTTTGTTTTCCATTTTTTTTTTCTTTAGATGCAGAAAAATCTTAATATTAAGATTAATATCATTCTAAACCTTTTTTTTTGTCAAAAAAAAAAATTCAAAATTTAAAACATTGTTTTAACATTTTAAATTATAACATTAAAATAAAATTACATTTTTATCCCCAAAGTCGGAAGTACAAAAAAAATAAAGAAAAAAAAAGATTCGCAGATTTTATTAGATTTAATTAAGTTTTTAATCTGTTATCATGTATAATATTTCCAAGTATTAGAATCTATACTAAGATTTTTCTGGCGTAGTTTGAATATTACATCATAAATTTGTATGTTATTTAAATAACGTGTTACAACTTCTAAATTATGTAATTTATAAAAAAAAATTTTTTTTTCAAGATACAACAAAAAAACATCTAATAAAAAAAAATATTTCATAAAAAAAACACTTAATCTAATAAAAAAAAACGAAGGACTGGGCCCAGTACTCACGTGCTCGGGGTTCCTCGGGACTCCATGATCGAGGGAGGGTTCCTTCCGTCATATTACATATGTGTGTGTTATTTAGATATACATACGTGTATTAACAAAAAATACGTGTTAGGCTTTTTCCTAATTGATAATTTTCTTTTATATATATATACATAACACATATATACATAACTTATATATTCTTTACAAATTTATTTGATTGTATACATATATTATTATTATCTATTACTTTTAATGCTTTGAAATTTAAGAAATGCAATTTTTACTTTTAATTACTATTTGAAATTTATGACTGTTCCTTTTTTTTTTTTTGTATTTTTTTTTTTTTTTTTTTTTTTTAATATTATATTTTTTTAAGATAATCAGATCTCAGTTTGTTCTTTTAATATTTTTAATAATAATTTAGATTTTAATTTTCTTATAAACTTGAAATTTATTTTGTCGCACTAGTATTACAGAATTTAGTGTTGACACTTTGATTTAAAATTCAATTACTAAATATTTAATTATCATTAAATTAAATGTTTTATATTTCTATTATTGAAGTTCATTTTTTTTTTTTTTTTATTTTTTCTTTTAATATATATTAAATTTTTACGAAAATTCTATTGTTTGATATTTCTTAATTCTATTTTAAATTCTGATTATTTTTATTATAATTAAAAATATAAGATATTTTTGATTTATTTTAAAATGTTTGCGAGTTCTATAACAATTTTAAAAGTTTGTACTAACGGCGTTTCTTTCTTTTTTTTCTTTTTTTTCATTTTAATTTTAAGATTATTTATTTAATTATTTTTAATCCTTTAAAACTGTATCTATAGTTTTTCTATTATTTTTCGAAAAAAGAAATTATTTTTTTTTTTTTTTTCTCTATTCCTAGTTATTTTGAAATTTTCAATTTTTCTTCACTTTAATTTTGATATTCATTTTTATAAATTTAAAAGTTATTTGAAAGCGCTCACAAAAATCACTTTGAAAACTTATTCATAAATTTATATTTTTCTTATTATAAATTTTTTTTTCTTTTTAACAAAATTTAAAACTTAAAAAAAAATTAAATTCTTTAAAAAAAAAATTTTTAACTTTCTCCACTTTTCAAATTTTGAATTTTCTTGCGTGTTACAGATCTATTATATTCCTAGCTTGTCAGAAATTTTATTTTTTTTTAAAATAATTTTTCAACAAAAAAACAAATTCTCCTTTTATCTTCCTATACGGTTAACTTATGAAATAATCGTCTTAACACAACGAACTCCCTCCTAATTATTCCATATTTCTATATATAGTGTAACTATCAACTGCTAAAAATTTACTGACTTATTTTTTCAAACTAAACTCAACATCAAGAAAAGAAGAAAAAATTCCACTACTCATACATACATAAAAACTCCAAAATTCCTAACGGTAAGATCGTATGATATTTTACTGGAAATTTCGATTCCGAAGAAAAAAAAAAAATTCCTAATAGAAATAAGCCAACAACAATAAATCAGATCATGACACAAAAAAAAATTTGCATGCTATGACATTTAACCCTAAACAGGATTCTACCTAATATTTAATACAATTTGTTCATATATAACACCAACATGATCATGCACACACCTACAATTCACATTAGAATAGTTATATAAGGGTTAGCAAATGCCATATAAGGGTTAGCAAACAATTAGAATATTTCAAATTGAAATGAAAAAAACTACAACAACAATTTGCATTATGCGTATGAGAAGAGAATAGAACGAAAAGGAACAATAAAAAAATTTACAAATACCAATAAGGTACAAGTATATTTATGCGTAAACATGCAAATCATGCGATGTACGACTGTACTTATTTTTTTTTTCTGCTATGAATAGGTATGTTTGTGAATAACCATGTGTATACATATACATAGTTTATATGCACGCATACAAAATTATTATGTTAAAGCAAAAAAAAAGTAATTCTTATAGAAAAAGAGGTATAAAATCTGACCACTGTTTTAAGTTGTATTATTGAAATAATTATTAGGGATGGGAATTTTAAATTGCGTTATTGCTACCTAGAATAGAGCAATTTATGTAAAATTAAAACTTATATGCATGTATGAAAAAGTTAAATTTTTCCCATAAAAAAAATTAGTTTTGCGAAGAAAGAAAAATGTTAAGTGCTTATACCTAGCCCATAACAAGGCAAGTTACACGACACGGTTGTGTAAGTTGAAAAAGGGATAGGACGGAAATTTGTCCCCGAAAAAAAAACAAGTTAGACCTTGGACTCCAAACCTTAGCCCAAAAAAAAAGTCTTAAAATCTAAATTTAACTTAACTAGTTATTGCTTAAAAATGATATGTGAGAGTACTACAAGTTGTGTAATACCCCCAAATTATGTCTGAAAAATAACAAAAAAAATGTATATTCAAGTTCCCAAATCGGAACCTTCCGAATAAATTTATAATTCAAAATTTCCTTCTACTAAGGAAGAAATATTAAAGTACTCAAACAAAAACTAGAAATATATTCAATAAATTTAAATATAAATTCAACCTTCAATAATTCAATTAATAATAATTACTAATAATAATGTAGTAATATTAAATATAAGGTAATAATATATTGATATTCACTCCTTAAGAAAAAAAAAATTATACAGAGTGTCTCAAAAATAATCTAGGTAAATTCAATAATCCTGGATAAAAACCCAGGCAATTAAAGTAGTTCACATAATAATAATACAATTAATAATAATTAATAATAACAAACAATAATATATATGAAGCAATACCAGATTTGTATTCACTTCTCAAAAAAAAATCAATAATAATCCAAAAAAAAAATTATACAGGGTGCTTCAGAAATAATTTCAACTTCAAAAGCAGTTGACAAACAGAATTATACTTGGCAACACCAAGTATCGGTTGCACGAAGTACAAATCAAACTAAGTAAGTAAAGGTAAAGATAAGTAAGCGTATACAACAATAGAGTGTACACGCGCAAGGTAACAAAATTAAATTTTAATCTGATAATACAAAGGAAAGATTATCAGAAGAAGATATAATCAAGATAATATAAACAACGAAAAAAAATAATCTGACAATACAAAGGAAAGATTGCCAGAAAAGATATAATTAAGATAACATAAACAACAAAAAAAAAATAATCTGACAATACAAAGGAAAGATTGCCAGAAAAGATATAATTAAGATAATATAAAAAGAAAATAAAAAGATAAAATTGTTTGATAAATATTCACATTCCCAATATGGGTGTCCTAATTTTCAAGGATTTCAAAAAAAAACATTCATACAATTATGCACAATGAATGACAGTGCAGAGACACACTTTTCCTAACAACACTCCACAAAATTGAGTTCACAACGGTTCACAACCAAATTGCACTCGCGACACGAACTGCAAATACGTATCGGCTCGCGGTCTGCCAGAACAGCATATAGCCATATCTGCAACAGTAATTCCAGCTAAAGCAAACACGTACTCCAGAACGAGTAGCGAAGTACAGTATCCAATTCGAAATTATTTGTAGAAAACTTCAATTCTAGCTAAAATAAATCTATCACGATCCTGGTCTGTAAAATCTGCATATAGCTAATTTTCAACAGTAATTCCTAGTAATCAAAATAGAAATATCCGAATCGACTCTACAAAAAGAAACCTAAAAAAAATTTTAACACAGGGTGTTCATGTTCTTTGCGCGGCCTGCCAGAACAGCATATAGCCAGATCTGCAACAGTAATTCCAGCTACAAATAAATGAACAAAAAAAATCACATTTCAAAAAGAATACAAGACAAGGTGTTCAAGCAAAAAAAAATAATACGCAATCACGGGACAAAAAAAATAATTTTTGGATGCCCCCCTGAGTCCTCGCGGTGTTGTTGGAAGCCTCAGTTTCGGGGGGGCCCACGTTGGGCGCCATTTTCTGTTATAAAACTATTGTGTAGTTGATGTTGAGGGGACGACCTGGCAAAGCATGTCATCCGCCACTGGTTGGGGCATCGGCCACCAGCTACTCCAGTGTGCATCTGGCTGTGTCCCGGAGCTTCAGCCTGGGGTGGGTTTAATAGAAGTAGCCGGTTACCACCAATGGCTACGTAGCATAAACAGAAAAAAAAATTATGCACACGTTGAAAAAAAAATACAAAAAAATTAATGCGATTGCAAAAAAAAATAGTGAGGTTGGATTAAACTGCACACCTTGTAGTGAACCAGAACGTGAAGCGTTGTGATAGGGTGCACCACACTGTACACCACTGTGCTGACAGGGTGACGAATCACCACTGTCCCGAGCCCTACCCTTCCATGAGTCTCAGATGTTGTTGAGACTCCCAAACTTTGCTCGAAAAAACCCCTAAATTTTGAACACCCTAAAGGTGAAAGGAAATACTACTCCATCATCATTGTACTAGATTTTACATACAATTCCTAAATTCGATGGCCCTTGATATTATTACGAAAAAAAAAGAAATACCTTTTTTCTTTTATATATATATACATATATTTTGAATTCTATTCGATTTCAATTTTAAATTCAAAAATTCTTTTTTTTTTTTTGCTTAAAACTCACGAAAAAAATTGCAATTTAATTTAAAAAAAAAACCCATTATCGTTAATAAAAAAAATTGTACAAACTTTTTTTTTAACATCTGATAATTTTTACATATTTTTTTTTTGTTTTCCATTTTTTTTTTCTTTAGATGCAGAAAAATCTTAATATTAAGATTAATATCATTCTAAACCTTTTTTTTTGTCAAAAAAAAAAATTCAAAATTTAAAACATTGTTTTAACATTTTAAATTATAACATTAAAATAAAATTACATTTTTATCCCCAAAGTCGGAAGTACAAAAAAAATAAAGAAAAAAAAAGATTCGCAGATTTTATTAGATTTAATTAAGTTTTTAATCTGTTATCATGTATAATATTTCCAAGTATTAGAATCTATACTAAGATTTTTCTGGCGTAGTTTGAATATTACATCATAAATTTGTATGTTATTTAAATAACGTGTTACAACTTCTAAATTATGTAATTTATAAAAAAAAATTTTTTTTTCAAGATACAACAAAAAAACATCTAATAAAAAAAAATATTTCATAAAAAAAACACTTAATCTAATAAAAAAAAACGAAGGACTGGGCCCAGTACTCACGTGCTCGGGGTTCCTCGGGACTCCATGATCGAGGGAGGGTTCCTTCCGTCATATTACATATGTGTGTGTTATTTAGATATACATACGTGTATTAACAAAAAATACGTGTTAGGCTTTTTCCTAATTGATAATTTTCTTTTATATATATATACATAACACATATATACATAACTTATATATTCTTTACAAATTTATTTGATTGTATACATATATTATTATTATCTATTACTTTTAATGCTTTGAAATTTAAGAAATGCAATTTTTACTTTTAATTACTATTTGAAATTTATGACTGTTCCTTTTTTTTTTTTTGTATTTTTTTTTTTTTTTTTTTTTTTTTTAATATTATATTTTTTTAAGATAATCAGATCTCAGTTTGTTCTTTTAATATTTTTAATAATAATTTAGATTTTAATTTTCTTATAAACTTGAAATTTATTTTGTCGCACTAGTATTACAGAATTTAGTGTTGACACTTTGATTTAAAATTCAATTACTAAATATTTAATTATCATTAAATTAAATGTTTTATATTTCTATTATTGAAGTTCATTTTTTTTTTTTTTTTATTTTTTCTTTTAATATATATTAAATTTTTACGAAAATTCTATTGTTTGATATTTCTTAATTCTATTTTAAATTCTGATTATTTTTATTATAATTAAAAATATAAGATATTTTTGATTTATTTTAAAATGTTTGCGAGTTCTATAACAATTTTAAAAGTTTGTACTAACGGCGTTTCTTTCTTTTTTTTCTTTTTTTTCATTTTAATTTTAAGATTATTTATTTAATTATTTTTAATCCTTTAAAACTGTATCTATAGTTTTTCTATTATTTTTCGAAAAAAGAAATTATTTTTTTTTTTTTTTTCTCTATTCCTAGTTATTTTGAAATTTTCAATTTTTCTTCACTTTAATTTTGATATTCATTTTTATAAATTTAAAAGTTATTTGAAAGCGCTCACAAAAATCACTTTGAAAACTTATTCATAAATTTATATTTTTCTTATTATAAATTTTTTTTTCTTTTTAACAAAATTTAAAACTTAAAAAAAAATTAAATTCTTTAAAAAAAAAATTTTTAACTTTCTCCACTTTTCAAATTTTGAATTTTCTTGCGTGTTACAGATCTATTATATTCCTAGCTTGTCAGAAATTTTATTTTTTTTTAAAATAATTTTTCAACAAAAAAACAAATTCTCCTTTTATCTTCCTATACGGTTAACTTATGAAATAATCGTCTTAACACAACGAACTCCCTCCTAATTATTCCATATTTCTATATATAGTGTAACTATCAACTGCTAAAAATTTACTGACTTATTTTTTCAAACTAAACTCAACATCAAGAAAAGAAGAAAAAATTCCACTACTCATACATACATAAAAACTCCAAAATTCCTAACGGTAAGATCGTATGATATTTTACTGGAAATTTCGATTCCGAAGAAAAAAAAAAAATTCCTAATAGAAATAAGCCAACAACAATAAATCAGATCATGACACAAAAAAAAATTTGCATGCTATGACATTTAACCCTAAACAGGATTCTACCTAATATTTAATACAATTTGTTCATATATAACACCAACATGATCATGCACACACCTACAATTCACATTAGAATAGTTATATAAGGGTTAGCAAATGCCATATAAGGGTTAGCAAACAATTAGAATATTTCAAATTGAAATGAAAAAAACTACAACAACAATTTGCATTATGCGTATGAGAAGAGAATAGAACGAAAAGGAACAATAAAAAAATTTACAAATACCAATAAGGTACAAGTATATTTATGCGTAAACATGCAAATCATGCGATGTACGACTGTACTTATTTTTTTTTTCTGCTATGAATAGGTATGTTTGTGAATAACCATGTGTATACATATACATAGTTTATATGCACGCATACAAAATTATTATGTTAAAGCAAAAAAAAAGTAATTCTTATAGAAAAAGAGGTATAAAATCTGACCACTGTTTTAAGTTGTATTATTGAAATAATTATTAGGGATGGGAATTTTAAATTGCGTTATTGCTACCTAGAATAGAGCAATTTATGTAAAATTAAAACTTATATGCATGTATGAAAAAGTTAAATTTTTCCCATAAAAAAAATTAGTTTTGCGAAGAAAGAAAAATGTTAAGTGCTTATACCTAGCCCATAACAACTTTTCATTAGACTTTTTATTCAGAAATCTATTTTCTGAAAACTCCTATACCATACTGAATATTTTTTTCTTTACTCCTTTTGGAAGCATTAAGATTCTCTACTTGACTTTAGAGTCAAGAATCAGTTGCCTGCCGTAGTTTTTTCATATTAAATATTGATATTCATTGTTTATTTTTGTTATTATACAATATCGAATATTATGGATATATGGGTAATTGGTAGATTAGTAGATTTAAAAGGAACCGAATGGAGCAAGAGGACAAATCTCCCGGGCCACCGCAGCCATTCGCGACTTATTATTTCCTCCCCACGTCTATAATGTAGCCGTCCCAAATATATGGGCAATTACTTTTATATTAACATATTATTTTTTGATATTGGTATATTAAGCCATATAATATTAGGTATAATATTATTATAGTGATCTCTGGTCAGGTTCTTTAGTTAAAGGTGCCATAACCACTGCCACAATTGGCCAGATACCACACTGAATGCCACACTGAATTTAATAGAATCAAAGTTGTAAAGAAACTTCATTCAACAGATTTTAAATTGATAATTTCAACTGCTTCGTTAATATTATGTTTCTTCACGTTCAGGCTATCATTAACATTGTTTATACAATAATTTTGAATTTGTCAAATAAATCTTCTTTTGTTATTGCAATGAAAAATTTCTTATATTATTAAAAATTCTTGTAAATTAAAAATTGATTTCCAATTCATATAAAATTTACCAAACTCTTTGCTTCTTAGTTACTATTTATAACATCATGCGTTCCATAAACCAAAATTCTTAATCTTTGTTATTTAAGATATTGTGTTCATTTCCATTTGAGTTTTTCCGAAATAGTTTTAAATTTTTATGATAATATAACTAATTAAATACGCTATTATACTATCGTACACAATTGGAGACAAAGTATAAGATATATTTGTACATATATTACAATTTAAACTAGATTACATGTAGTATAATCTTATGTTTCTTATTATGCTTATAAATAGGTTTATTTTAAATAATATGTGACTATATCGCTCTTATATAAGTATATAACAAAAGTTACATGGAAAAATAAATATTTCACAAAAAAAATTGTGGTATACTTTTGGAAACAAGTGTTTTTTTTTCGATTCGATACACCTATACAGTCGATTTAAATCTAAAATAAATAAAATTTTCCTTTGTTTTCGTTATTATGCGATAATTATTAGAAATCTATAGTTAGAATTGTCCATTTTTAATACTACTACAAAGAGACAAAGAAAAATTGTTATCTCATACAATAATTTTGTATTATGCTTAATAATTTCCTTGTATTATAATCAATATTCTTAATATACATGTATATTCTTATTCTTATTATGAGTCTTAGGTTTTATGTCATTTAGAACTGCTCCAATACACATTATTATATAATAGGAATATTACACAAAGAATTTTGTATTTATTTTCCTCAAATGACTAAACCAAATTGAAAAGAAAGGGGAATGAAAAGAAATAGTTATAATTGTATACGACTGATAATTAATAGGTGTATGAATATCAAAAAATTACAGGTGCCACGGCAAGATATTTTTTTTGTCGATTTTTTATTTATTTTAAATAAGAATATAAAGTGTTAAAGAGAAGAATATAATAGGTTTATAATCTATATATGTTGTCATTGTTTGCGTGTTCATCATAAATAAAGGAAAGTCATTTAGTAAGGGCAATTGAGAAAGAATTGACCAAAATGATATTTCAAGATATTTGATTTTTTTTAGATATACCTTCATGAATCTCTGTTAAATATACAACATATGAATTTTTATTATGTTCTAAATTAAGATTTTTGAGTCTCTAAATATTCTAAAATAATAAATCAAATTGTTAATATATTTTTTTTAGCTACCAAAGACGGAAAAATTAAAAAATGCAAGTATGATATGATCTTGATATTGCAAGCTTATTTGAACGGAAATTAAACTTGCATGCTTATATATTAGATTCAACATTGTTCTAAAATTAAGACAGTTTCTACCGAAATAAGTCTATGTGACGTAGCGTCTGAAAGGGTATGATGTCCTCGTTAAGTTTTAAAAGTTTCTGACCATTGATCAGACCATTTGAAAGTTTGTTATAGTTGACTGTAATTGCTCAAATAGCCCTGTTTGTGTTTAAATATTAAAATTAAACTTTCGTATATTTCTTCTCTTGTATTAGAAACTAGTTTTCTCGATGTGCAGCTGTAAAATGACTTCATATAATGTCGCAAGAAAATATCATATAAAAGATAATTTTTTTACGTTACAATTTCCTCAATAATAAACCTTAATTTTTCGTATATGGTTGTTGAAAATATTTCATTTGTTTTTCTAAATTCTCACGCGTTCTTTTCGCAACTGTTCGGTCCATTTACATTTAAACTTCAATATACTTGGTAGTTCATTAAACCACTTGATAATCTAGTATGTATATATATATATGTATGCGGTGTTTCTAAATTTAATAAAAATGTTTAGTTGTTCTACATATTATTAAATAATATTATTTAGTATGTTGAAATACTTGTTCAACAAGTTACCATAATATAAAAGCACAAAATCAAATATTTAATGCTCGTAAATATTGAAGGTAATATTATATTCACATACATACATACATATTAGTAAATTCATATATATTTTGTAATCAGATAACGATAAAATGTAGTTATATTATGTAATAAAAGTTGTCATGTACATGATAAACACTCTAATATATTAATTACAATAAAAAATTTTTGATGTCATGCCAATTGATATTTTACTTATGTTATAACTAAAAATACATTCAATAACTTACTATAATATTATAAATTTAACATACAAACGCATGTTTATTTTCTAATAAACTATATACTTAGTTTATTAGGAAAAAAATTATAATTCATGGTTAGGAATATAATATTCAGGTTCCAGTAGCAGACTTAATAATTTATAAATTACAAACTAATGAACGATGTTTAGAAATAAAGAATTTTTCCGATTTTTAAAGGTTTGTGTGTGATTCACATAACAGGAAAATAGTTGAATTAAGAATAGGAATTTCGAATAAATTAGGAACTTCATCATTGAGAATCTATTGGTATAACTCGGAGTTTTGATGAGTAAGTCGTTCTTACACAAATGGTGTGTATGTTTATTTTCAAATATGACTGTACGACCTAATAATCGTATATTAGGTACAGAAATTTTAGCATTTTTGGAATCAGTACAGTCTAAATTAAAAACTTACGAAATTATGCGACACAATCAGTATATTTGCCCTAATTTTGTTGTTTTTGGGAGCTTCCTTCATACTCTCAGTTATTAAAGTTGTAAACTTGCAAAAATAAGACTTGACATTTGTTTCTTCATGTGTGGAATGGGAGTTTTCTTTACATTTTATTTGATAATCAAAAATTTATTACTTGTAATTTAATTTTCAAAAATTTCATATTATTTTTATTTTTTAATTACATGATTTATAAAAGATCCATTTATATATTATTTTTGGTTTTAAAACGTATGTATGATAGTCACGAGAACACATTTATTTTCTTGTTTTTCCCCCATCTGCCTTGTACACACGTACTTATATTTTGTAAGTTGACTGTAATTAAATTAAAATTATAGCATTTAATTTTTTTTTTGTTAGATAATAATGTTATACACAAGTACAAGTCTTTATAATCATTAAATATAGGTGTATAAAATTGTTAAAATGCCAACGAAAAGGTAAAAAACCAAAAATAAAAAAAAAAAGAAAGCAAAATCACTTGCAAGATAATAAAAAATTATTGAGTAAATTGAAAGAAGAGATGAAAAAATGAAACAAAAAAAAATAAATAAATGCGAGTTATTAAGGTCAATAGAATCGTTACCTTAAATCTTCAGGTGATAAAATGTTCTGTATATTCAAAAGGTAATTTATGAGTTGATAATGAAGATAATGAAGAGGTTTTTGTTAAAATCAAAACAAAACAAAAAACTGATTTCTCTTTTAAATTTTTGTTTTTTTGATTTTTTTTTTTTTAAATTTTGTTGGTGGCACTATTTGAGCATCAATGATTTATGAGGTTAAAATTCATACATAGTTTTATTCGAAAAATTTTAATTACAGCACAACATATCTACGGTAGTCAAAGAAAAAAGGTTGAAATTTCACAGTATATGCAGTCTTGTGGCATAAAATTAATAAATTGTTAAATTACATTACATATATAGAAAATATTAATATGTTTACTGAAATGAAAGAAGATTAATGGTAATAAAACTTTCAAAAGAGTTTTTAAACAATAATTTTGTTAAAAAATTTGTTAAACATTTTCACGTGTTTAATATTGTTTAACCTGAATAGTGTAAAATTACTTACAAAACATGGTAGTTTTGAAAATTAAATTTTTTTTTTGCATGGTTTACATTTTACACTTTTTTAAAAATCGTAGAAAATTAATTATAATTAAATAAAAAATCTGATAAAAATGAAAGACATTATCTATACAGTATTAATAGAACATTAAAATATAGAAATTTTATTAAGAGAAATTTTTATAAAATAATATTTTTAATTTCAAGAAAATTTGACAGTAGGAAACGTCATCAATTATAAATAATATCAAAAATTTGATAAATATAAATCGATTTTCACAATCGATGTGAAAAATCTCACCTTACATTTAAGATTATTAAGGCTTAGAGTTTATCTTATGGTGAATTTTCACTTTATTACTATGTATACAGCATCATATTATAAATTTAATTTTTGATCTGATAGGAACCAATTGTTATAATTACATTTAAAATCAAAGGAGTTTAAAGAGCTAACGTATGTGCAATTAGGTAGGAACTTTTTCAATTAAACGTGACAAATTATTAACATTGTTGATAAGTTATACATTTAAATAAATATCTTGACTCCAAAAATGTGATAATAGGGTATTAATACACAATTCATGTTATAAACGTCGACTGCTGAATTATGTTCATTAATATGATATTTATAATCTCCTGAATTATATTCATTAATATGATTGTATTCGATGGTTTTATATTCAAGTACGCACACATTCAAATATGTACGATAAATTAGGTAATGAAAGAGTTTGTAATTTCTTACAAACTGATTACAATTTTTAGTTGCTACAATCGATTTAAATTGACGCAATAGTATACTTGCTTAGATAGGCGCCCAACGTCTTTAAAATCAAGAAGTAATTGCAAAACTATAAATTGCATCTCTGCCTGCGCTCTAACCCGATTATACATATAAGTTTCTATAATCACAAAAACACGGTATTGATTTGAACTATTCAATTTAATTTATACATTGAATATTTTCCATTTTCATTGTTAATAATGTATATATACCTAGTGTAAATTTGAGGCAATTAAAATTTGAGTCAGATTAATATTAAAGGTAATTTAGGGAGATTTAAAGGAAAATAAAATTTAATGATGATGCTCCCTTTTATTGGCTTATTAATTTTATTATTATTCATAATAAACTATACTAATGGCACTTACTTACTATAATGTATCAGCCCTTGTATGAATTCTTCATTTGCATGTGTGGTCAACAAAAATTTGATCCGTACTCCCATTATTGAACCATTTTTTTATTAATAAAAGATTAATTTGTGTTATTATTTGCCATTTCCAATAAATTAAATGCATATTTTCATAATTTTAGTTAATTTTCGATTTTGACCGACTCTAAATCCAATATACTATAGAATAAATATAAAAAGAAGAAAATAAATTAAGAAATTAGGAAGATGAAAATTTTTTTAATGTCTGTTTGGTGGCATGAAGTTCATTTGTATATACGCGTGTTATTGTGTGCTTTCATAATATGTAATGAGATTTTGAAAATGGTATGATTCTTAAAACAATTTTTTTTTTAATTTTTTTTATCTATAGGAGTATTTTCTTTGCGGTTGATCGAGCTGCGATGATATAAAAGGGGTCAAATAAATTATTTCTTTCTCTTTTTATTTCAGTGTTCTTTTTTTCTTTCTTATATTTTTCAACGTTCAATTATGGAACTATGAAAATTCTTTTAATGATGGTGATGAAATATTCTTGATTTTTTTATTTTTTGTAATTTTTAATTTTTACAGAATCGATATTACTTCGAATTTCTAGCCACTCGTCTGTTGATATGCTGTAGAAAAAAAATTTCGGAAATTAATTATATTATTATATGTATGTAAAATGTGTCATGAATTGAGAAAAAATCAAAAATTAGTTTTCGTTTATTGCCTTTTTAGAAATGGTGGATTTTCGCAAAAATCAAACTTGAAAGGAAGTTAGCTATAATTTTGAGAGTATTTAAATAATTAGTACTTTCTGAGACGCAGTATAATTCCGAAACTTCTGATTATCACAATTATTATTTGTTGAAATTGCTATGTAAGTAATTTTAAATAATATTCGTTTACCAAATACATTTTAATTTCGCATAAATTTTAATAATATTCAACAATCAAGCGTTTACACTGAATTCATTTCTAAAATTCTTATGCCTTATACTTATATAGCAAGACTTTTCAATCAACATGTCAATTTACTTATCAAATAAGTGATTATTTTATTAATCAAATTTTTCCTTATATTTTTAAAACCATATTTGATAACAATTTGAAATGTGCTCTGTTAATAAACATTAGCCAAATTCGAATTTGTTTAATTTTTCCATTATACTGCGTATAAAAGCAATACTTTTATGTGTAGTTAGACAAATATAGTAAAGTTTTATGTTTATATACATTTAAATACGTATATGAATACAAAGTATGTATATGTAGAAACAATCGAGATCGATGATGATATCGATCAATAATAAACTTTACAAATAAATACAAAAAATATGAGTAAGCAAAATATTCATATACATACATATATGAAAATATATTGTGATATATAGGAATACGTATATAATATATATGTATATATATATAATAATATATACATATATATATATATATATATATATATATATATATATATATATATATATATATATATATATATATCTGTCGTATATTATATAATTTGTATAATTTTCTTTTTGAGCTCTTACGTACTATCATGCGCGTATACTTATGTATATACTGTTCTTTGAGAAGGCATGGGTGAAAATTTGAACCTTTCGATTTTACTTTGTATTTTTTGTTTTCTTTATAGAACCTTTGGTTTCTGGTTAAAAATTTTCAATGAAATGAAAGAATTGCCTGGGAAATATTAAAGGTTAAATTATACAAGTATATTGATTGTATTGATCTTGCAATAATGAAAAAAACATAAGAAAAATTGTAAAAGAAAAACAAAAAAATATTTTTGAAAAGTTCAAAGTATCGAGAATTATATACTAGCATAAAAGCAAAAAATTCTAAAAACAATACATCATAACCATCGTAAATGAATAATAAAAAAAATAATTTGTGGTCAAATAATTGCTAGTAATAGAATAGAACGGCGGGAATAAAAAAAAATATATATATACTCATATGTAGGTGCATACATATGTATATATGTATTTTGTGGGCATGTAACCTTTATTAATACCACATAGAATAGATTATAGTTTTTGATTGGAAATTTTCTAATATGAATAATTATGGGTAAAAAAGAACAAATACATTACGTTGTACGCTAGTTTCAACGAGTAATTTTTAGAAATTTATCAGTGCTTTTTTTCTTTCGTGGAAAATAAAAGAAAACATTTAGGCATTTTGTACAAAATTATGATTAAATAAAAATGAAAATTGGAATGTAGTCCTTAATAACTGATCATTTTACAGATAAATTGTAAATTATAGAAGTTTATAAAAATTTTTTGGTTTGCAGTTATTAGATAAAATTTATGGAATTCTTTCTTAATAATTTCTAAACTCTGAGGTTTGATATTGGAGACCTGCATATGTATAAGGAAGGAAATTCCAATTCAAGAAGTACAAATTCCTCAAATACTTTAAAAACTACGTACTATGAAAATATTTTAAAAATTTATTTGAAATATTTTTTGAAATGCATGTAAACCACAAAATAAGGTTCTCCACATATTTCAAGTCTTTTGCTAAATTAGTGTGTGGTTGTAATACATATGATGCTAAACTAAAATCAATTAAAGATTTTATATGGCAAAATGACAAATATCTGAAATTAAAATTAAAGAGATCTTTATAAATTTTACTTTGAAATTTATATTTTTTAAAAATTTCGTTAGGTCGGTGGACATTCTCTTGATGCGATTGAAACAGTTATAAATTCAAGATTTTCCAATACGTCTTAATATGCAAAGCATTTATACACTTGGAAAACCTATATAGTATAACAAAGAAGTATTTTTAATTTTATTCGCATTATCAGCCGCGCAGCATTATCAAAATTACATTTCCCGAACAGAAAATTAAAGTTTAATGAGATTTTTTGTAATAAATGCGAATTTAATCAAAAAAATTTTTCTTTGTTTTTATAATTTTTAATTCCCTGAAACCATTTATATAGCGGTACTTTTTTTTGCCTTATAATATCAATTTCCTTTGTCACTGCAACATTCATATTGCGAATATATTAAAATTAATAATTTTAAAATCAGTCCCAAAAAATTTTTTAATTTGAAAATTAAAGAGTGAATATTAATCTAAATTACTAATTAAACAAAGTGTATATACATAGATATACTTTAATGAATATTTGCAAAGTACTTTCAATACTGTGGTAAGACAGTTTCTTAAAAGGTTTTGATAAAATCCAAATAATATGTAAATTCACGTATGTATGTACGCATATCTATAATGTATAACTTCGCAATTTCTCCAAATTGCAATTTACATATTGAGTTGTCTTTAATATGTATGTACTCGTATATATATATAATATGTATGCACGTTTTTTCCCTTGAAATTTAACTTTTGATATTCACATTGAAATTAATGAACCATGGCATACAACTAATTTATTGTTCTGGTTATTGCAATTAGGTGAATCACCTATTCAATATTTAAGTATATATATGTTTTTACACAAACATATTATAAATGTATATATAAATATATTTACTATGTCTGTTAATAAAAATTGAGCTTCAGCTATATTTTAAAACAAAGGTTTTATTCACAATACAGCTGATATTTACGTACATATATAAATAATTTGAATTACTCATTTTATAAATGAAAGTAGATAGAGAACGATATTTAAACGTAATATATATGTTTGCACCTACTTATATACAAATGTTTTTTTTTGACAATTAATTTCTAGGTGAAAAAATTAATGCTTTTTTCGAAATAAATTTCAACAAAAAAGTAACAAAAATATTTACTGCATGGTTTTCTTTCAAATTTCAGGAAACGGCATTTAGTTTCTGACATCTGAAAATTCTCTTAAAAAATAGAAATTTGTTAATTATAATAGAGTTTCTTTTCTATATGATCAAATTTTCCAGGAAATTTTCGTGTTTTCAAAAGTTTATCAATTTTATTCTTTTGATATTTTCAGTCGAAATATAAAAATTGAAGAAAATTTCCTCTTTCTTTAAATTATGGGTAAAAATGTTTGAAATAGGACCTTTTAGGCTCACTTACCCTTAAAAGATTGTGTTCATTTCATCACATATGTATGTATACAAATATTTACAGAATTACAAACATTTCAGTGAAAATTGCTGTTTTCCACTTCTCCAACACCAAAAAATATGCTTTTATTTTGAGAACTCAATATACTCAATATAATGTTATGCGTGCACTAAGTCTTGCAAATTAAATCTTGCATCTAAAAATTCATTCTCATTACTGCCATTAACCAAAACCCAGATATCTTTAAACTTATAAAATGAATAAAAATTTTTGTTGATTCTTATAATAATCCTTACAATATTAAATTTTTCAAATATTAAAAACAAAAACAAGAAAAACAAAAGAAATTTTAAGACAGCATATTAATGAAATGTCAACTGTCATCTTTTTTAATTTAATGTTAATTTTATTTTAATATTTATAATGTTTTTTCATTAAAATTAATATTTAACCCTAGTAGGCTAGAAGGCAGACATATTTTCAATATTTTAAAAATATTTGAAATTATTGTAGAATATAAAATATTTTTTCGAAACGTTTAAAATTGAAATTAATTGATAGATCAAATCATAGCAAGCATAATTTTCCAAATTTTTAAGTGAGTTACTGTTAAAATTTTGCACTGCGATTATTTCAAATCAGTCAATTTAAACTGGAACTATAGTTCCTAATAAACTCAGATTGTGCCATAATTTTTGCGGAAAATTTAAAATGGAAAATTTTTATGCAGTAGAGATTTAACTAGCATTCTTTAATTTTTAAGTATATCCATACATACATAATGGATTCGCTTAAAATATTATTCCTCAATAATTTTAAAACTCCAAAAAATAAACTAGACTGTGATCCTTAACTGTGTTAAGAGAATTTAATTCATCTTTCTGTTTTAAAAATTAAATAATCAAGTATTTTAGTCAAAAAGGAAAGGGTTAACACGTTTTTCATACAAATTTGTGTTTTTGTTCTTGCAATTTATGACTTTTAATATATTTCGAATAATTTCTATATATATGTATGTATATCAATTTCAGAAAAAAAAGACAAAGACGGTATTAATGTAAACATCTGGTATTAATTTAACATTTTTGACAATGTTTTGATGGTGTTTATAATATTGTACTTTATACTTTTGCATATAATTTTTAAATAATAAGATTTTTTCATAATGTATATGTATGTATATGACAGATAGGATAACTCATAAGTCAAATATTGTAAAATGTTCGTTGACTAATTGGTTGTTTATGGGAAATTGCGAATGAAAGAAATAATAAAAATGAATTAAGATTAAAAATGTAAACTATTTACATTTCATTATTTACTTCATGCATACATACATATTCATACACATACATACATATAAATATACATATTTGTGCATTTACTATATGTATAAATAATTGCATGTATATAATGTACAAATATTTAAAGTTCATGGTGGTTTTACAAGAATAAAAATTATAATAAATAAAAAAAAATATTTTCTTATATTTTTCTTTAACTATAATTCTAAATTTAAATCTTGAGAATTTAAAATAGAATTAATTTGTTTGCATATACACATGTATGTATGTATGTATATATGTACGTAACTATACATGGAAGTACAAATATTTATGTGTGACAATCTACATAAAAGTTTCATGACTTTTAAATTTTTTTTTTTGTTTGCAAAAGATTAAATTCTGCTGTAAATTTATAGAGAAAACACTAGAAATTTTGTTGAAGATCTTCATTCAATCTATACATATGTATGTATATAGTAATTTTTAAATACATATTGAATGTATTTAAAAATTATTGTAAATTTTAAATAAAATTAAATTGTTTTTGAAATATTAGGTACATGCTTATTTAGTATAATGATTATAAATGATAATAGAACATAAAAATAATCCACTAATACCGTAAATATATTTTTCCTGTAAATAAATAAAATTTTTCCTAGAGGAGCGAAATTCTTGCCGTCCACACAGTCATGAAATATTATTTCGCAACCATAAACTCGAGTGTTTTGTGAGAATTGACGCCTTCTGTGCAACTTTTCTCAAATAAGCACTCAATTTTCACAGATCCCATAAACCTCGGAGTGGCCTATATATGGCAACTTTCTCTTAAATGTTAAGATGCGTGTTATAATATCTGAGAATAAAATTTTATCTACATTATAATGTGTGTGAATTGTATCGAAATTTATAAATAGTCAAAAAATTTAAAAAATTTGTTAATTTCATGTTATAAATTCATCAAGTAATTAATTCCGATTCACATAATTGTTAATTTATCGAAAACTATTCCTTAATTTTAATTAGCAACGGCCTTGAGTACAAATTAAATATCTTTATTTAGAATGCCGCCATTATTTTCAGTAATTACATAAATAGCTATCAGAATTAAAAAAAAAATTTTAAATTTTATATTTTAGTTTCAGGAACAACATTAAAAATAAGAAAAGAAAAAAATTTTATTGAAAATTCAATTTTCTTTAAATTGTCAAGAAAAAAAAATTATTTGCAATTAACAACAAATTCTTTTTGATTGAATGAAATTATATATTGATTATTTATTTATCATAAAATAGTTACAAAATTATAAAAAAGAATTTAATTTCCAAATATGAAAATACACTCTATACATGCATAAATATATATATATATGTATATATAATATAATTATTATATCTCATAGATACAATCAACCTCCTTTTTATTCCTTTTATAATTTATACTAAATATGTAACGTATGTATATAAGTATGTATGAACCAATATAAAATGTGTACATAAAAGTTGAAGACAACATGTCGTCAACTATAGAGCAACTAACCTATAATAGCAATAAAACTTTTAATATTTCAATTGTATGTAAGTAGTTTTTATTTTATTTTTTTCTATTTTTAACCAACTTACCACTTATGGTAATTTAAACCGTTGTATTAATCTTCTAGGAATTGTAATTGCATTTAAAGAATTGGTGATCCCGCAAGTATACATGCAATATATTGAAGAAAAATAAAATGAGTAACAAATTTTTTTCTTTTAACTCTTTAAACATTTTGTAATGATTACGAGTATAAATAAGAAAAAAATTAAATAATATACAAAATTACAGTATAGTATATACAGTGGTATATTCAATGAGGTTGATAAATTCGATGAAAATGCGACGAGTTCGTTTTTGTAAATTATTTTATAGGAAGGAAGCAAGTATAGCTGTATGAGAAGTGTAAATTTTTGATTAACATGAGTTTTCTTAAAATAAGAAAACGATAAGAATTTGAAGGTGTTTCATTTGCTCCGTTTAAAATAAATATAGGTGTTGTTCAGTTTGAAATAAAAATAAGAGATTAAATTTTTTGAAATATTTAATTTGTATGCTCTTATCTCACTTTCTGCTCTTCGAAACTAATTTGAGCTAAGTTTTTTATTCGATTGTTGTACACCTTGTCATAATTTAAAGGTAATTCATACAAATCTATAAGTATAAAACAAATACCATAATTATTGCAATTATAAAAAATTTATAAGTACTTTATATCTTTTACGATATTATCAAAAACAGAAATTCCAGTTGAATTTTTTCAATCTAGCATAGATTTTCTTCATCTTTGAATAGCAGAGTCTCAAATTAATCAAGATAAATGCAAATCTGCTATACATTTTATACTATAAATTTAATCTTGCATTCAAAATTAAATTAAAAACTTTTTTAATACTGATACCTCTATTGCGAATTCAATATATGTTCGGGAATTGTGCATTTGGAGTAATTTTCTTACAATACTTTTAAAAACGTATGTTCTTCATGTATACAATTTTCAATTACGAAATAAACAGAATCCCTGATTAATATACAACGTATTTCTTACTGTATATACTACTGTTATCAAAAATTATATATTTACACTGAAAATATAAATAAATTTTTAAATACATTTAAGAAATAAAAGAAAAAAAAAATTCACATTGAATTTCATCTCACGGAATTGTGCATATTTGCGGTATGCATTTCGTATAGAGAAGAACTCATTTGGTGCAAGTTGATAATATTTTACCATCATGATATTTAATGTTGCCAATTACTTCAGAAAAAAAAAAGAAAATATGAAAATAAAAAATTTATTTTTTGTTTTGTTGGTTTTCCTTTTTGAAAAAGGAGATGCTTGCTTGTATATGCTTATATGAACTTATCTTGTTCTCCACATATGGTTATAATATTTATTTTCTCTTTTTAACTTTCGGCGATCTACATACATAAACATTATTACATGTTTTTTATTCTTTTCAATCTCTCTAACTCGCTCTCTATCTCTCTCTCTCGTTTATAGTTTCTTCCCCTCTCTTTCTCTATGTATTTTTAATTTTTTATGACATAGCATAAGATTTTTATTAAAAATTCAACTTTTCATATTTGGAATAGTTTTGATGATGCCTTAATGATAAGTTTAAAGGAATACATGGTAAAAGAAAACGCAGCACATATATCCACATACACATGTAAATGAATAGAGAGAGAGAAAAAAATTTATTATGCTTCGTACAATTATGTAGGCATTAATTTTCCTTTTAATTTTTTTCTTTTTTTCTGTGTTGCTTTTTTTCACAAAATCTTGTGTAATTTTTTTATAGGAAAACAACACCTTAAGTGCAGCACAACAGGCATTGATGAGAGCTAAGCTTGTTAAATTGTAAATAAAAAAAAAAACATGATTGAATTTATTTTTATAGTTTATTTTTCTTACCTACCTTACCCTAAAAAGGAGAAATTGAAGTTGTGGAAAACTTTTTTTTTCTTTTTACCTTATTTTATCGTAAAAACCGATATGGTTAAAATGCTGATAACTTGTTTTGTACACAGCTCTTACTAAGTATAGGATTTTTTTTTTTAATATTGTACTTAACAACTGCTTGGTCTTTTTTTTGCTGTGTGGTTTTCCAATTGGGAATTGTTTGAAATAACAACATGTTCTTGTAATAATGTTCGTTTAAATATAATGTTGTATATAGTATGTCAAAATAAGTCAACATGTCAACATTTATATTGGTTGCAAAAATATAAGGATTCAAGATGATATTAAGAGGACTAAAAGAAGAAGAGAGAAAAAAATCGTTTGAGAAATTTTTATTAGATGAAAAAAATTATTTTTTAATTTTTAAGTGAGAAATCAAGTATAGACAAAGCGGAGCCGAATTTTGGTTATTTTTTATATAGTGTTTTGGTTTTATATGATAAATTTTTGTAATTTGTTGATTTTGAGGCGATGAAATGAGTAAAGAATATTATTATTAATTATTTTTTATAATACGACATAGCAGACCAAGTGTACTTTTTATCCCAATTCGCCTTACTAACATATATCTGGTCCTCAAAAACTGATTTTTCGAACCGGAAAATTTCAAGAACCGAAAGTTATGTCGCACTATCGCCAAATAATTCCTTCCTCGAAACTGATCAAATTTAATCTCTAAACAAGTTTTTTTATTTTATTTGAAGCCATTTCGAAATAGTAAAGGAAGTAACATGTGTTCTTAGCATTTTAATATATGTACGTATAATATGCAAATTTCATTGAATTAGGATTTTATAATAAAAAGTATTTATTGCATAAAATGATCAATTTCTTTTCATTTGATAAAAATATTATTCACAATTTCCCTTTATATTTAAAGCGTTTTTTGCATGTTATTGCAAATATTAAAATCAGGAAGCTCTTTACAATTTAATGAAATTTGAATAAATAATTTTTGAGCACGTGATTTTTAAATAATTGTCACTCTTTTTTTCTTCAATACCACACATAGCCTTGTATGGTCAAAATAAAATCTTTTCAATAACTAAATTCAATATTGTTATGACTGCCTTATGTCATAATTAGCTATTTCAAATCATAAATGCATTTAAAAAACAAAGGATTAAGAAAATTTTTTCTTGTAACTTATTAATGAGTTGAAATGAAAAAAAAATTGTTCTCATATTAAATATGCTAATTAATTTCAAAATCATTTCCTTGGAACAAATTATTATTATATTTTGTATAACAAAAAAAAAAAATCATGTATTCTTGCAGACATTTTTATTACCGACTTCTTGTTTTTTGACAAATTGGCAAAAAATTTTCAAAAAAAAAAATGTATTTATTAGTTTTACACTCTATGTCTGTCCATCCATCATCTAGTTCGGCTGTATACGAAGCCTCTCTTCAAACAGATTTTGTCTTCGCCAAAGGATGGGTTTTCCCAGTTGTGTAATTGCTAATTTTGGACAAACTAGTTTATTCATACCAGAAGCAATGAAGAGGTAAGTGGACAAAGGGGTTAACTAACATTTTGACGAAAATCGAGCTTCTCGGATAGGATATCATCAAATTTCATATATTTTCAACTGTGATTACTATACAGCTAGAAACTTAATAGAAGACGAGATTTACAGTGCACATAGGAGATAAGTAACAAAAAAAATTTATAGTTTTGCAATTTGTTAATGAAAAAATGTGTAACAATGCAAATGTAAGTTAACCCCTTTGTCCCCTTACCACTTCAATTGGTGAAGGCAAGTAGGGAATTATTTTTATTAGAAAATAAAAGCTATAAATAATGTCAGCCACAGTTAAGTTATCCTTTTAAATATGACTTAAGATAAGCCTTTAATCTATTGATGAAAATTACAAAAAATTCCTGGCTTTTTTCGTTAAATTTCGGAGTAAATTTTCTGCTACTTAGAGGATATATATAATTGTTTTCTTTACTGTAAGTGTTTCTAAAATCAACAGTCTAAAAGTAGTCTAAATTTATGCAAAATTATACATAATTGAAAAATTAGTTGTTGTTTCAATAGAATTATGTTCAATACTTTATATTTAAAATTAAAATTTAAACACACTGTCTTACATAAATTGTTAGAAAATAATGTGCTCTTTTACCCACCATTGGTCAACGATCAACTGTAATTTTTCTCTTATTGCAAAACATAGGAAAAAACTGAATAAAAAAGTGAAATTTTTTAAAAAATATTCTACAACAAAGTTCTAAGTGATCTAAACGAATAATTTGTTGAATAAATTGTCCAACTGAAAGATTCTTTTATATAAAAATTTCTTCACCTTCTTTAATAACAAGTAAAAATTTTATAACTAATAAAAATTATTTTTTTTAATCCATAAAAATTAGCATTTTATTTGAATTTTTTTTTCTTTTGATTTCAAAACTCTTAAATATTTTCCGGCTTAATATTTTAGTTAATCATATTTTTCCAAAAATATTATAAAAGAAAAAAAACGTCAACACTCTTCTTTATACAAGAGCATGTAATGTTCATGTTTTTTCCGAAAAAAAAAATCAAAAAGCCAAAAATATAAAGGTGAAAAGATTATGAAAAAAAAAAGTCATTACCAAGCGGAAGGCAATCTCTTCACAAACAAACATGGAAATAAACTTATAAAGGAACTTTTATTTTTATTTTATTCATAAATTTTCAATAGTATATAAATTATGAGTGTGTATATGCATAAATATATGCACAAGCATAGTAGTATGTAAACGTAGGTATCTTAATAGATTTTTATTGATACCTTTATTTACTTAATAACATAACCTTGTATTGCATACAATGGGCAATATGAGTACACTCATACCTCGATATAAAGAACCTTTCAACTATTTTTATTCAAATTTCTTGCATATTGAATATTGTTTTAAATGGCAGAAGTATTAGCGTGTAAATGTTGCAGTTAAGCTGTGCAGAATACCATGAAAGCAAAGAAACGCATCAATTAAAAAAAAATCTCTTCGCAAATGGATGCCAACTGCTATAATGTTTCGCTTATTTACGTTATTTTTTTTGCATAAATTTATGACATATTGGAAAAATGTGACCATCATAGTTTTTTAATGTAGCCAGTATAGCACGAACAATAATTTTTGAAAATGCTGAACCTATGTATATGCAATATCGCTAAAAAATTTAAAAAGAATATTGACCGTAACTTACCTAACATCAATAAATTGATAATTATTCGAGAAACAGGTGAATATCGCATCAAATTTAGTAAATTGTATTAAGGAATTCGTATGTCAAATATTCAAATTTAACCTTCAACAGAACAAAATTATGAACGCGTATTTCGAGGCTTAATTGTGCTGTATGTAGGTAGAAGTAAAAAATAAAATAAGAAAAGAACTACAAAAACACGTTAAAACCATGGCACTGTGGATATCTCACGGTTATAAATTTTCATTAATATTTCATTAATTATGAAAAACAAAACAAAAATCAAGAATTAAATAAAAACAAAAAAAAAAGTCAAACATTTTTTTTTCCTCTTTTTTTAACTTTCCTCTTAAGTTCACATATAAAAGCGCAGACAGTTTTAGAATACAACACGGACGAACGAATCTTCAACAGAAAGTTCTATTGAAAAACAAAATAAACAAACAAACAAAAAATAATTAAAATAAAAGAATTAAAAAAAAAAACAAAATCGAACGAAATGAGCGAGCATCCGCGATAAGCGTAAAACGCTTTTCAGTTTTTTTTTTGTTTTTTCTTTCATTTTATTTGAATTTTTTCTTTTTATTTTTTATAACTCTGATTGCGCATTCACTTATTAACTTAGTTGTTAAAAAATGTCCGTATATACGTTACAATGTATTACGTGTGTACCAATATGTGCCTTCATACAAATCCAGAGTCGGATTAATTGTGTCAGAGGTAGACAAAACAGAATTTCTGGAAATAGCATATAATATTTTCGAGTTACAAACTTTTCAATAATAATTTATGAAGTAAGGTACTTTTTGTATTTAATGAAGAACTTTATGGGGCACATATACATTTACATTAAAAAGGCAACAAGCTTGTATAAGTAAAAAAGTAAATAAAATAAGTAAATTTTTTAGATTTCTCGATTTATTAGAATAAAAAGTACCCAATAAGCTGAGGCTAATTGATTTGCTGATAAATCCGGCACTGCATCGACCATATATTAGCTGTGTATTTGTTAAATGTTATATATAATACGAAAACATAATTAATCTATATAAGCACACTGAATTAATGTGCATGTGTTTGTGTGTGTGAATTTCGGATTTTCTAAGTTTTGTGTTATAATTTTTTCCTTTTTTTATTACACTTTTTTGTTTTTCCTCTTCTGATTTTTATTAAAGATTAAAAATATCTTTATTTTGAAAAATGTTGAAAAATAAAAATGGAAATTGCAAATGAATTTCCCATAACCATTTTTTATATTTAAAAATTCGGTTAAATTTTTATTTTTTCATTTTATTTTGTTTTTCTTTTTGTTTTAATTATCATAATGATAATTAAGTAGCCGAAAAAAAAAAAAAAATTTTTTTCCAACTTTTTGATATATTGCATATAAGATACATGAGTACCTACTTATGTGCATGTAGATTATCTGTAATATATAAGGTGTTTCGCACTATACACATACGTTGTGTGTTAAGATTTGGAAGGCGGAAGTTGAAAAGGATTATAAAGATTAAGCCAGGAAATATTTTGTTTTGCGTATGTTTTCTTTTTGTTTTGTTGAGATAAGCCAAATTTTAATGATGAATTGATGAGAGAAAAAAAAAATAAATTCCCATCAATTTAAAAATGGGGGGACAATAAGCTAATTAAATTAACAAAACAAATATTTTTACTTTTCATAAATATTTGGTTATCAAGGTTTGATATATAGCATCTACAAGCATACAAATCAATCAGACAACACTTTTATGGAACATTATTAAAAATTAATATTTTATATGACTACATAATTACGTCAGCTAAGTGAACCAGACAAGACGGTATAAAATGAATCAGTCCCGTCTGGCACTTTAAAATAATTTTCCACTCTGAATTCAACTCTTGAATTTAAAGGATTAAAAAATTCCTAATGCTCATAAAAAAATGTACTTGGAACAAGTTCTACTTTTCAACTGCATTTCTTGTTCATTTTTTTTTTTATGCTTTTAAGTTATTCACTAATTCATTTCTGAAACCCTCTGTAATTTTTATTTAACACTTAAATTTTATTATTTTTTTCATTTCTGCGTGTGTGTTTTTTTTTAAATATTGTCGCTTCGTAATATATTCATTTGTTAATAAGCGTGAATGAATTATTATTGCATTTATTTTAATATTATTAAAATTTTATTTGTTCATATTTTGTTGACGTTGATGACTAAATAAAAAGGTTCATCACGTGTACTTTATTTTTTAATTGAGTGAAATCGTTGCATTACCTATTTTATAAAGGCTAGAAGGTTTTCATTAACATAAAATTTAAGAAAATATTATTGTTTTAAATTTAAATTTGATATTTATTATTTTCAATGCACACGTGTTGCATATATTTTATGCATTAATACCGTAATTGCACTTCCTTATTTACAAAATTAAAAATACGAAAACAGTTAAATTATCAGAAAGATCTTAACATGAAATTTTCAAAATTTTCTTAGAAAATTCTCAAAGTTTTCAAAGCAAATCATTTGTTCTGCTTTAATTTTATACTACTTAAAAATTACACGAAGACTTGTGCGACATCTGTAGTTGTTTCTTTAAACATGAGCTTTACTTATTCTTGAAAATATATAACAATTAGTTCGTGTCTACACTTAAAATTTAAATTGTATAATATTATTAATTGTATAACAATTTTTACAAATTATATGAAAATTTTCAACAACGTTTGTCCAATTTTTTATAATATTTTCTTTATCCAGTTAATATTAATGTTAATAGCAAGAACTCAAACCATGCTATTTGAGCGAATAATATTTTTTTTAGTTAAAATCTATATTGGTTTGCAACTCAGATTAACAGAATAAATTTAGTTAAAGAAAAACAAATAAGTAAAATTTAGTATTGAAATTTGATACAAGAGGCGTTTGTTTAACTAAATGGCATTAAATTGCGAAGTTTATAATATTTGGCTATTTTAATTTTTTTTTTGTTTTTTGAATTTTTGAAATGAATAGCATCTTTCTCTTCGTATTCGTAATTTATAAAAGTTTATACAAAAAAATAAAGAAATATTTTTTAACTTAAATTTCTTTTGGTCCAACAATTTCAATGCTGCATAGCAAAATTTTCTATTTCTTTGATCATATCGTAAATTATATCGTATTGATCTATGTATGTAGCAGCAAATGATATTTTATATTCTTAATAGGCTCCACATATCTAGTTTATATTGTGAATTCGGCAACAAAATGCTGATTTGATTGGTTATTACTTAATTATTTGTAATTCTTGATTTTTTAGCTAGTTAATCAACTTAATTAGACGGAGAAAAGCTCAAAAATGGTTCAGTTTGGTTTCCTTTTGCTGGACAAAACAGGATGGAATCAGATAATGGACTAATCACAGCTAAGTTGCAAAATAGAACTATGTTAATTATTTATTAGAGTAACAATGCTTCGCGATTTATAATTGTAGATCCAAAATAATAAAATGTTGCGAAATAAATTATTTTTATGGTGGTATACAGAAAAATAAAATTTTATAAGTAAATACTTTTTGTGATTCTAAATAACAATACTCTTTTGATTACATACTTTCTTCTGATTATGAATAATATTCGTATATGTATATAAACACACTCAAAAATAACGTAATATGTACATTATACCGATCGATATGTATAGATATTATAGAACACAAAAATTAAAAAATCTACAGTTAAATAAAAAATTTATTCTTCTAAATTCAATATACCGCGAAAGGAAATAGATAAGAAATTTATAAATTTTTTCATATTTGCATACACCAATTATTAAAGAATAAACACTGAGTTACACAAACACATAGCCACCAATTTTTTTGCATACCTTAAATTATCAGATAAAAAATATTCATATGACGCCACGCTTACTTCTTAAAAATTTACTTGTAGCTGTTATTAGCTCTGAATAAAAAATTCTAAACAAATTGCAATAAAAATTAAGAATCTGTTATTTATAAATGTTATCGATTGTATGTTTTTAACTTCTCCGTTTACCTCACTTTTACCTATTTAAAGAAATATTGGATTATGGCACGTTTTTTCCGATAAGAAGCACTCATAAACCTACTCATAATATTTAAATTTTAAATTTCAAAACAGATTTTTTTTGTTTTTATTTAGTATTGTCGTAAAAAGCTTGAAATTTAACTATAAACTTTAAGTATTAAAATTCTGAGGAACTAAAAAAAATTTTACAATTACATTCTCATCGTTGATTAGCGTATAATAAAGTACGAGTTTATATGATTGAAAATATTAAAATCCAAAAAAAACCTAAGTAAATTATTCGAATAGAGGGCAGGATGTTTACAAAATGTCTGAGGTCATTTAACTATACAAATAAGTTTTGTATAAGTAGTCAAACATATTTTTGTTAATCACAAACATACCAACATACAAAAACACTTTATTTAATTCGATTACTTAAGCCTACTATATATACAATGTAATTTACGATGAGCTCGTTTGTGTACAAATGATTGAATTGGAATGCAAACCGGATGACTTACGAACTGATAAAAAAAGTTTTTTAATAACGGTTTATTTTAGGAATTTTTATCTTTTCAGCATGCAATTTTGATAGTCATTCTTTACATTAAAATTTTTGAAATTTTATTTTTTGAAGTTTTGCTGAAAATTATGCAAATTATATACTCAATGCAGCTTAAATCTTATTCGTAGCTTGCACTTTTGGTATCATCAATGTGACATCAATTTACAAATGGATAGTATTAAAGAACCAATACAGAGTGGTAGTGGTTTAGGATTTTTAAAATTCAATTCCATTTTTTCGAAATGAACTTTTTCGTTTGATGTCACATGATTCTCAACCCCGAAATCAGCTTAAAATACTTATAGAATATAGGTCATATTTGTTTGATTCGGATAATAAAAATCTACAATTGGTTTGTAATTAGGTTTATTGAAAAATTGCTTTAGAGTTGACAAGCTAGAAAACCCCAAAACAAAGGAAAAGTTAGGTAATTAGAAATTTCTATATAAAATAAGAAGGATTTTATAATACTAAATTTAAAACACATAATGCTGTCTAAATAACTAAGTAGGTTATGTAGGCAGCTGTATGTATAAAAGAACGAACGAATATGATTCACAAAAGTAAATTTTTTTTTCAATGATCTTAATTTTTTATGACTAAATTTTGTAAAATCAAGAAATGTATGAGACAAACAAAATTCTTAAAAATTTAATAAATCTTGTGTTTATTAATTTCTAAACTCCAAATTAGAGATTAATAAATTAAAAAGAACTTTGAATTTTTTTGCAATAAAATTTTTTAGAACTTTTTTAAATATTAAGAAATACGATTTGGCATCAATTAATCCTTAGAATTATGGCACATATTTCCATAGAAATAAAAAATTCCTTTTTTATTCTATATACAGAAACAATAAATCGTATACTTAAAATTTAGAATACTCTAATCTGTATAACACTTTATCACATTTAATATGACAGCCTATAGTACAACGCAGTCGTATGTTTTTTTTTAGGTCGCTTACTAAATAAAAACAAAAGTATAACAATCCTTTTATAGTCGACTCGATTTCATATAAATTATGCGATGAAGAGAGAAAAAATCCTTTTCTTTGATTTATTTTGCAGTTCTTTATAAATTGTTTGACTTAGACTCCTCTAAAATTTTATTACAGAGTCGCAATTTCAGTTAAAATTTTTTATATTTTAATTTTCTTTTTTGCATAATTTTTATAACAGTTCTGACTTTTTTCTTTTTTCTTTCGTTTCAGGTTGGTGTTTTAATTGAGACTATATTGCAGGATTTTAATATTTGTTTTTTTGTGAAGAAGTGAGAATTTATTAATTCCAATTGATTTATTTGATTTATAAAATTTTGTGAAGAAAACAGAATCATAAAGGCTAAGTTACGCTTAATTCCAATGTAAGTCTACTAATATTAAAATCATCGGCAGTATTGATGACACTACTGTCAAGGACTTTGTGTTTATATATTTATCATTCTAACACTTCAACTTCGTTTAATCCTTTTTTAAAGTACATAATCGTCTAGTCTATTACAAGAAGAGGAAAAAGGAAACAACTTGAAAATACAAATTGCCTATAAAGGGCATAGGATTTTTTAGCACCTTTTGTTATACGCATTTGCCGTTTATATAATAGAACAACAAAAAAAAAGGATCAAACATTTTAGGCAAAATAAAAAAGATGCTTGATTTTGTAGATGATCTTTTTTTGGTTTTCTTTTTCTTTTGTATTTTTTTTTTATTATTTTTTACGGATTTAAAACTGGTTTTATTAGAAAATATTCGAATTCTATTGAATTGTAGGACATATGGGATTGTCAATACTTTGCAGGAATTTATTTTAAAGTCGGCAAATTCTTTTTTTTTTCTTTTGCTTTCTAGGATAAAAGAAGCCATTATTTTTGATTGGGTCCTTTTTGTTGTTAATATTTTTTATTGTATACTTGTTGCATGATCTACCACTTGAAATTTGTTTTTTATACTTGCTTGTTTAAAGTTTAATCTTTCTTTTGAATCTTTTGTACATTTGCTAAAAAAAAAATAATAATTTTTAAGAAATTAAATTGAGAGTATGAAAATTTTTAATATTTTTTTGATATAGGTTCAAATTTTGTATATTACAAATTTTACTTTGATTTTTAAATGTTAAAGATTTTGATTTTGTTTCACCTGACGATTTTATCTATGCACATTATGTGTAGTGTGAAAGGCATGATTTATTCTTATGTATATATGCTTAAGAAATTTGTAATGGTTTTATGAGGCTAGGAAAGTTTTATTAAATTTATTTTGAACAAATCTTTCAAAAATTGCTATTAGAGACATATTCGTTAGAGGAATCCAAATTGAATCTGTAATTTTTTAAATTTTATTTCAGTTCTATGATGCAAGATCTATGATGCATTTGATATAGACATAATTTTATATTTTTGATCATCGTCGAAATCTGAATTGATTTAGCCATATCTGTCCGTCCATCCCAGCGATAACTCAAAAACCTATTTGAGCTGAACTCACCAAATTTTCACAAATGATTTATAATAGTGAATGCTAGAACTCTATTTCAATTAGATGTCATCGAGACAATTGTTCAGGTAGCTGCCATACAAATTCCAAAGTTATTTGTGTATATTTCAGAAATTTAAGACACTAGAGTGTTGAAATTTCGCACAAACAAATATTTTACCAGGGCATTTTTTAAATTTTTTTAATTCGTGGTGCCGTACAATTTCGGCAGTCATTTTTGGTCGCATATTATGGAAACTATTGAAATTACCGTGCTGAAATTTTATATACATAAACGAATATGATAACCTTTAAGATGGTATGAGTTTATATGGTAATTACCAACATTCGTACGGTTATCACAAATTTGGAACGGTCAACTCTATCTATTCTCAATTAAATTAAAATTTATTTTTAAATTTGATAAATTTGAATCAAAACTTGTTATCGAAATGTTAGAATTGAAAATTAAATTTTTGAATTCACACTATAACAAATGTTTGCAATTTATTTTATAATTGAATTATAAATTTGTGAAAATTTATCACTAATTAGCAATTTATTAAAATTAACAAAACTATTTTGTATATTCAAATTAATAAATAATTTTTCATAATAGCAAAGTTTTGAACTTTAAAAATTTCTATTTTCTTTCATTTTAAAAGAGTCGCTAAGATAAAAGTGATAAAAATTAAAAATATTTATTAAATTTTTATTTTTTAGAAAAAAGCTCACTTAAAATTAGTTTTAGTATAAGAAAAACTAAATAATCATTAACCCTTAAGTTCAAATCAAAATAAAGAAAAATAATGAAAATTAATGTAGGTAGGTTTTCAAGATCATAAACTTTATTTCGTTTTAAGTTCACTATAGTCCCGCATACATTCTTGTTTACCTTCATTATATAAAATGTTAAATTAAGCGCCTCTTTCAAATTTTTCAATATTTTTATTGTTCGTTCACAAAAATACTTACTATTCAAATTATAAAATGGGTTTTTCTATTTAATTTCAATTTGCCTATGTATTTTATAAAATTTTTTTTTCTTTACTTGTGTTTTACCTCCTCTTGTATTGAAAATCTTCTAATTTCTATTGTTATCACCTTAAATAAATGTTAAAATTTCTTTAGCCTTATTTTTTTTTTCTTTTTTAACTATAAAAGTTTTAATTTTAAAATTTATTATATCCAATCAATAAAAAGCATAAAAAAAATCTTAGGTTTTTTTTTTCTCATTACAATTAAGAAAAAATATAAATGTTTAGAGTGATTTTAAAATATAGAGAAAAAATGCTATTCAGTTTCCTTACAAAAAAATTAATTTCTATTTTTGTTTTTTTTGTTGCCTTTTTACATATAAATGAGCTCCTCGCCTTACCTCATTCACCTGAACATAATATAGAATTCATCGCATATTAAGTATGTAAAATCAAAATTTAATTTTAAGTATAAATTAAAATTTTCTATAATAATTTAACTTGTATAAATCAAGAAATCAATCATTTAAATCAAATATAAATCGTAAATATTTGATAGAAAATCTCATTTGTACTCAAAAAAAAAAAAAGACCACAAAAAAAAATAATAATAAATCAAAAACTTTTACAAAATTCGACTGCCTCTTCTTCATTTTGATTATTGTATTTAAAATTTAAAAGGTTAACCTTTATGTTCAAAATACAAAAAGACAAAAAAATTTAATTATAAAGGTGAAAATGTTTTAGAAGTTTTGACCGACTAGCTATACATTTTTAAAATTTAATGAAAGGGGAAATTCAATAATCATATTGGAATTGGTTCATTGATTTCTTAAAAGATAAATTTGATTTAAGTGGTTCTCAATTTGTTATTGTTTTTGGTTGTCTTACACTTACCCTAAGTAGATTCAGTTTCAATATATCAAGTTCCTCACCTCATTTGAATCAACTGAATTAAAAACAAATTCTGATTAAAGACCTTTGCATTATTATCCATAATAAGTCTGTTATCAGCTAATAGAAGCAAGACCCAAGATAAATGCACGTGCGTCGAATTTGCCAGCGTCGAAAATAAACACAAGAAGTAGTAGAAGAACCCTTTCTCTTTCCTTCTCTTCCTCGTCACGGCAGCAACTATAGAGATAAGAAACTTGTGAATGAAATCAATACATTTGATCAATCAATTAAGTTATTAACCCTATGAATTCGGTTCAGCTCAGTATAATAGTATAATAATATATAAAAACAAGACGGCTTCAAATCCAGTTTTGAAAATTTTGCATTTATTTGATAAGGCAACAAATTTAATAAATTCGACTTCGCTATTTTTAAATATTTTATATTAGTAATAATGAATTTATGAAATTTAAGTGTAAGCTAGACCTTAGTATGTGATAGGAACTGAGAATAAAATATTTTAACTGAAGAGTAAAATTTTAAATATAGAGATGATAATGAGCAAAAATATTCGATTTACTTCGACTATAGAAAGTCAGACTTGCGATAATTTTCATCTAAAGTCGTAAGTTATGTACATATATATATATAAAAAAATGGCCGGCTTTATTAAATTTCATTTGAATTATAAACGATTAACAAAACATTTTATTAAAATATTAAAGGAAATGGCAATAATAACAAAAGTTCACAAACATTTCTTTTCATTAAAATTATCACAATAAATATAAAATTATTTTTTCTCTAGAAGCATCTTAGAATCTCTAAATTCTAAATTATATATAGTTGTATATTAATATTTAAGAAAAACATACTTGAAAAATTATTTACCGCGATTTTTTCGACTAAAAAAAAAGTTCTATACTCCTCTTTCTCTCTGCGTTCTCATTCTGGTTTCAAAAAATCCATTGGTTATTTTAAAAAGTCAATAACATTTTCTTTTTTGTTATTTTTTTTTCGATTTTATTATTACAAGTCAAATAATAGTTATTATTACACTTATACAATCGAATTTTATATTTATATATGAGATCATGTCAAAAAATTGAAGTAAATAAATTTTAAAGTTATTTGAAATCGATCAGAAAAAGAAAACTTCTAAATGTCCGAATGAAGAGGCGAGTGAAAAAGAAAAAGAAAGAGAAGAGAAAATTGAAGAACTTTGACTAGATATCACCTCACCTCAATATCACCTCATTTAGAAGCGTTTTCAATATTATAAAAATGATGGCGGTTTTTTTTTAAAAAAGTTATTATTTTTGATTTTTGACATTCAATTTTTTTTCGTAGTTTTTTTTTTTAATTGATTATAACATTTTGTATTTGTAACGGTTATTGTATATTAGCGGAAAGAGATTATAAAGAATTTCGTTTTAGTTTTTTAGGGTGGAATGAATATGATATTTGCGTCAATCCGAATTCGAATGAACAAGTTTTATGCTGATTCAAAAATTTGATTGTGTTTTTTACTATCTTTCGTTCAAAATTTTCAAATTATTGAAATTTGTAAATCGTTTTTATTTTTGTTTGATAGATAGTGGTTGATTCGACCTTTGTCAAAAACCCGGGGTTCTGGTAAGCCTAGCATTCCTACAAATAATAAGTTTTTTATCTTTTACTCTTAGATCACAGTCCGAATAAATCGTTGATTTGTGACTAATATTAATTTGGGCTTGACAAATCTTTTTTTTTCGGCGTTTAAGCGTCAGAAAACCGGAACTCTTCTGAGGCAAGGCGTGAACCTCTGTGAAGTGGTATGCTAGTTTTAATTCTGAGGCAAACAAATTGCTCTTTATTTCTTTATTCATTACTTTGCGTATTTGAAATTATGAGTTAAAAACGAAAACTATACAATTAGAACAGTTTTGTGGGCAAATTTATAGTTTACTGTTTATACAAGTAAAAACTTGTGCCTATATCATATGAATTTCTGTTTTAGGTTTCCAGTTAGAAATTATTGTAACTCCAATCTAATATTTGAAACTTATTATTTTTTTTTAAGAAAAATTCCACAATAGAAATATGATAAATTTTTAAGTATTCTTGAAAAATCACTCATAACTCTTCTGTTATACAAGAACACAAGAAAGTCCAAATATAATTTTTATAATATCATCGTTTTACTGTTGCTTTTTTCTCCTTAATTTAACTTTTTTTTAATTTGTGGAATGTTGAAAAAAGCAAAAAAACGTAAAAAATAAAAAAAAAACTTTTATACAAAAGAGAAAAATTGGTTGGTAAAAAAGGAAAAGAAAACCGCGCGCGGCTGATGTTTTACCATAAATTACACACGTGTAAATTTCATGAATATTCAAGGAATGTTTCCAATTAGTCAAAAATAATTTTTTTTTTCTTTCATAAATTTATAATGTGCATTACCAAATAGTTTCTTATAAAACTTTTATGATGCTTTTTAATAATGTTCGAATACAAAAATCGAAGATCGTCGTTTAAAATGAAGGCTGAGAATATTAAAGAATTATTGAAGAGATGCTGTATGTGAGCCAAAATTATAAAAGAAAATTTATAACTAGTATAATACACATGTACATGAGTTCATGTATGTATAAACACATATATGGGCATTTTATTAAAGAGCTGTCAATCAAAAATAATAAATTTCCAAATTTTTAGTGGAATTTTTGAAACAACAAAAAAAAAATGAAGAATTAAAATATTGAATTGGAAATTTTTTTTGGTTTCTTTTAAATTTTAATTAATTTTAAACTTTTGTTTTGAAAGAAATTTAAAACAAAACTTTTGTTTTTTTTTTTTTAAATACAAAGGAATTTTTTTTTAATAAAAGAATTCCAAAAAACAAATATGTTTATTTTATTATTTTTCTTGTATTTTCTGCAATAAAAATTATTTTATGGTAAAAACCATTTATAACAAAAGCAAGTTAGTAGCCAATATATTCGGCTTAATGTTATTCAACCAAAAGTGAAATCTGTTTGCTTAATTTGTATTATAAACACAAAATTATTTATAAAACAAAATGTTAAAGAGTTGAAATTTACTATAAAAATTTCATATTTTTAACATTTCTACCAAAGCTCTTATGTGGCCAATGATACGAATTCACCGTTTCTCTCATCAAATTATACAAATGCTTGCAATTTTGACAAAAAATAACTTTATGGCAAAAAAATAATAATACTACGGCAATAATCTTTAAATGACTTTAATTTTAAAATGGAAACAATAATTTTATTGAAATTTTAATCGTGATCTGATAAAATTTTGATATTAGAATTCTGTAATATACTTAACCTTCAAATATTGAGATACTAAATGTACGTTCGGTATGCTGAGGTTATACTGTATACATATTCATCAAATCATTTTATGGTATAGGCATAAATATTTAATTACATTAAAAATATTTTGTTTTTATATGGAATTTTCTGAAAAATATTTTATTTTTTAAAATATTCATTGATTTTTTAATAACTTTTTTTTTCCAAATTTAATTAATTATTATTCAGTTATTTTTTACAATAAAATATTATTTTTTATTAATATTTATTTAAAAATAAATCATAGAATATTTAATTTCATTAAAAATATGAATTTTTATAAAATTTTTGTATTATTTAAAATAATTTTGTTAAATATTTAAAAAATAACATTTTAGAATAAAAATTTAATTAATTTCGTGTTAATTTAATAATGTTATACTATACAATAGTTGTAACAACATTTTACAGTTTAATATTGTTGTAAATTTGAATGATAAGACGATGGAGATTAATTGTATATTGATTTATTGGAATGTTACGCCGGTATCCTAGAAATATGCAATAAATGTTAAAATATGTGTAGGACTTAATATTAAACTTGAGAATTAAATGCAATCAAATGTTACTTTGAAAAAAATCATGTAAAGGTCACGCGACAGGTTCATAAAGTAATCCATAGAGTCAAAATTATTTGGAAAATATTTTACTGTATAGCAAATTACAATAAAACAAAAGAAGCTTTTGAGAAATATATAGTAATTATGAAATACAATAGGTTTAGATCTAGGTTTAGTCTGCCTACCAGGAAGTCTGAAATTCTTACAATACCAACTAGGCAACGAAATTTCTTTAACAATACTTTACAAACACATATAAATTTTAGTAGCAATACTCGTATTATAAAATAAATTATCATTTATAGCCATAATAGAATTTCTAAATTATATAAAACAAGCATTTGATTTGATTCATTTCAATTTGAAATTGAAGAGTAAGTACGATACGGTAATTTTTATTTTGCTATCAGCTTAAAACACCGTTTATAACCAAAATTTCATTTATCCTATACATTATACGAAAAGTTCTTCTATATACTTAAAATTATATTTAAAATTTCTGAAATTTAAGCCGATTTATGAATAATTCAAGGTAAAATTTAATTTTTTTTTTGTTTTATAATAATTTATTTAATACATATATTAAATTTATTTCTTCCATATTTTTATTATATTATCTGAAATTCATTACACGCTTCAAATAAAAAAAAATTACTATATAAAATTCATTTTAACTGCAACATTATGATCTGATATGATCTTTATTTGCATCAGGTAAATATGCATATACCAATGTAATATAAAAAATAAGAAAATAAATCATAATCTCTAGGATATAAATAATATCCTCATTCCTTTTATGTTTCTACATTTTTCTTATTAAAACTAAATAATATTAATAACCATTAAAGTATATACGTATATGAAAAATAATCAACAAAGAAGCTGAAGTTGGTATTCATTGCATATTCACGGTTTTAAAAGCTAATAATAATAATAATTGTTACAATCATACGTACAACAATGTATGCACATAATGTAGTAATATTCACAGTTGAACCATTTTATAATTTATATTATTAACTATATTTTGGTTCCGATAAAATGTAATTTTGTTGAAAATTCGTTCCAGTAGAATGCGGTAATGTAAAATTTACTGAAATTAAAAAATTCGTGGGTAATTGGAAAGAACTTGAATGAATCGCATGGCTGGCAGTAACATTTCATACATATTCAAAATTTCAGTAATCTTATCATAAAAAATTCTTCAAAATTCTCGCTTGGGATATTATTATAAGGAAGTTTGATGCTTTCTGAATTCAGTTCTGAAAATTGATATTAAAATAAATAAAAATATAAAAGTGGTAAGGAAGAAAATTTACTGCCCCATAAACAATTTTTGCGCTAATTTTAAGGATTCGAATATTACAGATCGACTCTTTATATTAAAGTTATTCATCATAGGTAAATTGCATAGAAGTGGAAAACATTTCCAGTGGCGCCACGATATTCCGTTGCAAGTGCATTTTAATGTCGTTAACTGTAACATACTTAACATAATATTATTTTACATTTCCATTAATTTTTCTTAAAAAAAACCAAGAAATAATTTTTTCATTTTATATTTTGTGACCATTATAGAAGCATTTTTAATTTATAATTTTTTTATATTTCAAAAAAAAAATTTGTAATGACTTCTCTTAATCCATTTTTTTTTTTTTACTGAAATTTTTTAGATATTAATACGTGTTAAAGGCCTGTAATAATAACCAGTAAAACACGATATTTTCATTTAACACACATTAAAATGTAAAATATAAAAATTTATAAAATAATTTTAATAATATGAAAAATCGAACAAAAGAAACAAACAAAAAAAATCAATTTTCTCCGATCATCGGCATTTCAATTTTTTTGTTTTCTTTCTCTTAAAACATAGTGTATACGAAGTATGTACATAATAATTATATAAATTATTTTACATATTTATGTATGTTTGTGCAACATTTATACATATTATACCAAGCGTCAATATGTATACCAAGTCGTTTAACATTAAAACAAAAAAATAACATTGAAAGAAAAGCATAATAGTATGATTTTCGAGTTTCAATATTTCTGGTAACAATGATGACACGTACATATGCATTATATAGTACACATATTACATAGTGAATAATGCTTTTTTTTATATAAGTATGTAGTATTATCATTATACACTACCAATTTATAATTATTATCATCTTCATGGCATCAGGTACGGTCAATCATCCAACATACATAAAATTCAAAATATATATACGTACATTACATTTAATTTTGATATTTTGTTTTTCTTGTTTTCAAGGATACCCGGAATTTTCATAATATATGGAAAAAATATAATTTTTTATTTACCCATATACATATGTATATACGTAAATATATATTTAAACAACGAAAAAATTATGGCATCGCACAAGAAACAGTGCCGTATTTCAAAAATTTTAATAAATTTCGAAATTTTTTAATTTAAAAGTTATCAATATTTTTGATGTTAGACTACTTTTTATGTATGTTGAAAAATATTTGTTGAAGGAGTATAGTAATCTAAAATGAGACAACATGTAGGTACTTGTATTTATTTAACATATTGTATGATATTTCAAGTTTTTAAAGAAGTAAGATATTGTCATTAAAAATATATTTTATATTATTAAAAATAAATGTACAAAAGTTATACCGTAAAATTTTATTGCCTATTTTTAGCTAAGTTCTTAAAAACAAAGATTTTACGGTATACCTTATAGTTACTAAAAATAAAGATTTCGTATTATAATTATTTTAATTGAAATATTTTATCTTTATCATATTGAGGTAGTATTTTTCTAGGGGTGTTATGTATAAAGGTGTATATATCATAATAAAAGTATAATTATTCCTTGCATTGTACATAAACACATATAAAGTTGATCAGAGTCGAATTTGATATTTTTACAATTTTGTTTTATAGACATATCATCATACGTACATACATATATTGTAAATTCTATTTGAGGTACATTTGAACTGGAGCAGTTAAACACAATTCCCTATTAATTCATAATTTATGATTAAATAATAATAATCCCCAACCATTTATGCAGTAATTACTATACAAAACTCTTATGTTCATCAAGTTTAACAAAACTGGAATATTACTTATAAAAAATACGTTATCTATTCTTTGAATCATAATTTAATTTTCACTTTTAATAAATGGACATATAAACTAAAATAAACTATAAGTGATAAAATTTAACTCTTAAATTATAACTTACCTATGGTTTGTTTTTTTCTGAAGCCGCACCTGGCAAATTGTATGAAATGTAAATTTTATATATTTTACATATATGCATATTTAAGATGAGTTTAGACAAGCATACATAACTGAAAAGAATGAGAAAACATAAAAAAGAATAAAACTTTTGAAAAGATTATCTTTACTCTTAGAGTATCGTTATTCTTTTACCGATCGCCATCGTCCAGAGAGAAATCTACATTATACGAATTTGTAATGTTAACACGAAATGCACTCGACACGAGTTTTTTTTCTTTTTCTTTCACTGTCTGTATCTATCTTTTGCTCTTATGTATCATTCTCATTTTTCTAAATTCTTTTAATATATTTCTCTGTCATATAAAATGTTAACTTAATGTTTAATAACAGCAAAAGGAAAATTTTATGATGACTGGATTGGATACATCATGAGAAGCATAATCTTTTCAGCATATTTCCAGAAAAATCAACTTGTTTTACCTGCTTTATTCGTCCGTCGGTTTATTTTTCTATTTACAAAACTTCCATATCCAAGAAAGTAAGCTGCAATTTTCGCACATTCATGGATTGTTGTCTGAAATCAGTTTATTTTGCGGAAAAAAAATTAGCTACCTTTCTTCATTTAAAAGTCATAATTCATAAAACTTAAAATCTTCCACAGCGAGACAAAACTGTTATAAATTCAAACAAAAGTTAAAGATGCGGGGAAATAAAGTGAATTATTTTTTCTATTTGAAAAATTATATTGGAAAATCTCATTTAGAGTCTAAACAAAATGATCATTGAAATTGAACATTGTCTTGAGTAAGTCATTTTTTGAAATTTGTTACATCTTTGTTCCCTTAGAATTCGGCAAGAGCTGTCTCTCGTGTTTTCCTCGAAGTGTCTTCTTTCAAAATGTTTAAATTTCCAGTAATTCATTTCTTCAGAGCTTTTGTAGATCTGTATAAAAGCAAAGATTCTCTTTTATCTCTCTCTCTGAATTTTACTTGTAAGAAAGAACTTATTTTCAGTTGATGAAAAAAAATGAACTACTTTGCAAATTATTGGTTTGATGCGAATTTATTAAACTTGCATTTTTTACTATTTGTACGAATCTAAGTATTTGTCTATGAATAAATGGGCAAGATAATTCTATATGCTCTTATATTGTTATTGTGATTTAATTTTAACGCAAGTATAATGAAAACTTATAAGAGAAATTAACAAGAAGATAAATTATAAGTTATATGTATAACAGATTTGATTTTATAGTATAATAAAGCTTTTAAATTCAAAACAATGTTTAACTATTGCTGTATGTAGAATACAAACCACTTACATACTTAATATTCAAATTCAATTCGCAATATTTTGAAATTTGGTGAATTTAAATTTGAAATTGATTTGAAAAATATAAAAATTTTTTATTTTGTATAACAATCCTAATCAAATCAGATTGCACTATAATTGGTGTTTATTTGCTAATTTTTTATATTTAATTTTTTTTTTCATAAAAATATTTTTAGTATGCTATCAAGTTTAGTTCGAATGTGCTAAAAGACTAATAAACTTTCGGACATAAGGACGCCATTGAATATCACAGTTTCTTTTTTTTTATTTTCTGTCATTTAATTCTAAAGTGTTTGCGTTCTGGTAAAATTACAGCGTTCATATATTGCTTTTAATGTTGGCAGATTTTTTTTTATTTTGTTATACAAAAAAGTTACTTTTTTCGTTATTATTGCTATTTTGTTCAGTATAAATACTGAAGTTTTAGATGTATGTATACTTACTTTTGTTCTTCTTTTTTATTATTAAAGTGACCAATTAATAAATATTTTAAAATAAGCTTGATTTTTAGCAGATAGCTAGGCTCTTAATTTCAATTTCAATTTTTTCAAGAATATTTCACCTTTCGTTGCCGAAGCAATTAGTTATGCAATACAGATGAAAATTATTAAAATTATGATTCTGATATTAGAAAATCGTAACATAAATCATTCATAGGAATATTAGTTATTAAATATTCAAAGGACAATTGTTGTAGTTTCTAATTTTTTTACTGATAAGAGATTGATTTGTTCCGTCCTTATTCCATTCTTTCGTTACTCTTAATATCAACGTCTTATTTTTATATTCTCTTTTTTAATTTTTGAATATGGTCACTTTTAATAAAGAAAAAAATTGTATCCTAAAGTGTTGTTTGAACATATTTGAGTGCACATACAAACAGAATTTCAAAGTAATCGCGGCAAAAAAGCATTGAATTTTCGCTTAAAAGAATTTTTTTTTTTATTTTACTCTTTTTTTTTATTATGTTCTGGCTCCATGTTAAACAAATGTTTTATAATGTTATTTAAAAAGACAGATTCTCAGTTCTGAAACTCTCAAAAAAAGAACAATTAAATAAAAATAAAAAGGAAAAAGATTGAAAGTAAATCAAAAAAAAAAAAAACAAGAATAAACGAAAAAAAACCGTAATGGTTTAAAAATATCTTTTAATCCTTTTTTTTTCTGTTATATAAGAATAGCAGTTTTGTTTAATGTTTATTGCTCTTGTATCATAAACATAATAATGGTCCATCTTAAGTTCATATTATAAAGTTTCTATAATAAGCAATCGTTAAATGCGATAATGGTGGAATTTTTCAGATTTACACGGAAAAAAAATTTAAATTTTATTTAAGGTCGAATATTCATCTGTGTATTGGAATGGTAATTCTTGTTCTGTTGAAGTTTCTGTATAATATGCTAAAAATTGCAATTAAATTTAATAAATGAGAGTGTATGAGGTAATATTGGTATGGTATTTATTTCGGAACTCATCTTAAGAAGTAGCGAAAATATTTCAAAGAAGATGCTTAGCAGTTGAAATGAAAAATATTAAAATTTATTGATATTTAATTAAAATAACGTTTTATAAATAAATTTTTAATTAAATTTACTAAATATAGAAATCTGCATGTAATTTTATTTTGCATTTTTCTGTTGAAAATAGAATTTAGTTGAAAGTGAACGACCTCTTGTCCTAAAACTACGCTTAAAAATTAGAAAAAAATTTTAAGTAATGCAGTAAAATCAAATTGGTCACCTTGGGGATACCACTATTAAAGCGCTGTAGAATACGAATTTTCAAATTGCGTTTTTTCCTATTTATAACTAAAAACACGATTTACTTAATAATTTTGCTCGTCAATCGCAAATTAATGTCTCTTTATATTGGTTTAGAGAATCCGCCTTCTATTATGGCTTGCCATTTGTAATGTAAATGTTTTTGTTAAAAATGCAATTTATTAGAAATAACTTGTACTCCATTGTGAAGGACAAAACCAAAAGTATCAGTGAGCAATTCAAATTTTCGCATTCGTATAGTTTTCATGTAGCAAACATTGGCAATATTCAAATAATTTTCTTTTATAAATAGCAAAATGTTCATTAAATTTTCATATATACGGCCTTCATTTTGTAGCTGATTAATAATAAATATTATATAATTTATATAAAATTGGAAATTTATTTCCCACTGGTAAGCATTCTAATTATCTGCTCCTAATGTGCACTCATATTAATTAAATGCACTTGAATTAATTAATTATCGTTAAGTTTAATTTATTTAAAAAAAAAATAACTATAGAAATAAATAACATTTTTCTTTATATTCTCTATTTAAACTCTTTCTTTTTGTATGGAGCTTCCTATATTTAGTACATGCCTATGTACTGGCATACTTACACCCAATCGTAAAGTGAAAAACTAAAATTCCATATGAAAAGTGTAAAAAAAAAATTTTATATAAAAAAAAATAAGAAAAATTCATTTTTTTTAATATACCGCGGCTTTCAAAAACCTTTTAAAATCTTGTTTACAAGGGTTTTTGAGGTTATGTTGTTTTTCTTTTTCCTTTTATAATTTTTGTTTTCTTTGTATTTATTAAAAGTAGTTTAAACGTGCGCGTTAAAAAAAAATTCATACCACACGAAAACGAAAAAAAAAAATTCGATATTATCGTTCTCGGTATATTTTTATTGGGAATGGGATTGGGATTGAAATTCGAATTGTTGAAAATAATCTAAGTGCTTTAACAATAAAAATGAAAAAATAAGAATAAGAAAAGAATAGAATAAGTATCCAAAACTCCTCGCTTTTTTTTTAAATATTCACAGACCCAAGTTATAAGGTATAAAAGTACTCGTATAATAAATAAGTTTAATATTGCAAAAGTAACTTACATACACATATACATAATCCTATATAACCGATAAGTCAATATAACATGGTGGTTTTGTTTTTTTTTTTTTAACGAATATCAAATTTTCATTTTATTTTTCACTGTTTTTTCTTTTTCTAGAAAAATGCAGTCAAACAACCAGCCAGCATCTCACCTGGATCGAATTGCATATTCAACTTTTTTAATTTTATTCGTTTCTTTTTTTTTTTTAAATATTTATCTCTTTTAATTCTCTTATATTCCCGTTTTATACATTATCCTCTTATTTTGTTATGAAAATGTAAAAGAGCATAAGCATATTATACGTACATAAGTAAGTATGTAAGTAAAATGAAGTAGGTTCGGTTCGGTTATAATGGTTAGTTGATATATATGTTTGTGTTCTTATGTATATTTTACATACATATTGATATTTATGCACATACGTCTATACACTAATTTTATGTAGAAGATAAAGAATCCGTGCATGCATTATTTTCGTGGTTTATTAAACTTATTTCATACACTTAACTTATGGTAAAGAAAAACAAAAACATAAAAATTCATGCTGGTCTGGTTGCCTTTATCAAAAGTGCGCTTTTTATATGTATGTATAGAATTTTTAAAGTTTCAATATCTTCAGGATTCAATCTATGGATAATATGGTAGACCACAAAATAATATTGTAATGAAAAATTTCTAATTTTAGTTATTCAGAAAATCGGGACTTTTTTCTACTATATTACTAGAATTTTAAAGATTTAAGGCATATATGTTCAAATGGGCCAAGAAAACTCATAATCTTCATATAACATGGGTTCCAAATTGCAACATCACTTTCTTAAAAATAAGTCAATAAGTGTATGTGAAATATTTATATAAGTACTACAAAATATTCTTAAAGAAGTGTTTTATTCAACCACGTTTCAGTCAGTCTGGCAATTCTGAGAGAATAGGACTTTATAATAGAATATTGAAGCTGCATACACACATATAACTGTGGTATACGAGTATTTTGAAAATAATCTGATTGCTTTACGAGTACTTCTGTAAAATTAATAAATAAGATATACATATGGTCACCTTTATTCGATCGAATGCAAATGTGTACATAAATGTATGTATGTATAACTAGAATATGCGTATTTATACATACATAGGTATATAGTGTATATCAAAGTAAAAATTTAAAATTACGATATAGTGTAATAAAAGTAATTTGAAACTATATTCAAAGTGTTGAACTTACTTTTTATATAATATACATATATATTAAGTTACAGAGTGTAAAACTTTAAATAAATTTATAAAAATATTGCAGGATTTTAGGGAAAACAAGAAATTTTCAATCAAATGATCGTATACAATAAGTTGCCTTATGGTAACGATCTATATTTAAATTATTTTCTATTTATCGTTTGTACAAGTTGAATTTATTATCAACAAAAGAGCACATTTTCACAAATACAACTTACGGTCTATTTGAACTCCTGCTACCTTTATTCTGCTGTACTCCAGTGCTTGGTACGAATAATGAAATATAATAATATGATATGGCAACACTACTAGCAGAATCACTTGATTCTATGCATAGAATAACATCATTCAAACTTAAAACTTCCCAAAATTACCACTTAATTTGTGTACCATTGGTACACTTACCAAGGAACAGCCTGTATGAATTTATGCATGTTATAAACGACATTTAGACTTTCATAAATCTAGGCATGTTATTTTATTTCATTTTTTTTATGTTGTTGTTGTTTTTGTGTATAAAGGAATTGTGATTAGTTGCCTCTACATATAGCTCGTATATTTATCAATTTTGTCGTGAGCTGAAATTTTCTTGTTCTTGGTTTGTTTTTTCGAAAACAGACAGAAAAAAAAAATACTTACGAAAGATTATAGTCGAAAATTTGTATAAATGCAAGTAAATGCATTTACATAGGAATGTGTGTTTGTATGTATGTATTTTAGAGGATTTTAAATTTTTCTTCTTAAAACTTAATTTTTGTTTTTGTTTTTTAGGTTCTACCTTTTTTTTTAATCATTTTGCTTTTTATTTTATTTTCTGTTATAATGGCGATTATGATATGGTAAGTTCCATGCCGAGGTTTCATTAAAATTGTATAAAATAAGAAAAAAATCAAAAGAAATCACAATAAAATATTGGTTAAGAAAAGAATCCGTAGAGACGTGCAGATTTTAGATAAAACGTGAAAATGCTTAATATTAAAATTTATAAGTTGCTGTTAAGTTAGAGAGGCTTAACGTTTATTTTTAATGCATTTTTGTTTTCTTTTTTTTTTCTCATTTTTATGTAATTTTTTTATTAAATTTTGTGTTTTAAAGTTTGTATACGTGTGTATGTTCAATTCAAATGGTTTTATTTTTCTTGTTTTTAGAAAATTTTCGTATTTAACAACTTTTAATAAAAGTTGCAGATTTAAAATAATGGTAATTGTATGTATAAGAGCTGCCATATTGTTTATTTTTATATTTACATATTTGTGTGTGTGTATGTATATTGCAAAGGACAAACTGTAAACATAAAGCGAGACTTTAATCTTATTGTATGCATGTTTTTTTTTTGCATTTTTATTCTAATTTACTTTTACATTTCTTTTTTTGTGTATATGCACGGGAATTTATAGAGAATATACGAGATTGAATAGAAAAGTGTGCAGTGGTGTGTGTAATTTAGTTTATGTCTAGTAATATATTCAAAAATTTTTGTGATGAAAAAATTGATTAGAATGGTCTGTGAAAATTTATAGTTACGATTCTTTTCTAGTTTTATTCGTTTTATCCTTTTATTTGCCATCTTGTTATACTTTTTCTTTGTCTCTATATCTCTTTCTCTTTTTTTCTCTCTTATTTTAAAATTTAGAATTTAGAATGGCATGGTATAGATATTTACATATGTACATACATACATGGAGTGGCTATACAGTAAAGACTTCTTGCCATAGATTTATTTTTTTTTTGAATTCGAAAGAAAAAATAACAAAAATATCAAAATATCGTCATGGCTATTTTGCATGGTTTTAAGAAATTTGATAAATAGAATGTTGTAAATCCTTTGTTTATTAGCGATTTCCACGATTTTTTCTTTTCTTTTTTTTTTGTAATATTTTCTCGATAACTGTAATGAATTTTTTATATTTTGATTTTATGAAAAGAGTTAACCAATTAAATTTATTTTCTTTGTTATATATTTGCCATTTTTAAATATTTTTGTAATATTTTGCAAAATAAATTGAATTTAATTAAATTTCTTTTAACAAATTTATGATTAAATTAGAAATTAAATATAATTATTATAATTTGGAATTAGATTTTAAAATTTATTGATATTGAAATCACGATTTTTATAGTTACTTTTTATATAATTTTATTACGAAGTTAATAACAAATGTGATTTATTAGAATTTATATTCAAATCAAAGTTTGCTGAGGAAAGTTTGGGAAAAAATTAAATTTTAAAAAATTTAATTAACATAACATAAATGTGCATACTTCATAGTTTAGATAATTTTGGGAAAAAACTTTGGAAATTGCATGAAAATCTTATAATACTAGAGGAATCCACTAAAGTGAAATTCAGTTCGATGCCAGATTTTTATATTGATGTATGCATCTTTCGAATGTGTAATACAAAAATATTTCTCTAGTTTTCAAATGCAAGGACACTAGAAGAAATTAAAATTTTTTAGTTTTACGATAGTAGAGCATTATTCTATTATGTATTCCGGGTTTCCATTGCATTCAATCCCCAGTTTAAAATTGCTTTTTGTAAGATAATTGAAGAAACTAATTCTACTTTATTATTCTACTTTATTTCAATGAATGAAAAACAACTGAACTGTAATCTCAATTTATACTTAAATTAACATTATATACACAAGTCTAATAATTATAAATAGATAGTGACTGTACATTGAATAATTATATTATGTACAATCATTTTGTATAAGATAAAAAGAGAAATAAATATACGTTTATAATTCATACTCAACACAAGTACTTTAAAATAGGGTAGTGTTGAAGCGTACTGTCTCCAATACACGCCTCAAAACTATACTATTTTAAATAAGACCCAACATACTTGTAAATTTCTCTTATATAATGATAAACGTATTTCTATAAGTTTATACTTCTGGCATGATAACCTGGATTTTTGACGAGTTTTATTGGATTTATGTAATCGCTCATCAGTTTGGTGGGACCTTGAATAATTTGAAGAAAACCAATTTCCTTAATTAAACTTCGAAAATAAAAAACTTCTTTCGAGGCGGAAGAAAGAGCCATATAATCAGCTTCAGTTGTACTTAGAGCTACAGAAGTTTGTTTCTTTGACTCCCGCAAATAAATGGAGCCTTAACGATTTTCTGCCGCTATTACTTCCAGCCCAATCAGCATCAACAAATTCCCTTAAAGGCCCTTAATTAATTGTTGGATTCAAATACCTTAATAAATGTTCAGCTGCTGTTAAATGTTCTGGGTGAGGATAAGTATCAAATTACGTCAGTTTATTTACAGAATGATATATATTTGATATATCATATTAGTAATCAATAAATATGTTAGAGGACCGATTAGTAATTGGTACAACGTCTTGTCAATTTTTTTAAAATTTTCACACTATTGACATTTTTTCAATTAATACGTATAGAATCTAATGGAATATTACATGTTCTTGTTTCCAAACAATTCACGATTTAAAATAAAAAATATGTGCAAGATTTTTTCTAATTATTAATTCGAATATAACAAATATAAACATTACAAAATTATACTATAAGTAACGATTTACTAAAACAAATATTTTTAAGGAAAAAAATGGGTTTTTTTTTTTCCAAAATTTTCTACTTCGAAAATTTAAGAAGAAAAAATATGCATTAAGTGATTATGACACCAATTTAAATTAAAGCGTTTTTGACACCTTTAAAATTATTTATACATTTTAACATTTATAGGCCGTATACATGCAATACTACATTTAACACAATATTACTCATGTAAAATATATATATAAAGTATAAACATTTAATAAAATATTTTTGAAGCATATATTTTGCACCGATTTCATGCTCATTTTTATTTAACTGTTATGGGATGTCCTGCTATCTTATTATAGACACTTCAATAATTATTATATGTGAACGTATTATGAAATTTTTCGTAATTTTAATTGAACAAATTGCTTAAAAATATTGGTCCTCTCATAAAAATATTGAAAATATTGAAAAAAAAGTATAGTTTATTATGCCCCGTTGAACACCATGTGTCCAATCAAAATTTAAGAGAAAAGGAAAATTCATATTTTTTTCAACTGATCACTTTTTGGTTCAAATTTTTATTTGTTGTTAATGGTTTCGGTTCTTATTTTACTTTTTTTTTTATAGTTTTCTCTATATAGATTTGTGCATTTACTCGTAAGTGTCTCGTTTTTAAGTTTTTATTTTTTATAATTTCGAATATTATCAGTTCAAATGCCACTCAAATCGGAATATGCGGCAAAGAAAAATGATACTGTAAGAGTCACAGCAAAGCCAATATTTTTTTTGATTTTTCTTTAACTTTTTTTTTTAAATTTTTCATTACGATTGAGTTTCGCTCTTTTTTAATTCAGCTTAAAATAATAATGAATATTTTACATACAGTCTTTTCGTAAAAAATAAAGAAAAAATAAATTTTCCACTTCATATAAAAATTAAAAAAAAAAAATAAAGAAAATATTTTTGATTACAATATTGCACAATAATTTGCTTCAAGTTCAGTATCAAAACATAATCCAATGGAAAAAGAATAACACATATTAAAGCCTTTGAAAACTTACTACCATTATTATTTTACCTGATACGAAAAGCGTTTAAGGTTCACAAGGAAAAAGACAAGAACAAGAATAAAAGAAACAAAAAGAAAAAATAAATCAAAAATTTAAATCTTATATCGTTACCGTTGCGTTGTGTGTTTCAATTTTATAAAAAGGCATTTAGCATTCGGGCAGAGGATTTGAACAATATAGGAAGTTATAAATTGTTATTTTATGTACCTACTCAATAATTCGATTAATTTATTAAAGACTTGGAAAAAGGATTCAATGTAATGGGTTGTAGTTCTATTTCAAATCAATTCAAATGTTTTTTAAGCAAAATCATGATAAATTCCATCTAAATAAAATTTTAAAGGATAAATTTCTTAGAATATTCCAAAAAAAAATTTTTTCGAAAAGAAAAAGCATTCATTGTTTCGAAATCGCTAATTATATTTGCGCTAGGTACTTAAAAATCCTAATTTATGATAGGGAAAGAGGCTATAATTTCGAAAGAAAATTATTCTGATAACCTAGGTCTCTTCAAAATGTAAACTGCAGCTTCCAATATCAATCCCATTTCTTATTCAAAACCCTTATTTAATTCACATTTTATCACAGCAAATAGGTGGTCTGTTTAAACTTCAAATGATCGAAAAGCACACTTTGCACGAGAAGGTTATCTTGTCGTATTTCCTGGGACAAAAAATTTTTTATCTTTTTTTACAAATTCTTTGAAAAACCACATTACTCACACTTAAGAGTCTCTCAGACTTCAAAATGGCAATTTTTCGAATATTTTCATGAAATGGTACTCACAGTTCAACTTCTTATCGTAAACTAAGAATAAAAAAAAAATTTTACATATACTTCTCGAAATGTTTACCCTTACTTTCAAAGAGTAATCAATAAATTGAAATCTGTTGGGGTCTGCTAGACTCCAGTATGAGCAGCCCGTCCATTTTAATCTACTATTTTTTTGAAAAATAAAACCTACCATTCTTTCACCATATTTCATTAGAACCGATCATAATTTCATATACAATTCCAAATTATTTTTCCCTTGTTTCTTCCTTTCATTATCCTATATAATTTTCTTCTGATCTCTTGATTTTTTTTCTGTTTTTTTGTTTTTATTTCTCATTTTTTCTTGATTTTTCTCTTTTTAGAATGTTTTAAGTGCTCCATTTGTTTTTGGTGTTCATTTAGATGAGAAGACAACACCAAAACAACACTAAAAGAATTTGCACGACTTCATGATTCAAAAAAAAAGAAGAAAAATGAAAAAAAAAAAGTTAAAGGAAAAATTAAAGTCGTGATTTTAAAGAAGTATTTTTGTTTTTTTTTTTCGAGAAGCGTGATTAAAGTATTTTTTTGCTTTTTGCTTTTTTGGTTGTTTTAAAAAAGGGTTTTCACAAAATAAATTTTTTTGTTTTCTTATTTTGCATTTTTGAATATATATATATATATATGAAAACTGTGTATGATCACTACTAGAATTATGTATTTTATGTAGATCTAGAGGATTGAACAGACCAGAACAAATTTTTTCGACCTTTATCGTACTTTAATGTTTCATACTTTTTTTTTATTTTTGCATTTAATTTACTTTTTTTTTTTTTGCTGTTTGATTCATTTTAAGACCTTTATGTCCAATCGAGAATTTTTCTATTTTGTTTTAAGAAGGCAATGCACACCGCGAGTACTTTTAATATAATTTTTATTTTATTTCATTTTTAAATTTAATTTTTGTTTTGTATAAAATGGAAAACTTTTTAGACTTAAACACTATTAAATAAAATATATAGTAAAGTTTTAAGAATAATGGAAATTTAAATTAAAAATAACAAAAATTAAATAAATTAAAAAATGAACGCTAGATTTATAGTACAAGACTACAATAAAATTTTTTTCGAATGAGTAAAACTTAACCATTAAAATTCTTTATAGCTGCTTATATTAAAAATTATGAGGTATGTAAGGGTAAAAAATTCATGAAACTTTAAAATATTTCTAGTGTTTTTAGCTTAAAGCCCAGAAATTTTTTAAATTTCTTTATTTAATAAAATTTTAGATAGCTGAATTAAAATTTGTAAGCACATACATACTTATATTATTTTGGAATACTTTCTCCCAAATATAATTAAATCAATGAAAAGCGAAATTATGGGTATGAAAATAGACTCTTATAAATAAAATAACAAAATTTAATGAAGGGTAAGATTTTCTAAAGCATAATTCCTCTCAAATTTATGACAGGAGAATAGTTTTCTCCATTCGTGACGAAATTATCAATTACTAAAGTTGAATTCAAATTTATCTAATTTTTTAACATAAGTTTTATTCTTTAATTGTAAATGGTTGTTATGATTTTGTTTCCAATTGATATTAGTGTCAAAATTTTTAAATCTCTTAAATAACGAAAACAATTTGCTTTACAAATTAATTGAATTATTTGTACCGATTGGACAGTGACTATTAATCGCATATACATCTACTAAATGTTCTTCAAAATGTAATAAAGAAGGCTCTTAATACCAGCTTTCCACCATTTTTATTCCCGGTTAAAAATGTTCTATGCCTACGCAGTAGTTCGACTTTTTAATTAATCGAATAATCTAATTGACATACAATTATTCTGTTAACAATTAATGAATACTTAAACAAATTGTGTTTAAGACTTCTAAATTCAAATTTTTTAACCCAAATCCTTATAACGTCAATTGTTCCAATAATCCAATTCTCACAATTTTCATTTAAAAGCTATATATATACATGGACATTTTCTCATTGTAGCAACATTATAATTCCTCATTCTTATTGAATTCTTAAGTGATTTGATGGAATTGGGTAAATAAAAGAAGCAAAATTAAAAATTACGACACCTCAAATAAATGTTCCAAAATATATACATTTGATTAATCACTGTTTTAATATAATTTAAACATTTTTAAAATACAAAGTATAAAAAGCAAAAAAAAAAAAAAAAAAAAGAAAAATGAAAACGAAAAATCATAAGTATTAAAAATGTTTTACAAACTGAATGCCAATTAACTTCTTGTGGGTGCTTAATTTTATTATAAATACATGTAAAAATTTTAACATAATAAAAAAGAAAAACAAGAGGATGAAAAGTAATTTACATTCCCTACTACTACTACTACAACTCCAACTCATTCCAATTCATCTTGTTTAGTAAGTTAAACCTAATTTATAGTAAACGAATAAATTTACATTGGAATTTGATTTTATTTTAAATTCGAAAACTGAATTTTAAAATAAATGTTTTCTGGAACAAACTTTAAAAGGTTATGTAAATAAAAATAAAAAAGCGCTACCGAAGTAAACTAAAATTATAATTTTTCTTATCGTATTTGACAAATTGTGTTCAATCAATTGATTATATTTTGTAAACAAATGTTAAAATATGTACAAGGAAATCAAGATTGTTTTGCGTTTCTGTAGGACATCTTAAAAAATTTCAAATGTTTACACGAAAACACAAGATCTTAGCAAAACAAGATCTTGAACTCTTAAGCAATAATATTCGTAATTTATTCTTCAAATTATATTTACAGGGGATACTCTGAAAAAATATATGCTTTAATTTTTGATGCTCCCAGCTCTCTGGTAATAAACGCTTTAAGCTAAATGGACTCTAATGAGTCTAAAATGGTGGTTGAAACACCAGTTTTTATTTAATAATCATTACAGTATTAAGAAAATGTAATAAAAGTATACAAATGAGAAATTTCAATCAGGATTCAAAATGAAGGAATCATGTGAACAAATGGAACTATAATTTGACATCATCTAGCATAATTTCAATGTTAGTTATATTTATTTCCGATGTCATGAAATTTGACTTTATCTCATAAATCTTATTTTTCTTAATTACTATGAATTCGACTTAGATTTTTCAATACATGGTGGCACTGCAACCCTAAATATTACCTAAAATGTAAGATGTGCGAAATTTCAACTTGTTATTGCAATTCTAATTGGTATAAACACAGCCTATTCACATACATACAACTTATTATTAATTTGACAAATATTCGATGGCACCAGAAACTTCAAAGAAATTAAATTAAATTGTACAAATAAAAATTTTAAGAAAATTTTTATACATAATTTAATAAATTCAAGTACTTATCATACTAAAATGACCGTTTCGCGTCAAATATATTATACGCATGCATATTTATAGGAACATACATATGTAAATTACAAGCTTTTAAATTTGATCACGTAAATTTCATTTTTTACTTATATATACCTTTACATATAACGAAAACCGCAAAACAATCTAATTATATAATTCTCACAGTATAGTTTATGAATACTTAAATAGTTGTATTATCCATTGTATGTACAACATGTATTTACTATATTATACATAAGTATAATATAGTAATTTTGGTTAACTGATAGCCACTTAAATTTTAAGTATATGTACGCGTTATACATTATACCACATACTTATTAAAATATGCTGCTAAATGTATAGTTAAGTAATATTATGCACGCATGTATTATGAATTAACTATATATATTATGTATATATAGTTAATTCTAATATTAAATGCGGAATAGAATATTGAATGGTGTGAATGAATTATTGAAAAAATTTAAAAATAGACACCATTAAAGAAAAAAGGTGTTAAAATTTTGTAAAGGCATACATATACCAATCAATTATGCATATGGGGTGTTTCATCGTAAAGTTTATTAAATATAATATATGTAGGTATATGGTGACTCTATTACAGTAATAAGTAATTTTACAGTAATTAATAATAACTGCTTTATGAGATAATTAAAAAATTGTAATTAAAAAATATTTTTGTGATCACGTACAGGATTAAAATGAAAAGAATTGATCTGTTGTAATGAATTTTTAAAAAAATAATGAGCGAAAATTTTTAGGATATACTGGTGGTCAAGGAATTGTAGATATAAAAATTGAACAAATCATGAAAACGTGTACAAAAGAGATTTAGGAATCAAAACACAAAATTTATCAAATTTTTAACGTTCAAGGAATTGTGCTTTCAAACGTAGTTAAGAAAATTTTGGCTACAATTTTCGGTCCAATGATTATATGAGAAATTCCCAAGATACTTTTCCAAGAAATAGACAAATAAAAATCTTATATCGCGAAAACAAAGCTCTTACTGTGGACGAGGTTTCTTCCCAAATAAATACATCTTTAATTTACAAGAAAAATTCTTACAGCTACTTAAAAATTTACCACTTTTTACTCTGAAATTGTAAGAATTGTACAATTCAATTACAATTCAAATACAATTATTCTTTCAGTTAAACACCTTGTTTATATTAATTACTAATTCAGGCCTTTAGTTTTTAAGGTGTTTATCAATCAAAACAGACAGAAAAACAAATATTTCTTAAATTTCAAATTCTAATTTATTAATAAATAAAAAATACGTGAACATTGAATAATAAGAAGCTTTCATCGTCCATTGAAGAAACCGAAAACAAAATGCAAATAAAAAATCATTTACGATATATAGATCTTTGACTTTCTTGAAATTTTAAATAAATAATTTGTTAATTATGGGCACGGTGATAATGAATAACATAAAGAAATCAAATATTTATATAAAAAATTTTCCAAACAAAAAAAATTAAAATTTTAGAATTAGCTCTTATTTGAAATAGATCATTGTTTTCAAAAATGATATTTGGTTAAATTTTGATTTAACATTAGAGTGGGGTGGAAATGAAGTTCTTCAAATTTCATTAACTTATTCATCAGTAATTCATTCAGTAATTCATCAGTTGTACTTTATTGGCAATAAAGTATTAAATATTTACATAATTTGTTGGAATTGATCGGACACACTTATATTCCATTTCTACTAGTATAATTAATCATGCTTTCTGTAATTGTAAGAGTTAAGTTATAATTATAGTTCAGTCATATATTTGTTCTAACTCGCTATAAATATTTATTCTAACTCGTACGGAAGCACAATAACGAGATGTTAGATCAGGGATGGGGAACCTTTTCTCTATATAAGGCCAAATTTTAGTCAATGCAAAGTCAATCAGGCCGCAAAGTTTAAAAAAAAACCAAAGGTTATAAATTTTTGCTTTGTGTAGGTTGATGAAAACAAAATTATGTCAGAATATAAAAAATAACATAAAACAGTTTATTTCATAAATAAAAATAGATAAGTAAGTATGTACATTATTAATAAAATAATATGGTTCATTATTTCAATGACTTTGCTGTGATTGAAAATTATTGAAAAAGTTTACTAGCGTGGCATACAATTATTCTGAAAGAAGCCCGGACATAGGATTCAAATATTAATATTATTACAAACATATATGTATGTAAATTTTGAATTCAAACGTTGTTAGAAATTTCATGGCTTTGAATTTTCCAATTTTTAGTTTTCAAATTTGAAAGTTTATGTGCACGGTTTATTTTTCTAAATGTTTGATTTGTTTTCGAAAATTTGGCAGCAAAATTTTAATTTTTAAGAAATACATATAAGAAATAAATTTTTTTAAGGACAAAGGCCACTAAAAAACTGTTAAAAGGCCGCATGCGGCCTTAAGGCCGCAGGTTCCCCATGCCTGTGTTAGATGATAAAAATAAAAAGTCCTTTCGGTATTTCTTGATATAATAACAGTTCCTTTGTGCACCATTACTCCTTAATAATATGGAAATAAGGGTAGAATCTCAATAATCAATTGGCTTGCGTTTTATTTTAAAAATTTCTTGATTCAAATGCATTTTCAAGCTTCTTGACGTATTTTGTGCTTTTAAATAACATTTCCTATAGTAAAGTGATCCGTCAATAGGTGCATAATGCATTTGTCCTTAAAAATTGTTTTCAAGAAATCCATTATCATTAAAATACATTCACATAATTTGTTTCATATACAAAATACAAAGACAATAGCCACCTTAAAGCATTGTATCAAGGATCTAAAAATATAAAACTTATATTCAAATTCCTGAAATATTAATAAAATAAATTTCAGTTTAACTGAATTAATGTTCACAACTTGAAGCAACCTAAATTATCCCATATTATGTATATATAGTGTAGCCAATGGTCAAAATCTTTAAATGCATGTTTTGTTAAATTTGTTAACTTTTAATGTAACAATTTGCCATTTTGCTCAAAAAAATATGAAAATCAAAAACTAAAATTATTCTTATAATCTCTTTCAGCCGATCTCTTTTCCCAAAAAAAAAATGAAACAATGCAATTCTATAATACAAAGGGAAAAGATCAAAAATATCAAAAAAAAAGGAATTCAGTCTGACATAAAAGAAAAATTTCAAAAGCGAGGTTATACATAGATCACAACCCATCGTATAAGTTAAAATTTTATCAGATTAGACCAAATGAAAAAAACAAAAATTTATTAAAAGGTTTCTTTTGAACTGATCTCGAAATATATCATAAAAAGTTTGTTTTCAAAAAAATCTCAAAAAACGCTTAACTTTGCAGTGTAATTCTTCATCATCTTAACATTTTAATATTTTCATATAGAAAAATTATTTAAAAAAAAAGCCAAAAAGAAGAAAAACTCTTGATTCTTCATATTTTTTAAAAGATCATAATGAGTTTTTAGTTTGAAGGCATTTTGATTCCAGCTAAAAGTAAAAAGGGTGTTCTTTTCTTTATTTTATTTTTTGTTTTGTTGTGTCTTCACTTAAGATTTAGTAAAGATATTGAGATATTCTTCTTCTGTACATCATGAAAATCAACTCTGTAAAAAATATTCATTTCTAATTTATATCAAAAATTTTTATAAAAAAATTATTACTCTTATAAAAATGCCAAATCAATATCAGAAAATATTTTCATGATCAACCTTTATTATATTGCATTATGACTACTTCATCATACATGGGCCAATGTGTGTATCTGTCGTATTTATTAAAAATATAGATTCTTAAATTAAATTAAGAGTTCATATATTTTAATCGGATGAAACAAAAGAAATGAGTATAACAATAAGATTGTATATTTTCTTAGGACCCACCGATCTGCATTATAATTTAATATTTTTGAGAGAAAGTGGAAGTTTTCATCATACTAGGATTTCAAAATCAAAGTCCTGTATATGAAAAATATTAAAGATTCAAAGTAAAATTGAGTTTTTAAAGTTAAGATTAATATTTTTTTTTGGAAAGTCTTATTTTTTACTTTTAAAAATTTAGTAAACATTTTTTATTGAATTTGTTTTTGTATTTTATGCTAGATTTTCGTGATTAGAATGCTAGATTAGAATGAATTATGTCCTACAACTTTCATTGTTGATAAGCAATTACTCGAACCTGTAAAACCATTCTATAGAAACATCATTGATATGTCTGACTTGTAATTCGATACACTGCCAAGTTTCATGAATCTAACTTTATTACTTTTCCAAATATTTAAAATTAGCTTTTAGAGTTGTTTGGAAGCTACTCGAACCAATCAACGATTCCATTAAAATTTTCGATTCCATTAAAAAATATATGTGAAGTGTAATTGGACACACTATTACTATATTATAAATTAAAATCTTTATTAGTCTGTGAAATATTTAAAATAACCTCTTTGAGTCTAAGTCAACGCAGAATATTATGCTGAGCAAGAATATAAACATATACATGTCCATACCGTAACAACTCCCTCAAGTGGTTACAAATTCCATAACAAAGTTAATATTCTCTTCGCGACCTGTTGGTTGTAATAGATGAGAGTGAAATTTTATAATAAATGAGGTGCAGGTTGTGATAAATGAGAGTGAAATTGCTTACAAAAAAACAACATTTATGTAAAGCTATACTAAAACCCTTCTAGTCGAATAGTCGAATGTATGTAGGTACTTTAAATATTTTACAACAACACTCTACTATGTTCAAGAAAATTCTGAAAATTGTTTCAGTTGAACATTATTTAAAATTAGAAATTTAATTAGAACATCTATTTGACTTTAACATTTGTTTTTAGTAAATATGCAATATTTTCAACCGTTTAACTAAAATCAATATGGAAGCAAATAAATCATCATTCCATACACATACCATGTATCCCGAAATTCATATTACGCACTGTATATACATATTATTTAAATATGCACATCCTATATGCAGTAATAAAAACCTTTTAAGGTTTTATTTTATAGAAATAGTAGCACCTACCATATTCAACTTTTCAGTTATCAAAAAAACATAAAAAAGAGTAGAAGAAAGGGAAATGTTGAGCACATACGAACGCAATAATTGTTTTTTTTTTGTGTATTAAAGTCAAAAGTGCTTACATGTCTACATGATGGCATCATAAGACACCAAGTTTCAATAAAAATTTTCTTTTTTGTACTTTATATTTTATTATAATAGAAAACATAATAAAAAAAATTGGAAATTTTTCCTTTTTATATGCGTGCGCGGTTTTAAGAAGAGTTACAATAATGTTGTCAAAAATTTTTATGATGACGAGAAGTTGTAACAATAAATGTGATATTGTACAGATTCATATATAAATATGTACAAAAATATGTAAATATGTATATAAAATAATTAATAATTATTATTATGCTAAGTGTCTGAGATTGTATGTTCAGTAAATCCATTGTCTGTATATGAAAACACTCAAACATCTAAGTTCACAGCCACTAGTGTACGTTATTTGTGATTTTACATTTTTATAGTTGGTACATTGCTATCCAGATTGTAAAAAAATAAAATGAAGTTAAAAAATTTCAAAGTTAGTAAATTTTATTTTTTTAACTATAAAAATTGTGTAACTCACCGAACATAGAAAGAGTGAGGTTAGTTATAGAGAAATAAAAAATTTTTTTTTTTATATGTTTTGTTTAAATGTCACGATTTTGGAATTGTATGGAAAATTGAAGTTCACGTTTTTAATAAGGAAAAACAAAAGCCAAAATTATTAATAATTTTCTTTTATTTTGCTTTTCTTCCAAAAAAAAAAAATTAATTTGATGGCTAAAAATTCCCAAAAAAAAAAAAACGCGAAATCATAAAGAGTTGGATTGGAATGTGACATGGCATATACACATAATATTGTTTTTAAACATTGTGTTTGTATGTATGTATGTACCTACATGTGGTACTTATGTATGTAGTACCTACATGAAATATTTTGTTACGTATATTTCCTATTTGAATATCTAGTCAAATTTTTATTATGTAAAAAAATCATTGCCGAGCAGACGATTATTATGTGTTTTTGCGTTTATAGAAGTGTAGGCAGTATAATGAAAGTAATAAAGAAAATGTACATATATAGAAATTTTATTGCAATTAAATTTTATAAAAATGTATTAGACATATATGTATGTAGTCCCCAATAAAAAGAATTCCAATCCAAAATTTAAAATCCCTAATAAAAATTTTAAAGTTACATGAGTAACTAGGTTCTGTATTGTTCAGCATCCTGAGCGGTTTACAAAATGTGCCTCCCCACTACCTACTTTCAAAGCAATGAACAATATACAATCAATATTGCATATTGCGTGTAATAAATCATTTTCTTGTAACTTTATCATGCACAATATTAGTCATTATAGAATTAAAGCCTAAAATTAAACTTTCAGCTTCTTGTTGAAAATCCGTACTGGAAAATTAAATTTAGTAATTTTTATTAAGCTTTCAATGCCAACCTTGTTTCCCAGTGCCATTTATAAATACTTGTCCTTGCATTTATGTATGGTAAATTCGGTGTTCATCTTAAGTAGCTCTGGTCACTCCTAAAGTAAATTCCACATTTTGAATTATATAGAAGTAATCAAATAAATGTTACAATGTAAAGGGTTGATATAAAATAATTAATCCACAATTTAGCTATAGGCCAGCATCAGTTAAGGAGTTCGTTTGACATCCTCCGGGCCTTAAATATTTGAAATAAAAAAAAAACTATTAAGTTGCTTTAAATTTTTTAACATATTGGTATACATAGATAAACTGTTAATGTACTTAGTTTAAAATTAAGGTCTTTTGAAAAACGAATAATTAAAAATTGAATTCTTTTTTAAAATCATGTGTTTCTCCAAATTGAGGAAATTATAAGTAAATATATTTGTTACAACAACCACATATTAGATATGTTTTAAACGAAATTCGAATTTCAACTATGAAAACTATAAAAGAAGCCTCCGAAATCCTATAACGCTCCACGATTTTGGACCTTATTTTGCTGTGCGTTTGGATGTTTGCAAAGCTGTGAAATAATGTGTGTAGTATTTGAAATGTTATCTACATAAATGCGATTATCTATTACATAGTGTTCTTAAATCACACATATTATATTTTCAGTTTTACAATGTTTATTTTAAAAATTAGTTTACAAAATTATATTTAAAAAATTTATTTATAACTAATAATCTAATTAGCTTGTTTAATAATTAAGTTCACAAATTAATTCTAATTTTCCATTGAAATTCTAATTTAAAATCGTTCTCTATAACTTTCACAAAATATCTACATATTATATTCCAAATATAGAAGAAATAATAAACGAATAATTTTAAAGTACGATATTTGCACAATAATCTTTAATTATCGTTATTAACATTCTAAAATTATATGTTATCAGTGCAAAGTATTAATTGCGCACGTAAATAAATATGCTTAGATCTATTAACAGGTTGTGTTCTATATATTTATACATATACATATAAATGTGTGTGGATACAATAAACACAAACCATCATACTTATTGTGGTCTTTAACGTAATGCCAATTGTGTACTTAAGTACAACACATTTAAATACCAAGGTACTCAGAATAGTAATTTTTAGCATAACAAAAAAAATTTCAGAAAATTAGCGTGCAATATTTTTCTTTGTTTATATTTAGTCTGTAAACAAGAAAAAAAAATTCAATTTCGGAAAACAAAAATTTCTATCAAAAGAACGCGAAATTTCAAAGGAAAAAAAGACGTAACAATATAATATGAAAGGCGAAAATTAAATTATATTAAAATTCAATTCGTCCACAAATATTCTAGAGTTTCAAATAAAGCTAAGATAAAATTATACTAGGAGGTTATTAAAAGGCTGGTAAGATAACTGACTGGTAAGACTGTTTTCGAGTCTGTTGAATGTCCTTTACGATTATAAAATCTTTTCTATCCAAATACAATATTATACAACTAAATTAAATGGACAAGTACACGTTAAATTTTTAGATTGAACAGCATTTTAAAAGTAATTTCCTAGGGCTTAATACATTTCTTAAAATGAATGAAAAAGTAGTAATTTCAAGTTGAGAACCAAATAATGAACTCATTTATACAGTAAAATTTACTTGAGAATCAATAACTTAGCAATTTCTTGTGCAGAAGTACTTAGGATTTAAATCTTCGGCAGAACATATGCTAAAATTCAAAGAAGATTAGCGTGAACCCTGGGACGACACGCAAAATCGTAAAGCGTTTCACATTTATTGCTGTGATTCATTTCGTCGCATTTCTTTCTGCGATCTGTAATCATTGAATATTGTGTTTTGAAAATATTATATTCATGCCTAATATTATGCTGCATAGATGCCAGATTTCAACTAGATGTTCGAACTGGTCGTGCTATTATTCTAACAACTAGATGTTCGAACTGGTCGTGCTGCACAGTTCAAATAAGTACTCTGAAACACTTGAATCATTTTCTTTGGTCCTGAATTTATTATATTCCACATAATTTAATTTAATAGCTTCAAAAAATATTTTGGTTATTTTGGATCGTATATAATAATTTAAAATATTGTACAAGATATATATATATATATATATATATATAAATAAATACTTAAGTATATAAAAAAATGCTCAAAATTTTGTTTTATGAAAAAAAAATATTTTTTAAATTTTCCATTTTCTTAAACTCTTAATTTATAAAGGAAATTCCAAGACACTTTATTAAATAAATGAATTTATGTGGAATATGTACAGTACATAACCTATAAGCCTAACAATGTATATATTGTGTACATATTATATGTATAATATAAACATGAGATAAGTAAATTCAGACGTACTTACATCCATATATTTACTTATATTTGCTATTATTGGCAAAATATAAACAGTTTTTCAATTTGCTTAAGAAAATAAAAATTAAAACAAAAGAAAATTACAATAAAACGAAATTTTCATACGTAGCTATATAAAAAGTAAAAACAAATTATTATCGTAAAAATAAAAAAAAAAATTGGCATCTTGTTGTGTACTTTTGTTAATTAGTTGTATGTACACCTTTTTAACACGCGCTTAGTTTTTTAAATTTTATTTGAATTGTGCCATAATTGTGCGCAAATTCAAAGAGCAACAAAATATTATTCAACACTATATGTTTAGTTTTTAAATGTAGTTACATAAATATGGTCATAATATAAATATACATACATTATATTAAGTATCTTACGGTAGGCTAGTCACCTACCTAGCTAACTCTCTATGACTATAGAAACTAGTGCATGATATATCATGCACTAGCCCTATACTCCTCCTAGGAGTGAAGAAGGAAAAAAAAAAATATTAAGTATCTATGCATTTAGTTACATGCATGTGTATGTATAAAAATTATTTGCTGTTAACATAAGATCTTATAAATTCTTTTAGATTTGCAATGTATATGCGAATTTTTATTAAGGCAACTCTAATGATACCATCTGAATCTCGATTATAGCTTTTTCAACTTGACAAGGTTCGTTTATAAAATAGCCACTTACGAAAATTTGATGAATTTAAAGAAGGTTAATATAGTATCACTTATTAAATACAGAATTGCCGCATTTTTTTTATACACCCCTTTACCTATTCAGAAAAATTAGTATATATAATTATGCATTAAAGCAATTATTTCCGTTTAGAAGTTTAAAATGCATGAAAAGTTTTTGCTTGAAAAGAACCAACAACTTTTGTTTGTTTTCTTTTCCATATGAAACTTATATTATTTGCATATATTTAAATTGATTTATTATAGTTTTTGTAAGTCACGAACAATTAACAACAATTTAATAATAATTATGAAAATAAAAATAAGTTTGTTAACACTTTGATTTTGTTTTTCAATTTGAATAAAATATGCAAACAAAATAGTAATTGTTCAATTGTAGCGTATTCAATTTGTGTATAAAATATAATGTTCGTGCAAATGTGCAATCAAAAACACCTAAATAATTATGATGTTCTGAAATTCTTATATTTAAATGTGTATAAAGAAAAATATTCGAAATAGTTTTATAACAACTTAATAAAGTAGGTTGAAACCAATGGTTTGGAAAGTAGCATCTTTTCCTTGAGCAAGTGAAAATACTTTTTTTAAGAAAATGTGATGTATTATTACTTTTAAAATACCAAAAAATTTTCAAACGATTGCATACATTTAGGATGAAGAAAAAAAAGTTCAAAGAAGCGTTAGCGAAATGGTCGAATTTAATGTTTAACTGCTTGAGTTAAGGAAAATAATAATATTTTGTATGGCATGGCATTTACCGTTACTTCTTTGTTTTTATAGAAATTTGGGAAAGCCTGCCGTTTCAGAAATGAAAAACTCTGAAAATTTAAATTATACAAATTTCGTGAGGCTGTAATTTTAGAGGGAATGGAATTAGAAAAAAAATTTCTTCTAACTAAATAAATTACTCTAATTAGTAATTAGTCTCCGAACATGCTAAATTTCCAACTTGTAAAAAAACAAAAATTTTTATGATTTTCAATGTTGAACTATGCTTTGCCGCAATCGTTACCTGTCTACGTTTGCAGAATATAAAAAATGTATGGTGGTTATTTGCAAATAAATATCCGGAAATTAGAATTTTTCGGACTTTGATGAGATATGACGAGCTTTTACAAGAGAATGGAGGCAGATAAATAAAATTTTTCTACTACAGAAATAAGTTTAAACTTAAATTAATCTATCTTGATACGTGTTAATTATTTTTCGAATAGTTTAATCTATGACGTTCCTCAAAACATGTTCTACCGATTTGACAAGTTTTTGTTCCATCGAAAATTGTTTTGTCAATTTTTTAACAAATTGTATGATTTATCTGATAATAGTGCTCCGATCTAAATATTGCTAATAATAGTAAAAAATTAGATTTTTTCAGTCACAACTTTCTTTTTTTTCAGGAAAATCGGTCACACACCTAATGATGTGTACTACAATATACCTGTATTCGCTATTATATTAAACGCGAATAGTAATTTTAATATTCTTTCTCTAATAAAAACGATTCATAGCTTTAAATAATTAAAAATTTAATGAATATCTTAGGTCTTCTATGTTGTTTTTTCATACACAAAGTAAATCATCTTTTAAACAGACTCCTAGAATATAGTTACTTTAAATTCATCAATTGCTTATCTAAAATTTAATACCAGATTTATGGCCATTAGCTCTCTCCGCTCAATATGATTTATTTAACAAACATAAAATATGCCTAAATATGGATGTCTCCCGTCATCCAAATTTTACTATTAAAATAGATGTTCTCTTACTTTTTTTTCTTCATTTCACAAAATCATTTAACTATATGTAATTAATGTATTTTCAGTGCTACTTTATTTAAATTGTAAATCAATATTCGTCAAAATGAAATACAAAAAATAAAAATAAATTAAAAATACAAATTTCAAATTTTTTTCCACTAAAACATTAATCAATATAACACTTTAAGCATTTAAGCTTACGGCATATTTAACATGGTTATTAATTAAAAAAAAAAAGAGAATCATGAACCGAGAAGATGGGTAAGAGGGAAAAAACAAAAGTTACTATAAAAAATTGACAAAACTAACTTACCAATCGTATTAATTTCACTCTTTTTTCTTCACAAACACACAATATTTATGTGTAACGCCTCAGTTTGTTTCTTCTAAACTAGAGAAGAATCAATAAAATTGATTTTAAAATTTATGTAAGTTTCAACTAACCGTTTCAAACGTAGATGTATGTAGCAGGTACACACATGCTTTCATATATACGTACAGTATAATTTATAAATTAGTTTAACATACATTTTTTTTTTTTGAAATAAAAAAAAAATAACCTGCATTATCGATTTTCACAAATACCATTCTTAAAAATATTTTAACTAGTTTTGAATTTTTCTAGAAATATCAGTTAATTTTCGCTTTTTTTACCTATATACTTACGAGTATGTATATAATACCCTCTTCATAATAAATTATTTGAAAATTTTACTTCTTTAAGAGAAAACAAGAAAAACTTAATACAATTTTTATGAATATATTTTAATAAAGAAGTCAAGTAATTTTGTGGCTTCAAAAAGTAGCTATAATAAGATTTCAGCGCCCCAAAAAAAACACGAAAAACCAAATGTACGAATATGTATAAAGAAAACAAAAATAAGAATAAAACGCTTTCTTTAAAATTGATTAAATTGAAAGAAATATCTGATGATGATGGTAGCCAAGCTAGGTTTAAAACTTTAAGAAAATAAATACAATAAAATTCAAGAAAAACATTAAAAAGATTTGTAGCAATGTCATTTTTTTTCTGCTTTCTTATAAAATGTTAAAAAATTTTTCGGAAAGAGGAATTTTGATAAAAGAATTTGGGAGCCAACACATGTTTGTTAAATTTTAATGAAATAGTTCCCAAATTTTTAAGTGACTGTTACAATCTGTGAAGTTACAATCTGTTATTAGAACAGCCTTCTCATTGTATCTCCAAATTATAATGCCAAAATCACCTAAATTTTCTCATTATGTCTTTTTAGTATTGTGTTTGAATAATTACCATAAAAATATTTGTTCTGGGTTCGAATCTAAAGCGTACTAAACAATTTTTCATTAATAATCATATTGTACTAATTTCTTATAAGAATATGCTCTCTAAGAAAAATTCCATTAAATTTTCACTTGAAATTCGGCATATACTCGATAGTACAGTTCCAATTTAAAACAATCTCTTAGGTGATCTAAAAGCTTTTCTTTTATGGTTTTCATAAATGTGCATCAAAACGTTAGCTCGAACTTAATTGGAAATTTTACTACTTCGGTCGATTAGGTTTGATTGTTTACAATAATGTCTATACTTAATTTAGATTAAAGTGATGTTATCACGTAAATCTCTAAAGGTTGAATTGAATCAACTGACGCTTGATATTTCAAATTTTTGTGTAAAAGCATGCGGCTCTCGAATTTTATTTGACATAAAAAGAAATTAAACAAAAATTTTTAAAGTATCAAAACTCTTTAAAACTTATAGCTTACCCAACTGTGAAATGGTTTGAATTCCTGACTCCTTTGCCTTCAAAATTATCTATTATTTTATTAACATTTCTATTTCGGTTGTCTTCTTCTATTCGGTTTAATTTAAAATTTATTCTCAGGAATTTTCTTTAGAAATTATTTTTTCTTTTTTTTTTTAAGAATTTCTATTTTAAATCTTGTTTTGTTGAAGTTGGTTTTTTTTTGTTTTGTTTTACATGTTCAATTAAATGACAATACAAGAGCTGCCGTTTTGTAAACTTTTGTATTTTCTAATTTCCAATCATCAATTTATTTGATTGGATGTCAAATAAATTTTAAGAAAAGTATAGAAAAATCAGAAAAAAATAAAAAATTTACTATTATAATTTAAGGTTAAAATATTAGATATGGAATGGTTTTAAATTACATGTGTACATAAGTATATGAATGTGTTAAATAATTTTATTAGTTTTTTTGTTAGCGAATAATTTGGATTTTCGATTTTACCTTATTTATTTAAAATTATAAAAATTTATAAAAATACAAGAAAATTATTCTAATAAGTTTTATGATTTAATTTTTTTTTTGTTTTCACTTGTTAACTTCCTGTTTTTTAAATTTTAATATTTTCATTAAAGTTTGTACAATGTAGACGAACAAGTTAAGTGGGCTAGATTTAATAGATTTTGATTATACTTTGAATAATAATTTTTTTTTAATTAAGTATGAATATGATAATTTTAAATTAATTCTTTTAATTTGATTCAGTATGAAATATATTGCAGATTCATTTTAAATTGTGTGTGCTTAACAATAACAATGTGTTCACTACGCAGTTGTATTATTGTTCACTTTACTAATCATTTATTTTACAATTATAATCCTAAGAATCTCGAAAAATTATTATACACAAAAGAAAATTTATAATTGAATTGATTAACAGGTGTCGTTTGTTAAACGATACAGAACATTACGCATTTTTTACGATATAGAACATATCGTCTTTTCATTTATGAATTTCAAATTATACACAATACTATAATACGTGACTAAAACCGTTTTGATCTCTAATGAATAATAACCTTGACTGAACTACTCTCCTGCAAGTAAAGTCCGGAGCTTTCAACATACAAAATTTCCTTGTGTATTTCTAAATTAAAGAACGTAAATTGTTTTCATTACGGAGTTTACGCTTAAGCTTGATTACTTAAGAAATGTATAGGAAAAATATGAGATCTGCGGTTTTGTCTGAGACTGTAAACTGAGACATGAATTATGAAAAATACTATAATCATACATTTGCACAAATACATAATTTTGACTTTGACTTTCCATCTCGGAAAATGACTTTTCTTTGGTATTTAATAGTTCATTTCCCAGAAATCTCAGATGATTCACGTATCCAAGTTATTTTAAATAAATTATTATTAAGGTTTCTTTTTTAAATAATTCAATAAATATGGAAAACTGAAAAATTAATATTTGTTTTCATTTTATTAAAAAAATTTATTTATATTATAAAATTATTAAAAAATTAAATACATAACGCTTTTATGTAAAATCCAATTATCATAAAATTTACCAATAAAATTATAAAATTATCTTGAAAAATTGAAACTCCTTAATTCCGCAAAATTTAAGTGATGACCCCATAATTCTTTCATAATTATTTTGAATTTAATTGAGTTGTTATTAATGCAAAAACTTTTAAATTGCAAATTATTAAAAAAATTTATTTAATTTTACAATAAAAACAAATTTATTGTTAAAAACAGAAGAAGAAAAGCACTGCAGTTTTATTGCCTTTCGCAAATGGAGAAAAAGTATAAAATTTTTTTTTATTTTAAAACAAAATTAATTTCGAGTAACGTCATAATGGATATTCCGGGATCTAAAATTGTGGAATTTTTTTTAATTTTGAAATTAACCAGCAATTTTGGAAGTTCGTCAATCATTTTTTGTACGTTCTTTTTAAAAATTTGTTGAAGTTAAAAATATTTAAGATTCCACGGCTTTGATTTGTTATTTTATATTAGGGATAAACTTAAAATTTTGTTCAAGGAATCCAATTGTTCGAGGAGCGTCAATAATTCATCACTTTCCCATTATAGCAGCATTATTATTTGCTAAAAAATCTTCTTATTCCAAGCGTTATCCGTATTGATTATTTGTTAAAATCAACGACGTTATTTTTACCTAACAAAAAATAAAGTTTAAAAAGGGGTTAAAAGTATGGAATACTTCTTATAGCTTACTCGATAAACAAATTTAAAAAAACTTGCAAAGTTAGGATATAAGTATTTCATAAATAATACCAAAATTTTTTTAATAAAATAAATTTACTGGACTTGTTTTTGTAAGATTGACAATATTCAGAAACTATTTGTCACCGCTATAACAATTTCATTGTTTCTTTTTTGTTTACCTTAAATCACAATATAAAAGTTTGGTTATTACCATTTTAGGCGGTTATTTTGAAAAGAAATTTCAGTTTTTGTTTTTCTCTTCTGTGCTACACTATACATTAATAAGAATTTTACGGTATCTTTATTTTGTGTATATGTACATGTACACGTATATCTACTTGTCCCAACACTGAAAAGAATAAACTGATTTTATTTACATACAGGTGGGTGGAATGGCAGTGATCTTTATGGTATATTTATAATAATTAACGATCAGACAAGAGTTTAGTATAAGAATATATAAAGTGTGTATTTACATAATGTGTATATGTATGTTCTTTGTAAGTAATGTGATATATATAATTAAATTTTGACCTTACTTTGTAGAAGATGTTCTAAAATCGTTCAAAATTTTACATGATAAAAGAAAGTTTAATTGTATATTTAGGCATGCAAGTAAAGTGTGTTATACAAAATTTCAGTTTTAAATTGAGTCACAATCAAATACCAGGAAAATAAATATTAAATAATAATATACAAGTGGGAATTTCATATTAAATATTACAGTTCCTTTTATTCATAAAATTTTCGTAGAAGAAATTAATTTTTTATTTATAATACATATAAGAAGTCTATTAATAACTTCTCAAGAATCAATTTTCACTAAGCCAATTCGAGATATTGGTTCGCAACTATTTTTAACATCTAGTTTGGTGTACTATTTACTACTATAATTTTGCTAATGAATTGAATTTCATTAAAAAATTATTCTTAATTTGTTAATTTAAATATTGATGCTACAAGGTCCATATAGTAAGTGGATCTTATCAAACGGATCAGTATATGATCGATATAAATAATTTATATAACACAACCTTCACACCAATTTTCCTATAATGTGTTTGCTTTGGTTAAATAATGTTGAATATATTCACAAACTTAATTATGAAATTTTAAATAAAAATTTTTAAAAGATATTTAATATTTATTTACCAAATCAATAAAGGGCGTGTTGAATTTTTTATCATATTATATGTGCTTTTCTAATAAATTTAAAGGAAACAGTGAGGTGATTTTAGTTTCACTCCGCCAAAATCGTTTATTAATCAAAAGTCTTTTTAAGCAACAAAAATTTTTTAAAGGAACTGTGCTATTTTACTAACCCATTTTATTGCCCAGTTTGAGCCCATTTTATTAATTTGTATTTAATTATATCCATACGAATGTATGCTCGGATGGTATTATAAAATTGCCTTACTGTTTGTAACGGTAAAAAATAATGGTCTGATATATAGACATAAGAGTAAATTCATGATCAGCGTCGAGTTCTGAATCGACTTATCCATACCTGTCCGTCTGTTCGTCTGTCCATTTGTCGGAGTAATAACTTAAAAACTAATTGAGCTAAGCTCACCAAATTTTCGCAAATGATTTATAAGAGTTAATTCCAGAACCCTATTTCAATTGGGTGTAATCGAGGCAGTGGGTTTGGGCAGCTGCCATACAGCTTCAATAGTAGTTTGGCTATATCTTAGAAACTATTGAAACTGTAGTACTGCTATTTTCCCTTAAATTAATAATATACTAATACGGTAACTATTACTTCCGTACAACTATTAATAGAATAAGAAGTTCGTGTGCGTATCACAGAATTGACATGATCAACTATATTTTTTCTCGTTTGTGACGTACTTGATTTAAATTTTATGTATTTTAAATAAAAAATAATTGTTAATCCATTTTAAAAAAGATTATATTATATATTATGCTTGCAAATTACTGTATGTTGTTGATTTTACAATGTTCTGTCAGAATATTACATAAAATATTACATTTATACCCCCATAATGTTTAAATGACGTTGATTTAGAATTATTTTGAAATTAGTATTTTTACTTTTTAAAATATTTATAAAATTATACATAATATATAAATTTTCCTATAATACTATAATGAAACAGTAGAGGGTGATAATTTATTAAGTGTTAAATCTGCTGTAGGCGAATAAAAATGATTTTAAATGAAATCCAAATGAAAAACACACGTCTTTTATACGGTATTCATTAAACCAATTTCTTTAGTAAATTTAATCTTTCACTTTTAAACCTAAACTCTTTAAATTATAAGAGTTAGCTTTACGGTTACTATATACACATATATTGCAATACATATAATGCACGTTGTTGGTTACCACAGATCGACTCTTCTTTTAAACCTAAATATTTTTCATTTTACTGATTTTTTTAACTTTTAAGAATACCAAATATTTAATTAGTATACGAATGATTATTCATTTTGGATAAGAAATTAATTATCCATGTGGGCATCATGGGTCGTTTAAAATTTTTTCTTATTCTTTTAATTTTCTTCTTGGTTTCTGGTGTTTATTGTTACGTACTATTTTATTAATAAAATAGCTTAAAGTATTTTTATATATGAAATATGATAGCTTTAAATTATAATTTTATTTAATCTAATATATTATTTGACAAAAAAAAAAATTTAAAATATAAAAGTATATTAAATTTTCTGTAGGTGATTTTCGAATAATGAATGAAATTTTTAGATAAAATTTTTTAATACTCAAAAAGAAATGAATGATTTTTTTGGCCCTCTTTATTGTTCTGTGATTTGTAATTGAAAAAATAATAAAGTGTATGAAGGGTGGTTTTAAGTTGGCGATTAAAATATTAATTAAAAACCTACAGAATAAAAATTTTTGAAATTCCATTAAAAAGAGAAAAAAAATTAAAAAAATAAATTAATTTTTATGAATGACTCTGGCGAATAGCTGGGGCCCTTTTTCTCTTAAAATGCAACAAAAAATTTGAAATCATAAAATATTGAATTTCATTCATAAAATCGAATTCCTAAACATAAATATCTTTTATTTCTATGACCAATTCATCTAAAAAAATGGTGTTATTTATATTCCTATTTATGCGATTTAACCTACAATATTCATTAATTAATTTTAGATTATTTTATTATAAAATTAGTCAATTTTTTTATTGTGTTTAATTTTTAACTAAAATGATTTAAAATTATTGATTTTATAATATATGCAGTTTAAAATAAATTAAATATCATTAAAGATAGCCATATATAAAAATTTTATTAAAAACTATATCAAATTAAAGCGGAAGTTGTGGTAAAATAGTAACTATAATAAATTTCAAATTAAAATTAACAGAAACAAGTAAAAACGTTTCAGTCGGTATAAACCGATTGAATTATACCCTGCACCTTTCGTTATTGTGTAGCAATTACTCGAACCCCTGAAATCATTCAATAGAAACTTCACGGACATGTCTGATCTATAATCGAACACACAACTGCCAAGTTTCATGAATCTGACTTTATTATTTTTCCAAATATTAAGAATAAGCTTTTAGACTTGTATGGGATCTACTCGAACCTGTTAAGCAATTCCACCAAAACTTCAGAAATATATGTGACCTATAACTCGACATACAACTGCCAAGTTTCATGAATCTGACTTTATTATTTTTCCAAATATGTAAAATAAGCTGTTGGAGTTGTATAGCAAGTACCCGAACCTGTCAAGCAATTCCACTAAAGTTTATCAAATATATCTGATCTATAATCGGACACACAACTGCCAAGTTTCATGAATCTGACTTTATTATTTTTCCAAATATGTAAAATAAGCTTTTGGAGTTTTATGGCAAGTACCTGAACCTGTCAAGCAATTCCATCAAAGCTTCACAAATATATCTGATCTATAATCGGACACACAACTGCCAAGTTTCATGAATCTGACTTTATTATTTTTCCAAATATTTAAAATAAGCTTTTAGACTTGTATGGGAGCTACTCGAACCTGACGAGCAATTCCACCAAAACTTCAGAAATATATTTGAGCCATAATTGGACACATGACTGCCAAGTTTCATGAATCTGACTTTATTATTTTTCCAAATATTTAAAATTAACTTCTGGAGTTGTATGGCAGTTACCCGAACCTGTCAAGCCATTCCTCTAAAACTTCAGAAATATATTTGACCTATAATTGGACACATGACTGCCAAGTTTCATGAATCTAACTTAATTATTTTGCCGAATATAAAAAATTTGCTATTGGAGTTGTATGGCAGCCACCCGAACCGGTGCAGCTATCCCATTATAATTTTTAGAGCATGTGTAGAATATAATTGGACACATGTATACAAAATTTTATATTTATAGCTTTATTAGTTTTTGAAATATTTAAAATAAACTCTTGGAGTTGTATGGCAGCTACCCGAACCCGTTGTCCGATTTAGTCCAATAACAATAGGGTTCGTCCTTGGCACAAAAGAAAAAACTTGTGAAAGTTTGGTGTCGATTGCATTATTCGTTTTTGAGTTATCGTGCGATGGGACGGACGGACGGACGGACGGACATGTCTAAATCGACGCAGAATTTTACGCTGAGCAAGAATATATATATATGTCCATACCGCAGATGACTCCTTCAAGTAGTTACAAACTCCATACCAAAGTTAATATACCCTTCACGAAGTGCAGGGTATAAAAATATTCACCAAATTATTAAATTAAATCACTGTAACTTTATTTTTATAAAAAATTTAATGTTTATTGAAAAAAAAAATGTTACAATATCGGAGATAGGGTTTTAATTTCCTTTTATATTAAATATTAATATAATTTCATTAGATGTGAACAGATGGCAGATTTGTCATTGAAAATAATTACTTAGAATCATGACAATTTAGTTGCCACAGTTGTTTTTGTAATTTGACTAAATTCAATCACAATCTGACATTAAATAACTGAAAATAAACTAAAACAAATAAACGCTTTTGTAGAACAAATTTACCAACAATTTAAAAATGGCCTTGTCTAAACTTTAAACCTGTTCGGATGCCCGACTGTGTTGCTCGCTGAGTAAAAAGCAAAGTAAATGAGTATTATAATTTTCAATTAAGATGAAATTTTTCTTATGTGTGCTTCCTTCATTTCTAAAATATATCTAAATTTAGTTAGCTTTATTCACTTATATTTTGATGAATGACAAGTTCAGCCGATATTTTGAGAATAGAATTGGAAATTCAATTAAAAAGAAAATGGGATATCTTATTACAACAAATTATACATCCTATATCAAAAACATGACAATTCTGATTTGAAAATGATTAAAAAGCGAAACTGGAAAAGCGAAATATTCACTAATAAAATATGGAAAGGACTTTTTCATTTTGAAAATAATTAAGTGTTTTTCATGTGTCTAAATTATATTTCTTAAAAATTTTGTAACACTAATTACGAGTAATTTTATATTCGATTTATTAATATAATATGAGGTAATAATGCACGGCGATCCAAGATATAATTTGAATATACCTATATGTAGTTTACAATATGTTAGTTGCAGTTGTAGTTTACGATATAACATCCAAAACATACATTATCCATAGATATTTACATACTTATATTAAAAAATTTATAATTAATTTAAAAATTAATTTTTTTTTTTTAAACTGGTATTTCATGTCAAATTCCATAAAATATTTTTTGTAAAACTATATATTAACCCTTTTCTAGTCACATAAATTTATATGTAGCTATAAAATGGTTTACTATTATAGTTTAATATAGCCTATTTGTGTCTATTATTATTGGATAAAAGTAAATTAAAATTTATTTATGAAAATTTCCAAATTTTCATTGAACATTCATTTTATTTCATTTACTTCGGTGTGTTGCTTACTTTCTGTTGTGTTTATAGCAATTTTATTCTCAGAGAAAAGCTAATGTGGATACCCGGATGTGATCTTTTGCTTAAGAATCATACAAAAAATTTTACATCAACTAATTTGTATAATTCCGAAAAAGGATGGGATTAATGGAAAATTTTATCCTTGAACTTATAAATTCAAATTATTGAATTCTTTAAATCTCGAACTCTTCTCATTAACCAATAGGGTTGAAAGCGGTTAATTGTTAAAATTTTTTTTAATTCAGACAAACAGTAAAAAAACAAACAAACTAACCTTAAAATGGCAATTTTTTTTTTTTTTCAAAAAAACAAAAAAAAAATTAATGTTCTTCTTAAACCATATTGTCAATTTAATTAATTATTACTAATAGCCATAACAAATAAAATTTGTGAATTCTAAATTAATTTCTTAAAAATATCTTTTTAATGATTAATATTTACCATAAAAACTTTATTAAAATGAACAATCAAAAAAAAAATATAAATTTTAATTTTACAAATTTGAATAAAGACAAAAAAAAAACAAAAAAATAAAACAAATGTTTTTTGCCAAATAATTTGTATATATAACTAAGTATTCGAAAAATGTTTATAGAATTTGATTTTTTTTTTTTTCATAAAATTTTTAAATATATAAAATAAATTAATTATAATAATAAAAAAGCTATAAGCAAAAAAAAAATTTATTTTTTTTGAAATTCTAAAATTTCATTGAAAAACGTCATCATCCTTTCAGTTTTGAAAATGATAAGCACCGTGAGAATCAAAAAAAGACAATATCTTTGAAACGAAAACAAAAAATATATAGAAGTATTTTTTATTATTTTTTTCATATTTTATAATATATTAACGTATAAAACAGAAATAAATTCCATTATTATTGAAGAAATTCATTTATGAGTATATATATATGAACATAGTTACCTACATAATTCTTTTTAATAAAATATTGAAATTTAAAAATGTCAGCACTCTTTAACGATAGATTTTAGCCGCTTTAATAATAATTTTTAAATCTATACTCGTATACTTAATTTAAAATAGCACCTAAAGCGTTCTACAGTGCAACAAAATCATTTCTCTACTATATAAAATATAATAAGATAAAATATAAAGCTCATACTGGGATTCCACCTGCGGTAACCCTTCTGTATCATTATTGGTTATAATCTACAAATATATATTCGGTTTACTATAATGTACAACTTATATACTTGCATATTATATAGGGTAAACAAATTAATAAAACACTAGAATTTTTTTTTTTAACTATAACCTTGTTATATTATGTTGAATATTGAAACATTTAATAATAATAAAAAAAAAAAACAAAAAAATATTAAAAAATTGGTTGCGTTTTTTTCCCCATAATTTTTAATTTTTATAAATTTTCTATAAAAGCCTTATAATTTCTGAAAAGAAAAGAAGAACAGAGAAAAACAGACTCTTAAAATTAATTTTGAACGAATTAAATTGTCCAGTAAAATATAAATTAGTATGAATTTTATTAGAAAATATTCTACCCCCTGACGATTTGTCTTAAATGATCGAAATGATCGCGCTGCGCTGTTTTAGACTTTTAAGTTATTTTTTTTTTGTTATTATTTTTGTTGTTCTTTTTGGAATAAATGCAAGAATATTATTGTCAAAATAAAACAAAAGTAATATAAAAGGGCGATCTTTGTTTTGAAAAGTAAGAGTTCAGTTCAAATTTTTGATATTTTGGGAGCTGATATTGAGCATCTTTAATATTATTAATTTACATTTGTGTTGTAAGCATATACACAGGTCAATTTTAATAAAAAGTCAATATTGTCGTTAACTGTTCAACAAACAAAATTTAAAAATAATATAGAAAGTGATAATGCGACTTTGAAAGAATATTGTAATATTTTCGGCAAAATGTAAAAATATTTGACATTATGTGGGTAATTATACTATATGTAACGTATTTCAATTTATTGTTGGGATCATGGTCAAATAATTGTTATTTTACTGGTTTTAATTTTAATATACTTATAATAGATAAATCTGTTTTACTGATTTTCTTAGTTCATCTGAGCTTAAGGGGTGAAAATGGTGTTTTCGTTAAAAATACTCAGTACACATTATATTCGTATAGTTCTTCTTCTTGCATTGCTATTATTAACATTTCTCGGTGAATTTGTAATATTGCATTTTATTTAAATGTTGTTTTAGTTCCTACATTGACATTGTTTACATTTCTCAGTGAATTTGTAATATTTATTTAAATGCTTAAATTTTCCCTGAATTTCTTCATTTGTCAATTAACGATTATTATATTTGAAAATTTTTCCACCTTTTAATAATAATAACAAGATCCTAATAATTTAATTTCAAAAATAGAGATTGACCTAACAATTTAACTTGCAATCATAAAAATATTAAGGTGGCATATTATAAATTGACCAATTCAAACTTAATACAAAGATACATGAAAAATACATGTAACAATCTCAAGGAATAACATCTTTGATTTTGCTTTTATACATTTATTCTCATACCAGAACTTTGAAAAAAATTTCAGTTTCATCTTCGTGTGTTTTTATTTTAACTAAATCATGCATTTCAAAGTCAATATAACAAAATTTTTATATTTTCAGATAAAAAAAAATTAACCTTTTTCTTTTACCTTGAAATCAGTTGGATTGTTACCTGTACGCACATATTTTGAATGTTTTTTGCTCTTTAGAAAAAATGAATTTTTAAATACAATTTAATATAGTTAAAATTAAAATACAGAACTAAAAAAAAAATTATACTTGATTATTGTACAGAAGTTATGATATTCACTTTCAAACAAAATGCATAAAGCGCATTCACGCTATAAAAGCAAAACAACAAAATGCTAGAAATTTGGAAAAAAAAAATTTGATGAAAAGCATTTTTTTGTTTGAAACAATGGGAAAACATTAAAAAATTACCAAAAACCAAAAGAATAAGGACCACTTAAGATTGCTTGATTTCAATGTCATAACTTTTTTTTTTTAAAATGTAAAATTTAAAGAAGAGAACAATAAAATTGACAGGGACAACAGCGCCCTTTTGTTATTTATTTTTCATATTTTCTTGTAAAGGCAATTTTTGTTGGTGTTTATTGGCTTTGTATTTTCATACTTACATATAAATATATACTTACATATAATATATATATATAGGAAAACAAAACACTTGAGTTTCTTATTATTTGTTTGAATACCTTTAATATATCATATTTTTTTTTTTATTATATTTAAAGGCTATAAGAAGGCTCCTTTACAAAAAAAGGTAAATTTATTTTTTGTTTTTTTTCTAAGAAATTTATAACAATAACTATACACGTTGGGACACATATACATGTATATATATTAATTAGGTTCAAGTTGTCTTAGAAATTTATATTTTAAAATTCAGGAGAAAATGAGATAAGATTTCGTCATCTTATCCTTCTTAATGCTTTATTTTATAAATTTTAATTTATAATATTGAAAGAATTATAATTTTTATGCCACAAGGATTAGAAATTTTTAAATTTAATCCCAATTTAATTCAGAATTTATTTGGAAAATCAATGCAACGAATTCTGATATGTTTTGTGAAAAGGTCCTTCTTGCTTACACAGTGCTTGAAAATTTTGTCTTTTATGCAATTTTAAATCAAAAAAACACAATTATTTTTACTTGCTTCTTATTCCACTTAAATGATTAACATTAATATAGTAAAATAAAATAATAAGGATGTTCCATGAAATTTATATTAAAAATTAAAGAAATAGTTTCTTTCTCATATTTAAAATTTTATATATTGAGGTTTGAGAATTGAAACTAAAATTAAAATTGAAATTCAACAAAAGAAAAATATTATAAATAAAATTTTACATGATGACTGATGTGGGAATTTTTATAAAATGGCAGGTGATTTCTTCCTTATGTAATTTTTTTTTTAAACGGTCTTCAAATAAAGGACAATAATTAATAAAATTGGTTTTCATTTGAATTTATATGTACATACAAGTTAAGCGCCTTATATCTTAACATTTGAGAAAAATATTTCTATTGGATATTGGTAATTTATACTTTTATTGTGAGTGTTTGGGTAAATATTAATATAGTACTTGCTTATTAAATAGTAGTATGCTAAAAATTTTCAAATTGTCCGACAAATGGTTTTATTATCAATTGACCGACACATGCTTACTTCTATTGATAGTCTTTAGTATATACTTGATAGCATCATTCTATACTTAAGCACCATTCTATACTTAAAAGCATTATTCTATACTTAAGGAAGTTCAATTTAATAGTTCACTTTTTAAGTAGTAGTTTTCAGAGTCTAATATTGGCTCCAATACGATTTTGTTGAATTCCTAAAAAATTTTAACAAAAAAATTTATTTTAAATTTTCAATAGAGGGGTGGTAATATCATTTCCCTAACCATATAATTTCGCCATATAGCCTTATTGTAGTTTCCGTCAATTAATTTATTAAAAATGTACTTTAAAAAAATTATATTGAAAATTTTTCACAATTTTTTAATTCAATTATGAAATTGTTTTTTTTTTTATATTATATGCCTTTTGCCAACTTTGAATTGTTGGAAATCGTCAATTTGATAAACTATTTCTCTATTTCTAATATAAAACTACCAAAACATATACGAATAAATCATAAAATTTTCTGATATCAAGTTTAATATTTTGTCTACTATCTACTTATATACTACTTGTATACTTAAATTTTATAATATTTATTAACTTGTTTTAAAAATTTGAACTCAAATAATTTATTAACTGTCCTTAATTCCTTGATAGCATACCGTTGTAATCTATCGTGTTTTATGCATGTAATAATTTCAGATCTTAAATTGCTATATGTACCGCTTGCATACCGCTATAAAGAATTATACATTCTGTCATATTTTTAAATTATGATTTTTTTTTTTTGTGAAAATGTATTAAATCTGAAAATTAATTACCAATAATTATTTATTGAGTAAAAAAGAGATAGAAGAAAATTCCATGAATATTTCATTTTTTAAGTAATTTCACCTGCGTTTTTTCTTATCTTTTTTTTCGCATTTTTTTTTTGTCGTATAACATTTTAATATTTTTAATATTATTAATATTTAGTTATACATTTACAAGCTTTTTAAATCCGATTATACTCACTGCAAAATATATGGAATTGCTCTGCTATATTGGTTAATAATGATACATAAATGAATTTTACATTATCAGAAGCTTTGTATATACACACATACATAATTTATGAAAGCACGAGCTGTACATTATATATAATATTTGTATGAATGTAGGTACAATTATTATAATACACGTTCCCAATCATTTTTCACTCCAAAAATGTCCATATTTAAGTAAAATCCAATAATAAATAACTTAAAATGTCATTTTATTTTTGATTTATGTTTAAATCTTATTTTTAAATTTATTTGTTTTGTAGTACATTACAATTTTTGGTATACATTAAGGAACAAAAAAATTTTTGATAGTAGATCGTTGAAAATTGTTGAAAAGAATTTGTTCGAAATTTTGTTTTATAAAGAAGTCACCAACATAATTTTAATCTATATGAAATTATCGTAGAACTGAGAAATCAATATTAAACTACTCCTTATTAAATATTTATATGTACGAAATTGCATACATCAACTGATTCAATAAGTCTTATATTATATAAGAAATTACTCTAAATACAATTTAATATTGCTCCTATTGCTCATTGCATACAATAAAAAAAGCTCATATAGTGCCACTAAATTTCGCGTGATAAGCTTACGGTAGAAGTGGAATAATCCATTTTAAAAAGAAAGATGTCTGCCTGTCTGTCGGGCTATTTGCCTGCCAAGTATGGAATTATGTCCCATTACCTATAAAATTGTAATTTGAAAATAATACTATAGAGTACTTTTATAATTCCATAACAATTATTCTTCAGTAAATTGTAGTTAATACTTGTACATTTTCACGAATACCTCGATTCGATTATGGACAACAGATCGTATATAAAACGTTAATACGACCTGTAATGTAATTTTTATAATTCTTCCAAAATCTTTTAATTTTTTTTCATTACTTCATTTTCTGATCAATCGTCATTTTTATTTATACTAACATTATTATGGTGTACTTGCATACATTTTAAAAATATTTCAAGTCAACAAAATTTTATCGAAAACTTAAATATATAACAAACAAACAAAAAATAAAATTAAATAAAAAAAAAAAATGAAACGATAAAACATTCGAATTCAAATGTCATTTTATGTTTAATTTAAATTGGAAGCTACTAAAAATACTTAAAAACAAGAATTGAAAAGTTGATTATGCGCGATTGGAATTCATAATTTTTCAACTCAACTGATATTTTATTATAAAATATATGATTGTAATGATCATGCAACAATATAATAATATTAATGACTATATAGTTAGTAGTTGGTAATATAAATGACAATGATGATGCTGCTACCATTTACTCTATATATAATCTTATATACTAGCACTAATAACACAAATATAATATTGTAGTGATGTTGATAAAAATAATGGCATTGATGATGATGGTGGCATTGATGATGATGTTACCATTATTCCAGAAAAAATTTATAATGAGTTGACGTTTAAATGACTTAATGCCAATGATGTTGAACTGAATGTTAAGTGCAAATTATTATTTAACTGGCTTTTACGACGACTTTTTAACGACTTTAAAGAAAAATAAATAACAAATAAAATATAGGTACGAGTATGTATGTATGTATATATGAAGAAAAGAAAATAATCTGAAAAAGAAATTCAAATTACATTATTTTAAATCGTGTATATTTGTGTATATATATATGAGTATGTAGTATATGAATACAGTATGTATACAGTTGTGTGCATAAATTACTAACTCAACATTGTTGTTACAATTTATCAACAATGTAAAGTAAAGCATATTTTACTAAATGTTCGCTTTAAAATATGTAAACTACTTATATTGTACAGTATTTTGTGTAAATAATAAATTTTAGAGTGATTGCATTTATTTTTTTAAAAAATTATTTCTGGAATCCTGATTCCTAGTTCTATTATTGGACAATAAAATAATATTTTGTTCAAAAATGTCATGGTAACGATATGATATTAAAGTGTGCCGTGAGATAAAAAAAAAAGTCATAAAATTGTAGATTTATGAAATTAATTCAATTAGCGGTGTCTCTTTTTCACCTTAATATCGTGTTGAAGCTTTGAAATTTTTAAAAAAGTGTATTCGGTTAATAAGTTTATCTAGAAAGATATTTAAAATAATTACTCAAGTAGAAATATAGTACAGATTCGGAAGCAATGCGATTTTAAGAGTGAATGGGCAATAAGAGAAATTGTTAAATTTTCTCTGACAGAGTCAAGTATTCTTTTCGATTCTTATAAGATATACCCAATGCTCTTATTGAATTATTCATCTACCTATTAATTCATCTATTTTTACTTCTTCAAATTATATCACGATTATATTGTAATTTAAAATTATATGATTAAGGAAGTTTTTTATGCAAACTATGCTAAAATGTCTATGCAAGCTATGCTAAATTGTTGAAACAATTTGCCTTATATTCTAATACAAATTGCCTTTAACATAAACTAAGGACGAAACCTGAGAAAAATTTTTTTAATTTATTAAAACGTTTCCACACACAGCGCTTTCTCTCTTTTTTTTCAATTGTAAAATTTATAACAAAGACTGTGCAAAAATTTTTCCAATTACTAATAAAGACACGTAAATAAATCATTTAAAAAAATACAAGAAAAAAACAAATGATCAATAAATTTTTTAACAACTTGTACAAGGAATTTAGAAAAATTGAATACAGTGCTATGCAATAATTTAAGGGAGTTTTGTATTCTAAAAGCAAACACATTTAAAACAACAACATAATATGAGCCCGAAATCAAGTTTCATTGCGTCCAGTGTAGAGTCCGGGGCTACAATAATTTATCATCGGTTTTCATTTTATTCAAATTAATCTAAATAATTCAATTATACCTATAGAATTATTAATTTTCAGTATTTTCTTGAATATTCGAAAACTATGTTTGAGATTTAGTTTATAATTTTAAATCATAGAGTAATAACAGTACTCTAATTTGTAAAAATCAGCACTGCGAAGACTTTAAAATATTATTGTATACACATAATTTATAATTAACACAATGAACTCTTTGAAATCTTTATTCCATGACATAATTTAATTATTCGGTCATAAAAAATGAAAAATTATAATAATGTGGTTGTTGTAATAAAAATAAAATTACAACAAAAACTACAAGAAATTTACCAAAAACAAAAAAAAACTATAACATAAAATGAAATAAAAATTAATTTAATTTTATTATAAATATTTTTTCCTTATGAAAGAAAAACAATATTTATGCTATAAAAATGTTCAATAAATACTGGGTCACAAAATTTTAATATCCCTCTGATTTGTTTTTGAGTTTCAAAAAAAATTGATTGGTTAAACCGATGGATGATTCCATTGTTTCGCGAAGAATACAAAAAAAGAAAAACAGAAAAAAATCAAAAATCTGAAATGAATACAATAAAACAAAATGTAAACTATAAAAAAGAAAGCTTCAAGTAATAAAAACTTCATCACCACATCCAAAAATTTATACCCTTTAGTTGAGTCGCGTCGCACTTCTTGTAAGCGTACGTATATAACTTTAAATTATACATCAAGGTCTCTTTTTGTTTTTGTTTATATTTTTAGTGTTTTTTCTGCTCACTTGTGCCGGTCAATTTATGTTAATTTTGACAAGTTAGCGCTATTTTGAATAATAAACCAAAAAAATATTTAGTATGTTTGTATATATTTTAAATAAATGAAATATTTAAGTTAATGTCTACAACATACAATGCATATAAGTTTTAACTTTAAAATTATACTGGTAGTTTTTGAAAAAAAAGACCATAAAATAAAAATTTCGTTTATAATGGTACACAAAAGCATGAAGGTCATTAGAAAATTAAGAGTCTGATCGTGTATCTCGCCATTTTATCCGCCAAGTGAGAAGAAACTGAGTATGGTGTAATTCGGTATTGTATATCTCGTCTTTTCTAAAATGTATACAAAATTTGTTAAATTTTCTTTTAAAGGTGAAACTAGACGTTCAGTCTCAGAAAATAATTGTTATCAATTATTATCAGTTATCGGAAAATTAAAATATGTATCCATTACAAAACCGAAGAATTCTGATTAAAAAGTTAATAAAAAGTGAGATGAAAAAGTCTTGTATACGATAGGACTGTTACTTTATTAACGAAATGAATACTAAGACAAGACGTTTTTTTTCGTTAATGTAGTTAATATAGATGAAGAGATGAGTTCATGACATAAAAATCGCTATAATATTACAATGTATAAATATACATGTATAAAAATACCTTGTGATTATACTTGCATTACAACACTATTAAGAAAAGTGAATTAATGCCGAATAATTATTATGCCGCAATTTTTGACGCAAGGAATTTTTTATAATATACTTTGACATCCAAAAAATGTATACACCTTTCAAAATTTTATTTCAAATATTTAAAATATCTTATAAAGGTTTTGTAGAAGAAATATTTCATAAAACATTAAATTTAAACTGAATTAATATGAAAATAAAAGTTCAACATCCTAAAATTATGCAATCAGTTTTTTATACAGAAAGTGTTAATTCCGAAATTATAAACGAAGAGTTCTGAAAACAATACTATTGTGTTTTATTAAATTTTTAATTCCGATTTACAAAATTCAAAGACCTTGTCTCTTTTCTTTGGATATCCTATAAGTAACCGGAAATAATTTAATTTATTTTTTTCAATATTATTTTATTCAATCGTCTAATCAATAAATTATTTTATTAAGTGTAACACATTAATTTCAAATATTTTTTTAATTTTATATTTTTTAACATTACATAAATATTGTGTTCACATAAATTTTAATTATTAATCAACAATTTTGTTTTTTGATGAAAATATTTTAAAAACTTGTATAACAGTACATAACACACTTTATGTATGCAATTATATTTTTTGTTTTTCACTGTATAATGGCCTCATATTAATGTTACTGTTTTTGTTTTCTTTATTTTCAGGTGAGCATTGTATATAGAAAATAAGGCATGTTATTGGAAAATGGATACTATACTAAAAAATTATTCAAGAAATTTTATTGAAAAACCAAAAAAAAAAACGTAAATATAAATTAAATAAATTTCACCTTTTTGGACAAATTTGAAATGATAAAAAAAATTTTTTTTTTAAATTTTTAAAATGTCATTTTTTAAAATTTTGTTTTTATTTTAAATGATTATTACTATGATGATTTTCTAATGACTAATAAAAGTATAAACATAAATCTTTCGTTTTTAAGCGGATTAGTTTGTCGTCTCTGCAAAATATTTAAAAAATTTTCCTTTTAAATTTAAAATTTATAAATATTCTAAGTAGTAGTTGTAGTATACATGAATTATAATGATATATTATTGTAAAATATTTTTTTTTAGTAAAGCGGTAAGTGATCAAACGGTTGCATAGTCAAATTTTATGTGTATTTAAAGAAAAATTAACATTAAAAATATAATATTTTTTTTGTTGATTTTAATGTTATTTAAGACAAATATGTTAAATATTTTAAATATTTTAAAAATTTTAAATATGTAGTATAAAATACCTTTATTATAGCTTAACCTATAAATTTTAATAGGTTTTTAGCATTATTGTTTTGCTATATTCAGTAGAAATTATACACAACATTGCAGTAGAGAAAAATATAGCATGAAATTATTTTAATTAAGATAAGAATTTTGGGTTTTTTATTCTCTAATTTGTACTCAATATTCATAATCGAAAATGAAAATATTATAAATTTTCAAATGTGCATCGGTAGAAGTATTTTTTAACGAGATCTTATATTTATACAAATTACGGGGTATACCAGCCTCGGTGGTATTCTCGAATGAGAGAAGTGGGAATGTCAATATGAAAATTGTATTTCTTGGGTTTTAAAATAAGTTTACAAAGGAAGCTCTACTTATCACACATATTTCTCTAATTATAGTAGAAAACGTAGTTCATGGTCTCTTTTTAGCGAGAGTGTTTTTGAGACCATATATTACGTGTATAAAAGAGTTATTTCGTTATATCATACTGCTTCAGGAATATCATCGAGTTTTGGACACCCTGTAGATTTGGTGCAAATTTTGACAAAAACAAAAGAACGGATGACATACATTTTACAGACATTCCTAATAATTATTTCTTTTGTTTTTTTTTTAATAATTATTTTCTTCAATTTAATTTTCGTATAAACGTACATAGCATTGTCATCTAAAAAAATGTTATAAGATATACTCAAACGCATATCTACATATTTTATTTATATTCTACCTCTATTATCCATATATACAAGTAAATATTATTTTTATATGCATACATTCATATTATGCTACTTAAGTTAAGTGCAAAATCAAATAAAAATCCAACTAAAATGAGAAATGAGAATAACATGTTTTTAATAAGAATACTATAATATAGAAAAGTAGAGCTATTCTACATACTATACTTACAAACATAATAATATATACATATATTTATATTAAACACTTAAACTAACTAGAAAATCAAGTTAATTGACAGATATTCGATTTGGGTCTATTCATATTTATAGGTTTTGATCAGGTGTAAAAGTATGTTTTTGGAATAAATTTTTTCTTTATATTGTTTTTCGTATTATTAAAATAAAATATTATTTGAAAAGAATTTTGAAAACATGTCTATGACATCCAAAATCAGAAAAACTTACAATTCTATGAATAAAAAATCAAATAGATTTTGGGCATTGGGAAAATTGTGAAATATTACAGGCATTGTGAAAATCTATTAAGACCATGTTCAATTTAAAAAAGCTGTTCTAAAATATTTAAAATAGTTTGCCGTAAATTGGAATAGTTTCAGTATTATAATTATAGGAGCCAAACAGTTTCCTGGATCAGATGATGTTCATGCTATATGAACAAAAATAATTAGTTAGGATGGAGAAGGTTCGCTCCAACTATACGTTTTCATGACAGTAATTTTGATTTTTTTTGTTTTACCATCAAAATAATTTTACGAATTGAATTTTTTTTTGGAAAGAGGAAATTCCTCTTTGTTCCAAAATCAAAAATATTTGAATTTTTTTTTTGGCGGTACAAATTTTTTTATCATCTGAAAATTACAACGAAATTACTACAAAAATATTCCAAAAAAAAAAAAATTCAGCATCTCGATCAACTGTAAAATAAAAAATTTAAAAACATCTTTAAAATATTTTTATTCATTTATAAATTTTTCCTTTTTATTTTTTTTTTTTACTTTGTCATTTTACATTTTTCCTTAATTTTGCTTTTGTTGTTCTCTTTATTTATTTTAGCAATCAAAATTTGTTTAACATGGCAAAAAACTTATGTTTGTTTTATAAATCATTTACACCACATTTTATGCAATATAAAATTATACTTTGTATTGCAACTTACTCATAACGTACTCGTATATTCAATATCCCCGACTTGGATTCTACAATATTGAACATTTTTTAATGTACACGGTCATAATATAAAACTATATACATATCTATGTACTCGTATGTGTGTATATTGAATTCTAAATTATTGTATATTCAATCAACATAACATAATTTAAAAATATTCATAATCGAAGGTTTATTTTTAAAATTTTTGCTATTGAAAATATTAAAAGAACTACATTAGAAAGGTGGTTAAAAAAAAACATTTTTTTTGCACACTCCTGTTTATAGACATACGGCCTATATAGTATGTAGACGGCTTATACAATCGATATGTTATAATATAAGTAATTTTTAAATTTATAGATGAAAATATTGTTCATGTATATTTATTTTGCACGACATCACGTTCCACGTTTTAAGAAAATTAAAAAAAAGCAAATAAATTAAACCAAAGGAAATCAAACCAAAGGAGTCTTTTAAAGAAAAAACAAAAAAAAAAGCAAAAATAATTTTTATTTTCTTTTTAATTTTTTCCCATTTTTTTTTTTTATTGAAGAAAAGCCGCAAAAAAAGAAAGAGTGTTAAATGAAACGAAATTGTAGCGATAATAAAAATGACAAATTGAAAAATTATATGAATATCGGTTTTACCGATCATTTTTTGAAAATATTAGGTTAGTATAAATAGAGTCAATATTAAAGAGAGTCCGCATAGAATATATAATGTTTAAGTACGGAGAGATTAACTTTAAAATTTAATAAAAGAAACAGGGAAAAGTTAGAAAACAAGAGGTTTTCTGATTTATTTAAGAATAGCAATCAAAATTTCTTCAATTTCTTACCGCCGATTCTGAACTACATTAAAAATATATGCGGTAGCGGGAGATATTCTACTAAATTTCGCAGTGGACGTCATTTTAACAAAATATTACTGAATTTAATTCGATCAAGTGTTCAAATTTAGTTCAATAATATAATTTTACTTTATGTAGAGCAATAAAAGCGACTTCGACTTTATGTACAACAATAAAAGGAATACTCTTTTCAGGCCATTTTATTAAGATGGCAAAACCGGAACTCATTTGAAATTTATATAAACCGTGATGGTTGGGATTACTAACCTAAAACAGAAACCCTATTTTGTGTCATGTTGATGGAAAAATGGCTTAACAGTTTTAGTACAGAAAACTAGTCTGGAAGCATACTTCACTCTAAATTAACCAACCAAACGATATTTTTAAATAATATTGGTAATATTATTTGTCAAAATCAATACAAGTATTTGTCTTAAATCAATATATTGTGCAAATTAAGAAAAAAAATGACACAAGAAAAACATTTTGTTTTTTTTGCTCTTAAAAATTCTTTTTCCTTTAATTTTATAAAACGAAAACCTGTTGAGAAATACCTTAATATTGTTTTACAAAATAAAAACAAAATGAAAGATCGAACAAAAATTTTTTGACGTTATTTCGTTTTGCTTTCAAGAAAACAATTATCAAGAATCTTCTTTTCGGAAATTTTTATTTTTGAAATTTGTTTTCAACATTTAGAGTTAAAAAATTGCAGTTAAAAAAAATTTCGCGTTTTTGTTTCCAATTTTCTGTTTTGCTCTTTTGTTTTGCCTTTTTTTTCTTCTTTTTCATACAGTTATCTTTTTATTGTTAATGTCCTAAAGCTTTTAACCGTATCAAGTTTTTTTTCCATAAGGGCAAGTTTTTTTTATTGTTTTACAATTTCTCAAAAGATATCACAGATTCTTCTACTCAAATTAAATCTATAAAATATATTTTGATAAATATTTGTGTTCCCAGCTAATTTGGGCTGTTAAAAGCATTTTTTTTTTATGTATAAAACTCCTTCTTTTTTTGTGCGAAATCAAATTTTATTTTTCTTAAATTAAAAAAAAATTTGTTCTGTTGTCATTTTATTATTAAAATTTTTTATCGTAGACGAAAGGATGTTTTTACCTCCGATTTTAAAAATAACTCTCATGGAGGCTTTTAATTGCACGTTTTTTTTTCAATGAAATTATAATAAATTGTGTAAGAATAGAATAATATTGGTCTCTTCTTCTAAATTTAAAATCAAGGCCCAGTACTTTCATGAATTTCGAATAATTTGACTAACTGGAGGGCCTGACATTATAAAACTTTTTGTCTTGATATTATTTTCAAAATTTTGCATTACTCTGGATTAAAACAAATGCAATTTCGATCTGCAAGTCCCCCAATTAAAGGCATAAAAATTTTATATAAGTTTATAAAGAGAATTGTGTCAAAAATAATTTAAAAATAAATTGGGCTGAAATCAACATTTTAGTTTTTACCACATTCAATTATAAAAATGAGAAGAATTTTTGTCTTTGCATCTTTCTCAAATTCTTTTCAGTTTATTGAATATCGAAATTCACAGTAATTTCAGTTTTAAGAATAACAATTTTTACGAAAATACAATTTAGCATTTCATGTTATTTTTACAAAATCCAACCAATTTATTATAATTTTCAGTCTATGGAAATTTTCTTAATAACTGCGGAACAACTGCGTACAATTTTAAGTCACACCATAATAAATTTAAAAAAAAAATTTATACATACACTCAAAGATATTAATTTACAGAGTAAACAATTTGTAAAAATTTTTTCATATGAAAAACAAAATTTTTATTTTATCGTTATTGTACCAATAAATAAAAAAAAAATCAAGTCAAAAAATATTATAAATATGGCGAATATTTTATCAAAAATAAAAAAAACAAATAAATTTCTGGCAACATTAATGGTTTATTATTAAAGGCTATCAAATTTTATTCATATTAAACAAAATTTCTTAAATAGTTTGCCATTTAATTTAATAAAAATAATAATAAGAAATATTTTGTACAATTAGAAAATATTTCGAACAAACCGAATTATTTAATTCCAAATATAAAAATTTTTTTAATCAAAATATTTTAACAAAATATGAAAAATTTACAAAATATTTTTAATTAATGTTGGATTTTTTTTATAATTATTGGTCAAAAGGATGTAAAATATTCAATTTTAAGATAAAGAAAATTTATCTATCACAGATTTTTTCGTATTTCAAATACAGCCACTGAAATCCAAATATACAGCTCGATCGCAACTATAATCGAAACCTCTAATTTGAATTATGATCCTTTTAGAACTATTAGAGATTTTCACAAACTGCAATACTGCAAGCGAATAACTACGTAACGCAATTTGCAAAAATATAACGTGAGGAACATGCAATATATTTTTAACTATTCTGTAAAATAAAAATGTGCTACTAATACTACTCGTAATTTCGCTATATTGAGAAAATTTAGAAATGTTAATAAATAAACTAGGTAAGGAATCTGAAAATAATTATAGGGCAGCTAACTATAGGGCACTTATTATATTAAGCACAATATAAATTTCAAACATATTTTAAAGTATTAAAATTTAATATGTAATCTAATATTACTTCATACTTTAAGTCAATATAAAATATAGAGAATATTATAAATATCGAAATGAAATCAACCTACAATACAAACTTAATTACAATATTGAACGCCCTTTACCTTTTTATTTTGTTGGGCGATCTTTTATATTTCGATATAGAAGTTTAAGAAATCAAAACAAAAAAACCAAAACCTCCTTTAATAGTTAAAATCTTTTGATAACGTAGTTATTATGTTGATATTATAAAATTATAAAATATGTGGGTATCAATATCAAAGAAAATTAAATGAAATAAGAAAAATGAAATTAAAAGTTAAAAGATGCACCCATAAAATTTAAAAAAATATATATATATATAAATATAGGCGTAATAAACCATTATTTAATTTTATATTATAACATATATAGAGTGCGAATATTCAAAATAAAATTAAGACGATGTTTCACTGCAGTAAAACTTACTTTGTATGGAAAAAATTTCATTTAATAAAATAGTAGTTCAAGATTAAGTAGATTGATTTAATGAAATCAATTATATCATTGGTCTAATTCAAAGACTAAGTGTTTAATTAGACAAAAAATTTCGAAATTTATAAAAATCCTGTATATTGAGATGATCTACTTCGAATTCCACGAAGAGAAAAGTTATTAGAAATTTCATCTACATTTTTATTATTAAAATTACCAAAATTCTTAAACTTTTTGAAAACACTCTGTAAAATTTAATGTAGTCGCGATATATTGGGTAATTTTTTGAATTTTATTTTATTTTCTATTTTTTTTTTTTGTATCTACCTTTTTAAATTAGTTTTACTGAAATAAAAGATATCAACATCTGATAGTGTTCATAAAAAATAAATTCAGTGTTAAAAAATTAATTAGTTCTCTCGGAATATAAGTATATACGAGTATACCTTTATAATTTTATTCAAATATAAATTATCTATTTTTTGTTTTAAATAAATTTTTTTTTTTGTATATTGAAATATAAGAACTCCTTTTATTATACGTCAGTATATAGCCACTAGTAATACCATATTATGAATACCATATATGAAAGAGAGGGAAAGCAATAGCACTTTTCTGTTATACATATTTTGTCATACATGTGTTACTAATTAAATGTAGACAACGTTACTTTTGGTTTTCTTTTAAAATAAAATTTAATTTTAATATTTTCAATATAGAATTTTTTTTTTATAAGAGGAATATTCAAGGAACGCAATGAAGAACAAAATATTGAAATTAAATTATTACCTGTCATTATAAGATAATGTTCCTTTATCATATTCCTTCATATAATATATTATTCCTGCAATATTTAAAATATTTGCGATTATGAATACTGGTTCTCTCATTGTTAGTATTATTTCATTTGATTTTAACTCGCTTGCAATTTAATTTGTTTATTATTAGACCTATACATGTTAGAGTCTTATGACTTTCAAAAATGTAATTCAATTATTTTACTAATAGGTTTTAAATCTTACATGTGCTTGTTTGACCATTTTTCATAATATTTCAGATTATTGATTTGAAGTTTTTAGTAGAGTTAATATGTGTGGACCTGTGAGGTCCCTTGTTATTGTTCTACAATAACAAACAAATTAAACTCTTACGCTCTAGTCAGCTTTGTTTTACACTTGAATTGGATCAAATATTGTCTAAAGTTTTATAAAGCGCATTTCAATTGCCTAAGACTTAAATAAGAATAAATATTTTGAGTGCAGTTCATAGTTGAAATTCATTTTTGCATGATACCTTAAGCTAAAAGCTTATCTTAAGATTCCATTTAAAATAAGTAAGGTTTTTTCAGTTTCAAAATAATAGTCTAATTATTATATATGTACATACTATTTTTGTATTCTTTTCATTTTTCTATTTAGTTTATTGGGTATGTAGAAACAAAACGATAATTAAGTCAAACTTGTTTTTCATGATTTTTTTCTTGTAAATAGTTAAATTTAAAGTAGGAAAAAATGAAAAGAATTATGATGAAGAGAAGAAAAATTTTTATAAAATTTTTCTAAAAATAGATGCACATATACGAATGACCTTTCAAAAACAAAAAGAAGAAAACAAAAAAAAAAAGACGCTTAGAATGTCATTAAAAATTTTCCTTGCTTTTTTGTTAGTCTTTTTTCACTTGATTATCTTGAATTTTTATTAAATTGTCACCTGCGTATGGTACAAGTGGTGGACATAATAATTTTCTCTCCACTTTTTTTTGTTTTTTTTGTCTTAAATATGCCTTCAAAGGCATTCTATTCTATTAAAAATTTTATTGTTTTATTTTTAATTTTTATGATCTCTACGGGATATGATGATATCATAACTTACTCATAACAAAACTAAACAATATTGGAAAAAATAACCGGGAAAATATTTTGTTATCTAAAAGATTTTAGGATAGCAGTAGCTAATCAAGAAGCTACAATAGTAAATTCGTTATAAGATAAACTTTGTGATTTAATTTAATTTTTGTTTTAACCCCTCTTACAACTACATATAGGTGTATTTAATTCGTAATTTAGACTTTTTACTCTGTAATTTTATTAAGAGCACTAATCAGAATTTTCCAGATCCTTGTAATTGATATCAATTTCTAAATTGATATTAAACTTATCTAGCCCATATTAGATTTTATGTATTGAGATAAAAAACACAATCAATTAATTTAGTGAAAAAAAAATATGAATATGTAAATTAATTTTAATAAAATGGAATTTTAAATTGATAAAACAAGCTTTAGAAGAGGAACACATTTCTTGACCTGCTCTACCTTATTGCTATTACACTGCTATTGTCCTTTAGAACGTAATATAAAATTAAATATTTAAATGCAACAGAATTTTGATTTCTCCAAAATTTTAATTTAAGAAGGAAAATTCAAATAGAGCCAATATGTTCGCAATTTTCAAAATAGCATACTATTTTTTTTAAATTCAGAGGTTTTGGCGATGATAAATTAAATTATATTATGGCGAACACATTTAGGAAATCACGAAATTACCGTAAAATTATACAAAAAAAAACAATTAATGAAAATTTCAACGTTATATTTAATATTTCATAATTTTGAATAAATGCAGCACAATTCTATTAAGCTATTTATGATTATGTCTTTGTCTTAATAAGAAAATAAAGTTTTGTGCTTAGTTTTATTTCGCTATGTGCGATGTTTCTAAAACATTGCATCCAAAATTATTTCAGGTACTGTTCGAAAAATTATAATTGTTTTTTTTTTAATTATAATTAGGATTTCAAAATAAAGTAAATTTTCCTAAATAAAACTATATAAAATGGTTTTTTGAGCAATAACAATTTTAGCAAAATAAGTAAAAAATGTGCAGCTTCATAGTAAAAGGATTAAACTTCATATTTTACTTCTTAATATTAAACCATATTTTGAACTCATAGTTTTATTATTTGCTAAGATGAATATTTTCCCAATAATGCAAAACATCTTCTCTTTAATCTCTATGTGTGAGTTCAATACAAAAAGTAACTGTCAACTTTCAACTCCATGGACTGCAACGGAATGGTGCAATAATGAATTTATAAAGAACCCAAATTCAATATGAAAGAATATAACACCTTTCCAAGGTACAAGATTTTTTAATGTTGCTTTACATTTGTGTACATGTATATATATATATTCTTTTAAGAAACTCATAAGAGATCATCACAAGGTGTATAGAATAATGTATACAAACTATACGTATATAATAAAACCTACACACAAATCAACAGGTATTACTGTACTGTAATATACAAATTCATCACAAAACTAACACATTTATATGCATGGGCTATTTAGATATGGCTATAACAAAATGTTTTTTATTATTAAAAAAATATTTTTATATTAATCTTGCACAGTATAAAAACAAATTTGACAAGCAAAACCCCATAAAAATTCAATGAAATGAAAATTGTTTAGAACTCGTATATAGATTTTTGGCTTCTTACCTTATTCTATTAAGAAGTTTTATTTAAAATGCAAAAATTTTTTTTCTCTCGAAAGGCACAATTTGTATTTAAAAACAATTGTTAGGATTATTACAAGGAAAGTGAAAATCTCATAGAGTATTTAAATTTAAATTTACACATTGAAACCAGACTTACGAGGGAAAAATCATTTAGCTTTAAAAGAGTTCAATTTAACTGTGGCATAGTGACTCTTGACACAACATCAATTAGCAGGCTGTTTAACAATTATTTTTATGGTTTTATAATTATTCGCTCAAATAATATTTGTTTTGCAGATTCTTCAAGATTTTCCCAAAACTAAATCATCTAGAGTTTACTTTGATACAATCAGGTTAATTACCTATAATGCTTTACACCAACATTTTACATTGTTCACTAATTTATTTTTTGCTTTCCAATATATAATTGAAAAATTTGCATATGGTGGTATCAAAATTTATTATATATAAATATACAACAGATTGTTATTATACATACAATTTATAATTTTAACCAAAACTCTCATAAATAATTAAAATTCAAAACTTATCTTTTCTTAGGTAAACTTATACTTCCCCCTTAATTTATATTTAGGAAATACATATAATTTCAATTTCCTGCATTAAGTCAATGACATTTTTGGTGATCTATATGACGTCATGTAAAATTTTGCTAAAATTATATAAGAGGTAATTTTAATATAATTGTAAAATATTGGAATGACACAAAAAATTGCTGTAGAGAACAAGATAAATTCTAATTTTTTACAAAAGAGAAAAAAAATATCAATTTTTTTCATTTAATTTTTTATATTGAGTGAAAAATATATTGGTAAAAATTATAATATAAGAGGACTTTGTACTAACAATCGCATAGACCTTACGTAAGATGACTTATTATTATTGTTTTTCTTTTGTTCTCCTTATTACTTTTTCATATACAGTATTGTTACAGATATTTTTCATTATTTTTCTTTTTAACAATTATTTTATACCTAATAATTTTATTTTAACATATTTTCATCTCATAAGAAACGTTTTAGAGTCAAATGGGAGTATAAAAATTATACAAGTATTGTAAACATTTTATATTACGTATGTATTTGTGTTAAATAAAAGGCATATGGATAGGTGCATATTATAATGTGATTGTATTGAAAAATCGTGGGTTTCATTTTTTGTTTGGAATAAAATTGAAAATACCTTAAGATTTTGATCTGTACAAACGTGGTCAAATCGACATTTATTTTGATGGTTAAGTTTTAAGTAGAATATTATAGTCAAAGTGATTATTTCTCACTGGATATTGTCCGGTGAAATATCACACTCACAAAACTGGCCTCCTTTTGTATAGATTTTTCCAGGACGACAAAGAGACGGTCATACATATTCTGTGTGGGTGTTCTTCCCTGGCTGTGAAGAAGTGCAGATGATTTGGGTGGGGTTTTCTTAATGTTGGGGAGCTCATGTCCAACTCCCTGAATGATAATTCTGGGTATTTACTTGGAACCGAGATAATTTAAGTTGAATATAGGAGGGCTACAATAAGTCATGGTTGAATACGGTGGTTGGAGGGAAGGAATTTATTTGCTTATATCTCTCTTCAACAATCTACAAAACTGGAGTAACTGAAATTTTGCAATTTCACATACAGTGCATGAGGTGATTTTGAAGCAATCAGCTGAATTGTTTCAATATTACATGTTATGTATTACGGTTTTTTACTATATTTGACAAAACTCAATATGTTACCGAAAGTACACTTCATTTATAAAATACTTACTACCATTTTATATATTTTTGACTGATAATAGTAGCTAACGTAAGAGAAAACAATATAGGTATGTACACAACTAGACTAGTTCGCAAAATAACATAATTCTAGGCGAATATAGGAGTAAGAATAAATTAATTTAATTAAGTGGACACGAATTAAAGATATTTAAAATATGAAGTTTTAAATTTTAAAATTTTATTTGAAATATTATAGTAAAACAGTATCATATTGTCATGGAATTTGCCATGGCTTTATTATTAGAAATTCTTTAAAGTAATAAATAAAATTTACAAACGCATTTGAGTACGTAAGTATGTATATTACACAATATACATCCAACTAAGATAAAACTTTGCTATAATAACAATAATCGTATATATACATACATATTATGTATACCAGTTCGTAAATATGTATAAGATAATAATAAAGAAATTTATACTCTACCTACATTATTGTTTTTATCACTTATTTTATTTTTTCTCTTTTATTATATATGCACAATATATGCATTCATATACATACATAAATATGTAATGCGAACATTTTGTTGCACCATAAAAGATCTTTTCTTAAATTTTAAGTATACCTTTTCTTTACCTTAAACCATAGGTAACTTTTATTTTTTTCCTCAAACAAAAGCATACATACTTACGCACATGAATCTGTATAAGTATACATATAGTTTTAAGGTACATATATTTAACTTTTATTAAATACACCTTTTCAAAATACTCAATACATACATACATATTTTATGTTATAACAAAAAAAGTGTATTGTTTTATCGCACCTGTATTCATTATTATTACAATACGCATACAATTTCACTAACACATGTAAAATATATTGAAAATAATATTATTATTATCGCATTTATCATCCATGTATTCAAACATTATTATTACCTGTTTTAAATACATTGTACATATATTCACGTTAAAATGTCATATACACATACATTTATCAAAAAATTTGTAACAAGATTTAAAATTATGGTTATTCTTATACGGATTTTTCTTTTGGTGTTATTTATAAAACTTGATTCTATAAAGATTATATTCAATACAAGCTTATTGCGAAACATTTTTTAACTATAGCTATGTTAAAGAATGAAAAAGAGAGAAAACATAAGAAAAACCTGTTTGCCAGTTGATTTTTCTTAAGAAATAACTATCATCATTTTCTTTATATGCACTTCTAGGATTAAAGCAAATTTGTTTTTTCATTTATAACACTCACCTTTTATACAGTCGTACATTTCTACATTGGATGTTGAATTTCTAGTATCTATGATTTTAAAAAGCTTAGTCGCGCGAGTTTAGTCCAATTCGTTTAAAGTTTACTACAACTCATTTAACTATAGCTTACAGTAATTGAAATATCATTAAGCATATAAGATTAAAATCCCCAGTTGTTTAATATTATGGCATCATTTAGTGTGATGATGTTGGTTATTTTGAAATTGGAATTAACTCTATTGGAATTTAAAGAGTCATACCAGCTTGTTATTCAAACATTTAGTTGACTTGATTTATATTTTGATTTTTTGGAAATATCCAATTGAAGTTAATACATTGGGAACCTTCAATTTTAACGAAAGAGAAGAAAACAAACTTATGCAATTTAAAAAATAGCATAATTTTGGGCGAATTTAATTTAAAAATCAAAATTACTTAAAACCCTTTAAATGCGTTTGAATAATAATTTTATTTATTAAAGAATTTGAGAAATTAAAATTATTTATGTAAAATTTTGAGCTCAAAATAATTATAATAATTGGCATAATGTAGTTTTATTAGTATAACAAAAAGCCCTGATTTGAGTCTTTACTAAGATTTTGTACAATGCAAAATTTATGTAATTAAATGAGACAAAACATAATTTTTTTGTGAAAACTATTTTAGTTATTCCAGCCAACTAAAATACTTTTTATCGTTACGTTCTATGGTTTTATGCTTATATAAACAAACTGTACTATTACACATTTCTACAACTACCACTAGCATACTAACTACATATTAGCATTACATATTATTTGTCATTATTATTAATAAATTTTATAGATTATTTTCAAATTATTTGAAAATATACTCTGTATAACTAAATTTCTTATAAAATCATATACGAGTAATTGCTTATTTTGAAAATTTATTCGTATTCAAAAAAAATTAATACCACTACATTAATAAATTTTTATATACACACACATATACAAAATAGAGGGCTTAAATAATATGTAAACATTCACCAATATTATTTCATAAAACCTATGTTGAACAATGTTAAAAAAAACAATAATAATAAAAAATGTGAAATACGATCTTTAGTTGAGGTTTTTATGGTACTTTTTTTTTTTTTACTTAATGTTTATAGTAAAGAAAAAGAGAGAGAAATTTAACAGCAAGAAAAAAAAGCAAGAAATCACATCTAACGTTTTTTTGTTCAAAACTATTTGGTATGTTTTGGAATCCATCTAAATTTTTTTACAGAGAGTTTAGTTTGAGTTTGTTAATAGTGTTGCGCAGGCGCTCGTATACATTATTTTCGCGACGTTAATTTTTTTTTTTTGTTTTTTTGGAATTTTGTGTTTTTGGTATTCAATTTAATATTTGATTTATTACATTTATTATTGAATTAATGTGCTAAATAAAATTATTTTGAAAATTATAATTATCATTTTGAAATAAACTTAATTTAAGATGAAAATTAAGTACCCACAATAAGAAAACAGTAATTGTATGCGAATTAAAAAAAATTAGGATTTTTTTTTTAATTTATAAGCGCGTAAATGATCTAAATTAATAAAAATATTATATATTAATAGAAAATAATTAATTACATTGTAATTTATTACAATTTAGAAATCAATTATATAACATGAAGTTCAATTTAAAAAAAAAGAGAAAGAGAGAAGTTTAAATTTTGCCATTATTATGAATTTGAAATTAATAAGTGAGCAATATTAAAATTTTATTTTAAATATTGTGTATAAAAATTTCCAAACAAATAAATACGGATGTATAAAATTAAATTTGTTTATTACTTATATTATTTTGTTATATAAAAAAAAAATCAGAAAAAAAAATTAAAAATAATAATAATTCACAATAAAAAAATTTTATATTGTTTCATATAATATAATAATATTCACATACAAATGGAATTATACTATAATAATTATTACATACATATATACATAAAATAATTGTGTTTTAAAAAAAATATATGAAATAAATAAAAGTAAATAGTTAAAATGCTGCAATATTTTTTTTTTGTTTTCGTCCAGGAAATTGTATGAAAGTTGCTTTTTTTTCGAATACAAAAGCAAAATGATAAAAATATGAAAATGAAAAGAAAATATTAAATTGTATTAAATTTAATAGAAAAAAAAAATAAGAAAAGGCAAATATAAGGAAAAATCACGAATAACATATAAAAAGAGAAAAATTCAGATTTTTTCTATTAAAATAATTTCAAAATAAACAAAAAAAAAAAACCGAGTATACATTTTAATATACTTACGACTTTCTAAACTGGTTTTCTTTTATTTTAAAGAAAATCATAGTATCATAATAATGACAAAAGTTTGAGTTTAGTTATTAATCACAGTATATATATATAATTATATTTTTTGTTATGTTAAATATTATATACCAGTTACATACATATATACATGAAGATTTAAAACAAAACGAGATAAAATAGAAGAAATAAAATCCTATCTTTAATAAAATATTATGCTTATATCATTTTACATATAAAAATATGATATTTCAAGCATGTTATACTTATACTATTCAACATACACAACTGGAGTGCATTATTCAAAATCAAAAATATACAAGAAAAGAAAATAATTGAAATATGAATAAAAACAATTAAAAATTATTGTGCAAAATTTTTATACTTCTGTTATACTATCTATTATACTTGTTTTATATAAATTCAATTATTATATTCGTATAACCTATTAATATTTTAAATATACAACATCCTTATAATATTTAATAAATTTAAAATAATTTATATATAATAATATAAATTATTATTATGTATATTCATTATTATTTTTATTATATATTTTTAAATAATAAAACAATATTAAAATCAATATCATAGCATATATACAAAAAAAAAGGAATATAAAATAAATACGAAAAAATAAAAAAATTTTATAAAATTTTCATTTGATTATGTATAATATTTATATAAAGTTATAATGAAAGGATTATTATTAGTTAGTATACTATTAATAAATGGGATTACAATATCCCATTGTAAGGCACGTGAACGTCATACAAGAAATGGTGGCGGTAGCGGCGGTAGTGGTAATTTTGATAGAGAAACACGTAAACGAATACGACAACAACAACAGCAATTACAACAGCAATTGCAACAACAACAACAACAGTCACAAAATAGTAATCAAATAAATTCAAATGTATATAATAGTAATACACAATTTTTAAATAGTAATAGTAATAATAATAATAACAATAATAATTTTAATTTTAATAATTATAATAATAATTTTAATAATAACAATAATAATAATAATTATAATAATAATTTAAATATAAATTTTCATAATAATTATCATAATAATATTAATAGTTTAGAGGATAATCGTAATAATACGGATTATGTAAAAGGAAAGAAAAGTAAGTGAATTTAAATTATTTATAAAAATTTTTCAAATTTAATTAATTAGACTTTATTTAATTATATAATTGCAAATAATTTATTTGCATAACTCAAAAACGAGTTCTTGAAGTGAAAAATTATGTTTGTATAAGGAATAACGAACGAAATGCCAGATGTAAAATCTGAAATTTCTTTCTCCTTCAAGTAGTTTAATGACAAAAAAATATAAAACTTTGGTATACAAATATTAAAGCTTGAAACACTAAGAAATGATTGTTGTAAAAGAATTTGGAATGCTATCGAATCCTTTCCATTCCATCTGGTAGAACAGTCACCTTATTAATTTTATTGTAAAGCTATATGCTTTTGCATAGAGATTTGCTCTTTCTAATAATCTATTCCTATGCTAGTTATATCCTTTTTTGTTTACAAAAAATGCACTCTAATACTCTATAAGAATTCTGAAAATATAAATAAAAATAATTTTTAAAACTATGCGCTTATAAAAGATTATGTCATCATATAAAAATTCATAATCGCAAGCAATATTAAATATTTGCTTTTTAAATCTATAATTATTGTGATTCAATTTTAATTAATTCAGAAATATTTAATATTTACTCTTTTAGTCTTACTTCATATCCTCTAAATAAATCTAATTTGATTTTGTGTGTGTTTTTTTTTTGCAAAGATTAATATGCTGTAATTAATTATTTATATTATTTATACATATACTTCATAGTCATTAAATTTAATATTTTCATTTTTAATTATTATAAAAGTGGCTTTAGTAAAAAGTCTTGCCAATATTATCACATTTACGTAATAAAGTGTGTAATAAATTTTGATTTTGTTATTCGCATAACATGAAACTTGATTTCTAAATTAAAAATTTAATCCTAATTTTATAAAATATTTCTCAAAAAATTATTTATATTATTAAATTACAGAAATATTCTTAGATTGTAATGAATTTTAATGTATTTTTAAATTAATCTCACTCACACATACATACATATCCAAAATGCAATACTATGTAAACATTGCAGCAATATATTAATATACCAGACCTATTTTAATTGTTGATTTACTACTTAACTGACAGTATTTTACTATTTTTACGATATTTAATATGAATAATTAAAAAATTAAAAATTTCATTATTTTCTGTATAAATACATATGTACACACGTATATGTACATAATTTATGTGAATATTATTATAAGAACATGTTAGGATAACATAATAATAATTTAGATATCATGACATATTTATATAGGGCGACAAATATACATATATAACCAAACAAATTTAATGTAGGAATCAAAAATTTATTATTTTATTCTATAAGTTGAGTAAATAGTAAACAGAATTTAGTAAATATTTTTTTATTACAAAGAGAGCAATAAACTGAGCTTAATACTTAAGAATTTACTATTTTATTTCTAAATATCTAATAATATCTAATAAGCGTAATATAAATACATTATTATGAGACTAAAGTGTATATATGAGTATGATTACACAAGCACATGAAGAATATACCAGAAAAAAATTATTATTATCAGTTGTATATGACATTAGACCTAAGATTTTCACCTCTAAACACACGCTACATGTATGGATATATGCTTATATATTTATGTGTTTATAACATAGTATCATGTATATTATGTTGATTTACAAAATATTTTGAGTAAGTATGTATGTAAGCACAAAGTAAATATTTTGGTTTCTTAAAAACATTTCATTTTTACTTCATATACTCGTATCTACCTAATTCTAATAAGATTTGACGAAATAATATTTTAATGCAGTTAGATAATATAGATAATGATAGTAGAATTTCAGTTATGGATTTTTTTGATAAGAGAAATTTAAAAAAAAAATTAATTTTTCATTTTGAATTTTGTTTACATTTTTTATACGTAGTTATTACGCATGTATGAGCCAAATTTCATAGTTTCTTGAGCTAAAAATGTTTTGTTGTTTTTCTGAAATTTTTATTAGTAAACAAAAATTTATATTTTGATTCAATTAAATGATAAAATTGTTAATAAAAATTTTCGATTTGACATATTTGACATATATCTACATTTTTTAAGAATGTTATCCAAAAAATTAGTAAAAAATATGAGGTTTTACATTAACCGATGAACAGCTTAATTTTAAGAGAATTAAATTTTAATCTCTTATATTTTTGCTTATAGTTTATAATTTTTTTTATTTATTTATCGATTTTATAGTAAACAAAATTAATTAACATTGATTACCTGATTTGCATTTAAAATACTTAATATTACAAAACACAATTGCTAAAAATATAGCTATACATCAATAAAAAAATAATTGCCCCTGAAAGTATGCAATATTATCATAATATTTTAAAATTATTGATTTCTTTTAGCTTAAGCTCATTTCTGTAATAATTCTGATGATTTATTACGCCATTTCAAACAAATTCTTTACCGTTTGAAAATAATTATTTAAAACGTGAGTTAAAACATAGTTTGAGATAAAGATATGTAGTAACTTAAGGCTGGTTTAGAACGTGTTAAATTCAAATTTATTTTGAAAAAATTTATATTGGATTAACTAAATTCATAATTATACAAATCAGGTTGTTGGGTCGTTGAATGTTATTAATGATCTAGTTGTTTGCTATTTATTGGGTATTTCATTGGTCCGCATAACATAATTTATACATAGATTTAATCTTTTCTGAAATTTATAAAATCTTTTCAATAATAGACATTCATTACATGTTCGACAAAATATGTATATCAATGGAACCTAAATACAACACCTTAAAATTTTGATTTCGACATTAATTAAAACATGTAACTGATATTCATAGCATTTATTAGAGTTAATAAATTTCCTTATATAATTTTAGCCTTTAAATTATTGCCTCTATATTTCTTACAAGTTTTAAAAAATTTAATTTTCTAATAAAAATCATAAATAATTTTTAGTAATACTTAAATTACTATTTTAAGTCTTTAGAAAGCAAACTCTAAATATTATATTACATTTATTTTAATTTTTATCTGTTTTTTTTTTTTTATTTTATTGATTATTTATTGTTTTGAAATCCTTTATAAAACTGCTTACAATTTAGTTTGCGTATAATATAAAAATTACTAATCTATGTAACAAAATCTAAGATATTCTAAAATAACAGTAAATTTATTAAAAATAATAAAAATAAATCGCGCCGAATAATATTTTTAACAGTGCTTTAATCTAATACGAAAAACCAGAATAATAAGTAAACGTACACCATTTTCAAATTTAAACTAAAACACTGACAAATGTACATAATAAAAAATTTAACCAGCATAATTAATTATGGTATTTTTTTTTGCATTTTTCTTAAATCAACAAATTTCAATTCCATAATGTTTCTATAATTATTATTTTGTCTTTACATACACACACTTTTATATATAATGTACCCAAGCATGTAAGTATATAAAGTATATTATATAGATATTTGTATGAAATTAAATAGGAAATTTTTTTTTTAAATTTTATCTATTCCATGTCCATATAGTATTTAAAAAATTATATAAAAAATTATTCAAAAAATTAAAGTATGGCGTATATACTTATAGAATTTACACTAAAGTCCAGTTAAAAAATATACTTAAAAATTAAAAATGCGCACATTAAAACACACACCTTTATAATATTATGTTGCTATTAAATATAAGCAAATATACGTACATTATCTCTTATTGAATTAAGTATATACATACATATATATAGACATAAGTATGTATAAATTAAATACAAAATAATTTTTTTTTACTTTCAAATTATTCAAACAAAATTCAAGAAAATACAAAAAAAAAATAACAAAAAAATAAATGAAAAGGTAAACGTTTTACACTTTAGCCCTAAAATCCCGCTGTAAAAAATAAACAAGAAAATGAAAAATAAATAATAAAAAAACAAGAACAAATACAAAAATAAGAAAGAAAAAAGCAAAAGTGTAAAAAAGGTGAGATACTTATTGACACAATTGTTAAGTAACATTTTAATATTCCACAAGGAATATTAAATATCTTTTTAAAAATTGTTGTGCATGGGTATGAAAGTATACAATGTCGAATTATAAAAATTTCGAATTTATAAAAGGCATATGAAAACATGATACTTTTTAGTCCTTCAGTGAAATTTTGCGTTTATTTTAATCTATTTGAACTGATAAAATTTAAAATAGGATTTAATAGACTATTAAAAGAAGCATTAAAATTTTAGTAAAGAAAATAGAAAATTTTCTGTAAGATTTAATAAAAATATTTAATTTAATTTGATTAAAATTGGTCTGTAAGATTCAATAATTTTCTATAGATGATGCAAGGTAATTGAACTTGTTCATAGAAAATATTATTTTATCGAAATTTTAGTATTCAAAATATTAGTATATACATGCACAGCTACCGCAAAATAATTGTCTCCAACGAGTTTACCAATTCGAATTTTTTGAAGTTTACATATATAAAGAACAACAACCGCATTTCATTTATAAAATTAAACAAAATACAAACTCAAATCTTGAAATAAAAATCTTAGTCTAAGAAAATTCATTTCTTACATTTTGTTTACCTAATATTGCCTTATTTTGTTGTCTTTGCATATTTAAGATTTTAAATCCCGAAATTTTGTTTCCTATACAATTTTCATTTTCTGGTTTCTTGTAATTTTAAAACTATTATTTAACATATTTCTACAATTTAATTTAATTTTTGTTTGAGCACTTATTATGCGTTATTTTTACGAAAAAAATAATAATTGTATAGGTGTTTTAATTGAAATTAAGAACACAACAAACAAAAAACAATATTGCAAAATAATAAATAGCAACAAATGGCAGAATTAAACTATTATACTGGGAAATTTTATATTATACTTATATTCATATTAAATTCAGCACTAAAATCAATTGGATTATTTGAACTTTGCATACAAGAAGCAAAAATGTAATATCCATATGGATATTTTTATATTAAGATGGAGTTGTCGTTTACAATAAAGGATAGAAAATTCTCGTTTCAAGAATGAGTGGTCGATGGTTTTGTGGTGTAAGCAAGTAAATGTTGATGAAACATTATATCCTATAATTACATTGTTTTAATAAGTGTTGCTTGTATATTTAAAATATCTGTAACTAAAAACGAAATACATAAATTATTTAAATTATGATGTGTTAAAAATTTCCACTCCTTAGAATTTTAGTTTGTTCATTAATTTTCGTTTTTTTCAAATATGATGTACAGTGGAAAGTTTTTATTCATAATTTTATAGTGGAGGGTATTTATTTATAATAATTCATTTGTTGTTATACGCACGCCAATGTAATTTACGTTAATTCTCAAATATTTCATACTGAAAATGTACAAGAACGAAACTGTTGTTTACTAAAATTATTAAGGAATTTTGAAAAAAAAGCAGAAATTTGATAAGCGCGTAACCTTGAAAACCTTATATAAAAACGGATAATTTTATCGACATCAGTAACTACGCTTTAGTGCGAGAAAATTATAAAATAAATAAAATTTAATTTTAAAAGGCGTTCTTACATACATACATATGTAAGTATATGTAGTTGCAAGTATATAAATCCATGCCTATATTTATTTCTTAACAAATTGTATATTAATTCTCATAATGTACACAAATATAAATGTTTGATAGGAAAAATTTATAATACAATAGCATTTATTATGCCTTACCCTGAAATTCGTAACAATAAAAAGTCTTTAGGGTGGACTGTATCTAATTTGCAATTCAATATACATGTTACTCTTCTTAGTTTGAGAGTAAAAATTGTCCATTCCTAATAAGTGGTTGACGAGCAAAAGAACTACGCTACAAGAATTGCGCTTAAGCACCTTATATTAATTTTAATTTTGAACGAACCCATTTAGGTAAATAAAAACTTAATTAAAATATTTAAGATTTTCATATTTTTTCATTGTAGAATAACATCCCACACAATGACTTATTAAATTTGAAAAATATAGTGCCTAATATTGGAATAACTAAATTTTCTTACAATCATTCAACAAATACAAACCTTGTATCTTTACAAATTACTTAATCCACTTAATTATGTGATATTAGCAAAGAAATTACAAACATATTATTTTATTAAATAAAACCTATGAGCCTTATATAAACGTTTCATACATTCCTTAAATCATTTTGATTCTTGTTATCTTTAAAGACCCTATTTACCTATAAAAAAATATGCTTGAACCACACCAATACCTTCCAAAAATATCATGTTTTTTATATTTTGCTTCTTTAACCAATTTTTGAATTTAAAAATATTTATTTAATCCAGGAATTTAATGTATTTGTGTATATATACACAAATTTATTAAAGTATATCAAAGAGTAAACATTAAAAATTTACTTTTTGAAAATATTTTTAAAAATTAAACTCGATCACGATCATAATAATCTTTGTTATGTCAACAAAATTTTATTATTTAAATAGAAAAAATATAAGAAGTTACAAATAAAAATTAATTTTAAAATGAATCCTTTGTACTCTAATTTTACATATTCAAGTAGATCAACTTGCAAAAAAAGTGTATACTTAGAAATTTTTTATATATTATAAGTAGACACGGTAGGTTTACTTAAAATATAAAAGAAATTGAAGCTAGACTTTAAGGAAACTTAAAAAATTCAAGGAATTGTAGTTCAAATTTTCAAATGTCGAAATATCTAAAAATTGAAATATAATAAAATTCGCGTAAAACGTACTACATAGCAATTAGTAGTTCAGTTTTTGTTGCTAGACTTATAAATTTTTTGTTTGAGAGGCAGGATTTCGAGAATTTCATTTGTGTGTAATACGTTATTAAATTAATTTCTGTTTTTATATACAACTCATTGCGAATTTGTCAATTTTTGCACTCCCTGCGTACGAATAAGATCTTTTACATTTTGATGTACGACCAGCTCATGAAACATTCTAAAATTCTCTCTCAGTACATTTATATCTTATAATTATTATGAGTTCATTTCCCATAATTTTTCGATCAACCTCATCAAAAATCTTTAAAAAAAATTGTCATTTCCCTATTTAATTTTCGATATACTTTTAATGCACTCAAATACATATACAAATATTTTATTATTTGAACTTCCAATGTTATACATATTATTTAAATTGGCGTCTCATTCGCATAAATTAACATGATTATGATTTATTTTTTTTTTGTATAACATAGATAATTCGAATATTGAAGCTATCTTTGAATTTCTTTGAGAACCAAATCAACTACATTATCTTTTCTTATGAAAACCAAAATTTTTTTTTTGATAAAATATTTATTTAAGATAAAAATAATAAAAAAAAATAAATAACCATAACATAAAATTTTGCAATTAAATATATAGGAGGAAATATGTTTTTTTTATGTTCATTAACTGAACAGTAACGAAAAACATAGCTTGTAAAACAGAAATTTAAATTTATGAGGTGAGGTGATGATGTAAAATTTATTTAGCGCCTTTTCTTTATCAACATACGTATAAGAGTAAGAAAAAAATCACAAATTGATAATATAGGTTAAATATTTACATATTTTATATATGAAATTTATTATTGTAGTTAACATGAAATCAAATAAAAATTTTGTAGTAAATTGAATTGGTACGATTTTATTTATCATATTTTATTTTGTAATAAAAAATTTTAAATTATATTCAATTTCGTAAAATTAGTTTGAAAATGTGGAAATATTTTAAAATGTATAATTTTAGATTTAGTTAACAAATTATTCGGAAGCTTTATTGAATGTTCAATAATTTTGTACACACTTATATATTTGCATATCAAATAAAGATTTCATAACACAATTTATAAATAGAGAATATAATATAGATTTATCTCAAGGCATATATTACAGAGTAATATATGTTTTTAAGTTAGAAAAAACGCGAACAATGCAAATGGTAATAATTTATTCTATATAATGTTATTATAAAATTTCTACAATGAGACAAAAGAAAAATTTAATTTGTTCTATATAATTGCTATTCATTTTGCGGTAAACTACTTAGCAGCAGTAACAACAATTCCGAAAATTCAAAATATCTAACTGTTATTCTCCATATTGATATTAAAGTATAGCCATAGTACTACCAAACCTCAATTACGTTAATTACCGTATTATGTTGTAAGAAAACCATTTACCGTTACTGCTTGTAGAAAAAAATTAATTACATTCATATTTAATTAATCTATTAATTTTGCAAAATGGTGTCCTTTTTCCTCAAATTTCATTATATACGACCGTATAAAAGGAAATTTGTCCAAGATTTTTCAATTATTTTTAAAATGGCTTGAAAATCCATTCAATAATTTCATTCAGATGCCTAATCTTTAAAAAAATCAAAGATTGTTCTTAAATACCTACATTCATTTAAACATTTATTTGAAAAACATGCCCATTAGAGAGAAAATTTTTAGAGACTGAGTTAATATGATAAATAGCTTAAATTTGGAATAAGCTATGCAGAATATAAGCTAATGTAGAATACTAAATGAATGCATTCACTTACAATATCAAATAAAAATTTCTAATAAAGACACAACAAAATATAAAATAAGGGACTTTTTAAATGTTCAAGCAGTAACAATGTATTAAAAAAAATACAGAATTGTACATACTTGTGTACAATCATAAACTTTTGTTCACCACATGTTTATATTTATTTGTATATACATACATTACATACATTATGAAGCAAAAAATGAAATGTAAAAAAAATCAATACGAAAATAAATTTAAAAATTTATTCTAAACAATTTTCAAAAATTGATTCAAAAAAAAGGCAACTCTAAAAATAAGTAAACTCTAGACTGAATTTTGTCCCCTTGCGCATATTTTTAAAAAAGAAAATGTAACAAAATGTATAGAACAACATAAAAAGCAGTAGAACATCAAATGGCACAACAAAAAAATAACCATAACAAAACTTAAGAGACCTAATTGTCACTCTTGTCTAATTTTAATGCAATGACCCGTGCCCTTAAAAATGCTCACTTATAATTTTCGTTGTTTTTTGTTTTCGTCTTTTTTTTTTGTTGTTGATAATTTTTTTTTTTTGTTTTTATATTTAGCAATCCCGTTTTAAATCTCAAATAAAAACAACAACAACAAAAAAAAGAAAATAATTTTCTTTTCCTTCTTTTTTTTTTACATTTTTCTCCTTCACGCTCATGCTTCGCAATAACAACGACAACAAGAACAATAACAGTAATAATAATAATAATAATAATAGCTATCAAACAAAACAATGTAAAATGACAATAAAATACAGAAAAAAAGAAAAAAACGTGGAGTAAAATGAAATAAAGTAAAAATATTAAACAAGAGAGAAATACTAAACTTTTATAAAAAAAACAAATTAAAAAAAAAGCATCAACTTCACTCACTATAGCGACGAGGAGAACTTGTGTTGTATCGTATGTGAGCAAAAGCAACACGATTTTTTGTTTTGAAGTAACTCAAGTCATCCGCGACTTCAAAACATAAAAAATATCATACTATACATATAAGTACATATATAATATTTATATAATATATTTATGCCCACTCGTACTTATAATTTTTAGGTTCTTTATGTTGTTTGTAATGTATGTATTTGTTGGTATACACTTCTTTACTGTTGTTATATTATAGTTATTAACCCCTTACTTTAAACTATGCACTGCCTATATGTTTAAATTTTGTTTGTTTTTCGTCTACAATACAAGTTATACTATTAAGTATTAAAATAATCTTTAATAATATATATGTACATAATTATACATATATACGTTTAGATAATATGTATGTCTCTACGTTTATTTATAGAAACATACTGAAATATTTAGTACATGGATATAAAAAGTACTTATTTCAAATAATATTCAAATTGATGGCGGCTGTTGTTAAATTTTATGTTGCCATGATTTTTGTTATACATAGTATATGTATATTTTTAAAAATTATTTCAAAATGTTTTACATACATATGTACATACATTACAAAAATTTGTAGAAAAAGGTATCAAATTTAATTTAAAAGAGATAACAAAATTCAAAATTGTATAATGAGATTAAGTGAAAAATTTCAAAGTTTTGTGTAATACAACTGCAATGTACCTATGCAGTTATTGTATATGCAGTTAAAGGCATAAGTTACAATATAGGACAATTATTATTAAGTATATAAAGGAGAAAACTATGTATTTCGATTCGTGTTGAAAACTATTAAAAATCACAACCGAGTAATTATAATATTTTTGTTGATATATGGAGCGAAAATTTGTAGGTATGTGTATATGTAATGATACCAGCTTTGGTTTTGTACCTAATGTATAGCTAGTTTGTTTTTTTTTTATCCCGTTAAATTGATATTTGAAGTCATTTCAGTTAGTAATGGTCATTATGAATTTGAACAATATAACAACACCTGAATTGAACAATATTTTATTCAGGGTAGTATTTTTGAGTGCGTCTACCTAATGTCACATTTTCACTGAAGAGATCTGAAATTTCTCTTGTTTGTAAACGTTAATAAGTGATGGAGCTAAAATTATCTACTGTTTTCATTCCTCCTGAACTATCATCATTTAGAATAAGCAAATCTTAAATTTGCGACAACTTTTAATAAAATTTCATCGATATTTTAATATTTTTTTTCATTTCTTTTTCCTGTTCCCAAAGGTATGCAATCAGAATCAAAAAATATAAAATTTCTTTAAAAGAAAACGTTACATAAAGGCATAAATCATGATGCCAAGTGAATAACACATGTTAATTATAGACTCTAAAGGTATCAGATCTAATGTCCATGCAATATTCAAGCAAAATATTACAAAAACATGAACTATTTTAAAACAATATTTTTTAATTTTATTTCTTGGAATCTTATTGTGTTATGTTTAACTAACCCATATTGAATTAAATTTTTTCTCAAAAGCAAAAGAAAAATTATAATCATAACTAGATCACTTTCTTTTAATTTTAAAATACTTTTCATACATATCATGTTATCATGTTAAATATTATTGCAATTCGACTAACTTCATTCAATAAGGAAAATTACACTTAATGCATAAGCATTCCAACCTAAAATTTACCTTTAACTTTGTTTGTACCTTACGAAAGTACTTGTACTAAAAATATGAAAGAAAAAAAAACACAAAAATTAAAAAAAATAAAATTAATCTGGAAAAACACGCATTCGTGCAAGGTACATAAAAACAGTAGGAAAAAAAAAGAAGTTATAAAAACAGAAACATAAAGCATTAAAAAAAAACAACAACAACAAAAGTAATAATAAGAATTCCAGGTAAAAAAAAACATGTTGGCGCGATTGTAACATTCGTACGAAGTAAAAACGGTAGTGTACTGTTTATTATTATTATTTAAATTAGTGTGTGTGTACATACATTCACAAGTTAAGAGAACGAACCACTCACACAAATATCTGCTCATAATTCGTGTAGGCAACAATACTATCTTTTTCCATTTAGAATAAATATTTAATTTTACATGTGTTTGTGTATAACATTTTACACATACATTTAAATTGTTATTGTTCATAAGTATTCGATAAAATATTGAATACAAACACAAAAAAAATGGTAAATTAATACCTGGTTATGTTAAATGTATTATTTGTTATACAACATGGTACCTATAGTATACTGTATTGAATTGGAGCTCAATTTCATCTGTTCATCGACAAAGTAAACAAAAATGAGAAAAAAAAACATTAAACAAGTAGGCAAAATCTTATTAAAGTGTTAGTGAAAATACTAGAATTTTATATACATTTATAACCATAGTAATATTTTATGACATTAAACTCCATTGCTTTTGTATTGTAATAATCATAAATATACATATATATATACATACGCAATATTATATGGATGCTGTACCAAAGTGGAGCCCAATTTCATCTGTTCATCAGCAGAGTAAAATAAAAAGAAAGAATTATGTAGGCAAGATATTTCATTTATAAAGTGTGAGTGAATTCTCTACTGGCTTTCTATATACACTTATTCTGTTATACATACTGTATTATAAATATATACATACATTTATTATACAATTTTTATGATACCAAATTCTATTGAGTAATTTTAACCATTTTTATTATAAATGTGTGTGTGTTTTAATAATTAGAGTAGTTTAATAAAAAATTTTTCAAAAGAAAAAAAAAATATTTTTCTTTACAAATATTCTTGAAGCATAAACCATTATGAATTTAAAATATTTTAAGATTTTTAATTTTAATAAAAAAAAATTATTAAAATAATTAAAATTAAAATATGAAAGTAGCTTAGAATTTCGAAATTTATATTATTACCTAAATTATGCAATTAAATTTCGTATTTGAGATATTTGAGAGACCTGATTAATTTCCAGATTTAAGTTGGAAATTTGTTCACGCTACTTCGAATTTTCTCGTGTAACTAATTCCTCATAAAATGTTAATAGCGTTAAAAATATCTATTTACTTAAATATTGCATTATAGATCGTTATATTATAGGTTAGATCGCATTATAGGTCACTGAAAAATTTTAAAAAATTCATTACTGTTGTAAACTGTTAAACTTAATAAGTAAATTAATGGCATTTTCTTGAGTTTTTTTTACAAACTTTCTTAAAAACATGAAATTATATTATATGTAATATATGCAAGATCTTTAAATTGAGTATAAACTTTCAAGATTTTGACTCAAAAACACATAGCCTCTAATACCGTATTTGACTGGCATTATATTTTTTTTTTAAATTTCGTAATGAAATAGCATCTTGATTTAACATACATACACCCATATAATTTAGGGGAACTACATACAATAAAATTTATAAAAATTTTTATTTAAGTTTTCCGATCTGGAAACTTCAGCTTTCTTATACTTATAATAATATCAACATTACATGCACAGTTTTCAATATTTAAATATAAAATTTACCCAAATGCTTTTTACATATTATATAATTTTTATATAACATAAGTACGAGCAATAAATTATTTTCCAATTTTGTATTAAACTATAATTTATATAAGAATATTTTAAATCACAGATTATTATTTATTTGCTATTTGCAGATATAAAATTTATCATTCAATCATAAAATAATTACATATTTAATTTTTAGGTACTACAGAAGATATACATAATTAAACTTAAATATGTATGCTAGAAAAAAAATCAAAAAATTTATTTAAACCTTGAGTCATGACTATGCAGAAGAAATTACGAAATATTTTATTGTTTTGTTAATTACATACATATGTACATAATATTAAAAAGATATATAATACATAACTAATGGCATAAGTCATTAAAAATTTATGTATTAATAAGAATAATTTTCGAATTAAAAATTAAAAACTCTAAAATAATAATATGAAAAATTTCAAATTATTATTGTATAAAGTAATGAGCGTTTGAATTATCAAAAATATTACTTCCGAATAGAATTTTGTTCTTCTATGTATAAAAATTATCTTTAATATACCTATACAGTTATAATAAAATAATTAAAAATATTTATGCCATTTCTATAAAAATTTTATAATATAATTTCTTTAAAAATATAAGGAAGTTATTTTTATTATTTGACCTTCTTAATCATTTTGTCTACAATAATAACAAAAGAAAAAATAAATTAAAAAACTGAAAATGGTTAAAAAATGCTGATGCCTTCAAGTTATTAAGATTTATTTTAATATTATTCTTAATATATAAAAATATTATTTAAATACTAAATAATAAAGCAAAAATAATAAAACATTTTTAAATTTTTCATTTCAAACAAACTAATTTCATAGTGTATTTTGTATGATTTCATACATGCATTTCATACAAGATGAAAAACAAAATGGGTAGGCAAAATATGACAAAATTGATTAATCGATCATAAAAACATAATTTTAAATTAGTATTCTTATAATTATTGTTTTTGTTATATCTGTGTATGCATAATAAGTTTTAAATATTGTTATACCTACCATTATACCAATTGTATACTAACAACAATTTTTTTTTTTCTAAATATTTTTATTTAATATTCGAAATCAATTCAATTGCGTTATTATTTTTTCAAATTGTTTTTCGTTTAATTTTATAGAATCGAAATATCAATACATACATATGTGAAATAAATTTATTATACAAAGCTAACACTTGTTTGTACATAAGTATTGCGTTTCTATATTTCGTTTGTATGAATTCTTATAATGATCAAAAGTGTCGATATAACAGTATGAATAATTCGTATTAATAAATAATGTTGTTCTTTTATATTATGAAGTACCTATATATTTAGAGTCAAACTCATCTATTATAATAACATATTACCGGGGGTAATTTTATACCCACAATAATAGTCTCTAATTATAAATACATTTCGTAGATTCGTAGATTCCAAGGGATCCGAGTGGGGCAGGAGCATCCCCCCAAGCCACCGCAGCCATTTTTGACTTATTGTAGCCACCCCACTCCCCCGTCTATAATATCCCCGTCCCAATCACAAAGCCGGAGATATCCCTAAGGGAGTTGGACAACAGTTCCCGAACACTTGGGGACCCATGTCCAAGACAATTGCGGCGCCGAACAGCCAGTGCCGGACAGTCGCAGAGAATGTGTACGGCGGTTTCATCGCCATCCCCACAAAATCTGCAGAGGGGGGAGCCCGCCTTCCCCAGCCTATGCAGATGGTACTTCACCGGGCAGTGCCCCGTGAAGAAATTCGCAATAGTGCGAACCCGGCTCCTGTTCATGCCCAGTAACTCCGCGGCGAATTCGCTGGAGCACGCCGGAAGAAACACTTTCGCATGACGGCACCCTTTCGTGTCCCGCCAGTGGCGGCCACATTCCGCCGCGAGTAGGCAGGCAAGTCTGGCCCTCACCGCGGAAGAAGGCAGACCACAGAAAGGCAGCGGCTGCACAAAGGCAGCCCCAGATCCCCTCCGCGCCAACTCATCGGCAACTTCGTTGCCCGCATGGCCACTATGGCCCGGCACCCAAATGAGCATTACTCTGTTCTCCGATGCCAATTCCATAAGTGCAGCAAGGCAGCTCCAGACCAGCTTGGATGTAACCTGAGCTGAACGGAGTGCCAGCAGTGCAGCCCTGCTGTCTGAGAACACATAGATGGTGCGGTTTCTATACCCCCTTTCCAAATTGATTCTCAGACAGATCTCTATTGCATGTATTTCGGCCTGGAACACTGTGCAATACGGGTCAAGGGTTGCACATATACGCGTGTCCGGGCGGACACCGTATACGCCCGAACCCACACCCGACTCCGTCTTGGACCCGTCCGCATACCACACGCTCGAACCAGACCTAAGTACCGGACCACCCCGATCCCACGTCCATCGATCGGGAAACAGAACTCTGTACCTGTGGTCGAAGTTGTACCGCGGCAGACAGGTATCTGACATGGTTATTCTTAGAATCGGATCGCCCTCAATGAAGTCTCTGTGAGTCCTGTGGGCCAACTTTAGCCCTGCCCCGTCCTCGCCAGAGAGAAGTCGGTAAGTCACCAGCCGAGCTTCCTTCAATATATGGAGGTGCAGTGGCGGCAATCCGATCATCACCTCCAATGCAGCGGTGGGAGCCGTCCGCATCGCCCCGGTAACTCCCAGGCAGGCCAGCCTCTGTAGCTTTTCCAGCTTGGCCCGCACACCCGCCTGTTGAGCCCTACGGCACCATACAATCGACGCATAGGTGACGATGGGCCTAGCAAGGGCCGTATATAGCCACAGTGCTATTCTGGGACTAATTCCCCAGGTCCCCCCGATGAAGCTCCTACACGTCCACAAGGCCGCCGTAGCTCTCCCGATAACTCTATCGATATGGGTATTCCAAGAGAGACGATCATCCAGGGTTACCCCCAGATACTTCACCTCCCTCGAGTAACTAATACGTTCACCAAACAGAATTGGGCTCGTTAATCTGTCCCTGCTTCTGCGTCTGGTGAAGGCGACCAAAGTGCTCTTGCTTGGATTTATATTTAACTCAACGCCTTTGCACCACCTTTCCACAACACGTAAATTTTGCTGTAGAAGATCAGAAATAGTGCTCTCAAATTTTCCCCGCACGACGAAGGCCACATCGTCAGCGTATCCCCAGACACGCGCCCCGGAGCCCCTGAGAGCAGCGATTAGATCATCCACTACAATGGACCACAGGAGGGGCGAAAGAACCCCGCCCTGCGGACATCCTTTTGCAGCGGAGATGAAGAGTATATCGTCAGCTATGGTGGACTTAATAATCCTATCCTGTAGCATCCGATTAACCCATCTGCTAGTCGTCGCATCAATCCCTCGTTTGTGCAGCGACTCACAGATGACATGATATGGGGTGTTGTCAAAAGCTCCCTCTATATCAAGGAAGCAGCCAACTGCCACCTCCCGCACCTCCAGTGAGTTCTCAAGGACCCCCACCAGACTCTGCAGAGCGAGTACAGTAGACCTTCCCGACTGATAGGCGTACTGAGATTCATGCAAGGGATTGCTTCCCAGTGCACCGTCCCGTATAAATCTATCAATCACTTTTTCCATTGCTTTCAATAGAAAAGAAGTAAGGCTGATTGGACGGAAAGACCTTGGGTGGTTGCTTGGTCGCTTACCCACCTTCGGAATATACGTCACTTTAGCCACCCTCCATGCCTGAGGGATGTAACCCCACGCATAGCTGGCGCGAAAAATTTCCAACAGTGCCCCAGCGATATGTTGGAAACCCCTCTGCAAAAATGCAGGATATATCCCGTCATCACCTGGAGATTTGAAGGGCCTGAAAGAGAAAACAGCCCATCTAATCACGCCCATGGTGAAGACCAGACGGGATCGTTGCCAGTCATCCCTCCTGGGCCAGGATGCCCTCGGTTCGATGACTGCATTTGAGTGATTCCGAAGAATCTCCGAGTCAGGAAAGTGCGTTGACGCCATAAGCTCCAACGTCTGCTTTCCGTTCTCAGTCATGGAGCCATCAGGACGTTCCATCAGGCCCAACCCGCTAACATACTTTTTGGAAAGCACTCTGTGAAGACGCGCACTGCTGGGGAGTTCATCAATGCCCTTGCAGAACGCCCTCCACGAGATTCTCTTCGCTTTCCTAATTTCTTTATTGTATTTTGTGAGTGAGTCTCTATACTCTTCCCACGAACCTGACGTCTTGGCCTTATTGAATAGCTTCCTGGTCTTTAGTCTAAGCCTTGAAAGCTCTTCATTCCACCACGGGCACTTCCTATTACTCCGCCTCGGCTTAGCACGGCAGCTCCCGTGATAGGCATTAGTAATAGCCGCCGTCAGGGCCTCGCTGGCCAGTTCGATATCCATCACCGTTCTGACAGAAGCAGGAACGGATCTAATCCCATCCATGAGGAGCGTTTCGAATTGACTCCAATCTGTGGATTGGGGCACCCGATAAATTTCCTCTGCCAGGCCCCCGGAGACCATGATATCAAACCTAATCTGCCTATGATCGGACATGGATGTCTCATTTGAGACATGCCATCCACCAACCCTACTGCCGATAAATTCAGTGCAAAGGGTGATGTCAAGGACCTCTTCCCTAATTGCATTTATGAATGTCGGTCTATTGCCCTCATTCATAATCATTAATTTATTGCTATATATAAACTCAAGTAGGCACTCACCTCTTTTGTTTATATTGCTGCTTCCCCAGACTGTGTGGTGGGCATTGGCATCACTTCCTATTATAAGTTGGAAGTTCCTCCTTCCACAAAAGTCCACCAGATCCTTCAGTTGCTCGTCCGGGTGGGCACAGTCCCCCGGGAGGTAGGATGAGCACACAATGAACTCTGTCCAGCCCCCGCAGGACTTCACCTTCACCAACGCAGCTACTTGATCCTTGGAACAGTAATCTGGAATGGGAAAATACGTTAGCCTTTTACTAAACAAAATGCAAGCCCTAGGCCTGCCCTCAGTTGTATTATCATACAATAGCTCACCTATCAGGCCCTTAACCTGATCCTTCACTATGTAAGGCTCTTGGATAAGGGCGATATCGAGGTGATCCTTCATAAATCTATGAGCTAGAACATCAGTAGATGCCCTAGCATGCTGTAGATTTATTTGGATGCACCTCACAGCCATATTATTTTCTACGTCTCTTGTCTATGGGCTTTGGCCCTTTAGACAAAGGCTTAACATGAGCCTTACCACCCATTGTCGCCTTTTTACACATCTTGGTGGGCGCCTGCCCTGCCACAGCCTCTTTTGCTGCCCCAGGTGCCATGCTAGCCCCTCCAACAGCAAACACCGAAGCAGTTCCGGGCTTCCCAATGGGCTTAAGCCCTTTTGGTTCCCCCGGGACGCTTGTATTTGGCGTGCTGGTCGATGGTCCTTCCGTTTCCCTCGCCGCCATTTTCGGAGCGACGTCAGACTTTCCAATGAGTTTTGGCTCTTTTGGTTGGCCTGAAGTGCTCGTCGTTGTCGCGGTGGGCACTGGTTTTTTATTTTGTCCTGCCCTGCCGCCAGCACCTTGAAAGGATTTTCTTCCCTTAACCCGAACGGTAACACGGAAGAAATTCAGGAAAAGTCGGAACTCCGCTTTCCGTAGATCTTCCAATCCGGAATCATCCACGGAAAAGGTGATGGAGCAGCCCCCGTCCTTTTCCTTATCCATCCTGAGCACCCTCCAGGAACTTATCTTGAGGCTGGGATTTTGCTTCCCTATCCTACTGAGAAATTTGTCCCTGGAGAGAGTGACGGTTGTCTCGTCCTTTGGTACGTAGGTGACGCAAACATGCTGTTTGGGCATGTCGTCGCCATCCAGTACCACGACATCGCAACCGTCCCAAGGCTTTATCTTCCTGCAGACACTGGTTATCCACTCCCTGGTGTTTTGATTGTTGCATGTTACGGATATCCATCCGTCCCTTTGCAACGCTGCAGTGAATTGTGGATGACAGTCCACAACCCTATCCATTTCATCCATGATGGCTACTTTGATTTTCCCCATCTGGACTTCGGATAGCCTTTTCTCTGGATGCAGTCTATGAGTGATGGCCACCTTGACCTGTGCTACTGCATCTCGATAAGAAGTCATTTTCGGGTTTTGTTGAGGAATGTTCCCAGGGACCTTTTCCTCAACATTGCCCTTCATCGACCTCTTCTTTGAGGGCCCTGCATCAGGGGTGTTGCTTTCCGACCTTTCCCTCTTTTGGGGATGGTCGGCCACAACAACCGATCCGCAGGCCTTCAGCTTTTCCAGCCTTTCCTTCTCATATCTGCGAGCTTCCTCTGGGGACATGCCATCCCTGATATAAGCCGCGATACGCCGCTTGGATGCACCAGAGAAATATTGTTTTTTTCCCCTGATGTCCAACCCCTTCAGGTCCTCCACAGTTTTTTGGATAATAGGTCCAAGAGGATCCTGATTATCCGTCTCCATCGGAGGCGCCGCCTTTTCCTCTACTGGCGTGAGAAGGAGTTCCTCCTCTGCGTCAGTCAAGAGAAGCTCTGGTTCCGAAGACCCTTGAGCACTAAGTGGTTGTATGTAATTGTCACTGTTGTTATTGTTGTTATCCATTACTGGTCCCACGAATAGCGCGGGAAAGTAAAGTCACCCATGGCAGAGCCCGGCATACCATGGGAAGGCTCGTTTAAACTGGAGGGCGCCTGGTATCCAGAGTCCGCATACTAACGACTAAGCTCCCCCTTAGCCACGCAGTCATCGGCATATGCTGTTCCACCTTGACTTGGGACGCCTGTCGTCAGCTGACGTATAGATATAGGGCTGAAACTCACAAAGCAAGAAGCTCGCCGCGAGACATGACCACGACACGAACGTAACTTTGATCGTTTCAATCACCCCTTTATCCTCCGCCATTACCGGGGCCCACCACTAGGAGGTGACAGTGCGGTTTTGGGCCCCATTATAAATACATAATATCATTATAGCTATAATAGTCGGTAGAAATAATTCTGAAGCACATACTATATACTTACATATTGAAATCATTTAAAATTAATAAATTTAATTATATAATTTCGATTTATTCAATACTATAATAATATAATTACTTTATTTCTATGTATATAAATGTTTTGATTTCCAAAGTTATAATTTTAATCAAGAAAATTTTTTAATTAAGAAATTATTATATACGTATGATGCAATAACCATGCATTACAGAATTATCTAAAAATGTCTAGATTTAAAAATAGCTTACATTTTGGCTATTTAAAAATTATATTGTTGAACTATTTGTTAAAATTTTATAAACTTGAAACTATACAGTCTATACTTCTCGTTTAACAAAATCTGAGTATGATGGCTTGTGTTATAAGGTTGGGATATATAAAACATAGCAAAAGTTCACATTACAAAAAAATATTACAAAACAATTTCTTAGTACCTATTAATTACATTTTAAGTTTTGTACTTATAATCAAAAAAAAAAGTAATTGTTTTCGAAAATATAATTAATAATTATATACGAACCGTACATATTTATGTACCAATTTTTATTAAATTATACACCAATTTATATTTCCCCCTGTTGGACAATCTTATAAGTACTCGTAATATAATATATAAAAATTTTAGAAGAGTAAATCACGATTTTTTTTTTCTTAATTCCAAAACTAAAATTATTTGAATAAAAAAAAAAAAACATGTTCTTTATTTTTAAATTTAAGTTTAAGTAATAATTTTCACTGCGTTCACTGATTTTCTTGTACACTGCAGTTATTATTCAAATTAAAAGATTACCAGGTTTCAGTAATTTTTAATATTTAGTTTTTTTTTATATAGCGCGCGGTTGAAATCCTCTTTATATTATATTTTCTCATTACAGCATCAATGTGTTAAAGTAAAATACTAATTTATCATAATAAAGAGGAAACATTAAAACAAAAAATTGAAGAAAAGGAATTGAAAAATTTATCAAATACCCTACACTTTATGTAAAGAGTAAAGTTTAACCAAAACCATTGTGCATATAGTTTACATTCTGCTATACAGAAGACAATTTTTGACGGGCACTAGTTTATTAAGAATATTATAGAATATTAATTTTTTTAAATAAAAAAAAACAACTCCACCCAAAAGAAGTAGTTCTATCGCATAATTACAAAAATTGTCTCTTTTCTAGCACTATAAACTATACACAAAATGCTAATACAAATGTGTTGTTTGTAGTATTTTGTTTGAAAGTTATGGCTAGCATATTGTTGAATATTTTTTAATTAAAGTGGTTTAATTTTATTTAAATTTCATAATTTATTAGTCATTTTGTTTGAATCAAAAAATAGAATATCAATGAGAATTTCAAATTAAACAGAATCCATTAATAAGCAAACATAATTCATTAACTTCATAGTGTCGGCCTAGCAATTAAGATAAGTAATCTCTTAATAATACAAATGTGTTCTTTGACGAGTAAATGAGACGAGATTTGGGACTGTTTCCTTATTTACTTTCGCGGGTAATGAATTTTACAGTAATGAAAGTCTTCGTGATAAAATTCAAATTAAACCTATACGATATTAATTTATTTCTTAAATTTTCTTGGATATTAAAAGTTGATTATTAACAAGTTAAAAAATAAAATTTTCAAAAAACCATATAGGGTATAAATAAGAAACTCTCTACTTACTTTTTATATTTAAAAGCAGAGAAAACTACCTTTACGTAACAAATTTTTCCTATAAGCAGAAATATGTCTTAAATTATCCTTTTACATTAATCTTTTTTTTTTTTTTTTGAATATACTCAATATATAAAATGTGCACATATTATATTTGAACATGACGTACATATATAAATTGTAATTTATAAGGCGAGAATTTTTTGAATCATTAAAATAAATAATTTTTATTCTCGAAAATTATTTAATTTTCAGTTTGTTGTTTTCTCATTTTAATATTGCGCAGCAATATTTAAAGCTTGAAAATTTATAAATGAGGACTTTATGAGAAATAATTGTGAGTTTATATGTATATATAGTGCATATAAATGAAGTATATATATTCTTATGTTTGAAATTTTTTTTTTTTTTAAGAAAATGAGAGAAAAAACAAAAGCCTTGAAGAAAATTATCAAGAAAATTGATGGTTTTAAACAAAACCCAGTCATTATCATCAATAATCATTTGTTTTGGTTTTAGTTTTTCATAATTCAAAATTTTATACACAAACATATATATAACAAAATATTCTCTTTATATAGATAATTTCAACTTTAACATTATATTCTTTTTACCAATTACTTATTTCTCTTAAATCTCATTTTTTATTCCCATAGTTTTATAAATTTTACATTATGTAAGTATGAAAAAGTTTAAAGTTTTCATGAAAAGTAGGCATAAATGCACATTATTTGTATATATATATATATAAATAATAATGTACGTGTAAATGCCACATATATATAAGTAAAGTAAATTTTTATGCTGCCGGTAGCGTATGTATACTTAAAATGGATAAATTGGAAATTGAATAGCAATTTTGAATGAAATTTGCAATATTGCTAAAAATATTTTTAAAATTTTGAAATTGAGAATATCATATAAAAATAAAATAATGAAATATTATAATCATTTAGAAGGATAATTTTTATTAACAGAAATAAACAAATTTTATAAAGGTTAATCTTGGATTTTGTTTCATACAAAATGGTTATATATAATTGTTAGAGAAACTGTTCACTAATTTAAAATTTTCAAATTCTTTATTGTGACATTGTTAATATCTTTATTATTTATTCAAATAGTCTTAGATAATATTCAGATACGTTTGGGATTCATATATTCAATTTTATTAAAAATTATTTTTAATTTAACATTAAAATTTATACTTGTTTTTAGTTGATTATCAATTTTATTTAGAATAAAACCGAGATTATTGGAAATTTCAAAAAATTTTATAATTTATGAAATTAAAAATATAAAAATATAATTAACATTTTCCCCTAATTCTATTATTAGAATTGCAATCCTGCTCAATAGTTAAGCCCAATATTAAAAATTACAAACAAATTTCTTAGTTTTTGGTCGATGAAATTTAAGCTTTTCCTCCGTTCGATCACAAACTAATAAAAAATATAGCATAATTTCTTTTAAATATACTAGAAATTTTCTCTATATCTAAATCAGTTTGAAAAGAACTCACATTCCATTTTGTAATATCAGTATCTGTGTTGTATGAATAAACTCTAATAAAAAATGATTATAATCAGAATTTCATGATTCTGCTCTTATATAGAGATCGTGCAGAATATCTAAAATTTTTCGTTTAATGTAATCTTCATTCTCTATTCTATATTTATGATGGTCGCTGTACATATAGAATATTTAAAGAATCTCGTAATTTGTATATATATATAAATATATATTTGGAATAAATCTTAAGAATTTTTAATGGAGTTTTTGTTTTTCATACTCATTCTTGTATATGGGTACTTTTTGTCTATATTTTAAAATATTTTTTCTCTTTTCTTTTGTTCTTTCTTAAGTTTCTTATTTCTACAGTTAATGGCTCCCAAAGGCGATTCTCATTTTTTTTGGTTTTCTGTTGTTTTATTTATTATTGTTTTTTTCTTCTTCTTTGAGTTTTTATATACAAATTTTTTAAAATAATATAGAAGAAAATTTTTTTTTATTTATTTTTTTGTTTTTTAAATTAATCTCAGTCAGATAAACATAAATTTTCTTTTTTTTTTTTGTTTTTTAGTTTTGGCTGAAAGAATAAATAGGTAGATGCCGAATTTATTATATTTTGTTATTAAATTATAGACTATAGGTTTGATGAAGAAGAAAAACAAAAATAGTCGAGGATAATTATTGATCTTGAACAAGAAAAATGAAAAAAAAAATTTTTTAAAATTTAAAAATAGTTGAAAATAAAAATGCTTGAATTTTTTTTCCAACCTTCTTAATATTACGAAAATTTGTTAGGTTTTGAAATTTTAATGTAAAATCTAGCGAATGGTATCAAAAATGAATTGAATAGGGAAGCAAAATTGGGAATTGTTATTTTTAAGGTTTCGTTACTTCCATACACGATTTGGTATACGAATAAACTGCATTTGCAATTTAAGAATTTCCGAATTACCTTTTTAGTCAATTTTATTATAAATTACTTATTTATTATACCAATTTTTTTATTTTTTCCTTGTTATTCCCCTAAGAAATATTGGAGAACAGTGGGTTTAACATAGCCTAGTGGGCTTAACTTCTCTGTTTTGTACCAATCTCTATTTGTGCTCATGTTTTGCCTCATGTTTTGCCTCACTTCTTCTTAAAGTCTCCTTTGGCTTCCCCTCACTTATTTATTTAATATACAAAAAATTAAAATTATAAAAATTTTAACCTTAATTTGAAATTGGCAAATACAGACTATTTTTAAAGTTTGTTAACAATTAATTCTATAACTGATTTCCAAACAATTCAAATTTCACTGTTAATATGCTCTATGACGATAAAATTTCCTAAAAAAAATATTCATATTAGTTCTCAAGAATTTCTAACTAAGTAAAACGAAATTTCGGCAACTTGTTCCATGCAAATAACAAAAAAAAAGGAACAAGATATTTAAATGTTTTTTGCTACTGTGTTATTTTTGATTTTTTTTTCTTTTTGAGATTTGCCAATAGGAAAACAAAACCAAAATTTACTAAAAATTTTTTCATATCATATAAACATAAAATAAGCCCACTTTTAATAATTTTTATAAAAAAGAAAGAAAAAACCAAGAGCAAGAAATCAAAAACCTTTAAAAACACAAAAAAAAATTGCGTTGGCGCCTTTAGTGCTATTTTATTTATCGGTCTTATTTCTTCTTCTCTTTTTATTCTTTTTAGTTTTTTTTTTCCTTAAGAACATTTTATTTCATCAGCATTATTTTTGTTTTGTTTTCTTTTTCTACTTATATTAAAATTTTTATCTTAAGGCAACTATTTCTCTTTTCTTTTGAAATGTGAAAAATATATATAAAAATTGTATACAAATTTTACCATCGAAAATATTAAAATCACGAAGATTAAAAATCACGATCTTAAAATTTAGCAATAGGAAAAAAAAATAAAAAAAAATTATTTTTCTTTTTTTTTATTGTTAATAACAATTTTCAGCTCAAAATATCTGAAAGGTATACGTTTCAAAGCAAATTCAGGTGAAAAATTGAAATAGCCTTAAGAATATTAAAGAAAAATAAAATTACATTCATACACAATGTGCTATTATACAAAATAACTTGCGCCCCTTTTCAAGTTAGAGTCGTTTTGAGAAAACTATCAAGTGAATGCGAATTGTTAAACAAAATGGGGTTGATTTATTAAAATTTTTCTAATTTTATTTTTTTAAATAAATGTGATACCAAATTATCTATGTGAATTTATCGTAAAACTTCTCCATGGAGCTCTAATGGCCATCATATTTCATTTATAGTTTGGTATTGATAAATATTTCTTTTTAGTTTTCAATAACTTTGAAATTAGAAAAAGAAGTAACCCAAAAGTGCAAAATATTTTTAGCTAAAATTGCTTTTAAAACTCTTCTATTCACATTCTTATTACATATAAAAACACAAAAATTATACCAAACATATGGCAACTCTATAAATTTATGCCACCAAGGAATAAAAATAAACTATGATAAACCCCTTTGATTTTTTTTAATTTTGTTTTTCATAAAAATTTATCTAATCAAATAAAATCAAAAATTTGCTTATGCAATCCATGCAAATGTGTAAAAGTTTTAAAGGAAAGACGTGTTTTTGCTTTTTTGTTTAAAAATTTCGTTATTAAATACAAATTAGTTCTGAACAAATTGAAAAATTTAAGATTTATGATAAAACGAGTTTCTGATTAAGGACCTCTTAATTTTAATGTCGGCGTTTAAGAAAAAGATTTAAAAAAGTTTAAGAAAATCACAAATTATTTTTTGTGGTCTTTTATAATTTGAGAATTTTTTTTCATAAATCGATAACACTGTTATTAATTGTATAATTAAACACCGTTAGATAAATGTAGGTATGGGTCTGAAAAAAAAATTTCTTAAATAGTTTTATTTGAACATAAACGTTTTTTTTTTAAAGTAGGACAATTCTAAGAAAAATTTTGAAGAAAAAAAAAAAACTTGGTATAAACAAAAGACTTAAGCGAGAAACTTACTATCAATACTCTTGTATATTGAATTATACAAAAAAAATAATCCTAAATTTATTTTTCTAAATTGATTAAATTACAAAATGGAGGGTTAATTTTTGTTATTAAACTAATAATTTAGTGGCACAATAATAATATACGATCAAAATTTAAGTAAATTTTATAGGAATAAAAGGATATTTGAGCATTATATTTGAAATTTTAAAACTTTGTACAAAATACCAATTTGTTATAAATAGTATTAATTAAATTTACAAAATTATATTAAATTACGCTAATATATCATTTCCATTTAAAACCATTTTATCAGAAACGCTTATTTATTCCCATATCTTATATGTTCTAAACATAAATACACTTGGTATTGTCATTTTACTCTCCTAATTAAATAATGTTTTCATGAGCCCATTAAAAATATATTATTTAATCACCATCAAAACTGCTTATTGTAATTAAGAATGATTGTGATGCAATTAACTAATAAAAACCATAGGAAATAATAAAATGGAATAAATATACATACATACATACAATTGACTAATAACGTGTATAATATTAAATGCATTTTAGTATATTGAAACAGAACTATACAAAAGAATCAAGGTGACATATGTTTGTTTAGTAATTATAAAAACAAGACAAGAAAACACAATAAGAAAAAGTAAAAAATAAAAAAAGTCAGCAAATCCTTAATCATCTGGCACTGATATTTTTTTTTGTAAAATTTTCAAATTAAAAATCTTGTATTAAAAATGCACCTGAAAAATAAGAAAATGTATTTCATCTATTACCCTTTTTTTTGTGGGTCTTTTGCTTTTACATCAACAACTTTTATATTATTTAGTTTCTGTTAATGATAGGACATGATCCTAAAAATTATTATTATACGAGTGAACTGATCACGAATATAATTTCTCTTGGTTGTTCTTTAGTTTGTTAAATAAATATCAATTCAAATTACTGCACTCCTTCAGATAATTTCACGATTTACAAAATTTATATTTAAACGTACATATATATGCTGGTATGTGATAGCAAAGAAGAACACAATAACACGAATTGAAATTGGTGATTTAATTTTAATTTTTTGTTTTTTTTTTGTATCTTGATTTTTTTAACTTCAAGTACACGATTTTGCTGTATTTGCACACTTACAGAAATCTGCTTTATTTTTCCTTTTCTTTTATTCTATTAATTTTAATTTATTATAAAATTTCAAGTTCTGTAAAATAGATTTTAGTGCCAAAATATTAAAGATAATTGGAAACCAAAAAAATAAGTAAGGAGATGCGGAAACAGAATTTGTAAAAAATCAACTAATTTAAGAACTTCGGTGGCAAAATAAAAAGTTAAGTGATGAAAAAAGTTAAATGTGTTGAATATAATTTTATTTTTTTAATTAGAACATAAAACAAGTTGATTTTTTCTTTGAAAAACTTAGTAATTAGCAGTTTTTTATACAAAATGTAAAATTTACGCTTTCAAATGTTAAAATAGCTAATTTCATTAAAAATATTATCAATAGGAATCATTATAAATATGCCATAGGAACTTTGTCTTCAAAACCATATCGTAAGAGCTGGAATTCAACAAAATCTAAATTACAGTGGTCAAAATTATTTCCAATTAAATTATAATAAATTGATTTGTACTTGCATGTTGAATAAATTTTTGTAATTCCAACACTATTTGAGGTTTGAAAAAAAAATTATCTGAAATTTTGAAAAGAATATAAAACAGCTCAAGCGTTTTTCTACTGTAAAAACTTTTCAAAATAAAATTTTGTTAGACTTGTAAAATTAATCTTTTTCCTTACAAATTTTTTTTTTTGTAGTAATTGGTCCCATATATTCGCAAAGAAATAATATGCTTTTTTTTGTACAAAACACTTTGTAAATTTCAACATAAAAATATTTTAAAATTTAATTGGAATCAAAATTATACGTGTATATTAAAAAATATTATATTATAAAAATTATTACGTATACACAAATTTTATTTCACAGCTATTATAAGCGATGACGTGAAAGGTCATATTTTCTTGTCATCATAATATGAAATTCTTGTAAAATGCCAAAACAATTAAAAATGACAAATTTCAAACAGATTTTCGTCTAATTAAAATCTTAAAAAAAAAAATAATCTTATATCTAATATGCGATTTTAAGAGTTTATATAAAATAAAAGTATTATATTTAAAGGTATACTCATATACAAACATGTCAACATAAAAATAATTCACCTTTTATAATTCTTGTCATATTTTTAATATTCTCTTTTCATCTTACCTTCGTATTATCCTAAAATTCGAGCAATTTATATAAACAATTTTTTTTTCTTTTGTTTTAATATTTACCTTTATTTATATAGCTTAGGTAGGCATATATATATATATATATATATATATATATATATATATATAACATTTTTATTGTTTTAACCTTTCTTAACCAGAGGGAAGAAAACAAAAAGTCAAAGTAAATCTATTTCAGAAATATTTTATTATAAAATAGAGTCAAAAAACTGTTAAGAAACTTGTATACGTCTAGATCATTATACAAACACATAAAATTTTAAATGCTTCTTGACATTTAAAAATGTATAATAATAACAAATCAAAAAGATGTATAAAAAATTTTTTTTTTCTTTTTTTTTGTATATATAATTTTCTTAATGCACATACAATTCTTGTATGTAGTGTTTGGTATAAACCTTTTCAAATCTCTTGTATACTTGTAATAAGACAAAGCAATTATTACAGTATATATTTTCAGTATAATAAAAAAAATTCGTAGTAATAAGCATATAGCACAGGTTAAAAGATTTTCTAATGAATTTTATATTTAAAATTTTAATAAGCATTTTGTTTTTTACAATTATTATTATAAGAGGATGCGAGGATTTTTCTAAAGAAATGGAGAATTTATTTAAGAGCATATTGTATTTTTGATTTAAAGTTTAGCTAAATTTTTTCATCTTATATTTTTAAAACAAGGGTACAACATTATTGTTGTTCAAAAAATTAAAAAAAAAATTTCTTTTATAAAGGTCTACTACATTTATTTAATTTTCAGCTTTGTGTAGGAAAGAAATACAAATTTGTTATGTTTTAAGTATTTGATCTTTGTTGAGATTTTCTTAGAAAATCATGTTTAAGATCATAAAGAAAATTTAATATTAAAACCGCAATTGGATTAATATGGTTAAGCACTTGTAAATGTATAAAAATTTATACACTGCAAATCTTTATAAGGCGTGTTAGATTTGAACACGTGCTGTAGCAAGTAATAGATATATGTTTCGATATTTAGCCATTATTTCAAAAACTTAACTAGAAATATTATATGTGTTGTAAACATTAAAATGTTGCATGCAATGACAGTTCAATTAATTTTAATTTAATTCAGAATTTTCGATTTAAAATGTCAATCAATTTTTTACTAAATTAAAAATAATAAATTCAACTTAATTATCCTTTGTCAGACATTTGAAAATATTCCTTTGTCAGATATAGTCAATTTATTTTAAATCATTTGGGAACTTGGAAAAAATTATTATTGTTTGCATTTCTTCTCTCTAAATTATGCTAATTGCTTGCATAATAATTTCTTAACACTTAAAAAACTTTAACAAAAATAATAATTTTTTTTTCTTTTCTGTCACAAAACTCATTGTTATTCAAAAACTGAGATCACAATTTAGCAAAAAAAAAAAATTAACTTGTTTTATAGTAAGAAAATAAAAGAAAAAAAAAAGACCTTCAGTCAATAAGTTTCAAATTTGTCAAAATCTTAATTTAGTCTTTGCAAAAAACAAGCGTAAACAAAATTTGCATATTTTTTAATTTTTCTTACCTTTTTGCATTCGGTTCAATTTGCGAAAAATTTTTAGGTATCGTTTAAATCACTTAACAAAAAAATTTATTCAAACCTACAATTTCTAAGATTGTTAAAATTTCGTTTCTTCCATATTTCATATATGAAATATTTTTTAAAATTAACAATAAACCTTATTTATATGTCAAATTTTTATTTTTGTGTTATTCAAGTATAATTGAGCAATTTTTGCTTTTGAAATTAATATTCAATACAAAAATGGAAGAAAAAAAGACAACAAACGAAATCAGAAGAAAATTATTTTGCAAATTAAATGCAAGAATTCTTAAAATTCAAATTAAATTTAAAGAAAAAAAACCTTCAATATTGAGCATAGCAGTTATTTAAATCACAAAGTTTTGAATCTCAGAGTTAATAATTCAACAAATATGATGACTGGCAATTGGTTACTTTAGAAATTAATCTAGAAATATCAATCGTATTTGAAATTGTTTTACTAACATTTCAGCTTAGAACAAACCATTCCAAGATGAAAAAATTTTGGAAATATATAAAAAATATTTCATAAACATTAAGATAAGACAGTTCAACCCAACTGGTTTTAAAATCTTTCAATATCTTTCAATATTTTGTTTCTCAGAATGTAGAATAGATCAGTTACCACCAAAGTAATACAAAATATTAATCATAAATCCCGAAAATTTTTATTTTTAATAGTCTTCATTTGCTGAATGAAGATAAATATGCATTCAAATAAAACGTATTCCATACTATATAGCAAGATTTTTTGGAATTCTGTGTTAACCCGGGGAAATCGAAACACTTGTTTCTCTTATAAAATACTCCACGAATTAGATAAATGTAAGAGTCAAATTTTCTGATTTCCTCAAAAATGTCGAAATAAAATTTATAATTTTTAAACATTTTTCTTATACTTTTAATTTTTAACAATTTAATGTTAAAAATGTTCTCTATATATCGTTACATTTAGTCTCTTATGCTTTCTATACAAAAAATTTCCCGAAAAACAAAAAAAAAAACACAAAAAAAGCGCTTGTAAGAGAAAAAGGTACTAAACTAACAATACCAAAATAGAATAGCAGAAAAGTAAAAATGGAAAATAATAGTTAAAATATAAAATAAAAAATTAAAATGGCAAAAAAATAGAATAAAAATAAAGTAAAAAGAAATTCGAAAAAAACAAAAAAAAAACAATTGGTATAAACGAACTGAAATGGCAAAAACAAGTTGGCAATTGGCGCCGTATTGCTGATTTGTTTTCAATTGTTTTTGATTGCAATCGTATATCGAATCGTGAATTTATATTCTAACGAATATAACGAACAATAATAGTTATAATAATAATAAAAAATTTAAATGTATATAGAGACCATATGAAGTGTTCATGTCATTTTGTACTTTGATTTAAGAAAAGATTATTGTCATTTTGTGTCGCTTTATTGTCGTTCATCTCAAAAATCGATGCTAAAATAAATTTTATATTTTCTATTATATTATATTTTGTTTGTGTTATACAATATATAATACAAGTATGTTTTTGTTTTATATTGTCTATAATTATATGAGAAAATAATGAGGACTTTTAAGTGTTATATAATCTTAACCCTTTTTTGTGCATTAACAAAGTTACACATATAATGTTTTTTATAAAATATCTGTCTATAAAGAATATATCTAGCCATAATTATTTTACATAGTTGGGTACTCACAAAATGTACATATGGATTTCGGTGTGAAATTTTAATTTCTTGCAAAATTTTAAAATATTTTAGAGTAGGAATGTATATAGCTAATTCTATATAGTTAATCAAAAATTTAGCTAATTGAATCACATATTCAATTAAGAAGTATAATAGCACGACTTAGATTAGGTTAGTTTAAGTTACACGGCCCCTCGAGGGTACACTTAGGCCACCTAGGACCGTTGTGATGTCACCGAATCTCTCCCACTCCGTCATTAGAACCAGCCCGAGTTCCTCAAAAACCGGCCAAGGTCCCTAACATTTACATTTGCTGGGTCTGTAGAACGTAGAAAAAAGTATAACGTAAGAAATCTCTGCCTGGAAGTGGAAACTGTAGCGAACTTGGATTGCTCTGACAATCTAAAATAACATTGGTGCACGGTAACATTTAATACCTAAAAAGAATTCTGTCCATTAATACGATTTCATAATATCGCAAAGACAATTGTGATTCCAGATTTCTTAAAAATTCAATAAAATCAATAAAATATGCAACAAAATTAATAAAATATTTTTAATTTTTCTTCATAAAAATTTATAATTTTTATTAATAAGGCTATCAGAAAGAAAAAACTTGCACAGGACTTGAAATTGATAAAGTTATAAAACTTGTGTAAAACAAACTAGATAAATTACAATTAAAAACAATAAAATGTGTGTAGCAAACCGCATTGTAGCATGTCAAATTTATTCAATCAAATAATTATTTCTCTTTTCTTCCAACGAGTTTGATTTTTTTTTCTCTTTAATCTATTTTAATCGCTTTGAATTAATTATTTTGGAGAAAGTCGTGAAATAAAATAGACGCGTGCTATTTTTTTTCCTTTTTATAATTTTCTTTTCCCTTTAATATCCCCTATAATCATAGTACATACAACACTTTCAAGTGTTAATATAGTATAAGGAAAGAAAATGTTTTTTTTTAAATTCACAATAGCTATCAAAGATATCATAACTAATTATATTTTATTTCACTTAATTATTTATGCGTTATAATAGTTGACAATATGTCAGAAAATGACGGTTTTTAATAGGAATGAATTTAAAGTAAAATATTAAAAAAATTAGCTCGGCAAGTACGAGTATTAAATTAAATTTACTGAAAAATTTCTATGTACACGTAATTCATTGTCTGATATAAAAATAACGTAACGTAATGGATTATTTATAAACGCAGTGTCAATTAATTACGCAACGCAAAATCAAAATTTAAAATAGTTAAATTAACTTTATAATTCAGGAAATTTTCTGAAATATAACAATTAAATATGGTAAATTCAATTAATTTTTGTGACAATCATAAAAAATTCTGAATTAAATTGCAAAATTGAATAATGAAATGCTGCAAATCTTATAGATTTATGCAGAATTTAGTAAATTTCATACTCTTACAACGCAAAGCATTTGCTATCTTTTGTAAATGAAAAAAATTTTTCTCTATATCGAAAATTGACCCAGTCGCTTTTGAAACAAAACTCAACTGTTATAACACATTTCTTTCATCATTTTAAAAACTCTAATGTACATAAAGAAGCAAGTGTATAATTTGAAGAAAAAAAACTTGACAAACGCATTACATTGTTATTTTTTTTTACTACTTAATCGCGAATGCTTAACTTACCATGAAGTGTTGATCTTATCAGTATAATATAAATCAGTATAAAAGATAGTTAAAAGGAAAAAAAATCTCTTGATAATTTCAAAGTTTTGTTTATTTTTTTTTATAATTTATTTCAACTATTTTATTACCGTTGACAATTTGAGCACGTAATTAAATGTATATACAATGAATTAATAATCTAATACCAACATTGTTTAACTTGCATTAACCATCCTGGTTTTATTTTAAAACTTAAACATAAATTTTTTTATTTCATTCTTCTTTTTATCATTTTAATTTACCGATATTGTGCAAATTTATTAAAGTCACAAGAAAAAATACAATGTATAACTATAGCAAGTATAAGCATGAGTGGGTCAAAACTATAGATCTTTTATGCAAAGAGAAACTCTTGTAAATAAACAGAAATGAGCAGATCGTGGTAGAAGTAGAATTATTATTAAATAATCTTGTAAACTATTGCTGTAATATTAAGTTGTTATTTAAAGACAGTTAAGCATTTGACTCCGAAAATGTTTACATATTAAATTGGTTGAGGAAAAAGGGTATGATAAGTTATATAAAATAACATATAATTAGGTTGAAATCGAAATTCCGGTCTTCCCATGACTGCTCAATTGCAGCAGATATTTTTATTATAAGACACAACGGAATTTCTTTGCAGGAGACATATGATACAGTGGCAACTCTGCAAAATCAGAAAATTCCTAAAAATCATGGTTCATCAGAACCTGAATTATCCAAATCATCAAAACTTTTTTTCTTACTTTATATGAAGAAATAAGAATATTGTTACTGAAGAATTTAAGATTTAATGGAAAGGTTCTAAGAGAAATATTTGTGTTTCTGCAGCTATAATCAGTATTTTAAACGTTTTATCAATATGTACACATTATATTTAATAAAATTTCAAAATTTTTTTTAAAAATTCATTCAAAAACGAAATGAAATTTTTTGGAAAATCGATTCACGTAATCAAAAGCAATTTTTCAAGAAAATATATCTTAATATTTAAAAAAAATTAAAACAGATAAATACAGTGAAATCTCTACATATTTAACACTTCAAATTTCAATTAGTTTTATTGGTAATACACATATTTCTGATGTAAAGATTCTGATTAACCCAGATATCGAATGATACTGCCAATACCAAGCGAGTTTTTTCCAAATCAAGGACTTTAGTTACATATATAAAGATTTGAGTATACTTATATAAAGATTCTACTGTATATGATACTAATGTACAACATTATACCTTGCGTAAATTGATTTATTGTCAATAATAATTAATAATTCATGGCAATAATGTTATGTTGTTAAGCTTCTTAGAAATACCGATAGATATTTTCCAATTAACTAACTATAATATTATGTTTGATGGATTATTGGAATTTTTTTTTTATTTCTATTTTTTTTTATAATATTATACATGTTGTGTATATGAGACAAATAATTGAAGTTCTCGGTAATAATAATGATGTGTTTCTATTTCTTAATCGAAATTTTTTTTTTTTAAAATTCGAAAAACACATCACAATAATTGTAATTCTAACAAGTCTCTACAAAAATTACCAATACATATAAGATATTGTAATTTGAAAGTTTTTTATAAATTTTTTTATACTTAATATTGGAAAATAATAAAAAAAATTACTGGTAATTAAATAATTTTGTTTTTTATATTGTTTTCGAAATTAAATGATTGAAACGAGATTTTTTTTGTTTTGTTTCTTTGATTACAAATATTTTATTATTTGTCGCTCTTTTTATCGGCACGTGCTATACATACAATGTATAATAATGCTATACGCAAGCCTGTTTTCAAGAAAATTTATTATATTTTTTTATATAATTTAAGTAAAATTATAGATAAATAACGTATAGGTACTTTTGTATTAAATCTAAATAAAATTCTAACATACATGATCATTGAGTTGGAATGAAATTTTTAATTACACATATACTTAGTATAATTATTAGAAAAGCAATGTATACTTAATTAATACTTAAATTAAAATTAAAATTTAAATTATATATGAATAGGAGTGACACATATTTTTCAAATATTCATGCAGAACATTAATTTGTGTTTTACATTTGAAAATCTAATGAATTTACTACATTACCGAACGGGTAACGTTCGGCCATGCTCCGCACTCAGAGAAAGAGTATACAATAGGGAGGGGATATAATAGATCTATATACAAGGTCGCGATGCCCTGTTACTCAATTTTTTACTAATCTACAAATCTACTATATTTTTATTTTTTGAATTATTAAGTGGTATACTACCCATATATAGTTAGTACTATAGTACTTAAATTATTGAATTTTATATAACCTTATAATTTAAGATAGACACGCATCATACATTATTAACTTTGTTCTGAAAACGGATAACTAAAATATAACTGATGTATTAAAGAAAACTATTATTTTATCATCAATCCATTTCAATTCAAGAAGAAAGAAGACTACTTAATTTTATAATTCTATTGTTTTCGTAAAACCTTCACTTAAAGAGCCAAAAAAAATGAAAATAATAAAAGAAAAATTGAAAGTGGCCTTCAGCATTTTAAAAAAATTTTATAAAATATTTTCATTTTAAATTTTACAACTTTTTGATTTTACAACCCGTATAACCAATTTAATAATTTAATTCAGAAGGTCAGAAATATGAAGAAAACCTCATATTTACGATAAGGAGAAAATAATTTTAATGTACACTTATGTTTAAATAAGTAGATAATTTTTAATTTAAACAGCATTTTATTTGAATACAAGAATTTTAATTTGAATGCTCATTTGTATACATACGAGTACATAGTTAAAATACAATATAAATTTGTACATACATACATATTACATTTATAACAATAAAACACTATTCAAAATATTTAACAAAACAAAATTATTAAATCATAAAACAATAATATTGTGCACAAAATAGTTTTGCAATACTTGTAATAGAAAAATTTCGAATTTAATTTTAATAAAATAATTTAAAATTAATATTCATTATGTAGGAACTATACAAAAAAATCAAAATTTTTAAAATAATTAAAGCTTGTTTAATAAATTTTTTTCTTTTACATAGGATTGCTAAATACAATTCGAATTTTATTTAGTAATCTAAGTATGTAGGCTTTCCAATTCATTTGCAATTTATTTTATAAATTTTAGTTTTTTGCATAATTTCACAAATTTGCGGAACTTCTCATTCTTTAAATCAAATTTCTTTAATTTTTTTTTTCTTATACAATATATTGTACATATATTGTACTCGTATAAATGAATTTCGAAAATAATATAACAGATTATTGTTAAAAAAAAAAATTATAAAATCAAAATTTAATTAGATATAATTTTTTCTGTTTCGTTAACAATTTCAAAGAATTCAAAAGATATTCAAAGTTATTATTTGAAAGAAATATATGAAAAAAAAAATTATTTATACTGTTATACAACAATAATATAATAAATAACATGATAAGTAATATAATTATTATCATTATAATCATTGTAATTTGTTTTTTTTTTTTTTGCTAAAATTTTAACAATAATAAATTTTCATTTGACCTTTTGATTAAATTGTTTGAGAGATTCAAAGAAGATTTTTCTGTTTTTTCTATATGTACAACATATATACATAAATATAATTATAAAATAATAATCATATGATTATTTTTTTTTTTCAAATATTAAATGAATAAATTTTTTCTATTGATTTAATCAAAAAAATAAAAAAAAACATGAATTTTTCTTTCTTAAGAAATCATGTTGATAAAATAGATAATCGCAATATAACATAAGGCTATAGTCAATAAATTTAAGATCAAACTCTAATATTTTTAAAACTTATATATGTGATCTCAGCAGGCATAATTGATACAAGTAGATATATAAGTATATACAAATATATTGATGCTGTAAAGTTATGTATTTCGTATCGAGAGTTTTTAAGTAAAAGACGCAAAAAGAATGTTGCATACTTTGCGTTAAGTATGAAATTTTTTTAATGTTTATCAATGTGTACACAAAGGTTATTTAAAATGTAATTGTTATGTTTTTATTAAAACGAAATTAAATTTTTTGTTTTTTTTTTTTTATTTATTTTTAGTAAATTGTGAATCGAGGTCATTTTTCAAATAATAAAATATTTTAATAACACTTGTACATTTAAGATATTCAAGTTTTATTGAAATGAAAAAAAAAAAATCAGTAATTATCTGGAATTTTAAAATTTTTCTAAAACAAAAAAATTCAACAAAGAATTCCAAAAATTTCGAAAAAAAAAAGCAAATAAATCAATTATTTTATCGAATTATTTGATTTTCATAAAAGTGTCTTTGTTTTTTTTATTTTACACCATTGTGTAGCAAAATTGTAGAATAATTTTGGATGTTTATACTTTTAACACTGCAATATTTCAGTTTTTTGCCTAAAATTATGCAATATTAATTTGTATATTAATAAACTTTAAATAAAATACTAAATGTAATTAACATTTTATGAAGCAAATGCAAATTAATAAAAATTATGACTAACACTTCATAATGAATAATACATAGAATTGAGAACTAAGCCCAAATTTTCAAAAATCAAGCCACAATTTTCATGAACCCTTTGTAAAATCTGATTTTAATTTATTAATTTTAGTGTACATATAATTAGGTAGACCTAATAAAATACAAATTATGCATCTATAAAATATTATTTACGAATTTTTGTAATTACATCGTATATATCTTAATAAATACTATTCGGTTCCCATCCAATTTTATTAAATATTCATTAATTCCCATGAATATATGAATCAATAAATTTTTGTAATCAATAAAATTTTATAATAAAATAATTTAGTATTTTTCAAAATTAAGAAGTTTTATGGGCATGTTTGTAAGTAATTAATAATAAAAATTTCAAAATTAAAATCTCTGCTCCAAAAAAAAAAAAAAGAAATTATGTTTCTATGCTAATGTAGAATATACAAAATTCACACCATAGTTAGTAGCTTTTTAACAACTAACTAATCACATTTAATTTAAATAATATTTAAATTTTTACTCAATAACCAAATTGAAATTTATTAATATTATTTTTTGATTCCTCTTGCTTCAATTTCACATCATATTTTCTAACATTTTTATGTCTTTATTAAAATATTTAGTTGTTGTAAATTTAGTCAAAGAGGGCCAACAATATAAGTAAGAATTTTTTTATGTTTCATTTTTTTTTTTACCTGAATTATTTAGACTTTTTTCTCAAAACAAAACACTTAATTTTTAATCACTTTTTTTTTTTGGGTACAAATTATTCAACTTTCGCCCTTCAAGAATCCCATGTGTGCTCCCTAATTTTATTATCAGAATAACATAAAAATAAATTTTTTTTTTATATCTATAGCATTGAAGTAGGAAAAAACAAAAGACTTTGAATCTTTTCTATTATCATGAATTTCAAACCAAAAAAAAAAAAATTTTATTAGAAGCACGGGAAACTTGAAAAAAAAAAACAAAAATCAGTTATTTATGGTCACTTTATTAAATGGTTTCATATAAAAATAATTAAACCCTTAATTCAAAGGTATTCCCAAATATCCCATAATGTTGTTCCCTTCAAAAAAGAAAAAAAAAAACGGGAATAATAAAAAAATTATAATAACAAAATTCCAATACTGAAAAAAACAACCAAGAAAAATTTAAAATTTTAAAATATTTTTGATATAGGCAGTAAAATTATTACAAAATATATATATACATATACTTAAATTATATCATACAAGTAAATATAAATTTGTAATATACGTAATGTGTATGTGTGTATAGAATGTTCAAATTATACAAAATCGTATAACAAAGTTTAGACACTCATATTACGCCTATAAATGGGCATTCATTATAATCCTACATATTATAATATGTAAATATATGTATATACATATGTAATCATAACAAAAACTGAATATAATTAAATGTATACATATATATATATATATATACATTAACAAACATATAATCACACATAAATTTAAAATATTTGGAGAATATAGTGTTTAATAATAAAAAACAAAAACTAATAATTGCCTTTTGTTTTACAAAAGTAAAAAGATATCTTCGCTATGGTGATTGCCTTCACAACAGTGAAATATTGTTACAACAGAAATATTACAATGTGAAAGACAGTGTAAGTTAAAAAGTCCTTATTTAAGAGGTGAAACTAACAAAGTCGGAAAATTAAAATTAATTAAGAATTTATTTTACGGCGACTTAAAAATAGTGGCCTTTGAATGAATCAAACATATTGTGCCAAATCATATAATTCGGAAGTTAAAAACTTTTAGTTCTTGTAAATTTTTAATATTAAATTTAATATTTTTAACAGATAATGAAATTTAGAGAAATGAAATCTAGATATCGTATACCTACATATTATATATACGGCACTCAAAACTGTTATATTAATTATTTTATTATAATGCAACGCTGAAAAATAAATTAATTAATTCAAATTTAAAAATTACTTACAAAATAATTCAAAATTTTTACTTAACATACTACATACTCATAGTTGGAAACTAAAAAATTTAAATAGTAAATTTTTGATTCAGTGTATAACAACTGTATATACATCTAATTTATTTAATAATAAAAATCTAACAATATTCATCTGTTACATAAAAGGTAAAAATTTTATACAATTTTATAGAATTTCATTTTATTTCTTTGTTTTTTTTTTTGTGTTAGCGAGATGAAAGAAGTTGAGTACGTATCTATTATATATGTATACGTATGTAATGACATAGGTGTATTATAAAATATACCAAATATGAAAAATCTTATACTAATATAATAATAATTGTCCAGTTCTAAAAGTTTGGAACATCATGACAACATGGAGAGAGAAAAAAAAATCAAAATAGAATAGAGCAGTTTTTTTTTTGTTTTTGTTTTGTTCCTAACCTTTTTTGAGGAACTATTCTATTGAAATTTTTTCCCTTGTTATACATTATTCCATAGTCTTTTGTACTTTATTTTTTTTTTTTGTGTTTTTTTTATTTTGTACCTTTAGAAAGGTTAAAAAAATTATAAGAATCATAAGAAAAAGATCGAGATCATGACCCAAAATGATTTGTGATTTTTTATGTAACGAAATTTATAAACGTATTGCACACATATACATACATATTACATGGTATACCTATATATTAAATATATATATATATGTATACATGTATAAATATTTGTTTCTTTATTTTTTTCCTTTACATTTTCTACGAAAAGAAAAGATTTTTTTTTTCTTATTTATTTCAAGATTCAAGAAGACAACAAAACGTAAGAAAAGAAAAAAACCTGCCTTTTGACTTCAAGAATGCACGGTTCTTTTTGTTTAGAACATGACAACATAAGAAACAACTATGAAACAAATGTAAAAGAAATATATTCAAACACACATAAGATATTTATTTACATTATGCAGGCATACTAAAAACATTTATAAAAGTTAAAAAAGAATAGTATGATGTTCTTAAAAAAATTTATGCATCTTGGGCAATCCTATAGCGAAGGTCATACAAGTTGACCAGATTTACAATATTCGTTTACCGTCGCGATTCTGTATATTGCATGTATGTATACGGTACATCGTGAAAACTGGAATAATTTTGAATTTTATGTATAATAATTAAATTGTAAAAAATCTAATTTGTATTCTAAGATTTGAATATGTCGATTTTTATGAATTTGTAACGACTTCGTAACTATTACATGAAATGTGTCTACATAGTTTCTCGATAAAAGATTCTATATAAGATTATTCAAAAATTATAATCACTTGTGCCACAATTTTATAGCATTTCTTTAATTGTATTTAAGGAGTTCTTCTAATTTTCTTTAAGAGTATGTAGTGTTCGAAAAATTTATAAAACAGCAAAATAAATGTTTGCTGCAAGGGTTCAGTATAGAGAGTATTTATAAGAATACAGAAATCATCTGAACTTTACGCTTTATTATCATCTTAAGTACAAAATTAATATAGTGTATAACAGATCTTAATATAATACGAGTATACATACGACTCGACCAATTGTTCTCCAGTTTCCACATTTTAAGATTTTTCCTTCTTAACCACAAAGTCAAGTCAACTCTTACTTTTCTATTCTGTTATTGTTGTTTTTAATTTTTTTTCAAAAACTTTGAAATTTAAGAGAGTGCAAAAGAGATAAAATTTAGATGATTTCAAAGATTTACAATACCAAATACAATACAAGAAGTAATCTTGATAGAGAGTAGATACAGAACGGAGTAAAGAGAGAAAGAGAGTTGAATTCTTTTATAAAATTTTATTTTTTTTTTCTGCTCAATTTTATTTTTTTTTTTATCTCTTTCCTTCTTTTATGCATTATCATTTGAATTTTGAAACGGACTTAAAATACATTCTTATACACTTTTGTATCCATTTCTTTCATCTTCCAAGCAATTTAAAACCGGTTTCTTTATAATACAACTAATTTTCTTCTTATTTTCTGCAATCCGACTTTTCATCTGAGAACAGATACAGAGATCATGCAAACAACTACAAAAAAGAAATAAAATAAAATTCTTTAGAAAATCAAAATAAAAACAAAGAGAAAAAGGAAAATAAAAAAAAAATATAAGGAAAAATTTTGAAAAGGTCGAAAGAAATAACGAAGCATTAGATAACAAGGTGCGATAAGGTTTAATGCAAAGTAAATGAAGTGGAGAATTCTAGAGAGTTTTCGTATTATTTTTTAACCTTTAAGATTTTTTTTTAGAATATTTTAGGAAATTGTGCTAAACGACTTATTTCGGTTTTGTCTAAATACTTATTCTAATTCTTTAAATTATTATAAAATTGTTAGAAATAAATGGACGTAGAAGAAAATTTTCCACCATTTTTTTATCAAGTATATATTGAATTTATTTATTTTTTTAATAGAACATTGAAAAAGTTTACCCTAGAAAAGAGTATCATCACAATTTGAGTCCCTTCGAAGACTCAAAATTCGCCTCTTTTCTGTTTATCTGGATTACCTGTTGTTTTAAATGGAAATTCGAAAAATCGCTGTTTTAGTCTATTTTCATTAAAGAGAAATGTACTTTTTTATAAAACGTTAGTTTGCTGCAAACTTGTTCTATTCTATTCTAATTATTGTATTTTTTAATGGAGTACACATTGGAGTTGACAATTTATCTATATTTTTAAGTAGGAATATTTTACTGTTGTATGTATGAATGTATAATTGTTAAAATTTTGAGCAGCAGGGAAAACATTTTTATGTATTTTAATAATTTATGATGAGTTGAAATATTTTATGAGAATTTTATTATTCTTCTTTTTTAATATTTTTTATGCTTTTGTTTCAAAATTAGAAATTAAATTTTTAAAACCCCATATAGCTGAATTAATATTAAAAACAGTTCACGTTTTGCTCAGAGTCTTGTCAGTAAATATAATATAAATTGGAGTTTATGTGAAAATTAAAGATTTAAGGAACGCTAAATTTAAATATGAATTCATAATTGGCCTTAAAATCAGGTGGTGTAATTAGGTTAAAAATTTTAAATATTTAAACTCTTTTCCTATTTTGCGCCATTATGTAGTTGCAAACTTCTTAAATCCTAATTATGTCCGAGTTCAGTATCAAGAATACTTCGAAATTGTCTTTGAAAAAAATTCATAAATTTTAATTTATTTTTTCATCAACTTTAAAATCTATCTCATTATAATAATTCTAATTTTTTATTTACTTAAAAATTCAAGTAACGAAATTCGGAAAATTGTTGCTGTGTAGATACTAACTAGTATGCTAAGTTCTCATTATCATTCAAATTTCAGAAAAAAAAATTTTTTTTTCTAAGTTTTAAACCTTAAAAAATCGCTTGTTTTTTCTCTCTTTTTTCTTGCCCATCTGTATATATCCAACTCAATTATTAACCTTCTAATTAAATTAGCGCTATTATAAAAAAAAAACAATTTTTTTTTTCGTAAAAACAATTCGTGTGGCATATTTTCTTTCATTATAATATGATGAAAATTAGAGCAAGTAAGTAAAATTCAAATTTTGAAATATATCGTATATATAAGTAGATACATAAATAAAATAAATTGGTATACTACACCTGTGTTTAGATAATTTTAACATATCTTTATACTTAGCTTGTCTTATATAAGATTTACAATGTGATTTGTATAGCTTATCTAAGTAAATTTAATATTTGGACACAATTGATCAAATCGTATACCAGTATTATGGTAGGAATCGAAATACTGTGAAATATCACACCCTAATTTTGATTGATTCTTCCAAATAAATATTTTATAAAAGGTTTGTTGAAAAAAAAAAAAGAAAAAGCAATATCAATTTAAATTTTAAATTGAAAAAAAAAAAATTATGCTATTAGCTTTCAATGTACTTGAGATTTATATGTTAATTTTTTCTTTAAATTTTCAGTATCTAAATGCGCGTTTCTAATTTACAAAATATTAAGCTTTTAATACACACTTTTGTTAAAGAAATCAACTAAAATGAAAAATTTAATTCAAAAAAAAAAAATAAGAAAATTTTTTTAGATAGATAATTTTATTCTATTCCGCTTGTTATTTTTGAATTGAAAAAAAAAATAATAATTTTTGAAAGTTTAACATAATTTTTATTTTGTGCTATAATTAGCGCCTATATAAGAATATATAAAATACACCTTAAAAACAACAGTTAATGGCCGTACCTATTGAATTATTTAGATTAACAATTTTTTTTTTTTTTGTTTTCAGTAAAAATTGGAAACTGGTTATATTTGCTCTATATTTAGTAATAAGTAAATTTTAATATAAGTAATTTATGAATAATTGCAATTAAATTAATTTTCTATTGTTTTATATGGTATGTTTAAAACCAATCGCATACCACCACAATTGGGTGCATAAAATTTTAATATAGCACCATGTTATTAATTATTTCTTTTATGTTTTAAATCAAAAAGTGTACAAAATTAATTCAGAAAATTTATGAGAATTAATTTAAAAAAAAAAATTAAGTTGAAAATTCATAATGAATTGAAACTGAATCAAAATACTTCGTACCAATTAAAAACGCTGAGGTGGGCAATGTAAAAATGCAAAACTCACAAATTTGAGTAAATTAATTTGTGATATGCCAGCGATTTGGTAGTATGTAACAAAATCGCATGAGCCAAATTTAAACTAGCACGATTTTCTAAAATTTTTTGTTTTTAAAATTCCTGTTTTTTTAAAAAAATTTGGATTTTAAAAGAATTTTAACAGCTAGGCTAAAATTTAAACACTGTTCTTGATTAGCAATTCATTTATTATAACTGAAGTTTGTGAGGTTATAGCAAAAAAAAATTAAGTCCCATAAAAATTTAACTGGAAAAGAGAGATTTCGAAAAAAAGTGAAACGAAACAAATTTGGAATAATTCCGAAATTTATACCATTATCTTATTTTGGGTTATAATTATAATTAATAACTACAAAAATTTAGTTAAATGCACTAAATTTGAAATGCAATTTTCATTTTAAGTGTGTTAAATAAAATAAATGTATAACAATTAAATTGTTCAATTTTATGTTTCCGAAAACTTAGACTATCGCCATAAGATTCGTAAACAAAATGCCTATAGTAAATGAAAAGTATCCGAAAGTCGCATTTTGTATAAGAATCACATTTGCTCGTTTCGAATACACCCAAATTTACGATATTTAATTAACATATTATCGGAATTTTAGATGCAAAAATCGCTTAGCGAAAGTAGAACTACATAGTAGGCCATATCATATCAATCAAATTATTTTTCAAGTCTTTATACAATAATTCTCGCTACAAACAATACAAGCTGTAATATTGGAGTAATATCAACATTTGACAGGGAACAAAATTAAAAATTAATTTAGGGTCAAAGAAAAAAAATATTATACCTATACTTTATATGTATAACATTAAGAAACAGCATTTAATTGTTTAATCAATAAAATCAATTTTTCTAACACTTAAAAATTTGTGTACATTGCCATTAAAATTAAAATTGTGCACAAAGTGCATTTTATTTTTTTCAATTTAATTTTTTGTATAGTTTAAATTTGTTTTCTCTGTTTTTTTCTTTTTAAATACATATTTCGAAATTAATTTCGCAATATCGTGTTATTAAGCGTTTAAACGCTTTAAGTGGAAAATTTTGATTTATTTCAGAAAATATTTTGATTTTTCGTTAAACGCGATAATCAATTATCGGTTATTGTTACGAGGTGTCTCGAAAGTTACTTAATTTTTGTATATAGTTTTGTAATAAAATTTGCTATATATATAAGTTTAATCAATATTTGTATTTTATTTTTAATTAAACGATCATAATGGTTTTAACGTAGACACAATAACGTTAATAAAATTCATATTAAAAAAAATGATAGACAGAATCTTAGTCGTAAAATCTCAAATTTTAGTCATATAATTTTAATTTTTAAGAAGATAAATATTACTAAAAAAATTTATTAATGTAAATCTATCGAATATTTTGCAATATACTGGTTAATAATATTTACGATAATCGAAATTTTATTTAATTTATAATAAAAAGTTAAAAAAATACCCTCTAGTAAATTTTCATCTCGCAATTTTCTTGTATAAAAATTAACAAAAAAAACAAAATCCAAAATTTTTTAACTTTCTTTCATAATTTCAATTAGGTTTCTATCATGATATTTTTAATTTAAAATTTTACAACAATATTTTAGTTTACTGAAAAAGTATTTCAATGCTAAGAGTAATGTATAGGTAGATACTACACATATAAAAAAATAGATTCATGCTATAAATATTTCAAAATTTTTAAGGAAAACAAGCAAAAAATAAAAAAAAAGATTTGTTGTCACGTTTTCGTGATTTAATAAAATATCAAAATTGAAAAAACTCGACAAAAAAAATAATTAATTTTTATATGATACGCTGTAGTATAATATGGGTACCTACATAACCTTTACACATACCCCACATATGTAAGGTATACACTTATTTTGAACAATTTTATTACGAATATTAATTATTAGAATATTCCTTTCTCTTATATACTTATATACATGTATGTAACAATTTCATTTATAAAGATAAATCAATTTTAATTTATTATTTAAGCTATATAAATTATTTTTCTGCACTGGTTTTAGTCATATTTTAATTTAAAATATATTACGAAAACAATTTCAAATTTTATAATAATCGGCTTATTTCAAATAAAGTTATCAAGATTAAAGAAATTTTTTATAATATAAATTAATTTATGTATATGTATAATATAGAAAATTTAATGTTGTTCACGAAAGTTGGGATGGGCATAAGTAAATCATCTCTTGTATTGTATTGCTTCAGTTTTAGAATTAAAATTGATAAATTCATTATAGAATTTAATTGAAATGTGGAAGTATGGTGAACACACTTAAGTAATTAGCAATTATTTTTATGTCAAGGTTTAAAAAATGAGTCAGAGTTAATATTTACTGTCGTCACGGTCATTGAAAACTAATGGCATCAGAATTCGATGCATATAACAAGAATATACATATAATTGTCTCAAATATTTCAATGTTTTATTTTTTTAAGGTATATAACAAACGGAGTTGTTAATTCACAATAAATACCCAATGAGTATTATGTGATTGAAATTTATCGCCGATGGTTATAATAATTTTTGCCTAATAATTTAATTTAAAAGATTCATTTAATTGATTATTTTCAAATTTATGAGAAAATAAAATTTCCATTGGCAAAATTCAAATATTTTTTGCATTGCTAAGGTGGGGCGCACATTTGAAAATTTCTATATTCCCATAAAGTATTTAAGCAACTCATTTGTTTTATATTCAAAATGTTATTTAAGAGATTAAAACAATATTTAATCTCTGAACAAAAACTCTTAGATGAAAGTTATAAAATATAATAGAAAATAAATACAGTTTTAAGCGAACAATCTGAAAAATGTTTTTGTTGTATTAATTCTTATATACAATATTTAATTTGATATATTAATTTAATTAACATTACTAATTTAAATTTTTCTTTATTCTCTTTTTAGGTAAGTTCTAATTCATTTAAAGATGATTTGGTTTCTCAACTATACTATAAAGCAATTAGGAATATGATAAGTCCAAATAAGAACCTAAATTTTTATTTATTTCTTGCATTAAATTAAATATTAAGTACTATAAGAAAATTACCTAGAAACAGACTAAATAAAATAAGTATACATACGCTATATAAACTCGAACCCACAATTTGTAACTGTTCCCAGAAGTTATTATCAAGAAAATTCAATTTTAATACTATCACTGCCACGAACGTTTTAAAAATGCCTGACAAAAAAAGACTACAAAATTGTTTAAAAAGACACTTCGATCTGGCAATGAGCTATATAAGAATTGACTTGTCAATCACTCTTTTATCAGAATATATTTTTATTATTTTGAGAGACTGTTGGTCATTATAAATAAATCAACGAAAACTGTGAAGTTGGAATGAGATCTTTTTTGATTTTTGCATACATGGCCTAAATTGGCACTTATAAATATCGCACGGTATAGACAACTACAAAAATTCATCGCGATAGTGGGAACCATTTTAATTATTTTCTTTGTGGCCGTTATTAACAGTAATGTGTGAGGTATTTTTAATTAACCTAGCAGTGAGAGTCTTAATTGTTGGTTTCTATTCATGTCTTTCAAGCTGGAGCAATATCAGATGAATTTTAGTAAAAATTGTACGATTAACAATTTAATAATTATTTTTGAGTGTATATTTAATTTTAGATTAAATATTACGGCCCATAGATTACGGCTACTTTCTTATGATAACCTAAATTTTAGGCTATTTTTTCGTTATAAGTCAATTTTTCTCTATAATGATCTAAAATAATTTCATATTCTAAATTTATTAAATATTGTACAAGCATTATAATATTATGCCTTCTGTATTATTCAAAATTGAAAAAAAAATTCTATTAAAATAATTTCCCAGCTTGTATCAGAAAATTTTTATCCTATCAAAAATTTCATCTCTTTAAAAAATTATTCCTTTCTTTTTTCATTATCTTAAAAGATACTCAAAATGAAATTTATAAAAATAAAAAGAAAAACGCATAAAAAGAACAAAATCAAAATCCACCTGTCAGTCATTTTAATTGCTATCCATAAAATATTAAAGTCAATCTATTTAGTGAGTAGCATAGGTAAATTCAATTCGGTACGGCCAGGTAAAATATTATTATATTCAGGTATTTTTTAAACTATTGACTTTATGTTCTTGTTATTAAATTATTTTTGTATATATAAAGTCAAATGAAATTTTTAAAACCTTTTTCATATTTTCGGAAAAAAAAGAGGACCAAAAATTTTGAACAAAAAAAAAAGGAAAAAAAAATTATGGGCACTTAATGTTTAGGCACTTACTATTTGTGTACGGTTTTTTTTTTTATTTTAAGATTACTAACGCTATTAGAGATTTTGTACTTCAAGAATCAAGAAAAAAAAAATTTAATTTTAATAATTTGTTGTACTATTTTAGAACTAGATTATAACTTGAATAAATTTCAAATATATTTTTTAAATTGGGTAAGCGTTCCTTCATCCATGGTCTTAGTACTCGTATTATTTAATGTGTCTTAAACAAATGAAATTTAAAACTCTATAATAGTAATTGAAATATCGGGTTACTATATCCGTTTAATTGAAAGCAGAGGCTACAAGTATTCAGAATTGATGACTCGCCAACAAAAACTAAGAGTTGTCCTCTTAGTAAAAATGTTATATTTCGAAATTCTTCAAAATTTAGTTAGAAAAATATTTTATCATTAAATTATTATTACTTAAATCAATAATATTGTATTTCACCATTTAAAATTCATAAATCACTAATAATATTCAATTATAGCCTCATTATTCAATGCACAAACATCAAAATTTTCACACTTCGATTATAAATTTTGTTATACAATGGAACTATATACAAACCTTTATGAATAGCTAGCTATAAAATATATAAAAATTAATTATTAATTCGAAAAATTTTCTCACCCAATTCAAATTAATAAAAGTTACCTAAGATAGAGCATATATTAAATAAAATCAATTTATTAAATCTATTTAAATTTCATATTATAGCCATTTTATTATTAAATTTATTTGAAAAATTGCATAACACTTATATATATACATATTATGTCTTTTAAAAGATTAAAAGAATATTGTTATAATTAATATTATTATATTTAATTATATCATTAAAATAATAAAAATTCAAAGTAATAAAAAAAAATATACACACCTAAAAAGTTTTTGTTTCAAATTCCGTGTTATTTGTTCAATAAAAATTTCACACAAAATCAAAAAAAAAAAAAAACTATTGATTTTAATATTGTATATTTTATTATGTATAAATATATATGTATATGTAATAATTTCTAAATTCAAAAATTTATTGTAAAAATTTTAAAATATCTACTAAATAATTTTGTTCATTAGCCTTTTATACTACTGAAAAAAGACAATTTAATGCGTATTATCAACAATTTAAAAATAACAAAAAGGTATTAAAAATCTCTAGAAATAAATTGCTATCAATATTACGATCACTAAAAATCTATATATATTTATATATATACAAATTTATTTAAATTTAAAATAAGATTTAATGTTCCTGATAAAAGTTATTGCTGTAGTAAATGCCAAATATAAATTTTAATAAAATTTTTTTAAAAATATGTATGTATATATTATAAATATTTATGTATGTTTTGTTTTACTATATTTTAACTCATATATATAACTCATATTTTATAGAACGTGTTATAATATAACTGCGTGATGGAAAATTATTGCCTAAAATTTGAAAGTTCTAATTTCAAAATTTATTATCCGACAGAATTAAGTTAAATGAGTATACATCCAAGGTAGTTCAATTAAGCTATTATATTAGAATTTTTGACAAATGGCTTTTGAACCTTATAACTTCAATTACATGAATTTTCTAATTCTGACTAAAATAAAAGAGCCTTATTATATTAATAAATTTGAAATTTCTTTGCTTTATCAAATTAAAATCACAAGTACTTGTAATTTATTTTGGATATTAAAAAAAAAGAATTATTAAGGGTTTCTTTTAATTTTATGCTCAATTTTTAAAAAAAAATATGATGAATACTGGGACATAAAATCTACTTTGCTCAAAGATAGCTACGATTTCAAATTAATGTTATGAAAAACCCCCATTATTATGCTAAATTTTTTAAAGTAAAACCAAGACTCTATATTAAATTCAACTTTCTTTTTTAAATTTTTTCTCTGGTTTAATACATTAAACTTTTTTTTTATTGTATAAAAATTAAAATAAATATAACATAAATTATAAATTATGAGTGTACTAATGTAAAAATTTATGCCAAATTTATAATATTTTAATATTCAAGGCTGATCATAACAATATTTTGCACCTTACTTAATTTATCTGATTTTAATATAGTACATAATTTAGTCAAAAAAAAATTTGAATATCTTACGTATATATGAAACTATTATGTATGAATATTTATATATATTAATTTAATATAAATTAATAAAAAATTTGAAAAAAAAAACCAGAGAATTGAGAAACAACTCTGCAACAAGTTGCAATAATAAGGTATATAGTAAGAGATTCAAAAGAAACAAACCAAATCAAACCAAAATTATAACTTAATTAGTAGTAATTAAAATTTGTACTAAATTCTCTGTTGTTCAATAAAAAAAACCATTAATCCAAGATTCATTCCAATTTTTAAAATTTAGGGATAAAAATTCAATTAAGATACACAGTTATTCCAACTATTGAACAATAAGCATAGGAATAATAAAAGATTTAAGTGAGAAACTTTCATGTTTTTATTTCAATGTAATTTCGTAAAAAAATTGATTCTTTGTATTCATAAAAACTGATTTCTATCGAAAGATTAAAACTAAAGGAATATTTGCTAAATTCTTTGCATATTTTTGCATGAAATGGAACTAATATTACATGAATTTAATAATAAATTAAAATAATTATTACAATTATTATACTATAATTTTATTCAAATGCGATTCTCTCTTACTTTATACATACAGAAACAAAAGTAAGAAATTATTCTTGTATATATGTGTTAATTTGCTCTAGCCGCAATATTTGGTTGCAAAACAAATTTCTCTCCTTTAATATCTAACACAACTTTTATCTTGATTTTCTTTCCTTTTTTATTTTCTTTTTTTTATAAAAAATTCCTCAAAACCATTTTTCTTTCTTTTTAAAAATACATTTCTTATATTAATTTTTTTCATTAAAACCAGCTGGAATGTGTGTAACACAACCTGTACTATAAAATGCCAATCCTTTATCAAGAATTATGTGGTACGTCTAAAAGAGAATATAACAAACAATGAACATAATGTTATACAGATGAATTTTTTTTTTTTTTGTAAGGCTAAGAAATTAAAATCAAGAAAAATAATTTGAAATTAAATAAAGAAGAACGTTAATGTTTTGCAAAATCAAATTGAAATTTGATATTTTTAGTGCAGGTTTCATAACCCATAACCACTATACAAATGATTTTCCAGAAATTAGTATTGAAAATATTATTGTAAAAGAAGAAGAAAACAAAAATTATTTAAATCATTTCTTATAAAAGTAAAAATATTCCATTTCAAATTAATGAATCGAATAAATAATATTATTATAAAGATTCTAATCAGAATTTTCCAACTCTATAATTATAATATATTATAAAAATATTATTCTCTTTCAAATTTGTAAGAAAACCAGAACTGATATGCACGTGAAGAACCACTAAAGCACAACAACTGAAAAACATCATACACAGTATACCATGTTTAATTAAAAAAAAAAAAAGGAAAATAATATGAGATTATTATCTGAATTCTTTAATTATTATCAAATGTCATAAAATGTGACATATTCTCATTCCTATAAATTATAGTTTAACTAAATGAAATTGATATATGTCATAAATTTGTTGAACAAGAAGTTGAAATAGATTATTAGAAGGATGATGATTAAAAGTAACTTGTATATTTATACAAAATATATAGTAGAATATGATATAGTAGTTTGATGCTATATATTATATATATATATCAATAACACGCGATTCAAGGTTAATCAAAATAAAAATATTTTGATATTATACCAATTGAAAATCTTCTTGTATTTAATTTATTCATTTTTAATAATATGAAATTTTGAAATTAGAACAGGATGTAAAATGAAATATTTATTTTAAGTTTAGAAATTAAATATTTTTTTTTTTGTCGTACAATATTAAATTTCTACAATTAAAATTCATGTTGTTATAATTATAATACAGAGAATAACAGTGATTTAATTGATAATTTTAATTGAAATTGAAAACAAATTTTAATTGCAAAGCAATGTGGATTTCAATAATAAATGCAGATTTTTAAAGACCTTATGAAATTAGAATATCGAAATTATGATTTCGAAACACTGAAGTGCTGAACAGGCTGCAAATTCAACGCGAGTTACTACAAATTATCAAGTGTCGTAAATCAGCATACCTTGGACATATTATGCGCAATAACAAATATGAAATACTACAACTGATTATCCAAGGCAAAATTGAAGGTAGACGTGGCATAGGTAGAAAAGAAATATCCTGGCTTCGAAATATTAGAAACTGGACTGGTCTAAGAACAATCGCCCAACTATTACAAACAGCAGCTAACAGAGAAGAATACAATGACATAATCAAAAATTTGCGGTGATAGATTAATGTGATTCGCTAACATCCTAAAGGATAGGCAGCTAAAGAAGAAAGATGAAATTAGAAATTCTCTTAAAAAGAAAATTTATTTCAAAATTAATAATGAATAGAAATTTGATCAATTTCCAGCAAGAAAGTTGTAAAGAGCTGTGGGGGGAGGGGTGCAGATATTCTAATTTTTGAGCTACAGCCTGCTGAAAAGAAGGAATCTTGTTCAAGCAAGATTTTTCGAGCCTTAAAATTTTTCCTACATATAAATAAGTGCTTATAACTTCGGAACAATGCAACATTTTTTTTTTGTAAATTTTCGAAAAAATCATTCCTGAAATTATTTGACCTTATACGAAACACTTTGTCTAAAATAAAGTAAACAAAATCGAAAACGCCTTTAAACGAAACTTTACTTTTTTTTCTCTTTTAAATTGAATTTACTTTTATTTAATTGCAATATTCTCAAATGTTTAATTTCAATACTCATAACAAAAAAAATTTAACTTAATTCGAATTATACATAGTTCGTTCAACTCATAATATTAATTCACACCTAACTATATAATTGCTATCTAACAACAAAAATTAATTTTCATTTAATATCGTAAAATTTTAAATGCTAATCTAATTACGATAATAATAATTAACTACTTTTGAATTAAAATTTTTTTTATTTCTAAGTAATCTTCTTTTTATTTTTTCAAACAATATTTTCTCTTTTAAATCATCAATATAGAGAAATAGGCCTATTTTCATTGGAAAAAATTTAATTATTAAATTTAAAAAATATCATGTAGTTTATTTTATTTTCACATAAAATAGAAAATAAACTGCAAATACACAAAATCGATAAAAATTTTAATTTCTACAAAAAAAAATTTAAAATATTTTTTTTTTTAAATTGATCAAATTATTCAAAAAGAAATTTATTAATACAAAGCGCTGAAAGCAGCTTCTTAAAGAAAGAAATCTTAAAATTCACGGTAATAAAAATTGGAAATAAATGGAAGCTTTTAAATTTATTTTTGTTTTTCTTTTCGTCTATTATAGTTTTTGAGTTATTGTTAAAAATTAATTGAAGTAATTTTGTCAAATTCATAAAAAACTTCTTAAATATTATTTATACACTTATATATATATATATATATATATATATTAAAAATAGTTTTATATTTATTTATTCATTTTTACTTTTTAAATTTCCAGATTTCTATTAAAAAAAAAACACAAAACCGGGTTCATTTTTTGAGACGAAAAAAAAAATGACAATTTCGTTTTTTATTGAAATCATCATCAATTTAGTGTGGAATTTCAGTATCTAAATAGATAAAATAAATTAAAAAGATACATAGAATTTTAAATCTGATTCAATAAATAAATAATTTTTTTTAAAGAAATGAAAAACACAGCAGGAGAAACATTTTTAGAAAATAATCTTTTAAAATATGTAGGTTAATATGAAAGATTTAAGCGAGGAACTTTATTTTTTTCTTTCTCTCTTCTTAAATTAATTAATTTGTTATTATTATTTGAAAAATAGTTTTAAAACTGCGTGCTTCTATTTTTTTTTTTTTGATAATTTCGCTTATTTATATTTTTATTTGAATTTTTTTTTTATCTTCATTGTGAAATGCTTTCTTTATTATTAATCTTGGTTAATTAAAATAAATATAATTAATTAATTATTTTTAAGAAATTGATTTAGATATATTTTTATTTTAGTATAAAATCAGAATTAGCATGTATTGAAATGAAAAACGATTAAAAAATTTTACGATTCACTAAACTCTTCTTATGATATGCTTTTATTAATCACGCTGATTTAAGAGTTTTTGTTTATTTTATTGCTATTTTGTGCGAGTGAATATTTGTATGGTATAGAGTCTAAATTAAAACAAATTATTTAAAATTAATTTTTTTAAAGAGATGACAACAAGTTTAACACCACATGAGCTTTAAGGATGTTTTTTGTATATAAAGAAAGACAAACGAAATAAGCATTTTTCTCAAATGAATTCATTTAAGTTGTTCTTTTTATTTGTAATCTAATTTCTTTTAATGGTATTCAGTGAAAATGTTTAATAGCAAACTTTAATGAAATTAATAGTCAATAGAATTCCAGTTTTTTTATTATCTAAATGGAGAAGTGACAAGTTTACCATTATTAATCTGAATAAGGAACTGAGTTATTTTAATAATTGCTAAAATACAATACATTTTGTTAAGAATTTTGTAAATCAACATGTCCAGTAAAAAAAACCGTATCGCTGTATGAGAAATGTCCCTGTTTTCTCTTCTATAAGAACACAAAAAATTCAGTAGTAATTTTTCTCAATTCAGTTTTGAAGCTGTAATTACCTGATTGTTTGTTAATTACAAGTGAAATTTACGGAATAACATTATATCCCTACAATACATTATAATTCTGCCAATACACACACGTTATAATATAAAATAAAATTTAAAATTTCAAAGTCTACTTCTAATAATATGAAATTTTTATGTTTATATGTTTATTTATAAGGAATCACATGATACAGGGAATAATTGTAGTTCGGAATGCATTAAATCAACTTCTATCTCTCTATACATACGTATAAGAAACAAGAACAAGAAAAATATTAATATGATGCCCAAAACTATTTTTATTATGTAAAAGTAATAAAAAGTAAATAATTTTAATCACATCATATTTTTTCGCCTAATAACGAGTATCGCCTCGTATATATACCAGCTTTAATCCTCTGTGTTTAGTTACAGGCATTACATTTCAATTTTAATAATAATTGCTAAAGTGTTTAATGTATTATAGCAGCAATACACCGTAAATTAAAAATATAATTAAATATTTTATCTTGTATTTAATATTATTTTATTACAACTTGTATGGTTTCATATTTATAGCGCAAGCAACTTTTGAGCTTGAGAGAAAAATTTCAATTAATAATTTTTCATGTTTTTATTTTTTATATTAATTTTTGTTCTTTTTTAATATTTGATGTATACATAAAGAGAAAAGATGAAAAACTTCTTTTTTTGTACATGTTAAAAATCCGTGTAAATTCAAAAATCCAAATAGAAAAATTCAATTTAACGCTTTAAGTTATGCGATAATGGAATTAAAATTTTGTATTTTTCTTCTCAAATTTAAATTTATTTTAATAACAATAATAAATTTTAAAATTGAATGATTCACAGATTTAAATTGTTTTGCTACTACATACACCATGTGTCTACTCTAGGCTGATAGAAGATTTCATAAGAAATCAAAATAAATTTCATTTTCCCATAATTTTTTTCAAATCTTGGAAAGTAATTTTCATATCATTATTAAGGTAATATTGTTGCACTTACAGTTTGTTGAATTTAACTTAATATTTCAGTAGAAAAGTTGATGCGTGAGAATCCCAAAAGAAGTAGTAAACTTCATAAAATTTTTAATTTGAAATAATTTGTTAAAAATTTCTGACTTATAAAAAATTGTTTATTGATTTAAATATAAAATTCTTCAAGGCATTTTACTGGTTATGATTGACTTCACAATTGATCAAAAATCTAAAGTTCTCTGTTGTTCTCTTTAGGCACAGCGATTGTTCAAAATCGTTAATACTAGAGATACACCAGGATAGAATTTATTGGAATATTATTAGATTTACATCTAAAATTACTACTGCAATAAATTTAAGATTACAAATTGTATAAGGCTAAAATCAAGTCAAGTGTTAAGAAAATACACTACAATTTTTATATGCCCCTCGAGCACTGCAGTAAATTTGTTAAAGTGAGGAAAACATACTGCAATTAATTTTCGATTTGACAATTAATAAAGTTCCAGTTTGCAGATCGTTATAATTATATTCGATAAATTCTTAAAATTCTTCCATATTGTTATACAAAGAACTTAAAATTTTGAATATTAGAATCCATCTATTTTGAAGCAATAATATCATAGCTCTGGTATATCAAGATATTTAAAAGCAATGCCAAAATATAAAAATAAAAATATTTCTTCTAAGACTCCCTACAGTTTTCCATATCGTTTTTATTTATAAAAATCTCTGAAAAACCAAAAAAAAAATTACAATTTTCAGGTGAAACTCGAAACTTTTTGCTCATTTTTTCTTCTTCTCCTTTTTTAACCATCTTATAAATTTAAAACTCTAATTTCAATTGATTGTCTTAAACATTTTATTAAAACAAAAAAAAAAACAAAAAAAGAAAAACACAATAATGCAAAAATATTTCTTTGAAGATAAAAAGCAAATTCAAGGCAAAAAATCTAAAAAAGGATTTTTCCCCACAAATTATTTCTCTTTTTTTTTATTATTTTTATTTTATTTTTTTCTCTCATTCTTTTTCCTACACAAAATCCCTTTAAGGTAAACATATTAGTTGCATACGCATTGCAATTCAATGCCGAACATTGTTTTTTTCTTCTCTTCGTACATACAATCAAAATCCAGTATCGTAATATTCTAGAGAGACTGTGAATGCTTTCAAGAATTTCAGATTTTTTTTTTTTTGTATACATTTCAGTATATAGAATTTTCAGATAAAAGTTAACCGCAATATTTACTAAGATTTTACCATCAAGATAGATTTTTTAAGGTATATACAATATTATATTGGTTATATGGGTAGCAAAAGGGTGTATTGAAATCAATGAAATTCTTATTGTTGCAAATCGGTTAATATTTTTATTCTTTCTCCTTTGAAATTTTCAATTTCGATTCTTCTTCTTCGATTTCAAAGTCATACAGTTTAAATCTTAACTTTTAATGCTTTTAATAGTTTGAATTACATTTTAAACATTGGGCTATATAGATTTCTTGCTTACATTGAAAATATTATATGTATATATAGAATATTATGAGATTTTACAATAAATTTTCAATTCAAATTGATGTTTTATATTTTTAACTTCCAATTAATGTTATTGTCTTGTTAGATTCTATCTTATTTGTTGTTTATTGTTAAGAATGTTGTGATCGTTTGATTTTATTCTTATTTTTTAATTCTTATATAGTTTTCTTATATTTAAAACAATGAAATGTGATATTTTTACTTTATTGAAATTAAATTTATTGAATTTAATTTTATACAGGTATAATATCATATTTTAAAGGGTACCAATATGTATATATATAATTTATGAAGGAGATTTTATAATGAGATTGTATACTATAAAAATTCAAATTGAAGAATAAATGTAAATCATATATATTTTTAAATTTATAGGTTTTAATTAATTTATTGTAATAAAAATTATCCTTTTCCTTAATTTTAACGTATTTTTTATATAATTCTAAAATTAATTATATTTTAATAGAGTAAATGCGAATAATGTCTCTAGGCTCTTATGAGATTCTTGCACAATGAGTTTGTTACAAATCAAATATACGAGAACTGAATTTTAAATACACTAAAGCTGTAGTAATTAAAGACCCAATATCACTCCTAATAATTTAAAAATAGTATTAAATATAAATGTAAACGTTAAAAATCTAATGAATTTAACAAAATATATTTAAAACTTAAAAAATTTTCAAGCGAATTAATTTCAACATTGTCTTGTTATTCACCTTTATCTACCACATTTGATGGTTCAATATTGTTTTAATTTTGTTAGGAATTTTAGAGAATAATTTGAAGTGTACATAACAAAGAATTTCTATATGAAATCAAATATTCTTTTCTAAATAGAAGATAAGAGACAACATATTTTTTGTTTTCTCTTAATAACACAAACTATAAACAACAGCCCCAAAATATTCTTATTTAATAACCATCAATAATTATTACTGAAATTATTTAATATATTCATAATATTATTAGTTATTACATATAGTCGGTACATAGATCATATTTCTTTGAAAACTCATGCTAAAGGTCAAATCTTAACAAAATAAAAACAATTTTTTCAAATTGGCATACTTTTAAAAATGCGAAATAAATGTATAACATAAGAAAATTTTAATTTTTAATGTTTCCATTATTTTAAATAAATATTTACTTGAAAAAAACAAATTGAAAACAAGACGAAAAAAAAATAAAATTTTAAATTTTCTATACATAATACCATAACTAATATAATCTTCAAATAGACCGCCACATAGTTATTATCCGAAAGCTATAATATTACGTACATATATCTACCTATAAGATATTGTTTACCGAACAGATATTTGAAGTGAAGCTGAATATTTTTCAATTCTTTATTTTTTGTGTTTTGTTTGTGCGTTGATTTCCAGGGAAAAATAAAATAAATGGAAAATATTTTTGCTACGGTGTATTACCTTTTGTACAACATTCAAATAACTTAAATGGATCTTTTAAATTTTATCGTATAATGTAATAAGACACAAGGACATGGAAATATTTTTGAAACTATTTGGTTAACAATATTTGAATATTTTTTAAATTTTTTACTTTTTTTTTGTTTTCTTCTCTTCTTTTCTATAGATTTGTTAACAGTTTTTTCTGTTTTTTGTTTTCTGTTTTGGTCTTTCGTTTTTGTTTTAAATTTTTTGAATTAAAGAAAAATATTTTATTTTCCAATTTCGGTTTAAAATGAATTTTTATTTTTTTAAAATAATTCCTTTTGCTTTGAAATTGCATCTACATAAGATCTTAAGGATAAGATAATTTGGTTTTTAGATTTTTGCTTATTTGATTTTTGTTTTTTTTGAATAATTCTGCAGAATTTTTTGCAGAATTATAAAATAACTATTGATTTTGCAAAATATTTAAAGTTTTAAAACAACAAATTTTCATTAAAAAATATATTGGATTTTTCAAAAATTTTGATATTATTGTATTTTAAAATTAAAATAGGCTTATTAATCAATTAATTCAATAGCACGCATGAGGAACAATGTAATAACTTTGGCAAAAAAACAGTATCCAAATTTCAACTTAAATAGTAATAATTGCTAAAAAAAAATAAAGTTTCTCACTTGAGTCTTTTAATTTCATGCTACATACTTGCATATTATCTTGTGCTCTTATTGATGAATTTGAGTCCTGATATTTTGTTTATGTTATTCTCGTGTGTACGCAAAACAACTCGAACTCAAATATGAAGCATTTTAAATCCATTTAATGGCTCATTTACATTAACCTGTAACTTTTTCTAATTTTTATTTTTAATTTACATAAAACAAAATTTCGTTATTTGTTTGTATAGAATTTTTAAAGATTTTTTTTTTTATTTTAAATCAAATCATAGCACAACGAGAGCACGCACGTTTCTTCTGTCAAAATTTAAACCTCAAATAAAAATATTTTCAATTTTTTATTTATGTTTGTACGAGTTAAAAAAAAAATGAATAAACAAAATAAGAAATGCATAACTGCTTTATATATTTCATTCTATATTTATTATTTTACACCAAGTTTGTTTTTTTTGGGAAAGAATGCTAAAAATACGTGGGCTCCAACAGACGTATAAATTACGCATCTATACAATGATCTTACCTTTAACATCTCTTACTTTTATTATTAGAAAAAATCAAAAATTTTTGTAGTGTTTGATTTTATTTGAAGAAAAATTTATCAAAACGATTGAATTTCAATATTTTGAAATTGTAAATTAGAATAAAAATGTTAGAGAGATTTTAAAAAAGGGAGCATAAAATAAGATGATTTATATTTCCTATATATAGTATAATATTATTGTGAATTCGTCGTGATATTTACAATTTAGTTTCTTATGTTGTATACAATAAAATTCTTTGATTTTACTATATAATTTTCTTTTGTTTATATTAGAAGATCATTGTATTTGACTTCCTAAACATTTTATTGAATTTTTAAAATTTAAATATTATGTATATTTTTTTATTTTAAAAATTGAATTATGTTTCCTTCTAGTAAGTAAGCGAAAATCTTTCTATTTCTTTAAAATAATTCAAATTTTATTTATTAAAATATAAAATTTCTTAAAATCTGAATTTCCTCTATATAAAATATTAAAATTTTATAATAAAAGAAAAATAATAAGTTTACATTTGTGTAGGTCTTATCTCTCTCTTCTCTTATTCAGAGAATACTATATTTATATGATTATGTCATTAATGTTAAAATTTCAATAAACTGGCCTTATACACTAAATTTTTTTGCAGTATTCAAATAATCATCTTAAAATTATATAATTGGCTTTCTTGGTTTTATAAAATAAATTTTTAAGCTCACAAAAATAAAAAGAGAATAGGAAAGTTTAAAATAAATATTCCAATGTGGAGTTAAATCATATTACATCATAACAAACTAAGAGGTCCTAAAATTAAATAATTTTTGGTCACAATTCACAAACCATAGAAATTTATCAAAAAAATTATCATATAGCTGTACGCTTTAGTCACCAAAATACTCACTGGTTGAATATTAAAATTTTTCAATTTCGTTTTGGAATTCTTATTCTATATTCTGTTATAACGTATACCAATTCGTTGAAATATTTATCATCAACCCTTATCAGCCGATGTATAGGAATTCTAGTATACAATATTTATGATTTCCCTTAAGTGCTTCACATATTTTTTGTTGCAAGTTCAACAGTCAATCATATTTTATTTTAATAAATTTTTCCTATTCTTTGTTTTATACAAAGAAGCGCACGATATTTAAAATAATTACATACTCAGAAAATATTTCATTATTATTATAACGCTTTTTCTAGTTTTTCAAAAGAAATATTTAATTATCTATACAAAAAAATAAAATCTAAAAGTAATATTAGTTTTTCGAATAAATTTTCGAATATCTAGAGTCATTAAAATTTTGTTTTATTCATTTATTCTTCTTTTTTCTCTCTCTATATATTCAAATTTAATGAATTCAAATTGTCAAGATTATTTTGACCACTCATTCTTTATGTACATTTTCCAACGTCTCAAAATAATAATGCGCTTCAAAGCATAACAGGAATCCAAATCAATCAAACTATCAATATTATTTTCTTTTCACTTCTAATATTAGAACCTTGATATAACAATATATTCAATATTTTTTAAGAATTCCTGAAAAAAAAAACAGCATCAAATTTAAGACAAATTGAGTTGAGCAGTATGCATGAAGTTTTTGTTATTGTTGTTGTTGTAGTTTCAAATGGGCTAATGTCCATCAAAATTTATTCAAAATGTTAAATCCATTTTTTTAACGGGTTAAAACGAATACCTACTCAGAAATAAAAAAAAAATGAAAATATACTCAAATGACTGATGATCAAAAAATGACCAGTTAAAATTGTTCTTTGTAATAGAAAGAGATGCACAGAAAAAGCATAGAGGGGAATACAGACTCAAATTATTAAAAATTTGAGTATATTTAAGAATTGTATAATATGATTTTGAATCGTATAGATATGGAGAACGATGTTATTGAAAATCTAGCTGAAGATTCAAAATAATTAATATTGTCGTTGTAAATGTTGTAATCTCAGTTGGATGTTTCTGTCTTAGAAATTGATACAATTAACATGGTGTTTGAGAAAAATATTTGTAATCTTCTTTAATAATAATATTAATTAACCAGCTTAAATTATATGCATAATATGAAATTTTTAACATGATTAATTTTTGAAATAGATTGATTTAAATTATAATAGATTTTTGGTATTAAAGAAAATATGATATACCGTCAATGCTCTTATATTGTATTTGAAGGATGATATATTAGTTCTCTGTCAATTTAGAACATCTGTTAATTTATTTTGTATTACAATGTTATACCTTGCGTTCTAATGTTATGTAACTGATTACCTTAAACTTGAAATACATATGAAGAGATTTATTATTATTACATGCAATATAAAATCTCCAATACTTATTGTGTAACGAATATTATGCTATATAACAAATACTATATTGTGCCATAAATATTACAGATTTTGAATTGCCTCATTGCGTTGCAATATTATATTCTAAAGTAAATAACTTTAAATTGAATACTATTTGAATGACTTAAATTAAAATTACTTAAGTACTTGAATGCGTTTGCTGTATTTGAACTTTTTTCTGACAATCTGGGAGCTAAAATTCATTCTATAAATTAATGAATTCTATACTGGTAATGTTTATAATATTCTTCAGCTTCACCACATTAATCTTAAACAAACGTATAGGCTTTAAGACAGTGGTCGGCAACGCGTCAAAGCATCAATATTATTTTAGAAAAAATCAACAAACTTAAGCAGACCAATAAATTTAATATGCGCTAACAGAAATACTCGTATAGCGGGAAAACCATTTTACTGAGTAAATTTAGTCTTAACTTGATAGCGAAAATAACACGTTTCTTTTAGCAAGGGTAGCATTATTTTCATTCGCCAATTTGCTACTGTGTAATCGAATAAATGAAATAAACTATGAAAATTTTTATAAAAATTCTATGTATTTTATAAATTCTTAATTTAACTTGTATTTATATGGGAACATGCATTTCAGAAAACTTTTATTTAAATTTATAGTTCATTACTCTACTACCAGAAAGCGTTTAAACAAACAAAAATGAAAAACATATTCTTTTATTTTTCAAAAATCGATTTCTCCATTTAATATTAACAATTTCTTAAATGAATAAGTCCATTAATGGCCCTTTTAAATTTAATAATGAGAATATTTATTAAGTACTTTGTAATTTGCGTTAACCGCAAAACAAAAATTCATAAAATAATTTGAGTTTTCATTTTATCTTTACAACAAAACAACTATTAATGTATAGGTACTTTGTAAATAGTTTTTCCTTTTCATATAGGCATCATACCAAATTAAAACATCTATACGGATATTTTAACAAAATTATTTTGCGGTTTAAGAATTTTTTGTGAAATTATGAAATTTTACTATATAGTACTATGTACTATATGATATGTAGTGATAAGTAGTTATCAATCAAGATACTGTAATCTTCCCGACGTATTAATAAAATTTTTTGAAAAAACTAGTAATACTTGCGCGCATGTTTTATATAAATTACTATTACTTGTCCATGTATAACTAATAAAGGCAGCTTTTGTGTACTGTATCGTTATGGTATCAAAAATAATTTGTATAAAATATCTTCAAATATTTCGGCATTCATTTGATTTTATTCCGATATTAATTGTTAATACTTAATACAATTAAAGTACATAGGTAAGATACTTTTATAAGAGGAAACCCAAAATTTTATGAAGAAAATACAATTAGAAAATTCATTCTTGAATAAATTTTTGAGCTTGTGTTGAGCTGTTATCATTTTTCCAAGGTATTTTCGTATTAGTTGTTTGGATTTTTGATAAATCAAAACTTTAAAGTCTACAATTGTTGTAGCATTCGTTTTAGTTCAAGAAATTTCGGAACCTATCGAAAAATTTTGCTCATTTCTAATGAAATTAGGAATTTTTTTGAAAAGCTTTTCAATATTGCATTCTCTAATTTTAAATATTTAATTTCTCTCATACCACAACACTAGTCGTTAAGGTATTTAAAATGCTAATAAGATAAGTATGTATATATGCACGTACTTGTATATACAAAAAAAAAAAATGCTTCATAGAAAATGTTAAGTACCTTAAATGGACATGGTAATATACCTATAGCTTGTGGCAATATTAAATAAAAGAAAAATTTTTTTTGACGAAGCAAGAACAAAAAAAAAAAGAGAAAAAATTGTAAAAGCAAATAATTTTAGATTTGAACTTTCTTTTTTGTTGAAATCAAGAATAATCCTATAAGAAATGAATAAAAATAAAATTTTAAGTATTTATAAACAGTGCCTATGCATATTATACATATTTCACCTGAGGGAACGTAAATTACTGTGAAAAAAGTTTAAAAATTATATTAAGGTCAACTGATAAATATTATAAGATTTTAGTTTAACGTTTTTGTTTTTTTTGTTTTGTTTAAATATTTTGTAGAACAAAAGAAAATTCCTCTACGGTATAGAAATATAACAGTTAACAAGGCAAACAATTTGGATATTTTCATGAATATTTTAGAGTAGATTATTCATTTAAAATTTTTTCAATAAATAATAATAAGCGACAATATGTAATAATTGTTATTTTTGCTCAAAAACATTATAATTTTATTTAGTTGTAATCTCTGATTTAAAAACTTAATGAAAAACGCAAATATAATTGGAATACCAAATAATTATTTGAAGTATTTTTAATAATGCATTTAAAAGCCAAATAATCTGGGGTAGTTGGTTTGTTAACATGGCCGATACAGTAGGTGCACTGCACCCCCAATTAACTGTTTTGCTTCCATTACCGCGTGATCACAATTGCGAGATTGAGCCTACGATTACAGATGGAGTATTTAAGCCACCCGGTTCTCTTAAGAAATCTATCTGAATGATCGATTCTAATCCTCGATATCTCGTCCAACCCCGTTACTCATTCTCTGCTCATGTAACCCATTTGGCTCCGCCCAGAGTCAAAAGCTCGCATTGATAGTAAGAAGTGATCTCATTTTTGTACATTTCTTGGCAGCTGCCACACATTGTGTTAAAGAGCGGTGCCAGTCTGGCTGCATACTCCTCAAATAGGCAGTATTTTATGTAGATAATCTGCTTAACTTAATTGATTATTAGAATCGAATAATATGTTTAAAATTAATCGAATATTTTACACCTTTGAAAGCATATGTATGTGTTTGCATATGTACCTCAGTATAAAGGATTTTTTATAACATTCATTAGAAAAATATTAAATTAAAACATTAGGGTATTGCCACCTGAACTTTTTAAAAAATTTTACTATTAATTTCATATATATTTTTTTTATCATTTTTTTCCAAATAAAGTTCTACTGTTCCACGTATAAGAATAAAAAATGGACAAAATAAAATAACGAAAAGAATAAAAAATGTTATTTAAAATCCTACAAGAAAAGCCTACATATTTTCTGCTATATAATTTATCTATAAAAATAACACCATGGTGTGCAGTAAACAATAAAAATAACATTTTAAAGAATAATGTTTTTGAAAAATAAAATTGAAAATGTTATTCTGTTATAAGAATAATGAGTTTTAGAACATATTTCTTGACTAGACATCTTCCATATCGCACTATTCTTTCAGCTTTTTCTTTGACACTCACATAATTTAGTAAAGAATTTAAAATCACATGTAAAATTATTGCAAGAATTTTCACTTATTTAAAAGAATAAATTTTAAATCCTATCTGTAAAAATCTGGAATAATTCAAGAACTGCGGTAATATTTTAAATTATTGTAGAACAAATTTCGAATATACAAATTATTTTTCTCCTCAAATCTACATATTTAGAAATGCAAAATCACTTAATATTACATGTAAGTTCAAACAAAAATATTTAGAGGATATGGAAATTATCAGTTTATTACAAATATCATACTCTAATAATTTTGCTTTATGTGAAGCCAACATTTCAAAAAAATTTCAACATTGATTTCAGTAATTATTTTGTTATACTGTATAATTTATTATGTAACAAAAATTATTATGACAATAATATGATAATGAGCAATATTATGTGAACAATAATTTTCCATTATTTTTCAAAATTACATTCGGGCAATTAAGATAAATCTCAAAATATTTACACAATCCATAAAGTATATACAAATGTACTGCACATGCACACATAAACAAATGTACTAAATTTTATATTATCAACCTGTTGATATTAGAGTACCATTAAAATCAGTATTTTTTATTTCTTTTTAGATTATTAGGTATAAATATAGTGTAAAATCTATACACTTATTTTCTGCATTAATTATATATATACATACATACATAGTATAATTTGTATAAATTTCTTTCTTAACTTGAAATCCGGTATGAATAATTTTATGCATTTTTTTTTATTCACTTTTAATGCATAATTTTGTTGTCTATATTGGTACTTTTACATTTACATCGAAAATAATTTTTTACAAATACAATTAAAATAATTAAACAGATTTTTTATTTTTTCAATACAATTTAATTTTTTCAAAAAATTTACAAATAATAAAAAATATAGGAAAAAGATAGAAGAAAAAAAATACAAGTTTTGCCTACACATTACATGTGATTTGTACATAAAATGAAATTTTTTTTTTTGTATTCTCAATATAATGCAAGTTATTTCATAAAATACTATATATACCGTATAGTACACATATGTTTAAATAAATCTTTGTACTAATAATGTACATATATATTTATATTTTACCTGTTGCTTTTGTGTGTACATTCTTAGAATTAAAGCTTTAAATTATTTATTATTAATCATTCATTTTTGGTTTCGAATGTGTTATACAAATTTTTACTCAATATTTCAGGTTAAAAAACTATGAAGATTTAATTTTAATTTTTAGAAGGTGGAATGATATACACTGTAAAAAATTTCTATGGAAATTTACTACGAAAAATGTTGGCACCCGATTTGCCAACATTAACCATAGTAAAAATATAAGGCTGTTGTAATTTTGCAATTCATGATTAATTAAACATTTCAATTGTGTAAATCGTGCATTTTAAGGTGTAAAAAATACATTTGGAACAGTAATCTGTACAATTTCGAGTGTAAAAAGTACATTTGCAAATGTAATTTTTTACTGCTGATAAATGTGAAAATACTTTAAATGGTACTATTATTGCTAATGTGAAAGGGAGAAAATTACCTTTTGATGTTGTAATTTGTTTTTGTTGTAAAGAATTTAAAAGAAATCTATTGAACGGCGATATCCGTATTCATACTTCGTTTTTATTGTTTTAATAATAAATTAATACATTTTTAAACAATTTAAAATAAATTATAAATTTCATTTTAAACAAATACATATTACAAAAATTTACATTCATTTCAAGTTTTAACAAAACAGATATAAAAGATCCATTAACATAACTTTAAAGAATATAATATTATAATAACTAGCCTTTGAATTCACTTATGTATGTTGTGATTATTAAAAAAATTAGAAATTAAATCTAACTTAAATTTCAAATACAAAATAATGTATATATTATATATACTTATTCTGCAATAGATCTCAAAAAAGTTTGAAGCTTTGATTTATTCCGCATGTTTTTTCAGTGAACGACCAAATGTGTTTGAAATATCTATTAGATGTTGTAAACTCTGCAGAGTAAGACTGGCTTCTTTAGGATAACACATGTTAAAATTGAAAAAAAAATATTAAAATCATCTCCAAAGCATCTTCCAAACTTGGTGTCGTGTTACATTGTACTTTTTCAACGAATATATAGAAAACGGTTGAATCTGAATCCTTTTCTAAAATTAGAAGTAAAGTATGAATATGATATGAATGAAGTGTTATAATTATAAAAAAAATTTGTTATTTACTTATAGCTTACGTTATCTTTTAATAACAAAAATGTTTTGTCCATAAAATACTCCAGTGTTTCAGTTTCATCAACTTCCGTCCCATCTTCCTCTAATACTAATTTAGTTCCTTTAATTCCAAAATTATTTGCTAAAATTTAAATTTTTTTTAAAGAATTGATTACCTTCTATTTTATTATTTTACCTTTTTCTGTTACAGATTGTATATTTATTTCTGACATAAAACATTTTTTTATTGACCGTAAGTGGTACCAAATTTTAAAAATTTTTTTCGGCATCTAAGTATATAAAAATAAAAAATCAAAATAAAAAAATTAACTTTTACTTCCACAAATTTATTTAATTTTTAAGCATATACCTGTAATAACTGCTACAACAAATAGGGCACACTTTGTTGTATAAAAGCGTAAATTACGTTTTCAGTTTTGCAGAACTTTATAGGAAACGGAGTTAATAAATTTGAATATTTTATCAGTCTTGGCTCAATAAGTATTTCTTCAACGACATATATGTACGCCTTTGGTGTGTTCTAATTGAATGTCATAAATACATATTTCCATAAAATGCAATTTCTGTATACGTTTCATTTAAAAGTATCGTACTAATTTATTCCTAAAAATACTTTTTTCAATTTACTTAATTTATGTATTTTATAATAATTAATACCGCTTACAATTTTTTTAAGATATATTTAAGTTTTGTAATTTTAAACACTTATGAATTTTCGCGAATTATTATTGATTGTAACTTCACTCACTAAAATTTTTTTTTAAACTAATTTGACAAACAAAATTTTTGACACATACATGTATGTATGTATAAACATGCATCGGCTGTTTTTTTTAAATAACATTAAGCACGTACACATACCCTGCATTTTACGTCGGTGGAACAATTCAAAAAAATTCCGTCCAGAAAAATTCAAATAAATCTCGCATTAAAACAAAATTTAAAAAAAAAATTTATCAATGAAAAATCTCCTTTTGCAATAATTAACGTAAAATAATTAATATATTTTACAAAAACTAAACCTAACATACATAAATTTATATAACGTAATTCTGGGGATACTTGTACGTCAAGTTAAAATATTTGGCATGAAAAAAGTAGGTATATTAATGTATAATAGCTACAACGAAGAAGAAAAAAATCAAGTTTTTGCATGTTTTATAGAAAAGCCGTTATAAGTATTCTATTCACTAGCATTAATACATCCAAATTATTTGAATTTTAATGGCTAATAATGTACTGTCACATACTTCTTGTGTACTCTTCCATTCTGGACTGTAGTTTTTTACTATTTTAATGTAATAATTTACATTAATCGAAGCAATATACAGAAAAATCCGTAATATTGCATTAAGAACGTAAAATTACTCGCCGAAAACAAGGTTTTTGGGATTTTTACTTAATAAATCGTTGTGAGTACTATGAATAATGTTGTAGGAAAAATTGTGTAAAATTACATAAATTTTTTACTGTGTATATATAAATATTATATATACATATATATATTACAATTTCAGTTGATATATATTGTACTTAAATTGATCTTTGTCTTACATATATGAGTCTAAAATATATATACCTTGTATCTTGTTTATTTAAAAGAGAACATGCCATTAATTCATAAAATATTTTTAATTTATTCAATTCATTCATAAATGCAATTATCTATATATATATGTACATATATAAAGCAAACAGATTGCTATTATATATTGCAAAATATCGAATTTATGAATGAATTAAGAACTTTTAAGCAAATCGGATTTTTCTTAAGAAAATTAAAGTTTTTATTAAAAATGGTTTATTTTAAAATTCTTTTCAATTAAATTCAATTGAACTAGATTAAAAGTAATTAACGCCAGCACGTAAATTTTATTTAATTATATATATTGTACATTATATAATAATTTCCTTCCTTCCGATTTTTTTTTTTTCAAAATATATGTGGTCTTATATACAATACTTGAGGCTATTAAAATTTTATGAATGAAAATTTAGCGTAAAATTACAAATACCCTCAAACAACGTTTTTTCTTTAAAAAACCAATTTAATTTAAATATATGCCTTTTATGACATAAGGTGATTTTTCATAGTAAAATGAAATGTACTTTAGCATGTCAAATAATTAATGTTAAAATAACATTAAAATAAAGTCATCGTTATAACTACAAAATCAACCTACTATAAATAATAAATAAAAATAGAAAAAATAAAAAAAAATAATGAAATTTGGTTGACGTTAATCTAATATGTAAAACATTTTTTTTTTTTTTGCTTTTTTTTTTTTTTGTTTGAAAAATGGTTACTAAATAGTTATTTCTGAGAAAAAAAGATTTTAAATATTTATCTTAAAAATAAAATTTATATTTCTAATGAATTCAAACAATTTCTTGGAACGTGCCAATGATTTCATTTTAATTTTATAATAAAATAAGTTATAGAAATATTTTCTATAATTTAGTACAAAAACAATTTCATAGAGATTATTATTTACTATTAAGTTCGACAAAAACTTTAGTAAATTCAGTTCATTTTAGTACAAATACAATTGAATTCTAAGTACAATAATATTTATATTGTGAAGACAAATATTAAATATGTAGATTATTTCAAACATATTTTATGAAAAAGGAGTGTGTATGATGCAATTGTTCTGTGAACCAAGACTTGGTCAACATGTTGAAAATTTTACAATTAGAATTTCAATTTCTCTCCGTAAGTCTTTGAGTTTATACGAAACAGAATTTATATATATATACATATGTTTATATAACTGAAATATAGAGGTCTCAATATATTGAATAGTTCAGAAATCAAAACTGTACATACATACATATGACTTGAATTTTTAAAATAACAGTATAACAATTAAAATATAAAAAAGTAACCAAAAATAATAGTACATAAATTTAATTAAAATTTTTCTTTTTTCATTACAGGTGAGTTATCAACTTATCGTTAAAAGCTGCAATCAAATTATTAAAAACCTAAGAATATAAATAAGTATAACAGTTTGTATTATTTTTATATAGTTTAAAACTTTTTTTGTAAATTCTTTAATATTTCAAAATTTTTTGTCTTGTTTTTCTTTGTCAGTGGAATTGAATGAACTATAAATAAATATACTACATATTACGCATTATAAACTGTTATACAGTCAAAAGAATATTCTATGGCACTTAAATATATATATATATATTAAAATCAAATATAATTTATTATTCAAAATTATTAAAACGCCTCTTATAAATGATTAAACACATCAGTCATTCAATCACAGTTAATAAATAAATAAAACAAAAAAAAAAAATTTGTTATATACAATGTATATATTTGTTTATTCATATAACAAAAATAATTCAATGGAATTATGAACCTACAAAAATATTAAAATAAAAAAGTAAAACCAGTTATAAATTAAACTTTTATCGAAAATTATTGGGTGAAAACAAAATAGCTAAAAAAAAAAAATCAAGGCACACAATTCAGACGCCTACAATTTCTATATAAAAATATACCAAAAAAAAAAATACAAAGCTTCAAGACGAAATCAAATCTTCCAAAATTCAATTCAAATAGAAGTTACGTTAATCTAATGCCAAAAAAAAAAAATGTAAAAGAGAAGAAAACTAAGCCGTCACAAAATTTTAAGAAATAGTGAATTTTATACAAAAAAAAAAAAAAAACAGCGAAAATAATTTTTTTTTTTTGTTCATTCACTTACTACTTTTTTATTAATCAAATTCAAATGAACTTCCAATATATTTTAATGCTATAAGAATAATATGAAGAGGATGCATTAACAACAGCAACAGCCCACTGTTAAAGGCTTTTCATTATTCTTCTTTTCTTTTCTTTTAACTTTTATCACAATTTTTTCATTGCCTTTTCTTATTCTTATTTTGTTTACAAGAAACTACAATAACAATATAACAATTGCTATGTTGTTTACTGTCGTCACAGCAAAACATTGTTATTGTTTTGCTGTTTTTAATTCAATATTCTGTATAACAATACATATTTTTTCAATATATGTACTATGTAATGTAAACACAAACCCTTGCAATGACTTTCAATGCAAGAACATTTGTGGCAACCTATTTACATAAATATTTTCCTGCATTTTGTATGTTAATACATATATATGTATAAGTAAAAGATGCATTGACAGTTTGATTTACTATTATAGTGTTGGTTTTAAAATGCACAGTAGCCTTATAATCTTGTAATCGATAATAATAAACAAATTTTAAAGTCAAAGATTAAATGTTTTTTTATTCAATTGGAATATTGAAATTATGAAAAATGTGAAAACGATGTACGTCATAATGTGGTTACAAAATGTGTATACTTAATAGAAAAATTTTGTAATGGGAGACATAACGAAACTATTATGAATATTGCGATAATATTCATTTTATCTTTAGCCTATATTTCTAGATTCATTTTAACATTAGCATTTAGTTATTTTCAGTTATACAAAACAAAATTACTGTAAAATATCAAGCATGGAGGTATTATTTTTGTTGTTACTCCTAAAGGTATGCTATAAAATTTGTAAATTTTTTGAAAGAACCTAAACCTCCATGCTCATTTTTTTCTAAAGAATGAACTCCATCATATATTTAGTTGCAATTAAGAAATCTATTTGCTGTTAAAAATAACCAAATATTAATTTCCATTATCCCGTCGACAATATAACGTTGGACTATAAAACTGTAGTAGCTAAGAGAGGGAAAATTCTGGATGTACTCTAGCTAAGAAAGAGAAAATATTCTAATCATATCAATCTGTAATAGTTATGTTTAACTTATTTACTAAAAAAAATAATTGAAAAAAAAAACAAATATCTTCGAATTGCTTAAGATTTTCAGTGATATGGTTCATGTTTTTGCAATCGTTAAACCTTTACTCGAAAAACCAGAAGTTAAACACAAGTTAAATTTTTACTATAATTTTTTCATATCAGAGACTAATTTTGAGCACAATATCAATTTGTTCGTAAAATTTCCAATTACATTTCTTTATATTAGATTGTTCCGTAACCAACATTTAATAAAATTATTCAATAATATGAACTTTTCTATTATATAAATTATTTTTGTTATTGTATATTAGTTTTACATAAAATTTTAACAGAAAATATTTTCTTTTATTTGGTAATAATTGCCATTATAGTTGAAAGACACAATATAGGCAAAAGAAAAAATTAAAGAAATCGAATTAAAAGTGTTATACATATAAACCTAAATTTCAATTTTTCAAAATTTTAAGGAGGGATATTGTATTTCAACTGTTAATATTATACTAAATTATAAAAATGTAATTACAATAGAATAAACCGAAGTAAATCCAAATAAATTTTCATTTTTTTTGCTACTTGCGATTATTTTTTTGTATAATCACTTATGTCCGTGTTTATATTCATGTATGTATAACGTGTGTCTAATAATAAATAACTTTACATTAAATTATGAATTAATAATCATTATCATTCCAATGTTATGGATAAAACGATACTATTATAACATTTTCAAATGTATAATAAATAATAGCAATATTTCGAAAATAAAAACACTCCTATATACTATTATAACACTCTATCAAAATGAAAAGTCGCACTGGATTCAAATATCAAATGTGTATTTAGAAAAGAAAATACAATATGAAAAAATTGCAAAAATTATATTTGACACAAAATCTACCAAAAAAATAACTTATGTGTATATTTTATGAGTATAATAGTTATTAAACATTATATCTGTTACTACTCCATAAAATATTAAAAATACAAGAGAAATAATAATGATAACGCGAATATAAGAGAAAAAAATATAAAAGGCTAACAAAATATTAACATAATAATAATTTAAATAGAGAAAAAAAAAATAAAATCTGTCACAATTTTCTGTTTTCTATTTAAAGTGAAATCATATTAAATAAATGTCAAATTTAAATAGATTTCACTTGAGATTTTTGAACAAAAGTTTACCAAAAAAAAAAAAAAACCAACCAACCAAATTATTGAAATTAGACTAAAGATATCATATGATAAATGTTATACATATGAAAATAGTATTTCAACAGAAAAATCTAAAATGAGATCTTTAAACACAAAAATGGCAATCAAAATTCATGATAAATAATAATAATCAAATTCGAGACCAACTTTTTTTAAGATTAAGCTGTGAGGGTGGCAAATATAATAGAAAAAAAAAGTAAAGCAAAAATTTAAAAACTCTACATTTACATATTATGTATGATGTGTGGCCATATACGTATGTAAAAATTTCAAATAATCATATAATTTCAGTCGAAATTTTTACTATATTATTTGAATTCATTATTATAGAATTCCAACCATTTCCAAGTATTTCCATTATGCCTATACAATAATAATCAGTTGAGAAATCAAATTTGCATTGGAAGAGTTGTATAAAAAATCAGCACATTTCTTAATTTTCAGAATTAATTTAGGTGGTAGTTGCATTTTAGCCCAAACTGAAAACTGGATTGGTGCTATATATTTTATCAACAATGTGAGAAAAAATATGAATAGATTATTAAAAATGAGGTAGGTTTAAGAGCTCAACATAATTTATCTATAAAATATATATAAGAATTCTCTTGTTATCTAACGGTTCAACACCATGTTCACCACATAACATTATTTCTCTCAGTATACTATATTGTACATCATATATAATAATTAAGTTAGTCTTAAGAAAGTTACCAAAGAATAAAGACTTAAATAAAATTACTGTCTTTTAATTTGCTGCTAACCAATTGGATACCTCCGTATATACATATATTACGTAGTGTCATTTAACAATAATATTTTTGGATATAATTCCAAGTTGTAGTGGGAAATTTTACTGTATACTTATTTTCTAATTAAAAAATCAGTAATTTAATATTTTTAAAGTATTGTAAATCGAATTGATCCAGAAATTTCAATATTCTGCGTGGTCAAATCTACCAATTTGTTAGTAAATATTATGTAAGTAAGATAAAAGTAGATTTAGTAAACAACTTCTCTTTACAGAAGAATAAATGGCAAATGAATGTACTAAACAGACAGACAATAACGAAACGAAAGAAAAACGTACCAAATTTTTCCAAATTCATATGCTGTACAAGGCAATAATATTTAAATATTTATATAGAATTTTCAAAAACTTTTCATAATTTTATTATAATTTAGCATTAAAAAATTTTGAGATTTCAAAATGAAGTTTTCATTTATGTCACTTTTAAATAAAAATTATCATAATTCAAAATTTTATACAGCTTCATTAACTATTAACATTATTTTTTGGATCACAACATTAATGTTCTGTTAAATCAACAATTCTTGTTTTTTCTTTCAATTTTTATTATCAAATTAAATGACTTCTTGTCTAAGGAATACCAAAAAAAAAAAAAACTGAAAAACCAAGAGACATCTTATTTACTGATGAAATCACAATATAATAGTAAATTATGGTGTTGATGATGATGCGATATACAAATAAAAAGTTTAAATTTACATGATGAGTAATCTCATAAAGTATTTTTTTTTCCTCTTCATTATACTTGGATTTAGTTTTTGCAAAAGTTCGGGGAAATAATACATTCGGGAAGGAAATAAAGGAAATTAATAAAGCCTACATACAAAAGTTTAACTTATTAAAAAAAAAAATAAAGAAAAATTAACAGAACTGGCAGCCAATTTGTTTCACGGGTAACACCTTTATTTAAACAAAAATGGATATTGTGTTTCTAAGAATAATTATTGTCTATGTTATATACGACTTTGTATAATATTAATATAAAAGTTACAAAAAATAATAGAAAGGTTTGGCCTTTGTTAATTCTATTCTCTTGTATAACAAATCTATTAAGATGCTTTTTGTATCAAAAAAAAAACAAGTATTTTAAGAAGATAATAAATTATTTAAAAGTTCTAGAACAGTAATTCTTTGTTATCTGAAATTTTTCAATTCGGTACTTGTCATTAATTCCAGTTTTGAAAAGGAGAATAGTAGTAACAACGTAGAGTCAACGCTCTATATTCCAAATATGAAAACGTAAACTCGACTTCTACATTGAAGCTTTTAAAAATTGCCTAATATATACTATACAGATTGTTTTGTGATTCTTCTTGGAACGATTCCAGATTTTTTTAAAATGTTGCCACAATATTGATTGAATTCGACTAAATCAACTTCAAATACCAATATCAAAAAAATTCTTATAATAAGATTTTTATACAAATTTTTACAAAATTTCCGTTTTAATAATAATAAAAAAATAAACTCAAAAACCCTTCCATATCATTTCCTTTGAATTTTTATTAATTAAGTTATAAATTAAATTAATAAAAATATTTCTAAATTTAAAATTTCAATACAAAAGATTATGCTTTTATATATACGAATTAAATAATTCATTAAAATTAGTCATGCATAAAAAAAGGTTTGATTGTGTTTCTGATAAATTCTAATAAAAATCAAAAATTAATTTTATAATTTTTTATATTCAGTGAATTTACTTTTAAAAAAAATATTATAATAAAAATTTGTGTTAATAATTTTTTATCAGTGCTATAAATTTCGAAACAAATTTTCTACATTATTAGCCAATCAAATTATAATTTGAAGGATATCATATTTATGCATACATATGTAGACATATTAATTTTATTTGGAGATTTTATATTGCTTTTTAATGTTATTAATACATTATGAACACACATAATTTATATTAACATTTTAATTATTTGCAATATAAAGAAATTTAAACCGTATGGGTGGTCCTTTGTGTATTTGTTTAAGATATCGGAATTGAGACATTTTTTTAGAATTATTTATATACTGACAAAAGGATTTTATTATGATTTTTCTCTTTAATTATTGAAATATTAAATAAGTAATTTTTCTATATTAAAATTATTTCTTTATTAAAATTATTTTGTTAATGAGTAATTAATACTACTGTAGAATAGTTATTATGCTTAATAATATACGTATGTAATATTATTAAAGAATTGGCCTTATGTAATTTAGGTTTTCTCTCTCATATATGAAATTTACAATGATTTGTATGATTTGCTATTATAGTTTGAAAGAAACAGTCGGATTTGTTGTTAGTAGTTCCATATATATTGTGTATTGAATTATGATTTCAAAAGAAATTAAAATTAAAATTTTATTTGCTCTAAAATATTTTTATTTGCTACAAAAATTTAATTATATTATAATTTTTAATATATATATATTGTTTAAATAGATATTAAATGCAGCTAATATTATGGTGAATTAAGATTAATATAATCAAGAGTATAAGCAAATTTAAATATTTAATTTTTATCATTCGAAATTATAAAAGCAAAGCAGTTTACTGTTGTAATATTAATTATTTAGTATAATATAATAATAGTTCTTTAGTTATTAATACTAAAAATATTTGATTTCTGTTATTCTATTATAATTATGGAATATTGTGTTATAACATATTATGTTATATTATATAATATTCTGTTATAATATAAAAATTTCCAAATATTTTCTATTTTTAAAATAAAGTCAATTTAATTTCAATTTTTAATGCAACAAAATTTTGCATTGCACAAAAATATTTTTTTATACCAGTCAATTAAAATCGGTCTTACGGAATATAATAATGCGCTAGTGTAGTAACATTATGATACTCGAATTTTGTAATATCAATTTATAGTCTACTTTAAAATGAAGATTAAAATAAAATTAAAAAAACAGAAAAATATCATAAAAATTGCCTTTAAAAAGAATAACGAATGTGTAACTATTACCACCCACCTATTTTCAAGGTAATTTTTAAAGTCTTTGGATACAAAAGAAAAAGATAAACAAACCATTTTTCTTTCAGCTTTTTTTTTCATATTCTCTTTCTTTACGTCTTTTTTCTTTCCTTTTTATGATTATGCAATTCTCGTTTTATTGAAATTTCAACTTTTTCTTAAAATTTTTAAATTAATTTAAAATTTAAGTAAAAAAAAATTACGATCGATTTTACCGATATTGTAAGGAAAATTTTTAAAAAAAATTCTTAAAATTAGGGTTGGATTTTAAGTTTTAATTGCAGTTCCGAAATGGATATTGGGTTCGTGTATGGTAACATTTGACTAACTCAGCCAATATACATAATAATTTATTAAGTCAATTACATTACACAGTTATAGATATTGATTTTTTCGATGTTTCGGTATAGATTTCATAAAGTTTTGAATTAAAATTCGAGCATTTAGTGAGATTTAGTCAAAGTAAATATCACTAGATTCGATCAGAATCAGAACCAAAACAAATTTTTAGAAAACTAACTTTAATATAGATTCTTATTTTACAAAATTTCAATATAAAAAAATAATTAAATCCAGATTTTAAGGAAGTTAAATTTTAAAAAACACAAATTTATTTTTATAACAACAAGTGAATGTTGCAATTTAAGTAATTTTGAGAAAGCAGAAAATTACTCTGTATAATAGATAAATCCCTTTTAACTTCATCTAAGTTTTAATATTATTAATTATACTGGAACATTTTCAAACAGACATATGAAACTGACATTAAAATTCATTAAAATGTTTTACCCCGACTTGTTAGTATTGATCTTATAGATGCGATGCATATACACACTTTATATATTGCTATTATATACTGTTACAAATAACGTACATACATACGATATATAATTATTACATAAAAAAATATTAAAGAAATTTTTAATAAATGCAAAAAAAAAATGGGAGCGGAAAAGAAATCCAGTAAAATCTGTTAAAATAGACTATATAGCAATTTAATTCAATTACAATCCTTTGTTTTAAAAAATTTTTTAAATTATTTCAGAAGTTGATTGTATTCATTAACTATAACTATATTTTATGTATATATATACAAGTATATTACACATAAATATTTTTACATGGGTTATTTAACCTATTATTTTTGATTTTATTTTGCAATTTTTTTTTCTCTTTTCATATATTAATGAAATGAAGCTTGAATAACAAACCAATACTAAAATTATATTGGATGGTGGACGTTAAGTCTAAATCCTATAATGTTATGATTTGATTTTTATAATTTTTTCTTTATCAAAAATACTTAAAAAAACCCCAACATTTATCTTAATTTTTGCTTTTAATTTAAAAATTTTAACAAATTCATATTATTTTTAATGGGTACATTTCATATTGAGTAGTATAGAACCTTTTTATGATTGATAGCTTTTCATTTCACAAAAATTTAAGTGATATTTTTAATGACTTTATTATACAGACAAGACAACAAAAAAAAAAAATTATATGATTTAAAGTGAATGAGATTGTGACAAGTGTAATAACCTCAGTTCCAAAATAACTTTTTAAAAATCTGGTTAATTTAAGAAAAAAATGGCAATTATTTTGGAATAGCTCATTTATTATTCACTTGATATATGTTAATATTTTTATATGAGAATATTACAGTGAATATAGTGTGAATCCATAATGATTCCTTTTAGTTTAAAGTAAATGAAAATTTTCATTGAAATATTAAATTATTAAAATTGAGTTTCCAAATTTTCTGATTCTGTTGTCACAAAATCAATTTTAAATTAGGATTCATGGTCTTTGGTTAGTCTTTGTAGCAATTAGAATATAACTAATTTAAAATAAATGAAAATTAAAATATTGAAAAGTCGACTATGCGTAAACAAGCAATTTTTCGAGTAATATCATTTTTTACTCATTATTTATTAAAAATATTAATTTTAATATTAATTAAACTAAATATCTTACATTGTGATTTTTGTATTGTTGGCACATATTAATTAATTAATAAGTGTATCTATTCTAACAAAAGATTTAAGTGAGAAACTTTTTTACACAAATAATGTGCGAATCAATTGAAATTGCTTCAAATTTTTTCTTTTTTTTTTAAAATAAAATATGATAATTTTAATAAATTTTCAAAAATAACTTAATTATAAATGAATTACAAATGAATAAAGCAATAAAATAATCATTTAGGTAGGCAAGTAATAGCAAATATTTATAATTAAATTTTAATTAAAAAAAAAAAAATCAAATTTACAATATTTTAAAATAGTTTGCCCATTAGCAATTCTTTTGACCAAAGTTTTATAGTTTCAAGGTTACCCAATTTAATTTTTTTTTTATTATTTTGAATTAATAGCTTGTAATTTTAGATTTCATCTTAAATTATTTACCAAGAAGACGTGTTAAAACGGTTAGCTGATTTTTTAAAAATTTCATTGTCTCTCATTAAATTGAGAATTTTTTTTCCATTCAATATTATTTTTTTTTTTTATTTTTTATACAATCATTATTTATTGTAATTTTTTAATAGTAAAGTAAGTAATTAACCTAATTTTTGTGTTATTGGAATTAAATGAATAACCCAGTTGGATATTATATTTTCCTTTTTTTCTGAAAACATATACGCTTGTATATACCTATATACAGAACTATAGTATTTATAAAGATGCCCTAGTTTTTCTTTTGTTTTATAGTAACTTTGATTGCGATACTTGATTGAATGTTGTACTTTTTTTTTTAATTTTATTTTGATTAAAACATTGTCTTATAACACTCACCTTAATTTATATGTTATTTATATGTTTTGAAGGTAATTTTAATCGAAAAGCTTCTGTTTCTTAAAGATTTTGATTTAATGACTGATTTAAGTAACACCTTCTAATTGATTTTGTTTTTTTCTCTTATTTTTTTGTAATTATGTATTATGATTTGCTATTAACATAAGATTATTTAATGTACCGAGATAATTGTATTCCTTTTTTCTTATACTGCATTATGAGAGCTGTACAAAATAATTGTGAAAATATTTAAGAAGTTTAATATATAAAATTACTTAATCTTTCGATATTTTTTCGTTACGTGTTTCTTTTATTTAGTAATTAGCTCAATTTAATTAGGGACATTATTAAATTGGGCGGAGTACTAAATAAATATATATTTTAAATTGGACTAGGCATATATGTTTTACCTTATGACTTTATGTGAATCTCAAATCAATGTCTACGATTTGATTTTCTAGTTTATCTTATAAAATATTATTTGTTGGAAAACCATGTATGTAAGTTGTTTAGTTCTAGCTAATTTTTATGAGTATCTAATATTTTTGCAAAGCTTTTAAAATACAAAATAATTTACTGAGACTACTTGTTCGAATTATCGTTTATTCATATTTCTCCTCAATTAATTTTTTTTACAAGAGCCATTGGACATTTTTCACGCACATTTTTTTATTAAACCATTTGTGAGCTACCTCTGTTAAAAAAAACGAAAAAAAAAAAGAAATATCTAACAGCATTTTGCACTACAATTTCACTTTTAGTTTTTGTTTTATTGCAAAATTGTAAAAACCAATAACATTTTATGATATTTTTCTAGGAATTTTTAATGTGACACACTTTTGAAATAAAAAACAAAAATCTGAAATTCTTTTCTTTTATAAATCTACGAAAAAGTGAAAAGAAAAGTCGAATAGTATAAGATCTTATGGGTTTTATGACATTTAAATTTGCAAAAAAAAAACAAAAGCGAAATATAAAAAAAAAATTAACAACCATCCCAAAACTCTTAAAAATGGGATAGGAAGTGAATATTATTGAATATTGAAAAAATTATTCAATTAATTTCAAAAATTCTTTTTATGTTTTCAATAGTGTGATTTTACATTTTACAGGATATTGTAGTATGCAATTCTCTAGTTTGAATTTAACTAAAAACTTATGTCCAATCAGTTTCAGTTTTGTTGAATTTAAATCAACCCAAAATTATTTGAATTTAATTGATCATATTTATTTTTTTAAATAAAAAAATATTCTATAATTATTTTAATTCCACTTCACTCCTGGAAGGAGCATAGGGCTGTTGCATAATACCGTATAGAATAACCATGAACCAATTTCTTGTGTCATTAGGTTTACTGACGAGCATAAATGAAAATAGTGCATCAATATGTTACTATGAAAGCTCTTGCTTTATAATTTTCATACTCAACACTTGTTTCAGCAAAACTAAATTTTTCTTGTATTTATTTTTTTAACAAAATAGCAAATAATCAAAAGAGTAGCTATAATTATCTTACAAAACCTCCAATTCAATTCAATTTATCAAAAAAAAAAATTATTTAAAATTTTATTTTATACAAAAAATTTAAATCATATATTTTATCGAAAATTCTATTATTTTATAATAATATCGAAATAAATTTATTTTAATTTGAAAATTATTGTATTTCTTTTTCTATTTTAAAGTAAAATTGTGAAACCGTGAAATATGAAAAATCGAAGAATAGTTTTTTTTTTTTTTTGTTAGCTACTATAATGTCAACTCTGATTTGAGATTATGCAAATTACAAAAAAAATACGATATAACAATACAAATAATAAAATAATAACAACAATAATAGAACAACAATGTTACCATATAGTATAGAAGAAAAAAAAATCTGATGTGGTCAGCACATAACCGACCGCATTGTGTATTGTTTAGTTAAATGAAAGTGTTACAGAATATTATAAAAATGTCTGTTAAATACTTCTTTCCAATTTTTAGGACATTAGTAAGCTTATAGTTAACATACTTAGAAAAATGTAAATTTGGCTCTTAGTAGAGTTTCGCTTTGTGCTACCCGAATTCCCTGAAATGCTCGCCAGTTAGTTTCGGTAACAAGCACAACTCAAATATCAAATTTCAAGAAATTCCATCAATTTGTTCTGTGGATATGGTGGAAAATGTAAAATCGGTCCGCAAATCAGTTCTCGAGCCCTGATCTTTCCAAAAAAGTTATATGTTCATTGCTTTAATATGAGGAATTCATATATTAAATTTCAATGAAATCGGTTGATTATTTCTCTTTATATACACAAAAATGTATATTTGGCCCGTAGTAAACGCCCAGTTGCTGATGCCTGATTTCTTCCAAAAGTTAGGAATTTTTGCGTACGATTGAGCAAAGCTTATATATGAAATTTCAAGTAAATCGGTTGAATATTTTCTTCAAAATGTTGAAAAATGTAAAACAGGCCCGCTAAAAAGTGCAGTTCCCGAGGCCTGATATATACCAAAAGTTGATCGATCCGTGCCATGGTGGAAACAAACTTACATATAAAATTTCATCAAAATCGGTTCAGCCGAACTTGAGATACACGCGTGCACACACAGACCGACAGACCGACAGACCGACAGACCGACAGACGGACAGACCGACAGACCGACAGGCCGACAAACCGACAGACCGACAGGTTTCTAAAAATAGTTTATTTACACTTCCCTACTATGGAGAAGTACGTTCCCACCGAAAACTCGATATGCAAAATTTGTTGCCATCACATAACCTACCTATTGTTTACACAATACGGTCGGTAAAAAGAAGATTAAAAAAAAAATGTATGTATAACTATTATTATTATTATTATTTTTTTGCTTTTCCTTTTGATAAACCGCCATTTATTTTCAATATTAAAAATTACAAAGTTCGATACGCGTGCATTTACATTTGTATGTATGTATGTATTAATATTGTGTATGTCTTTTTAAAATCATATTATTATTTAACAATAAAATTATACAAAATAAATATCTATATACAAACACACAAATCAAATTAACATACTAAAAAAAAATAAAATCAATAAATATAGTTATAAGCTCAAGCTAATTACTTTACTAATTGATAATTTGAGTAGAATAAAGTCCAATTTACGAAGTATTAATTAGGTATAAGTAGTCATTAAGAAAATAAGATTATAGAATTCAAAATTTTTATTTAGAGAAAAAAAAGCATAGTATAATAGATAAAATATAAATTTTAGGATTTTTTATTTTATTTTTTTAATAATTTTATGTTTCTTTTTTATTTTGTTATTAAATATTAATTAAAAAATTATTTAAAAAATATTAAGTATAAATTATTATCATCATAATCTAATATTTAGGAAAAAAAATATGGTATAATAAGACACATAGCAGAATAATATAAATTTTTTTGTTAAAAATTAATATTCAAAAATTAAAAATCGAAAATCATTACTATAATCGAATAATTGTTAGTTTTTTTGTGACGCCTATTTAAATTTGTTTTTTGTGTGTTTTTAATAAAAAAAAAATAAATTGAAATATGGTTTTCATTCGACATACTTAAAACGAAAAAAAAACAATTTCGGCATTTTAAAACTTCCAAGTACCGAAAATAAGAAAGAATCAAGATTACTTAAATCAGTAAAGGATTTCTCAAAAAGTGTTATTTTAAAAATCGAAATTTTTGGTAAAAACCATAGTCATATTATTTACTAGTCGCAGTGCGTATTGTTACCACATTTGTACTTACATTCTGGTGATATAATTTGAAATGTAGTCGAATTGCATTATTACTTAGAATTTCAAGGAATTATCCAAATTTTAAAATAAATTTTAGGAATATACAATTTATACAATAATCCCTTTATCTAATACATCTAACTCTCAAGTTATGAATAGCGTGAATATCTGAGAATTAATTAATTTGATTATTATTTAATTTGTTTCGATTAAATTAATAATTCATAAATACAACTGAAGAACAGATGGATGACGTAATCACAGTAACGAATTAAAGCAGAAAAGTTGTAAAATTTTTCTCCTCGAACAGGACTCGAACCAGTGACCTACCACTTTCTAGGCGAATGTTTACCAACTGAGCTACAGAGGTATTGCCAGCTATATATGTCCGTCTAGAATACATTACTTGTTCTTATAATAATTAATATAAACAGCTACACGTTGTATTGGTAATTTATTTGTAATAGATGGAAAATATTTTTATATTTATTGTTAATAATTCAAAAATTATGTTGTTGAATAATTAAAATTTAAATTAATTGTGTCTTGAATAATATAGAGTGAATATTACAATTTTCGTAACATAATTTTCACTTTATTCACTTTATTTATCTATTAGTAGTATACATTACTGCAGAAATGTATGCGGTACCCTAACAAAATCACAATGGTTGACACAAATTATTTACATAATTTTTTATGCAAGAAGGTGCTTATTCCAATGAAAAGAAAATCAAATTGCTTAGTATATAGAATTAAATAATTATATCGCTATATTTCCCTGAAGAAATGTAAGAAGCACTTAAAAATAAGAATTCTTGTTATAATTGTTATACACTTTTAAGCAGCATATATGAAATTTTTGAATTTTATACATCATTATCGTATTGGAATATTGCATAATAAATTATATAATGGTAACTTCAGAAAAAGCGTAAGTCGCGCACCTTTTCTTGAAAAAAAAATTTCTTGAAAATTTTCTTTTGGTTTTATTTTATCATTTTGAAACAACTGTGAAATAAAATATTCAATTTGTATTCTGGGATATTGATGTTACCAACACTACCACATACTTAAGCTAATAATAATTCTAAACTCATATCTACTTTTTCTTTTAACTTTTACTTAAAAAAAAATCATAGAATTTTCACTTCTAGTTTTTTTATTTCTCTGTCTTTACCTACATATCTATATCGTTTCTATATTGAAATTTTTATTTATTTTAAAATTGATAATAAAAATTATATAATGACAACATTAATGATGGGCGCACTGCTAGAACTATTATTTCAAAAATAGACACAATTAAATTGATATATGGTTTTTAGTGCTTGAATGTGTATGTTGACTGTATGTTTCACCTAAGGTTGTTTAAATAAGGAAATTGAAATAATAATATATTGCAAAGTGTGATCAGCAATTATATGCACATAAGTATTTTTGAAATTTTGTTTAGCAATTTCAAAAATACTTATGTCAACGAGTTAAGCCGAGTCTATCGAAAGTCTAATATAAAATGAAATGGTAAATAAACGAAATTACTCCATTCTCGGTAAATTTATTGCGAGATAATTAGAAGGTAAAATAATAAGAACTGAAATGATATAATTTAACCTACAAAGTTAGAACCTTATCGAATAATTTTAGTCTAAACTGTTAAAATCGATTAGATTATACCGTAAATTTTTGTTTTAATTTTTCCCTTACATCTTTTCAGAATAGATTTTATTCTTCAAATGCATGTAATGAAACATCCTATATATTATAGAAAATTAAAAATATATAGTATGAAAAAATATTTATGCGAATAGAATATTCGCCATTATGGCACCAATCTTGTCAATTTTTACGATCAATTATGCTAGTCGCGAAGAACGCAGCATATTGAAAGAAAATAACAACAAGTTTTAGTTTAAAAAAATACTTTCATACAAATGCAGCGACATCTTCCAATTTAACTATACAAAAGAATGTTTCTTTTTTTTATATTTCTTCTTTTTATATAAAAACAGAAATAAGAAAAGTAAAAACCAGTTCAACTAGCTAGATAAATTAGTACGGCAATCATAGACATACAATTATTATATACACACCATTATTTTATATTGGTAAAGATGACTATGTTCGCATGTACGTATTTATATGCATTATATATATACATGTGTGCGAACAAATATATCAATGTATGACATATTGAATAGTCCATTCCCGATAATGAACTAAATGAAATCAAATCAACTTTATAAAAAACGAACTTTTGTACTTATAATGGGTATTTTCAATTACAATAACTGTGTACCTCTTATTATTCACTAAGAAGTATAATAATATAAAAACTGTATTAAAAGTAATTGTCGATTTTTTAATATATAAAAAAAAATGTGAAAATCACTAATATGGAGAGAGAACGAGAGAGTTAAAAAAAAAGGGAAAATTCCTTACAATGAAAAATATCAAATTATCGGACAATTTTTAACAGCAATGATACAAAAGAAATTCTCATATACTCACATACTTGTATGCTGGCGGCGAAACAAAAAAAATAAAGACAATAAAAAGCGGAATAAATTGCATTAAAGCGTGTGCAGAAATTTCAAAGTTTTTCCTTAACTTCTCTTTTCATTTACAATTTTTCTAGCTTTTCTTTTTTGTACTCGAATTAAAAGTCGACATGTTACACTACGTTTTTTAAACATTAACAATAAAAAAAAATTTATAGCAATTATTTTGCAAATTAAAAAAAAAACTTTCACTGAAAATAAAAACCATATCTATTTATATTGGAGGTTTTCCTAGAAACTCACTAACACTTTTCACGAATTTATTGCAAAATTTTTTGTTTTGATTTAAATTATAAGATCTGTTCTATTATTGAACAGATACTAAGAATATTATTGTTCAAATATTTCAACATTTATATTGAAAAAGTTATCAATACAAAAATGTTAGTGCACCCGTAAATATGCAATTTTTATTCATTATTATTGCTGTGCTCTTTAACATTTTAATATTTTTATAATGAAACTATCAAACGTTTTTTATAATATTATATTGGCCGATCTGATGTTTCTTCGTCGGTTTGACATCGAAGCTGTCATAGAAGTTATAACTTTGCCCTGCCTTATTGGCAAACACACCATGAGGATGGGTTACCTCGGTAACGAACTCTGCAAGAGCTGCTGTGACGAAGCAGAGTTCGTTACCGAGGCGGTGGCTTATTTTCTGTGCTCATGCTCAGCTTTAGCACATGGAAGATGAAGGTTTTCTAAATGGATCTAAAGCAGTTTATAAAGAACTTGGACTAGTTTACGAAACGGTGCGGATACGAGGATACAACAGAATCACAACGGGCCGAATTAGCCTAACATAAGAATTAGCGTTAACCTAAGGACTATAAGATAATATTTTCCATAATTATTTATGAATATAAATATACATACACATGCAAGTATACAAGAATTGAGGTTAAGAAAAAAATTCTATTTCTTAACTTAATTTCTTATACTCTTGTTTTTTTTTAGAAAAGTTCTAAATATATATAAAAAAAAAAGACTAAATCAAAGTCCAAATTAAGAAGTAACTAAAAGCAAATCGAATTTAATAGATAATATCCCCGGAAAGTTTTTTTTTTACATTTATTTTTTACAGCTATACAGATTTTATTTGTTAACTTATAAAAGTGGTAGGTTGGTAATTATTTTATCATTAACTTTATTCATTTTATTACTTTTTTTTTGCTTTTTTATTGTTTTACAAAGAAATCATATTCATACATATCTACTTTTTCTCCTACACCCCGCATATCGAAAAAATTTTTAATATTCGTAACCAAAAATGGTAAAAAAAAACTCAACCAACCATTATAACATTAAAGCTTATGAGATTAAGAAGAATAAAAAAAAAATTTACAATAGTTCAACTTTCGCATTTTACGGCAGCGAAAAACTTGGTTATGATTAAGATATCGTTTATTACATATGTATATGTCATAAACGTGTACAGTATACAGTGTGTATGTAAAGCACATGCCTGATTCTATATAGAGTGGTCGTATAGAGTGGTCGTATAGAGTTAGAAAATTTTAAAATCGAAATTATTTGTATTCTTCATGCAATAAAAAAATATCTTCAAAATTTGATTTTTTAGCTAGATGGTCGAAATGTGCATAAAAGTGATTCAAAATTAGATCCTTTTGAATAGAACACCTGAAATGTAGTCATGATCAACTTGAATTTCTACTCAAAATTAAATGGAAATAAATTAATAAATTGAAAATTTACAATTGTTTCTGTTAAAATCTGGAGGCTCTTAAACTATTACTAGACTTAACAAGCTATTTTTAAAGTAATAAAGATAAAAACTACAGTAAATCTACTACTTAAAAAAAAATTAGCAACACTAAAAATAAAAATTATAATAAGAAAATATTAGAGTCGTATGTCGGCGCTTTCCTTATTATATTGATTCTAGTGAATTTATATTATATACCCATATATATAAATACATATATATGTATGTTTGTATATAGATTATTGAAATTTTAAATGAATATAACTATGTAGTGTAAAACTAATAAGAAATACTCGTATATTATTAATCATCGACAATGATTTTTTATTCCAATGTTACTAAATACGGAAATCTTTAATATTTTAAAAAATCAGCTGTTTTGCAATTTTATTAAAAGTATATAATATTATAATTAATAGTTGAACATCATCACAGAAAACTTTTATATTAATAATATAGAAATCGTGACAAATTCTATGAAAAAGAAAAAAAAATAAGATTTTTTTTTTCATTTTACGTATATTTTTTATAGAGAATAAAAATATTATTGGAATTATAGTTATAAGCATAATGTAATCAATTTAATAATCATTATAGTTGTAGCTTGGATATTTATACATACACATGTACATGAGTAATATGTAATTAATTTAAAATTGTAATCGGCTTAAGACAATTTTTTTTTTCAATTACAAATATTTTCTAGTTGAGGATAGTTATTGTTCTTTTATTTCAATAATATTTTGTGTAGCTGAAATAATTTGATGTAAAAAATCTAATTTTTCACAAGCAATCAACGAAAATTTTTACTATACTAAAACCCAAACTTCTGTTTCGGTTGAACATAAAACGTTGAAAAAGTTGAAGTAATTGCAATAAAATTTATTAACCAACTAACGTGTGTTGATTAATAATTTTCTACAGAGTAGTAGATTATTTATGTAAACTTCCTTTAATACAAAATTACAATTTGTCTTAAATTTTTTAAGAAATATAATTATAAACAGCCTTGCCACCTTGTATAAGATCTCGTAGATTAAACATTAAAATAATTTAACATATAAATTTCTTCCTAAAAAATCCAGGAAAGAACCAAACATAATAAATTCTACGGAACACAGTTTTAGAAATTCAAAATCATCTTATTTTAAAATATTACGTAAAGATCAAAGTATACGATGTACATAAATATTTCGAATTAATTTAATTAATAACATTGTAAAATTTTTAACCTGATTTCTTAAACAAGAATTTTAATTACATTTAAATTTAGCATTGAATTTGTTTTTTTTTTTGTTTTATTTATTTTCTATTAATTTGTTTAATGATTTCTCTTTAAAATTCATTATGAACGTAATAAACAAAAAAAAAAGAAAAAAATTTAATATGATTTCGAAACCTACGCGAAATATTTTAAGATGGCGCCAAATAGTTTTAAACTATATATTTTTTAAAAACAGGATCTATTTAAGTTTTCTCAAAAAGAGAGGAAAAAAAAATATTAGAAAAACGTGTTTTAATAATTTTTGCAGAAAATTAAAAAGAAACCAAAAAAAAAAATATTTTATTCAAATTTAATTATTTAAATTTTAATATCGTTTCAAATTATTTCAATAAAATCATTAATATTCATTTAAATTATATTTTTTTTCTGGTTATAAATTAAATTTGTTGAAGAAGTTTTAAAATAATATATTGAACTATTTAAAATGTAGGTTAGTTTAAGAGAAAAATGGCAATATTACATTTTGAATAATTGTAGAGGGTTAGTAAAATAATTCAGCTCTCCTTTCGAATATAATCATTTATTAAGATATTTATATATGTACAGGATGATTCATAAACCTCTGTAGCTCCGATACGGTTCGGATTTGACCCCATGTTCGGAACAAAAGTTTTACTTACTCTCGACCATCCGCCCGTTGGTATATGGCTCCTAATTTGCTTCTGAATCACTCAATATAAATTAAAATTATCACCCTGTTTAAAAATCAAATTTGAAATAATCTACCAAAGTAAATTTATATATTCATGTGTACAATCGTAATAGGGTTACTTTAATTCAATTTAGCTACAATATTGGAGAAATTCAATAAACATTTGTGAAGAAACTACAAGATCTAATATTGAAAAACTTACAACCAATTTAGGCGACGTCTGACTCACACCATTAACTTTAAATTATTAAGAAAATTATTACACTTATTAAATGTATTATATAGCTCACGCCTCATCACGACAATTTTTTATTAATTAATTACGACAAATTCATAATTTTCTTATACAATTAGTGTAAGCTGATTTGGATTAATGACAAAATTATTTTTTAGTTACACATTTTCTTATATTATTATCTAAAACTACTTTAAACTAATTACTTTTACTTTTTATAACAAATATTTAAAATACATACATTTATGGTATATAAATTATATAAGACTACTCATGCATAAGCAATCTATTAATACAACTGAACTAATTTATTTTTATTTTGTTCGTTACAGTTTGCATTGGAACAAAAAGTCGCCTGTCAGTGCCATCAAATCGGGTTCACCATTATAGAAATTTACGGGACCGTTATAATAATTGTACCTATGTAGATGGCAATTTAGAATTAACATGGTTACAGGATGAAAATTTAGATTTAAGTTTTTTGGAGCACATACGTGAAGTAACTGGTTACATTTTGTTTAGTCATGTCGATATTAAGAGAGTTGTTTTGCCAAGGTATATTTTTATCTATTTCCAAATTTAATAATTTTAATAAAAATTTTTTTCTTTTTCAATTTTAGACTTCAAATTATTCGAGGTAGAACGTTATTTAAACTAAATGTACCAGAGAAACAATATGCTTTGTTTGTGGCATACTCTAAAATGTTTACTCTTGAATTACCAGCATTACGAGATATTTTGTCAGGATCAGTTGGTTTTGTCGACAATTTCAATTTGTGTCATATCAAGTCTATTAACTGGAAGGAAATAATATCAGGTAAATCAAACATTTTTTTTTATTTTAATTACATGTATTAAAATTCATTTTAACCACTTATGTAATTTTTTAATTAGATCCACAAGGAAATTATGCTTGGGCATATAATTTTTCTTCAGCGGAACGTACATGTCCACCCTGTGATAAAAGTTGTGATGGTGGATGTTGGGGAACTGGACCACAAAATTGCCAAAAATTCAGTAAAGTAAATTGTTCACCACAATGTTCGGGAGGACGTTGTTTTGGACCAAGACCACGAGAATGTTGTCATTTATTTTGTGCGGGTGGTTGTACTGGACCAACACAAAATCAATGTATAGCATGTAAAAACTTTTACGATGATGGTGTTTGTAAACAAGAATGCCCACCAATGCAAAAATATAATCCAACAAATTATTTATGGGAAGCAAATCCAGAAGGAAAATATGCATATGGAGCTACATGTGTTAAGAATTGTCCGGAACATTTATTAAAAGATCAAGGCGCCTGTGTAAGAACATGTCCAGCAGACAAAACAGCTAAAAATAGCGAATGTGTACCTTGTAATGGGCCATGCCCAAAAACATGTCCCGGAGTTTCTGTTTTAAATTCTGGAAATATCGATGATTTTAGAGGATGTACTATAATTGAAGGATCATTAAGAATATTGGATCAAACATTTGATGGTTATTCAGAGGTATTCAAAAATTATTCTCTGGGACCGTGGTATATGAAATTGCATCCAGATCGTTTGGAAGTATTTTCTACTGTAAAAGAGATTACTGGATATTTGGACATACAAGGCTTTCATCCAGATTTTACAAATTTGTCATATTTTCGAAATTTAGAGGTGATACATGGTCGTCAACTTATGGAAAACTATTTTGCTTCGTTCACAATTGTCAAAACTAATTTAAAATCATTGGAGTTGAAATCTTTAAAGAGAATCAATTCAGGATCCGTTGTAATACAACAAAATAAATATTTGTGTTATGTTAACAAAATTGCATGGGCAAATGTTTTAAAAAGTAAAGATCCAAATGTAGTTATTGAAAAAAATCGTGGTAGTACTGAATGCGGTAAGTTTTCAAACTATTTTAAAACACATAATGTTATTACCGAGTTCTAATTTCTTTATTATGTTGTTCGATTTTACTTTAGAACAAGAAAACAGTGTTTGCCACCCGGAATGTAATAGTGCAGGATGTTGGGGATCTGCTGCAGATCAATGTCTGGAATGTAAACATTTCAATTTTAATAGGACTTGTTATGCAGATTGTACAAATGTGACAAAGTAATTGTTTTTATCTTCATTAATTTTAGTAAATTTTAATATATTCCCGTTTAATTTTAGTGCGTATCAGTATGATAACAAAACTTGTAAAAGTTGTCACCCAGAATGTATCTCTTGCACAGGACCAGGACCAGACAAATGCATAGAATGTGTTAACTTCCGTGACGGCAATAAATGTGTTACTGAATGCCCGTTTGATAAGTACAATGAAAATGGTATTTGCCAACCGTGTCATCCAAATTGTGAAGAAGGCTGCACAGGACCAAATAACACAATTGGAAGAGGAGCATGTAATTCCTGTGATAAAGCTGTTATGTCTGATGACAATATCTATGATAGATGTTTGCACAAAAATGAAAGCTGTCCAAATGGTTATTATTACCAATATGTTCTGCCGAATGAACAGGGTTATTTGAAACCACTAGGTGGTAAAGCAATTTGTCGAAAATGCCACCCTCGCTGTGAAATTTGCACTGGTTATGGTTTCCACAGACAAATTTGTCAGAAATGCATTGGGTACAAATTCGGGGAACAGTGTGAAGACGAATGTGCTCCTCATTTATATGCAGATGAAGAAAAAAGAGAATGTTTCCAGTGCCATCCGCAATGTAAAGGTTGCTTTGGACCTGGTGAAAATAACTGTAAATCATGCAAAAATTTCAAAGTCTTTGCTGAAGGATCTAACATTTATGATAATACAACTCTGTTCAATTGTACAGAAAAATGTCCCCAGGAATATCCGTATAAAAATTTTGAAGATATAGGACCTTTCTGTTCTGCAGAACCTGCAAGGGGATCAAAATTAAGTGCCGGCTCCGATACCCCTGTATTTTTAATTTCAGCTTGTGTTGTCTTATTCCTCGTTTTTTGTGCACTAGCGGTTGTTGCTTATTCTTGTCGACAAAAAACTAAAGCCAAAAAAGAAGCTGTTAAGATGACAATGGTTTTGGCTGGTTGTGAAGATTCCGAACCATTAAGACCTTCGAATGTCGCACCGAACTTAAATAAATTAAGAATTGTTAAAGAAGCAGAATTGAGAAAAGGTGGTATATTAGGAATGGGAGCATTCGGCAGAGTATATAAAGGTGTTTGGGTACCAGAAAACGAAAATGTTAAAGTACCTGTTGCTATTAAAGAGTTATTAAAGTGTTCCGGTGTAGAATCAAGCAAAGAGTTTCTTGATGAAGCTTATGTTATGGCTTCAGTGGAACACCCCAATTTACTCAAACTTCTGGCAGTATGCATGACTTCACAAATGATGTTAATAACACAGTTAATGCCGCTAGGTTGCCTTTTAGACTATGTTCGTAATAATAAGGACAAGATCGGATCAAAAGCTTTATTAAATTGGTCAACCCAAATAGCAAGGGGAATGGCTTATTTAGAAGAACGTCATTTTGTTCATCGAGATTTGGCTGCTCGAAATGTACTTGTACAAACACCTTCTTGTGTTAAAATTACTGATTTCGGTTTAGCCAAATTGTTAAACAGTGACAACGAATATAAAGCAGCTGGTGGTAAAATGCCAATCAAATGGTTAGCTTTAGAATGTATTCGTCATAGAATTTTCACAAGTAAATCGGACGTATGGGCATATGGAGTCACAATTTGGGAACTTTTAACTTATGGTACTCGTCCACATGATACAATTCCAGCTAAAGACATTCCAGATTTGATCGAAGTCGGTTTAAAATTAGAACAACCCGAAATTTGTTCATTGGATATTTATTGTACACTATTATCATGTTGGCATTTAGATGCTGAAATGCGTCCAACATTTAAACAATTAGTTAATGCTTTTGCGGAATTCGCAAGAGATCCTGGCCGATATTTAGTTATACCAGGCGATAAATTTACAAGACTGCCCTCCTATACAAGTCAAGATGAGAAAGACTTAATTAGAAAATTAGCACCAACATTAGATGGGCCCGAACCAATTGTCGAAGCTGAAGATTATTTCCGATCACCACCGAAATCGTCAAGTGGTATTGGAACAATGGGAACAATAAATGGTCGCCCAGGACCAAGTAGTGCTAATGAACAGTTAGCAATCGGTGATGATGGTATGCCAAAGATAATCCGTTATTGCAAAGATCCTATGAATAAAACATCATCAGGAGATGATGAAACTGATTCAAATGCACGTGAAGTTGGTGTTGGAAATTTACGTTTAGATTTGCCTGTTGACGAAGATGATTATTTAATGCCAACATGTCAGAATAATAATACAGCACCAAGTGGATATATGGATTTAATTGGTGTTCCAGCAAGCGTTGATAATCCTGAGTACCTGATGAATGGTGTTAATTCAGCTAACATTAATAAAAATAATGGTAGTTCAAATAATATTATTTGCAGTAGTAGTAATAGTGGTGGTAGTACTAGTACATTACCAGCAGCAATAGATCGTATTACAACTGGAATTCCTGCCATAACATCAACTCCAGTAACATCTGCATTTAATTCTTTAAAATATAATAACACAGATACATCAGTACCAACACAAACAATTGGTATACCAGTTGTTATAACAAGTAATAGTAGACCAACATCAACAGCAACTGTTAGTTTATCAAGTAGTAGTAATTCATCGAATAATACCCAAGGAACTGAAGGTGAATTAACAAGCTCTGATCATGAATATTATAATGATTTACAAAGAGAACTTCAACCATTACATAAAAGTGAAACGACTGTATAATAAGAAATCCATATAGAATATTAATATACATATATATATATATCATATATATAAATACTAATTGATATAGGAGATAATAATTTTTAAATTATATATTAAATAATAAAAAAAAAAGGAAAAATTAAACTTGCCATGAAATATACAAAAAAAAAAAAAAAAAAAACAAAAATGTGAAATAAAACTTAATCACGAAATTAATATTGAACTAATGAAGGAATTCTTAAAAATAAAATTAAATTAATTTTAATTAGGAAAGACTCATTTAATTAAGTTTTTAATCTTAATTTATAATAAATTGTAAATTTATGTTTTTGTTTTCATTATGTTTTTTTTTTCGTTGCCATTTTTCATAAAGAAATATTAAAATAAAATTTTAACTGGTAGAGCTTTACTTTAATGTTTTTTTTTTTGAGAATTTCCATAAATTTCAGTAACAAAATTTTGTAAACGAAAAACACAATTTTTTAACACAAAATTCAAATATTTTAAATTTAAAATCATTTTACATCTTTTAAGAGTTGATACTTTAAAATTTCATGAAATCAAAGCTCTTCCAATTTTTAAAAAATTAGTAAAACATTTTAAATTTATTAAAATAATTACTAATTAATTTAAAAATTAAATTTAAACTAGCAAAATTAATCAAAAATAAAACAAGAAAAACTTATAAAAATTAGTGTTTTATATTAATAATATAAATACAATAAAATATTTTATAAAAATTTATAATTTTATAAAATTAAAAATTTTTTTTTTTCAATGATGCCTGTTAATTATTATTGATTATAAAATAAATTATTTAAAAAATTATTTAAATTTTCTAAATATTACACAATATAGAGCTATATAAATAAAATGATAAAAAATTTTCTAAACATTAAAACAAAAATCTAAAATTAAAAAAAAAAAATTAATGAAATAAGTAATAATAACAATATTAATAATAATAATAATTATAGATTAAGAGAAAATTATTTAGCAATGTAACTGATAATCTGTGATAGTTTGACTTAAGAACGAAATTTTTTATATCAAAAATAATTTTCCTTAAAAATCGATTAATGAAAAAAATGAAAAAAAAAAAAAACTATTCATACATATATATATTTGCACATATTAAATTTTAAAACGTGTATATTATGAACACTCATTTAATATTTTAAAGTAAAAAGAAGCAAAGAAGTAGAAACGTGCTTATTTTCTTTCAATCGAATCTTTCGATTTGATTCTATAACAGCTATTTTATTATTAGAAAATTAAATCAAATTAATTATATCTGTGAGAAATATAATTCCTACAAAGAATTTCTTATAAATCAGTAAACAAGAAGTGCTTGAACGAAATTAAAAATTCTTTAAAAACAAATTAAAACTGACTTCAAAACCCGTCCCCATACTCCGTATTACTTCTGAATATGAATTAAATGAACAATATTCTTGTTATGAATAACAATAATTACTTAATATTGTGCAGAAATACATTGTTATTGCAATTTCGAATTTAAATTTCAAATATTTGCAAGCTTTCATTTCAAATATTTAATAAAAATAAATTTCTACATTTATTTTAACTTTAACAGCAAATCGATGTTTTATAATAAATTTTGTTTACTCTTGTATTTCTCATTGTAATGCACTCTCTTTTTTTATATAAATTATAAATTATAATTTAACATATTATATTTTGTCTGAAAGAAACCAGTGAATCAAATAGGTGTTCATAATATGACTCTTAACATAATAACGAATCTATTGCCCAAAAAAAAAAAAAAAAAACAAAAATAATATTATTAAAAAGTAATTTGAAAATTTATTTAATTAAAGAATTTGTTTTTAAATTTATGTAATTGACTTAGTTAACTCAAAGATGAATTTTCAACTCCAGCTTAAATTTTATAAATTATAATAATTAAATATTTAGATTTTTTTTTCTTTTAATTACAGTTAGTAAAAATAATTACCATCTTTGAGTAACAAATACGCACAAATGAAATTTGAATAAAAGCAAATAATTTAACTGATCAAAATAACAATTAATGGACAAAGTAAATATTAATAATCAAAAAACAAAAAAAAACAAAATTAATTAATAATAAATTTTGTGCCATTCAATAAAGTACATAATTAATTACAATAAAAACATAATGCTTAAATGTTTTTATGTGATCGAATATATTAAAGAAAACAAAAAATTAAATATTATATGGCTATATTAAGGTGTAAATGTAAAAATTTACCCATAATATGTAAATTTAAATATATGGAATTAATATTTTTAAGAATATTGTTATAATTTTTTTATTAATTATTGTATAAGAAAGATTTTCTTCTCTTCTGTTTCTTTTTTAATTTCTATAATTTGAATAACATGCATTTGTGTCTAAAGGATTCATATTTAATTTTATGGGAACGCATTTAATATACAAGAGCAATTACAAATAAAAATTTTAATTAATTATTTTTATAATTTAAATATTAATATAAATAAAAATTACATGACTGAATTTTAGAATGGTAATAAATGCTTAAAATTTAATTCTAATTAAAATTTTTAACAAGAAATTGAATTTTATGGAATACAATTGAATTATAATGTTTAAAGTTCTTTTAAATTCATATTTCAAAATTGATAAATTTATTTAATAAGATTGTATAGCAACAATTCCGGATATTTAAAATTAATTCCGAATATTTAAAATTAATTCTGAATATTTAAAATTACATATAGTCATAATTATATATATTTTACTTTATAAACCATATAATATTGAAAAAAAAAAATAAAAAACAATCGAAACTCTTGCAATATAAATAGGAAGCGGCACAATTTTAATTTTAGAAATCTTAGAATTTAAGTTTTAAAAAAAAATTTTCAAAATAATTTTTTTTTAACTTAGTTGTAGAGAAAACAAAAAAAATTAAAAATCAATAAAAAAAAACCTTTATTTAATGATAATAATTATCAATTATATTTGTGTATTATTTGATTAACAAAAAATTTTAATTTTTTTATTTTATTTTATTATTTTTTTTTTGTAGTTGATTTTTTAGTGTTGATTTTTATTAAAATAAAAGATACAAAATAATTTCATATAAGTTTTATAATATAAATATATATATAATTTTTTTTTTTGTAAAAAAATAAAAAAAAGGGAACGATTTAAATAATTGTGAATAATATTGATAAAAATAATTAATTGTAAAAAATATATATACATATATATACTTAGTATAGTTAAAAGGTAAATAAAATAAAATTAAAACAAAAACATAAAAAAAAAAAAGAAAAAAAATCGAAACAAATTTTATATTATATAAATATTATAACATTATAAAATTTTGCTATAATATAAAAATTTATTAACTTTATTTATAGCTAAAATAATGGGAAAAATTAATAATAATTAAAAAGTTAAAGCAAACAAAAAAAACAAAAATATAATAAAATTTAATTTGATGAAAAAAAGTAAATTATTGTGTTTGCTCTTATTATTGAGTCCCTGACAATCTGCACTTGTATATGGCGACTTTCATTTGTTTTATATACCGTATAGAATATACAATTTGATAACCTATATTCTTTAAATTGGAAAAAGGTGAAAGCTAGAGTTTAGCTATTTTTATTTAAATTTTGTCGATTTTTCAAATGAATTGCATTCTAGACAAACATAGGCTGAAATCGCGTTTGCAGTTCTATAATACAAATCTGTAACGGTAGCACGTTTTTGTAGTTTGCTGCAAAAAGTATTCCGTTTTTGGTGTCAAATCCGCAACATGAATTTTTTTCTGCTTTAATTATCATAACCTCAATAAGTAGAGAAGTCAATTTGTAAAAAATATAATAAGTATATCAAAATAATTTGATACCAGTATTTTTCTTGGCAGTGCTGCTTTAGTTTTAACTAATAAGACCTCTCGCAGTCAAGACTGCAAATGCGAATTTAATCATATTCTTATATCTTATTTATTTTATTAAATAAAATATATACGAGTACATACATACAGTGGCATGTTCGTATAATCATTTACTCTTATTTAAATATAAAATTTTTATATAAACAGGGGAATTTTTATGTATGTCGCATAAGATTTTAAAGATTATTTAGTTATATACAAACATTGTTGAAGACTCATTTTCTTTTTTTCTCAGCAGCTAAAAAATTTTTTGTTATCTGATGCATCTTCTTATTGCAAAATTTAATAATAGTATTCAGCAATTCTTTATTACTAAGAAGATATCTTACAATTTATCGGTTTTAATTTTTCTTTCGTTCTTAAATTTATAAGACTAACGATTATATGAAATTAATATTAATGTGGGATTAATACAAATTATTGTCACATACAACTAATTCAGCTTTTAAATACAGAATCTGATTTGAAATGCATACGAGCTAAAATCAGAAAGAATTTAGAAATGTTATCGTTTAACGTATTATACGTATATAGGTTAATTTTTTTTTATCCCACTTCGCTCGTAGGAGGAGCATAGGGCTGGTGTATGATTATTGTATATAACCATGAACCAGTTTCTGACGTCATTGAGTTTACTAGGTAGGTGACGAGCCTACCGTAGATTAATAAATTAACCCTATTGTTAGAAAACTGTTTATACGTTCCACATGATATAACCGAGAGTCTATCAAAAACACAAATTTCTTATATTTTTCCAAATTTATATCTTCAATTTATATGAACTTACAAGAACAGATTTTGATTTTTTCACTCAATAAATGAAAATTAATTTTTTACTATTTAAATTTCCATTTAAAAATGCATAAATTATTTGTTCAAAAGAATAAAATTTTATATTTTTCTGAAAAATACTGAAATAAAAAATTTCTAAACTCCTTTCTAGTAAAGATTTAAAATAAAATAGGAACACGATCCACAGCAAAAGAAGAAAGAAAAAAAAAACGAGAGAAAAACATAAATTTTTTATTGCAATAAAGAGAACAAAATATCGCCATTCTCATACCTTTTACTTTTCAAATAATATTAATACAGAAAAGAGCAAACGTAATTTTATACTCGTATATATATATACATATATACACACACACAAAACATCAATCATCATAATATTATTATAGTAAATGTACGTAGGTATAAGTTTGTATAATGAGAACACCTTTTCAAAATCAATTTGCAATTTAAAGTTTAGCATTTTATTTTAGTGTCAATCATTATATGTATTCATATATATATATATATATATATATACATGTATATTAAAATTAACACATTGATACATATTAAGTCTAATTTGGGTGTATAAAAAGTTTCAATCTTAAAAAACTTGAATCAGTTTATATTTAGATTTCATATTGTATTCTACATAGCTATCACACACAAAATATATATATATCGGAGAGCGGTATAAATTCTACTTATAACATAGTATACTGACTGATCTTATATAGCTGTTAAGCATCGAATAATTTATTTTAATATTATTTTGCTTTCGAATATAGTTTTTTTTTTATAATTTTATTAAAAATTTTAAAATTTTTTTATTGGTTCCGCATTACGACTTTTTTTTATAAATTTTATACGTGAACAAAATTTCTATATACATAAATAAACTAATACTAATATAGATAATAATTGCAGCAATAAAAAAAAAAAAACCATAGTTGTTTTTTAATTTTTTTTTTTATAATTTAAAAATGAAATTTATTCAATGGATTGCGCAAATTTTCACTTTTATTCTATTATTTGGAATAATATTAGCCCGGAATTCTAATTTAATTACAACATCACCACAACAAGTTGATAAAGATTATGATCATAATGGTGTTGTAAGTGAATCAATTGTTGTTAGTTCGAACATTTTGTATGTAAGACAGAATGAAACAAATCCAGCATCAAGACGACAACAAAGAAGACAACGAAGACATTTCTTTTATGAAAATTAATTAATTCAAAAATATATATATAAATATATATGTAAACATATATACATAATTATATATGTATAATTAAGTAAATTTGTGTATTCTTTTTGGAATATTAATAAAAATTAAAAAATGTATAAAATATTAATTAATTTAGAATATTTTTTATACCGTTTTATTAAATGCTATTATATGTTAAGTTCATTCTTATCGTAATAGAAAATGATTGTGATTAATTTTTTTTTTGGATATTTTGGTTAAATTTAAAATTCTACTTTTTTTTTTATTATAAGTTTTAAAAATATAACTGATATATTAACCATTTTTCTTTTGTGTTTTATGCAATCAATCACATTATAATTTCACATATCTTGTCTATATTATATTTTACTGAATGTGGCAAATAAAAAGAACCATGAAAAATTAAACCAAATGTGTTACATTTTTTTTTTCATTTTATTAATTAATTATAAAACTTATAATTAATTAATCTACTTATAAAAATTAATCTTTGAAATTTAAGACCAAAATTTTGATTAATTTTTCTTTAGATTTTTTTCCCCCTCTTTCAAACTTAATTAATTTATATTCAAGTTAGAGTTGTAATGAACTCTCATTGACAGTATGGTATTAATAGATTTCGTATTAAAGCCGAACTATATGGTAGTAATATAGAATTGACAATAAGCTTGCCCTAAATAAATATTTAATCATATGAATTGATTTTTATTTTATAGAAAAATAGTTTTAGAAATATTCTGAAATTTTCAAATAAACATCAAAGTTTAAGGTATTTAAATTTAAATTGAAATTATGAATTTCTAATTAGAGAAACAAAATATGCAAAATTTACAAAAAAAAAGATATATCATTGAATTAATTCACTTTATCGAAGGGAACAAAAATATATTTAATATTAAACGAAAAAATACAAAATTTTAAATTCAATATTGCTTTAAACAGTGTACCTTTCTTGTTGCAAGTTAAGTTGGAAGCATGTTAGATAATATACATTATAGAATGAGAGTACACTAAGCTTTGCCCTGACTAGCTTGGTTTTTATTAACATATTATTAGCCAGCTCAAAATATTAAATGCTAAAATATGATTTTAGCTTGGTTCATCGGTTAGTTGGTTGACGTGACCAGTGCAGCAGGTCCATCTCACCCCAATAAGTACAAACGTGCCTCCACTACCACGTGATCGCTAGGCCGTCATTGAGAGTATGATTACAGGTGGCCTATCTAAGCCGCCCGGTTCTCTTGAGGAATCTATCTAAATCCGTGATTCTTATATTCATCGTGGATGTTCTGCCTTAAGTGACCAGTCTGGCCTAGCCCAGAGCCGGACATTCGCATAGATAGAGAAAAATAATCTCCTTCTTTTCCATTTTCCGGTAGGTACGACAAATTGTGTTGAAGGGCAATACCAGTTTAGCCGCATGCTCCGCTTTCGACCAGTGTCCCGTGTAGACTGCTAAAGACAGAGCTTTCACCTGCGAGATGTGGACAGAATTTTCCACCTGCGATCAGCGCATAATAAATAATGCAATCATTTTAAAATAGTACATTTTTTATTTAATTATTTTCATTCTAAAAGAAGAGAAAAAAAACCCATACTATGCTGTTTAAAAAAGAACCTGTTGATGTAATGAACACAGATCCCCAACTTTACTATGAATATTTTTTTATGAGACATTCTTCTGAATAAAATTATTGCCGAGCCACGATACATGATTTACATGAATTACATGATTGTACAAATTCAATTTTCTATTAATAAACTTTTATTAAAAAAATTGCTTTCAATAGTGTCTTATTATAGAAATCGTTCAAGCTTTTATGTTCCGTTTCTTATAAAAATCGAATTCAATATCAGTATATGCACTTTTAAATAATTTAAATATTAATCTGATGGCATTTTCTCTTCCGACTCAATTATGTTTACAAAAACCCATGAATTTTTTACAATAGGAAAGTATATTTTTTTAGTTGGTTAACTTATCGAACCTACACTACTGTTATCTCAAAAATAAATTTTAAAATATTAGAAAATTTTTAAAATTTTTATACTTTTAATTATATGAACAATTTTAAATTTAACTATCGTTATGTATGATAATATAGTTATCATACAATTATGTATGAAATTAAATTTACGTAAATAAAAATTTAATCATACAATTTCCATTTAAGTACTATTATTTTACTCATAAAGGATAGAGTTACTATTAGGTTACATTATCTTAAAAGCGATATTTTTAACATGTATTTTGCATATTAAATTATACAATTTTCCTATTAGCATTTCAAATGATTTTAATTTTTCTACCAGTTTTCCTTCATGTATAATATATATATACGAGTTGGTATATCACAAATGTGCTTACATTGTATTTGAAAATGAAAGCGAAAGTAAAATTGTTTTACATAAGTGCAATGCAACATGTCTATCTGATACAACTTTTTGTATATCATTATGTTTACTTAAGTAAATGTTTGAATGTGAGTATTGTTATAAGATGAATTCGGCTTTTCCACTAAATATATGTATAAGATTAAGATAACCGTATCATTTGGTTTTATTTTTATTAAATGCATTTTGTTGCTAAAAACTTATTATCTATCTGATCTACTTTCTCTATTCAATGTCACGATCATTTTATATTTCTTTAATATTTCCAACTAGTTTTTAGCAATGCTTTAATATATACATTTTAATTTGAATGGCTCGTTTGGATAATTTTCTTCATTTTTCATTTCACCCACAATACAATTGAAATTTTTATTTTTTTTTTAGGAAATTTCATATGTAAGGAATGAGCTGTTGATACTATTGCATTTTTTCCTTATTTTTTCTATAATAATTAAAGGAGGGTTTGTATATAATAATGAAATTTGCCTATAAAAGAATTTGGAATTCATAGCAGTTTTTCAGTTTATCATAAAGTATTAATTTGGCAATATATTCCAGTAAAATAAAGCAAAAAAACAAAGGGTTGAATTTAAAACAAAAAGGAGCAGCTTTTTTGAAATATAATTATTAAAAAATAAATAATGTATATCACTAATTTATTTTTCATAATAATTGTAATTTTACAAATTGGAATATTCAGTATTCATTCGTCAGCATCATCTGTAAATGACGAACGTATAACTAATCACGAATATATTAATTTGAAAACTGATGATCATCGAACCGAAATTGATTACGTTATTAAGCCACCAACGGGAAGAAAAAAAGCTGTTAATACCCCAAATAAGGATTGGTGTAAATTATATTGCATAACAAAAGGAAAATTAAATGGTGGCTATGTGATTGGAATAAAATGTTTTTGTTTAAAATAAAATGTTAAAATATAAATGTCAGAATACAAGCAACTATAGAAATGAGTTAAGAAAGATTTCGGATACCAATATCATGGTCAAATTTAAGAAAAATTTACTAATCGATGACAAAAATATAAGAGTCGATAAAACGAAATATCTATTAATGCAAGATCTAAATCTTGAATACAATTTATGAAAAAGCAGTGTGCTTAATAATTAATATCTAAATATGCATTTAGAAAATAATTTATGTATTTATAAAATTTTTATATCACATACTATTAAAATTTATATTAATATTGTTATATTGTTTTCAGTGCTATAGTTTGTAAAATAAATTTCTTAATTAACAATTAATTGATTGTTTAGAAACAAGTAAAAATTCTTAAAATTGAAAGATTAACATTAACCATATACATGTAATTATATTATCTGTTATATTGTGAATTTTATATTAATAAATTAAATAATAATTATTGTTTATACTTTATATTTTACAGGTAAAATTTAAAATTTAATAATTTTCTTTTGTAATTTTTAATTTTTACCAATAATTTAAATAAGTTCCAGCTTTTTTTATGCTCTATTTTAATTTTGTATAACTCGCAAGTGTAACCCAAGCAAGTATAACAAGTGTCTGTTATATGATGTGACTGCAGTTCATACAAAAATATTACATTTTACATAATATTATGTTGATATTTTCCTATCAGGCAAAAGTTGTAATAATAAATTACATATACATATAATCCATTTAATATTCGGTGCGCCATCTGTTATCTAAAAGATTTAATTAATAAAAAGAAATATGAAATTTAATGTAAACAGAAAACAGAATAAATGTATTTGAAGTTAAACATATTTTTGTTTATTATGTATGTGCAAATGTATATTATATGTATTTTGTATGTATAATGTATGTACATCTGCAAAGAATTTATAATGTATGTTTCGAACTATTTGATTATCTATCTGTTGTTGATAGCAATTTTGGCTGACTTTTGATTCAGTTACAGCATTTATTAAAATATAATAATAGGTGCACATAATAAAGGCAACAGCAGATCGTAAGCCCTTAAAATAAGTAATGTTTTTATTGAGGAAGTAATGACTAGCATATAAACTTTTTAAGTTTACAACAGAAACTGTCTAAGTATTAATATAATTTACAGCATTTTGACTATTTTACAACTTATATTGAGTATGTTGAGCATAAAAATATGAATATGTTGGCTATTCTTATAAATAAAATAAATGAATTGTCGTTTTAACAATTTTTACATTGAAAATTATTATGAAATAATATTTTCAATAAAACCAATTAAAAATTTTGATAGTTTATTGATGATTTGTGTGCAATCTTTAATGTAATAAGTGTATACATATATCGTTTTGATTTTATACGAATATGAAAATATTCTAATAATTAATTTCTAATTATTTCACGTTCTATCAACTTGTTAACTCCACAATAATCGTCGAGAATGTTAAAGGATACGATACAATTTGATAGAAAACTAAAAATCATATTTAAACATTTAAAGTTAAAAAGAGCAAAATAATATCATCATCTTAAGATATAGGGTTTAATTTTGAATATATACAAAATATTATACAAAATATTCAGCAATTGTTCATCTAAACGTACTTTTTACTTCAGTCAAAATAGCAAGTTTTCATAATTTTGACAATTCTCTTTCACCTGGAATTTCCGACTGTATATGTATAAGCAAACATATGTACATATTACTGAAACTATATTATACACATGACTTTCAAAAGATGATGTGTAATACAAAGAGTCAACGAACAATATTTTCAACAATATAGAGAATAAATAATAAAAAATAAAAAATAAAATAAAAAAATTTAAAACACATGAAATCCGTCACATATTTTTTTTTTAAACCCATCCATTTTGGATTTTAATACTTTATTCCTTCCACTCACAATGAATTTGCATGTTATATGTAGGTACAGCTATAAATAGTTAAAATATTGAAAACTTTTTAGGGAACTATTATACACATAGTGACATACATATACAATGAATGTTTTTTTTTTTGTTTTTGAATATTTTCTTTTTTTACTTTTTGTATATTTTTCAAGGAGAATTCAAAAATGCAAACAAATGTGAATTCCCATCTAGAATTATTTAGCACATGCGCAATATTTCGCCTACGTAAAATTGATATAGAAGTAAGAACAAAAACAAAAAATAAAATAAGAAAAAAAAAAAAACATTTTTAAGCTTTTTGTTTTTTGTTTCCATAATTTTTGAAATTCCTGTTTTTATTCTTTTTACATTTTAAATTTCAGCTCCTTTTTCCAAATTCTATATTTTTCTCTACTTCTTTCTTTTTCTCTTTATTCTTCTCATCTAAAAATCCTTTCAAAAGCTTTCATAAAAATATTATAAAGTTTTCATTATAACAAAAGTGTGTGCTTTTTTCTTCTCTCATCAATTGTATATGTGTATGAGTGAGAAAATTTAATTTTTCCACACATATTTTCTACAATATTCATATATATACATATATATATATATATATTCAGGCTGAGTTCTATCTATACAATAACAACAACAATTTTAATAATAATAATAAAAGAAGGATAGAAAAAAAAAAAATTTTTTTTTTTTGCCACATCGATTTTCACAGTCGAAAATTGTCGAGTTGCGTGCGTGACATTCGAGAGCGTAATAAAAAAAAAAATATTATATTTAAAAATAAAAATCATAAGAAATATAAAAATAATAATATTTTTATTTAGAAAAAAAAATTATTTAAATAATTCTATATTGTTAAAAGTATTTTTAATTAAAAATTCAATTAATATTTTATTTGAAGAATTCAAAAAAAAAAAAAAAGAAACACACAAAAGTAAATTTTTTTTTTCTTCAATACAAAAAAAAAAAATATTTAGCAGCCAATAAATTTTTTCAATAAGAATTTCGCTTTTTTTTTTGTCTTTATGTATTTATTCTTCTCTGCTATTTGATTTTTATAGTATCTCTGATCCTGAGGGTAAAATCAAATATATTTTGTAACCAGTATTATTTAGGTTAACAGTGTATTCTGAAGTTTCAATAATCTGTCAGAGAGGAAAAAAAAAACTTCAAATAATTTGCGATTATAAGAGAAGGAGCAAAAAAATAGAAGTAAAAATAAGAACAAAATATAAGGAGTAAAATATAAAGTCCTGATTTAAGAAAATCATTCATATACAAAAAAAAAATATTCTTAAATTTTAATACATTGTATATTTTATTTAGAAAATTATTTAAAAAATTTAATATTTTCTTTTTTGCAAAAAAATAATTATGATAAAGTGTTTATTGAACCTTCAATACTAAATCATATTCGTACAAAAAATATAAAAGTTTTTCAATTAATTGTAATATAAAAAATTATAATAAATATTTCAAGTATAAAAGTGAAAACGTGAAAAATATTTTATACACATACCTATATATATTTTTGGTTTTTCTTATTTACATATATGTATATGAGTACATAAAAGAGAGAATATCATATATTAATATTATATAAGTAAATAAAATTAAAAATTTATATAAAAATATAGAAAATTAACATAGAAAATTAAACTAGCAAAAAAAAAAATAAATAAACACAAAAAAAAATCAAAAGATAAAAAAAAAATTAACCATTAACTAGCTCAATTTTAACTTGGATTAACAAGGATATTACAAGGAGATCTAAATATATAAATAGCCCAGGATATATTCCCCGTATATATATCAACAAAATCACACAAACAAATTATACGTGTTTATCTAGAAAAAAAGAGAAAACAAAAACAACAATGTAAGTCCTTCATTACAAATATTAAAAAAAAAAAAATAAAAATTATTTATTTTATTTTTCAAATAAATTATTACCAAAAAAAAAGGTACATATAAAAAATGAAAACAAAATGATAAAATTAATAAAATCAAAACACATGAAATTATTTTTAATCTTATTTTTTCTGCTTTTCGATTTTAAATTAAAATTAAAAATTGGAAAAAACAAAAAAACATAAATTTTTTTCAAGAAAAAAATTCTCTGCCACGCTTTTTATATATTATATTCTTCATATACAAAAATACAAAAATATCACAATGTATTTTCATAAGAACAAATAATAATAATAATAAAAACAATAATCATAAGGAGACATTAAGGTATATAAGGTCTAACCTAACCTACTATTTTTTCATTCTACATAAACAAACATGCAGTGTTATACAAATATATATTATAAATCCAAGAACAAGTATATATGTACATGCATATATATATATTGAGTATAGTATACCTATACATATTATTTTCATATTATTTTAATATGTATAGATATTCTTATTAAATATTTCCAAATACTTTTGAATACAGTATAGTCAGAATTATATGAACATATTATGCGCATTTCAGTATACTAATAAATATTATAAAAAAAATTTTTAAATTTAGTAAATGATTTTTTTTTTTTAGTCTTCCTTATTTTTTAAAAAATTATCACTTATTTCAAAAAAAAATATTAAATTTATTCAAAAATTGACTTATAGTATTATTCAAACTAAAAAATTCAGTGAATAAATTTTGTATAAAATTTTAATATTTTAATATTAAAATATTTTGATCTAATTAATATGGCACTTTAGACGAATGTAGACTAACGATATAATTCTACATTTAAACTGTCTTTCACTGCCAAATTTAAAAAAAATGTGAGAGGGAAGCAGCATATTCGTTCAATATAATTTATTCAAGTAAGAGAAATATATTCTTATTATGTATTTTGCTTTCACAAGAAAAACATGAAAAATGAAAACCTCCATTGAGTCATCATCTTAATACTTTCTTTTGGAGAGTGACAAATTTAATTGGTATTTTAAAATGAGTAAGGCATAGTGGGAAAAAATGAAACATTTTATATTATAAAAATAGCCATATTAAAAAAATTAAGATAAATATAGAAAATTTGGGGCTACATAATATTATTGAACTTGATTCATAATTGACTATATTCGTTAAATCGATTTAATAGTCGATAATAGCTATATTATTTTCTATATAAATGATTTTTATTATAAATAAAACAAAAAATATAAATTCCATTTAAATATGAGTCTACTGTTTCTATTTTCTCCTTCCAATTTCACATTTAATCTGTGAGTTTACTGTAATTACTTATTATTTTAATATTTTATTAATATTTTTATATTTTTGTTAAAATTTGTTTTCCAAATAAAAATCATACCTATACCATATATCTACATTTTTACAAATTATTATTAAAAAATATATATAATTATATGTAGGTATACATGTAATATAATCATTAAATTTGATACAATGCCACAGAATAAAAAAAATTAACAAAAAAAGGAATGTCAAATAATCTGTGTGTCTTTCTTTACATATATATATATATATGCAATATGTATATATATACAAAAAACAATATCAAAAGATATTTTTTAGATAGAAAAGAAAATTTTATAAAAATGTGGAAATAATGTTATGTTCATCATGCTGCTGCTGTACTTGTGCTGCTATACTTGTGCTGCTATGCGCCTATACCAATTTTCATTTGAATTTATTTAACATGATATAAAATATAATATAAGTACATATTGCTCAGTATATATATATATATATATTAATACATATTTTACATACTTAATATTAAATAAGTAAGTAACAAACTCACATACATAAATATACATAAATGTACGTAATTACATACACATATAGTCTAATGTACATGTAATGTTATATTTGTAGAGCTTACAACAATTTGTATTTTTTACACATGTGTGTGTATATATGTATGTATATGTATGTATGAATAACCAGATGTTATTTTAAAATAATTTTTGATTCATTAGAATAAAACAAAAAAAAAAAAACATAAAATGGAAAAAAGGGGATTAGGTAGAAATAAAAGAAAATATTTTTTTCTCAATAAATAAAATAATTTTTTTTTTTAATAATTTCATAAATTTATTCCAATAGTTTTCTTTTTTCTGCTCTTTTTATTTTGTATATATATGGCAAACTTACTAAAATTGTTATTGTAAATAGAAATTTTAAAATATTTTATATTAAGGCATAATAGTAAATCAATAGAATTTAAATTGATCCTTGACAAGGTAATTAGATCTAAACACATTTAATTTTAATAGACAAATAATGATATATCGAAAATTTCTGAAAAAAAAAACTTATTCTTAGAAAGACATTAATTATTAAAAAAATAAAAAAAAAATTTAATAAAACTAAAATCCTACGAACATAGTTATGTTCACAATGCAAAATTTAATATATGAATACTCCTCATCCATACTGATAACACTAACTCTGTGAACTACCGAAATTGCTCTAAATCACAAATATTTTTAGTTCACTAATTTTAAACGCTGCACCTTCGTGAAGAGTATATTAACTTTTGGTATGGAGTTTGTAACCATTTGAAGGAATCATCTCCGGTATATACATGTATATATATCTTTGCTCAGCGTAAAATTTTGCGTTGATTTCGACATGTCCGTCCGTCCGATTGGACGACAACTCAAAAACGAATAATGCAATCGACACTAAACTTTCACAAACGTGTTGTTTTTTGTGCCAAGAACGAAAATGTAATTGGGCCAATTCAGATAACGCGTTCTGATAGCTGCCATACACCTCAAAGAGTTTATTTTAAATATTTTAAAAACTAATAAAGGGCTAAATATGAAATTTTGTATACGTGTGTTCAATTACAATCTACATATGCTCTAAAACTTTTAATAGAATGTCTACACCGGTTGGGATGGCTGCCATACAATTCCAAAAGTAAAGTTTTTATGTTCGGAAAAATAGCAAAATGTGAGATTCATGAATTTTGGCAATCGTATGTCCAATTATAGGTCAGTTCTCCGTGAGTGGTTTCATAGGTTTGACTAATTGCTATATACAACAGTTTATACCGAATGCAACGTTTCTACTTGTTATACTTAAGTTAATAATAGAATAATAGAAATCTATTTAATTAATTTGTTCGACTATCGCTTGATTTTGTTATACATATAAGAATAATTTCACTTTTTACTCAATAAATTTTTTATTTAAAATTTTAAATACAATTTTCTTAAATTATGGTTTCATTTCCGTTGATAAATTAATGGAAAAATTTTTATTTTATATAAAATAAATATTTTATCTGCTATACAAGAGAGGGAATGCAATTAAAATAAAAAAAATTGTTTTTTCTTTCAAAAGCAATTAGATAAAATAAATGGAATCCTTTTAAATATAGAAAATAAAACATATAAGAAATGAAAAACAATTTCGAATTGTTCAAAAGCAATTTAATCACAACAAAATATTTAGCCAGACATCATTTTCCTCCTACTGCAAATTTAAAAGTAAAATAAAATAAAAAATATATATTTCCTACTGACATACAAGTTTTTTATGATATTCAAAGATGTATACGTATACATATATACAAAAATGACTTTACATCAAAAAAAAAAAGTTCATGTTACTCCTTAGAACATTTCAAAGCTATCTGAGTTGAATTCAATTTCATATAGCTACTTTAATAATAGTCATCTATTCAAGTTTTTAATTTTTAAAAATTAAAACAATATATTTTTAGCTTTATACAATTATATTTGTAAATAAAATGTAAAAATAAAAGGATAATTTAAGAATTTTTAAACAATACAAAACTTTTGTAAAAAAGAAATTCATTTATATGACATCCAAGTATGTCAGCCATAATAATTATTAAATATTATTTTAAAATGTAGAATATTCTAACATGAAATGATGTCATTTTGTATAAAAAAAATTCTTTATTATACTTGTATTCCAAAATTATGTATTGTACTGTACTATTATACTAAATGAAGATGTAGTGTTATACACTCAATCCATCTTCACGTGACATTCGTTTGAAAAAAATTTTATAAAAGAAAAACTGTTTGCTTCTAATTTTGAAATTAATTTTGAAATTATTGATTACTTTTTCACTTTGAATTACAGACAACTTTCCCAGAATATGTTATTAAACCGTAATTCAAGGCATGACTGTATTTAATTATAAATATTTAATATTATTATGTACGAGTACATAATTATTGTATATAAAAAGATGCAATCATTTCTCTTTAGCATTCTATTTTTATTGTCATTTACTTCTCACATTGCCAATTTTTCTCATTACAATTAAATTTATATTTAAATTTAAATTTTACTGTTCTACATTATAAAAGGATTTATATAACAAATTATAATAAATTTAAAATGACTTTTCTATATTTATATATACTCTTTTATTGCTCTTTTGCATAAGTAACGTTCGATTCAAGATAAACCATTCAATTTTCTTTAGATCTGTGTTGATCTATTCTCGACATTTTTATAATATTTAATTATTATAAAATCTGAAAATAAATCTTTAATATTTTTCAAAACGATTTTTTAATTGAGTATTTTATATAAATACAAACTTTTTAGCACTTTTTAAAAAATAATTGGAAAAAAAGTCCTCATTAATATCACTGTGTCCGTCAGTCCATTTGTAGCTCGCCCCCTTAAAGTCCTAAAAATGATATATTTTTACTCGTTACTGTATCAAAAGCCGAAACATTTTTTAAATTTTGCAAATTTTGCAGAAAAGTAGCAAGTCACTTCTTCTATACTTGCGATACAGCATAGTGAAATATTAAAATGACAAAATGGCCACTGAAATAAGCTTTTATCATGAAACATGTTTTTTTTTGATAATTTTTGATATCGTTTTCCTTCTAGACGATAAGTTATAAGGGTCTGGCAACTTTCGAACACTAAAAAGTAGTTTATTTTGAAAAAAAAAAAAATTTTTTATATCCACGCAAGTTATCGCTAACTTCATAAAATTCCAGCGCCTTGCATTTCCGAAACGGCAAGCTTTTGTAAATTTCTGTAAAAGCAAAGAAATAACGGTAAATGCTATCTCGTCAGAAAATTTAATTTTTTATCTTAGCTCACGCAAACAAATTTTGAATTCTATCATTATGTTAACACCTCTTTATATTTTTTTTTGTCACATCCTGGAAATATGCAATTTTTTGAAATATGTTTGTATATGAATGGAAACAACTTAAAATGTATTAGATTGTTCTCAAGACCAGTATTTACACTTGTTCAAGGGAGAAGTGCTACTTCACAAACAATTGATTTGATTCAACTTTCGTTTCATTGACATAATTATTTTTGGCTACTCTATATCTAAATTTCAATTTAGATATAGATTAATTAATTATTTAATAATCCCAAAATTTCAGGGATAGTAATCTTCTACTTAATAAATTTTTAAAACTCAGTTAGGTCATATAGTTTCACCAAAAGCTGATAGATATGCGTCTTCCCACCTACAGAAGGACATTTGTAATTATTTCATGCAACCAGTAATAATCGCACAAGTATAGAGCTTTATTATAAAAACCTTAACTTTCATAAAGGTTTATATAAGAACATAATTAAAACTAATTATGCTTAAAATTTAGTAGAGTTTTGTAATTACAAATATAGCTTATCGTGAATCTAATTTAATATTGTAGTAAATCACCATACGTTATGCATTATTTTGCATACTAAATGAAAAAATTTTAAAATTTTAAAATTTCAAATAGTTTAAAGTATGGTCGCATACAATAATTTAAGTCGAAAATTCAAAAATAATATTGATAAATTTTTTTTTATTTTGCATTCATTCCCCGAATCAATTACCTACGTTGAAAACAAATTATTTTCAATAATATTTTATTGTTATCGATCGATCTTTGGAAAAAAAGTAAAGTTTTTACGTCAGTAAACACGTGTCAAAAATATTATTTTTTTTTTCAGTTCATTTATTGCTTTTCTTAAAAATATTGAATTTAAACAAATTGAATAAAAAGGAAAAAATAATAAAATTTAAAAATTATCATTTTTTCATATGAATATTTGAATGCTTTCCAAAACTTTTGTTGAAATTCAATAATAATTTTGCAAGGTATGTTGTATAACAAAATTTCACTTTGGACTAAATTTTATTGAACAATTTCATAAATTCAGGTGAAAAATTATTTGAAATCATCAAAGAACGACGATAGACCGAATTTTTGTAGCTTTGTGATTCCTTTAGGATGTTTTTTCTAAAGTAGACGAAAAAATTCATATCGTCCCGAGTCCTGACAAACTTTTTGTTATGGAGTGAGTCTTTTGTTGATATGAAACTCAAACACTGTATAATTTGAAAATATTTGTGAAGTAACATTAAAATACTTTTCAATAATTAACTACAAAAATTTAAACACTAAAATTAAAATATTTTCTAAGGTTGAGTTATTATGCTCTTATTTTATTAAAGTAAGTGCGAACTTTTTATCAAATTCATTCTAGCAATATTCATTCTAGCACTGTAGCCGTCATGGTTTCCTAGGCATGAGTACGAGTTCAAATACGTTTGAATAATCACTGTTTTTGCTTTTAAAAAATATTGTATATGGTTTCTTTTACGCATTCTGTTCATAAATTTCATTTTCCAATAAATCGACTCAGAACTCGAACAAAAATGTATGCATATACATGATTCAACTCTATTTCTCAAATCTTTTTTCTATAACATTACAAATAGAGTGCTAAATATTGATATGCTATATAAAAGTCAATAATCAATAATTTTTTTTTTTTTTTTTTTTTTTTTTTTCCTTTGTTCACTCCTCGAAGGAGCATAGGGCTAGTGCATGATTTCTCATGCACTAGTTTCATAGCGTCATAGGGTTTAACTAGGTAGGTGACTAGCCTGCCGTAGTTTTTATTTATATATGAATTATTTGAGGTTATTAATATTTACTATTTATTTTTCTTAGTTTTTTTTTTTTTTAATATCGAATATTAGGAATATTTGAAAATTACTTGTATAATATTTTTTTTATTAGTATTGTATATTAAGTTATAATAATATTGAATATAATTTTTTATAGTGACCTGACCGGGGTTTGAACCCGAGATCCTTCGGTTAAAGGACCGGTGCCATAACCACTGCACCAATGGTCAGATAATCAATAATTTACTAATCAATAAATTGTTTTTCTAAAAATATAATAATAATTGTGAAATTGAACTTCACTTTGAATTGAACTCAACCATTTTTTTTATCATTTAATAATGAATACAAGAGGACAATATCAATTTTACTGAACTTATAGTGCCCACACATTCTGTTATTTGTATATGTATTTCCAACTACCATGTGAGCGTAAATTTAATAAATCTTATCTTAAAAAAACAAAATTCCTGTTTTTTTTTTATCAGTAAATTTTTGTCAATTTTGGAAAATATATTGAATTATTTATAATGGTAATTAAAATAAAAGTAAAAGAATAATGAAAACAAAAAATGAAATCAATTAAAAATAAATAAATTCATTATACAAATAACATAATATTATTCATATGCCCTTAGGTACCTATACACCTGTATTATTATTCAATGTGTTATATACACAAAAATTATATATATATAGAAAACAAATATACAAAATAAATTTTATACAATGTAAAATATTTTACCTTTAGTTTCGTTTCTTTTGGGCTTTTGATATTACGAGTAAATTAATATTTTAATGCCATACAAAATTACATAACAATACAAAAATATTATTGTAGAAAAATGAACCAACAAAATTGAACAATTTCTTTCATTACGTTTTATTTTTGATTTTTTCCTAAACATAACAAATAAATCTTACATAAATAATTATGATTATCGCCATATTTTTTATGTACATAATAAATTTTACAAAAATAAAAGGAAAATAAATACAAAGATAACAAAAAACAATCAAAACAAAAAAAAATATATAAAATAATTGACGAATGAAAGAAAAACAAAAAAATTTTCATTACAAAACAACACAATTATACAAATATACAAAACATTCATATGTATGTTTATAAACAGAATAATAATAACGCCTAAAGTTATGTATTTCTAAGCAATATATCCCCGACCTTACCAAAATTAATTTTCTTGTCTCTAAAAGTTATTCCATATAAATTTTCCAAAAAAAAAATAAACTAAACGTAAAATATTTTTATACATGCATACATACATATATACATACATACGTGTATGAATTATTTGCATAAAAAATTTTTTTTCCTTATTTTGCTTTCGTATTTTCAATATTTTTTTTGTTTTTTTATAATACAATCAAATGTTAAAAATGTCTTTTACATATTATAGTCGTTTTATATGTCGCATAAGTATGTGCACATAAATGAAAATATTTTTAATTTTTACTTTTTTTTTGTATTTTCTTCGAATAAATAAAATGGTGTACGTGTGGATACAGGGGTATATATAATGACGTGTTAAGGTATAAAGTTATAAAAAAAAAAAAAAAAATATAATGATTAAAATGAAAACGCAAAAAAAAAAGAATTTAATAAATTTTATACCGTATATAAAATAACAGTAGCTCTTATTTTTAGAATAAGTAGTTAAAATAATGAATTAACATTTTGTATAATACGAGTAATTTATTGTTAATGATATACTCAATAATTTTATGAATTAAATATTATTACCCCGCAACATATGCAATTAATATGGCAACGAGCTCAGAATTTTAAATAATTTTCATTGCAAAATAATAAAATATTTTATTACTCAATAATTTCCTTAACAAATTCTTATAATAATATACAAGTTATTTTATAAATTTAAACATGTATTTAACTGTAAGACAATTAAGTGTTTGATTACACAAATAAATATTATAATACAAATAATAAAGAATCGTTTTTGATTTCGATTATAATTTGCTAATATGAAATCTATTTCAATATAGTTCATTAATGTATTATAAAATAATAGTTCTAACTAGATATTAACGGAACAAAATCAACGAAAAACAATTTTCCAACACTCTAGAACAAAATTATTTTTTTATGATAATCTTTAGTTAATTTCATTTTGGCTGACGGTATAGGCTCGTCATCTACCTGGTAAACTCAATGACGTGAAAAACTGGGTCATGGTTATCATGCACTAGCCCTGTGTATAAGTAAAGAAGAATAAGTAAATTATTTCATTTCAGCTTATTGTAACTACTTCTTTAGCAATCCATTTAAGTAGTGAGACTTATATGCTTAATAGTTATTCGCACTAAAGTGATGATTTTACCGTTAATATTTTTGAAATATTTATTACAAATATAAAAATTATTTGAATTAATTAGTTTGCGTCTATGATAATAATATTCAATTTTTTAAAAAATAAGTAACCTTTAGTTATCCTTTTCTAATAATAAGTTCAAATATCTTTCATCTATAAATTTTAAAATAATTAAGAGAACAAATTTCTTTAACTCTTATTAAAAGCACCCTAAAAAACTCTGATTGTTAATATTGAGTATTGAAAATTTGATCATAATAAAAATTCCGATTTAATAAATTCATGATATAAACTTTAATTAACTGTTATAACAGGGTATAATTGATACCAAAAATTGAAAAAATTCAATATTATTCAACAATTTATTTTCAGTGCTTTATTCTGCAATATACTATAAGGAACCAATTCAATTTTTTTACAAAATACTTACTTCCGATATCCAATGGTGATAAAATTTTATCGATTATTTTATTTTACATCTCCTAGCATAACAAAATCATCGGACAGACATCTAAATATTAAAAATTAATTGTGATTTTCTTTTTTCCTATAAAATAATAGTCCATTTTTTATCACACAAAAAACAAACACGACAACGCAAAAAAAAAAGAAAATTCAGACTGTACTAAAAGCACTAGCTTTCATATAATTTCGTTTATTACATCATATTTACATAAAATTTACACACATCTGTACACACAAATACCAAATAGCCAAGCCATAATATTTTCTAATCTAATGAATATTTTTCCTTTCTTTTTTTTACCCATTTTTATTCTTTTTGTTTGTATGTTTTTGCTTTATTTGTTCTTTTCCATTAAGCCACCACGTTTAAACTAAGTAATTTAATTGTTGATGTTGACATTCATGTATGTATGTATGCTTGTATGTACGTACCTACATAGATATCTAATATGCATATATTATATGTAGGCTTTGTTTGTTATTTTATTAAAATATGATATAGGAAAAATTAATAAAAAAAAAAACTGAAAGGGAAAAAAATATATGTATTAAAAAATGAAAGGTGATAAAAATAACGATATTTTAAGTCGTCATCATTAATGGAACAACTGTTTCGTTAAAACATTACCGTAATAATATTATATTTAAATCTTTCCACAAAAAAAAAAAGGATTTTATTCTCGTGTTTTAAAAAAAGGATCCTAATAAAAATAAACCTTGTTAGCATCAGGTGGATACCATCGAATATTTCTTATTTGATTTCTCATTTTTTATAATAATTATGGTATTTGTTTTCCATAACTTTCAAAAATATTTTCTGCGTATTGTTTACATTGAATTATTAAAAAACAAAACATCATACTTGGAACTCAACTAGATTGGAATTCTGAAAGCACACCCTTAATGAACTGAATTTTCAAAATAACAATCTGGATAGATTCGTCCTCATTTTTTATAAAACTTAAAAATATTATTAAATTTTAATTTAATTTATTTAATAATGTTTCTCCTCAAAATAATTTAATAAACGTCCTCATTCCTAGTATAAGACGAGCTCAAAATAATTTAATAAACGTCCTCATTCCTAGTATAAGACCAGCTGCTTCTTAATCATTTATGATTATTTTATTTGGCAAAACTTACAAAAACTTTTTCATAAATTTTTTTAACAAATTTTTTATGATTCGCAATAAAACTGTTTATTGATTTATTTTTTATCGACCGCATTGCATAGGGGTTCGACCAAAAACATTGAAAATTTCGGTTTTTTTGGCAAGATTAAACATTGAGTAAATTCTCGTTTTGTTTTTGACAAGGTAAGGTAGGGTGCAATGAAATTTCTTTAGAATTTCGGTTATTTTCATAAGTTTTTTTTTTGATAAAGTAGAGCATTTCGTTTTTTTTTTTTGACAAGGTAGGGGAGAACGGTCAAATTTCGTGAAAATTTCGGTTTTTCAATTAGGTATGGGGGGAGCGTGAATAAGGTAAAAATTCGTAAAAAATTTCGAAATAAAAAAAAAGTAAACAATAAGTTCTTTATAGTTAATGTTTGTATATCTATTAATACTTGATGCACATGGTACGGTTACAGTCACATGGAATATATTGCCCAAACTATATTTTCTTTATAAAGTGAGTAATTTTTTTTTAAAGATTTAAAATATTTTGGCTTACAAAGCACTATTCATAGCAAAAAATATTCGAAAAGAAAATTTAGTCTTCATTTTTTTACGGTTACAGTCACATGGAATATATTGCCCAAACTATATTTTCTTTATAAAGTGAGTAATTTTTTTTTAAAGATTTAAAATATTTTGGCTTACAAAGCACTATTCATAGCAAAAAATATTCGAAAAGAAAATTTAGTCTTCATTTTTTTTAATATTATAATTTTTCTTATCAAACGAGCTCAAAGACAGAGTATGGTTTTTTGTATATTCCCATTACAAAAGAGAGGGAGATATTATTATACCCGTACGAACGTATGTTCGAAGGGTATACTCAATTTTCCTTACCGTTTGTAACGCTAAGAAATAACGGAGATATGGACTCAAGTGTAGGTTTTTGATCATCACCGAATTCTGAATTGATTTAGCTTTGTATATCCGTCCCAACGATAACTCAAAAACTAATTGAGCTACGTACACCAAATTTTCACAAATGATTTATTGTAGTAAGTGCCACAACCATATTTAAATTGGATTTTAAATTGGACATGATCAGGGTACCGGTTCGGGTAGCTGCCATACAACTTCAAAATTTATTTAGCTATATCTCAGAAACTATAAAAACTATGGTATTGAAATTTCACAGAAGCGAATATATTAGTAGGGTCGATGTGCTCAATAAAATTCGATAAAATTTCTAGGCTGGTAGATGCCATACAACTTCAATAGTAGTTTAGCACACACAGTATTTTGAAAAACAGTACTGAAACTTTTCTTAAATGAATATGGTAATACGGCAATTTAAAGTTATAGTCTGTCCCATAGTCAGCTCATATTTATTCGCACATATAATAACAAATTCGTACTGGTACGGGTATTTTTTCTCGTTTTTTTTCCAAAATTTTGCGAAAAAATTGCTGATTTTTTAAATCCAGCTAAATTGAGTGTTAACTAAAAATTATTTAAACTATGAATATTTATATAACAAAAAATGTTTAGCTACCACATACAGGGTGAATTGTGATGATTCTCAAAGGAAAAGTTGTTTCACTGTGCAAGTACAAAATACTATGCTTAAACATTTCATAGTAGTCTTAACGACTTTTATACTACTTTTTTCACATTATTTCTTGACACTATTATTAATGCACTAATTAACAATATTTAAGTACGTTGTATAATAATACAAACTTTAAAAATAAACAAAATGTTAAACAATAGTCTTAATTTTTTTATTTAAATAATTTCTAAAAATTCTATAAATTTAATATTTTAGTTGCATAACATATAAATGTAAATTATTTGAGAATTTTTAATTTATTAAAAACAAAATTTTTTCATCCACCCTGTACTCACACTTTTCATGTTAAATTTTAATTAAATTAAATAAAATTCATGGTTAAATCAAAAAATTTGTACAAATGTACGTATGTATACAATGAATTTTTATTAGATTTGCTATATAGCTATCTAACTCACATATAAATATAGTTATACATAAAATTATGAACCACATAAAGGAGAAACATTTTATTAACAACAATTTTCTTTTTTATTATATAATTAATTTTACTTTGAATAATGTTTTGGGGGTTATAACTTTGTTTTAAATGTTTCGAAAGTTTTTAAATTATTATAATTTAAAAGGGCTCATAATAATATCCTAAGGACTTGAAAACAAAAATTTTTAATCCATAGCATTATTAAAAAATAAACGTAGTTCAGGTTAAATTATAATTTCGAAATTGAGGAAATTCTATTAAATTATTTAAATTTTATAATCGCAAAATTTTGATGGTCAAAAGAATAATTTTGAAACGAAAAAACTATTAAAAATTTTCTGTTTATTTAGCACAAACAATTAATAATTTTCATTATTTTTAATATTCAAAATACAAAATAATATTTCTTGAGTTCCATTACATATCTTACATACACAAGAATCCCATATCTCCCCAAATATGAAATTCAATGTTACGATTTAATCAGTTGCTAGATTAATATTTATTTTTATAAAATTTTACTAATATTAAATTTGGCTTTATTTAATTTAAAATTTCATTTTTATAACAATGTTATGGATTTACAATTTAAAATGTTACTTAATATCCATTATGATCCAAAAGCACTATAAGCAAAAATTTCATTTAATGCAGGAAACGCAAATCTAATAAAACTAGATTGTTTTATACACATTCTAACAAAAGAAAAAAAAAAACCATTAAAATGCATGACTTCACAATGTTAACAATATCAAAATTTTATTTTTCAACATTTATGAAAATCTGAATATTATAAAACAAAAATAAGTACTCTTAAACGCAATGAAAATTCATCCAATCAACAATTACTTACCACAATTTTACATTGTATAGAATTGAATGTAATTGAAATAAAAAATATGAGAGGCTTTTCATATTAAAAAAATATAGAACATTTTTTTTAATTCAAAATTAATAAAAAAATTTTTCTAATACTTGTAACATTTAGTATAACAATTTTTACTATAATGATAACAATGTAAAAAAAAATAAATTGATTTATCAAAATTATTGGGTTAAAAATCAAAATTATTGGGTTAAAAATTATTTTGATGTAAAAATAAAAGAAATGTTGTTACATAAAAACTAGCTATAAAAATTATAAATTTTTTCTGAGCTGTTTTAAGTTTATATGCCGACATTTTTATCTTACATATATCAAATTTAAAAATTCGAAAAATAAAGCCGAGGATCAGATATCGAAATCATAAAATTGGACCAAATCAGTACTTTGTAAGGAAGAAGAAAGTAGTTTGTTTGTTCTTCACTCCTATTCATATATATTGAAGCTAAAAAGGACAAACTGTAAATGTTACAGAACAAGGGTATGCAAATAATTTAGAAATGTAGTAAGAGAAGAAATACAAATTACATGTTAGGTGAACAGAAGTGGATGTCAGTAAATAAGAGGCTAAAATTGAACATCTTAGTTATTATATTTTAACTGTAAAATGGCATGTTACCTGACTATCTGACTGAACTAGTGAAAGCTATATAGGAGACTCAGTAAACTACAATTTAAGATCAACAAACTTATTTAGACTGCTACTCTTCAAAAGAAATCATAATACGCTGAAAAGCATTTTTTATAAGGCCCTCCAATTATTTAATGAATTACCATCATCAATAAGGAATTAAACTAATATGAATACCTTTAAAAGAATACTTATTAGTTATTTATTACATAATGCATAAAGAAACTCAAATGTTATTACTTCTTTTTAGAAAATTTTAGAAAATTATTAATTATAATATGAATAGTATTTATACTAATAAAAAAAAATAATAATAAAAAAAAAGAAGCACATTTCCTTAAACAAGAGAAAATGCTCCTTCCAAAAAGCAATCTTTTACATTTTTTAAATTACTTCAATTGATGAAAGAAACACAGTTGAAAGCAACATTAAAATATTGATTAACTTTAATAGTAGAAAGCGAGTTGAGCAAATGAAAAAAAACCAGAAATCAGCCTGTAATTAGGCAATTTTTTTCCTAAAAATCGAAAAATTTAAAGGAGCTTAAAATTTTATTTCAGATGTGTACATAAATTAATTAATACTTTTAAATTATTTTAAATTCACAAAATTTTTAATTGAAAGTTTTTAAAAATTGTTAAAATTTAAATGTAAAACTTTTCACACATTTTCACAACGAATATGTGTTCGGAATTTTTATATCAAAATTTTTAATTATTTTAAAAATGTAATCGAATTTTATATTCGAAGAACTCTCATTAACAAAAATAAACTAAATATACAAGTATAAATAATTATTTTCAAATAATTGTAATTTTAATAACGTTTGCATTCCAATTAAAAAATAAATATGAAAATTACAATAAATAATATTTTATGAATAAATAGTTTTTTTATTTTAAAAATAGTCTTAAAAAATTGAGATAAATATGTAAGCACATAAATAAATATTCTGGTTTATATTCAACTCATATATTGTATGCCAACAAATAGTTGGTTTATAATGCATTCTCATGTATTTTTAATTCAAACATAGCGTGAATATAAAAACAAAATATGTCGGTCGCATATTTTGGAGAAACCATTTTATTGAGGGAAGAGAAAATAAATTTAAATAATGATTCACTTTTTCTATAAAGTGCAAATATATAAAAATTATCTTTTTATTTGTGAATGTGTTTGCTGTTAAAATTGTGCATTCCACTCCTATGTACATTTTCGTATGGCTGCTTTTATATAAGTTTATACGCTCAAATAAGTATATTCTTTTAAAAAAATTAGTTACATGATCTTTTAATAAATTTATTATTTTGATTGTGTTCATTTAATGTTTTAAAATATTTATTTAATGAAAGTATAGAATTTAATCTAAAGAAAGTTTTATTTGTTAGCTTCATTCTGTCTGTTCTTGTGGTTAAAAATTTACAAAATTTCCCCATCATTCAAAATGGAAAAATTAAATTTCAAGAACAAAAACTGAAATTAATATTTTCCTGGAGCTAATATTTCAAGACATACATTTTTCCATTCAAGTTAAGTTTCAAAATTGTCAATACGTAAATTTTTAACAAAATAGTGTCCGAAATAAACCTGTACACACAGAAAATTTTAGTTTATGCAAAAATTATAAGCAATTGCTAAGTTGTTAAATTGATCCAACCTTATATCTTATTATTAATTAATTATACAATATTAATTAACGATAAATTTCAATCTTATAAAATAGTAAGTATAAAATATTTGAAAATTCTAATTCCAAGGTTTTTCTTAAATTCATACAAAACTACAATATAATATAGCGGTCGAGAAAGCGAGGTAAATTACCACAAATGAGGTAAAAATGAAATTTTTGGGAGTAAAAAATATTTATTTTTAATTTGCTATTTTATAAACCTTAGTTAATATTTCTTTTTAACTTAAACAATTTAGCGACATGTACAAGCCATGCTATCTCACCTCACCAGTAGAGTGTTCTCGAGTTATAATTTTTTTATATATCTTACATTACTATTATTACCGAAAATTATTATTACTATTATTACTGAAAAATTGAATAAATGATGTTTAAATCAAAATTATCATGGAGGGGGGGCTATGATATTTAAGATAGTAAAAAGAAGAGATTTCGTTTTCTTTTTTTGCTCTTCGCCATAAGGTGAATATCAACTTACGCAAAAATATTTTGCGGAATAATGATTAAAAGAGTTCTCCGACCGCTGATATAATAGAATTAGTTATTTATTATCATTTATAGGAATCTCATATATCAAATATTAAAATTTTCATTTATATTAATATTGCTTATATTAATAGTCCCTAATATATTAATATATTTTCAATACATTAATAATTTACTTTTCAAAAATTATTTTTTTCTTCAATTCAATAAATTTTGATGAGCTATTCATCAAATAAAATACTCGATATAATACCTCAATTTCCGCATATATATATAATATATATATATATATATATATATATATATATATATAAATTTATTAATTATATTTTACGTTATTGTCAACCTATAATTAATCAATATAAAGTGCTGAATGTCATAAAAAACCAAAAGAAATTTTATTTTTACAATCTGCTACATCATATAGAAATTTCACTAGACAAAATATAAAAATTTTTGATTTCTGTAACCTGATCCACAAAAAAAAAAAGCGTCATCAAAATTAAGATTTCAAAATTAATACGGCAGCTATATACATACACACACACACGTATTTTTATTAAAATATCACACAAGAAAAAAAGAATCCATGAAGTTGTATAGATGAATATAATATAAAATATATATATATATATATATATATATATATTTTAAATAGAATAAACAAATTAATGTATAAACTATTAGAAATGTATAAATACGCATTTAGCTTAAGATATTTTATGTACACATATATTTGTATCATCTTTATGTCTCAAGAATAATATGTATGTATGGATATAAATTTATTCATGTCCATATAAGATTAATACAAGACCTTGAAGAATATTAAAAAAATATTTATCATAATTACTTCTGAGGTCATATACAATTACAAAACAGTTTCCTCTCCTATATTAAAAAGCTTTCTATGGAATTGCTTTTCTTTTAAGTTGTCACAAAGTATATTAAAGGAAAATTAATTCACCAAACATTGAGATCCTTTCATTATTCTGTATACTCATTTATATCCTTGTATATATGTTTGTATATATGTTTGTATATAATATATTTATACTTGTAAATAGCAAAATATTAATTTAAATCCTGAAGAAGATTATTATTACCAGCTAGCTATTTAATAGGTACAAGAATAGTCTAAATTATCCCTTATCTTTTTCATAGTAATTTTATATATACATACATAATATATATAGAGTTTTCCTTTAAAAACAAGAAATATAAAATAAAAGAGCATCAGCATGATACTGCGGTAGGTATATTGTGCGTTGACAATAAACTACTGATTAAGTATGTTGGTATTTGAAATTATGATAAACGTTTGTGTGGGTAGTAAATGTATATAGAAATAAATAAAATAAAAAGGAAAATTATAAAGAAATTCTCAACTATTCCCTTCCTTTTGTTATTTTTCTCATTTTATAATTTTTTTTCTTTATATGAACTCGCCAAAATGTTGTTTATTCAGATAGATAATAATAAAAACTAATCAAGTATAATAGAACTTTTATTATTTTTGTGTGTTATATATAAACTTTTTCTTATATCCTTAAAATGATTAAAAGTAATTTGGAACACATTTTTCAATTTAATGAAGAAAGCACAAATATATTTGCACAAATATATTTCAATAATAAGTACTAGTATATAAAGTTTTCAGTTCTAAGCGCATGATGGTGTTGTGTCTCTTGGAATGTTTTTTTATAATAAAAAGGTAGAAATTGATATATATATATTTTTTAAGGTTCGATTGAATAGCTCTGGAATATATGAGTGAATATTTTATATACTTCTCAGTTGCGAATATTGAATTAAAACAAAAAATTTTACAACTTCAAAAGTCCTTCAATTCAGAGTTATAGAATTAAAACAGGAACACTCGGTGTATATTACCATCAATGTATACTTTTGATATACGATTTAATAATTGTGATTAAATCATTAATTCAACAATCATGTATTATATATGTATATGAAATGATTATGTTAAAAATTACTTGAGAATTAATATTATATAAGAAATTTTTGTAGCAATTGCAAAACTGACACAAAACATTTTTATCTTTCAATATATTTTAATCTTAATAATTGATTATTTTTAAATATAATAAAAAGTAAGTGTTAATTACATCCTATTTTTTCAATACAATATATTACATTGAAAAGGAGGTAAGCGATAGGTAGTCAAATTTTCATAAAATGTTTAATAAATATTTGTGAAAAATTATTGACAATAATAAATATTAATTGTACCTTTTATGAAATATTGATTTAAGGTTATTAATTAAAAATCATAATTTTATGTAATTAATTATTGGAGGAATTATAATGAAATTCGTTAAAATTGTTATTAATAACACAAAATTAATTGCGTAACAAACAAAAATAATCAAAAAGAAAAAATACATAAAAGAATTTACTTTTAAAAAAATATTTTTTCTCACCTCAATTCGGACTACCTTAACTTAATTGTTAAAAATAATGTTTTTTATTAAAATATTTTTTAAAGAGATAAGGAAAAGGAAACCACTTGCCGTCCCAGTCATTGCAGCCATCAGTGGCTTGTTGCAGCTCCTCACCCCAACATCTTCACCTCTATTCCCACAATTCAAAATAAATTACCGAAGATATTCGTAAAAGTAGCCCCATTCAAACAATTTCTGCAACTTGGCAGCCTCGCTGAGGAAAATATGCTTGCGAACCAAGACAGCATAAAAGATATTCTGGTCGTATGAACACAACTTCGTACACTTTCAACGAGAGCCAATCAGCGATTTCTCAATAATTATTTGTTAATTTCAGTTTAACAAATGCGATTAAGCCACTCCATACAAGCTTATACTTAAACTGATATATTGAGTTCATTGGCTCAAACGTCTTATAATTGTTGTAGCCCCAAAAAATATGCAAGAAATGAAATTATTTACATTTTTATTATAAAATCGTTTTAATTAAAATTTGATAAAATGATGAGACGTTTCGGTATTATTATAATAATATTACAGATTTTAGGATGACAAAATTGAAAATTTAAGCTTTAAAACATATTTTCCGCACTCAGTAATTTACCTATAGGTATTACATTTTGTTATATTTAACAAAAAGGAAAAATTGCCCATATATTTTCATAAAAATTGAAATTTTTAACAAAATGTTAGAATTCTAACATAAGCAAAAAAATATAAAATTTTTTAAGATTTAAAACTTTAAACTCAAAATGAACTTTTATTGACCTCATGAAATTTTTAAAATTTAAGTGCATAGTTACTTTATAATATGCCCGTAAATGCTTATAAAGTACTCTTATTAAATAAAATATTCGATAAAAAATATAAGAGTTTACCTTATGACCGTTTATAAGTTCATTCAGTTTCTTTAATACTAACTTTTCAGTTTATTTTTTATATTCCAACCTAACTTACCTTTATATCAGTACATATCGAATAATCCTAACCTATACAATTCAGAATTTATATTTATTGTATTTTATTGATTTTGATTTTATCGAAATTTTTTGTTTTCTTCGTAACACAACGTAATGTATGTATATGAAGCAATTTAATTTTATATCATATATATTCAGAAGGTACTAAACCAAATACACAACTCAGGGGCTTCAAGCACAAACGACTTAAGTCTGTTTTAGTGATTTCGAGATAAATGCATTACACAAATCGCTTATGTCAAGTTAGTATTTAAAAAACTCAAAATTAATTTTGCAACAAAAGCTTAACTCGAGATAAGCGGTTATAAAAATTCATACATGAAAAAAAATGTCACGAGTTTTGATTTGCAACAATAGCCTATCTCGAAATAAGTGGTTTGTCAAAAACATGAAAAAGATGTTTTCTCCTCTTAACTCGATTTAGGCGATTAGTGCAAGTGCACGTAGTTACCATTTCAAGTTAGGTCATGTGTGAATTCGACAATAACTCCGGCTACTATAGTTGTAGAACCACCAAATTTTGTGAGTATATGAAACTCAAAACGGAGAATTCTAAAAATGGTAAAAATATCTCATTTTTGTCTTAGCTCGAGTTAGGCGGTTTGTGTTTGAGGCCACTGAAATATATACGGACAATATACAATTGTATATTAAGTACCTGTACATGTAATATTAAATTTTTTTCTTTTATTTTATAAGAACGTAAAAGTTTTTAAATTAACTTTGGTAGCAATATAATATGTACGTACATGTATGTAAATTTACATATTTAATATGAGTATACTTACATAAACTTTTAAAGTTGATTATTAAGCAAAAAAAAAAAAAACGAAAAAATATCCTTTACAAAAAATCAGAGCAAATAATTTATAATGATCCATATTATTAGAATTGATTTGAACATTATTAAGGGCTATTGTGTATATATGTTTATATTATATTAATGTTATGGAAAATTTCAAAATTGATTGAAGGTATGCGTGTATATAAAAAAAGTAAATAAAAGAAAATAATATCCGTGTAATTGCAATTTTAAATTAATGATACTACAATTTAATTTTCTTTATTTTACATATATTTCCATGTTTTATTTTTTTCTTGTATTAAAAGAAATAATTTATTTGGAAAAGAAAAAGAAACTTCAGGGAAACTTGAGTACAATATGATTTAAAAAATTTAATAAAAAATTGAATATTTTAAATCATATTGTAATTTCAAAGTACAGTGTGCTACATAATAATATTTAAATTCTAAGGAAATAATTTAACAATAATTTAAAGAAAATGATTTTAGACAAAATTACACGCAATATTCAATACGAAATATGACAAAAAATCAACGCCATGCCTGTATTACTTTGTGCAACGGTACCTAAACTTTCCATTCTTATGAAATTGAAACATAAGCCAGTGATAAAGACAAAACTGTAAAATTTGTAATTGCTATACGAAGTAATTATTGAGAATAAATAGCCTTATACCTTCATTCTTCATTTGGAAAAGGCGGCGCCTTGTAATCGAGAGGTTATCAATTAATTTGATGAAGAAATATTTTAATTCTGTTTAACTTTAGCTGTATGATAAAAATTCTTTTATTTCTAATTTATATACCATGTATTAAAAATTTTCTTCACAATCAAATAATTTTTAACTTGAAAATACTTAAGTTAATTAATTTTAGTTAACCTAATCTAAATATCCTTAAAATATTTCACTTATAAAATATGCCAAAGTAATTGAAATTCTTTATTAGGAAAATTTTACAAACCAAAATTTTACGCACTACGAATTATTTTATATTCATATTTTTTTTCAACTTTTAACTTTCACGCATTTTGATGAATTACAAACCTTGAATAACACAATCTAATATTTTATTTAAACTTCCAAAAGTAAAAATTTTTCCTCTGAATAAATAAAAATTTAAAAATAATTTTTGTATAGATTAAAAATATAAAAATTTTAAAAAGAAAGTTAAAAAAATTATTTACTTATAATTTCTACGTTCTTCATTTTTTTTTTAATTTCAATCAATAAAATGTTGGTTATTAATTTTAAAAAATATGAAAAATACGCATGCATCAGTGCTTAGAATAGATTTATGTAAAATATTTAAGGATAAAATTGAAAATATTAAATAGTATACTTATACAACATATTATTACTAAATTTCCCACTCTTGCAGTAATGCAACAATATGTAAATTTTCTCCGAAGTAAATAAATTTATTCACATACATTTATAATATATTATGAATTTGATAATTACCGTTTCGTAATATTAAATTACCTCTGCCATTTTTTTTATATACTGAATAATAATAAGTACAATTAATTAGGTCATTCATTATAGTATTCATTAAAATTATGAAATTCTGTATATGGTTGCAAAAATATGCGGTTCTTGTATACATGGTTAAATACAATTTCCATTGAAAAAAAAAGCATATATATGCAGGCGTTTCGTAGCATTATGCTTGGTGAATTTACAAAAATTAACATAAAAACATATAAAATTGTCTTCTTAAATTAAAAAAAAATTTGTTTCAGCTTCTCTACAATTTTTTATAAAATAATCACGAAAACGAACATTGAAAATTATGAAGATAGTTTTCAATTAAAAAATATAAATAAATTTCAATTACTTTAAATACATTGAAAATTATTTAAATTTTGAGAATAAATTCAAAATTTTTTGAAATTTCTTTTAAATTTTTTTAGCAATATCTCTAAATTATAGATTGAATAACACCATGGCATCTTCTATTAATTAAAAATAAGGTGAATAAATCCTAGATTGCCAAACCTTATCTTGCATTAAAAAAATCAAAAGTATTAAATGTACATTATCATAAAAATTATTAATTAAATACTAAACTGTAACACTTTAAAATTGAATTTTAAAAATTACAGAAATGAGCAAAATATCCAAATAAATTTCTTTCTTTTTTCACTAATACGCAACAATCAGTTTAATTATTTTACAACATAATTTGTTGATTTACTGTTAAAATAAAAGTTCATTATAATACAGAAACAACAGTTTCATAAGACATGTTACATGTTAGGGTGTATATATATAACGCTAAAGCTATAAAGTTGCTAACTTAAATATTCCTTAATAAAAATTAAATTACATTCTTATTTTTTTTTTCAGTTTTTTTAATTAAGCTTATATGGTAAATTATATGGCTGATATATAATAAAGTATATAAGGTACAATAAACGAAAGAGCGGAAATAAATTATGCATTTCCTTTATTTTAACCTTTCAAATATGTAGTACAAGTAATTCAACCGTAATTCAACATTTTCTTATTATTTTCCTTATATACAATTCTTTCATATACACATAAGTAGAATATTCTTTTAAAAACTTATTTACATTATGTTTGATTGTATTACTCATTGTATTAGAAGGATTAATTGAAATTTAGTGTACTCGTATACAAATACATGAATATGGAAAAAAAATGTATGAGAAAGTACCACTACAAAAGTAGAGAAACTAATTGTATAAAATATCTTCATTATGATGAGCTCATTTTGCAAAAACAATATTATATTTAAGAGAACAGAAAATTAACATTATACAAAAATGTTAGAAAAAAATTTCTCTGTTTTAGTTTTAAATAAAAAGTAAAGCGATGCAAAAGAATAATTTTTTGCTTAATTTTAGAAATTTGCTCGGAATAAATTGATGTTGACCGTTTAATCGAACAAGTTATGTTGTTTAAAGAAAAGCTTAGTATGTTTTTTTTTAGAAACAATTGATTTCTTTTGCATTAGAGACATATTCTCGTAATTTGAAGATATTCAAAACAAATATTGATAAAAAATGCACAAAATTAGTCATTGGAAATTCTCTCACATTTATAAGCAAGAATAAATAGTTTTATATATAAGAGTGCAAAATTTTGAGTTCCTCATAAATTCTAGATATTCAATTTAATGCTCTATTTACAGTTACTTCTAGTTCTTTAATCATTTTCATTCTTAATAAATGAATCATAATATATAAATGAATAAATTTTCAAAACTGAAGAGCAAAAAAGCAAATTCAATTCAATTTGTTTTTAACTGGAGCACAAGGACGAAAATAATAATTCTTTTATAAAACAATTTGATCTTTCTAAAGAAAAAAAAACTCTAAATACATTTTAAGGAGTACACAATATACAAACAGTACACAATCCCGATTATTTGTAAAAAATTGCATACTTTAAGGGAAGAATACCTCATAAAATTCTTTTTTTAATAAAATTTTTATTTGTATTGCAAATTGTATACGGTTTGATGTTTTTTGTTATTCGAATAAGCATTTATTATGGTTATATATGGATTTTTCTTTTTAATTTGAAAGAATGTTAGTCGCACCGTATGTTATGTTATTCGTACAAAACTATTCATAGATTTTCGTTCAACATTACCAAAACATGATGAAATATTGAATAAAACAGAAAGAGATTTCTAGTTCTTATAAACGTACGAAAGGAGAATTTATTAAATTCACTCACTTTAATACAGATCTTAATTTCAAAGTCAATATTTTATAATAACTTATTCTAATTTTTTTTTCTTTACCTTATTTCAAAGATTATTCGAAAATCGTACAAATTTATCAAAATTTTTTACAAATTTTCATTTATCTGTTTATGTTTGCTTTATCTAATATTTTTTTTAATGTAAAATGATACACAAATATGTAAAATAACTACAAAAAAGCTGATTACTAGAGGTTAGTTATTAAAATAAGTCCAAAAAACCAAGTTTGTTAATTTTACTCTTTAAATTACAATTATTAGTTCATTATGCCACTAAAAAAATTATTTAAATACAATATGATGGCATTATTTACGCATATACGTAAAAAATTTGAATTTTAAAGTTTGTCCTTCACACTCATAACCACAGAAATATGCAAATTTTTCATTTATTATTATTTTTATTTCAACATAGCATACATTCTATTGAAAAGTCCTTAACTTGTCAATTAAAAAAAATAGAAAATCATCTTTATAGTAATAACGTATTTGAAAATTTTATCATAAATGCCATAGCTATGTATAATAATTTGTTATTTCGATTTAGTGCGGTTTCACAAAAATAAATCGAATTCTTTTCATCATTGTATTGAACAATATAAATTTTTGTTATATAATAATCATGATTTATTATTAGTATATTATATATAAAAGTTATATGTATAGAATAATTTGGAAACAATAATTTAAAATGTGTCTAATATGGCAGGAACCATGAAATGAAATATAAATGGTTTAAGGCAAAATTAATAAGAGTATTAAATGATTGATAAAATTAAAACAAAACAATGCGAATACAAAAATTATACATATTCGACTCTTACATTCACTTTTAATATTACAATTTATTAAGTATAATACTGTTACAGTAATGGGAATGGTTAATATTGAAAAGTATGCCAATATTCACATGTCTTACTATTCATTTCCTATAAACAACCAGAAAACTTTAAAAACATTTAGTTACAATATAATTTTAATGCTCTTAAATTCGCATTTAAAAGGGACAGCCTATATTATTTCGACAATTAAATTTATTTTAAATATAATCAATGAGAGGTATGCAATTATATTTAATTAAATATTAAATATAATTGCATACCTCTCGGCGAAGTCATATTTATGGTTAAAATTTTGATAATATTAATTTTTTTCAGAATATTGTTAATAAAGAAAACGGTATCGAATCGATATACAGTTTTCTCTAAAATCTCAATGTACAATATTATATACATGTATTATAGAATATAAAATATAACGGAATATTTACAGATGCTATATAATTTTCTAAGTAACCATATTTTCAAATAAATTTGAAAAAAAAAATGTGCTTATTACCTTCACTCAATCCATTTCTACATTCGAAATTTTGTTTATTTTTATGGAATTTTATACTTAAAGAGATCTTTAAAGAAAATGTTCATACTATCAGAAAAAATGGTTATTATTCTCCTCACCCAAAATTTATTTCTATTTACAATGCTCACAAAACTATATGTTTTTTTCTCATGAAAGGTAGAAAAAAATTGATGAGAAAAAAAAATATTTTGTATTATCTTATTATCTTTTTTATTGCTTCCCTAAAAATAGGCAATAAAATGATATTAAGATAATAATGTACACTTAACATCTATTCGACAACCAAAAAGTTTTCCAATTATTTAAGGAAATGTGCTATTTTATAAACCATCTATTTCATTCGAATTTATTTTTATTAATTTCTAAATATACATACATACTCCTATTGTAAATATTTTGTATTATTTTATTTATTTTACATAATATAATATATAGGGTCTGTTTTTGTCATTAAAACTCAAAATCAAGGAAACTTTTATTGATAGTTGAATTTTAGATTATTTTCTTTTTATAATATATAAAATATTTCTATGTAATACAAAATATTATTATTCTTATTATGATTATTTGTATTGTTCTTTTATATTATATATTCTCAATGTGAATACACTATATATACATATATGTATGTATATGGCTAAATATATTTATAAAAAACCAATAATATATTTTATATTTTATACTTAATGTACAATGTTACTATACATATTGCCTTCTTTAATATTATACAATGTATGTGTATGTTTCTGAATTAATATATAAAAACCGTGAACTCTATATAAACTTGCTCTCAATTTATATATGCTATCGGTTTTAATATCGCATGATTATGACTTTTTTTTTATACAATATCATTTACTTTATGTTGTACTATGTATGTATAAATGTATATAAAATAAAAACATCCTACACATATCCTATATTTTGTTGTCGATTATATTTTAGATTTTCTAGGTTATGTTTACAATAACTGTCATTATTATAGAAGCTATCATAAAAATCAATCCACTAATATGTAAATTTATTTTCATTCTATATAAAATAAAAAGAAAAAGATAAACACAAATATTATTTTATTTATTCATTTACTTTTTTTCTAGTCTTTTTATATATTAATGTTGCCTTTGAACTAAAATTTATTTGCATGACTAAAGAATGACCTAGACTAAAGGACACCATGCTATAAAGATTTTCATATAACTATTGTCGTGTTTCAGTAAAAAATTTTTCAAATCTTATTAGCAAATTAATCATTTAAAATATTTAATTATTTTTTAAAATTATTCGAATCCCTGCCTAACTAGAACACCTATAAAAATTATTCAATAGAAATTCTATTTTAATAGTGTCAGATTAAAATCAAAGTAATTTAAAGGAAAAAATATTAAAAATTAATTTAAAGATAATTTTTTAATATGCGTCTATTAATAAATTTTAATATCAAAATTATAATGTTATATGCAGTAAAGTTATGTTGTATACGAAATAAAACGCATTACCATTTTAAATTTAAAATTTGATCACCAGTAACTACTGTGCAATTACCCCTATATATGTGTGTGTTTGTGTGCATAAAAAAAATTAAAATATCTTATGAATATTTTCGTTTTAAAGGTCAAAATCATAATCCAAAGAAAATTGGTTTGTGGCTTATATTTTTATGTATGAAATGATTTCACATATGAATAATAAATAAAATATAAGTTTTTCTGTGTATATGTAATTTTGATGATAAAAGGGCGTTAATAATAAAATAATTTTTAATATATTGATTAATCACAAACATATAATAAAGAATAAAATGGAGAACAGAAGTACCTAAAGTAAAAGCAATCAGCTATTAAAAATATGTAATAACAGTGTATATGTATATGTTATAATAACATTCTAAATAAAATGAGGCTCCCTCATAATGTGATTCTTATGGTATTCTTATATACATATATGTTAAAATGTATATATTGAATTGTTCATATGATGTACCAGATCCCTACACAATACAAATTTTTGTATCAAATATTAAATTTTGTTTTTGTATTAGAAAAACTTTATTATCATAATGGTCACATCAACAAACTTTAGTATCTTTGGTCCTTAATTTATTTCCTTTTTGGGCATTTATTTATTTATTTATTTTTTCATATATAAAAGACTATACAGATTTCTATTAAATGTACATTGAATCGATATATAAAAAAAAAGTTATATAATGTATATATAAAAAGTTATTATATTTATCTTAAATAGCACATATAAAATTGTATGCTATATAAGTATTGTCGCATAGTTGTATATAAAAACTAGTCGTGTGTGCTTGCATTGCAAGCCTTGCAAGTATGATGCCTGTAGTTTTGAAATTGTGTTCCATTCTGTGGTTGAGATATTTTAAGTTTACTTTATTTCTTCAAAAACACACCCATAATATACATATAGATATGTTTTTTCCTGATAAATAATAAGATAAAACTTAAAACTTAAAATAAAAAAGTTCTGAGAAATAATTACCCAAAAATACATAATTAAACAAATAATTAGTTCCTTTGAAATCTAATACCTTTTGAGTAATTTATTTTAAAACTTCACTTTGAGTTATGTCGCATAAAATCGTAAAATACCTTCTACAATAAACACTTTTAGCCATAAATTATTGTTAATTATAAACTACAATTCATGCACGTATGTATTTGGAGTTTATAATACATGCGCATAAAACGCGTGACTGTAGAATGAGTTAACACCAATACTAACGTATATAGGGTAATACGTATTGCATACGATTTCTATGCGAAAAGTCTCAGGTTCGAACCCTGCAAAATGCGATTTGCCAGATCAACTTTTTTTATTGATAATTTTATTTTTTTTTTAAATAAAATTAAAAAACCTTCACCCTTACCAAATCAATATCAGCGAGTTTCCGTTCTAAAAATTTTACCCTACTTGTAAAAAGTTTAATGCAATAGAATAACATTTTCTTATAAAATTTTACCCTAAAAATATATTGTCAAGGAGTTTAATGTAAACTTATGTTTTGCTTTCTAATACATGTTGCAACAGATCCCGAAAAGAATGCACAACTAAATTCACATGTACACACTTATTATAAAACAATGTAGATTTTATTAAAACAACTTTCTTAAGAAAGTTTTCATTTTTTGTTATAACTCACACTTCCAAAAATGAATTTATATACAATATTAATACTTCCAAAAGTAAGTAAAAAATTACCCCTACAGGATGTAAAACCATTTTGTAAAAAACGGTTACAAAACATCTTGGGAGGGGGTGAAGGGGGAGGGCGGGTGGAATTCTTGCTTTTTCTGGGACCCTGGAGGCAAAACTCTATCTAATGCCTTTTGTTCCATGTCTCTAGCCCTTCTAGAAGTACCCGTACTTTTTACCACCTGAGAAGTAGCTATATATATATAATGTAAAATATGATGGTTTTTGATGAGTTATACGATATATGAATAAAATATAGAATTATTAAGGGAAATTCAAGGTACTGCGTAGCCTAGTGGTTAGCGTGGTAGTCTCATAGCCAGAAGGTTATTGGATCAATGCTTGCCTGGATGTTGTATTTTTCTTTTTTTGGATTATTTTAAAAATTTTTTTTTTTATTTTGTTTAAATTTTGTGTTTTATTTTTTTTTAATATATAACTGATAAATGTTATATAAAAGTTTAAAGAAAATTTCCAAAAAAATATTCTTATAATAGTTTGGAAAAATTCGCAAAAATTTTATGTAGTATGTATATTTTTTTTAAAGCTTACTGAGGAATTTTTTTTAAGCTTTCTATATGAATTTAATAATATTCAAAACTGTAGAATAAATAGAAATAAATTTTAAACGCATAATTATTATATCATGGGGGTAAAGTTACAAAAATTAATTTCTCAAATAAGGAAAAGGTTTAGTCAAAAACAAAATAATAATTTATGTATGTAAAAATATATGTAAGTATGTATATATGAATACATGTGTGTATGTATATATGAATGGATTAGAATTGAAGATTTTAAAATTTTTCGTTCCAACATATGAACGTATGTACATATGAATGTATTAGAATCGAAAATTTTGAAATTTTGCTGTTGGAAAAATTATAAATAAAATTATTAACACAAACACACGTTTTTATGAATGTATACCTAGTTTTTTTAAAACTGCGGGTGAACATATAGAAATAAATTTCTCAAATAAAGAAAAGGTTTAGGTTAAAATAAAATAATAATTGTATTCAAATATATATATGTACATATAAATGTAATTTTTTTAAATAAAGAAAAGGTTTAGGCAAAAACAAAATAATAATTTTATTCAAATATATGTATGTATATATAAATGTATTAAAATTTAGCATTTTACAGTTTTCCGTTTGGAACAATAAAAATAAAATTCTAACTACATACGTACATACATATATTCTGTATGTACATATATTTTTTTAAAGCTTGCTGACGAAACGTAATGTTCAAAACAATAACAAATGAAATATTAATATTCAGATGTCACAAAACATCTGATGTCTGATAAAAGCTGACATTTATTTACGTTAAGATTAATTCGTTTATCCGCAACAAAAATATGTGAGATCATTATATTTTCAAATATTATTTATTTCTCGGTTTGTGTTTTTAATAATAAAAATAACGTAAAACGTATCATTTATTTCTTGGTTTGTGTTTCTAATTATAAAAAGTATAAAAGAAAAACGTGCTTTTGTTATACAAAAATTTTTTCAGAAAATCTTAAAATAGAGCTATTTCGGGGCTAAAAAGTTCCAATGTCAGATTTTTCTGGGACCCTGGAGGCAAAACTCTATCTAATGCCTTTTGTTCCATGTCTCTAGCCCTTCTAGAAGTACCCGTACTTTTTACCACCTGAGAAGTAGCTATATATATATAATAAATAGTAAGAATACGATGATTACTTGAAATACATAATTTTATTATATAATTTTTGTCTCATCTATTCTCAGTTTTTGTTCACAATTTTTGTTTTTAACAGAAAAATAAATAAAGGTAACGATAAGCCTTCTCTTGTCAATCCATTTGGAAATCTTATTTTTATATAGGTTCTTTTTCGTATATTACATATACATACATATAATTATAAATATTCATTGAAAAAAATTTATTTATGTCTGAATATTTTTCATTTTAAATTTAAATCTGAAGTCACAACGCGCCTACTTGGCCTAAGTGTATCTTCGAATAGCCCCGTCAACCTAACCCCTAAACGTGAAGTTAGTTTTCTATATAAAATAAAAAAAAATTAAGTTTTTTTTTCAAAAGACTATGGTTGTAAACGTAAAGTACGTCACAAATTGAGTCAATTTCTATTACTATCGAATTATTATAATAAAAAACTAAAAAATGTACCATAAGGAAAGTTGTGTAGCTTATTGAATATTTTAAATAAATCTCATGGAAAAAGAGAAGGAAATTGATTTTCATACTAACTAAATTTTATTTTAATTAATACCTTTTCAGATCATTAGTTAAAATCAAAATATTTTCAAAATTCTTATACAATATATTTGGAAAAATATTGAAAACAAATTCAAAGAGATCTTTGAATTTCTTATTTCAAATTGTTCAATGAATTGAAAAACTTTCAAAACTATTAATAAATTTTTGTTTATCAAATATGCTTATCGAACCAAAGAGTAAAAAGTACGATACATATTTTTCCATTCTTGCTGTACTACTTTAACCCTTTCGATCCGGCTTTCGAATAGTTTAATTAGCACATGTTTCGTATGTGGGATTTGATATAGCTTTATATAAAGCAAACTGCCTGTAATGAAAAAATTCGCGTTAAAATTTAGTATGCTGAATCATATAAAACGAAATGTTATAATAGAGAACCAAATACAATGCTATTCGAAAAGATTAAATTTAAATTTTTTTTGATAAATACAAAAATTTTTGAACAATAATTTATTTTTTCATATTTCATACCTTTTACTTAATATCTTATAATTTACAAGACGATTGTTTTAAAAAATTTCAATTTGTTTGTTACTTAAATAAAGCTGCATTATTTGTTTGTTGCCCTTAATTTGCTTATCTTCTTTAATAATTCTTAATAAAAATGTCCTTTCCAAAATTGAATTTAAGCATGAGAACGGCACCGTCCTCAAAGAAAACTTTTTTTTCCAAAATAAACTAAAATAAAATCATTTGTTACAAATCCTTAATAAGAACACTCACTTATTTATTAGATATAATATACATATTTTCTTATATAATACTTACATTTTATTTCCTTATTTCCTTTGTGTTATAGAAAAGCACACATACATTTACAAATAAATATTTTTTTTTTTATTTAAGACGACAATGATAGGTTCATAGAGATAAATTCCTTAGAAAATAAGTTGTTGATGAGGTATTTATTGTTGATGTACATTTTTTTTTTATTTTTTAAGTTATTTTTAGGCAAAATTAAAAAAAATAATCGGAAATATACAAAATCTGTACACAATAAAAAATTTACGAAAAAATTTATTAAAAAAAGGGCACAAAATAAAATTAATGTTGTCAACTTTAAATTTAATTCAAAGAATGTGGACTCAATATTGTTAACTACAAGTAACCTTTAAGAACAAAAATTACATTTAGCTGGTCAAACAATAGAGTATTAATTTCATTTAATGGGAATTCACGAAAAAATGCGTCTAATATCAAGATTTGTGTCCACATATTGGTTACTTGCCATATGATAAAATTTTGTGTTTTTTGTCGTGGCTACAATAAATTCATAATTAACACAAATATACAAATTTCTGCAGCTATTTAAAAATTTTTGCAATTGAACTCATATTCTCAAATCGTACACTTACATAAAATAAATTTACTGAACATTTTCACATTTTTCCTCGCCAAAATTAACAAGCATATAAAAAAAAAATCAATTGAAATTTTTGGCAAAAATTTTGTGAAAATAAATGTCCAAAGAGACCTATTTTAATATAAAAAATAATATTTCAATTGAATTTCATGTCTCCATTGAATTTTTCGAATATTTCAAAATATTGATATATATATATATATATATATATATCTGTTATAGTTAATGTCATATTACGCATTTTCTGTTTTGTTTTTATCACATTCGATGACCTAGAAGTGCGCTACAAAATTGAATTGTAACAATTTTTCTAGAATATTTTTTTCATGTTTTTTCATTTCTTTAAATCAAAATAAGAGCTTTAACCCTCTTGGCATCCTTACAAAATTCTCCGATTTTCTAGATACAACAATTATATATGAAGTATCTACATGTTAAAATACATGTGAAAATAATTATGAAACTTACAGATTAGATACAATAAAGATTAAATTTTCTGAGTGTGTTTATGAATATGGCAAAAAAGAAAACAGGAAATAGAAGAAAAAACTTTTTCCTTTTCATTTTATTTTTTCTGTGTTTCTAGAAAGAAAAGAATTTTTTTTGGCCAACAGGATAATTTTCTATTTTTATTTGACTTGATTGCTAAGCGCCTGTCGCGTTCCAATAAAAAAGCCTACAAGCAAAACAATAAAACAAAAATTAAAAAGAAATGTTTGTAATAAAGATTTAAATAACCTGCTGAGTATGAGTATGATTGTAAAATATTTATAAATGTTTATATATCGTATATAAGAAAGAGAAAAATATATGTTTTGTTCATTTCTTTTTCCGGACATTTAAAGAAAATTTCTTGATATTTCTTTATACAGATTTTTGTTCCCATTTTTTTGATTTTAAAAGAAATAGATAAGAGTGTACTTCTTTTAATATCAAAAGAATATTCAAGAAACATTTGTAGCATATAAATACATAATATATGTACATGCACATGTGTGTATATATACATATATTTATGTAATTGGCGCCAAAATAAAAGTTTGAAAAAATAATCTTTTAGTTGATGTTATTTTGAAAGAAAAACATTTTTTTTTTAATTTGAAGAAAAATAAAATTTTACATTTAATTTAATCAATAATAACTGTTATACTCAAATTTACCAGTATATTTAACAATTTTTCAAATAAAAAATTTGAATGTATTCAAATCCTTAAATGAAACTACTATACGAGAGTAAATAAAAATTTTTTAGCGATTTTTAGTAAAACACAAATGATTTTGAAAATTTATTATTGAAAGATTAAAATAAATTGCAATTGTTTCCGGTGAAATGCTTATATTCTGTTGGGTTTTCCAACAAAGATTATAAAAAAAATAATTAACTTGAATTCGAAAGAAAAATTAAATGAATTTTCTATTTCGAATTAAAAAATTTCTATTCTATTTTTATGGTTAAAATTCAAAAAATCTATTAAAATATGAAATTTTAATAATTTTGCTGTAATGAAACAATACAAAAAACATTTTCCTATAAATTTGGAAAAAAAAGTGTGAAAAGGGAATTTATTTTTTACAATTTTAAAAATATTTTATGAATAAAAAATTTTATATCTTACTTTAAATAATTTCTTGTACAAAATACAGATTTTTCTTTATACAGATTTTTGTTCCCATTTTTTTGATTTTAAAAGAAATAGATAAGAGTGTACTTCTTTGAAATTTTATTAAAAACACAAAAAAAACATGTCGTATGGAGAATATTTTTTACACTTTCAATCTTAGTCGATTGTACATTATCTAATCCAGCCAAATTGCAGTCAATGGGCAGCATGCAGCCCTTTCAACTTCAAAATGCGCCCTTCTGCTTGCATGAAAAAAAAAAATTCGATTGCGACTATTAATATTTTAAAAACTTTTTTAAAAAAAATTTTAAGAGCTCAATGATAGATAATATAGATATATGTACATATATATGCGCATAAAATTCTATAAAAATCTATTAATTGTCAAAAGAAAACAATCAATAAATATCAAAAATATAAAGTCAGATGAAAATGCAATTTCTTCTAATATAATTTCTCATAATGTCAGAAACTCGAGTATGGCTCACACCAACACTCACGTAGTACATATTTGCCAATAATACACAAAAGTTGGCCGACTGTATTCTAATCTAATTATACTATTTTCAATTAAAAATTTTTACTGATTGTATTGATACTGATTTTACTGATGAATAAAATTTGTTTCAGTTAGTTCTAATTTCCAAATGTAGAATTTTTTCTTATTTAAATTTAAAATTTGATTTTTTATACATAGAATACCATACTGAAGTATACACAATATTGTAAGCAATTGCGAAAATTTTATTTTGTGAAAATAAAATATCCCATTTCATTTATTCTGAAAATTCCTTTTTTTTATTATTATTTCTTTTTTTTAATTTTTCGATGATTTATTTTTAATGTGGAAATGATTGTGTGTTTGTTTGTGATTTCGTAATTAATTAATAAAATTTTTTCCAAAAAAAAAAATAAAAATAAATATTTGCATAAGGTTTTTCTTCATATATATTTAACTTGTCAACCCAATCTTTCCTACCAAACATCTACGCACACATATTCACAAATATATACATATAATTATGTATGACTTTAACATTAATATTTATTTTACTGAAGGTTTTTGCTTTATAAAGAATTATTTTTGTTTGTCCTCTAGCATATTTTTATTTTCTTTTTCAAAAATTATCAAAATACTCTTTAATTATTTTAACATATTCAGCGTATAATATTAACATAGCGTATAATTCAGTATAATAAATCTTTGGTTTCTATATCATATACTCTTTACCTATACTTACCATTTTCATTCTCCATTTTTCATACCCATTTCTCTTTTCCCCTTAATTATTTTATCTTCTATATTTACTTTATTTTCCATATTGTTTTTTTTTCTTATTATTAATATCTGCGTTGAAATTCTCAGTTAAGTAAAATAGAGCGTTTTCTGTTGATTGTTGTTGTTGCTGCTATTGGTGTTGGTGGTGAATTGTTGGTACAAATGTTTTTTTTTTGGTAACATTTTACGTCGTTCTTTTTTCTTTCTCTTTGTGATATTTTTATGTCATTAGAAAAAAAGAATCAAATTTAATGTTTTTATATTTTTTACTTCACAAAAAATATTTATGCACACATACACAATCATATATAAATATGTATAACATATACATATACAAGTATACATATATAAAATATAATTTTTGCGTTGCTTTTTACCTTTGTTGTCATTTCGATAATCAAAGTCAGTGACAATCAAACCAATGTTGGTTGGTTTGATAAAATAATATTATTGGTAGCAAATTGAATCTAACAAACTATAGCATAAATATACATATATATATATACTTGTGTTTATATATGTATATATAAAAAGAAAAATTAGATGGGTAAAGGAAAAGTAAAAGAATATAAAATAAATTCATAGCACACAAAATCAGTTTTGTAACATTGGTTATAAGCCAATGCCACTCAAAATTTCAAATGGTTTTTTTTTTTAGAATAAAAGAATAAAAGAGAAAATAGGAAGTACGTGGTGAATGATTTTAATGACAGTTTATATACAAAAAAAAAAAACCATTTCAAGGATTCTTAAGGACATAATGATTAAGAAGAATATAATTTTATTTCCTTTCTAAAACAATACAAACAAAAATTTTATTGACTTTTAATTAGGCAAACATCTTTCATTCTATTAAAATACGGATAATAGTAAATTATTTGAGGTGGAAGTAAAAATTAACGAGGGATATAATTTCATCAATTAAAATTGATTTTTATAAATTATTGGTGTGAGAGTTTAAAAAGTAAATATGAAAATTTTAAAAATTGGTTATTTATTATGCAAATTTTTAACGATTTTGAATGAACATTGCCATGAACGTAATATAATAGTTTCCAAAATTTCATATTTAAATTGAATTTGCAGAACTGAAACCAGTCCTAAAATCGAGTAATTTCCTTAAATCTCCATAAGAAAATTTTGTTACTGTCTTCACTATTTCAAAATCATTTTTTTTAAGTTTCCTTTTTAATTGTTTTAAGTTAGTTTTAATAATTTTCTTTGTAATTAACACACACGTATAAAAATAAGCAAATCAAACATAGTTTTAGTCACTTCGTCCAATAATAATATTGAACTCGCAGAATTATAATATTAGAAATTCTTGTAAATTATTTATTTCGAAGCTCTTCTGAAATTTTGCATACATGTGAGACAATTTTATGAGAAAAATCGTTTCTGACGGGAGGGACAGCAAACGAATATCTAACTCTCAAAATCCCAGTTGAAAATTTTTGGTATCAACAAGAAGGTGCATCAACTTAAATGGCTATAACTCCCATAATTATTAATTGATTTAACAAAGTTAATATGCAACAGAAAGCAGGAAAGTAGCCCTTTTTTTTTATTATCAAACAGTTTGTCATTTGATGGATTACTAAAAAAAAGTTAAAGAGGAAATAAATAAATGAAAAAGAAAAAATATTGTAAATTTTTTTAAAAAAGGGACCAATTACTATTAACCACATTCAATTTTTGTTTTTCATAATTTGAAAGATTTTGAGTTGATCTTGAAATTATCTATTAATAATTGTTTTTGTGCGATGCACTGTTTCCAAGGCAATTCGATTGTAAACTGGAGAGATTTTCAGGAAAAATCGTGATTTTACTCTAGGTAAAAATTACATGTAAGCTAAATAGCTAAATGAAAGCTAAAGTATAACTGGTTTGTGTCCAAATAAAACATGCGTCGGGATATATTTCATATGTATGCACATAATATGTATATAATTATGTTGTTCATATGTTCATATGTATATAATTAATAATACATTAATAAGAATGAAAAAAAAAATTTACTTCAAAAATTGAGCACATAATCAACAGATCTTATAACGTTCATATACACATAATTAAGCATCTCAAATATATAAGACGAAAATAGCAAATTGTTCATTTATTAAACAAAATCAAATATAATCATTATAAATAGAAAATACACGCGTACACACTATATATTCATAGTTTCAAGTTCTTTAGAAATAATAATCAAAAGAAATAATGTTATTTTTTACATCAGCATCTTTTCATTTCCGTTTTTAATTTAAATAAATTGAAAAGCAAAAAATTTTTTTTTCATAAAACTTAAATATTTTTTTATATAATATAAGAAAATGTTTTCTTTTATTCCAAGATATTTCTAACTGATGTTAAAGATATCATATTTGTGTTATATTTATATGAAATTTCTTTTATGTGAATATAGGCCCCCAGCAGTGAGGCATATAGTGCAGAAAATTATAAAGAACGAAATTGGTAAGGGAATTAAACTAGATCCTGATAAAACAAGATCAACTATTTTCAATTGTGGTAATTAAGAACCAAACAAATTTTTTACTTAAAAAAGAAAACCTAAAAATGCAAATATTTTGACCTTAAAAATTGTTTTTAAGAAATTTAGTTTTCGACAAAAATCAAGTATATATAAAATTAATCGTATCTACTGCATAAAATAAATTTTTAAGTGTTCAAGAATTGATAATAATATTGCTGCCTATAAATGCTATGTACCAGTTTTTTAATCGAATTTTGTAACATACACTGGAGTTTTTAAAGCGAAAAACATGAGAAATATGATTAATTTAACATTCAAATGATCTAAAACTCTTATAATCTGTTATACATTTTACAAATTTCTATAGTTGTACCACCATAGTACTCAAAACTTTTAAAGCTATAAAACAAAAACAACACAAAATTCCAAAAGAATACCGAATAAATATTTTAAAAACAAATAATCATGAAGAAAATTTTGAGAATTTCAATGTTTTAAATGAAATTTTATTTTTTTATTTTATTTATACAATTACATAACATCACCGTATTTTTCTTATTGATTTTAATATTTTTTTCTAGCTAACGTGTACAGGTAGTTGTTTACGTAAAAGCATTACTTAATTCTATAGCATACCCACATTTATATATGTACATATATAAATATTCTGTATAAATTTCCTCAAAATATCCTTGAAAAATTTTTGGTACATATTTTTTTTATTTCTTTACTTTCATATTTTATTATTAAAATTTTATAATAAAACAGAAAAATTTTATACATACATACTTAAAATTCTGTATTTTATATTTGATGTACTTAGAAAATTTGCAAAAAAAAAATTTTGAAAAATTTAATTTGAGTTTGTCCATCTTTCTGTGCATTCGCAAAAAATAGGTAAACAGTTGAAATTTCATGAGTAGAGGACTATAACTTTGAATTGAATAAAATTTTTACCTATCTCCTCCCCGCCCCCTCCCTATTATCGGAATGAATTCAACCAGATGCAACAACAAATAATTAATTTCACATTTTTGCTTGAAAGTTTTCATTTTTGACTGAAATTATCAAAACGAATCGTGCTATTTTACAAACCATCGATTTGATCAACTTTATTTTTATTTATAATTTCTTTGCTTTTTATGTTCAACAATTTACTAAAAATAGTAAAAGTTTTTTTAATGTTCGCATATATTTTGTATATAGACAAACTACTAACAGTATAGTGCACAGTTCATATAACCTTTGCACTCCTATTCTATTCATAAAGAGGAACGTGATGATTTTAAATAATTTTAGTTTAAATGTATTTAACACTTAAGTTCAAAAAGGAAATGTTAGTCTTTACCTATGTACAACTCCGTATATATTTAGATAATAATGTACTTACGTTTGAGAATACACGTGCTTCATTTATAAAAGCGGAATTTATATCTTAGTATAGACTAAATCATGATTTTAAACAAACTTTGAGCTCAAACACACATTTCATAATTTCAAATTGAAAAATTTGTTTTGAATTTTTTTATCGAATAGAACGAAATGAATATTTTAAGTGGTTAAATTTAAAAGCAAGATAAATAAAATGGTTGCTGAGTTTAAGTAACCATTAAATTTGTTTGGATTTATGCATGCGACAGAAAAAATATTGCAAAGTTCAACTGATTTACTTTTTATACAGAAACACATTTAACTTGAGATAATTTTCAGAAAAATTAGTAGACACAAGTTGAAATTTTCGTAAATTTGAGTGGAGTTCACATAAAATGAGGGGGGCGGGGGTGATCAAAATAAAACTATAACCCACTAAAACTCCATGTTAAGTTAAAGAATACTGAAATCACTCCAATCTTTTCCATTACATTTTTTTTTTGAAAATTAGGAAAAAATATGATGGTTATATAAACATGGTCACAATATTATCAAAAAAAAAAAAATATGTTTACTTTATTCAAATCAAATTTCTATTGTATAGTTTCATATTCATGGATTAACTTTAGAATCCTTGTATTTGTGTTTTTAATATATGTATATATGCAATAAGGGTAACATATACTACATTATATTGTGTATGCTTTTTCGATATTATCAAAGGAATACTTTTAACAACACAAGTGTATTCTACTTAAAATGCTAATAATTAGAATACAAGTATGTTCGGATGTGTACAAAGAATAAACATTTACAATATAAAGCGTAAAAAAGAAAAGCAAAAGTAAAAGCAAAAAGGATATTATAAACATGAATAGGGCAATGTGACATTTACCATTGAGAATTGTTTTTCAATAATGCTAATTTTACTATATACATTTTAGCTACGTATTTATATATATATATATATATATATATATATACAAGCTGTGCATATTTAATATTAAATTTTTTTTTGTCATTTTCCATCTTGATAACAATTTTAATAATTACAGTGAATATTTGTAAACTGATACAAAATGAGAATAGTTGGAGTTGAAAATTCTCTGAAGTCTATAAAAACGTACGAATTCTTGTTCCAGTTTGTATGACTTATAGAATATTTTCTTTCTCAAAAATGGCTGCCTACTTTAAAGCACCTGAATTAAAATGAGCTGAGTTCTTCTGTACTAGTGAAAATAAAAAAACTAATTCGTGATTGCTTAATATTCAGGAACATCTTATAATTTTAAATAAATTAATAACAACTCAATTGAAATTAGGGTCGAGTAGAATGAATACAACTAAAAGAAACATTCGTGGAGAAAAATTTAAAGGCACAACACCCCTTTTTCCTAAAATAATATAATGGAATTCATCACAAAACATTTAACATTGGTTATTTTTATAAATAAGGTCACACGGTTATAATAATGTTCAAATCATTAACTCCACTTACATTCATTTAAAATGCAAATTAATATAGAAAAAGCATCGATCCATCGATTACACAAATTTTATAGCAACATAGCCTAAAGCTATGCAATTTATTTGATTGACATTGCAAAATTTAGCACAAAACAGTGTTAATTTTCAAATTTCTATTAAAAAAAAAAATTTTATATAGATTTACAAAGTGAGAAAAAGCAAACCATGTCTGACGTTAAATTTTATGATTCATTAGAGAAAAGGATAAAATTTTTTTTTGAAAAGAGAAGAGAAAAAAAATTTTCAATTTATTTTCAAAAATAAAACTTTTTAAGGATTTTTTATTGTCATCAGAATTAAAAATAAAATGAAAATTAACTGATAAAAATCTAATTACATATTAAAAATTAACAATTATAAAAAAAAAATACAAAAAATACCAAAATAGTCTAATGCCGTCTACTGTATTTTGAATCAGTTTCCTAAAAGGTTTCGAAACTTGATTTCATCATTTCTTTCGTTTCTACTCTCACATATTCTGTGGTAAATTTAATCGAGGACATTTTTAAATATTATTGAATTATTTAGACCCATTAAATTTTATATTTTATCTCTTCAATCATTATTATTCAATTGTCCTACCAATACACCCAAAGTATAGAAATATTTTTTAAACTAACTTTCAAATATCAAAGAAAAAGCTTAATTTTATTCTATGTTAAAAATTGTGTCATAAAATTTAATTAGAAAATTATTTGGGCCTTAACATTTAATTAGAAAATTTCCAGAAAATTAAATTTTAAAATTCAAATTAGTTATAAATTTAAATTACTTAAGAAATTATTATATAAAAAAAAAATTTGTTAGAATAAATGTACGATTAATTCCAGTTTAGGTTGTGTTGCAGAATATTATTCATTTGATATATTCGATAAAAACGAAACTGTCATTTCCAAAAATCTAAATAATGTTTAAGGCAATCAAAAAAGTTTTTAGTATTTAAATCCAATTATTTACACCAAATGAAAACTATTTAATCTAACTAGCACAAAACCTCATAATATTGGAAATTGTTCATGCTATTATAACAATATTGACCTAAAATCAAATTTCGAAGTAATCCTCATTCAGTACGAACAATTTGTATCCTAAAAAATTTTTTGTAAAGAAACTTAAAAATGTTTTAATTTTGCATATTATGTGCACTAGATCTTTACTCAAATCTCTATTAAATTAGGGTTACTGCGTTAACAAGATGAAAAGGAACAATTTTTTTGCGAACAAAAAATTTTTTTAAAAAGTCTAAAATTATTGTGTTTGCTCAATTTTATCTCTATTTATCTATATAAAAACACCTTGTAATTATTAAATATTTTTTTTTCTTTTTTAAAAATTCATTAAAATTCAGCCAAGATAAAATTATTGTGGGCTAAAATTTGTAAAAAAAAAAATACATTTTATAGAGAAAATCTTATATAACGGTTATTAAATTTCCTTAACTTTCACATAAAATGATTTCGGTATTGGTATTATAAAGGGACAATTTTTCTAATAGAAAGATGTATGAAAATTTGTTCTAGTAGTTTTAAGAAAGGGGCAAGTAGAAATTCATGAATTCTCATAAGAAATTTTAAATATATTTCATCATTCTCTTCTAAAAATCTCAAGATCTATTCAAAATCATATAAAATGTTATTTTATATCTTCAAATAGTTATTACAGCAAGGATTAAACTCGAGAACTCTATAGGAAATTGCATACAATATTGTTAAGAACTAAAAATGTCTTGAAACACTCACAATTTTTCTTGAAATGTATGAGATACACTCTTGTTATAAAATAAAATATTTTAAAATTTTCGTAAAAAATTTTAGAAAATAAAATGAAAACTGCGACAAAATATTTCAATGTTATGGAATCATTTTTATCTATTTTCTGTCACCTTCTTTTAGCTGCCGCAGCTGTATTTCCTTTAACAAAGTACATTTAAATTATTAAATGCCCAGAAACCTAACCCAAACAAATAAAAACATTCAATTTTCTCTTTTATGTTAATAAAATTTTTAACACAATAAAATATCTAAATATTTTTGAAACTGTACTAAAAAAAAAATTACAATGAAGTAGGACTAGGAAAACAAAATTGATCAGATAAAACAATGAAGGATTTTCGTTTTGTTTTTTTCCTTTTTTCCTCTTGTCCTTTATTATAATAATTCCACGTGCGGTTTGAATAATTGGAAGTATGGTATTACACGCCAAATATTCATGTGCAAATAAGAAAATTACTTACTTATTATAAATGAAACTTTAAGAAATCTTACCAACAAGTTGATTGCCCATAATTGGTTAGTTGGTTGACGTGGCCGGTGCAGTAAGTTCACTATCCCGTGATTCACTACTCCACGTCACCAGTTTGGCCCCGTCAAAAGGCGGACACTTGCAGAGACGGTGAAAAATGGTCTCCTTCTTATATATTTTTCGGTAGCTGCGACGCGTTGCGTTGAATGGCAATTCCAGCCTAGACCCATCCTCCTCCAACAATCAGTATCCTGGGTAGAATGCTGTTAGTCAGTTCACACAGGATGTGGACACGCCATTAATTAAATGGAACTATCATAGAAACAAAGCAAAATAAAATTAGCAATTAAATAATCTGAGCGCCCCTAAAAGTATGCAATATATATTATGATTTTTTCTTCTTAACAACAAGCGTATTTTTAAAGATTTACTCATATTTCTCGTATGAAAATTGTGTTGGTGAGAAACTACAAATTTGAGTATCCAAAATCTCAACAATATTATTTGCAATTTAAAGAAATATAACTATGTACTGAAATGAATTTTCGCAACTCATCTGGATTTCTCTTCAGTTCGGTGCATAAGTGAATTGGAACAAGTTAAGAGTTATTGTACACTTTTACTAGAAGTACTGAAACTAAATTAACAAGAATAATGACATAAGTCATATAAGCACGTTCATATAAATATTATAAAACCGATTATATGGTTTTAGAGTCTATTATAAATATAAGGAATAACTTCTTTCCATATGCTTACTGTTTTCATAGGAATTTTAACACAAATTGCTGGGAAAATTTTTCCGTTTATCCTTTTCTTTTTGGATTTTAATTTTTTTTATGGTTTTTTATTTTGATTATGAAAATTTTTTTATCTAAATTTTTATTTACATTTACAATAAACATTGTTTTTCTTTTGTGTTATGCTTGCTTTCCCCTATTTTATGTTTTTTTTTTTATTTCCATGCCTAGTTTCCGTTTTTATAGCGCTTTCCAATTTCTCATTTCTCCCCTCTCCCAAATATTTTCTTACATGTAAAATACGGTGTTTCAATGTTTATTTAGCATAAAAAAATTTTTGTATGCTTTCAATTAGTTTTTCTCTCTTTCTTTTTTTTGCTCTTTTCTTGGTATTTTTCATTCTTTGTCATGTGTTCTATAATAGACAAAGAAAAAATAGGAAATGAAACCAAAAACAAATTTCTAATGCAGAAATTTACAAAATTTCACCAAAAAACGTCTGCTAAATGACATTTTTCTTTTTATGGAATTTTATAGATCAGTCGTAGTCCTTCTTTTTTTTGTATATTTTTTATTTTTAATTTTATTTTTTACATTATTACCAAATATATGTACAAGTATAAAAATGTAGTATCATATGAAGATTAAAGGCATCCTTATTCTACCGAAAGTGGAGAATATGAAAATATATAAAAATAAATTTGATTGTATTTTAAATTTACAGTTTCTTTTTTATTTTGTGTCAGAGAATGTCCTTGACGCTTAAATGAAAAAAGAGAAGAAAAATAGGTTTCAAGGTAATAAAGGGTATTAAAATTTTATGTAAAAAAAAAATGTTAATTTACAAAGAAAAAATTTATTTTTTGTATATTTTATTTTGTTTAAATTATAAAAAATGCGCTTGTATACATGAACCGAATATATACAGGGTGATTCAGTAATCAGGACATTAACATATATCATCGTCTAGGGCTTAATTAGAGCACTTAAAATCAACAAAAATACAAAAGAGTAACAATTTGAAATAAGAAACCGAAATATGTCCTTTTCCTTTAAAAAAATCTTATATATAGTAATGAAATTAATATTGTAAATTCAAAAAATTTTTCAAACAAAACTACAGCTTTCATCAAAAATTGAAAAACTTTACTAGAAAGCAGCTTATTTTAAAAATACGGCAAATATTTTTTAAAATTATATAGAGCGAATATAGAAATTTATTAAAAATGCACATTGAAACGATAAGTTCGAATAAAAATTAGATGAAAACTTATTTCTTTTCCTATTTAACCTATGCTATAATGAAATACTATGTAACAAATAATGGAAATTCAGATATATATTATAAAAAAGAACTTCTAGTTGTGAAATTATAAGAGAAAAACAAAAATTTATTAAAATTTATTTCTCTTTACTTTGCTTTTATAAAATGTATTCACAATTTCAATTTCATTAGATTTTAATAAATGTTCACTTTGCAAATATTGAAATTATGATTCTTCATTTTAAAAATTTTAACAAGTACGTTAGATATAAAGAAAAATATGCATCATATTTTGTGGCATAATATTTTTCTAAAATAATAGCTATTTTAAATCACCGCGAATTGTAACTGTATTCACCATATAAACATGAAGAAATTCCTGATGCAAAAATTCCAATTTCCTGTAACTAAAACAATTTTATCATTTAACAACTATATATTATTTTGTATTGGTTCCTTTATTATTATTTCTTGTTTTTTCTACTCTTTAATTGAAATCTCATCTAAAAATTTATTTTTTGTTAAAATTTCCAAGAAGAAATTTGCAATCAAGTTATTTTGATTTCAAATGAATTTAAACTTTTAAAACATCAATAGTTCAACTATACTGCAATTTCTGATTCAAAAAATTCATTTTAATAAATTTAAAATTTTTTTTAATACATGAATAACTATTATACTGAACACAATATTGTATTGAAAAATTATATAGTGTTCAATTTGTATTCAATATTAATTCGACTCAAATTTCATTATTATAAAAGCATTTACGTTCATAAAGAACTTGAAAATATAATTGATGTGCATCAACTTAATAATGCCATGTCATTATAAAAATGATTATTCTTAACATAATTGGCAGTTTAATAATGGAGTTAAAAATTGAAAAAGAAGTAAAATTATAGTAAAAACTAAAATAAGCAGGATATAAAAACCTTAAATTTAGTTCCCTTTAGTAATATAATAATGATTAAAAATAAAAATATACACACATAATTGTTACTTTTCCTATAAAGATAAAGATCGGAAAATTATTTTATTATTATATTATATTTTCTATGAATTTTCCCTTAAAATTCATTGGAATCCATCAAAATTTCTCGTAAAATGAACGAATAACCCCAAATAATTTTTACAATATTAATTTTAATAAATAGCATGAGGATGATTTTACAAAAAATCTTTGAGTATTATCTATTATAATGTAGATGAAAAAAAAAACTTATAGTCTGTTGCTTGCTAATATTAATATCCATGAATTCAAAGAAAAACCTAGATCTATTATAGAATGAAGAATATAATATAAAAAGACAAATATCATCTGAGCTAATTTAAAATTGAGTAATAGTTTATTTATTTTTTTTTTTGTTATATTTTATTGATTTCATTTGAATGGAATTGACCTTGTCTGCCAAAAAATTGTAGAAGATAAATTATTTAATGTCTGCTTATTATGACTATCACGTGCTGAATTACAACCATCGGTATCACATGCAACATATGATAAGGTTTTATAGATATATTTATTATATGTATATGCAATACTTAAAATATTAATTTGTAGTTTTAATATTTTTCAAATTAATTTTAAGGCTTTAAATTCCTGTATTACATATTCTTTCAATGCTTTATTTACCTGGTTTGTTCAGTTTTTTTCCCCCCGTTAGTGACCGAGATCCTTAGACCCTTCTCACGTCGACCCATAGAATGTTTTGTGTTTTCCATCCTCACCTATATTAGTCCTATACGTAGGCCCATGACAAATTTCAGTATGGCGGCCCTTCAATACACGAAACTGGTTTGTTCAATAGTCAATATTTAATATAATATTTACCTTAAATCGAATGAATTAGCAGAAAAAGTATTTTACGTTAAACGAAAAAACATTTAAAATATCCGCATTTTCTAATTATTGTTATTGTCGCAGTATTAAAAGTTCAGAACAAAAAAATTTTATACAGACACAAACTCCATGGTATGAAAATTAAAAGTAATAAAGCAAGAGAAGAAAAGGAAATAACTAAAGTTACACTACGTCCTATAATTTTAATAAAATCAATATTACTTACATCAGGTTTTGCAATTTCTCAAAATTTTCTACAATTAAAACAAATAAACTACAAATATTCTGGTTTTTCTCAATATTTAATTACCATACGGTGAAATATTCTTTAAAATAACTTCACATTTTATTCATATATGATTCGAAACATACGTATACATATAATGCATATACAATAACATTTAAATATAAACTCATATACAAATTAAATTCTACGCGTATACTGTACAATTAATTGAAAACCCATATAAGTAGAGCAATTAAATAATTAACAAAGAAATAGAAATAAATTTTTATGTTTTACAAGACCTTACATAACAACTCACATCTTCACCCTTATATACTTAATATTATATAACATATACATATATAGTTAGTATATACCTACGTATATTATATATTTTTTTAAAGAAGAAGTAAAATTCTTCATGATTAACTATATATAGATTCACGTTTTAGTTATACAAGAAACCTTTCAGAAACTTTTATTAAAAAAAAATTACACACATACATATATATGTCATTTAATGTACAGGCATATATACTTTTTAAATATATCCTTAAAATCGTAAAATTCCAATCAATTTTTATTTTTATTTTTATCTCACTTTATCATGCAATAAGTATATTATAATATATACATATGTACATATGTATATATTGTGAATATCAAATTACTTCTAACCGATAAATTTTTTTTTTTTATTTTATTCTGAGAACTCTTTAAATTAATCTATATTACGGTATATATACCTGAATAAAGAATAAGGTTTTATTTATTATTGACTTCATACATATACATAGATAATCTACTTGTACGCATGTATGTATGTACGTTACGTACATATATATTTCATAATAACACTTTCAATTTATACTTATATTTATTTCTTTTATACCCTTAACTTGAATAAATAATATAAAAATCACAATTGTTAATTCAATTAATTTAAATTAAATTTATTTTATTTCATGTCTAATTTTATTTTATACACACACATATGCATATGTATACATATACATACATGTATTTAATTAAAATTGCTTGTTCAAATAGGATATTCCCCCCATATTTTATATTTTATTTTATATAAATGGGAAAACAAAAAGTTTTTCAATCAAAACAAAAGAATTCTAATTCAATTCAAAATCTGAAAACAAAAAATTAAATTAAATTTTATTTTCGAACTCGGATATTACTCCTGAATTAATCCCCTTTCCAATATGGAAATGTATTTTTATGTTTTCTTGTCTTAATTAATAGGTGAATTATAAAAAATATCTTAAAAAAATATAATCTTATGGGAAAAGAAAATCTAATTTAAATATACAAGTGGTAAAAACATGCCGTATGAGTAAGCGCACGCAAATTCATTATTTTGACACCATATGCTTAATATTTTCCATAGTAAGGTTTTACATTGTCAGATAGTGTAATTATACTTAAATCCACTTAATAACTTTTATCATACAACAGATGGATTACAATAGAATCCGTTTATTCTATAGAATAGACGGATGAACACTGTTTGTATAGGATTGCAATTTTTTGATTTTTTTGAGGGCCGAATTATTATTTATAAATTCTTCTATAACTCCATCATAATTGGATCTTACATAATATATTGATGAAATTATGATCTTGTTTAAAGAAATTATGTCTTCTCTTGACATGGTACTTAAATATTCAATTTTAATAAAAAAAAATTTTGAAAAGAAGGCAATTGAAAATAATTTTAAATGTCGTATAAAAATTTAGAAAATGTTCTATTAAATTTATCTCTTGATGATATTCGTGAATAAATTGTATATAAATTGTATATAATTTTCTTCATAAATTAAATATTATTAAAATAAATCTAAAACTAATTTATTTTATGCTAGCTTTACAATTATCTTCGATAATAGCGGCTAAATCGTTCCGAAGCCTTTTTTTCTGTTGAAGTTAGAAGTTTCAGGTTCATCCGCGTACAGTTAGATCGACCACTGTATATATCACTTGAAATAAATTTTCTATGCAATTTTTTACAACCCCAAGCTTTTATAATACATATATTTATCTATACCTATATGTTCTTGCAGAATGCAATTTACAATTGAAAAATGTGTTCACTTAAGGAATTTTAATCGAGTTCCCATATTCCAATAATTAATATTTTGTACAGTCAATAAATTTAATTTTTTGTTTTGTTCAATTCAATATATGATTTCCTTGTGAAAACGTTTCAATTATTTTACATTTATTTTAATGCTCCCAGACTTACTGAAACCTGAGTATTTCTAGAATTTTTCATTTGCCTAAGTTTAACAGAATTTTAATTAACTGAATCGAAATTATTTATTTAGTCGAAAGTTTAATTAACAATTGAGATTTTCAAAATTTTAGAGCAATCATTTTCTAATTCTAGTATTATGGTTTTATAATTACAATTTTTAATTGCTTCCAAAGGAAATATCTTACTTCTGTTAATTTAATTCACTGTCTTAATAAGATTGCACGTTTTAAACATTTATGAATGCGATTTTCATTTTAAATACAATATTTGATATTATTCTTACGAAATTTAAAAGATTAATTTTAAGACTTTCAAATTTTACTAGGGATCGGACTATTACGAATACAAACTATCAATAGACGATATACAAACTAGTGGGGTGAATTCATCAACTTCACTACATTTCATATATTCCAAATTTTTAAATTAAACATTATAATACTTTTTTGATCTCCAGAAAGCAAACAATTGATTTTTCATTTTATGATACGTAGTTCTAACATATGAAAACAGAAATAGATTTCTTACGTATTATAGTTTGATTCTGATTTTGAATCAGGCACGTGTATCTGCGATTTATTTAAAAAAATTCAAATATATATTTTATAAGTAAATTTTTCATTATCATTTAAAATTATAATCCTAAATTATTTTTAAATAAAATTTGAAATAAATGGCAAAAATATGCGTAATAAAGTTTAAAAGAGATTCTCGTTTATCACATTAACTATTTCAAACACATATATTTTAAATTTTTCGTATATTATAACATTATTTCCAAATATTATTCAAAGGATTCACAATTATTCTGAAATATTATTAAAATTCTATAAACGTACTTGAATTTATTTGGTATTGAATTTATTTTTTTTTTTTTCAAAAACAAATGAAAACTCCATAAATTTTATTCTTTATTTAGTTTTCAAAATATTTTTTTTCCCTCTTATTTGCTTTGTAACAAAAATAGTTTGTATACATTCATACATTTATCTATAGATATTTCATACACAGAATGTTGAAATAACCTTGACCCAAAAATATAACATGATTTATATTAGTAAGATAAGCTATGAAAAAGGATTCAAAGTGAATTTGTAAAAAGAGTAAACAAAATTTCATATAAAATAACGGTAAAAATATATTTTAACCTGGTATATCAAAAGAAATATTTTTTTTTTTTCAACCGTACCCTAGTATGATAAATAATAATTTTGTCAAAACGAAATGAGAAATTGGAAAATTGCTTTGATAGGAAAACTTTGAGATAGCAATCAGTTATTTTAGTGATACGATAATATTTTTCAAAACAGAATTATAAATTGGATTTTAGGACATAACTGAGGAGAAAGATTTATATAACTTTAATTTAAATAAGAATTCGAAAGCAAATTTTTGTTTTCAAATTTTTGGAAGTTAATAATCTACTTGGAAGCTGATAACCTACAGCTTACCTTAAAATTTAATAATCTACTGATTATCATTTCAATTACAAAATAATAAACAATTCAGTTGGGCTTCTTGTGGACTTCAAACTCCAATATTTACGCAATATAAGTGTTAATCAATAAATTATGAGCTCCGATATATTATTTATAAATAACTACAATATGTCAGTATTGTAAGCAACAGGTTAATTTATAATTCCCACATACATAACAATTCGAATATACATGTGTAGCATTTTGGCAGTCAAATATATATAGCATAGTAATCAACTATGCGATAATTTTAATTAATATGATATTACAAATGGAATAATTTTCATTATACCTTTCAAATTTCAAATGGTTTTTACCATAAATAATTATATAAAAAGGAAAACGACAGAAATGTTCATTTATGTTATCATAACACGATTCAACAGTTTCTTTGATCGAATTCTTATAATATTACGTGCATATACACATACATATGCGCCTACATATAAATACAATAATAAACATATTGTCTCATAAAAGAATATTATATTGTATCAAATAAATTATTATTCCTCGTATTATATAGAATATATAGAAAGTGAAAACAGATAACAAGAATAAAATTAAAGAATTATTATACTTGACATAAACCTTGTAAAATGCACTCTTATATAACGACATACACATACATCTACATATACACATGTTATATTCATGTATATATTTCCCATCATGGTAGAATATTATGAAAGTTCACCTTATATATTAATCATATTATATTATTATACACCTCATCCTATAATCATGTTATTAAAAAGTAAAAAATTTCATATGAAAAAAAACTTAGGACTTTGTATAATAATTTTACACTTAACTAAACAAAGTAACCTTTAAACCATGAGCAATAAATTAAATATGTTAAAAATAATATAGAATCCTTTTATAAATTTAATGGCACAATATAAACGGAAATACAAAAATGAGTGTTTCTTTCATTGTCGCATGCTTTTCATACATTTTACGAATATAATATTATATAATAATTACTGAATTTTTTTTTGCTTTTAAAATCATGACAAAGTCAGACTATAAGACGTCAAAATCATTATTAAAAAGAACGAAAAAAAAAAGAATTAAATAAAATAAACTTTGAAATAAATTGTCTGGATTATCAATTTTCTCTTTTATTATTGCAGTTTAAACATTAATGTACCGAACATGTCTTTATTTCTTAATATACAAATACTTGCACATGTATAAACCTATATACATATATTGTATTGAGTTTTGTATTAGAGTATTATATTTCAATTATTTTACATAAAGAGTTGATCTGCTCAGTGCGCTTATTCGTTTTATATACAAATAGATTTTGTAACTTCTTATAAGATGAATAATACAAAAATATTATTATGTATGTATATATTTAATATGTTCAATTGAAAAAATATTGATGACAGCATTTAATATTATTGGTTTTACGACATAGAATAAAATTTTACTATTTTATTGCATATATGTATGTTAAATAGTTTTGTAACAAATAAAATTAATTAAAGATTATAAAAGAATAATATAGAATGAAAATTAGTAGATTTTTTGTCAAAAAAATAAATGAGTTTAATTTTGTAAATTAAGAAATCAATAACACATTTGCTTTATATTCTAGTTCATGTCTAGAAACAAATTGAACTAATATATCTAATTATTATGTCAATTTTAATTAATTATAAATCTTTATGACTTAAATTTCATGACAATATCTGTCATTTCTAAAATATAAGTATAAAAAATTAATTTGTAAAAATTCTCAACTAAATTTCAGAATATTAATTTTATATAATTGCACATTATAGAAAAATCTACAAAATCCAAACTCTCAAAATCAATTATTAGAATTTTAACTAAAAAAAATTGCATAGCTTCAGGCTACAATTTTTGAAAAATTCTCAGAACATTTTATTATTTTTAATGTTTTTGAATTTTTTATTTAATTTAAAAAATTTTACTTAAAAATGAATGATCTTTTCTTCAAAAAATTTTAAGGTCTTCATAAAACCTTAGCGAATTGTTTGTATTGTCTATATAGATAGCTACAATTGCTTGTGCTGGCGAATTTATAATTATAATTGCTTGTGCTGACATCTATAATTGCTTGTATTGGCGAATTGCTTGTATTGTCTATATAGATAGACGTTGCTGCATTAAAAACATAATTTTAACCAAAATTAATAAAGTATTTTTTAATTATGACAATAAGAAATTTAATATTATAATTTAGTTTTCTTGAATTATAATGCATTTTATTAATATTCATAAAATAAACTCTAAAAACAACTATTCTTTCGGTATATAATTTGGAAAATACCAGCAATTTTTGCGTAAGTTTTTGTATATTTAAAAAAAAAAACTATACACATATACATACATACTAAACCTTCAATTCAAGTCTTCCAAAGAAAAATTTATATTAAATTTTTTATTCTAAAGTTTGCGAGGTCAAAACTTGAAAGAAAAAAATTCAAATATTTTATTAAAACTTTTCTTGTATACATCAAAATTCTTGCTCCATTTTCTTTTTGTTTTTACTTAAAATTAGAAAAGTCTATTAAGAAAAAAGAACTTATAATATAATTTTTCTTTTTTTTTTTTCTTAGATGTTCATAACATTTATAACATTTAAGTTTTTTTTTTCTTATATATGTACGAAAAATTGTGATGTTTGTGTGAAGTATAGCGTAAAATATCTTTAATATTTTGCTACTTTTTTAAATACAAAATAACACAAGAGAGAATTTTTATACTAAAAAATTTCCAAAAAAAGGCATCCATAAAAAAAAAATTATAATATTTAAAAGAAACCAGAAAAAAAAAATAAATTCACATAGTTAGTTTTTAAATTAAACATGTTGCTTTTCTCTTGCGTTTTATTAATTTTCCGTTTTTTATTCTTTTTCTCTTTTTTTTTTATTCTTTTGTTACCCACCATTTTATAAATGTATATGTATATTGTAAATATAATAACATTTCCCTTGTGAATAATTTTCTAACCTTAATATCTGCTTATAACAACAGGAAAACTTTAGATATTTTGTGGTAAACCACATTGCGTTTGTATATTTAAATAACCAATTAATAGAAAACGCTGTTACATCAACAACAGACAATTTAAAATGTTGTCTGTAGTTGACTTTGAAAAAAAAAATTTTTCGCCTTTAGGTATATATGTATGTATATGAAATTAAAATCGTATATTTTTTATGCTTATCTGTACTTTTTAATAAATTCTATAGAAAAGTTTTTAAACAAAAAGCGAACAAGCAAACCCTCTCATTAATCTTCTATATATTATCAATTTACATTGAAAATTACAAATTTATTCTTAGAAAAATATACGAACCAATATTTTAAAATAAGATATATGAATGAAACTTATTCGCTTAGAAGAAATAAAATATTATTAAAATGTTGAAAGATTTATGCTAAAGCAATTCTGGGAATTGTTCCAGTAAGTGATAAACTGAAACGAGTGTTTATAATTTATGGATATTTATTATAATAATTTAAAAATTTTTATCATAAACATGATTGTGGATTTTAAATCCCTAACAAATAATTCATGTTTATAAATTTTAAAATTTTTACCATAAAATGTATACCCTTGTCACTCTTATATAATTTAATAAGATTTTCAGATTAACCTGCAGCAATAATAAATTTTTATTATTCAAAAATTTAGATTAAAATCATCCAATTACATTATTATGGTAATTATAAAATTTTCCATTATGTTTTATTTTTTTCTAACTTTTTAATAAAACTGAAAATATTTCAATATAATTTTATTCTACTGTATTATTTTGATATGCAAAGACAAATAATTTTTAATAGTCCAATTTTACTGTTCACATTATACCTTTTAATACATATTGTATATTATAATATAAAGTAATAGAAAATAAATTGGTCTAGACAAAAATTGCAATATTTAAAATTCTAAGATTATAAACTTTGACCTGAGTATATTGATATAAAAAATAAAATAAGAAATACTCATCATTTAACGTAAAGATTAGCAAATATAGATAAGTATTTAAATATGATTAAATTACAAGAATATATACATAAACATGGACGTGTGTATTTGACCAAAATATGTGTATAAAAGTTTGTTTTAAATTAGGAATTAAATAGAATTTTTAACACAAGGAAAATTATATAATCGAAAGAAAATATATCGGGGTATACGGTCTCAAATTAAATTTTCTTCTTCTAAAAATTTCTCTAATTCTTATTTTAAAAATAAATTTTAAATTTTCTCTTAAAAATAAGATAAAAGTCAGTTTTTCTAAATATTTACATAATAAATTATATATGAAAAATATAATAAAATAGAAAAATATTTACTCTGCGTTTTTTTCTCTCTCTCTTTCGTTTTCTACTTCTTACCGTTGTCATTTTATATACTCATGTGTATACATAAAATTAAGGCGACATCCTTTCGAATACTTATACTTTCCTTTTCTTTTATCCATCCATACTCATATAACATGGGTACTTATTTATTTACGTAAACGTAACTATGAATATATACATACTTTTTTTTTATTTTCAAATAAAAAGAACTAAAACACATCATCAAACATTAATATTATAAATAGTAAAAATACATGGTATATTTTATATGATTTCTACATATATGGACATATACAAATAATATAATTATGTTATAATGTAATGTATATTTACTAAACCAATTAACCACTTTGAATATGTCTCAAGACCCAACAATAGGTACTTTTTAAGGATTTTTATATTATTTATATAAATATTTCATTATATTATTTTCCATCTCTTATATATTATTTATATATAAATAACTATATACGAGTATATAATATCAGCATAGACATAATAATAATAATGCTAGCATTACGTTTCATAATATATAATATGTATGAATGCATAAGAGAGCTATTTACGCACATATTTGTAAAAAATATCATAAAAATCATACATTATATATGTGCAACGGGCATACATAAAGTAAAATATATATTATATTAAGTATATAGAAAAAGAATTTTCTTCTTACACATATTTGAAACAAAGAAATCTGATTTGGTCAGTGTACAATTGACAGCGTTACGTCAATCGTTAAATGATAATTACAAATTCAAATAAATACACTCTTCTTATAATGTTAATGATGATAAATATAAGAATAAGAAGACATGATAAATTTTAAAAATTCGATTAATCACCATAAATGTAACTCAAATTGAAGATCTCAACATATTGAAAAAAATTCCACATATTGAAAAGTTTGTTAAGAAAACAATACCTTCCATTATTGTTTATTAAGTATTCTGCAAAAAGATAAAGAAAATTATGTAAGAACATTAGACTTGCACATTAATACGTTATATAATGTAAGTACAGAAAAGCTATAAGTATGTCATAATATAAATATGAATAAAATGTGCAAAATTCTAAACAACGTTCTCTTGTCGAATACACAGTTGGAATATTTGGTTCCGCTCTTTTTTATTCGATAAAGACTAAGCCTTTGCATAATTTTACGCTAATATATTTTTGACCAATGAAAATGATTTTAAAAAATATAATGAATAAAATTTTCTATAGTTTAACGTGTTCCGAAACTATTTTAACGATATATTTTACACTTTATTTGTTATATTGCACAGAAATTTTGCGGCCGTGATTTTTGAAAACTTTTATATTGGGATTAATTACACTTTCCACAAAGTCAATCTCACACATCTTTTATGATAATCTATGTGTTATTGAAATAAGTGTCTCGACCAAATTATAATTTCCTATGACCTTATGTTCTCAAATGAGCTTTTTAACAATAAACCAGAGGACATGCAGGCTAATAAAATTAAAAAGAAAAATCAGACTTAAAAATATTTGTTCCTTCAATTTATAATAATTATTTTTAATTTTTAATAGTTAGCCGGAAAATTTCCTTACAAACTCCTCACAAAAACTTCCCATCAAAATATTCAAAATGTCTCAAATAAATAAATGTACAACTGTATCTCAGTACATCATACTATTGTACATAATGTACAATACAAAAAATGTGCCAGTATATAAGTTCTAATTTGAATGTTGGTCTTTATATTTTTATTATTTCTTATTTCTTTTTCCTTCTTTTGTGGTCTTATTTTTACGTTTCAGTAACTTTTTGGTTAGTAATTTTATATATTCGTATTCAAGTATTGTTTTAAGGATTATTCATAATAATGTTACAAAATAAGAAAGACAAAAGAAAAAAAGTAATATAATTTTATTGTTATCGATAATTTATATAACACTAGATATATATACATACATTTTATATTTCCTCTATTATGTCATCCTCCTTCCGAATGAGCGGGTAGGGAAAAGAAAAAAAAAATTAAGCTTTAAAGATTACTTAAAAATATTTTCCAAAAAGGTTAGATTAACAACATTTCCCGAATCGTCTAAATTTTAACATGAACATTTTTATAAGGACAATTATTGTCCTTATTTAAAGTAGAAAAATGCAAAATTAAAATTTTAATTTCATATACTTAGCAAAACGATGGAAATTATTAAATTCTGGTAATTAAAATGAATGAGTACCTATTATATATTTGAAAATGTTTTGAAATTTGCTTCAAATACCGCTCTTAACAAACTTTTTAAAATTTTTAATAAAATTTTTAAATATTATTCTAAATTAGGTACTTTACTCTAATTCATTTTAAAGTGGCAATAATTTTGAAAAATAAATTTTTTAATCAATTAATTTATGATAATTTTAATAAAAAGGGAATTGAACGACAATAATACATAGCCTTTACAAAAATATTTTATAGAGCATGTTTTATAATTTCTGAACAGATATTCAGATATTAACAAATAGAACACGTTTCATAACTCCTCATAAAATTTTTATCAGAGCCCAATGTCATGCTAATAAAATGAATGCATTTAAATATTATTGCTCCAGATTTATAATTCAAATGACATTAAAAATATTCTACTATTCCCATTAATTTTTATTACTATAGAGAAATTCAATTGATTTGATTGACAAATAAATTCTTTTCTCATTAATATAAATTATTTCATTCCCATGAAATTTATACACTTTTGAGTATTAACATTTTTAAAATGGTTTGAGTAACTATTATTAAACGCTTTCTTGAACTGTAAGTAAAATTAAATGATTGAAAAGGTGACCAACTAAATTTGAATCTAAATAAACATTAATAATTTAAATTATTTGCTCGTGCTCATAATATAATTAAATAGATTTCTTAAAATCTAGGACGAAAATTCCTAATAAATGGCACATGGCAAATATAATAAAGAATGTTGATTGTTGAAAGAAACACACTCGTCTTGTTTGTTTGGTTTTTTTTTCTTTAATATTAATTTTTTTCTTGTTTTTAAATTTTAAAAAAATATTTTTTTTTTCCCAGTTAGTTTATCATTTAATTTTAATTGTATTTGAAAAGTTTCTGTTTTGATTTCTGTGTACGGCAATAGCAGAGCAAAAAAAAATTTAATCAAACTTAATCAAACGAATTTATTACTCGTATAATCGGAAATAAAAATTTCAACTTTTTTGTTACTTTTATAAATATTTTAAATTAAAAAAAAAAAAAAAAACAATTTATTTTTTTTTTTTTCAAACAATTTTTTTCCAAGAAATATTTTTTGCGATTTTTTCTTTTTTCGTCCTTCAAAGAAATGGATTTTTGTTTAATGTTTAACACTTATAAAAGAAAAAAAAAATTTTGTTTCAATGACATTTAAATTCAATTCATAATGAAAAACCAAAAAAACAGAATAAAAATAAAATAAAACCAAATCATAAAATATCCTTAAAAGCTCCTTCTTATTAAATGTCAATTTTTTATATCAGAAACAAAGCAAAAAAAAAATTATTCTTTAATTTTAATTTAAAAGTAAAAACTTTATTTAAGAAATAAACACAAACACAAACAAAAAAGAAACACGAAATCCCCTCATCTATCATAAAATTTAAACTTAAAAGAAAAAGTAAACTTTATTAAAGTAAAATTTGTTTTTAAAGTATTAAATTACAAAAAAAAAAAACAAAAAAAAAGGCATCAAAAATAAAAAAAACCGTAACTATATTTAATTTATTATGTACACAATATTTGTATGTGTTATTGTACATAACACGTATTTATATAATATAAATAGCAAGGATCTATGTAAGAAAAAGTTTTCTCATTTAAAATAAAAGAGTATATGAAACTACAGTTAACTAAATCAACTATGCGATACAAAATATAAAAAAGAGGGCTATATAATAAATTCAAAAGGTGCTGTGTTAAAAATTTCTCTACAGCACTATTCGCATGTTATTTTAGCCGTATAGAAATTTTAATTCTCTATACAGAAATTCTTCTTTCTTTAGACAGTTTATTTATATAGATATACATGTATACACATATGTATATTTAAAAAAAAAAAATTAATTTAAAAAAAATTTAGAGTCAAATTAAAATTGGAATTTCGAACATTTTTTGGCATTCTCATTAGATCAGAATAAAAAAGTTCAAATACATTTTATATATTTAGATTAATTAAGTAATTTTAATGTAAATTTAAACTGTCTCTCTGTAGCAGCTTTAGCTTAAAAATTTAACATTTATAGAATAAAACTGGGGCAATAACGAGATATACAGTAAGAATTGAGTCTTTAATAAAATGAAATTCATGAGCTTTATTAAATTTGAATCTGAAAAATTTTACAATAACGCATAATATACTTATTAATTTTATTAACAAAGAGCCTAACTAATTTTCAGATATGACCTAATACATGTATAGGTGATAACCGTATAACTTATTAGTTGAAAATATATTGCTTACTTCATTTTGAATTACTGTATACTATATTAATAATCATTTTATTAAAGGTCTGATTGTCTATCTTGCTATTTTTACTTGGAAAGTGAGCAACTGTCATATACCTTTATAATGTACTTTTCCAGTGAGAAGAATTATTTGATATCGCATATTCCTTTTTTTCTAAGATGCATACAAGTGAAGTGAGTCGTTCAGTTGATAATTTACAAAAATCCGATTAAAAAAATGAGTAATCTTATTGAAAAAGTGAAACATCCATTGGAAAATATTGGGATTTCTTATTTGAAAGTGAATAACAATTAGAGTAAAAAAGCGAGATATACAATCAGGCTGTAAATATCGATTTATAAAAGTGAATAGTGGTGTATAACCACTCACGTCGTAGTTGTCTCTAACATTGTAGTGAAAAATTGATGAATTCGACGTTATTCTCAATTTTCAAAATTACAAAAACTATAAAATATATAGAAAGCACATAAAACTTATAAACTACAAGACATAAAACAAAATTATAATTAAAAACATTCCTAGCATTTCTTAATCTTTTACCTCTTTGAAAACTTTTATGCTTAAGGAAACAAATAAATTGCATGCATATTACAAATAGAAAGGCAAATTTGTATGTTATTAAATTTAAGATAGTCTTCTTAAAGATCTTTGTCACAAAATAAAATTTGTTACATTTAAGGATTTTATTTTATTTTTTTTTCTACTGTATAAAGGCTATATATAATGGGAAAAACTTACAAGGATGTAAAGTAGCTCAATTTTTTCTACATACTTTTTACAGGCACATGTTTTCTTAATTCATATAAAAAGAAAAGAACCAAAAGGAACGACAATTTTCTTTTTTTTTCACCTTCCTTCCATTTTTATTTTCTTCTTCTGGCTTTTGTTTATTTTCTCGTTGTGTACCTTTATGTTATACCCATTACCTTTTCTTATACAATGTACTTTCTATAAATTTATATATATATATGATTGTATATAGAGTAAATAAATCATTTTATGATGAGCAGAAAAGAAAAATGAAGATACTGGAATTTTCTTCAAGGATTAATATAATGTCTTGCATACCTTGGGATGTTTTTTATTTTCACATTTTTATTTTTTGTTACAAAACAAAATAAGTACAGTGGAAGTATTTCCTGACAAAAAGCAGATTTTCACCATTATTCTTCATTGTTGGTTAAAAATTGTTTAAAATATAATATAAAGATGGACTACTTTCGTCTTCATATCTTATTAAAAAAAAATTTTTATTAATATACTTATTATATGTATAAATTTTGTTGTAATGTATATATATGTGTATGTATATATTTTTTTAATAAATACAATGTTAGCGAATTTTCACATTATATATTATACGTGCGTGTGCATATTGTTCTCAGTGTTTGATCTAATTTTAATGGTCATTCTCATATTTATATATATAGACATATATATATATATGTATATATATATGAATATAAAAATGTTACCAAAACAATAAATTTACCTTTTTAATTTAATAAAATTTTTATTAAAAGTTATTAAGGAATTGTTTTTGTTTTTTCAAATAATTTGTTAAAAAATATTTAAATACTTATTATGAATTCAAAAAATTAATTCTTGTTAAATATTTGTAATATAATGTATATAATTAAATTTGAAGATATATATATAAAATATTTTGATCTCGAATACCTACACCTACTTAACTTCTATAAATTTTTATTGATTAGCTGGCCACATTTAACTAAAAGTTATGGTAAACAATATTTGGAACAGTAAATTTTAATTCTCTCATGTTTGTCCGATAAAAATAGTATATATCGTAGTAATATCGATAAAGAGTGATTAACTTCCATTTTTAGGACGATTCTGTTATTATTTTAGGCAGCCCATTCAATGTATTAATAATTTGTTCAATAATTCATTTTTCTAGATCTTGTGGGTTCATTAAGAACTTTTATTTCTCACAACGTGAAATATATTCTTATATATTACAATCCTCTTATAAAATAATATTTTTTATGCTAATCAAAATCGTTTGGTTATAAAATTTTAAAGTAATTAACTAAAATTTTCACTATCGAATGTTATACAAACCTTTGGAATTATTTTATTAGTTACAGAAATCTCAATATAGTGTTGAAAATCAAACTATTTGACTAAGAAAGTGTTAACAAAAATTAATTCGATTAATTCGAAAGCATTAAAAAAAATTTTTAATTCGATTAAAAAATAAATTAGAAAACTTTGAACTTTTCAATTTTATAAACGGAATATTTTATTTCAATATTTAGAATGGAAATTTAATTATAACATCTTTGCCTCATCTTATAGATATACATAAGAAACATAATATGTTTGTACAATATTTTCAGTAAAAAATTTCCCAAACATAAATTTTTGCCCATCATAAAATAGATCAAACCTTAAATATATCAAAATTTACTTTAATTTTCAGCTAAATTTTATGTCGATATAGCATTATACACTGACTGTTCTAAAAGTTGTAAAATAAAACTAAATACAAATAATTCTTTAATTGAAATACATACGGTAACTCTAATCGCAAAATATATATGAATTAAAAAAAAAATAAAAAAAAAATTGCTTTTATTACAATTTTCTTCTTTGATTTACGTTTCGTTTTTTTTTCGCACAAAATGTAGCGAAAACCTTGAAAACAGCGAATAAATTTTTGTAGTACGAGTGAAAATTTTCTTTATCTTTTTCGCTTGAATATTTTCATTTGAAATTCTCAGCGACTTCGTTCCATATCATTTCTTTTTGATATTCTTTTGAATTCTTTTATTTTACAACATTGTACCTTGAAATTTTATCCTCCAGCCTTATTTCCTACCTTTGTAATTTTTTTCCTTTTATTTGTCTTATATTTTTGTTGTACCTTTCTCCCTCTCTCTTCCCACCATTTTAATTTAACAATTCGTTTCTTGTCTTCTTCTTTTTATGTTAAATTCTTTTCTGTTCTGTTTTTCGCACAGTTAAACTTAAATCTTGAAGTCATTTAACAAGGATATAATGTGATTTACAAAAATAGCCTCCGGAGAATGACTTGGGATTGACTTGTATTGTTATATTGAAGATTGTTATTATTTCATATATCATGACGTGAAAATTGTACTTTTTTTTAAAAAATAATTTTTTCTTAAACTTTTAAAAGTAAATAAAATATAAATTAAAATACAGCACCAAAAAAAAAGTACTAAATCGTTGTATTATTTAGTAAAATATAAAATAAAAATAAAAGAAAATTGATTTTCATAGAAAAATTTTAGAGGTAAAAAAAGTGAAATTTCTTTACATTTGAATATCAAAGGAGAAAATTGATTCGTACATATGCTTATTGTTTTATTAAATACAGAAAAATAAAAAGAAATTCAAAAGTGACGAACTTACGGTAAATTACGACAAACATACGCAAACACAATAACTTAGCATAAAGTACAAATAATTTATTGCTTGAGTTTTAGGCTCATCTAAATCTGATATGGTTAATAGAACGAATTCTACCTTGGATTTTGCCATGACTTGGGGTGGGGAATTTAATGATATTCAGTGAGTTGTAAAATTGAACTATTTATACATTTTTGTATAAGCACAATATAGTTATGGTATGTACATTTAAGTATAAATATATTATAATGTCTATTCTTTTACGTGTACCCGGTCTCATGTGTAAGTCTTTAAAAAATCATTTGTTATGTTTGGTTAAAAAAAACCGATCTATGCGATTCACGAGCATCATAGTGGCAACATTAGTCAATCGTATTAATTCAATCATTTAAATTAAAAAATTGCTAAATTTAATCGCCAAGTTTTTATTTTGAAATATGGTCTCTGTTTCCTTGACAATAGTCTAGAACTGAAATAAATTGAAAATGTTATTCACAAGCTTATTACTAAAAACTTCATATTTTTATTTGTAAATATTTTCCACAAAAACTGAATTGATCTAGATAAGATGCTGCTCTTGTGATATTATGGGATTATGTACCTTAATTTTTCTTTGTTCTATATCAAAAATCTTGAATTTTTTCTTTTTAGTACACTTATGTATTTGCTAATTAATATTTATAATTTTCGCTAAACTCCTAAATTTTTAAGTAATTCGGAATTTTATTCAAATTAGACTGCTTGTGGTTGGTAATTTTGAAACAGTCTTTTGTTTTATATTTTATAGTTTGATTTTCAATCATATGTACTACATCTCTTTTATTTGCATTTGCGTATATTTATTCTACTTGGCATTTGTTTGTGATGGAGTAAGCGAAAATCTTTGAAAAAAACCGAAAAAGGAGTTGAAAAGAGGAAAAACAAAATAAAATATTTCAAAGTTAACAATTTATTTCAAGTTAAGGTTTTTTTTTCTTGTTCGATAATAAAAATTGATTAAAAATTTATTGACTTTTTGGTTTAACGTACTTTGGTTGCCACATAGAGTACGTTTAAGGGAAAATTTCCATACACAGCCAAAACTATAATTTTACGATGTTTAATTTAGTTTATGTTGGATTTCATTTTTAATTGAATTGTAAGTTTGTTGTAAGAAAACACCATTTAAGTACGGTATTATTTGCTTATAAATTATTTTTGCTCGAAAAATTATATTTTCCATGCAAAATATACCTTTTATCCGTATATATACTTTTCATGTATTCAGCAATATCACCCAATTCCTTTTTCATATCTCCTTCGAAGAATATTTTAGATTCAGTTAAAATATTCAATTCAACCTACAAAATTATAATAAATTTCAATAAATCAAACTTGTTGTTATTATAGCATAGCTACATACATAAGTAAATCCTTATTTTTCTTTAAAATATAGAAGAAAACTTAGGAAAATTTTCTTGATGGCAAATCTGATAACGTTTTCAAAATGAATACGTAAAAAATATGTTTTTTCTAAATCTACATTATTTTGAAGCGTAATGAAAAATTCACGCCATTATAACTATCTACTTATATGAGTTTATATCGAATCATATGCATAGTTAGTTTCATAAATTTTCAATTTTCATTTTGATATCCATATTATCAGTTGATTCATACCTTAAAAATTTGAATATTTCGAGTATTGTGATTTTTGGATTTCGAATATTATGAATATTGAGATTTTTGGTATATTACGAATATTACGATTTTGATTTTTTGCTCTCTTCAAAACAATTATGTTTAAAGCATTTAGACAGAAGCAAATTACAACAATATCTTTGCAATTATATTATTAACAAGAGGAAACTTGTTTTTTGAAAGTTTGACTATTTTACTATAAAATTATAAACGCAAAATGCTCGGTTGCAAGATTACCACGAGAAAACTGTCAAGTAACAAATTTTTGAGCTTTATGATCACTCTGAAGTAAATGCTTCATCGTAACCTTCTCTAAAAGGCAGGGTATAAAAATAAATATTGATTTTTAAATACGAAAAAAACCAGCTTTTTACAAGCCAAAATGGAAATAAAAAACACAACTTTACAATTATCAAAAAAAGTTCTCTTTTTTTCCGCATATTTGATTATGACACGAAAAACTTTTAACCTTTAATATAAAAAAATTATTTTTTTTTTTATTTTTCAAATACAGCTATTACTAAGCTGTCACAACCATTTTATTATATTGAATTCGTCCTTGAAAGTAGCATATTACATATTTCTGTGGTTATCTTTACGTATAACATTATACTTTATAAAGTTCCTCTCATATTAATGTTAAATTTTTCTCCGAATATGATACGTACGTAATCTTAGAGTATAAGATATATTATAAATTCATGTAGGAGCACATCACCATTTTTTAAATAGTATAAAAATATGATCCTGCCATTGATATAAATTAAAACGAGAAAATCCTACATAATGCCAGATGGTTTATTTAGTTGTGTCAAAGGATTAAAATAGAATGAAATATTTTTTTTTATTTTTAAACTTTTTTAGATTTTTTTTTTCTTTCCTGGCTTGTTCATATATGCATATATAGCTTCAAAAGTTATTTTTAAATTTATTCCAAGTATCAAATTTGGAAATAAAGTATAGAAATTTCGAAATAATTTTAACCGTTTTCCAAAATAATACTTAAGTTATTCGTTAATATAAAACAAAAAAACCTTTTTTTTTGTGTGTAAATGTACAAGTTAATCTCACCTTTGATTATAATTCATCTCACAACTAACATAAATCATGTTGCGTATTTTTGTATTAAAATAAATCCTCAATTGCAATCTATCGATATTTCAATGGAAATCAGTTTTATTTTTATTTTGTTACATGGAAAAAGTAAACGTGAAACTTAATTTAAATTTTTACTTATTTTTGATGTTTTTGGTTGGGAAACCTTGAAATCAAACCAATGAAATATCTTTGATATTTCAAATATTTTCATTATTCTAGAAAATTTTATAAATATAATTCTTTATTAAGGTTTCCTTTAAAATTTATTAAAATTAATATATTGAATTTTCCTACAATAAATTAAGAAATTCAAAATTTAATTGAACGATAAGAGAGAGTAGTTCTTGGCTGTGCACAAGCATATTGAAATTAAATAATTTTAAAATTTCTCAAACTTTTTACAAATTTTTAATCTACATTATGACTTACATTTTTGGATACAAATTTCTTGTTTGATTAATCACGATTAACCGAACGGATTAGATGAAGCCGGACAGTCAATTATTGAAATCATGTTGTCTCTCATGCTATCTATGGCTAATCAAACAAACAAGCGTAATTCCATTTGTTAAGGCTGACTTCGTATAAGTAAATTTTGATTCAAATATTAGTAACACTTCCCATTTTCGAAGAGCACATGATGTAATTTTCAAAGGATTATAATTAACTTTAAGTTTCATTAAAATATAAATCACAAGTTATGTATATTAGTAATCCATAAAAGAAGCTCATTATAAATTTAATTAAAAATTCTCTTTATGCCCTTCAAGTATTCATTTGTAAAGTATGAAAATAAAATAATTTTTTTAATACTTAGAACTGAAATAATTGAAAAATAAATTTTATTCATTAGTTATGAAAGTTTTAAACTAGTATACAGAAATTTGTTATAATATACCGAAAAGACTTATTTAAAGCATGATTACTAAAAAAAATTTCATGATAACTTTAAAGCTGACTGTCAGTAATAAATTTTTTAACTTCTTCATTTTATTGTGAATGTTTATAAAAATAAAAATCATTATCACAGCATGTTTCATATAAAAGAAAAGACAAAATTAAAAAACTATTTTAATTATATTGTCGCTTCATAACTTGTACGAACATTATTATTACAAGTTAGGCAAACTTTTAATAAAGTTTTGCAAACTATTGAGGATAATTTACACTTGAAATTATTATATTTTCCCTTTCTTGGTGTATTTGAAACATGCTGATAACAGAAAATGCTACATTATTTTTTTTCAAAGTAAAAATTATAATTAAATTTAATCTACAAAAGTTGTTATTAGAGTCTATATGTGATCCCCCATATAGCTTCATATAGTTCAATGACTATTATGAAGTATATAATTTTATATTATATATCAGACTTAATATATACCAAGTTGCAGTACATGTTTATGTTATATATTAAGTTTCTATAATAATTTCAAAATAACAGTTTGATTCTTAAAAAAATCTCATTTGAAAAAATATTTGTTTTTCCCGAGAGAATAAATATTTGTGTATAATGAATTTGTGATTATTTATGAGCTTTCGCAAAGTCAAAAAACATGATGTTGAAAAGTGTGAAGTGAAAATTTTTTTTTACAAATTAGAAAGGCTAAATTTCAAACAGGTTTTTAGAAAATAATATACTAACATTTCTTCTCTTTCATGAAGTAAAATCAGGTTGATATTGTCTACCCAAACTGCCTCGGAAAAAATTTCATATACAATATTTGCTACAAACATATGAGAAAAACTTAATATTTTTTTATAAATTTATCAAAAAGGAACATTTCCACATGTATGTGCGAATAATCTGTTTCGAGAAAAAATTCCAATACTCAATTAATAATTAAACTCTTATAACGTTCCGAAAAATTATCCCATTAATATTCAAACAAAATGATATTATATGAAATATTAGTATGTAATTGAATTTTTATGTCGAAAATTATCTGAATAACATGCAAGTAAAACCGATAAACCGAAACTTACATATTAATATCATATACGTTATATGTAGTTTTGTTTCATTATCAAACGGTCCCCCATATAGTATTAATTACACCAATTATACTCAATTTTAATTAATAGCATAAAAAAAAAGCAAAATCATTTTTCTATTGGTAACAAATTTCATATAAATTATTAAAAAAGGTGGAAGGACATAAAAAAAACTATATACAGATCTTTTTTCAATATTAAATATTTAAAGAGTCCACCCAGTGCATATGCATGTATAAAATTAAAATTCGTATATATGCGCTTAAATCATCTAAAATAAATTAATAGTAAACAAAATTTTGATTTTACTCGTAATATTTCTAAAATGTAAATGAAATGAAATTAACAAGTTTAAAAAGTTGCCTCGAAAAATGTAATTTTGGCAAATCAGAATGAAATGCATGATTAGAATATGATTCTGTGGTTAAACACAAAAATCTATTGTTCAGTCGAGTAAAGCATAGTTATTAGTTTAACTAAAAATTCGAAATCACACTTTCACTATTATATGAGGTCTTTTCTTTCCCTAAAGTAGTCTTAATAAAAGTAAAGACCTCTTTACTTGCAACAAATTTTTACTACTCAATAAAAGAAAATTATGAGTTCCAATTTTCATTAAATATTAAAATATAACACAATTTTTACGGGCAATAAAATTAAAAGGCATAGTTATAACGAAATAGAGAACTTTGAACAAAATATTATTATCATGAAAAAGCTACAAAGTTATTTATTAAAACTGAGATTATAATGTTAATCATAAATTCGCGAAAATTAAAAAAAAAACATCATATACAAAAAACGTCTACCTATATTAAGAAAAACTGAATTCGTAAAGTATTAAAAGAAATTATTGATTCACCAACTAAAACTATGCACCTAATTATATCCGTACGAACGTATGTTCGAAGGGTATACTAAATTTGTCTTACCGTTTGTAACGCTAAGAAATAACGGTCTTAGATATAGACTCAAGTGTATGTTTTTGATCAGCGTCAAATTCTGAGTTGATTAAGCTTTGCCTGTCCGTCTGTCCGTCCGTCCACCCGTCCATCCGTCCCAACGATAACTCAAAAACTAATTGAGCTAACTTCACCAAATTTTCAAAAATGATTTATTGTAGTAAGTGCCAGAACCCTATTTAAATTGGACATGATCGGGGTACCGGTTCGGGTAGCTGCCATAAAAGTTCAAAATTTATTTGGCTATATCTCAGAAACTATAAAAGCTGCGGTATTGAAATTTCACACAAACGTAGGCTAATGTGTCTGATAAAAGTCGTTCAAATTACTTGACTCCTTCTGGTACTTGCCATACAACTTCTGGTACTGCCATACAATAACAAATTCGTACGGGTATTACAGAGTTGACAAGGTCAACTCTATTTTTTCTCGTTTTATTTTATTTTCGAATATCCATCTAGTTTGCTGTTATCAATATTTTATAGATTTACTTAACAATATTGGAACAAAAATTTTAAAAATAATTAATTAACTTCTATTTAAAAAAATCTCATCATTTCATAAGCAAATGAAAAAAAAAAAAACTTTTTTAATTCAATTTGAAAACCTCATTGGCCACAAACTTTTTTTAAAAAATAAACTTTGATTCATCTTTTCTGGATTCAATAACATGATCATATAATATTAACCATAACAATTAAGTTATACATAATATGTTCACATATATATGTATGTATATCCGGATATATCTTATATGCATCAATTTTCTATTAATAATATTAGCTAATTTTCAAATATCCTTAAAAACTTTGAAAATATGAGTAGGAAAAGAATAATAGAATTACATCAATAATAACTTAAATAATCACGTAGGTATAAAATATTACTTCAAATCCCTATAAAGATTAATATTTATAAAAAGATTTTTAAAACTTTCATACAAAAGTTTTCTTCAACACATGCATTACAAAATACTTACAAAATACAAAGATGTTTAAGGATTTCTTATTCAATTTCTTATTATGTACATATATTCATATTCGTGTATATAATATATGTGTGTGTGTACCGGTATGAAAATCTCATCAACTTATTAAGTTCTTGAAATTTTAATTCTTAAGATTAGAAAATAATTTACTTGTATGTGTAATAAAAAACAATAAGAAATTTAACAATTACTACAAAATCCTTTTTTTTGAGTTATTAAAAATTTTAAATTAGTGAAATAAATATTTCTCGTAATTTCTTAAATAACTGAATATTAAAAAATAATATTAGAAATCACGATATTCAACTAAATTAATGCACTTACATTACATTTTATAAATTCTGTATGAAGTTTTGAGAACCCTTGAATTACTGTTTGTAATTTTTGTAATTTTTATAATTAATAATTGGAATTGCCTGCAAAATAAAATTAAATTTTATTATTAAATATTTATTTTTGAAAAATTTCCACAGACTTACAAAGCACATTACCATTATACCCACGTTTATGTCATTATGTAAAGATACGGCTTGTTTGGTAATTCCACAAACAAAATTTACGACCAGATATTACTTTTATTCAAATAATGTCCTTCATTAAATTTAGGGCTTTATAAATATTTTTAGTTTGTTTCTAATATAATAGTCGTCTTACAATATTCAATAAGTATATAAAGCTTAGCTTCCTTGAAAGCCCTCTTATTATTCCATTTATTTTCTGAATTTTATTCTATAACTTCCAATACATGAAATATTATCAAATAAAATTTAAGAGCAATCTAAAACCCATTTAGTAAAAAAAGTTATTAAAACTGTCTCAAAAGTCATAAATTATTAATCAATCAAATATTATTATGACAATTATAAATTATCATCGAAACATGTGTAAGTCATTATTTTTCATAGAATACATTTATGCAAAATTATACGTGCTTGTTAGTAAAATTTTGCTTATTATTATATTTAGGTTAATTATTTCATTAAACTATATTATACATGGACATTCAAGATATTATATAAAAATCCTGGAATCAAACTAATGGTTTGTAAAGCAGCACATCTTATTTGTGTATTTGTGAGTCTACTAAAGATCAGAGAAAAATTAACTAAGTTTGAAGGGTTGAAATGTAAAAATAAATTTTAGTGTGTATTACCATTTATATTGCATACTTTCAGGAAGGATATTACAAAAAATGAATAAATTAAAAAAAATGTTTTCTAAAAAAATTAGCTACATGGCTCTTTAGAAAACCTAAAAGTAAAATTAATCTTCGATTAAAATATATTTTCTCTTTAACTTTTCATTTCAAATTACCGTTTCTCTTTTAAATTTAAGAATTAACTTAACGAAAATTAAAATTATTGTACATAATCTAAATTATTCTACATACAAGCAAGAAAAAACGAGAAGAAGGAAATTATAAAGTGTGGTGGTTACCAGAAGTGTAGCATTTTAAAATTTTGAACATTAGCTGCTAAACACTTTCGACTTACCGTATAACAAAACATTCATTTGAAAAATTTGCAAGAGTTTAGTATCGTAAAATTTTCTTATTATTTTATAGAAAGAAAATCTAAAACAAAAACTAACTTCTTGATAGATCTGAAAGTAAGTGAATATTCAGCTTTAGAAACCTAATCTTGGTAACCGAGATCGAAATTGCAAAATTACAGGTTTTTACCTCAAATTTTTGTAAACGAATAAACCAATGTTTGCACGGATAAACAGACGGACTGATCAAACCTAATAAGCATCTTGCTCAATGAAAGATTTTTTGAAATATGCCAAACATTTATTGAGAAAATATTATATTGTCCATATATTATATATTATATCCTAAAACATTACATACACTCATACACATGCATAAATATAAACAATTTCATATGAACATTTTAACATGCATACATTTTACATTAGTTGTGTATGTTTATGAAATAACAGAAAAATAGAAAAAGTTCAAGAAAATAGTTATTTTAAAGGATAAGGATATTTTATATAATCGTATGTTTTTGAAATAACCACAACTATTAATATTATCCTTAATTGCTTATTAAACAAATTGATGAAAATAGAGATATAAGACTTCAGTTATTCCATATACATATATACATATACATATATGTACCTACTTACATCATATGCATATTATATTTTTAAATTATAGTTATTTATAAGGTTATTTTCCCCAAATAATTTTTAGTGTGTAGGAGTTCATCTGTAACCATTTTTTTAGAATTTCCTAATTCTTTTTAATAACACAACAGAATATGTAGACTAAAAATAAATTTATGGAAATTAATGTTATGATAAAATATATTACGCGAAAAATATATTTATACCCGCTAAATTAGATATTTTATAAGCGTAATAAAACTTGTAAGAGTACATGGCAGAATTAAGTTTCTAAATCCGACTCTTCTAAATTTTATGAATAATATTAAAAGATAATAATTTGGGAGAGGATAAAGCTAAAGAAAGTTTTCCTTCAACAATATTTTCCATATTTCAAAACCACGTGTAACATTTTACGAAACTCACATTTAGTATGCCATGTTGACATCATGATTGGTTTAAAGAACATCACTCTGGCAAAAGCCTATCTAATCTGAAGCGTCCAAATTTTCATCAACAAATCATCCAAGATATTTAAACTTAGTTATTTTTTCTAGTGTTTTATTGTTAAACTTAGTTTGTTAAACAAAGCTTGTACATCTTCGATACTGCCTACTATTAGTATATCATCTGCGTATCTGGTATTATTATTATTAATATTGTCACCGTTGAATTTGATTTCCGCTTCTACAATACTGGTTGCTTCACTAAATGTATTCTTCGAGTAGGCGTTGAAGAGTAGAGGTAAAAGAATACTGCTTTGCCTAACATCTCTAAGAATTTCTTTTGTTTTGTCTGATTCAGTTTTGACTTCAGCTGTTTGTTTTCAATATAATTTTTGTATGCAGTTTATTTGTTCCTGGTCGATGGTCATATTTTGCAAAATTTCGATTACTTTATAGTGTTGGACTCAATCGAGAGCTTTTACGTAATCTATTCAACTTGAACATAAAATTGTTAAAAAAAAATATTTTTATTATTATTTCAAAAGAAATTTCATATAAAAGAAAATATTATTGGTAAAAAGAAAATATTTGAAAAATTTTCTTTCCTTTTTTCTTTTACCCTTTCCTAAAAATGCCATTAACTTTCCAAAAACAAATTTAATTTTCAATAAGTACTTTATCCTTTCTCAATTTACACAGAAAACATAAAATACAGTTTAAACTTATAAAGGAATTCAATCATTGAAAGCCTAATTTTTTTTTCACTAAAATCACAGTAAAACATATTTTTAATAAACAATATTTAAAAATTTTATCTTCAGCATAAATTCGATCAGCAATAAAGTACTGAGTTTTAAACACATTTTGAATGTAGTAACTATAGCAGTTCATAGCAGGATCTTGTTAATTTATACACAGTAAAACGTGTTTTATTTGAATTTTAATGAATATGTCACCTATTTAAATATACGCCACTCAATTGATTTAACAACGAGTGTGAAAAACATACATAAATTTAGAAAATGATTCAATTTGAAAAATTCAAAAGAGATTCTACTGTAAAAATCACATAACATTATCAATAATATTTTACAGTTGTAAAAGAAAATTAACACGTAAATTTGTACATTTATGCGTTTTTATGTAAACCTTCTTCCTATTTGACTTTTTAAAATACATAACATTAAATTTAATTTCCAGTATAATTCCACATACATACAATGTACGTTATCCTAAGCTTTTCCTTAACACCTTCCAGAATAAATTATACAATTTTTAGGTCACGAAAGTATTTCATTGAGAATTTCACCTTTTGTTTCCTATTAAAATATTTCCTTTCTTACATAAAATATTGTATACATACATATAAATATATATATATATGTATAGATATTATAAACAACATGAAAACATTAGTATATAATGTTGATTTTATTTATAGGCTTCATATAGTAACTATAAAATCTTTTAAACTTCAGGATAATGAAATATTCCAAGGAAAAATTATAAACACTTTGAAAAGAAAATTAAACTTTTAACAAATAAAATAAAATAGTTTTAAGTTTTATAACCCTGAAAAGTTTTCTTATAGATACTATATATTTATATATATACTTACGTATTTCAAAAGGTTGCGCATAAAAATTTGCTCTTTTTTACCTGTGGAATTTTTTCTTTATTCAAAATTCTTTTTTAAATTTTTTTGTTTTAAAGCTTTTATTATTATTATTATGATTATCATTTCCACTGGCGGTCACTTACGAACTAACTACTTAAAAATTATCCACGATTTTATTTCCAATACTATTTTTTATTAAAAGTGAAAATTGCTTGATTGGCAATTTTCACTTATTATTTAAAATTTATTATTCTAATAAAAATGTTTTTTTTATTTTTTTTTATAATTACTTGCGCAATGCTAGTGTCTCATTACAATTAAATTAAAATTTAGGTAGTTTGATGAATTGCAAATGGATATTACGTAACGTATTACGTTAAAAGAAAAAGTTGTCATTTATTAGTCAAAAATAACAACAAGTAAATGTTAAAGTAAAGGTTTTATTTATTGAAACGGTAGAGGGCAATCTTTATTTGAATTTATTGATGAATGCCCGGGCAATTCTGTTTTACTCAGCGTGTCATGCAGAGTAAAACATGGTGGTGACGTAACACCTCCGCCCTTAAGATCCGACTCCGTGCGGATTTTGTTAAAAACAACATTTAGCTTGGGTTTTGAAGTGTTGAGGTGAAATTTGAAATAAATAACGAAAATAAAAATTAAAATTAAAACTACTACTATAATACAATCGGTCCCAACACTCGTGTACCACTTCACTGTGTGAGAGTATTCCAATTGTTCTATTATTTCGGTATTATTAATGTGTTTGAGGTATAGTTCTTCTAAGTTAAATTCCGTTTTTATCCTTTCGATCGTTATGTCGCGTTCTATATACGGTAATATCTTGGCTGAATATTCTTTTTGATAACTTTCCTGCATAAAATTATCAATAGCAACTTTGCAATTCACGAACTTTACAATATTATTCCCTTTTATTTTAAATTCGTTTTGTTGTTCACAATTATTAATTAATAAGGTTTCTTCTAAATTTTTTGTTACAATTACATTGTCTGTTACTGGAAAAATATCGCTAGTTAAATTTTTCAAGTAATTACATTTCATTTTTTTTATGTTTAGTAAGTTTGCTATACAACTATCATCAAAGCTTTTTAGATCTGTTTTTGTTACAATTTTTTTTTCAGTATCTTCAAAAACACTTTGCTTGCAAGTAATTATTTTATTTATTTTGGTATCTAATTCTAAGCTATTATTTTTATTTGGAATTTTTACAATTAAGGTTTTAAAACAAATTTCTTGTGAAAAAATTGGAACTGAAAGCGTAAAAATAATATTATTTTCTTTAAATAAAACTGCATTTTTTATAAATGGTAACATTTCAATAGTAATATTCAAATATTTAATTTCCTCATAACTGAGAATATTTTTTGATAATATTTCAAGTCTGCTAGCTAATATAATTTCTTTAAAATTTTTTATTTGATTTAATACAGTATTAATATTCTCATTTAACTCTAATTTAATGCTTAACAATTCCAATTTTAAATCAATTTTTGTTATATCATTCTTTAACTCATCAATACTTTCTTTAATTTTACTTTGAACACTATTAATATGATCTGTTATGTTTTGGATTTGATCCGATAATTTTGTATTAAGGTAGACTTGTTGGTTTAAATTTCTAGTGATTTTGTCATTATTGCCTTTTAATATGTCGAAATGTTGCTCTATTTCTATTCTATCATCGTCGTCCATCACCCCGGCTAAAATGTGAAGGCCGCTACCGACAAAATTAAACAAACCTCTTTTATTTACGTGATGAGGAATTAGTGTCATAAATTCTTGTTTTAAATGTTCAAAATTGTGTAAAAGATTAGTAGGTATTTCTGTCTTCTTATGTAGGTGAATAATATTAGTCTGAATTTTGTTGATAGTTTCTTCATATAAATTTAAATCTACGATATGCAATATTTTTTCGAAATTTCTTACAGTTCTTAATTCGGAATCTTGTAATAAGATATAACCATTTCCAGCTTGTAATTCGTTAATTTCGATTTGTGAACAATTAATGAGAGTTATGTTGCAAAACACAATTACAATAAAAATAAGAGCTGAAATAGTACAAAATCATTTCAGTAAGAATTTATGTGTGATGTCATATGATTAAGTAAAAATTTTGTTGTTAATTATTCAAAGGGTTAATAAGTTTTAATTTTTTATCGAATTAGTGCTGATATAAGCTAAAATGGTTTTATAAAGAGTTCAGAATCTTTTTATTGTGTTATTTGTTTTTTTTTTTTTTTTTTTTTTTTTTTTTTTTTTGTATTATAAAAAAAAATTTCAAGGTTGTTGTTAGTATTATTAGTACTGACAGATTCTTATTTAGTTATTAAGATTAGATGTGAGAAAAAAAAATTTTATGATAAGATTATGATGCATAAATTTATTTGTATTTAATAAAAGTAACGAGACTTATTGTATAAAAATGTAACGAAAGTATTTGAAAATCAAACCTAAGATTTTGTGAAGTTTGCTAAAAATCATATGGTATTTTGAAGTCGCGCGATTTGTCAGGTTAAAAAAAATATTTTTCTTTTCTTCATAATAGAAGAATCTATTTTTAATTTTGGAACTTAAATTTTTTTCTGAATTGATTCAAATAACGAGGATAGTTTTCGTTATTAATTTTAAAATGAGATTCACTTTCTTTCTCGATTTGGATCCTTTTATGAAGAGGTTGCAATTTGGTAATTCTATTAAGTTTAAGATAAGTAGATGCTTTTTCTTTTTTTCGTTTTTTGTTCATAGTATTAATTTTTTTGGTTTTAGATGTTAATAGTTTTTCGTGGATGGCAGGATAATCTGTAGTTTTTACGCTACCGTTTATGAAATCAATAGGTTTTCTACCTGTAGAGGAATGGATTGTTTCATTGTAAGTTTTAACACTTTTTATAACTGGATCTTCGTCCATAGGTAAATTTTCTTCCTTTTGTATTGCGTATAAAATTCTGATATGTTCATTTAACGTATTGTGGAATCTTTCGATATCCGCATTACTCGAGTGGTTATTGGGTGTTGTAAAATGTACCGCAATTCCTTCATTTTCTAAAAAGTTTTTGAAATTTAAACTGTTAAAGCCCTTTTCCTGATCTGTTATAATTTTTTTAGGTTTGCCAGAAGATGAGATGTATTGCATAAAGGCATTTTTTAAATCTATCCAATTTCTGGACTTAATTGGTATTACATGTGCATGTTTTGAGAATTTGTCAATTACTGTTAGGTAAGCATTTCCTTTGCTTTTAAACCAAATATCAAGGTGGATTATTTCTAGTGGTTTGTGAGGAGTCTCAGTAATTTTTAGTGGTAGATTTAAGGGTTTCCTTTCATATTTTGCTACATTGCAAATGTGGCAATTATTGAGTAATTTTTGAATTTCTTGTTTTAATTTTGGATAATAATATTTATTTTTTAAGCTTTGATAAACATTATTTATACCTCTGTGATTTGTTTTTTGGTGTTGATCAAGAATTAGCTCTTGTAATTCATATCGACATAAAATGTCTTCAAGTAAAAACGAACACTTATTTAATTTTAACGATTTATTTTTTGAAAAATGCTTTAAGTAAACATTTTGAAATTCATTATAAGTTGGGAGGTCATCAATCATTATACCAATTATTCCCTTAGGTGGTATATGATCTTTTAAAATGTTAATCATGAAATTTTCATCCGGTTTAGGATGGTAAAATATTTTTCTTGTTCTATCGTAGACCTTTTTTACTCTAGTTTGAATGTGGGGTCCAATGTTAATAATAATTTGTGTTTTGTACACATTTAGAGGTAATTCAGAAATAGGGATGTATTCTGTACTATCTTCTTGCGCAAAATGAATAGTAGCATTAGTTGAGCGTATTTCCACATCATCCAAATAATTTTCATGTGGATCATTATTTGAATCAGTTTCTACGTTTTCATTAGTGTCTATAGTCGCGTGTACAGAACTGATTTCATCTACTTCAATATCGTTAGTTAAATTGTTACGTGCCAAAAATATTTCATTTTGAAATATTGCAGTACTTTGTAGAGGTACAGGAACGTAATACTCCTTTTCTTCATTTTCATTGAAGCATAAAGGGATTTCGTTACCTGTATTCAATTTTAAAATTCTATTTTTATAGCTGATTTCAGCTTCGAACGGCAATAGAATATTATTGCCTATAAGCCCATCGAATTTATCATGAAATTTTAATTCTAAGAATTCTATTTTTTTATTTGAATCAAATTCAATAAAACTATCTATTGTAACTTTATTTCTACATTCTATTAAATTGGTTAATGTTTTTACATTGATTGGTTTTATTTCGGATTTGTAAATAGGATTACAAATACCTGTGTTGATGATGCTCATTGAAGCACCAGAATCTATTAAAAATATTAAAGGTCTTCCCTTTGATTGAACTTTTATATAAGGAAGCTCCGATGTTTTTCCGAGGCTTGCGAGTGAAAAATTTTCTATTTCAAAGTTTTCCTGTAGTTTAGGAACCTCTAAGTTATTTACTCTACGTATGGTACTCGTATCGACCTCCATTGGTTCGATCCGTTGGGTACTACGTGAGCCAAAATTTGAATAATTTGTTCTTTGTATTGAACTGTTATTTGTTAGATTATTATTATTATGAGAATTATTTCTATTAAAACTAAAATTATTTCTAGTGTTAGTGCTATTTCTACTATTTTGGTTAGTTCTACTATTTTGATTAAAATTATTATTTTGCGAATTTTGATTAGTATAATTATTATTTAAAGAATGATTATTTCTAATGATGTTATTATAATTTCTAGTTTGGTTAGTATTATTAGAATTATTGTAATTGGAATGGTTTTTTCTGCAAGAATAATTTTCGTTAGTAGGCTTATAAAAGTTTTGTGTACTAGGTTTGTTGAAATTTGTTTTATTTTTAAAAGGACTATAAAATGCATAGTTGCTTTCGTGCAAAATATCCATGGCTTGTTCGATTGTAGCCGGATTTCTGCAATATAAAATAGAACGCATTGGTTCCGGTAGCTTGTCTTTAAAAATATTTAAAGCAGTTTCGATATTCGTGGCAACTGTAAAAACGGAATTAGGATCAGTCTTTACCCTATTATTAAGTTGCCTTAATATCTTTTTTATTTTATTGAACAAGTCTACACTATGAGTATCAAAAGTGACTGCTCTCAATTCATCATAAATTTGTAAAGCAGTCCTACTGCCACTAAAATTATTAATTAAAACGGATTTCATATCAGACCAATTTTTTATATTGTTATTTATTTCTAACACTTCCCTAGCATTACCTACTAATTTACTTTTAACTTTATTTAACAAAATTTTTTGACTACTCGTGTCATATTTTAATATTAAAGGACAAATATCGTCCACTAATTCTAAAAAAGTATAAAGTTCCTCACCTTTACCGTTAAATTCTGGCAAATTTTGAATGTACTGCATCGGGTCGATTTCCAGATGTAAGGTTGGAGTGGGTGGAGCAGCTTGAAACGGTGAAGTACCTGAAGTGGCTGAAGTAGCTGAGGTAGCTGAAAACGCTGGAACGGTTGATGTAGATGGAACGACTGGATTTGCGTCGTTAGTTGCCATATTTAAAATTTTTTGATATCTCTGCTCGAATCTTTTTTCTTTTCTAGATGCCACTTTTGATTTATTAAAAGTAGTTTCTAAAGTTCTTTTTTTTTTCAAACTTTAATGCAGTTATTTTTAATTTCAGATTTTTATTTTATTTAGGATGACTGTTATTTATTTATCTTAATTTTTTTATTAAATAATATTATTTGTTTTGTTTTTAGATCACTTTAAAGTTTTTGTTTTTCTGTAGATATTAGTTTAAATTTTATTTTATTTGGATAATACTTATTTTACTTTTATTTGAATAGTTGACTTTCGGTTTTCACTTTCCAAGATCAAAATTTCAAGAAAAAATTTTTTAGTTTCGAAAATTTTCTTTTATTGTTTTTAAATTTACTTGGAAAATTTTTTTTGAGTTCTATGACTGTTTTCAAGGCACAAATTTTTTTGTTTGCGAATCTTTTTTTTTCTTTTTTTGGATCTTTGCGATTAAGATCCTCTACCGAACTGCGCCACTTACGTATTTCAAAAGGTTGCGCATAAAAATTTGCTCTTTTTTACCTGTGGAATTTTTTCTTTATTCAAAATTCTTTTTTAAATTTTTTTTGTTTTAAAGCTTTTATTATTATTATTATGATTATCATTTCCACTGGCGGTCACTTACGAACTAACTACTTAAAAATTATCCACGATTTTATTTCCAATACTATTTTTTATTAAAAGTGAAAATTGCTTGATTGGCAATTTTCACTTATTATTTAAAATTTATTATTCTAATAAAAATGTTTTTTTTATTTTTTTTTATAATTACTTGCGCAATGCTAGTGTCTCATTACAATTAAATTAAAATTTAGGTAGTTTGATGAATTGCAAATGGATATTACATAACGTATTACGTTAAAAGAAAAAGTTGTCATTTATTAGTCAAAAATAACAACAAGTAAATGTTAAAGTAAAGGTTTTATTTATTGAAACGGTAGAGGGCAATCTTTATTTGAATTTATTGATGAATGCCCGGGCAATTCTGTTTTACTCAGCGTGTCATGCAGAGTAAAACATGGTGGTGACGTAACAATATATATATATATATAATTTGTATGAGAAAATAAGTGGAAGCGTTCATAAATTTAAGCAATAATAAATCTTCACATTCATTTTTATATGAAATTTTTCCAGCAGCCTCAATTTAAAATGACAATTTTTGAAATTCTAGTATTTTTATCTTTTGAAGCTAAAAAATAAAAGTAAATGTAACAAAGCAATTATTTGAATAATATTAAATAAAGAACAAAAACTGAAACCGAGTTAAAAATAAAGAAATGACAACCGACCCCTCCGGAAACAATTTGCTACTCCATTCCCTAAGTTATATCTGATATAGTGGTTGCGTCAGGAATAATATGATTGATTAAAATTGTGTCCACATTTTAATATTGTTTTGATACCCAATTTTAATACCCAATTGTTTTGATTTCAATTAGTTCTATTTGAAGAAAGAAAGAAGCCGAAACTTAAATGCATTTGTTTGCTTTTCATTCAGGAAAATTAGTAAACCACAAGTATTTAAAATTCCTTTAAAACGTTTTGAATCACCTAAATATTTTGCAGCCCTTTCGTTCTTTAAAAAATTTTTAAAAAATTATTTATCCTCTATAATAAATTTATATGTAAGTTGTGTAAATTTTATTTTAAAATCAACGTACATATATACATATATGTATTTTATGCATATTTTTCTATACATACGTATTTATTCATTTTTATCTAATTGTGAAGTGTAATTGAGTATACAAGAATGTTATTTTCAATTTATTTTTTACATAATCATATACTTATTATGAATTTATATTTTATTTTATATTTTTATGGATAATTATTTATTTGTATTTTCTATGTGTAAAACTCATTTTTTATAATAAATCATTAACACTGAAATAATGAAAATGTCAAGCTGTTTTCTCTTTTTTACATCAAGCTTTTTATATTTTCTTTTTTTTTTTCAATTTTTTAAAATTTTAAACAAAATATTTTTGAATTTTAATGAAAAGTAATGTTTTTTCATCAAACAATTATTCTATGAAATTTTAGTAATTTTTTTCTGGCAAACTATTGGGAAATACTTTAGTTCCGGCTAAGTTAATACAGCAAAATAAATAAAATTCATACAAATATGCTTACAAACATGCGTGAGATAGTATAAGGCGCATAATGAAGCTGAACATCTTTATATTGAAAATTTTTGTTTCATTTTCTAAGCAAAAAGTATGATTATAAAAGAAAACTTTTTTAAAAGTGGAACCAAATAAATCAAGTCAACTTTAAGAACGAGCAATGTAAACTAAAATTTATTCTTCTTTTCAGGAATTCTTATATGTTGAAAATCATATCAAAATATTTCAAAATATTACAGTTATAACGTTACATATTTTCAATAAATCCTCAATTTCATCGAAATTTGAACTTAGAAGTTATAAGTTTTTTACAACATTAAAATCACCAATGAAATTGTATAATAATTCAAATATTCTGAATACATAATTGCTTTTAACATATACATTGATAATATCAAACAAAATAAATTAAGTATTATATTGGGAATTACATATTCAGAATTTTAGATAAACTCGAAATATAATTATTATAAAGGAAATATTATAATACTCGTATATATATCTATATACATATAGATATACCTCAACTTTGTATAATAATTACATTATTATTTATATACATCATATACATTTTAACTTTTCGAAACAATTATGCTGACCTTTAAATATACAGCATAATGAAAATGCTAGCAATAACAATAAAAATAAAATTTTGCTAATTACTACAAGAATTTATTCATTTCAACTACACATGCAAAATACAAAATATTACAAAAATATTATATAAGTACGGAAATTCCTGCCTAAACACATACGAGTATACATATATATTTATAAATATAAAAAGTTGCCTATGTCGAATTTTAATTTTATTTGAAATTCGAATTTTCAATTATATGGGAAAATTTGTTTACTGAACCTAATTCTTAATTTTGGAGTCATTAGAAGAAAAGTAAAAACTTACTCCTTTATTGAAAAACTAAATCTTAAACTCAGATTTTGTCTTGGTAAGTAAAGGCCATTTTTCAGTAAAATTTGAGTATTTTGAGTACTTCATATTATATTTGCTTTATTTTTGAGTTTATTTTCCTTGCGTCAATGCCATACTTTAGGATTCCATCGCAAAATATGTGAGTGTACTTTTTATTTACTTGTACCATTGAATTATTTATATCTCCTGGTATACGTAAACTAAATTTCCTCGAAAACATTATTTTTTTGATTTAGCAAGTTTTCTATATTATATAAAATTATACATATATTATACAGATTTAAATTTATGTATATATATGAAATTATTTTGATAAAAATTTGCAATTTTAATTAAAAAACCAAATAAAATTTGTATAGGTACAAAATTGTTGATTATCTTTTAATATTTTGAAAAGGACAATAATACTAAAATGGGGTTTTTGTTTTAAAATTTTTTTGAAATTTTATCTATACACTCTTGTATTAAATTTAGTTTCAAAATGATTTTATTCGCGTAAAAACATACACGAAATATAAATTCGATAATTTTTTTAACTTATTTTTCATATTACAATAAAAATATTTAAAAAAATAAAAATATCGAAAAAAAAAAAAAGTTAAATAAGTGGGTGTTTTTTACTTCAAAAAGATATTTAAAAGAAATTTATTATTTGAATTTTTCTAGCAAGAAACCTCCCTCCAAAAAGGGAATAAAAAGTGGATTTTATAAGTTATGGCATCAGTGCAAGCTATTGCAACAAATTCAAAACCAATTCCATATGTAAGAATATTTTTAATAATATTTTTAAAATTAATTTTTGATATTAAAATCACAAACTTTTTTTAATATATTTTTTCGGATTTCTCTCTCACTTTCTCTCTCTTTCCCTCTGTTTATCTCTTCTTTTTCTCTGTCATTTTCTCTCTAATTTGTGTAATATTGTCCTGTTAAATTATATGTGGGTGTTATATGTATATTTGTATTCGTATATTTTATCTGATTCAGCATGGTGTTCTATAAACATTTACGATGACACCCTGATGATGAATTTTTTACTCATATTAATTCAAAATGTTTTTATTAAATTTTTTAATATTTTTAATATTTTTTACCATCAGTACAAGGAGTTCCTTTCTATTTTATTAGTACTTTTTTACTTTTTTTCAAAAGAGTCCCATATTATATGTTCCATTTTATTACAAAAACTAATAAAATCCATTATAATTTTTACTTGCAAAATAAATTTCTTTTCGAAAAAAAGCAAAAAAACAAAGTGTTCTCATCTGTAGTTCTTTGAATAAAAAATGCATGTAATCATGGTAAGATTATTAAATAATTAGTTATAATATATATATACTGTACTTTCTAACTTGTACCTCTTAACTTGTACTACATAATATATTATAAAAATGTCGACGTTGCTCATAATTTTTGTGGTAGTTTTGCTTTTTTTTTATTACGATCTAACATTATGTGTTTTTTAATTCTTTTATAATAATTGTTATATATATAATGAAAACTATGTTAAATTCTCAATTTTTAATATATTATTACATACATATTATTAAATGTTACATAATACACATATACGTACATAATATAGTTATAATTTTATTTAAGTTGCATGGTAATTTGTGTCATAAACATTATATGAGAATAATGGTTTGAAATCATTCAAATAATAAATTTTTAAATATTTCATATTATATTTTTTAGGCGAAAATGTGAACAGTCATTGTTAGGTCAAAATATGAACATGTGAAATTTTGAAACCAAATTGATTATAGAAAAATTATAAACTCTTTTCCGAAAATCTGTAAAATACTTGAAAATATCTGAAACTATTCAGATATTATGTTCTTCAAAATATATTTGATTATATTTGCCCTTATATAACTATTTATCAACATTTATTCAAAATTCAATAAAATTTTGATCATTTATATTACAAATATTTACGGATTTTCTGTTTTACTTCTACAAAACCAAATACCCAATTAAGTTTTAGTAAATTTCTTGCACAATCTCTCTTTCTCTCTCTTAAATTGTTCCAGAAAAATCAACATGATTTAATATCTTAAAAATTTAAAAGTTTTTCGAACTAATAATGCGGTTATTTTAGTATCCTAACTTTATTGTACAACTTTATTATCTCATATTAAATTTAAAATTTGCAATCGGTTACCCATAATATAAAAAATTTCAACGATTTCAATTCCCAGAATTATTAAAATGCACCTAAAAGTATACTTTGAAAATATAATCTCTATATTATGAACTTTTAATATTCCAATTAAAATTACTTTCATCCTCTTTATTTGTTTTATTTTTTAGTTTGTTATTTTGAAAACGATTACAAAATAAAAACAAAATAATTTCACGTTGAATAAATTATACCCATTAAATTATTCCAAAAATTACATAAACATAAAAGTAAAAACAAAAATAATGTTGGTTTTTTTTTTTTACTACATTTAATATGCAGGACAACAACCATCAATTATGTAAAGATGTTTAAGACTCGAAAAAATTTTATACTCAAACTGTGGTCGTTGCCCTCATCTTATACAATATATAAATACACTTTGATGTATATGTCTGTATATGTATATATATATATGTGTATGAATGAAGATTTCTAAAATGCATAAAATAAACGGAACTCTTATTATTCTTATTATTATACTTATTCTTATTATTATTTTTTCGTTATAACAAGCAAATAAAACAAAAATATTTTATACTCATATGTTTATAACTGCAATTATAAGGTAATAATACTGAAAGCAGTACGCACGTATGCTTTTCTATGTGTTAGCCTAGTAAAATAATGTCTTACTAAAACAAATTGAGCTTTAATATAATCTAATGATAAATTTACTATACTAAAATGCTTGTCTAAAGGTACAAATTTTAGTTAAACATATTATGCAAATTCACTCCAGGAATGAATATTGTTTGTAATATGTGCATAAATATTTATTATAGTAGCTATTTTATATTTTACAAAACTTTTTCCAAGACGTGGCAATTAATTTTATTTAATAAGTAGATCATAATCAATTAGTTCCATACATAAGATACAGATATTTTCATTGTTAAAAATGAAAAATTCTATTTGCTAACGTATTTTTTATTGCCGAAGAGAGACATGGTTTCAGGTATTTCCTCCAATTTAGCGACCACAGTCAGTCATGACTTATTGTCCCATTTGCTAATAAAAGTGATTGAGCTATATATATGGGCGAGTTTGTTTTGCTGTACAAATTCTCGTATTCTTTATTTTCATACATTGCTATATTTATGCGGTCAGTATAGTTTGTATATTGCAAATTACATTCATGACATTAATGTTATACGCTTGTATCATATTGCTTGTATTATATATTATTAAAGTTGGAAAATAAAATTTTAAAAAGTTTTTTTTTAACAAATTTCTGGGTCAAATATACACTCATATTTAATTTATTTTTTGAGTGTTTCAAAGTAAAAATCTTTAAGTCTTTAATAATTAGAGCAATTAATTTTTGTTTTAAAAAGATCAAAAGAAATATAGCTTTATATTATAATCTTTTATATAATATAGCTTTATATTTTATGAAGAGGCGATTTATTCAAGCAGAATATAATCAATTTTAGTAAAGTGCTTAACTAAGATAAAAATTAAAATTTACAAAAAAGATAAAGAACTTGAGTATAATTGTATATCAAAAACTTATTTTGTAATTTAATAAATAAAAAATTGTGAAATTTAGCATTATATTCAAAGAAACTTTACGAGTTTTTATTATTTGAATACACTAGCTAGTTCTCTGTATCAAATACAATCTTACTTATAAAGAGTAATGTAGAATTTACTTTAAAATTGCATATATTCAGGCGAAAATTTAAATTGCATTCAATATCTAGAACGTGAATGAGATATAGGCAGCGGATGAATGAATAAACAATAAAGCATTTTCATAATTTATTACAAAATTAAAACATACCAATAGTATATAAGAATTGATAAAAACTCATAAAATTAGAATTATTAAACAATAACTTGGAGTAAATTGAATAAAAATTTAAGTAAAATTTCTTGTAATAAACGATATTTAGTAATAGCTAATTAATTGTATTTTATTTTTTAAATTCCTAATTTAATGAAAACAGCGCACCTTTTTTTATTACATGAAACCGCCTTATTACTACCAATTTGTTTTCAGTAACAGAATGTAATCAAAACAAAATTATTATTCTGTAATTAATATCATCATCATAAACCTCATTCCCTCCAATTTATTGATTTATTACAATTCTGATAAAAAATAATTAATATTAAATATGAATATCAAATTACCCTTCTTCATAATTTCATAAAATCAATCAAAAATTTATAAAAGTTTAAAAGTTTATGGAATTAATTTTTATAATATTGTTAATAAATAAGGATTAAAATACTGAAATTTTAAATGAGAATAGATTAATGTTAAGAGTAATTTTTTAAAAATTCAATAATACTCTTATTTTCTTAAAATTTAAATAATACTATTGCCAATCTTCACAACTTCTTTAACCAAAATAATTAAACAATTGATTATTTGTATTACGAGGTTATTATATTCTTGGAAGCAATTAATTTACAATATTTAATTAATGAGTAGGATTTTCATTATTAAATTTTTTGGTTATTTTGAAAACTTGAAATATTATGATACAAATTTTAAAGTAAATAGCAGAAATATTGAATATTGTAAAGCCCAGTGAAGTACCACCTGTATAGGCTGGGGAACTCGGGCTTCCCCTTGTGCAGATTTTGTGGGGGCAATGACGAGACCGCCGCACACATCCTTTGCAACTGTCCGGCACTGGCTGTTCGTCGCCGCAATTGCCTTGGACATGGGTTCCTAAGTGTTCGGGAACTGCTGTCCAATTTCCTTAGGGATATCTCCGGCCTTATAGTTGGGACGGGACGGAGAAGTCAGGAATAGCTGCGGTGGCTCGAGAGGCTGGTCCTGCCCCACTCAGTTTCCTTACAATCTACAAATATTGTAAAGCAGTTAAAGTTTTCTGTTGCAAAAAATATCATAAATGTGATCTCAATATTTTCAAAAATATTTAACATTCTTATTATTTTATGCACACAATTCGAAAATCAAATTAATGACAACGCGTAACAAAAATTCAAATGAAAATTTTAGTTTCTAAATTTTTTTTCTCTTTGGTTTGTTTTTCCTTTTAGAAAGGATTTTTGTTTTTTTTTGTTTGTCTACAAAAAATAATACTACATAAAAATCCTTTTTACAATTTTACTCTTGTATTACATACATACTGCATTATTTTATTTTTTTTTATTATTTTTTTAAATTTACTTTACTCATATTAGACACATTACATTTATTTTTTTTTTTCGTATACAAATACAAACAGTGTATTTCACAGTAATGCAAACATACATATTTTAACGGGTTCAGACAAATTTCATTTCAATTTTAACCGTATATGTATGTGTATAGAATATGGAGACTCCTTCAAAAAAATGAAAAATTTAAGAAAAATCTATTTATAGAATTTTATTTGCAGGCTTTACTTAAAAAAAAAATAATTTTTTTTTTTTAACATAACTACAAAAAATTTACACAGACCTATATACAAACATGAATAATATGCACAAGGATATACACATACAATATTATATAATATGTAAGATTATCCTTAAAATATTTAGCTGGTCTCATATGATCCTTTTCATAACTTTATATTTAATATTTAAAATGGTATATAAATATGCGTATATAAGTATATATATATGTATATATAATTTTGTGTGTGTGTGTGTTTCATAAGTATTTCCACAAATAATTTACGAATGATTTAATAATTTATAAGAATGCTAGTTAAGTTAATATTGCGCTCAAGTTATATATAAGTCCTTCATGTTATATAGCAATTGGATGTATACAAAAGAAATGTTGATATAAATAGGATATATGTGAGTTTATTTCTATATATAAAATGTATAGGTATTCAACTCTGGTTTCCATATAAATATTATAAAGAAATGATAGAATAAAGCAGACACGAAAATTTTTTAAGATTTGAATTTAAATTCTCTTGCGATTCATTAATTTATTTTCATATAAAACTTAGTTTTGCTTAGTTGCTTATTGTCACAGCAAAACCTGTGACGAAGCGAAAAGTTTTTCATATAAAATTTTGAACGACGACCTAAAAAATCGAAGAGAATTGAAAAAAATATGAAATTTTTATGATCCTTAAAAGACTAAATTTTCTGCACAATGGATGCTTGTAACTGATCCAAAGTTCGATTTTTATATAATTTTAAAAATTCTATTTCCCGTAGAATATAAATTCTCTAAGAATCGACTGAGTACTAGATATAAAAATGAAAATAAGCTTTTATAACATGAACTACATATTATTACTTTACCCTGTACAATTCTTAAGAGATATAACAATTTCTTTAGGAAAGTAACTAAGTAAACTTGTTAGGAAAATTTGAATTAATTTTTATAAATATTTGAAACTACTTTTGAGTAATTTGAAGATTTATTTTATAATTGCTAATGAAAATTTTAGTACTTTACAGCTTTTCAATTTTTAATTAATAAAATATTGTGTTACCTTCATATTATACCCAAAGATGCTTCTGAGTGAATTAAAAAATTTAACAAAATTAAGAATTTTCATTTTTTGTTTCTTTGTTAGTTTTTTGAAAAAACAGAATAAAAGATTTGAAGAGTAGCAATATAATAGCTGTGATTGTAAAAAAAAATATCATTAAAACTCATAAAGTGTATACTTTTTAAAAAATTAAATTTTATATCCTGATTCTTCCTTAAAAAGTATAGAATAAAGAATATCTATCTTAATTTTTTTGCATAATCTCTTTGCAGAAAGTGTGTGTTCTGTTTTAATGCTTTTTATATTAACACGTTTTATTTTACAAAAGTAACTTCATTTATATTGAAAATTCCATTGAGAATATGAATAAAATTTTATTTTTTTAACTTTATATAGTTTTTATGAATTTCCATAGAAATACAAAACTTCTTTGTAAACTAAATTTACATTTTACTTTGAAGTGATGCAATGTAATGACTATGCACATCTATACAAATTATAGTACTTGTATTATATTCCAATTTTCAACTATATATACATATATAAATACATAACATTTCATTTCCATAAAACGTGTACATAATACAGATTCTATATGTATATGGTAAAGGAAATATTTTAATTTTTGTAACATTTAACGGACATTCGAAAGGTATTAAAGTATATTCTTCTCTAAAATCCTATGTTTAATAGAAGAATTTAAAGTAAGGATTTTATATATAAGAATCTAAATTTAATGTTGTTTAAAGAAACAATAAATACACGTATATAAATGTTATGTGCTATTTTTGAAGAATTTCATTCTAAATTTCTAAAATATTTAAATTTATATACTATCTTATTATATTTAGCATTTGATTAACAAAATTTTAATTGCAGCACCAAAATGCACGCATACATACAACTCATATATCTAATTAAAAAATTTAATAACCAAAGTCTCAGGTGAACATGTATGATACAAAATTATCATACATTATTAATTATATTAACATCAAACGCACTTATGTGTGTATATCTGTATGAAAATATGCTTATTAAATAGTGCACAAATATATGTACAACGTATATGTTATAATAAGAATAGATAAGGTGTATATAAGCATTGAGTACTTATGTTAAAACATATTTGCTTGCATTATTTAAAACTCTTTGTTGTTACAAGAACAAGAATTTAGTTATGCAATTTTTATCTTTTTTTTTTTGGTTTTTGTAATGTGTATATCTTGTGTTGAGTGGGAATTTCCTGTTTTATCGTGTAGGTATGCATTCATTTCATTCTTAAATGTTTTTCATTTTTCCCTAAACAACATACATAATACATACATATTATTATTAGAAAGTCGGTTAGCTTTTTTGTTTTGTTCATGACCCTTCTCATAAAAGACAATTGAAATAACAATGAATAAATGAAATGAGTGAAAAAAATATGTGATATTGCATAATAAAAAATGTTATTTAAAAATTTTTCAAGTTTTCTCCAAGTACACACACATCTTAGCATAAAATTATAAATTTACTAATATATGTATGGATGTGTAAGTATATAAAAAGGGAGACACAATTTAAGAATAAAAAAGTATCTAAATGTACGATGAATACGAGTATCTTGTCAGATTTCATTTTATTTTATTTTTTTTGAAAGCTGTTACCATGAAAACTTTTTAGACATTTTAATTTTAAAAATACAAAAAAAAGAAACAAAAGTTTTCTGATAAGAATAGACAAAGAAAAAATATTTTAAATTTTTTCTCAAAATGAACAATTTTTTTGGTTCTATTTGAAAGCAGGAGGCTACTAAATTTAAGGATAATTTCTAAATTTTCTTCAATGCTACAAATGTGTTAAAATTTGATTTATAAAAATTTTATGGAACTTAATTTCTGACTGAAAAGAAAAATGTTGGAGCATAGTCTACTCTTGTATTCATACTATCTCCTCATATAGTTTTTAAGCAAAAGTTCTTCCCTTTTATACAAAATTTTCTGAAAATAGTAAAAATTTTTGATGCTACTCAATAATATCATTTAGAGTTTAAATTTCTGGTTATCCTTTCCAAATATTGCTAATAGTGGAATAATATTCAGTACTTTGCGTTCATTCAAAATTATTACGTTAAAAATCATAAAAATTAAATTAATTATTTAATACTTTAAAGTTAAAAAAATTCCTTACCAAATTTCCAATTCCAAATTTAATTATTAAAAGCAAAAACCCAACTGAAAACATTAAAAAAGTAAATGTTATATATAATACGATTAATGAAAAATTTAATATTAATATTATTAAATTTTTAATAAAAAAATAATAAATGGGTGATTTTGTAGGCATTTGATTTTTAAATTTAAAGGAACGCACTGAAAATTTTCAAAATAACATGTTATTTTAAAATCGGGAAATTATACTTGTTTTCATTTTCTTCTTAAAAATTTCACGTAAAGATTGGCCACAGCAACTATTTAATAATCAATTCTAGTGGTTCAATTTTCTAACCCCAACCCAAAACTAAAATTGATGTCACGTGGCCGAAATAAAAACTAAATTTCACATATCCCCCGAAGAAAGTATAGTCAAGAGTTTTTCAATTATATAATTTCGGATGCAAATCAAGGGCTTAGTCCACAAATCAATTGGTCCACAACGTGAAATTAATTGGTCATCAATCACATTCTGAAATATTGATAATTTGGAAGTGCTTTTAAGATGTCGATCGCTTATTATTGTAAAACAGATCTCATTAAATAAAATTGAAAAAATCAAACTGAGTTTATATAACAAAAAAAATCAACTTTTATTTGAAATTATACACACACACATAAACATACAATTAAATCCTTTGAGATTATTATATAATTAAAAATAATAAAAAGTATAAAACTTATTTAATTAATCTCTATAGGAACTTTGAAAAATTATAATACTATTATTATTATTAAAATAAGGATTAAGGAGGAACTTATAACACTCATTTTGTCTTTTTTGTTCAATAATGTGATTTAATTGATTTTGTTTTTTTAAATGAAATATTAAAGAATTTCTTAGTATGGTAAATTTATACATACAGCCATGAATGTGTATTATAATACGAATATGATATTTTAGTACACTTTCTATAAAATTGAAATAAAAAATTATCTTACATAATGGATACGATCAGTCTAAGAATGACTGCATATATTCATTTTTTCTATTCATAGGGTGTTCTTACTTGTTTATCCAATTTATGTAGAAGGTTATAGAATTTCATTCTGATGGTGTTTAAAAAAGTATTTTATAATGTAAACAAAATTCCGCTTAAGAGACTTTTACTGTGGAAAAATTCCGAGAACAACAAAAAATGGTTTAAAATAATTCGAGTTTTGCGCCATATCCAAATCCAGCAAAAACCCTTCTTTAAACTTTTGTTTTGCAAACGTTGTCTTATATTGAATTTTAAATTTTATTTGAAAATATTTTCCAAATTTAATTATTCAATAGTTGGTAGAAAACCGTGCTACGTTAAAACCAATAAATGGTGTGAATAATTCCTTAACAAATCAAAATTCAAAACGGTCTAGGCATGGTGTACGGCTCTAGAGTTAAAAAAACTAACCTTTCTCTTCTCATCTCGATATAATGTGAATCGACCCTAAATTTTTTTTCAACTGTTATAATAGTAGTTTAAATATTATTTTCTTTATAACTTAAAAACCTAATTGGTTAAACAAAATTTACTTATTACAAATATCATTGAATTTATTCGTTTACAAACTCATGAATGAACGGTAAGTATACGTAAGCATTAATATTTTTAAATTTTAATTTTGTTAAAATAATGTCTATAGCCCTCAATGTTTAAAAATTATAATAAAATTATATTTCCCCCCCCCCCCCCCAAACCAAGTATATCGTTCATAGTTTTATTAATATATTTTAAAATCATATACATACATACCATACAAATTACAATATTCAAATAATTCATTTAATATTTTATAAGCTTTTACGTAATTTATGCAATTATTATAATTTTATATATATAAAAGGAAAATGTATTAAAAACACATTGTATTGTGTACTTTAAAAAGTATAAGTGTTTAATAAAAAAAAATGTTTTTTTTTAATTGTTTTTTTAGATGGCTGGCGCCGGTATGCAAAAAGATGCATCAGATCAAAACTTCGATTATATGTTCAAACTATTAATAATAGGAAATTCAAGTGTTGGTAAAACAAGTTTTCTATTTCGATATGCAGATGATTCATTTACATCGGCATTTGTATCAACAGTTGGTATTGATTTTAAAGTGAAAACAGTTTTTCGTCATGATAAAAGGGTTAAATTACAAATATGGGTAAGTGTGTTAACATCAAAAGATATAAGTTTTTTTCAAAAATATTATAAAAATGCTTTTAGAATAATACGTATAGCTTAGTTTTATAAACCCATGATGCAGGAATGCCATGAATCTATTGAATTATAATTCGAATTTTTCCATTCTAACATATTATCCTACATTCTAATATCGTTCCATATTCTAATATATAAAACTCACAACATATGTATGCATATAAGAGAATGTAACATATGTTAATGATTTAACAATATCCTTACATTTCAGTTTGCTACTTTTTTCTATACATCTTATTAAATTTCACATTAAATTCATCAAATTGTTATTTTAACTTAGGACAACATGAACTCTTTCAAATGAACAAATAAACTGGTGAGATAAATGTATAGAACATTTTATTTACATATATGCATTATTTCAAATTGTTTGTTCTTCATGTCTTGAAAACTTTAAAGAATGATGATAAAATGAAAGCAAAAGTGCACTATAACTATTATATTTTATGATTTTTTATAAAATTTTTTGGAAATTTTCCAAGAAATGTTGTCATCCTTAATGCATTAAAACAAAATATGAAAAGTTTTCATGTTGCGCATATAACAGCACAACCATTTATCGAATTCAACAAGTAAAATTTTTTCAAAAAAAAAAAAAAAGTAAAAAAGAAAACAATATGTTTTAAAAAATAAATATAAAATTTCAATTAATTTAATAGGGTACTGGAATATATATGTAGTATGTGTATAATATTATTGATATAAAAAAAAATATTAAATTTAAGGATAATTAACAAAAGAATTATGTGTATGAAAGGAGTCATAAATATTTTAAGCTTTAAAATCAAATTAATTTATTAAAACACGCTACCGTCATGTAAAATTTTAAAATATAATATTACTTAACATATACATGTAAATATTTATAAGCACGTTGATAATAATAATATGCTAAAACTTTAATTTTACAAGGAACAAAACGGTTTTACGGAACGTAATGTGTGAGCAGCTTTACATAAATTTCTATATACAAAAAGTTTAGGGTCCGCGGCCGTGTGTGACTAAAACGCAATGTGGTTTTGCTTATTGAAAAACAAATATTCTCATATTTAAAATTTTCTGAAATTTTCTTTTTCCTCTTTTAGTTATGTTTTATTTATTGCACCTATTTGTTATATTGTGCTTCTATTATATTTGATTTTTGATTACTACCTTTAAGCTAATCAAAAAAATATCCTTATCAAAATCATATTGATAAATTTTAAATAGATTAGAGTGAAAATATAAAATTATTTATGATTATTAAAAATAAATTATAAATTCTATTTTAATATGCAATTATAAGCTCATTAAAATTCAATACATAATACTAATATAGTATTTTGAGCTGGAATAAGTTCATTTTGACAACATTGTATGTAGATTAAAAAAATCAAAAGAGAAAATAGCTAGCTATGTATAAGTATAAACATTTTTCAAGAAACATATTTTAATTATCCCGTCAATCTAATTATATAAAATTTAAAAAATTCAAAAAAATTAATATTTATTTAAAATTTAGCAAAAAAAATAACATATTTTACTTAAATGAATTTATCAACACACTTACCACACATCTACGAGCTTTTTATGTAAAACTCTTTCATCTATGTATATTGTGTCATTTTATAAGCTCTTTATTCTAATAACATGTTAAATACGAGTACATAATTATTTTTAGGATAAAATAATTTATTCTGTACATTATTATACACACAATTTCCTTGCATATATTAGACACGCAGAAAACATAAAAATGATTAGGCACATATAATCACATGCAAAATTACAAAAACAAAAAATGTTTTTATTCCCGTAGGATATAGAAATTTTGTTAATTAATAGCATAAAACCCACACACCGCATATTAATTTTGAAAATAACACTTCTGTTCTTATACATAATTTTCTTAATTACATTTATATATGAAAATTTCTTAGAAAAATTCTATACCGGAAAATATTTTAACAGCTTAATCAATAGCAGGTTTCATAAACATAATATATCACGACATTATAGCGAGTGCCGAAACTGCTCTATATCAGTGTTCATAAATAAATGATTCGAACAAATTTTGTTCATATGCAATTCTGACTTTTCAATTGTTATAAAAGGCGCAGCTCAATTTGCTTTGATATTTTACTTTTAAACAACTATAATATTAAAAATATATTGAGTATATCACGTTATTGCTTGGCTGTATTATGCGTTTATGAAAATCTCTAACGTTACAAAACTTTATGCAAACATAAGAATCGCTATTCTAATTCTGTTCATTGAAATTTTTCATTTTGATGAGCTTTACAAAATTTTTGACCCAATTTAAGCTCTTATAACTGGTAAATTGAAAATTCTTTTAACTGCTAAAAACGGTACGAAAGACATTAGTTCGCCTGGAAAACATTTTCAGGTGATTAAATTTTCAAATATCAATGCGATTTTGAAGGAAACAAAAGACATTTTCCTACAATAAATTAATTCTTTGATTAAATATTTTACATTTGTGATACTAAAAATTCCTACAAGCAATCCTCAAGGGTTTTCATACATGGATTGTAAAAATTGTTAAGTTTATTATCTATATTCTTACACGTTATTTGACAATATTTTAATTTAATTTCAGACAACCTTATTAATTTATTTAAATTAAAAATATAAACAATAGATTTTTAATCGCTTTATCTAACTTTAAAATTTAAAATGTTTTTCGTGAACCGAGAGTTTTTTTATTATTGTTAGAAAATCTTAAAAGTTTGAATATTTTCTAAACTATACTTTTGATGAAAAACGAGTTTTGCGAACTGTTTCACATTAAAATCTTTTATAATTTTATTTTTATTTCAAATCAATATACTAAATATGTGTTGTCTATTTCACAGATATAAAGATCACAATAAGACAAATTATTTAAAAAATTTAATTACATATTTAAGACAAATTAATTATGGAACCATTGAAACAATAAAACAAATAAATTGAAAATAAAATAATCAGAAAAAAATATAATTGAACTGAATGATGTTAAACTTTAAAAAATATTAAGAAGTTCTTATAAATATTCAATCATTCTCTCTTAATTGATAAAAATATAAGAAACCATTTAAGACAAATTGTATGTTAACAAGTTTTTGATGTTTCTGCAAACCTATGTATATTTGTTAAAAATTAGAATAATATGTTATTATTGAGAATAGTTCCGCTTGTAAAATTAATTGTAATCAAAAAAGACTACTTTTTATATAAACCAAATACAGTAAAATCATTATATAAAAAACTTATGCATATATCAAAATAATATTTATTTAACGAACAATTTGTTTGACTGTGATCATTCGTTTATGATTTTAACAAACAAAACTTTTAGGATTTTGGCAGTTCGATATAGAAAGATTCATCTGTATACATGTACAAATATGTATATTGTGCAAATACATTTTATTAATTTCAACATATCCATTTATTTTCATACGATATTTAATTTTGTGAAAATTTCATTTATTCTTCACCGATAATAGAAATATTAATTAAGGATAATATATGCATATGTATGAGATTCTTCAAATATTTTTTAATACAAGAAGTACCAATATTAAAATGTGTGAACAAGGACAATAACCTATAAGTCTATTGTTTAATATTATATGAATTCAAAAGAAATTTTTCGAAGACAATCTGATTTTGTACGCCTACACAAAATATACACACATATACATATTTAAAAATCTATATCTTTCATTCAATAAAGAATTCCTTGAAAAATATATATATATATATATATATATATATATATATATATATAATATTTATTTGCATATGTATTTACTTGCATAATTTTAATTAACGTTTTCTATTATAATACACATGATTTACATACTCTATGGTATTGTTATATGTGGAACAAAGTTTTGGTTTTTATATCTACTCTTTTAAATACATAGACACATATACAAATATAGATTTTATAAAAAATAAATATGTATACCTACACATATTTTGCATATTGGAATCTTTTTCGAGTACACATGAATATTAATAAAGTTGGGTCAAACCAATGGTTTGTATTGTAGCACTTTTCCCTTCAACAAGTGAAAATTCTGCTTTTAAATACAGTCTATGTATACCTATCACACTATAAAAATTATTTTCATTCATATACAAAACTATTACTAGGATTGCATATATTTAGGATGACGCATATATGCAGTCTTTGAAATAAAGCAAAAATTAACATAAAAAGGGGTTAACATAATGCTCGATTTTAAGGGTTAATTGTGTGAGTTAAGAAAAATAATTATATTTTTTAGTGTCACGAAATTTACCGTTAGCTTTTTGCGTTTATAAAAATTTGGAAAAGCTTGCGGTTTCGGAAATATAGGGTGTCAAAAATTCAAATTTTACGATTTTCAAGAGGTGATAACTTGAGAGGGGGTGGAGATGGAAAAAAAATTTCTTCTAACGAAATGAACTATTTGTTAATGTCTAAAAGCCCCTAAAATTTCAAAGTTCTAGAATATAGGATCTAGAAGAAAAACGACATCAAAAATTTGGCAAAAAAGGACTTTAGATAACGGTAAATTTCAACGGCCATTTTGTTTTTCTAAAGTTTAACTATAGTATACCGCGCTAGGGGAAGCAAGCCGCTGCCTTTCTGCGTTTGCAAAATTTCAAAAATACTTATGGTTTCATTGCAACAAATATTTAAAAAAGGCCATTTTTATGGTTTTGGGGGGGTATAACTTCTAGAGGGGGGGAGATAGGTAAAAATTTTGTTCTACGGAAATAAGTTTCTAGTAAAGATCTATGTATATATAAAATTTCAGCTTTCTATCTTCAAGGGTGTAGAAGTTTTGTAAACAGACACACGGACGGACGGACGGACGGACGGACGGACGGACGGACGGACGGACAGAGTGAAACTAATAAGCACTTTTTTCAAAAATTTTTTTGGAAAAGTGCTAAAAAGAGAAAATAATTAAAAAGACAATAACAATTTCCAATAAAAAAAAAAAAACAAAAATATTAAAATCCAGAACAAAATTATTTAGCTCAGAAAAAAAACGTGTCAGTGCAAATATATATGTACATATATATATATTTATGAATTAGGTGTAAAAATATTTAATAGATTTTTCACTCATTTAATAAAGTACCTTTTAGTCTCAAGAGTTTTTTGAAAAATTACTTTTTCACATGTCATGTTAAGTTAATTTTTACATAATGAATGTTACTGTTCATTTAATTTTATAACGCACAACTCTGGGAAGTTTTTTTTTTTCTAAATGTTAGTGCCCTAAGTGATGTCGCAAATATAGTCTAAAATATCATAATTAGAATCTATGGGACAATTGCAAGCAAATTGAAATATTTCGTTTTAACTTCAGTTAAAATTGGTTTAATTGGGTATATGGACTCGATATTCAAACTCTAAGAAATTGATAAGACGTATTTGAAATTTATCGAAAATATGAATTTATTGTTGAAATACTCAAAATTTTGATTAGGTCTAGACCCGTATTTTAAACCCAAGATCAAAATTTTTTAAAACAAAAAAAAAAGGAACTCTTAGTTATGTTTAAAAACTGGGTATTCCCACTTTAGAGCCGCTGATCCTAAACTCAACCGGAAAATCCAAAAAATGTCTAAAAAGTTATTGTATGACTTAACTTTTATTGAATGGAAGGATCAAAGCAAAATAACTTCTTACCTAATATTACTTATATTGTTTTAGATATACAAGCAGAAAATTTAGTTAATGTAGGTGTTGTGATGAATTCAATCTTATGAAATTGTAATTTGAAAATAGTTATATTTAATATCAAAATTGTGCATTCACTTTAATAACTGAAAAAATTCACCATAAAAATAAAATTTAAATTATAATTTTTAAATACATTTTTTATATGCGATCTATTAAAGAATACAAATAATTTGAAGGAAGATTATTGAGCAAAACAAGCAGGATTGCAATAAGTACTGCAGGTCAAAAAATATTTACAATTGAATAAATTTCTAGTCTATGTGATTTAGAAAACAGAAAATTAAACAATTATTTTGTGTTTTGAACTGAAAAAAAAAGATTTCCTGCTTTTTTCACCTGCAATAATTATTGTTCGTATATAATTATTTTTTTGTATAATTTATTTGTATAATTTACAAATATTTGTATTACTTTTATAAAAATCATAGTTTAATTTATAGAAAATCAATAATATTTTCGAAATAATATGAGTTTTTGAATATTTATACTAAATAATATTTAAATATGTATGTATGTATATGCATAAATGGTATACATTCATATGCTTATATCAAGCAAAGCAATGCAATATATTTTTATATAATACGAAAATAAAATACAATGCAATACCAAAAATATATATGTATACAATAAATGCATATAAAACTCTTTTAATTCCAAAATACGCCATACATTATACTGTATGATGAAGCATACAAAAATAAAAGTTTTAATTGGTACAAACCTCAATTTAAATTGTAATGTACTCGTAATTACATTATATATAATATTTATTTCATACACTCTGTATAAATTATACAGAGTGTATAATTTATACAGAGTGTAATAAAATATACATACACTATGTATAAATTATACAGAGTGTATGTATATTTTATTTTAAAAAATTTTGAAAATTTTTATGAACTATGTATATATAGCAAATTCATGAAGTTAAAATTAACTGAGTGGAAAAATTTCAATATACATTGAAATTTTTATACATGCAATTGCCTTATTATATAAAAGATTCGAAGGAATAAAGATAATAAAATGACATTCAAATAATTGAAAAAAAAAACGCATTTTTATTATAACTTGTGTAATAATTATTCGTTTTCAAAAATATCAGCTTTGAAAATAAGAAATTTATTTTTGAGTAAAATCAGAATGTATATAATAGAAATATAAATCAATATGTGCATATTACACAGCAGATTCAATTTAGGATTAACATCCTTATTATAATAAGACATCAGCTTCCTCAAGTCCAGTCAAATGAACTAGGCGAATCGAATGGCATTTTAAAATTATGATCCACGAATGCTTTCATACGCCAGATCCAAAATGTTGCATTCGCAAGACATCAAAAAACCTACTGAAAATAATAATGTTAACATCACACATATGTATACAATTGAATTTTCCTATCCCTTTAGCAATTACATGGTTGTTCTCCATTAAGTTAATTAAATGCTCGATTTGTTTTTGGTTTGTTTTTTTTCATTCTTAAATTAATATTAAACAATCAATATTTTTTATAGTTATTTGTAGCATTTTATGAAATTTTTTTACAGATAGTTTAGATTTTTCCATTATATCCTATAATATCCAATAAAAAACACTTATGTATTATGTTGATTTTTGGTTTCACTCGCCAAACTTGTTGCAGAATCTTAATTCGACAGATTTGACAGATCATTCACCTAAAACTTGAGCAAATTCGCTAATCATAATACTAAAAATTCATATTCACCAAAAATTTCATTCGCTTCGCCGATCATAATAAGGGCCTAAATCTAAATCTGATGAAAATTTGATCAATAATCAGAGGTTTGACAAAAAAATAGGAACATATCCAATTATTATTATATTTTCCATCAGATTTTTAAAAATAACTTAGTGGAAAATAAATTTTTAAAAAAGTTTTGCCACGATCAACTGATTCTTATAGTTTAAATATTTAACACATTTCTGAATCTGATGTATAAATGCTCAGCAGATTTTATTGTAGATTACATCGTAGATTTAGTCTGATGTATAATTAATTCAACAAACATTAAGTTCCGCTGAACTTATTTCACTAGAGAAATCCTATAATGAGTCACTCTGTTTTAAAAAAAAAACCTGAATTATAATTCCATTTTTTTTCTTAAACTTATTTTGAATGTAATTTTATATTTTTATATTGCAGACAAAATTCATTTTTTTTTTTACAAAATTAAAAGTTTGAATATTTAAACTTCAAAGTACTTACTATTTATATACATAAAACGGTTCATATATACAGACGAGTCATACACATAAAATCTTCATATATACTGCTTGTATTCAATATGAATTTGGGAATATGAAAAATTCTGTGTATAAATTGAACACCTTTATTTTGTAAATTTTCCATTTTATAAGGGCTTTTGTTGCTTTGTTTTGTTTTTTTTTTTGTTTTTTATCGACTGCATAAACTTTTTTAATTGGTATTGTCTCCTATATAACATTTTTAATTTTATTTTTAACTTTTTCGTTTTGTTTTATTTAACTTTTTCGCGAAAAAGTTAAATAAAACAAAACGAAAAACAAAATTCTGGCAACCATATTAAATTACTGATTTTTTTTTTTGTTTTGGTTGCGTCTTTATTGGTGTTTCTTCTTCTTCTTGTTTTTGCAATTTGGAAGGATAATTTTACTTATCCTTTTTTTTTAATTCTAATTATTTATTCTGTTAAAGTACTGAAATAACTTTTATTTTCACTCGTTATTTAATTCAGGTTAATATTTAAGGTTGTGCAAGAGTTTTTGAAATTAAAAGACAAAAAACAAAAATGAAAATAAAAAAAAATATAATATAGAAAATTATCAAAAACGTGTGGACTAAGTTAACAAAAAAAAAATAAATATTTTGTTGTTTTTTTTATTTGTTGTTTTTTTGGCTAAATATCTATCAAATATATGTATACATAATATGTATATGACACTGTTATAATAGCAGACATTTCTGTATAATATTATGCTTAGATTAGTATTTTGTGTGAAACCCGAAAAAAGGGGTACAAAAATAGACAAGTTTTTAAGGAATAAAAGCAAAAAAAAAATTTTTAGGTCATTTGAATTCAAATTTTTAGGTTTTTTCCAACATAAAATAAAAAAATCATAAAGAAAATGTAGTGATGCAAAAATTAATAAGAACTGTAAGCACAAAATATAAGAATACACTCATTTATATAGATTACATACACATATGTATACAATCACTAAAACTAAAAAATAAAAAACAAAAATTTTTTTTTTGTTTTCGAACAACTTGTTGAATCCGAGAATATTTTTCTCTCTCTTTTTTCATTATCTAAGTATATAATATACAAGGATTTCAGATTATTAGATATAGAGAAATTTTTTTTTGCTTTTTATAAAATTTAGGTCAAATGAGTTTGCTCCCTGAATAATTTTTTCTTATATATTATATACATATTGAAATATGTATATATAAACACATTTATATAATATATACATAATGTATAACTTTAATTTTTTTTATATAGTTTCATACTATTTGATATCATTTTTTCTTAGTGCTTCCATACTTTTATAATGAGTTTAATATTATGGGTGTATAATCTTATAAGATACATTTAATCTTAAAGAAATTTATTAATAAAAAAGAAACCACTTTATATATATTTAGATAATATGAAATTAAAGTAAAACCTTTTAACATTATTATTATATACCTATGTACTTGAATGTATCTAAAAAATTTTATGTACTCATTTACATATTATATGGTATTTAGATAACAGGGATGATTTTTAAAGTGAAATGTATTAAAATAGTACACATTTGTAAAAGTTATTGAGACATAAGTACATTTTTCTATGACAGTATTGCTCTTATAATGGACTTGTAACTTGCTTGGAAAATTTCTTTATAAAATGACAAATTGAACTATCAATTCACGTATAAATTATACCTATAGTTTAACATTAGAACTTTAAATTTTATAAAATTTTTTATATTACTAAAAATAAAAAAATCAAAATAGAAGTACCTTTAGTACTTTTAATAAAATTTTCCATTAATAGTATATGATGGAACAGAGATAATGGAACAAGAGCGATTTTTTCGCGGTGAAATGTCAGAATTCATATATAAAACACATATTTAAATGGGACTGCCGACATGGAAACAGAATCAAGTGAAAAATTCGAAACTTCGAAAATTTCACCATCGGCGGTGCGATAGCCAAAATCTGTTTTCATGTGTGTGGTGACATTATATGCTAAATAATATACATGTTGATTTTGCCCTTCCACTGTTGGTTTGGTTTAATAACGGAAATCGTCCGTCGTTTCCGTTCACCGCTTTGGTTGTGATTATATAATTATGCGTTTCCAAATTATAAAAGTTTTGTTATAAAGACATTTTGGTGGAAAATTATATTAACTTAAAATATCATAAATATTTTGACGAAACTAATATACCAATTAGAAATAATTTTTAAAAATCAATAATATCAAATATTTTAAAAGTGTGCGTGTAAACCATAACGTAAACCATTGGAAATTTTCAAATGATTTACGTTATGGATTTTTGATTTCTATTATTATTGATAATTGATTTTAAAATTCGAGAAAATTTAATATTAATAAGAGTTTCATTTTTCACAATTTTAAACCGTATTTAAATGGATTTTTAGTTAAATGCTAAATTAATCGTAAAATTAATTAGTTGTTTTTCTTCATTACCTTAAAATCATTTCATACCTCTTCTTTTTCTGATTCAGATTGAGAACGGGTAAAAATAAATTTTTGCACTTTCAGAAATTTTTAAATAGAGCAAATAGCACTTGAAATCCAACGAAATTTATTGCCACAACTATGTAGGTATAAGACTCCTCAAACTAAGGAAAATATTTTAAATGCGAATTATCATAAAATCATTATCAAATCCTTCGGATTCGGGATTTCTTAAAATACTCGTATTAAGCGGAAACTGTTTGAAAATGACTCATTTTAATTAAAATAGGTACTTGTACTCATAATACTAAACCCAAAAATTCACAATTATTTACTTTTAACCACTGATGTACAAAGTATACTAATTTTATTATTTGACCTTGAAAAAGTTATAGTATGTAAAAGAAATCATTTGATCCTTATCATAATTTACAACAAATTTTTCTTTTCGTTTCAGAGACTTTCCTATATTTTCATTTTGCTTCTACATTTTAACGTTATCCTTTTTAATTTGAACGTTATATTAAAATGACGACGTTATGTCGTCGCTTGTAAAAAATATATATTATTATACTTTTATGTTTTACTTTTTCTACTTTCTTTGATATAATATAGTCAGAATGATAAACTGAAAGAAAAATAAAGAAAAAACGAAAAAAAGGAGACCAAGATAAAATGATTTTTAATTTTTATACTTCTTGTAATTTTTCATCACTTGTAACGCTTAAAAATTGAATTTGTATGTGTATAAGGATGTAGAAATGAGACTCCACATATTTCAATCATATTATTATATTATTATTGGTTTGACTCTAGATATATGTATATATATCAAGAATTCTATCTGATATTATGTTATATAGAACACAACAATATAAGAAACACTTTAAAGAATTTTATGCCTACAGCAGATTAGTTGTTAATCACAAACATTAAAAATTATTGTTGTGTTCTTCCATAGCACAATTTGTAAGTATGCATAGCACAATAAGTTTATGTAGCACAATTTATATTATGTTGTGTATTATATAAAATACATAAGTGGGTATAACAGTTTTTAAACATACATTATGTACTAAACTACAAAATTTAATGCGTACATAAATATATATGGACGTTTTATTCAGATTATTGGATATATATACTCGTAATATAAGAATAGATGACCTCAAGTATTATAGGAATGTATATACGCACATTATTCTATACGAATATACATATTTGTGACGCATATTAATTTTTATGAAAGTTTGCTTTTTTTTATAAGGCGAAAATTTATTCCAAATAATGTACAGGATTATTTAGCAATGTGTGCAACACTAAAAACGGCCAGTTAGTGGAATAAAAATAGGAGAAACTAAAAAAAAAAATGCTCATCTTTCCTAAAGTATATGACTAACAAAATACAGTAAGATTTTATTTTCAAGCACATTCAAAACGGTTCCTAAGCAAAAATAAGTTTTTTGAAAATTTTCTCAAAACCCCTGTATCTCCGAAACTGTTAAGATTTGGCCCCTACTCGAGAATAAAAGTTTTAATAATTTTTGATTTTTTGACCATAGCTATATGATTGTTGCATACCTTTCTGAACTACCCTGTATAATCACAAATATGTAAAACTTTAATAAATGTTAAGTGGTTCGAAAACAAATATTTTTACTGCCTATTGTTTCATGACTCTTTGCCCGAATTTCTTTTAAAATGGCGAAGATTGAAAGAAAAAACTAAATTCCCTTTAAAATTTCTGAGATGTTGTGACACATGACAGATTTTTTTTTTGCAACGCTTCAAATGTGAAGATTTATAAATGTATTAAACGTCGTCCCATTCTATTAATATGAAACATACATCAAAATTTTTATTGCAATATCATGAAATAGGTTGATATTTTAGAATCATGTGAATCATTTAGTTAATACACCGTGTACTCGTAAAAGTAAGCTGTAAGCACCAAAATTTAATTGGTTATCGGACATAGTAATGTCGAACATAGTAAGTGCAGGTTATTACTGAAAAAGTATGAATTCTCCTTACTGCACCATTTGTCTTCGTTTGTCATGTAGTTAGAATATTTCTCAAATTAAAAAGTTATTCAAAATTTTTTTAAAAAAATCATTAATTTTCTTCATGTTATACGAGTACAATAAAATTTTGCATTTTTTCTTTTTTGTGCAATACTATAAACAATTTTAATTTTAAAACATTTGCTGAAACAAAGAAAAATTCTGCAATATTAAATTTCATTAATTTCTATAATTGTAAATAGTTCTATATTTTCAATTATTAATAGCTTTCAAGGATAAAGGATTTAACTTTATAATAACATGTCACATTTCTTTTTTTCTTATATAGTTTTTATTTAATATGTATAAGTAAACGGTGGCGACACAATATATTAAATGCGTATTTAAAATGAATAAATGACGGGAAATAACATAAAATATTATAGTCGTTACGCCCCCATACGTAAAAGTAATATAATAAAGAGTTATTCAATGACTATAATAAAGTTTTATTTTTACCACGCAATAATGTTATCCTACATTTAACATATCATATGTAGAAAAAAGGACAAAAATTTTATAAAAATTTTAAATTATAAAGATAAAAATTAAAATTATAAAATGCAGTAAATGCAGCAAATGTGAGATCACATTAAAATCGATTTTAATTCAAAAATACTCAACTGTTGAATGCTAAATCTTTCACTTAACAAATTTTAATTTATTGGCAAATTATAATTTTCAAAAGAATTTTTTCATTTGTAAAAATTGTTTTCGTTAATTTTTCATAAAAATCTTACTGAAATCCCAAATCCCAAATTATCTTGATTTATTTCAATGTAATTACATAATATACATGTACAAACATACATATTTAATCTAATAAAGAACATGTAGAGCTTATTATAGGAAGTCAAAAACGTTAAAAAGTGTACAATCTTGTATATATATAGATATTCGTATAAAAGTATTTCTATAAAAACATACCTGAATTAAGATATTTTGGTAGATTATTTATAACGATTACAACGAATATACCGGATTTTCTCAATAAACACTTAGGAGAAAATTTTATAAGTAATTTAAGGAATTGTGCAATAATTTGATCATGAAAGAAATAAAAAATTCATTATGGGAATGGAAAAATTTTTTTACTTTTTCTTTGGATTAAAAATTTTGTATATTTAAACTGAAAATCGATTCCATAAATACATGAAGGTATTTACTATAATATATTACCAAAATATTATTGCTCTTACGTCTGCATTTAAAAATAATGTAATGAAATCCTATTTAACAGTTGGTTAGTTGGTTGAAGTGACCGGTGCAACAGGTCCACCACACTTCAGAAGTGCTGTTTTACTGCCCCATAATCGCCAGACCACCTTTGTGCGCTTGATTCTAAACCACCCTATTTATCTAATCCAAACCACCCAGATTTCTATCTATGCCACCCGGCTTTCTTGAAGAATCTTGTAAATCTTCTTATAAATGAATACCATTACATTTTTTGCATAAAATCATTTTTCCAACAAAGTACATTTCGATATTCTTTTCAATAGTTTCAAATAAATTTTTACTTATACATAATCCATTATATATACAATTGTTAGTGAAATTATTTTATATACTTTACATAATTTGTTTTATATATGCAGGATACAGCTGGTCAAGAACGATATAGAACTATAACAACAGCTTATTATAGAGGTGCTATGGGATTTATTTTAATGTACGATATTACAAATGAAGAAAGTTTTAATTCTGTTCAAGATTGGTAAGTTTTTATATATTATATGTATTTATATGTATGTGGTGTATTACAAAATAAATAACATACTATATTATAAATATAAAAATTATTTTTTAGGGTAACTCAAATTAAAACATATTCCTGGGATAATGCACAAGTAATACTTGTTGGTAATAAATGCGATATGGAAGATGAACGTGTCATTTCATTTGAACGTGGTAAACAATTAGCAGATCAATTAGGTGTTGAATTCTTTGAAACATCAGCTAAAGAAAATATCAATGTTAAGGTATACATAATTATTTTTTATTATTTTATTTATTATAACAAAAAGGGAAGGCAAAAAAAATTAACATTTTCTATATATTTTTTAGGCTGTATTTGAACGACTTGTCGATATAATATGCGACAAAATGTCAGAAAGTTTAGATTCTGATCCAACATTAGTCGGTGGCGGACCAAAAGGTCAACGATTACAAGATACACCTCAAGGAGCGCCTAATGCTAATTGTAATTGTTAAAAATAATTTAAATTATAACAAAAAAAAAATTATTATATTATTATACATAAAGAAAAAAAAACAAATATAATTATATAACAAAAATATATATATATATATATAAATATATTAAAATCATTTTAAATAATTAAAAAACAAACTAAACAACTGAAAATAATTAAAAAAAAGAAAAGAAAATCATATAATAAAAATTAACATTAGTAAATAATAAATTATAAATACCTATAAAAATTAAAAGAAACAAATTTTTTTTTTATTTTTCATGTAAAAAAAAAATATTTGAAAATAATATTTTAAAAGTTAATTAAATAAATTGCATGTAAAATTTAAACCATTGGAAAACATTTATAAATATATAAACAAAAAAAAAAAAGAAAAAAAATGTAGGTGTATAATATTTCATATATATAACAATATCACTAATATATATATATCAAATAATTTCAAAACGAATTGAAGGAAAAAAAAATTAAAAAAAAAAAATATGTTGATAGTTTTTTACGTGTCCAATCGCTTTCTTTTTCATCCCTTACCATTAAAAACCAAACAAAGAGTTCAATCATTAAACCATAAAAGTATAACTGAAATAATTAGGGCTTTGTATTTTCATTGATAAAATGGAAAATTAATTACATATTTTAATTAATTTTTAATAAATTTGGAAGAAAATTTCTAAATATAGAAAGATTTTTTTTTTTGAATTTGAATGATTTTGTTTCTATTCTAGAGCAAATTATTTTATACTTCAATTTTGGAAAGTACTTTTTCGCTATATAAGTACTTTCAATCTATGAGTACTTAAATATACTTTACTTATATTCACATATTATACGTAATGGGAATATAATATTACGTATAATATTACGTAATGGGAAAATGTAATAGTGACAAGTGAAATTTCAGAAATTCAAAGATATTATATTATAATAAGAAATTATGGTGCATTTAAATTATAATATATTAAAGATTATTTTTATTTTATTTTTTGACAAAAGTAATTTTTATAAAAATAACTATTGTGACTAATTTTAATCGCATTATAAATCAGGTATTTTGTTTTCAGAAAATAATAAAATTAAAAGAAAATTATAGTTATATTTGGTTTTTCCTTGAAATGTGAAAAGAATTCCATTCATAAATTTTAAAATTTAATAGCTCATCTTCCTGTAAAGCCTTTTTCACTCCTTTGTACAATTTATGAAAAACTCATACAATTTTAATATGGAAATTAAGTTTCTTTAAATTTTTATATGCCCTTGTGCAACATGTGTAAGTGCATATAGTAATTATCTTCAATTATTTTTTATGAGCATATCAAATATACATTAAATTTTTTAGTTACTGTATAAACATAAGGATATCAAAAGTAATATTTCAAGATATTGTTTCCATAAATCATTCAAATTCATATTATATTTAATTTTTTAAAAGTGAGAATTAATTTCTGAATTGAAAAAAAAATAAAACTTGAAAAAAATTTCCTAAACAAAAACACATTAAAATATTTTTTTGCTAACAAATTTTTTAATCAATAAATAGGATTTTTTTTTAATTATAATTTCCCTTTAATTTTCAAATTTTCATTTAATTTTTTTAGTGTTATTATATTTAAATTTAAATATTTCAATATGTGTATAAAATTTAAAAACAAAAAAAAAAAATATGCTAAATCAATTATTTATTGTATTAAAAAAAAAACAGTGCGTGTAAAATAATATTGTGTATTAAATTAATTAATTAAAATTAAAGAAAAAGAAAAAAAATTTAATAAAAATTAATAAAAAAAAAGTGAATGTTTATGAAATTAAAATAATTATAACTGTAATTCGAGTAATTAATAAGCATTCAACGAAATATGCAAAATTTAAATTATATATATATATATATATATATATATATATTTACATAACAATAATTATGACGAGACTGGAAATTTTTCACTAATTTTGGGAAATTTATTGCTAATAAATTCAATTTTTTGCAACTATGTAATACCTTTCTTAATGAACTTTTATATAAAAAGAATATTTATTAATAATATTATTAATAGTATTATTTATAAAAATTTCCAATATTTCGTGTATGATATTCTGTATAAAGCTTCCTCAAGGCTATAAACATTACAACAATCTAAATTTTTTCATATGTTTCTTAATCAGATCTAGGATTATTGAAAAATTGCATATAAAATTATTTTAATTTAATGTTTTAACTCCTCATTCAGATTTATTAAAGATAACTATATGAATTTTGATTTCAAATTGTTTATGTATTATGCATTATTTCACTAATTTCAATAATTTATTAAATACAATAATCTCAAACCTGAAATATGTAAATAAAAATATTCTTTTATATTAAATTTTATTTATAGCTTGTTTTAAATTAATTGAAATACTAATTCTAATATTTACCAAAATTAGTGATAATTTCTATTGAAATTCCAAAAAATATTATATGAAAAAAATAAAATAATAAATTTAACAAAAACTATTTATATACATTAAATTCTTGGAAATTTTTAAAAGAAAGGACTATTCAAAGATGAAAAAAAAAAACAAAACTTGAAATATACTATATATTATAGTAGACAATAAAAAAAATAAATTGAATGTAAGAACAGAAAATATGAGAAAAAAAATCACTTTAACAAAATATAATATGCTTTTATTTCAATTTTATAATGTATAAAAATGTTAGCCAATCAATTTTCTACACGTTAAATATCTATAATTTTGTTAATTTAATTGCAATTTTTTGAATTTTATTTATTCAACACAATTTATACTTGTAAATTTCTTAAATGAATTTATTTCATTCTTTAAAATTTTTTAATTCCTAAATGAATTTTATAATATTTTATTATTTATTTTTATACATACATAATAAATAGAAGGCAAAAACTTTTTATACATTATTAAAAATATATTAAACTTGTAATGAATATTTCAATTTTCAAATGAAAGGTACTTAGATATATAACTATAATAACTCAATTATGAATTAATATATATTAATTAATATGCATTAAATCGTATAATTATGTAATTAATGACAAAATTATTAATTAAAAAAAAAATAAAAGTCCGCCTTTCAAAAAGTGGCTTCATTTTATTTTTTAGCAGTACAGAAAATTTAAATGACTAACTATATAATTAACTAAACAAAAAATTTTAGAAAAATAAAATAATGCAAAAACAAAAAAACAAATAAAAAATAGTATATGTATGGAAAATGTTTTTGGTAATTTTCTTAACATTGAAATTATTAGGAAGAAATAAAAACAACATTAAATAAAAAAAAATAAAAAATATTAAAATTTTATTTTCATTGTCCATTATTGGTGCTATCAAATATTTCTCCAAATATATAAATCAATATATTGTTTACTTTACAAGATTTCAATATATATTATTGAAATTTTAATTAATAACCTGAAAAATAATAAAATAAATAATAAATTAATATTCGAATTTTGTTATCAACAATTTTAGTATTTATGTTATATAGAATAACATTGGCACCAAAATAAATATGTAAATGTTAATTGAAATTTAAAATACAACACATTTTTTAATTTAGTATTTAATTAAATATTATTAATAATATTAATTGAAATTATTTATAAAATATTCAAGTATAATATTCAAGTACAATTGGTGTAATTTTTGTGCTTTAAAAATTAATTTTTCTCCCTTCAATTTCTCAAGAATATTCAATTTTAGAAATAGAGTTCAAGAGAATTCATTTTATAGACTACTAAAAATATTATTTAATTTAAATTCGATCACACGAGAAGTAAAAATTTTTAAAGCACAAAAATTACACCAATTGTACTTGAATATTATTCTTGAATATTTTACAATTAATTTCAACTATAATTGAATTCTAATACATTTGAGTTATTAGTACCATTTTGCTAATGAAAATAAAATTTTAATAATTTTTCATTAATAACACACTACAATATTGTGGGTATATGTCATTTTTACCTTATACCTATAATAGTATTGCCAGTTTTTAAAGCTGCAAACTTGAATCGAATAAAAGAAAACTTTGTTGTTTTAAATACATACATATAACATAATTATTATATACTATGTTTTCAACAATCATTAAATTAAATCTTATCGCTACCTTAAACTTTGAGTTTAAAATTATTTAAACTCAAAATATCTACATATTTACATTAATGAATCATCAAAAAACAAAAAAAAATTCATTATAAAAATGTAATTAAAAAATTTTTCTATTAAACAATATTGTCATAACAAAAAAAAACAAAAAATCAAAGTGAAATTTAAAAAATTCAAATAACAAGAAAGAAAAGAAGAGACAAAAATAAAAGAAAATTTATACCATTTTAGCTGACAATTAATTATTATGTATATGCTATAGAGGCAATGTAAATAGCTTAAATTAAATATAATAAAAAAAAAATTATTTAAATTAATTTTTCTCTATACAAATCTGAGAAAATACAAAAAGTAAAAAACACAAAAAAAAAATGAATGTAATTCTGAAATAAAAACAAAATTAAATTCTATATAACAACTATATATAGTACATTATATACAATAAACAAACTAAAAATAAATAATAATTAAATAAAAAAATATTTTGCATATCTTTGTATCAAATACGGTGTCATTAAAATACAAAATATTTATGTAAATTATTATATATACAAATTATATACATGTATATTACTAAAATTATATTATTAAAAACAAAAAAAAAATAAAACAAATAAATGAAATATTGAAAATTAAAAAAAAAATACATTTAAGAAATAAATTAATATATATATATATGTAAATATATAAATTTATTATATATATATATGTATATGAAAAAAATATAAAAATTTCGTTCTGTATAATACAAAAAATACGTTTACATAATACAATCATTACATACATAACAAACAATATGGTAAATTTTAGAGAATATATTTGAGAAATAAAATAATGTTTAATAGAAAAATCAATTAAACTTTTAAATAAAATTTTTAAATAAAATAAATAAAATTTTCTTATTATCTACCTGTTATTGTAAAAATATTGTTATATTTTATTTCTCTTTTTTTTGCAATTCATTATTTTTAATAAAAAAAATTTTTAATAGAACCTATTAGAATTAAAAAAAAATAATATATAGAAAATTCTTTCTTACATACAACTAATTTTTACATCAATTAAATAAAATAAATTATTATATAAAATATTTGAATATTATTTAACAAATAAACACAAGATACAATTCCAATAACATAATAATATCAAATAATAGCTAAACTCTATCAACTCTCCAAAACAAATCAATATCACAATCTATTAAACATTAAATTTATAACTCTTTATATTTGAAAAAATATATATATATATATTTATATTTATATTCATAATTAAAAATATATATATACATATATGTACATTATAAAAGTGAATATCTTGAATAATTTTCAAAAACTAATCATATTTATTTATTATTCAGTCGAAATTAAATAATCAACAATTATTATTAATTAAAAATTAATATTATTTATATTTGTATTGTAAAATTGAATTATACATTTTGATGTCGTTATATATGTCACATTCGGGAGAAAGTTATTATTCTCTTTCAATATTATTCTCATAAAACTTAAATTGACTATGCAACAACATAACAATTGATATACAGGAACTGATATTCAATGAATGATGACATTTAATGTAAATAACATATATATACATACGCTATTAATATAACGTTTATTAATATAAAAAATAGCGTATTAATATTATATAACAGTTATGATTTTTGTTTTATTTATTAAGTTAATTATGATTGCAGTCAAATATGTTTTTATATATACATATATAATTTCATTTTTCCTTTTTATAGACATTCATAAATATGTATTTAAAATTTAACTGATCCGCGATATATGCATATGTATGTATATATATATATATATAAATATAAATTCAATTAATTCGTTTTTGAATATTATCCAAGATAAGCATTATACTAAAACATTAAAAAAATTTGTTTTTCCTATTTTTATTTCTTATTTTTAATTTTAATTAACATAAATAGAAAAAAAGAAGTATAATTATATATATATATAAATGTATATATATATGCATATATATAAATGTATATATATATATGTATATATATATGCAATTTGCATAAAACTATGATTTAAAAACACAAAAAAAAACAAAAAAAAATTAAAATAAAAACAAACTAGTGAAATTGTAAATGTTTAGTCATTATTATTATTATTATTACTATTATTATTATTATTGATAACTGATATAAAATGATGTTAAATTAAAAATTTTAGTATAGAATTATTAAAAAAGATGAAGAAAGTAAAAGAAGACGAAACAAATAGAATATACTTATATACATATACATATATATATACTTATATTATAATTTATGTAATTGTATAATTATTAACATACATTTAAAGGAGAAAACAACATTATTATTACATTTATAAATTTATAAATAAAAACAAATAAAACAGATAAAAATCTTTAATAAATAATAATATATATGTGTTAAAAAAGTGAAAAAAAAAAACAAAAAATTTGCGCACACTACATCGAGTTCTTTAAAAAAAAAAAAACTTTACTTAAATAAAAACAAAATGTGTTAATATAAATAAATATTTAAAAGTTTTATTTCCGGAAAATTTTTTAAATTTTAAATACTTAATACTCATTTCAAAAATTTAAAAAAAAAAAAACTTGCATACAAATAATTCCCGATATAAAATTTAAAAAAACCCGAAGCAAATTCTTTACTATAAACGCAATTAGTAATATTATCAAGGAAACCTAAGTTATAGCAAACTCGATTATTTTGCCGAATACGCGAACCAAATCAAAATAAAACAAAGCAAGTAATACATGATATAGAAAATAGTTGTCACACACAATATTAATTAACTATTATTTATTTCCTACCGGTAGAGGCTCTTACAAATTATATTATCGTATTGTTATACAATAACAACTCTTACATTGTATTTAATAAGATTAGAGCCAATATGATTTTTTAAAGTTTCTAGAAAAAATAATCAAAATTAGAAATTTTATGTTTAAAATAAATTTCCTATTGTAACAAAAAATTTGTGACAATTCAATTATGAAATATATTACAGAGACCATTATATGCAACTATAATACTAGAGTAGACACTCAATATTAAGAATTACCAATTTGTATTTATCTAATTTCTTCAATTTTTCGAAATGAGTATTATTCGTATTTTTATATAATAAAAGAATATAATTTTGATATTTTCACTCCCCATCCCTAGTCTATATTTTTCAATATTTTTAAAATCATTTAGAAAATTTATATGTACGCGTGTTATAAAAATTTATACATGTATAATAATATGTACATAATATATATCATTTTTACATAAAAAAGAAATCAACTAATAATAGTAAAATCTTCTACAAAAAAAAAAAAAACCTTTTATTTTAAAAGCTAAATTAAATATTTTAAATATTATTTTAAATTTTAAATTAAAAACTATAAAATTGTAAAGTCTTATATGTATAGTTAATGGAATTTTAACAAATAAATAACGCATTACATTATTCAGACATTACATGTTTCAAAAAAAAAAAAAGAATTAAATTAAAATCATTAAGCTTCCGAATAACTTAATATGTAATTAAAAAAAAAAAAGAAAAATCTAAAACATACATTTACACACTTGCATATTTTCAGTTGTGAAAAGAAAAATTTTTGAATTATAATATAGAAAAAATAAGAACTATAATATGAATCTAACATATAATGGTTATTATTAACTGGCATACATATAAATAATATACCAAAAATCATTTATATAAAATGTTTTTTAATTATATATGCTATAATATTCTATACAAACTACAATCGTAAAGTAACTAACTAATTTTAATTTATTGAAATACTTTAATATTTTTAAACAAAAAACTAAGTATGACCAAAAAATATTTGTGTAATATACTAATTATATTAATAGTATAACAGAAATGTTTAAAAGAAATTTTTCATTTCACATCCCTCAAACGGTTTTAGGTGATTTGGATTAAAAAGGATTTGAATTTAATTGCCATTTTCGATAATAGTGTATTTTATTATTAAAACAGTAACTGGGGCTTTGTTGCTTAATTGTACCATTCTGAAAAACCATGAGTAGGCAGCATAAGGTATGACGCATTTTATCGAGCACATTGAACAACTACTTGTACTCTTATATTTTTTTTTTTTATTTTTTTTTAGTTCAGTTTAAAATATATAATTATTAAGAATTCCCATATTGAATGTAAAATTATTGAATTTGATTTTCAATACAATTTTTTGGCAAGTAACGATAACATTAATTTAATTTAATCCTGTAATTATGCAAAATTAAATTTGTATTTTGTATAAAATGCAAAAAATTGTGCTTTACGAATTTGTAGCTTGTAAAATAAAAATATTAAAGAAAAAACAAAATGGTTTCTTAAAATAGTGAAATTACTTAAAATATCGATAAATTATAAATTTATATCGATAAAAATATTAAAAAAATTTATTTTAAAATTTCAATATAATTTTAAATTATTTTAGTTGTAAAATAAGTCAATTACAAAATCATATTCATAATAGTTTAAAAGCACTTTCCGCTTCGCAAAAATATTTTTATTTCAGTTCACTATGCATTATATATTATGCGAGCTATATATAAAAATACCCGAAATTTCATTTTCCTACCTTAAAATATTATTTCAATACTTAATGTTGAAATTAAGCTTCTTAGAAAACATTTAAATACATATTATATAATTAGTTCAAAAAACTTGATATTTCTATTTATTTTAAAACAAAAATTTTAATATTATATAAAATTTAGAAATTTCATGAATTTTTAATACTATTTAAACTCACCTGAGTGAAAAACATACATATTTTCTTTTTTTAATAAAATTTTTACTAAAATTATAAAACCGTCACTTATATTAAAATATTTAAAACCATGAAACTCTTTTATATTCGTATATTTTAATTACATACATATTTATATTTTAAAAGCTTTAAATTATATTTGTTCTTAAAATTTTTCTATTTTTTAAAAACAAAATAAGACTGCCATTTTTTAAAACTATAACTACACTTTTATTCAAAAAACAAAAAATAATGAACATTTTTATAAAAAAAAAAAACAAACAGATAAACAAATTTTTGTATTAAAAGCACAAAATCTCATTTATATTTAAAAAAATCTAATAGCACTTGAAAATTTTTTTGCGAAATTTAAAATTTTTAAAAATAATCATTTAAAATCAAATTATTTTCAGTGTCCATTAAAGTTTAATAAAAATTATATGTAGTTCAAATATAGTTGAATAGATTTAATATTTCTTAATCCAATCTTATTCAAAGAAATTAAATAATTAATTTCAATTTCAAAAACAAATAATAAATGTATTGTATACGTGGGACTTATAAAATATGATTTTATAATATTTCAAAATTGTACTCAACAATGAATTTTAACGAAAAAAGGGCAAAAATATGAAATTAAGAATCATATATTAAGAAAATATTTCATTATATTAAAAAGTAAAATTGAATTAAAAATTGAAAATTCTACTTGAAATTTATTTCAATATTTTGAAAACGATAAATTCAAAAATTAATGAATCACGATTATAATAAATACGTGATCTATATGATCTAAGTAAATTGTATGAATTAATAGTATTAACAATTTATTATTAAAAATTTATTTAGATTAACACAACAAATTCCCTTCTTTTTTTAACATTAATGTAATTTACGCGATATTAGCCCCCATTCTCTTGATGTATATAAAAGTGTCACAGGTACATTATGATCTAAAAATACATTTGTACACATTAAATAATGAATATAAATTTTGTGAAATTTTAACTGTTCATAGATATTATTAAAGAAATATTTAAAATAAAAAATGTAACACGTATTAAAGTTATTGGGAATTTGAGAAAATTGAAAAAAAAAAAATCAGATTTCCGAATAATTAAACAATCATTTCAAAATTAAGACTTTTCGAAATTATTGAGTAGCTAATTAAGGTTTGATATTGCTGCTGGAAAGTTTTATATTACATTTATTGATTATAGGTATCTTTTAATGGGTTTTAGTACTTTTCTCACTCATAATGTAAAATTATGATACAATTTTTCCTTGAAATTACAAAAAGAAATAAATACTAAAAAATTGTACTATCACAAAATTTTTGCAAGAATTTTTAATATAAAATATGTATATTTTATTGTCAAATTCTTGGATTTAATTAAAGTAAAATGAACAGTATAAGTTTTCAAATAAATTTTCAAATACTAAATACGATGTATGCATTTAGTATGCATATTACAAGGTTATTAGTACAATTATTATATAAAAATATTTACTATAACTTCATGTCCTTGCCTACAACTACTCAAAGAGTTACTATGATTCAAATGAAAGTTCTATGATTCATTAAATTTTGGTACTTATATATACCAATTCTAAAAATAAAATATTTCGCAATCAAATTTAATCTCAAACCTCTAAAGTTTTTAATATATATCACGGCATTTAAATAAATTCTTCTACGTATTTCATATTACATTTAAGCAGTACATAATTATTTACTATGAAAATTAATATTACTTTTCATTCTAATAAATGTGCTCATATTCGTACTTGGTAAATAATTTATCTTAATATTAAGGAAAATCACAAATTCCATATTACACAAGTTTTTAATCTTTTAATTATGTTTTTTGCACTTAATATTGAATATGAATTTTGTTATTGTATTAAAAACAAAAAAATAATATTTAAAATTAAAAATATAATACTGTAATGTTTTATTTATCTAAAAATAAATCTCTACCAAAGAAATTACGTGTGTAAATTTTTAAAAAGAATAAATTATTTTTTATTGTTTGTAAACAACAAACTTTTACAGATAAAAACAAAACATATTTAAATATCACTATAAATATACTAATTTAAAACTATAGTAATAATATGGTTTATTAGTATAACAAAAATAGTATACGCTACATAATAGAAGAGTTATTCAATTTTTAAAACAAATAGTTTTAATTTAAAAATTTGAATACTTATTTATGGTCTTGTAAATTTTTTAACTGATTTCTAAAAAATATTCATTATTAAGTTGAAAAATCATTACCTATATTCATTACTATTGATATTTTTTCTTTTTTTCAATTTATTTTTACCATTTCAATATGAAAAAAATTATATTAATTAATTAAATTTATTAAAGAGAAATGAAAAATCGGAAATTATAAGTGAAATAAATCATAATACATATATAAATACCATACATATATGAAATGAACTTACTATATAAATACAATGCAAATATACCATTATTAATTTAAAAAGAAAGTATTTAGTATTAATAAAAAATAAAAACAAATTATACCATTAAAAAAATTATATAAAACTGAGAAGAAATAATAAAGAAATATGTTCACAAAAATTCTAAAAAAATAAATCTTTGTATATTTTTTTTTTCTTCTTTTATAATATGAGTGTATTTAGGGTTTTCAGCAGTTCCTTTTTAAATAACTTGCATTTTTTACCAATTTTTACAAATAGTAAGGACTATTGCTACCGTTTCACTAAATGATATTTCCTTTTTGATATTGATAATTCCATTTAATTAACATTTTAAAAAATAGAAATTGTACAATATTTCATAAAAAAAATTGCAATGATTAAGTTAATCTGTTAATTATTTGATTATTGTGATAATGAATCAAATGATAGAATGATAATGTTACAACTTTCACTGACAACAATTTCATAAAATTTATTAAAATGAGTCAAAATAACATAGTTTATTCAAATAGTTTTTCTTTATTTACAAATTAAATACAATTTGTAACTGCTTAAAAGTTCAATTTAAAATCTTTAGTTAAAATATTCGATATAAACAGAAATATTTTGACTACGAAGAATATTTTGTATACAAAAGTTTTCTGAAAAATATATTAAAATAAAAACACTTTTAAATTATTTTATTAAATAATTTATATTAATTGGCATAGAAATATAAAAATCATTACTGAATAAGTGGTACATGGTACATCTGTTTTTCTACATTTTTCAACTTATTTCTTATTAATTTTATTTTTTTTTTCTCTTATACAAAATACACTAAATTTCGTTCAATACACAATATTTTTAGGTATTGTTTTTTTTTTTATTTTTTTTTTTATTTTTTCTAACAAAATTTGTTACATAAAATTGCTTTTTTTTAAAATATTTTGTATGTGAATATAACTGATAAAAATGTAATGAAACAAAAAAAAAGATGATATTTAAATTTTATTGTTTTTACACTTATACTGTTTTTTTTTTAATTTTACACAATTTTATATCAACTCTAATCATTATGATACGACCTGGATTTCAAACTGATACTAAATTTTTTTTATAAGTTGATTTTCTTATTTCTTATTTATTCTATCATATGGTGTATATATCATTATTCAATTACATAAAAATGTTTCTTAAAATTAATATTTATTTTTTCTAAAATTCAACAGATTTATCTAAGCTCAATATGCCAAAAATTTTTTTTTCTCTTTTAAAGTTACAAGTAAACAAAAGAATATTAATTCTTTATAGAAATCGTGCACATAAAACAAAATAGAAGATTATTGTGAATCACTTGTGTGTCTCATTAGAGGGTCATCTCGATCAATTGGGGGAGGTGATGTTAAGACTTCAACATTTTGGCTGGGACCTTGTGTAAGATATCCAGCGGTAGGATTAACACCTGCAATAAGCAATAAAAAATGTGTTAAAAATAATAATAATTTAAATTATTATTTATATGTACCTGTTAAATAACCTCGGACATTACTGTCTGTTATGAATAGATCATGTCTTTGATCTTTATATTCATTCCATACTGGATATTTAATTAATATTTGCGTAACCCTCTCACCATAACTTAAATTTAATGTCATGGCTTTTAAAGCTGAGACAATTTGCGCTTTAACGGCTGATGAATTCTCAACAAAATCTAATCTTGTTTCTAATAACGTCAATAAAAAAGGAATCAGTTTTACTTCTAGCGACTGACTAATTAGAGTATCCTAAACCAAAAATGATCATATTATTATTGATTATATATAATATAAAACAATTATATTAGAACAAAAAAAAAGTCTTTACATGTTGATGTTTGAATAAACGACTTAAAGTTTCACAAGCCTTATCAATTAGTTCTTTATGATATTCCATACATTTTTTAAGTGGTAATATACATTCTGTTTGAGATATGGCTCCAACACAAAACTAAAATATTAAATATTAAGGAAAGATTAATCTTAAAAAATTGTGTTAATTTAAACATAAACTCTACTAAAGTTTATATTATTTAAAAGTCAAACAAAAGATTAAGTAAAAATCACTTACTTCTGAGACTGAAAGTTGATGTAATACTGATAGAGTATGTTTTGGTTGAACTGCCAGTAAATTAAAAAGTTTGGGAATATGACCTAAAACTGGAATTTCATCTGTCAAATTAGGTTGGGCTCTCAATAATTCCACTAATGCTTTTGTAGACAATTCAATACTATTTTTCTATAAAAATTAGTAAGATATTTTATATTTTGCATGCTTAAAAAAAGCTTTTTATTCACCTCTGAAGAGCTTTTACTTATTTGATCAACAACAAAATCAAGTAGCTCAGAAAGAAATTGTTTTGGTTTTCTCAAAGTCCATGCTGGATTATCAACGAATAAGCGTATATAAACCCCAGATATTACAATCTCGTTTGTAGTGATTTCCTTTAATATTTCAGGATCTTTCCACAAAATATTTTTATTTACTTTCTGAGTATTATAAAAGCTAAAAAATAATTTGCTCTTAATGTAATGTTATGTATAATAATATTTAAATCTTAGATATTACCCCTCACACATGTCTGAAATAGCATCACATACTTTGGTTCTTATTTTATCATTCCATATTAATTCGGGATGTTCATGAATAGATTCGAATAACTGGACGGATGTTTGAGGATACTCAATCATTGCATCGATAAATAAAGGTGGTAAGAATTTACAAACGGTGATACGAACCTAGATTTAAAAATCAATATTTTATGTATGACATGGAAAAATATACAAAAAGACCAAAAATTTAAAAATGTCCATTTTATCAACTTACTTTTGGACCACTCAATCTATCACCCGCCATTTTTGCTAAAATTTCGGCACTTAGTTCTCGCATTTGCGGATTTCTTGAACTACAGAATAGATCTAACAAATAAATAACAGCGCCTAAAATATGTTCACATAATTATTTCATTTAGTTCAGAGATACATATTACGCTTATATTTTTACCTTTATTTTGGGCTTCTTTTACCATTTCTTGAATATTTAATAAACCAGAAAGAGTTTCCAAAACTCTTAACTGTTGATCTCTTAATTCGAAATCTTTTAAAGATACCAAAAAATTTCCCAACAACTCACATGCTGCTATTTCATTAACACAATCTTTATTTCTGGAAATTAATGCGACAATTTCCAAAGCTAATTCTTTAACTACAGCACTCTGGAAAAATAGCGGAAACTAATCTATTACACATGCTGATCTTTAAAAAAATTTTTTAAATATTTTATTAATAATTGTTTACCTCCTCGCATATGTTATTAGAAAGAAAACCAAATATCATATCAAAGTAACCAATACACTGCATTTCAACTCCAGGATTAGATTTTATCACAGATATTAGAGCACGCAATACTAATATTGTATGTTTTTCGATATTTACATTATTTACAAAATCATATTGTAATTTTCTATATTCATGTTCAGCGTCCTGTTCGATCTTTTTCCTTATTTTAGATTTATTGTACGCGTTCAAAACTTCATCAAATGTTGTTTTATTTTTTGTTGTTGTATTATTATTGTAGTTTGGATGATTCGGTGCTAATGTTGGTACTAGTATACCACCGGATTGTTCGTAGGGCCTATTCGCTGAATTCGAATTATTTGTATTATTTTTTAAATGTTTTGAATTTAAGTATTTATAAGACTGCTTCAAATATTCTAGAATGTCTAGGATAAATGATTTTGGATTTATAATTGGGAATGTTGGCATTTCGTTGTAAATACGAATAAAAACTCCACCGATTTTCAATTCATCTCTAAATCAAAAAAGAAAATATGAATAATTCAACTTAGAAATATGTATATTTGTTTTATATATAAACTGAAAATTACTTATAAGCATCAAATTCGAAATCCGAAATTGCATTATGAACGCTAGTTATATCATCATAAATTTCTTTTGAAGCTTGATTACGTTGAAATTCCAAAAAATCTAAGAGTTGGGCTCTTGTACCATTATCCCATATAATATATGGATTTCTATTATTAGATGTTAAAATCTTCAAAACTTCACCCTCAGGCTCACTTGCAATTTTATTTGATATATTTGGGGTCAATAATTTGTCGATAATCTGCTTTACCAATACATTTTTGGGCTCCCCTGAAATCACATATTTCTGGTGACTTACTATATTTTCTTTTTCAGCTGGTAGCGTTGGTACTATAACTTCTTTACATTCAGGTGAATTCTGTTGTGTTCTATCAACAGAATTTTGACGTGTTACTGGGGAATTTTCATTATTTTGAATTAAATTTTGAGCATTTTGTGTATACGATGTTGTTGGCGAAGAAGCAGGCGGAGATTGTTTCGTGCTTTTAACTTCATTTAACTTTTCACTTTCAATATTTTCATTCACTTTTTTCTCTAAAGTGTATCCACACAGAGCAACGCAAGCTAATATTGACATTTTTGCTAAATTATTAGCTAGCTTCTGATTATTTGATTTTTCATCAGCTTGTACACCACTCTCGTCTAAAGTATAATCAAATTCGAAACAAAACAATAGCAAAGACCATAATACACCATTCTTAACCAAATTACACTGTAAATCGTAATTATTTGCCCCTAAGTTAGTCACTAAGCTAACTGAGATTATATGCTACATAAAACATTGAATTGTTTCATTATAATTTTATACGAATATGATATTTCTATTTACCTTGAAATACACGACTCGACACACATCTGAGATCAATTGTGGCAAGCTAATTATTTTTTGTTTACAATTCTCAAAATTACAAGCTACTTCAAAGCATTTTGTAATGTTTGTTATAACTTGATAATGCACTGAATCTGGTTTGGAATCAGCTCCAATTATTGAAACGCATCGAGTGTAGGCTTCTAATAAAGCTTCTAATCCTTCTTCGCGACGTAGCTCTTCAGCATTTAAAGCAGAACAATGAACAGTATGATAACATAACTCAGAAGCTGCAGTTAACAATGGCACCTTCTTCGAAAATAATTGATCATCTTTTGTTTCTAAACGAATCGTTTTAATAAGCTGCGGATATCCAGCATATTTATATGGATGTAAAACTGCCAAAAAATTTAATTATTATTAATTTTTTGATATGGTAATCGTAAACCAACATACCATCTGGATATCGTTCAAAAAGTATACTTTGAGTTCTTAAAATTAAAACAATATTTGATGGGTTAGGACCTCCGCTACTCCAGCTTGAACGCGAACAAAGAAACTCGTAAGCTTGACTTACTTTTTCAAACATTTCCTAAATAAAAATTTTAATGAAATTTTCTTCTTCATATAAATGTATTTTGCTTACCCTTCCTTTTGGATTTTTATCTGGATGGTACATTTGGGCCAAGCGATAATAACTTTTACGAACAATTGATTCGTCAGGTTTAGGAATTTTAGTTAAATCAATTCCTAAATCCTCGTATGCCTGTTGCACAGTCATTTGAGGAGGTTTCTTTTCAACCTCCTTGCGCCAAGCATCAAGAGTGTGCTTTAATAATTGAACAGGATCAGATATCGGCCAATTTGGGAATTTTTGAGTATCACATAAATGTCTTAAATAATAAATATGACAAAACAATTCGTTTTCCAATTGTGGATAACTGATAACCGGAATCGCCAAGTACGGGTACCTAAATACGGGTTACGAATAATTCAATACGTTCCATACACTTCAATTGTTATTTTATTAATACAAACCTTGCCATAGTATGACCTTTCAGCCTTGGGGTAAAATCAGCGATATGAGCTGATATTTTTTCTATAAGCAAACGGCGCATTTCAGAGCTCCAAATTACTTCAGGTGTATCAAATTCACCCAAAAAAATTTCTGCAAATTTATCTGCGGTGTAATTTTCTAAAAAGCATACCATTGCTTCGGGTAATAAATGTCCTAATATACTTCTGTGCATAATCCCAGACTGAGAACTCTGAAATGTGTATAAATAAATAAGCCAAAACTCAAAATTGTTATTTTTTGTTTATAAGTACCTCCTCACTTCGAAAACCTTGTTTCATGTGTGTCATTTTTAAAAATTTTGCAATAGGTAATATGTTACTACCTGTATACATCAACATAAAGTAAAAGACACCAGTCAAATAAACTTTTGGCATTTCAGGATTATCTTCCATTATTTGACATAAAAGTGTAGCAACACGTTCTAAAAGACCGGGATCATGTGTTAAGCATACCTGCACAATGTGTGGTAAACAAATAAACTCTGACAATCGTCTCGATAATCTAGGTCCAGGTATAAGTACAGCAGTCCCATTTTGCGTACGGCTTGGAAAAAAGCTAGTACATTTGATTAATATATCTAAAATATGAGATGCAAGTTCGGATTCATTGTAAATAGGTTGTCCTTTTGCCATCAGGCACCATTTTAGTTGTGGTATTTGCTGTAATGAGCGCCAACCATCCATACCTGTTGCCCAACATCTGGTTTTTGCTGTAATTATATTTTTCGTCCACAGCTCCTTTAACTGAAAAGGTTTCAGTAAGAAAAAATAGCATATGGAAAAAAAATTATTTCAAAACCTCAGAGTAAGTTACTGGACCTTGGCGCTCAGGTTTTCCCCCATCCTTTTCGATATTATAATACCAATCTTTTTCCTCAAAATGCTGCATACCTGGTGCCATTTCAATCAGATTTGTTTTAGTATTAGGAATGGCTCTCCCTTTATATAAATGGGCCAAAGTAACCAAATCCACTAAACTTTGTACATTATCAACAATTGGTCTACAATTTGATTTTTCAAGAACAAGACACTTCACTAACCCTATAAGGGCATCTCTTAATGACGGTATTAAACTCTACAAATAGAAAAATATTTATGTTTACTAATTAAAACGATTGAACATTTTTTAAATTTACTCTATCAAGTAACTGCAGAATATAGGTCATATCACTAAATTTCCCTATTTCTTCATGATATCTCTTATAAACTTTCGCTAAAGCTTGTAAGGAAGTTACTGTCATTTGGTCGTCATTCATACGATTTCTACATAACACTCGTCTGTATAAAGCGTTAAATAACTCAATTCTACAAAGAAAGTAATTAATCTTAATTAAGTTTTTTTTTTCAATTTGGGCGCTTACGGATCTTTCACTAAATTTTGTGGCCAATCGTCTTTTTCTAGAATTAACCTTATATAATAATCACCAATTTTAATTTCATCGGCCAAGCACTAAAAAAACCATTAAAATAAACATTATTAAAAATATTTTCTAAAAATCAGAAATGATAAAGATTTGAAAACAAAAATATACTTGGTATTGAACTTCAAACTCATGAAAATTCCACGCTACGACCATATTCCCGGCCAAATCACGATCAGATATGAACTGCCTTAATTCATTTTCCAAACACATACGCAATTCCTCTCTAGTCTAAAATATATGCGAAACTGTTTATTGATTCAATCAAAATAATTTATCTACCTTATGGTTCCAAATTAAATTTGGTAGATTATGATCCTTAGAAAAATTATAAAAGAAGTATGGTAAATTTACAATAGAATCAGTCGTTTTCTTTTTTTGTCTTCTGTTTCTTAATACCACTGGCCGATTTTTAATAGATTGATTAACATTGTCTTGCTGATCTAACAAGCTCATGCCCCAATGTTTTAAAACCTAAAATAATTTTAATAAAGTTATTAATATTAATTAGAACACACTCAGCAAAAATACTTCTAAATGTTTCACGATTGCAGTTCGCTTAGTTTTGTTGGAATGTTGAATAGCAAATTTCAAATTATCACGAAAATTCAATTTATCTTCCTCAACTTCTGACACTGTTTCTTCACTTTCAAGGAACATTAACAGACCAGCAGGCTGCGATGCAAAAAAAAGTAATATTTTAAAATATTTTTTATTAAATGAATTAAATCTTGTGTAAAAAAAATTCTACATACAAAAATTCGTTTTAATAATTCCATTGCTTCTTCATTGTCAGTAATCCATAAACTAACTAAGTGCCGTGATAATTGACGATGGGTAGCCAATGTAGGGTCATTGGATGGTGTATATAATGCAGTTATAAGATGTCTACATAAAGCAGCTTCATCTAAAGCTAAAGATTGCATTTGTTTTGCTATTGAAATTTCGCCTTCTTCAATAATTGCTCTCAAAACCAGCCCTGCGCCTTTCACAATTGCAAGTGATGGATGTTGAAACCTAAGTATTTGATTTTTAATACAAATAAAAACATTTTTGAAATTCTTTAGTCAAATTTTACAGTTTATATAAATATCGTCCACGATCTGCAACCATTTCTAAAAGAATATCAAATTGCTTGCCATCAGTTGTTTCACTGTAAGGAACACATAAAGCGAAAGTGAGAAAATCTAACATTGCCGAAAGTACTAAAGCGCCACTTCCATGACTCTAAAATAATAATTTTAATGTTTAATATCATTTTCAAAATAAAAATAGCGATTAAAATATTAAAAGTATCGAATAAAATCTTACAACATGATTTGTCCACATGTTCAATAACGTTTCTAAAAATGATTTTGAAGACAAAATTGAAGATTTGTTAAGCTGTTCTTGTCTCAAATCATGATCTGCATTCATTGAATGCATTAGTGAATTGATCATATTAATAGCGGCATATGTAACGGCTAAATCATTTCTGCGCAATGAAGCTACAACCTTTGTTCCTATTATTTCTCTGAATCTAAACAAAAATTTTATTTATTTAAAATATTTAATTTTTTAATTATTTAAAATATTTAAATTTTTTGTTGTAAAATATTGTACAAACCCTTGTAATGATGTGAATGCAGCATATCCAACCTTCGTTGCAAGTAAACGACTTAAAGCATGAAAGGTTGCTTCAAGTTCAAAATTCGAAAGCTGAGCAGTAGGATTGTCAACTTCTTTTTGAGCTAATGATTGTAAAGCACTTAAAATAAGTTTCGATTTATTCTCAGCAAATAAACTCTATTTAAATTAAAAATAAAAAATTAAATTTCATATAAGACTCATACAGTTTTTGCTTCTCACATCTTGCGTAACACTGTATTTTAATCCACTATGAGAAATATTAGCATTAAAACGCTCTAAAATTTCAGATCTTCTTGATTGATTATGAAAATTATTTATAACTAGTCTTAAGAGATTCGCCTCGGTTTCTTCATCAACCGTATAATCAAGAGGAACGACACGCTTGCCTCTAGGGGTACTATTAATACGAACATGAACATCTGGATTACCACTTGAACGTACTGCATCAAGAATTGTTGCTAAAACAGAATCTCTGAAAATAAATTACAAAATATTATATGTAAACTCATTATGATAATTTAACTCAAACCTGTCGTTTGTGTTATATTTACGAACAACCCCATTTTTATATTCGATATGAAATTTTTGAATATTTTCTGAGTCACGAACTAATGCAAAAATTTCAACTAACGGTCTTAAAGTACACACCTAAATAAAAAAAAATTAATTTTATCATAATTTTTCTTAATCTGTCATACGCTATAAGTTTGAGGATCTCTTTCAAGAATTGTTGTTTCAGTAAGGCAAAGAATACGTTTTACTGGTTCAGGATGACGTGATGTAATTTTCTGTACAGTGAATTCCGTCATCGATGTTTGAAATTCATCCCCACTACATTAAAAAATTATAAAATTTTAAAAACATTCTGGTTAGCAAAATTAATCATATAGATGGATATACCAATATTTTCCGAATCTTTGCTGCTGAAATTGTTCTAAAGTTATTTGGGATTTTAATATTTTTAAATCTATGGCCAAAAATTGTGATGCTCTTTGGGTTATTTGCTGTACTATTTCATGATGATTTGTGGATTTAAACAAATGAAGCCGACTAAATCCGCCGCAGGCCATAACAATACCTCCTTCATAATTTTGTATACCTGCTTGATATTAAAATAAAAAAATTAACGTTACGCTTGAGAAAGAAAACAATACAAAAAATTATAATCTGGGTACATTTTTACCTATGATTCCTTGCATGTCTTTATACATGTAACTAGCTAGTACTTCATTCGTTGTTGGATCCAGTTGATCTAAGGAACATGGAGTAACTTCAAGCACTGTTGGCAGACTAATACCCGACCAATGGTATTTATAAGCCTGAAATCTCTGCATTTTAAATAATAAAGGTGTTTAAAAGCCATTCATTATTAGTAAAAAATCTTACCGCGATATTTTTAGGTTTTTCTGCGAACTCCTTGTAATATCTCAACAAAGAGCTCAAAATATCATTGCGGTACTCAGATGATAATTTAATATTATCTAGTTTTCTATCTTTTTTCAATGTTAGCTGGAATTCATTTGGGATCTTTAAAAAAAATAAAAACAAAAATATCATCATTATCATACTTATATATAAGTATATAGACATATAAATATGTATATTTATCTTTTTCTAATTGTAATTTCCATTTAAATTGTTTTAAATATACATACATTCGATGATTTATTGGGAGTAACAGCTACAATGTCAGAATACAGCCACCTATTTGTTAAGTCAAATTTTTCTGGGTTATACGTAGAAACTCCAGTAGATCCTATAGACAAAATTCTTTTATATTTGCCTTTCCACGAATGTTTAGTAACCAAAAAACATTCCAAATCTATATTATCTTTAAGCGGAACCATTTTGCGACGCTCTACTTTGTTATTTTTCACTTTTTTTTATATTTAATCTTTACCATGTAAATCATTTATCATTATAGTTAAACACTATCTCATTTTAATTACAACTTCCTTTAATTTTCATAGGAACATTTCAATTATATTTGATGCTACATAAAAAGGGGAGTAACACCTTAAGTTTAAATTATTGCTTACTCAACAAACGATACTATTGTGGAGTATTTATTGTTGTGTTTAATAAATATTTTTTGTTAAGCTTATATTTTCATCTGTATAAGTTTAAATAATAATAAAATAATCATTAACAGTTTTTCTATCAAATGTTAAACAACAAAAAATTATTAAGTGTTTCTAAATATTCACTTCTCGTTTTCCACTACAAAGATCTTGAATCCCTGATGACAACTAGCAAACTGATTACTGAGTTTGATTTTCATTATTCTTTTTAAATTGTCAATTTAATCGACAAGACAATCGACATTGTTTGGTTATTTTACATTCTATTCCAGAATACATAAAAGCGTTCTTTGGTAATAGATCGTTTTGTTATATCTTTAGTAAAGATTCTTTACTTCTAAAATAATTTTTGCGTTAGTTCAAAACAACTTTATAGTAAATTTAGTGATTAAAGATAATAAATTTATAAGTTCAGTTTAAAAAACAATTTATTTTGTAACCGTGTTGAAGTTATAGAAATATAAATAACGATAAATATACTAAACGATGACGACATAAAAATCATTAATATATCGTCGCTATCTCTACCTTGGTTATTTAGAACTGCCATATTGACATTTTTATGCTTGTTTTGACAGCAAACAAAAAGTCAACAATAGCTCTTATGTCAGAAATATGTCATAAATTAATGTATCATAAATTTACTAAGAAAATTTCAACTGTTTCTGTACTATACAAGTTTTTTTATTTTGCAAAAGCTAGGTCGTTAGGAGGAATATCATCATGCAAAAATATGAAAAACTTGAAAAAATTGGTGAAGGTACTTATGGCACAGTTTTTAAAGGCCGTAATAGAGATACAATGGAAATTGTAGCTCTTAAACGGGTTAGATTAGATGAAGATGATGAAGGGGTACCCAGTTCAGCACTACGAGAAATATGCCTTCTTAAAGAATTAAAACATAAAAATATTGTGCGACTTTATGATGGTATTTATTTATTTATTTATGTTTTGTTTTTTGAATAATTTTCATGTAAAATCTTTATTTTAGTCTTACATTCCGATAAAAAATTAACATTAGTATTTGAACATTGTGATCAAGATCTAAAAAAGTACTTTGATAGTTTAAATGGAGATATAGACTTAGATGTTTGTAAGAGTTTTATGTATCAATTATTAAGAGGGCTAGCATTTTGTCACAGTCACAACGTGCTACATCGGGATTTAAAACCACAAAATTTATTAATCAATAAAAACGGAGAACTTAAGTTAGCTGATTTTGGTTTGGCTCGTGCTTTTGGTATACCAGTCAAATGTTATTCAGCAGAAGTTGTGACACTTTGGTATAGGCCACCAGATGTATTGTTTGGTGCAAAGTTATATACAACTAGTATTGACATGTGGTCCGCCGGATGTATTTTTGCGGAGCTTGCTGATGCTGGTCGCCCACTTTTCCCAGGTTCCGATGTTTTGGATCAATTGATGAGAATATTTAGAGTGCTAGGTACACCAACTGAAGAAAGCTGGCCTGGTGTTACACATTTATCCGATTACGTATCACTGCCATGTAAATATAATTAAATTTATAGTAAACTTTTCAGTATTTTTTCAACTCATATTGTACTACTTACTTTTAGCTTTTCCTCCAATAAGTTCTTGGAGCCAAATTGTGCCAAGATTGAATTCAAAAGGGAGAGATTTATTACAAAAACTTTTAGTTTGCCGACCAAATCAAAGGATAAGCGCGGAGGAGGCAATGCAGCATCCCTATTTTACAGAAAGTTAAAGAGATTTTCTATCAAATGTCTTCATTACAAAGTTGAAATAAGAATAGCGGTTTATATTTGGAAAAATCAAATTAAGTCCAGATAAAATTAAGAGATAACATTTCTGTATCAGAATTTTATGCAAATGCATGATTTGGCAAAAATTTAAAGAATGAAATTATTTAATATAAGAAGTTTATAAATTATGTAAGAAACACAGACATAGCAATATTATGCTGTTTGTAAGCTCCAAAGATATTAAAAATTGTAATTTAAGTTCAAAACAATTTATGTAGATTGTAAATTTATAGAAAATTAAAAATCAGAAAGCGTACATATTTTGTTGATTAGTGGCAATTTGGTTTAAAAGGGAAGAATGCAGCCATTCTTTAACTTAAGTTGAGAAATTTAAGAACTACAAATCGGCTGCTTTGTGTTGGAATTATGTTATGTTGGTTCTTATCGTATTTTTGATTAAATAGGTTGGGTTAGTATAACAACTTTTACCAACATTACATAATAACATTATTGCGTAAAGAAGCAGTTTATTACTTCTCTTATCTCTTGGAGTAAGTATATTATGAAAAATATTTTGTATTTTTATAATTAGTTGTGTGTAAATAAATATGTTTTTTTTTTTAAATTTTTATATTTTATAAAATATTCTTTTAACGAATATATTCTGTTAATGTTATTTTAAAGTGGGTAGATAGGACATTGTTGGGGAAAAAATAAAGATCCTATTGCCAGTCTATTAATTTAATTAATCTGTGGTCTATAGCACATATTTATATTTTATGAAACATTTTATTATGTTGAGTTTAGAAAAATATGTCTGTTTAAATGGTTAAAATGTTCAATTTTATCTGCACCCACTTATTTTTACTTAATAAGAAAACATTTGTATTTTATTTAGAATGTTCATAATTGAACATTCCAAGAAATGAAACTTAAATATAAGTTTTTAAATTAATGACAAAAGTACTTTGTGTATATTCATTGAAAATTAATATTTAGGCTTCTTGGCAACACAAGAATTAAAAAAAAATATTTCGATTAAATTTCAATAAGCAATATGTTTTCGTTATTAATTTTACATTTATTTTAAATAAATGTAAAATAAATATCGAAAACCTATATATTGACAATGTCAAAATATAGGTTTACATGAATACAAATTAAACTATAAATTTTGTTGAAAAACAATACAATCACGAAACAAAGCTTATTAAAATTTACTTAGTTAACTGCAGCTTTGCAGAAACCATAATATGCAATGCATAATTCGCATTCTACTGAAGGCCTAATACGCACATATTCGATTTCGATTAAACCCTCAACTCAAATATTCCTAAACTTTATGCAATAGTCAAATTTAACCAATTTTCTGAACACTTTTAATTTTTCACACCGAAAACAAATTTCCGACTAATGCGACATCTTTGGGCAATAGCAAAATTTTGAAAATTGTTTGACTTATAATATGACATTTCTTGTTTCATAGGAAAAAAGCTTATTAGTTTAGTGCAACAATCACAATAAGAAGTTATTTTTCTTATTTTACTAAAAAAATAAGTCAAAATTGTAAAAACAAATATTAATTTAATCAAAAGAAGTGTAAAAACACCTAGTATTAGTTATATTTTTCATAATTCATAGGTAATTTAAACAAATTCTATAAAAACATATCCTTTAAAATAAAGGTGTGGACAGGACTTTTTCCTTGTTAATAATTTTCCAATAAAATAGTATTTTGTGTATTAAAAAGTGTAAAATTAGAGGCAAATATCGAAAAAAATTTATAATAATTTTTATAAACGCAAAATAAAAATGATTTCAATAATTAAAATACTTGTTTAAACAAAAGCCAAAATTATAGGCAAATATCGGTTTAGCAAACGTCACGCCTTGATAACAGTCATATTCATATGTATGTACATGCATTTTAAAAAGGTTTTTTTTCTATTGAATCTAAACATACATATTTAAAGTAATTTGCAAAATTTCAGATTAATTTATATCTACACATATAATATTATTATGCGAAAAGTGTATTGAAATATATTTAGTCAATTTTGGTAAATATGAGTCAATCATAATATAGTAACAAAAACAGAAAAATGAATGTTGATTTGGCTACAAAATGTAAGAGGAAATAAATTCAAAAAAATTTGGATGAAGTTTTATATTCCACATTCATTTCACACAAATTTCATAGTGGTATACATTTCTTATATCGATATACATTATATATGTACATACTTCTATCATCAAATATGTAGGTATCTTGCCAGATATCCTTTTCAATAAAGATAAAAAAATTTGTTTTTTTTTTTTTAAAATAAATTTAATTGAATAAAATAAAAAATATGAAATATGCTCTCAAATACGTATGTACATATATAAGTATTATAATATACTTTAATGTTTCTGCACAACGGCATGTGTACATAGCTGCCTATCTACTATATTTCTATAGGTAGCTATTCAAATAAAAATTGGTAAACTATAAAAACTTTCAACCTGAATGATCGTAGTAGAAGAAATTTTATCACTAAAATGACTAATGTATTGAATAATCGTTAATTTAAGCAAATAAAACATTCGTTGATAATAGAATCTACAAGTCGGTTTTTTTAATTCGTTTACAAAAGGCTATTTCGAATAAACACAGAAAACGAAAAAAGAACATTGAATAAATGAAATAATTTACTATAATAATTATAAATTTCTTTTTATTACTATAGATAGATAAAGCATATATAATTGATAGACACATATTTCTTTCAGTTGATTAATAATTTTTTTTATTATAGGATTACTTATAGATTTCTTTGCCAAAAATGGGATGTACAACATCAGCTGAAGAAAGAGCTGCTATAGCCAGATCAAAGTTAATTGAAAAGAATCTGAAAGAGGATGGTATACAAGCAGCTAAAGACATTAAACTTTTACTTCTAGGTAAGCATTAGGTTAAGATTTCATTATAATTTCATTTAATTTAAAACGTGAAATTAATTAAAAGCCAAGACTTAAAATATTTTGTTTTGAATTTTAAAGGTAGGTAGATGGAATTTAAAGGCTGAAATTTACCAAAAATATAAAATTAAAAAAATTAAATTTATTTTAGAAATTTCCAACTTAAAAGGCTGGTTTGTTTTAATTGTATTTTGAGTTGTTTTTCCCCCGGGATGCAGCTATTAGCAAACTTTTTTTGATGCAAGCTAATTGAAGTAGATAGAAAAAGTTAGAAAAGATACCTACGTATGTATATTTCCAGCTTTTTTTCTAGTTTTTCTGTACTTCATATTGCAGAATTTTTCGTACATATATTATATTGGAATAAGCCGATTTGATTAAAACTATTAACTAGTTTGTCATATAATTATAATTTATGCATTCTTTTTAGCTTTGTTGATAGAATTTATGCTCAAATAGATCACGATGAAATGATTAAAGGTTGATGAAAATGAAAGTCAATCTAACAGTTCTTAAAATGCCGTAGATTACTCTAAATGCAAATTCGAAATTCAATGAAAATAAATCAGAAATTTAATGGGTATCTTCAAATATTAAAATATATTGTTTTTTAAAGAAATATTTAGATGCAATTTATTATCAACTTAACTGGAACGCCCCAATATTTTTTTTTTAAAATGGGATGTGGTTTATTTGTTTTTAAGTATGAAGTTTTATATTAAGTTGAAAAATCACGTGTTTTGAGGGTAGTTGTGATAAGCATGTTATTAACTTTCTGTGTTCTGTAGTATAGAGTAGCTAATTTTCTATATTTTGACCTAGAGGAGTTAAATCTCGTAATATTTATAGCGACATCCTTTCAAAAAGCATATTTAAAAATATTTTGGGTTTTTACTCGACTACGTTTAATTAAGGAAAACTAAAAAGTTTTTTTCCTTAACCCTTGTAGCCGTATTTTACTGTAAACCTAAATAATATTTCTTTTTCTCTTTTAATTGTATTTTTATCTTTTTATAAAAGAATTTTTCATAAATGTGAAAAAAATTTTTTTAACATCAATTGTTTAAATTGGAAAATTGAATTCCTTTTAATGCATACGTACATATATATATATTAACGTATCTACCGTATCCTTCTGAAACTATTACTGTGACGTTACAAGTGGCTAAACAAATATTTTATGTTGTGTTTTTCTTGCAATTTCCCTTAAAAAAATCAAAACATTATTATAAACATACTTAGGGTAATTGTACGACATACATAAATATTTTAAATTGTGTACATATACATATTTTTATGTTCATTATGTTATTCATATGAAATTGAATTTAAATTATAAACTATTTACGTTCGTATATAAGTGCAGAAATTTGTGTATACATATGTATATTTGCATATACATATATATATATATATATATATATATATTGTACAATGTGCAAAGAATATAAAAAAAAAATCTCTTGAATTAAATTTTCTTCTTATTTTTTATAAATAAATTTCATAAAGTATGAAATATTTATACACAAACAAAATAAATATAAATTTATAATTATATGTACATATTATATTTTGTAACGAAAATTGTGACTATATGATTTACATATACCCATTTATATTTGTATGGATATACATGTTTAAATATGTATAGGTATAAGGATTAGAAATAAAGCCATAAGTGAGTAAAGCTCGTAAAATTTTTCTGTTATTGAAATTATTTTCTTTATTTGCTCACAAAAACAACTAAAACAAAAATGCTTTTTTTTTTGGTTATAAAATTCATATATTACATACCTACATATATATGAATGCGCGGGTATGTAAAGAGTATCAGCTTGCCTGTATATATGTATATGATGTGTACATAATGTTATACATATATACACATATTATACTTACATATATTTATTGTAATTATGAATAGGCACTTCTTAATGTTTAATTGAAAAAGCGCATGTTCAAAAGTGGAAAACTGGAAAAACTTAATTCATATTTTAATACACACATTCATGAAATACACAAAAGAAAAAAAAAATTCAATTTCGCCAAAAATACAGTATTACATATATATACATACGAGTATACATACATTCAAAAAAAATGTGATATTCATACAATTCATATACAATTTATTGTTATATTTTTTTTATATGATATTTCTTATAAGCGTATGATTATTATCATCTTCTCATCTTAAGTCTTAATAAAAGAAAACGCACAAAATATTAGAAAAAATAAAAAAAATAATAACTTTTTCATTTTCCACATTTAATAGGCTGTTAGCTGTTCGTAAGTTTTTTTTCTCTCTTTCTGTATTACATAAAACTGTTGTTTATTAAAATAGAATAAAAGAAAAGTCCATAGGGATCAATCAGGATTTTTTATTTTTCATGTTGTCCCTTATTTTCTTCTTGTGTATATTTTTTGTTTTTACCTTTTTCTTTTGATTTTTGTGGTAATTTTTTTTACATGTACTTTTAATAACATATGTTTATGTACATGTTATTTATTTATATATTTATTAAAATATTTATCATATCTTCGTACATGTTTTTCTTTTTCCTATTTTACTTAATTTATTTTGGTTTTATTGCTGTTGTTGTGTATGAGAAATGAATTTTAACAGTACATATCCTTTGTTAACTTAATATTAAAAAAACATATATTTAATATTTTAAGATCAGACCCACGTAAAACGGATTTGTTGGAATAAGTTGTCAAAAGTAACTATAAAGACAAAAAATATTGAATAAATTTCGCCTCACTATTGTTAAGCAAATCATTTATCAAAAGAATCAAATACTCCTTGCTACATAACGTCTTTGTTTTTCTTCCTCATTAAATGAGCTTAATTTTGAAGGGTTTTAATTACCATTTTAATATTTATTGTTGAAATATTGTGGCAATTCTATTTGTCCAAATAAAAATTCAAATATAAAGTACTATTTATAATGCAAATAATAGGAATTTTAATTCATATTCCATTATTTGTATTGATAACAAAAACAAAAATGATTACAGTTATGTTTTTTACGAATATCCATTCTTAAGCTATTGGAGCTATACGTTACATGTAAATAAAAGATGTAACGATACCTTATTTCTTAACTTTATTTGAAAAATTTTTGCCTCTTTCTGAATTTACTCATAGCAAGTGCCTATCCACATACTTATATATTCATAGAAATAATTATTCTTTATATACGTATGCATATGAATTTACAAAAATGAGTATATTCCAAAATCTAAGTATTAAAAATTTTAAATTGAAATACCGTTTCAATGCATCTGGCAATATTGGCAAATTATTTAAATAATAATTATAATATTGTAATATGAGCAGAAACAAAAGAAAAAAGCAAAAGCAAAGTAAGAAATGAAACTGGAATATGAAAGTTTTCGTATACTTTACACTATGATGATTTCGGCGAGAGAATTTCAATGTGAGGTATCAAAAAAGAAAAAAGAAAAATATTTTAAGCGCATGTACACTATTTCAATATCACGCATGTACAGCGAGTATCCATCTAAAAATTAAAATATAAAATAAAATAAAAAACTCTGTAAAATTCTCTTCTACAATCAAATTTCATACAAATCCAAAGTAATTTCACTAACACAATGATGGAAGAAAAACTAATAATCCAGTTAAGTAAAAAGAAAAAAAAATATGTGTCAGCTGGAAACTTAGGCTTATTTTTAGAGAGGAAAGAATTTTTTTTTTTCATTGTTTTTTCTATTTCAAATTTATTATACACGGTATAATGGAATTAAATTATTTTCAATTATGTTGACATTTTTTTTTATTTTCTTTGTATTTTATTACAATAATTCTGCAATAGTTGTAATTTCTAATACTATAGAACAGTATTTTATGAAAATAAAGAGATAAGTATTTAAGAATGAATTTAACATTACGAGGAACATGTATTTTTAAAATGTTACTATATTTGTAATTGATGTCATAGTCTTTGTAGGTACAAATAAATGCATATTGTATTTAGATAATTGCAACTAGTTGCAAAAACCTTCTCATCTAGTTTACTATATATTGCATATTATGTATTTATGTATATACCTAATGAGCTGATTTTAAAATATATTTTTTACGTTCTTGTATCGATTTATTTTTATTTATATATTTTTACGGTCTTGGGATAAATACGATTTATTTTTCCTCTTATAATCTTTAAACACTTTTAAATTGTATTTTATCAATTTCCGGGAATTGGGCCATTCGATTTATTAATTATATCAGTTTTTCTAATATATGTCCTTGATTAATACATCTAGCTATCTAATAGTAAAATAAAATTAATAACAACTAACAACCTAAGGAATCTGTAAATTACATGTCTCCCCTTCAAAATTTTTATTGACAACTGCTATGTTTGTTAAGTGATCAATTATTATTATAATTATATTATTATAACAACAGTCATAAATACCAAAATATATTCATATTATAATAAAGTTTATAATCAGAATCTATATTGTCATACATAACTCTTTTGTAGTTATACACTCTTTTACTCCTTTTTTTTGTAATAATTATTTTTACTATGTACCTACATATGTACATACATCTAAAGAAATTTGACATTTGAATAGTTTACTGAATTAATATTCCCAAAGACTAAATTTTTTTCGAGTTTATTTTCTTTAAAAGTTTCTGAGTGCGCATCAAAAGCATGACTCCTTCAAAAAAAAAAAACAAAAAAAAAAAAAAATAAAATTACGAGTATTCCCGTTAAATATAAAATTTTCTGTACTGCCATTGAATATAACAAACTAATTTACTAAAATATTTATTAAAATATGTATTTGTGAATGTGAACGTAACGACAGATAAATTTTGTTATAAATTCTCCCTGTTTTCATTCGTATTACAGTTTGATTTATACTTTAATCAGTATTCTCTCACCGCAATTGAAATCGTTGCCACTTTTTGACAAACATGTAATTTTTCTTTCTTATATATTGTTGTAATATTTGCAGAATTCTCACAGATATAGAGCCGTAAAAAAATATTAATAAAAAAAATTTGTATATGTATTCAGATTTCCATTAGAGTGTATAACAGAAATTTTAAAAATTAATTGGGGTGCATATAGTTATACGTTTTTTTTTTCTCTTTGCTATACTACATTTGTACTCGTATAATGCGTAAAGCTTTTTTTTCTCCTTGGATTTTCTTTCTATTAATTTTTATGTTTATAATTTTTTTTTCTGTTTTCCTTGTTCTTTGGGGCGGCTCCACATATATTTTCTCAATAATAATTTTTATTATTCAATTGAACATAAGTTCGTGCAAGTAAAAGTATAAAATATCGGTTGAAATTTAAAAAAAAAAAAATTCCAAAAAAAAGAGAAATATAAAAAAAGATAAAAATTATTTCTCATCTAATTTTCGGTTTGAAACGTGTATTTGTAATAAAAGAAAAAAAAAACCAAAAATTTTTTTTATTTTCTAAAATATTTTTAATTTAATTTTTAATTTTTAATCAATAATTTAACAAACGCAAAAAAAAAAAGTTAATTTAAATTTATTCGGAAAAAAATTTTTTTTTCAATAATAAGAAAAAAAAAATATAAAGAACAAAAGAGAAAAGGAAACAAAAAAACCGAAAATTTCCTTTTTTTATTCGTGCTTTTACTGGCTTTTCCAGCTCACAATATCAAAGGAAAAAAAGAAGTGGCAAGAAAAAGCTATACAGATTTTTTTATTTTTTTTTTTGTTTTTTTTTGCCATATTAAAAAAAAAAACTGTGGAATTTAATTTTGAAGTTTTTAAAGGAAATTCTTATACTCGTAATTGGTATTTTTTTTCGAAATAGTTTTATTAATTTTTACAAAATTTTAAAAAATTATGTTTTCATTTCATTTTTGAGAACTTCATAATTAAATGGCGGTTCTTAAAACTTGAAAAGCGGGAACACATTTAATATTTAAAAGAGAAGAAAAGAAAAAATAAAATTTTCTCTAATATCTTATATATATGTACATATACGTGTGTGAAGTAAAATTGTTTATGTGTGGTTTCTGATGGTCTTATACTCTAAACGTATAGTTTTTGTATAACTTCTTAAGCCAAAAAAAGGGGAAAAAATTTTGGGAGTTCTTCTTGAAAAAACAAAAATATTAAAACATAAATTAAATTTTAATTAAGTGCAAATTAAAAAAAAAAGAAAACTTAATTAAAAAATTTTTCTCTCTTAATACTCGTATTAATAAAATGTGCTTAACATATATATTTTAATATTATAATATATTCGTACATATGTACATATAGATGAATAGCTACTTGTAGATGTGCACAAATATATTTGCTATTTAATAGAAGAAAAAAAAGTAAAAGTAAAGGAAAAAAAATATCACAACTCCTATTTTATTATAAAAGGAAAAATATACTATAAGCACATTACATACACACAATATATATATAATATATATATATATATATATATATACGCATACCTACATACATACAAATTCTAATTTTTCTCTAATATATTTTCGTTCATTTGTCTATTTAATTTTTATTATACAAGTAGGTATACCTCTAAATATATATTCGCGATAAAAAAAATCTATGGCAGAAATATTGATCTGACGTAGTTTTTGTTCTTAATTTTTTCTTACTCTGTATTTTCCTGCAAATTCCATACAAAAAAATAATTATTTTAATTATACGAAGAAAAAAAAAACAATCATAAATATTTTACAAGAGTAGTAGTGCAATTTTTATTTTTTCCATACCGAAATAGGATATAGCAATAAGGATCAAAAGAAATAAATAATAAAAAAAAAAATACAAAAAAATTATACATGTATATACACAAATACGCATCTATAAAGCATACTTATAGGCAATAAAAAAAAAAATAAAGAAAAAGGGATCAAAAATCTTGAGTTCCTTAAAAAAGTTGAAAAGAAAGTTTTAATAAAAAAAAAAACGGGTGATTCATACTTTTCAATAATTTTTTAAATGAAATTGTATGTATACACATATATATATGTTAATGTGTAATAAAAATAATACATACACGTAAATGTAAAAAAAAAGAATAAAATAAAATAAATAAATTGCGTGTATGACATGACCACATTACACTAAAATAGTGGCGGAAATTTTCTTCATTTAAAGTGAAAAAAAAATATATACATATAAAGTAAAGCAAACAAAAGAGGAAAAAGGAATCAACTAACTAAATATATAATTTAAAAAAATAACAAAAAGAATCGAAGAAAAATAAGGATTAAAAAGAATATTAATGCGGAAAAATTGTTATAACCGATTAAAATAGAAAATGGCTTTGAAAAATATTTGATTTCCAATTTGATTTTTATTTTCTAATTTATTATATTTAAAAACCAAAAATAAAAAAACCAACTGTTATTGCAAATTATTGCAAAAAAAAAAAATTAAAAAAATTTTCTAAAATTTTAAAAGTGTTTAAATTCTAAATTTAAAATATCTGCAAAATTTTCACGCACACAACATACTATAGGTTATAAGAAATTTCAATAAGAAACCAAAAAAGTAAGAGTAAAATTAAAAGGAAAAAAATTATTTAAAGTAAATTAAAGAACGAGCACAAAACGAATAAAAAAATATATTAAAAGGTTGAAGTAAAGGAGAAAATAAAAAAAAAAAAAACAATTTTTTTTTTTTACAATTTATATAAATTTTTTTCTTCATATTGTATTAATTCGGCCATTCACGGCCGATTCCAACGACCTTCAAAACGTTTTGTGTAGAAGCAATACGCACAATGGGCTGCGCACAGTCTGCTGAGGAAAGGGCCGCAGCCGCTCGTAGTCGTTTAATTGAAAGGAATTTAAAAGAGGATGGCATTCAAGCAGCTAAGGATATCAAATTATTATTACTTGGTAAGAATTATAGAATTGGGATATTCTATTCATATATATGTATATATTATGTACATACAATATAAATAAATATTGTATATAAACAAAAATTGCAACAATCACGCAACAAAATAATGTTTTAAAATATTCAATTGAAATTAGATTGTATTGATCATAATTAAATGAAATTAGGTGAAAAGTACAAGATTTTAAGCTTCTCTTTTTATATCACATTATATTTATAAAATAATTCTAAATTATTTAATAATTTATTTCGTACATTTAAAAATTCAATTGATATTTTTATAATAAACTTTTATTCATGTTAATTATCTATTCCTTTTTATATAAAAATCAGCCCCTTCAAGTATCTTAGTATTTAGAAAAGAAAGTCTTAACAAATTAGGAACATACTAAACATCTGCTTGCGCATGTATGTAGATGTTAATACGTTCTTAATTAACTAAATAACATCTATATTCTATATGAGAGGAAATTAATGATTGTAAAACAATTCAGATATTATTAATCTTGTTAAAATTTATTCTATATATATATACATATATATATATATATATATATATGCTAAGACGCTATAATTTTTCTCTATATATTCAAATTTATTTAATTTAAAAAAAATTATATACTCGTATTTGACATTTCAAGAATAGCGCTTGCCAAAAATGACACAAATGCCAAATCTTATTTCTATATACTTAGGTATACAAGGATAAAGTAAAACAAAATTTTTCAATTAGGCAGGGATCGAATTTTGTATTTTTTGATGGAAATTGCAGGCCTTTGTGTTAATCCTAAATATTAAAATAAATTATCATATAATTTTCTAATTTATAAGGAAAAGTCCAAAATCTGAAAAAAATAAAATGAAAATATAGTCGTAAAATATAGTAGAACTCATACGTATATACTTTTAAACATACAAATAAATAACATTCTGGTGGGCAGAAAAAATAACTAAAAGTACCGTACTATATAACAATAAAATGTGTATTTTTGGTATTCCAAAAATTTTATAAATGTAGTTGTAGTATCCTAAACCTAAGAACATTGATTTTATTCGTATATATATAGATGAGTAGATGTAGGTATAAGGATGTATATATGTGTACGTTCATATAGGTACCGAAAATAATATTTCTATATGTTATTACTATAGAAGGTGAACGTATAACATTATATGAAATTATAATAAAAATATTTATGGGACTAAAAATTTCACATGTTTCTAGGTTCAAATTTTAGGTACAATTATGAAAAAAAAAATTATGATTTTCTAGTTTGACTTTAATTTTTTTTCGTATACTGAAATGAAATTTTTGTATTTTATTTCGGAAAAAAATAAAATAGTCATGGGAATAATTTTTCATACTTATATTCTTACTGAATATATGTGTACACATACCTTCCTGGTAGATACTCATAGGAATACAATGCTTGTCAGTGCTATAGCTTTTTTTTACACAAACACACGCATACATAGTAATATTTATAAGTATGTAGTAGAATCGGGAACTTGGAAAAGTGACAAATACTCAAGTTTATTCTACTTTTTTCGTTTTTACTTTGAATGGTTGTTTTATTTTGTTTTTCTTTGTTTTTTTTTTTTATTTTAAGAAAGTTTTCTTTACATGTGCGTAAGAAATACCCCTTAAAAAATAAATTTGTTTTTTCTTACTACACGTATGTATATGTGCCTGTGTGTCATTATATTTTTTTAAAGTATACTTTACAACTCTATATACATACTTTAACATTTATTTTATTAACTACTCATATTAATTTTATTTCTTATTCCATTTCACAAAAATTCTTAAACATCTTTAAATATTTAAGAAAAACTAAAATTAAAAATAATTACTTTTCTTATTATTGTTTATAATTTTAAAAATTCTAAAAATAAACATGGGCCTAATACCAATTTTAAATTAATTTTTTTTTTGGTTACTTTTGGCAAAACCCTTGAATTCGAGCATTATTTTATCATAAATATGTTTCAATTTTTTTTTCATCCTAAATGTATGCAATCTTTGGAAAAATTTGATATTTATACGAATGACAGTAATTTCAATAACGTAATAGATTTTATTTTTACAAGCAATATTTTCACTTATTGATGGGAAAAGTGCTACTTCACAAATCATTGGTTTAACGCAAATCGATTAATAATGATTTTCTTTAATTGAGTTTTTCTGAAAATATCAAAAATATCTGAAACCAAATTTAAAATACGATTTTTGTAAATTAAATTTAACTCGATTAAGTTAATTTTCATTTATAATCTGCGCTGATTTCATGTAAATTTTTCAATAACAGTTGAGCAAATAAAATACCTTGTTGAAAGTAATTGTAATTGTAAAAAAAAAATCTTAAGTTAAGAGACAAAAGTAATATTATTCCAAATATAAAGTAAATAACCCTGTGAAATTTAACATTGAATGTGTTTGTAAACTATAATTAACCTTTTTAACTCATCACACTATTTGTATTTTAAATTCTATAAACAAATAGACTAAAACATTTAACTCATCATTTAGTATCTTTTTTTCCAAAGTGTTCTTATTCCGGTTGCCTTATATAGACCAAATCACTTAAGATTTTAAGAAAATCATTGAGATTTTCACTCTTTGTTTATGTATGTATATTAAAATTTAACTCAATGTATATACATATACAAAACTAATACAAACAAAATTTTTTAAAGTTCTTTTATAAATTATAATTAATTAATTACCCTTTACATATCTATTCAAAACAATATAAAATCTGCGTACGTATTAAATTTTTTTTTTTATAATTCTTTTCTCATAAATTAAAATTTTTAAGCTTATTTTCAATTATTGTACTTGTTACTTACATTGTATAAAATTTTCTTATTATTTTTGCATTTTGCTATAAAGGAAACAAAAAAACAAACTTATATTTTTTTTAAATAGAATTTTCTTTTTTGTTTACATTATAGAGCAAAAAAAAAAGAAAAAGCAAAAGAAAAATAAAGACAAAAATTTTTCTTTACTTTCATATTATTTGGAAATGTTTAATTTAATTTCATTTCGAAATGTTTAAAATAATTTAAAAATAATGTTATGTAATTACAACACAAAATTTATATTTGAAACAAAAAAAAAATTATATTTATTTTTGTTATTAAAAATCAAGAATTTTAAATCATCATTTTTGTTAACTTCAAAGTTAATACCTGTATGTTTACTTGAAAAATTGTACAAAATTTTCATTTTTAAACAATTCAATTTTGAAATTATACAAATTTTGTAATACATCACATGCGATACGTTTTCGATGTTTTTAATTTTTAAAATTAATTTTAAAAAAAACTTGTATTTAAATAAGCTTTCCCATAATTCCGAATGGTAACAGACAATAATATTTTTTCTATGTCAATTTTAATAATTAAAACATATTGACTTTGAGTATATTTAGAAATTCAATAATACAAGAATATTAGTCAGAAATTAATAGAAAATAAATTTGTTTAAAGAAGATTATAGAAAACAATTTTACTTTAATAAGCATATAATTTTAAATTTTTAAATTAAGCTTTTCATTTTAGTGTAAGAATTACGAGTATTCAATTTCTATTTAAAAATTTTTACAACAATTTTCTTTTATCGTGTTCCCTTCTCCTTCTATTCAAATTTGTGTTAAATAAATTGAACAAGGAAATATTGAGCCCCACAAATTTTCGTCGATTAAATGCATAAAAATTTATAATGTCCCTTGATTCCTCTACTTAATAATAGAATAACGAGCCCCAACCGACAAATTTCTATTGATTTTTATGAATTATTTTATTAGAGTTCATACTTTATTCCAAATACCTAAATTATTGATTGAAAATACCTTTTTTTACTATTGCCATTTGTTAAATAAATTTTTATAAAATTTTGATTAATTATTTTGTAATCGAAAAGGAATTACAATAAAAAATTTTAATTATTTAAACAATTTTTAAAATTATGAATAAGTTTCTAAAAATCTAAACTTTTCGCCAAACTTTACAAGAATGTATGTATATCGAAATTTTGTTAATAAAATTTTATTGTTTAAAGAGCAAAACTAATGTGTGGATGTTAGAATAAATATAAATAAAACTTGTACAAGATAGAAATTTTTAAAAAGCTCACTAATAGCATTAAGTATAGTATAAAAAATTATATACATGTTTATATAATTTTCATTTTATTACAATATTCTTTTTTAAATGGCTATTAAATTTTAAACTTAAAATTTAGTAAAGCAATTGTATACAATTTTATCATGTATAGAAAAATTATAATAGCAGACATTTGATTTATTCTACAATATTTACATGCAGTGCTAAGCATATTTATAAATTTTGTTCGACATACGTGTATCTAAAAATATTTCAAGTGGTCAAAAGGAAAAAAAAATATACATTGGTGTGATATGGGAAATATTTTTTTTAAATCTCTTGGTTGATTCATATACAGTAACAATTTAATAAATTTGGTTAAAATTAACATTTCAAGTCAAGAATGCGGAAGAAACTTAGTATAATCAACATTTGAAGTCAAATGTGTTATTTGCATATTGCATAGATGTTCGGTTTCTATTTTTGTATCAGCAACAATAATTGTTATTTTAAAATTAATATTAGAAATTTTTAAATGACCTGTTTTTTTAATGAAACACCTGCAAATTACTGTGAGGAAATTGAAACCATTACGTGACTAACTTATTATACGTGTACTGATATTCATATGTACATCAATTATACAGTTTTAAATAAATTTAAATATTGTCGCTTCAAACCAGAACAAAATTTAATCATGAAAATTAGTTAACAAAATTCTTCCATTAATGATTTATTATAAAATTTTCGACAAAGTGAATGCTGTTCTATTAATATTTTTACTACAACGTTTTATACAAATATTTCAAAATTCTGAACTTTAAGTTTACCTTATTTTCATTAGTCAAACTGTACTACGTCTAGAACGGACAACATAAAGTGTAATGTTACATTTAAATATGACAAAAACCCTTTTCATACAATGTGTATTTGCAACATTTAGAAATATTCAACCAAAACTACATATGTATATCACAATATAGTGCAATGCACTCTTCAAAACATTTTCCATTTGTTACTCTATTACATTTGCGCATATAATCCTCCGGCTTTTTCTAAAAAAAAAATTATTTATATATAATAAAATTATCTTTCTTTGATTTCCTTACTCTTTAATGTATTTATGAAAATCTTGAATTTCTAAATAAAATTTTATATTGATACAAAATTTTATCACTATTAATATTCTAAAATATTTTTTCCAATTTCCGACTTAAAATTACCAAACTATCTTTAAAATTCATTTGAACTTTCATCGTTTTTTGTATTATTTTGTTGTTCTTTTATATTATTTTATTATAGTCGAATAATTTGATGGGTCTCTTAATATAAATATTTTCCGACAATGATAATGTGTCAGTTGATCTGATGCCCTCTTTAAGATCAATATGGGTATTCAATATATATGTATATGTTTGCATATGTGTGCATTTATGTATATAGGCAACAATAAATTTGATTGGATTATTTTTTTTTTTTGCTTCTGAATTAAAATTATAATTTTATTTTTTTATTTTTATTTGGAGTACAAAGAAATAGTTTTGAATATGAATTGAAAAATTGTATCATGTATGTACTTCTTATATTATATTGTGTTTAAGCACGGGAGAAGGCAGGCAGCCAAGAAATGGTATTTTGACGCCGCAATTTATTTTCTTCAATTTTTGTTTTTGTTATTTTTAAATCAAATGTATTGTCGTATAGAGTATTACAGAGTTTATTTGATACAAAGATAATTTGTATAATTAAAGTTGAGTATACCAAAAGAGTTTTTAAATTCGTGTTTCCATTTTTGCTTTTCCCTAATATGGATTCAATTTCAGATTAAAAGTACGAAGTCAATTTCAGATGTTTCCAGAGCAATGCATTTTTTTTTCAACATTACTTCAAATTTCAATTGTAGTTTTGAATTCAGTATATGAATTTGAACCATTTATCAAATATAATTTATTTGCTATAATTTTCATTTTCAAAATAGTTCTAAAAATATCTGTTTAATTTTGCAGAAATTTATTTAGAAGATACGCTGAATTATTCAACATAATTGCAACATTTAATTTTTGAAAAGCGCAATATATCAGTAGCTTAAGGGCCTACACATACAGCGTTGAAAAATTTCGATATTTATAAATTGTAATTATTGCAATAGTTAAACAAGTTGGCCTCGACCATTTTTTATTTCTAGTTTAAATAAAATAATATCAAATCTGTTATACCTTGTACAATTCAATCTTGAATTTAAGAATACTATTTATGCAAAAAAGAAACACATATACTTATGATCATATATGTATGCTTGTTACTATTAAATAGAGCTATTTTACTTTTTTGTTCATTTAATCAATGAATTTCATTTAAAAATTATTTGATTTTTCTTTTATCTTATTTTGTGTGTGTATTTTTTTTTTTTGTTTTTTACTCTATCTTGAGCTCTTTGACACTCCGTTTAATTATAATGAAATTATTCATTTGTTATTGAAGGAAAAGAAAAAAAGAAAACTATTCGTAATTGGTGAATGTTCTTATAAATCATTTATGTGTACTTATTATATAATGTACATATAAGAATAGTAAATGATGATTCAATATTTGAATAATTCTAGACTGAAACAATTTTGTACAATTTATCTGTGGTGTCTGTATAGCTGGTGTCAATTTACTAAATTGAAGATAATATTTAAAATTATGATGTAATATGAAAGTTTACAATAATAGTTCTGATTTTTTTTATTCAACTCGTAATTTATACAGGCTTGCATTCTTTGCTTATCAAAATATATTTTACTTATTCGATTAATTTTATGCCTCATTTTTATAATAATAATACTGTTAAATAATTTCGTTAAAAATATAACTATCCTATTGTTATAAACGATCATCTTGAAATTTAAAAAATTTTTATACATTCCATATAGTAAGAATAATTCAATGGATACGTTCACTCTAAAGCTCTTTACTGCATAAGACAGTATCCTTAAATTATTTATTGGTGCAAAATATTATTGTTCAAATTTTATTAAAAAAATTTTTAAAAAATAAAAATGGCAATTACATGGTGGATAACAGGTGACATGTGTATTTGTTTTATTTCTTGTTTACATTTGACATTTTACAATAATAATGAAAAAACGTCAAATTAGTAATTGCAAGATCTATTACATTGCTTTGTGTACCAAAAAATATGCTCGAAACTTTTAAGTAAATCGCTTTTGTCAACTAAACTGAATAAATAGCAATTTGTAAATAAATAATTCACTTTTGTATGTAAAATGCAATTGCACTAAAATTTAATATATTATTTACTAATTTAAATAACTATGTAATAAATATATTCGTAAATGCAAGCGTATATTTAATAAACGAAGAACTTTCAAATCAATTTTGAATTTTAATTTAAAAAAAGAACCCTTAAAAATTTAATTCCCTTTATTTTCAATTTTGTATTACAAATTCCGCTTAAGTACTTGACTAGTATTAATAGAATTATTTCCGAAAATCGTACAATAACATTTACCATGAGCATAACAATACTTAAGTATTTAGAAACATTCAAAATAGTTTAATTTTTTTTTTCTAAATTCTCCAACGTCTTAAAAATTCAATTTCAAATTTTGAATAGAAATTATGAGAATTATTTTGAAAGCATCGCCCATCTTTTTCAATAAAATTCGGTTAGTATAAAAATATCTAGTAATAAATATTATTTGCAAAAATCATTATGATTATCTCATATTTTTGGAGCAATACCCTCATTTATTTTATAACTTAAAAATTTATTACTTTAAATTATTTTATATTTTATTTGATTAATTATGACTGAAATAAAAGCAGACCATTTCAATAAAGTTAAATGAACTTTTGTAATATATAAAAAAAAAAACTTTTTTATTTTTACATGCATATTAAAACCAATACATTATTTTTTTTTTAGTATAGCAAGTATAACAGTTAAGTACAATATTATTATTTGAATTAAAAGTCTAAAAAAGTATACAAGAATAAAAAAGAAATGAAAGCGGGAAAATACATACTTTGAGGCGTGATTTATTTAATTTTAGGCAAAACATATAATAATATTAACGATACAATTTTATACGTTGAGGTTTACGGCATTTCATATCTATATATTTTCATTTTAATATTAATATTTACCATTCTAATAACTACAATAATAATAATAATAACAAAGAAAATGAAAAATCATGTTCACGTATATGTGAATACATATACATAAAGGTATAGTTATAGTGGTATGTAAATGTACAAGGTATCTAAATATATAAAGATAAAAATCACCTTTTGTTATATCAAAAATTAACTGTTTGACTCCATAAGTTCAGTGCACTCAAAATTTCATTTTTTTTTTGTTTAATATAAAAAGGAGTATAGGAAACTATGTGGGAAAGGAAATGTAATACAGTTATTTTCTAAAAAATAAAAAAAATATTCAAAAGAAAAAATCGATTTATTAATATTTTTAATACGTGCGGTTACAATTTTTTAGCAAAAATGTCAAACATTTTTTGTTTCCATTTCATTTTCAATTGATATGACGTCATCCTTTAACATTTTGTGTTCTTTCATTTTAATTTTCTTTTTTTTTAATTTTTCCTTTCATTTTTGTCAATAAATCGAAATCTTTATTATTCTTCTAAAAATAATGATTATATGATTATACGCATATTGTCATAAAAACAACAAAAAAAAAAAATTCGGCAATAGAAAATTTTCAGTTCTAATATATTTTTTTTGTTATATTTTTTTGCACTGCTTGACATTCCTCCCTCCATTGAATATGTATACAACTCAAAAAAACATGTATATTAGTCATTTTTTACTTAACGTATATATCACGAATGGAAATGTCATAAGAATATCTAGTGGTATAAGTTTCCCGTATGCCGGTATACTAGCTTATATTTAGCACAGTTTATATATGAACAAATCATTTTCCTTATTCTTTTTGTTTTTTATAAAAAAAAAACAAAATCATATACATTTAATATGTGTATTATGGTGCAAAATTGAATTTTTTATTGTCCTCTATATACAAATATTCAATTATACTATATATCGAATGCATGTGCCTATATTATGTATATACATATAATGCACCTGCTGAATAATAGATTTTTCCATAAAAATAATAGCATATAATAAAGTAAAAAATTGAGGTAAATAACATGTTTGAATAAAATTGAAAAAAAAAAATGAAAAAAAATATAAAAAAATTACAATGATGCTTTGAAACAATGAACTAATAATCCTGATATTGAATCGTACGTATAACAGTTATTGAAAAGTGAGAAAGAATTTGTCGATTAAATATGCTGGTTTCTATTATGTTTTTCAATATTCCATTCCAATATTATCCATATTTATTGTCTATTTTTATAGAATTTTGACTTTTTAGAAATAGAAATTGAATGAGTTCGAAAATTTCAAATAATAATTGAGTAATTTATTTTGTCAATTTTTTTTTTCTCCCATTTAGATTTTTAGAATTCATAAGCCATTTTAATTAAATTTTATTTTTACTTTGTTTTCTTTACATCATCATTTTACATTGCTTATATGCACGCAACAAATATTTTCTTATTCATTTCAATTTTAATTGTGCATACATATATATGTGTGATATATAATGAACTACATGTGTGTATAGGAAAATAAAATTAAACTTTGATTGGTTTTTTAAAAGAGATTTTACTAACAATTAAAATCTTATATTTTATACTATTGTAGGGTTTCTACTGAATAATAAACGCAGTTTATATACTCAGGGAAATATCGTAAACAAAGAAAATTAATTTCTCTGTAAAAGAAAAAAACTGTTCTGTAAGTATATGTTTTGTATTTTGAGTGGCAGGGAAGGGGCAAAAAAAATATTGATTTCGTATTCATATTTAATTCATATTATTGAATAAATAATGAATGCTGTATAAATATGAATGATGTTTTGAATATGTATATAATGTCACGCGTTTACTCTGCATACATATATTCTTAATAATGAAGACTGTATTTTATTATTTTGCATATGAAAATTAATAACATAAGTATTTAATTAGCAAAGTGTGTATGTTTATGGAAGCTTATAAAATACACCGTTTTTACGATTGAACTTGAGTTAACTCTATACATTATAAAAATTTATTTTTATATATATATACTTGGGAGATGCCCTTTCTCAAAACTTGTATTTTCAAGTGTACATACTAATAAACATAAAAGATTAAAGTCAGGATATTTGTGATTTTTGTTTCTATGTGTCTGCATTAAATTATTTACCCGATAGTTCCTTTCATTTCAAAATACGAAAACTTTAGAACAAAATTTAGTAAATTAATTTTGTTTTTTCTTTTTTTATAATAAACATTTTGTTCACAAATAATGTAGTCATATAAATTTTTTTTAAATAATTACAAAAAAAAAAATATTTCCTTTCTATCCGAGCAAAAAAAATCTTTGAATTTTGTTTTTCAAAAGCAAACAAATTTTCTTCCTATATGCATAAATACAAAATTATTTTTTTTTTTTCTTAAAATATTATTTTTATAATTTGAAATAAGTTTCCGGCTCTGGTATTATTTAAAACAGAAAAACAAATAAATTTGAGAACAGAAATTGTTAGAAAATGTCGACAGAGAACTAAAAATGAACAATAATAAAGTTCAAAAAATTTCGAATAATTCTGTTTTTTTCATATTACGTGCTTTATTAAATCTATATTAAATTTTTCGGGGGTGATTTTTAAATTTCCTTCAAAACAATATTAATTTAATATGATATAATGTTTTCGTTTATTTTCTAAGGAATTTTCAATTTCAAACAATTGATACCTTTTCAATAACATAATTAATCTATATTGTAAATATACAATGTATGTATGTACTTTAAAATATATATGTATGTAGAATATAAATTAGTTATATTAAACAGAAATTTTGTTGTTTAAAAATAAAATTTAATTATTTCTGTATATATAAATTAATCAGAAAGAAAAGTAAATAAGAATCTGATTGAATTATTTATAGAAATTTTTAAAAATTACAACATCTACATTCCAACAAATATATATACATACATGTTGAATTGGAATTTTTAATTAAATTACATATTGAATTACATTACATTACATGTTGAATTGGAATTTTTAATTAAATTACATATTTTAAAAGGAATATATATAAAAAAAAAATATTTTTATAAAAAATTATTAATTTCATAAAAATCAAAATTATGAATAAATATAAAAATTATAAAAATACAATTATTTTTTTAACAAAACGCATCATATAATGTGGGTGTAAAAAAATTCTTAGCAATTATAAATTTAAAATATCTCTTTTATACACATTAACAACACATACTGAACGAGATTTGTTAACATTTTTTCAATCTTACCATAAATACACAAACATAAACAAATCTTATAATCTATCGCTTTAAATTTAAAATTCAGTTCTATTCTTTTAAAATTTTTGCTACATTTAGGCAGAAATTTCAAAAGATTGCAACAAATGTAATGTTCACATATGTATATGCGTACATACAAAAAAAAAATATAAAATTTTTCAAATTCCTACAAAATGTATACCATAAAATTAAACACAACTTTAAGAAATTAAACGAAAACAAAAATAAATTTGATTTTGTCAGTATAAAAGGATATTTGCATATACATAGGAGGAAATTTTGAAATATGATAATTTATACGATTTTGTTTTTGTTTTTTTTTTTTTTTGTTTTGATTGTTAGATATGCAAAAATATAAATCAAGAATTTAATACAAGAAATGTTAGAATGAAAATAAAAACAAATATTAATTTTTGTATAACAGTTTCTATACATCTATACATAAGAATGTATGAATACTTAAAATGTATGTTAAATATTTATAAAAAGTTTAAATTGAATTTTTGATTGAAATGCACAATTTTGTCAATTTAAAAAAATATTTTTTTGTAGAAACACATTATACATGAACCCAAGAATTTGTTTGGTTTTTGATTAAGGTGCTTATATCGAGCATACTTACCTAAAAAGTCAATAGGTCTAATCAACCTTAAAAGTTGTTGAAATTTTCAAAAACATCAAAAAAAAAATCTATAATCTATAGAAAATAAAAACATTGAGTAAATTTAGTCTTTCTTATAAGTTTGTGCCATGTGCTTTAAATAAAATAAAATTTTCTTAAAAATTGTAATATTTAAAATTGCATTTAAAAATTATAAAATAATTTCAAGCAATCATTATATGAATGGTTGTATGAAATAAAAATAAAAAAGGTTACGTAATAAGTATTTCAGAAATCAGATTAAATGTAAAAATAAGATTGAAAATACTTAAGTGAGAAATTATACTTGAATATTGCCAGCAAGTGTGAGTAATGAAGCTCAATTCATAAAAACAGGTATTATTTGCACCTTAGTTTGTTCATCTATTTTTTTTATGCAAAATTCTGTGTAAAAGAAAAGACTAAATAGGAAAAGTCGACTACCACTCTTAGTACGCTTTCGCTTATAATACCGATTGCTGATTTTCTGTGGCAGGTATAGTTGCTATTTTATTTTAATATTTGATGAAATATTCATTCATTAAAAGTTTTAAAATAACCACCATAATTATTACAACATATAATCATGAATTTTCATATTTTTCATGAAATTTCATTTTATTCAATATATCAGAGCCAATTTTTTACAGCCAAATACTCACTTTGATTGTATTAATTCTATAAAGGCCTGAATATTATTACTTGATATTAATATTATATTATACGCTTTTTATATTTAACAACTTATGCAGTTAATTGTATTATATTATTGACCTATATATTTCTTTTACAATAAATAAGAATCACTTTGTATAACAAAACTCAAAACGTAATTGCTATGAGAAAAATTTTTTTTTTTAAATGTAGAATCAAAATGTTAATAAAAGTACAAGGGATTGAGTGTTTGCTTTTTTCATATTTTTTCAATTAAATTTATATACAATAGGCATCAACAGATCTCTCATATCAATTTATTTATAATAGGCTTAAAATAACACTTAAAATATGATAAATACAATCAGTTGCTTTTTAAAAATTTATTAACTATATATAAATTATAAGAAAGTATATATAATTTCCCTTGTAAAAAAGTTTATTTGAGTAATCGTATGTAGGTTGAGTAATCGTTTGTACATAATATAAAATATATCGGATATTATTCAACAAATTTCTTCTCCCGTTCAAACTTAATTTGATTTAATTAAGTTAGATAAATTAAAATTTTCATTGTCTTCAACAATTTTCTTTGAAATCATTATAGAAAAGTTTTAATTGAGATATGAAATTTTACTCTTTTTTAACACTATTTGCTAGTGTTAGACTACTTAATATTACTAAAAATTTAAGATATTTTAAAACATATAAAATATAATTTCAAAATATCTTATAAATCACAGATTTAATTGGTCGGGATTCGAAGTTATTAGAATTTATTAATTTCATTTTTCGAATTTTATAAATTCAAAAAAATCAGAACTTTAAGAATTTGTCATACTGAACTCGAGAGAATATTTTTTCCATTAACATATACAATTCATTTTACTAAATTTATTTTATTTATTTGTTTCTTTATAGTATTATTTATACCCTCAGCTGCCATTACTCAGCTCAGCTCAGCTGCAAAAGATACAAAATTATTCCAATAATAAACCTTTATTATTTATATAAAATAAAATTGCATATATTTAGGGACTATTAAAAAGTCAATATTTTAAATTAATTTTTAAAAATTTTTTTTCATGTTCTTCTTCTTTATTTCATCAATAACATATGCAAAAATAACAACTTTTAAAATTTAAACGACATGGGATATATACAATTTAAATTATTATTGCAAAATTTTGTATTAAATTTTTGTAATGCACTAAAGTATAATTTAAAAAAATGAAGGTACATTTTATGTACTTTTTATTCTAAATAAGAAAAAATTTAGGTCATATTAAAAAATTTTTTTTCTTTTTTGTTTTTGCTAAACGTTTTAACCTTTAGACATTTTCAATAGAAAATAAAAGCATTTTTTCTTGTTTTGTTTTTCTTATGCATATTCTTTTATACTTATTAGTAGTTGTCAGTTTTGCCACACTTTTGAAAAGACGACAGTTCAGTTCAGAGTCCTTTTCAATTCATATTTTTTCTTCTTGTTTTTTTTTTCTCTTAGTTTTTCTTTTTCTACTTTATATTTTCCAATAAACAAAACCCATACTAGTATACTAGTATACTAAACATAAAATAATAGAAAATATTACTTTTTTTTTCGTTTTTTTTTTGTGCTGTTTCTGTTGCTTAACTATTTAGAGGATTTCATAAACATACATAGATTGAATAGAGGGTAATTTTATGCTTTTCTGATTATATTTCCATATAGAATATACATGTTTGCTTAATATATTTTTTATAGGGATAGGAAGGAACAACAAAAAAAAAAAACAAAAGAAAGAAGAAAAAAAATAAAATAAATTTCTTCACCCACCAACCTGTTACCACCTTGTATAATTATGGAAAAGTAGTATACATATAATATTATAATAATATTATTATTATTATATGAGAGAAGGTTTTGATCGAGGTGATATAGAGAAGTGTAATTTTTAACTTAAAAAGTTCTTAAGTATCTCTGTTTTGAATTGAATATAATTTGCACTTTAGTTCTACAATGTTAGAAAATAAAAACACATTTTTTTTGCATTTTTTTTTTCTTTCAACTATTTCTTTCATTTTTACCCTATAAAAATTAGTAAAAAGAATAATAATAATGTGTATGTTTTTTTGCATAAACTCATATACAATGGCATAATACTTTAAGGGAACAATATTGTACATACATACGAGTACATACATGTTTAGTGTTTTAAATATTTATAAGCATAATATTCATGAAAATATATTAGGAAAAAATAAAATATAAAGCTATAATATAAGCTAAGTATAGTGTGCATATATATGTAAGTGTATAATACAAAAAGAAAAAATAAATAGCTATATGTGAGGAAAAAAAGAGGAAACAATGAAATGTCAAAATCAATATATATATTTAAGGGTTCTGCTGAGTGAAAACAAAGAAAAGAAAAAAAATTAAAATAAAAATTAGTTTTTGCAATCGTAACGGGGGTTGCGATAAGAAATTGTGAAATGATACTATTGAATTCGATATTTTATAACAATATTACATTAAGCTAATTTTTATACACTCATTCTATTTGAATATGCGAATATAAAAATTAATATAATGTAAATATCATATATTTAAGCTTATTCCTATAAGATTTCTTTTGTAAAATAAATATTATAATTGTCGTACAATTTTGCAAAATGTGTGCAACTTGCATAATTATGCCAAAGACAATATAAACAGGGATAAACTGATAAGAAACTTTTTTTCAAATTCAAGATTAAACAGTATAATATGGACGCAATATTCTGATCTGAAGACAACTAGTGAGGGTCAAGAAAATTGGGTATTATACCTTGAACCTAACGCCTACATTGCGTCCTATGCAGTTCCTTAGTTATTTAGTATAAGTATTGTATTGTATTTCATTGTGCACACAAAAATAAATGAGGATTAATTTATGTATAGCACGATTGACACAAAAATAACAAAATCTTGCACAATAGCGTTTAAAAAATATTCTGGTTTTAATTTGTAATTACAATGAAACCATATATAGGTCGCAACCTGGAATGTTATAGTAGTAAAAGATTCTGAATAAAATGTGCTTTAAATTGCGCTATATATGTATTTTATAAATGAAGAAATCTGGTACGGCATTCCCACATAACTACTAAATTTTCTATAAAAATCGTAACAAATTCACTCAATTCTTTTATGTTTTATGACAAGTTGTTTTTGTTTAAGATTAACGAAAATATTCAACACAAATTTTCATATCATTCACTAGAAAATTACATTTTTTCAGTTGTTCTGTTTATACCGTAATCGAATGATATTTATTTATTTATAAATTATTTTTTATTCATTTTTTTTTTTGTTTTGAAAAGGATTATGTTATTTATGGTATTATTTTAGTATAAAAATATTTTATCTAGAAAGTTTTATCTATTTACAGGTACTATACTAAATTAAATTATTAACGATCATAATTTTAATTGTATAAGTGAGGGTTTTTAGTTTATGAATGATTATATTCCATATATATCGATAGATTCCATATATACTGATATATGACATATGGAGTACAGGCGATCATGCCGAATACAAATATCACAGTTTTCATTTTAAACTAAATAATAATACACAATTACCTATACATACTCTAATTATCTTATCTCATAATTATTCGTTTTTCAGTATAATATTTTGAAATAAAATGTGCCACCCACACGAGTTTCATTTTGTTTGATAAGAAAATAAGTTCGAAATAAATCAATGATTTTTGAAGAGTTTATATACATATATTATAAGGGCAAGTATAAAGAATAAATTAACACAAAAAAAAAAATATTTGTATTTCTGGGAAAAATAATTTTTCTTCAAAATTTATTAAATACATAGAGTACTTATATTGGGCGTTGATATTGCAAAAGTTAAATTGTATTTTGAAGGAAATTTTTGAATTCATTGTAAATTTTTAATGAAATTTTTAAAATACAAAAATATTAAATTTAAATTCAATATTTTTGTATTTATATAAATTTTTAATTTTTTATTTGATTGGGTAAATCAAGCGTAAAACATTTTGAAGGGATTTAAGAAATGGAAAATTTTAAGTATAATATTTTTTTTAATTAAGCTCAAGAAATGAAAAAAATGGTTAAAATTTCTGTTGGAAGATTTAAAGGTGTAAGACAGACCAGATAATGCAAAAACAAATTGTAAAATTTAATGAAATTCCCAATAATTATGAATTAAATTATGAATTGTTATAATATGTATTTACATTATACGAGTATTACAAAATACAATATAATTTGTATTTTTCAATGCACTTTACACAATGCATTTTAATTAAAATAACAATTAATTTAAGCAAAAAACAATATGCCGTCCCAATATTCCATATTGCTTTCCGAACATCGATCGTATACCATTTTGAAAAAAACCCATATTTTGAAGTATATTGAAAATTATATCTATTATTTTAGAGAAAATAGGAATTTCAGATTTTAAATTAAATACTTCATCAACATATCTTCTGTACTAATTTCATAATCTATGTATATATATATATATATATATATATTTAAATAATAGCAATTTTAATTTATTACTTGGAAAATTATGAAAGCAGAGATATTCAAGTTTATTTACATGAATATATATGTATTTATTATAAAAATGTGATTGTATAGTTTAACTACTGTATTTATGAGTATATTATACAATAATAGTTATATTTTTGAATAAATTTGTAAAGCTATCAACTTAATAAATATCTTTATTGTTCTTTATTATTGTTATTATTATTACTGACGTGGTTAATACGTTTTCTATCAGATAACGTCAAAATGGCATTTTTGTCACACTACAATATAATATTGTTATCTTGATTGAACTTAACTATAGAATTTTGATAATTTTTTGATAAAAAAAAACAACAAACATAATTAACATATTAAAAAATTATAATTATAATTGGGTAAAAATTTTTTTATTTAAATTCGCATTATATTTTTAGATCAATAATAATAAATTAATAATTTTTATATTAGTAAATTTTAAAAATAGCAAAAAATTGATTAAAATAAGAAAAAACAGTTTTCAATTAACTTATACACCTCTAATAACGAAAATAGATCAAATTTTGACATAAGCAGGCCCCGTTCTGATTTGTTCGGCGCCCTACGCGATGTCAAAAAGTGACTCTCCCCTGTCTTGAAAAAAAAAAATCTTGGAAAAATTTGGAAGAACTTTTATTTTCTAAATTTTAGTTTTTTTTTTAAGTTATTAATGGCGCTCATGTTTTCCAGCTCACATTGCAAATGTTTACTTTGCATAAATTGTAGATCTGCTCCTGGACACAATATAATGTAAATAAAACTATAGCAAACTTAAACTTATATTAAACGTCAAAGATTTTTCGAACTCGATTAAACTTAAATTAATTTTGGGGTTAATTTCTTGGGGAAGTTTCTTTTTTGCTCATAATTTCTAAACTATCAGTATACTAGTCGCTATAAATAGTTTCCAAAATATTAATAACGAAATTGGTGTTTATGATCTAAGAAAATCTTTATAATTTTAAAAGAATTGCTAATAATTAGAGGGAAACAGCTAAAATAAGTTTGAAATTAAGATTAATGGAATGTAAATTTCAAATATTAGATAATATAAAATCGAAGCTCCGAATGAGTTGATTTTTGTAAATTCTTATACTCACCATTAGGAAAATCACAAAACTTTTCACTTTTGATTATTTTTATATAATTGTATATTTTATTTTAAGAATTTTACTAAAGATAATTATACTTATATAACCTTAGTTTGTATACAATTTCTTTTTTTTATCAAAAGTGAAAACTTATACCATCAAAAGTTATCTTTTTATAGCTTTTTAATGTTACAATCATGTCAATTGCTTCTCTTTGTCCTTAATTTTATAATATTCAATTGTATATGATGATTCTCTTCTTATTCCCACGGAAATTATTTTTCTCTTAATGGTTCTTTTCTTAAATGCGGATTATTTTATATATACGATGATGAAAGGAAAAATTTAAAAAGAAAAATAATAAAATAACTAATAAAAAGTTTATTTTTTTAAGTGTTTTCAAGTATAAATTTAAATTTTAATTTAAAAGGATTTCATAAAAATCAACATCATTTTTTAAACAATGGTATGTGCTTTACCATTAATATAAATATTAATAAAGTATTAGAATATTTTTGCAGTCTACCTATGTATATTATATCAACAAATTTAAGTTAGAAAGAGAAAAATAAATCATATATATGTATAGTTTTCTTTAATACTTATAACACTTTTATAATGCTTTTATACTATATCAAGAATTTGTTGTATGTAAAACTGTTAAAGAATTAAATAAATGAATGATCAACATGATGTAGAACATGATTTTAGTCTAATGATTAAAATAAATATTTCGGAACCATGAGCATATATTATGGCATTACATTTATTTAATTAATAAAAAGTTACATTTATTAATTATATTATAATATTATAATAGTATATATATATGAATAAAATATTTAATATAACACTAATAATTATAATTAATATATTTAATATAACAGAATACTTTACATGGACAGAAATGTTACAAAGAGAATTTTCTATGTATACCGCTTTTTAATAGGTTAAATCCGGAAGGGTTTGTCGCAAAACAAATCCAAATCTGTTGTGTATCGCAATAATGCAGAATTCGAAAAAAACCCCAAATAAATAGGCGCTCAATATTTTGATATTGGTTAAACTTCTTAAAACTCAAATTTTCGGGATTTTAAATTTCAATATTAAAAGGGTGATTGAAATAAGGAATTTTTGTTTGATTCATCAGATTTAAGCCATATGACAGATTTTAAATATTTTACAGCTCAGTCTGTCCAATTGAATAATTTTTTTTTAAAGTGAGATTACTTTTGCAGCTATATTATTTTTCAAAAAATGTATTTCATATTTGAGGCAATAGTAATTTCGCTTTCTTAGAAAAAATAAAATTCCATAGTTTTGGTCCCTTCCACGCATGCATAGTGCTCACTGTATAACTCACTAGAATACGCTCACTGTAACTTTTATAATATTTATGCAATTTTATAATATTTAATGCTCCATTTAATGCTATTTTATATTTAACAATTATTAATTTTAAACTTATCAATTGATTTTCGAATTTACGTTATTATTGCGAAAATAAACAAATTTTAAGAAAAATTAAGTCTAGATTGGAATTATTAATTTTGGCTTTAAATTCTAACTATATTATCCTTTCGATTATCAATAAGATTTTTTCCAACACAATGTTTCAATTATAGCCAAACAAAGTATAACAATTTTAAACTACATTTTGCATTGTCATTTTAATTAATTAATTGTAATCCAATTATTTTTAAAAAATTATTAATTACAAAAAAAAATTATATTAAAATTATTTCATTGAGAATTATTTCCGTCTGTGAAAAGAATAAAACCGATTATAAATGGAAAAAAAAATTATAATTAAATAAATTCCAATTAATTATTTGAAAATCTGAAGTTAAATCATTTTGAAATTAAATATATTTTTTTTTTATATAAAATCTTTCAGAATATAAGACTTCCTTTTTAATAATTAAAAAAAAAAGGTATAAATTTAATCACAAAATATAAATTTTCTTTTAAACTTTATTTTGTAAACTCAAGTAAAAAGGATAATTAAATTTTTCTCTTTTTTTCTTTTATTTTTTATTTTTAACTTAAAATACAAAAATCTTGAAAAAAACCCATTTAAATTAATTTTATTTTATAATAAGTTTTTTTTTATGCACCATCTTCAACTGGCATATTATATAACTGTATATATAAAAAAGGTAAATTGGAATAAAGAAAAAATCTGAATTAAATGAGTAACCATGATAATAAGTTATTAATTGCAATTCTTTTTTTTTATATAACCAACATACACACAGACCTAAATCCTATATATATATTTAGGTAAGTGTTGCGGTAACATGATTTATAAAACGTGCTGCGATAATTTTTCAATAATTTTTATTTAAAGTAGATATTTTTTTTTTTTGCCATGTCAAAGAAATAATTTGAGAACAAGGTACCTATTAAATGAGGTTGTCATTTGGAATATTATTCATTTTTCTAATTTATATTTCTTTTTTATTACAAATCTTGATTTAGCATCCCTTTAGACAGTACTCCTGTATAAACTCCTTTAAACCATCAATTTCCCTTCAATTGATTTCATTAGTTTTTTTTTTAAACTGATTTAACTCTAAAATTAAAAAAAAGAATTTGAATTTTATCAATATTTTGTCTAATATTCTTGTGGTCCAAAATGAATGAATGGATAATTGAATAATCTTATTGGATTAAAATATTATAATTTTATTTAAAAATAAAATTAATAAATTTTTTTATAATAAAATTTTTATTTTTATTTTACAGGTGCTGGTGAATCGGGAAAAAGTACCATAGTCAAACAAATGAAGTAATTTTGATTTTTTTCTTTGCTTACTAAAAACCATCAAATTTAATTGAATTTAATTAATTTTGTTTTTTTTTTTTCAGAATTATTCATGAGAGTGGGTTTACATCTGAAGATTTTAAACAATATCGACCAGTTGTGTACAGTAACACAATTCAATCACTAGTTGCAATCCTTAGGGCAATGCCAAACCTAAGTATTCAGTATAGCAATAATGAAAGAGAGGTAAAAATTATATGAAATAATTGAATTGAAATAAAAATGAAAGGAAATTTTTGTTTTTAAATTGTATAAAAAAAATTTCTAATTAAAATATTAATTTATAAATTATTGAAGCTATTGAGACTATAGCATTAGCGATTTATTTTAAATTTGTCATATTTTATATGTTAATTGTTTGAGATTATGTCGAGAAAACTTTTAATTTAAATTTGTTCGGAATATTATTAATTATGGTATAATATTAATAATAAAATGTCTAACATTAATTCAATGATTTATTTTAAAAAAAAAAAGAACTTTTGCAATCAATTCTTACAATATATACAATGATTCTACCAAATGTTTACGAATATTGCAATTTGTTATCTATAACAAGGTTATTAGATAAAATGAAAAAAGCCAAATTTTTTATATTTCAATTCGAAAAAAATTTTGCCGGTGCATATAGAAACCAAAATTTTATTAATATATTTAATTTTGTATAATATATAGAGTGATGCAAAAATGGTTTTTGATGTATGTCAAAGAATGCACGATACTGAACCATTTTCAGAAGAACTTTTAGCGGCTATGAAAAGATTATGGTCAGATAGTGGTGTACAAGAATGTTTCTCACGTAGCAACGAATACCAATTAAATGATTCAGCAAAATAGTAAGTGAAAAATTATTAAATATTTTCTATAATTTTCTTTTTATATTACAACAATTCAATAAATTTATTTAATTTATATAAAAACAATATATAAAATTTAAATACATACATACTTAAAATTTTATGAAAATATAATTTAAACTAAAAATTTATATTTTTATATATAAAATATTTTGTACATTCCTCAATATTCTCTTGGTGTCAATTTGAATTTAAGCGGTGATTCTGGTATATATGTTGAATTAATTTTATATTTTAATTCACCATAATTATATTCTACTTTATATTTCCTAAAAATCTGCAAATAAATAAGAAATAGAATAAATGAATAAGAAATAAGAAAATAATTTGTGAAAATTGCTGGTAAATAAAATTATAAATTTTAATTATAAATATAGTATAATTGATTGAATAAAAAATGTTTTTAACTGTAGAGGTAAAATTAAAACAAAATAACGAAAGAAAAAAAAATTGAAAGAAAAATTTTCATTTTGCCTCTAATTTTATTTGTCAATTTAACATTAATTAAAAAGATGAAGAAGAAAATTGGAAAAACATTTTGCATATAGCAAAAACATAAAAAAAAAATTGAAATTAAAGGATCTTCTATATTAAGATTATCCAAGGTCAAATTAATAATAAAAATAAATTAAGCATTAATAAATGACCCTTTTATATATTTTTATTCTTTTATCGTATTTTCCATCATTTTTCCCATTACTGATATCTTCGAAAGTCAGGATTCAGGAATGAATAAAAATAAATTTATTTATATTATAATTTTTCATACATATAGTTTGTATGTTAAAATTGGCCAGTTTTAATAGCCGCTTTATTATAATTACAAGGTTAATCATATAAAATTTCCTTAAATATTTTATATAATCTTAATAATAGAAATAATGCTGCAAATTTATTTTTTTTTTTATTACAATTTATTTTTTCCTCTTGGATTTTGTAGCCATTTTAATTCAAAAATTTTGTCAATACCATAGAAATGACAATTAAAACTTGTTTTGAAAAAATTTATATGAGTTTACGAATCGGATAATAAATTGAATTTTAATTGCATGTCTTTTTTTTTAATTTATTTTGGAAAATATATTTAAATAAATTTTCTCTTTCCATATCAGATATTTAAAACTTATTCTTAAGTTGCATTATTTCAATTATGATTTCAATTTGAAATTTAATTATTTTCTTTTAAATAAAATTAAAAAAATATTTAAAGTATTTTTTTCAAATGAAAACCAACTCACTAACTTTAATTATAAAACTTTTTATAATAAATAAATTTAATACATGAAAAATTATATACCAACAAACGTATATATATACATGTATACATATATATGTATATATGAAATATCATTACATACCTTTGCTAATAATGTATTTAATTCAATTTCTGCATATCTTCGACCAACACACATTCTTCTACCAAAACCAAATGGTAAACTAACAAATGGATGAATTTTTTCTTTTGTATATGGACATAATTCATCTTAATGTTTTTAAGAGAAAAAAAAATGAGAGCAAAAATAAAAATTAATCTTAATTATTTTAATATTTTAAAAGCATATTTTCATAAATATTATATTATAATATTTTACTTATACAAGTAATAATAATAAATAACTTTAAAACTCTCTTTTTACTATTTTTTTACCTAACTTATTGTATATGTAAAGTTTATTATAAATTTAACAAACCAATTTGAATCATAGTATGAAGAAATTTATACAAGATTAAAATATGGGCAACAAAAGTTAGTAATTATTACTAGAATTAAAAAATTTAATGGCATCTATATTAAAGGTACCGTTTTGCAAATTTCAAATTTTTATTCATTAGTTTAATATTAAATTGCTTCTTGAGTCTTATATTTTATATTCAAGCACTTTTTTAATTTTTTTTTTTAGATCAAAATGAAGAGCTAGAGCCATGAAATAGAGCATATAGTTAACGCTACGTAATGTTTTAAAAAATACTCGCATAAGCCCCTTTTGGGTCCGCACATTTCTGAGTTTTCTTTTGATTAAAATTCAAGGTTCCTCAAGTTTGGTCGTATGGTTTAGTTACAAAGACCTTGAAATACGCTTCAGGAACTTTTCCATAAACCATTTTTACCCATAAGTTTCTAAAGATAATTCAATACATATGATCAGATAGCTTCGACGAGGTATACAATTTATGTTCTGAGATATTTTGAGAAATCCATTCTTTGAGTTCACAACCTCCAAAAAGTATTTTTTCACTGTCATATATTTGGTTCCAAATCCCAATTCAATCTATCAAAGACTCATAATTTCTTTAAAAAATATCTAATATACTTCGGTAGCATTCTGAAATCTTCGGGAATTGTAAAGTAGAATCTATTTTACTAATTATTTTTTTTCTTTTCATTTCTGTTTTGTGCCATTTTAATAAAATTCGTTTTTAATTCTTTTTTAGTATAAATTCAGATTTTAAAATTATTTAATAAATCATTTAGTTGTCATTGTCACAAATTTATGCTGTTCTATTTATAAATTTATAAATGAACAGACATATATATTTAATACTCATTCATATGGACATATACTCGTATACTGAATTTATTTTATATGATTTATGCATAAAATAAGTACTAGTTATGTATTTTCTAACTAAAATGAAAATCTCGTTTTCTCATATTTAAATTCATGTGTATTGTTCATGCCTACATATTATTTCAAATCAATTTCATCAATTCAATTGCACCCCTCATTTTATTTAAAGTCATTTACACCATTTTTTTTTTAATAATAAATGAAAAGAATAAAAAATGGATTTAAGTAAAAAGTAGCAAAGGATATTTTAGCGCACAGGTACACAATGCCATAACGAACAAAAAAAAAATAAAAAATCAAAGTAAATGTTATATAAATCATATTTCGGTAAAAAAAAGGATTTGTATTTTATTGATGAACTCAAAAGAGAATACATATTATAAAAAATATTTATTTATATGCTCAATAATGTATGTAGATTTTCACAAAAGAACATTGTTAATATAATAAATATAAGTGCATATAAGTATGAGTTGGTATGTGAAATAAATAATTTAACTTACTAGCTTCATTGAATTTCATCCATCTCTCAGGGACAAATTTATTTGGTTCCGTAAAATATTTTGAATCGTTTGATACCACCAAATGAGGAAATATTACATGCGTCTACATACAATTCAACGATCCACAATGATGATGATTGTTGTTATTTTTATATGCGGTATTTAGTCAATTATTTTACATGTTTTGTCATTTTGATATTGTTGGGAAGGTATTGGGGTTTATATGAAAAATTTTGAGAAAAAAGAAGAAAACAATTGAGAACATAAGCAAAAAAAAAAACGCAAACATGAAAACAAAATTAAATTAAATAAAAAATTTATCGAGAACACAATTTTATTTTTTATTTGCATTATTTTTATTTTTTGAGTGACGGCAATAATAAAAATATCGCATAATTTTTTAACAAAATAATAACAATAAAAATTGTATTTTTATATTTACCCCTTTTGGTACTTCGAACCCAGCAATTATTGAATCGGTTTGTAAACTTCTACCATTTGCAATTACAACCGGATACATTCTGTGCATACGTAATTTTCCCAATATAAATGAAAAATATACAAAGAATAAATCCAAATGTTAAAATAAAGAAAAAACAAAAATGAATTGTAAATTATCATATTTTTACAGTGTACTAATAAACATTATAATGTATAAATATTTAGGCAAAAATATCACTATATGTATATATACAATGTTGTAAACAGAAAATATTATATGCAAAAATGTATATTGTAGTTTATTATTCAATTTATATTAATGTTGCCAGCATTTTATATGTATGTTTTGTACACTGTGAGATTTCTCCACAGAATTGCTTATATTTTATAGTAATTGCTATACTTTAATTATAGTACAAGATTTCAAAGCTACATAAGCAAGGCTTAATAAAGCTTATTAATTCTTTTTCCTAGAAATTTTAAAATTTAAATGTCCAACACAATACAATTGCCTATACATAATTTTCTTTCTGTTTCTTATATATTTCTAATACAATTCTCATTATTTATCCAATTATTTAATATTGTCGTAATTATATTGTGTTTTAAAAAATATTACTGCATATATTTTTATATATATTTAGATAATTATGCTTATTAGTAATTATTATTTTTAAATTTATTCAATATTTTAATCATTAATAAATTTTTAAAAAAATCAATAAAGTCATATAATATTATCTTGTTAAATAAGCCCCGATAAGTATGCAATATTTTACAATAATATTAATCTTAAAATTAAACGCTTGTGTTAATCAAATTAAATTATTAAAAAAAAACTATTTATAATAAACTTAATTCATTCTTCCTTTGTGAAGTACATTATAGTTTTTTCCCGATTCTCTAACTTATTTAAGCTTTCAAAATGCAATAATTTGTAAGATCTTCAATTTAAATCAAACTTGATCACTAAATTTAATTATACATAATTAATTTATTAAAATAATATACATATTGGTGGTAACATTCTCTAGCAAAACATAATATTAACACATACTACGTACATAAAAATTATGAAATATTACCTTAATGTTTCTTTAATACATGCCCGCAAATATGGTATTTTCTCTAATGCGTTCTGATCAATATTTGCTTTTTGATTTGGAAAAATATTTTTCAATTCATTAAATAATTTTTCTTGTTTGTCGGGATTTTTACTCAATTGATATATTGTGGACGATGCTGCAACTGATGTCTAAAAGTAAAATATGAAAACAGAAAATATTAAAGAAATTGTTTTTATTTTATTTTTCTTTAAAAATATTTACAAAGCATTTATTCATAGAAGTTTTTTACTATTTTATTTAATAGTGAATATATATACGAATGTGAAGTGAACTATTTATGAACTGACTTCTCCTATCTGTATTTATGCTTCCACATGCGTAATGTAATGTTCCGGAAAATTTTAATTGAATTAAAAAAAAATAAATTTGAGAAAAGAAAACCGCAAAAAGATTTTCTTTACGTATATGGATATTACATATGTAGGCATGTATGCCCTTAATAATTATATAACTCAGTATTTAAATCATAAAGTGTTTTGATTATTAAAAATTCTTAATTAAAGTCATTAAAATTTATCATCAAAAGCTACTCTTGTTTCTGTAAAAAAAAGTAAGTTTTTGCGTTCAAGGAAAAAAGGTTTTCTTCCTATTCATTATTTAAGAAAAATGACTAGGTGTTCATATATGTATTCTAAAAGTAGTAGTCCTAAAAACCAGTTAAAAAAATGTTTTTTGTATGAAATTTCTATGAATATAGTCTGGCTTTTTTGTTTTGTATGAATTTGTGAAAGGGACCTTCTAGTCATTTACTCAATTTCCTTTTCAAATTAAATATAAAAAAAAAGTTTTTTCTTTATAGTTTTCGTGAACTTAATAGGAATTCTACTAAAGAGCTCAAACATTTAGTTTTAAGTCTGCTTTTTAATTGTATGTATGAGATGGTTTTCAAAATTGCGCGATTTTAAAATTTTCCTTAACAAATTTTCATTATGATTGCTCTTATTTTCGATTATAGTTTAATAATAAAATTCTTTAGAATTAAGATCAAATTCTCGAATTAAGATCAAAGTTGGTAAAGTATTAATAAAAATTAAATAGTGTTTCACAGAGTTCTAGTCATACTATAATCTAACAAAGTAGGTGAAATACACAAAATATCTGTGAAATCTGTGGAATATTTGATGTGATCGTGGAATATATTATATTATATTTTCATGTATTAGTTCTATATTTGAAATTTCATGTGGAACTTTATTTTTTTGTCTACCAGCACGATAATAATATAAAAGATGCTAAAACATAATAAAAAATATTTCAATATACATTTTTGAATTTCCCGTCTCTTGAATTAAAAAAAAAAATATTGCGTTTAAATTGAAAATTGTTCATTGAAATTCAAAAAATTCAAACTTTACGGTAATTTTGCAATCATTTGTTTAGTTTCAATTTCAATTTCAAAGTGTATAGAATAAATTTTACTTCTAATAATTTATAATTCAAAAAAAAAATTATTTTTTCCAAAAAAGAAATTTTTTTTTTTTGAAGAACGCAATATTTTTTCATCCATAGCTTTTGGTTTTGTAAATATTTATAATAAAAAATTCTACGTACTATTTTCATTGTACACAACAATTTGATTTTATGGTTACTTTTTGCTACTTACAGTCATATTTCGACTAAATAATATAAGAAAATTTTTTACTTGAATAAGTTTTCTTGAATTTTCTTTTATTTTCTTCAATTTATTTGCTGCTTTCCATTTTTGAGCAAATTTCAAGTTTTAAAAGAAAAATAATTAAAGTTTTGAGTTTGTAATTTTTCGATAATTTTCTAGGATACGAAAAAATGAATCGTTTTATATGAAGGTTTTTAACAATTTGTTGTCAGTTCTATTTTCATATAAAATTTCAGGATTTCACTGTATATTATAATGAATAAGAATAATCATATATTAGTATTTTTTGTATATTATATTTACCGTATCAACTCCAACTAAAAATAAATCTAAAGCTAAAACTGTTGCAATTTTATGATTTTTAGTTTTTTCAATAATTCTCTCAATAATTGATATATCGGATTCATTCTTTTTATGTTTACATTTTTCTGATTCTGCCATAGTTTTGTTTATATATTTCATACATATTCTGTAAAATATTAATATACAATAGATTTAAATAGAAATATTGTACTTTTATTAAAATAAATTTATTTTTTTTAAATTTCGAAATAATAAATTTTCTTACTCTGTAAAACTATCTAAAGCTGAAACATAACTCTTATATGCTTTGGTTGAATAAAATTTCCATATTGGCATTTTTAATTCTAATTCAAATATTGTTGTAAAAAATGTATTAATTTCATTAATTATCTGTTTTGCTTCATTTGTTTCATTTTTTGATAAACAACCCAAACGTGTATCTAATGCAACACGACCAACAGCTATAAAATAAAAAATGAAATTTTAATAAATTCTAATAATAAATTATAAAACAAAATTGGAATTGATTGTAATTTTGAACTTCTGTACAAATAATTGAGGTCCAATCTAATTTTATTGAATTCTTATAAAATTTTATTAAAAATGTTTTGGAACCAACTTTAGAATTTTTGATAGCTTTCATATCAGAATGTTACAAAATTCATGTTGTACAGTATTCTTTTTTTTTTTTTTGAAGTTTCTTGAAAAATCTATTTATTCCACATAGTTTATATCTACTTGTAATATATGTACTTGTTTATATTACCAGTTCTCCAGGTGTACATTATTATAATCAAAATTGTTTGTGTGAATTTTGTATTCAATATAAAATTTTTCAGTTCTTCAGCTAACAATCGTACACATTTATGAAAGTTTTATAAATTATTATAATTTCGTGCCCATTTTAAATTTATGATGTATGTGAAAAATAATTTGTTTAAATTTTCATATTTAATCTTGGCCAACTTATTAATTAAAATTTAAATGAAAAAAAAAATATTTTCTGTAACAATATTTTAAAATTTCCAAAACTTTAAAAAAAAAATAATAATTAAAATTTTCCAATTATTTAAATTAAATTATGCGTAAAAATTCAATGCTTTTTTTATTATTTAAAACAAAAATAAAATTTTTAAAATGGAAAACTAAAATTATTCGAGAGAAAAATAATTATTTTTTATAAAAATTTATACAATTTTTTTTTCCTTTAATGCAATTGAATTTCTGATATTAACATTCTATTTTATATAACATATACATACATACGTTCATTTGAGGTTAATTCTCTATTTAAATCTAAAGCAAATTTTCAGTTTTTATATTAAATTACATAGATTCTTTGTAATAATTTTAAAACTTAAATTCACGTTAGAAAAATGATTCAGCTTAAGATTTCAATAAAACTTTGTTATAAAATATGTGTTTCATAAAATAAGAAAAATACATACATTATATTATACAAACGTATAAATTTAATAAACATTATTCTCTATGTTATACTATAAGATCCTTAAATGTACATTTAGTATATTGCAAAATTTTGTGGTTAAAAGAACTAAGAATTTCTGAGTTTTTTTTCTGTTTTCCAAAACAGTTTTCCGTTGAAGATCTGTTTCTTTATGCTGTATAACATTATAACTTTTATGTCCTAAAGATTTAAAAGGTATAAAAGCTTTATAAGCAGATAAATGGTTTGCATGGATATATGGGTCGGACACATAGCCGGTGAATATAAATTTTTTTTTAAATATTATTGAGAATGTAGTAAAAACTAAAAACGTGCGTGAATTGTAACAAATTTTTATCTTTTGTTTTATAGTTTCTTTTATTTTTGATTTCCTCAACATTATTATTATTATAATTAAATAAATACATAATAAAAAAATTACATTATACAATTGAAACTATTTGGTTAACCAAAATAATTCGAAGTTCTTTATACATTTAAAAATTTAAAAAAAAAATGGTACAAATAATGCTATAATCCCTTTAAAATAAGGTTAAAGGTAATGAGTATAAGAAGAAACACAAAAAAAGGAAAACAAAAAGCAGGGGAAAAAAATTAAGGAATGTAATTTCAAGGATTCCAAAATTTTCTTATCTTAGTAAAACGCAAATAACTTGGATAAAAATCTAAATTAAATATTGATTTTTTTTTCATATTCTTATATTCCATATATTTTATTTCTGTTGTATTTTTCTTCATTTTTTTTTTGATTTTATGCGTAAAAAAGTCCCTACTTTTTTTTTAATTTAAGAAATATTTCAAGAAAATAGTTATATATTTTATAGCTAAATATTGTACGTATATATTATAGCTAAATACGTATAAATATTAGCAAACATTTATATACATACACTCAGGGGCGGACATACCATGTATGCAAAGTAAACATTTGCAATGAGCGCCGGTAAACAGGGGCGCTATTGAAAACTTGAAAAAAAAGTAAATTGTTTTCCAATTTTTCCCATTACGTGTTTTCCGAAAATTTTTCTCTTTCTTTTTGGTAATTTCACTGACCACTGTAAACATTGTGAAACAAAAAGCTAAAAGCTTAATTCCAGGCTTTAATTATTTGACTAAGCTTGCACTCAGCATGATAAAGTAACAAAAAAGTGATTTATTATGCGTAATGTGCAATATTTTTTGAAAAGTGTTCGTTATTTGAAAAGGGGGGCGGGCGTCGAACTGCTAAGAACCGGGCCTGCATATAGTAATATGCATATTTTTTTATTTTCTTAAACAAAATAAATTATTTTAAAATGAGAACTACAACCTTTTTTTACGAAGAAGTAAAACATACAAATAGCAAATATTGTGTTTCTACAATCCCACTATTTTTCACAATATGTTATATACATATGTATGTACTTATTATATATACTTTACCACCTACACAAGTTTAGAACAAAAAATTTACGTATCCTTCATAAATGTTTGTGTAATATGTAAACATTAAACAAATAGCAATGTATTTAATATAAAATATGCACGCACAATTTTAAGATAAATTAAAAAACGTATACACTATGTAGGTTGGTTATTAAAATTTACTATTATAATCACATGAGAAAAGAGGCTATTATAACAATTGAAAAATACAATAAAATAATAAAATAAATGTTCAAAATTATGAATATTTTATTATATCTTTTATAGTGTATATAAAATAATTTAGAAAAAAAATACGTTCTAATGAAACTGGATTAATACTCGTAACTGCATATTACATATTATATGGGAGTATAAATACGAAAATAATTTGTATTTTGTATAAAATTTGTATTTTGTACATGGTAAATTTTCAATAATTCTATCCTTAATTAAATTTTAAAAAAATTGGTACTCATGTACGCATTTCAATAAAATACAAAAGATTTTCTTAAAAATTTTGACTGAAATATGGAAAATTTTGTGTTTAATTTTCTTTACCAATTCTGCAATTAGAGTTGAATGGTCAATATTAGCAACAAATTTCATTCCCACAGCAATTTGAACGTCAAATTGCATAATATTTAGTTTTAAATTGTCAATTCTTTACTCATGTTCAATAATTTAATTTAATAAATATTTTGGTACCAAAGTCTTTCTTTTGTAATATGGCAAATTCAATTTAAATCTGGAAACTATGCAAATCACACACAAAATGCCAGAAATAAAAGTACGTAAAACTAATTAGCAAAAAGAAAAAAATCTTATTATGTTTTTTAGTATTATTTCTTAATAAATTTTATTGTGACGTCCTCGAAAATACTATAATGTTTACTTTAATTTTTCTATAACACACTGCATTAGTGTATTACTATTGCATTTATAAGTTTCAGTAATTAATTAGGTTATTAATTTTTCAACATAAGCTATAGGTATGTACATAATATGTTTATTATTTTGAAAAAAAATTCTAGATAAAAATTATAACTTCAACAATACGTAATACTTGATTCGAATCGCTATACTTAACAACGGGTAATTTATTCTCATAAATTTCTCAATTACGAGTTTTTTTCATTTTCTATATACCGATGCAAAATTTTTATATAGAAACTCTCTATAGTATAACTTGATAGTTTTAATAGCCGTTGTTTTCATTGAAAAATTCTATAAATTTATTATCATGTATTTTATTTTCGATTGACAAATAAATTGTGATTTAAAATAGATGTTTGTGAAAACAATAGAAAAATTTCAGAAAATGTAATTTTAGAAATTGATTCACGTTTTTTTGTTTTTTATTTTTTTTTTGTTATTCGTTCATTATTAAAAGCACATTTTCACTCTTCACCCATTATTATACATATACAATTTTCAATTTCGGGAGTGATTTAACCTAGTTTTTTTCCTTCCTTTTTTTGATAGGGAAAATTTAAAATAGTGTACTACACGGAAATAATCAAAAACCATATACATATACATAATATATTGCATTTTTAGATAACTTTCATTTAATTTATGCGAAAATAATAGCATTCTATTTGTACTAAATTTAAATTTTGATTGAAAATTTGAATATTTATTTTTTACTCTAAATTTAAATTGATATTTTATTCTCTGACAACATATACAGAATAACGTGTAAACAGGGATTTTTCTTTTCTAATCTTCTTCATATAGTATATGCCTCTACGTGTTTACATAAATGATTTCTCTACATATGCATACATATAGAAATCTACATACTTTTATATCTTTACCGCTATAAAATTCATATAGAAACCAAATTTTATTTCTATCTTAAAAATATATTAAAAAAATCCAATTAAATTCCAATTACAATATAAGGATTTAGTTAATGCAATGGATCGTTTGGGATATAGCATTACAGTTAATCTTAAAATTGTGTATTTTTTAGAAGAATTTTGGTTAATAGCAATTAATTATAAGATTTACTATAAAATTCAAGTCGAAAATTTAAAGGCGAACCTCTATAGTATAAGTGTTTTGATGAAATCTAAAAAATGTACAGGAATTTTTTATCATTATAAGTATGTAAAATAAAGAAAAATTGTAAAAAAGAAAATCCCATTAAAATATTGAAATATTAAATTGTTCGTACAGGTTTTCTATATTTGTATGTATTTCAAGCAATTAAATTTCTAATAATATGTATGTATAGACAATACGTATAAAGCATTTTCCTAAACAAAAAATTTAGGTCAAAATATTAAGAAAGAAAATTCGGGAGAACAAAAAAAACACATGGCGTATAGTGACCATTATCTTTTTTTTATCTCTATATTATTTTATTTTTGGTTTTGTGCTTAAAGGACCCAAAATAAATCACATACATACAAACATTTATCTATCTACTCTTATACATATATATATATTTAAATAAAATTATATCGATCGGTCATAGATCATTTTATTCTTTCGTCATCGAAAATTAATTTTACCGGAGGACCTCTAAATAAAAAATTCCGAAAGAAGAGCAAAAAAAAAAAATTTATAAATGAAATTAAAATAAAATTTCAAAATTTTAGGTACCCAAACTATGTACTTATCCTATAATATACATCAATTCCATCATAACATGAAAAGGGAAACGAAAACTAAGTGGTTGAAAAAAATATACACTAAAGTTTTAGAATAAAATAAAAAAGAAAAACGAAAACTTACATTCCAATGCCCATTTGTATAATTCATGTAAAAAATTTCCTGGTAATTCGTCATTTTCATCACGCATCTCATGAATCCTTAAAAGAAATACACAAGCACAAATACAAATGAAAAAGTACGCAAAAAAAGAGTGTTTATTATACAAAAAAAAAATAAAAAAGTAAAACGTGGAATGAAGAAAACATTCAACGATATAAGGGATTAGAAAACAAAAAGTAAAAAGTAAAAATAAAAAATAAAAACACCTTACATTCTTGTGTAATATAAAGAACAATAAAAAAATAAAACAATAATACACATGCTTATGTATATATATATATATATACATATATATATATATATATACATATATATATATATATATACATAAGCATATACATTTATATATATGTATATAAAGTATATATATATATACTTTATATACATATATATATATATATATGTATTAAAAGTACATAAAAAATATATATATATATATGTATATAAAGTACATAAAAAATATAAAAAGCAACCGAGGACACACCTTTCCATAAATTCATCGGCAATTTCATTTAAAGGTTGAATATATTTTTTAGCCATTTGTGGTTGCAATAAAATATGTTGTACTTCAGATCTAAAATTTTCCCAATCCTTGCCGTGTCTAAAAGAAAATTCAAAAAAAAATATATATATATAACTATATATTCTTCTATATACTTATAAACATATATACACATTGTATAATGTTCGTATGATTATGATAAAAATATTTTGTTATATAAAAGAAAATAAAGGTAAAGAGAAAAAAAGTGGTGAATGAGATTGTATGATTGGTGTTGCCAAAAATTCAAAAAAAAAAAAAAAATTTTATTAAAAATATTTTCTAAAATTTTTAACATTCAACCAATTTAAATTTTGTATTCTACACATTAATTAACATTTAATCAATTTGTTATACTCTTATACATATTGGTATTATATAAATGTAGTTGCGATATGACAGGAAATTTTATCGATATTATAAATTCTAGTCGTTAAAATTTTCAAAGAATTCATTTGTACCAAGTTATAAATTAAAATATTTGACTTTTTTCCGAAAACTAAATTTGTGAAGCATTTCATGTACAATATGAACCACTACTTTTAAATTTACGCACTCTCGTAAGACGTCAATTAATCTTAACACAAACTATTTTATTTCATTCTATCAAAACTATAATTCTGCTGCAAAATATTGATAGGGAAATGGAGATCCGACTGTAATACACTTGAAAATTTTGACCAGAATTCTAAAAAACCATAAATATAATATTAATGAATTTAACATCATATCAATTCAATGTTAAACGCAAACTAGTTCTATGAAGCCATTATACATTTGTATCAATCTTAATATGAAAATTCCTGCAAACTAATAATTTTCAGTAAATTAATTTAATTTACTACATTATAAAATTTTTAAATTTTTTCTCTTTGGCAATTCCATATACACATATACAGTAATATTATTGAATACAGTATTAATATAGGGTAGGATTAAAAAGGAAAAATTCAAGCTTAAGTAAAAAAGAAGAAAACCTTCCAATAAACATCACATGAAAATTAAACTTTAATGCTTTAACCCCAAAATACAAATAAGAAACTGTATATATATACGTTAGTAAAGGAAAAATATAAGAAAAGTTGAAAAAAAACAATATAAGTATATACAGGTATACAAAGAAAAACAAAAATCTTATAATTTATACAGTTAACATTGACAAAAAAAGAGAGAAAAAAAAGAGGAAAAGAAAAGGTGAAAAGAAAAATTACACTTCACTTACACTCCAATCAATCCACCTGTGTTCCCAAAAAAATCTTTACGTAGTTGACCTTTATAATGTTTTAGTGATGGCATAGATGGTCTGTAATATACAATAAGAAAATTAAATTAAATTAAATTTACTCTCTTTTTTCCTTTTTGATTTTTGTTATTACGTTTTATTTTATATATATATATATATATATATAGATATACGAGTAGTAAAGTTACTGTAATTTTAATGTTATACTTACTTTTTATCTTAAATTATAACTCGTATTCATATTATATGATTGTAATCCATATAATATGTATGTAGTATATTTTGTAACAAATACAAGAAAGGGATATATAGAGTGGATCACAAAAAAACAGTTTTGTCACATCCACACTTGTTATATTAAATATGAATCGAAAACTTGCCTTTTTTTTTTATTCAGTATAATTCTAAGTCTTCTTTAAATTATTATTAATTTATTTTAAGTGTGGAATCGATTCCCAGTCATATATATATCTCCAAGTTCTTTTAATATATATCGCTTTAAAAAATTGTCAAATATTTTTGTTTTTATTACTTTAAACGGTAAGATAAAGAAATAGTTGCTATTTAGTTGTTGTTATTTAATTTCCCTAAAATATTGGACCTGTATATGGTTCAATATTATAGGGTAATATTTTTTCTTACTTTATAATTGTTCATTATTGAAATATATACCGTATAGTATATATGTATATCAAGTTTAACAATATCTTGTTTCCTTTAAAAATTATACGCGCTTCGATACCCATATGCAGGTGCTCAAAATATGATTTATGTGGCTTTCTTTTCACCTATAAAAATGCCACAATTACAACATATCGAAATAATTTTTAATTTCTTTGCATTAAACGGTGACCACCCTAAAATTTCCATATATGCACAAAAACATATACTTATGAAGTACATATTTAAAAGGTAAAAAAGTACATATACGTTTAAATATAAAAGTACGTGAACTTATTGTAACGTATTTATAAGAACATAATATGACACATTGTGTATAAGTAAAAAATTTAACCAGGGGAATACTTTAAGAATATAGTTCCTCGAGGATAAATTTTTGTTAATTTTATGAAACAGTTTATTGAAAAACAAAAATCAAAAGTACATATACATATGTATATATTCATACAGCCATACACATAATATAATATTTTAAATGAATTTAAATTACTTGTACCTTTTGTTTTTTTTTTTTTTTGTTTTTCTAAAGGTAAAAATATTATTTCCTTATTTTAATTCTGAAATCACTTAAATTTCATAAAAATAATTTATGAGCATATAACAAATATAATTTTAAATATGTTTTCATTATATAAAATTTTATATATATACATATATACAAACATATATAATATGATAATACTTTGGGGATTTGAGAAAAATTTCATTGAATATTAAATATTAAATAAATGCATTTTTAATCTCAGTAAAAAATCCGCCCCATCCTTTTCGTAATTCTTTTTGATTTAAAAATCAAAAAAATTTAATTTTTATCTTTTTTCGTTAAGAATAATTTTTGCCCAATTATTCATTTTGAAGAATTTATATTGATTACTGCTCGTTTAAATTAACAAAAGGTCTGTCAATATTGTCGAATAATTTTAAATTATATATGAAAAACCTTAGCATTAAGATTAAAATACAATATAACATTAGATAACTTAAATTTTTCTTAAATTATTTCGTGAACCAAAAAAAAATTGATAAATTAATTGAACTTATTAGGAAAAGTGTGTAATTTAGTGAAATGTCTACAATAAAATCTTGAAATATTCTTTATGTTTCTCAAATGCGTTTCTTATCTTTAGATTACGCAATCTTCTGGTTCTCATCTTAAGATTATCATTTTTAGTTTATGCGAATTTTTAAAGCAGTTAGATTAAAGAAATAAGTGAATGTATCATAATTTGTATTGAGATGTAGTAGCTACATAGTAGCTAAAACGAGCACTTTTTATATTTAAGATGCTTGGATCTCTGCATTTATTGGTATTTCATTCTATTTTGCCATGAATTGTAAATCCGTAAAATTTCAAGATCTTCGAATTTAAAAAGTTTTTACGAATGCTTAGTCTCGCACAGAATCTAATTTAAAATGCGAACAAAATAAGAAAATTCTATTAAATTTCAACCAAACCAATTCAAGCATTTGTTGAAAATTTAAAAATTATGATCAAAAAATGTTTGGCTTCGAATTTGTTTTTTTTGCACTTTTCGTCCTACGTAATTTATAAAAGTTGGTATATACATAATATGTATTAATATAAATATAACAATTGTAATAAAAATTAAAAATATAAAAAAAAATTTTTTTCTTTCCTTTTTCTTTTTATTTTCGCCTAAATGTATGCATATTATTTAATAATCTCATAAATTTAAGTAAAAATAAAAATAAAAAATTCTTTTTGATGCATAATATGTATAATATTTTTTATATTTATATATATATAAATATGTATATATAACTGTATCTGTATAATACAATCCGATCAATGTATAATAAAAAAAATATATAAAATGAAATTATTTTTAAAACGTAAAAATCTGTTATATAAACAAATAATCCATTATAAATATATGAGTTTGTATATATACATGTATAGCATAGTAAAAATATTTACTCAAAATAATTTATTTTTAAGAATAAATAATTCTTAAAATCATGTAATAAATACTTATTTTAATTATTATAAAAAGAACGTCAGAATAACTTTTGAAAAATAAATTCTGTTTTCAATATTCTATGGTGAAAAGGGAAACATGTACTATTGCAAAAAAAAATTTTTTTTTTTGGAAATATTCATAAATTAAGAAAATTTATCGTTTTATTATAATTACAAATTTTCTAAAATATTATTGTAAATTTAGTTCAAATGTTATACAGAAAATATTTTTTGTTTTTAATTATAAAGAATTTTAAATTTTTCATAATTAAATGAAAATTTTAAGTTTTATTGACGAAAATATAGTGTAAATTTGTTTTGTGTTATACTATGACGGTAAATGTTTTTATTTTAATATTAATGATTCTTGAAAAATAATTTAATTTTTTTTAAAAGAATGAATGTTGAAAATTAATTTTGTTATATGTACTCATAATATAATTATTATAATTTTAATAAAAATTTTGCATTATCATCTCAATTAAATTAATATAATTAAAATAATTAAAAATTTATTCTATGAATTCGAAGAGAATCATTAAAGGTTTTTAATTAAGAAATTACTTAATAATCCCTTGATAAATTATACTAAAAAACAAAAAAATTTCCTACGTTTGATGATATCATATAATAACACATGATTTTCCTTTTAATGTTATTATCCACATTATTATCACTATTAGTTTAATTTTAACGCAATTGTACGCAGTACAACAAAATGTGCTGCAAATAGGACGATTCTAATACAAAAAATATCCTTTGTTTTATTTCCAATTTGGTTTTACAATTTAGAACACTCAAAATTTATCAAAATATTTTGTGAAAAAGACAAAAAAAAAAACGCAAGATTATTGAATTTATTTATATATGTAATCATATAGAAAATTGAAATGTATAACACGTGTCCATTAATCAAAAGTTAATAACTCAATTTTTAGTTGAATTAAGTGTCAATATATACTAATAATTCAATATTACAGGTGTAATATTGAAAAATATTAGTATGATCATATAATATTGGTATATATAAAATTTGTTGTAATTGTAAATTTTATAATATAAGCTATTTGGTACACCTATCCCCCTGAATCAAAACGCTTTAAATTATTACATTATATGATGGTGCTTATTAAATATAATTAGGAAATTAATTATTATAATTTCTAATTTCTTGTTGCATATCGGTAGGAGTAAAATGAACAATCCGAAAAAGAATACTAACATAATGGTATTACAAAGCTAAAATTAGTCAATTAAAATTTTTATCGTTGCATTTTTTAAATAAATAGAGGCTTGACAAAATTAGTTTTTAAAAAGAGTACTATACAAATTTAAGATTTCATTTGACATTTACTTTTTACTCTATACATAGTGATTAGTTTGGAAACAAAATTTTCTCTTGATAATTTTATTACAATTCTATTTTATCTTTCTCATTTTCAACCATTTTGTTTTGGTCACTTTTTATATCGTTTCGTAATATTCACAAGACTTGTTATGAAAAATATTTTTGACACTCATGTAGATCATAGTGCAGTAGGTGTACCTAGATTAGAAATATACAAAATTCATAAACAACAGACATTATACATATATTTAGGTGTGTTTGCACATATTATAAAAAAAAGTACTTTGAAGTGAAAATAAATGCTTAAACCATGAAAATAATAATTTTTGCTGATTTCATATCTAATGATTCATTGATATATTCTGTATATTAAAACTACTGTGTGCAAATACACAATATACACATATACATATATATATAAACACTATTTTATTGTTATATTTATTGTATATTAATTTTTTCTTTTCATTATACAATTTTCCTTTTTGAACTTGTTTTATAGACAGATATTATTTATAATAGAAATATTTTTCTGTATAACTTTATTTTCTATTACTTACCTATATCTACTATATGGATACATAGATTTATGTATATGCTTAAAATACTGTCTGTAATCTTTTTTACCTATATCAATGTATTCTTATTTTATTTTTGTTAAAAGGAAAAAATAGAATTTATTTTTGGAAATATCTGTTATACATAGTAACATAAATATTTGAATTTTATACAATCATACACATAATATGTATCCATATATGTATGTATATATCAGGAGAAGGAGTATATAATAATAAATAAGACGATAAGCTGAGGTCAAAAATTATAACATTATAATATTGTCATAAATTTTATATTGTGAGTTGTTCACAATAAATGTAACTTCATCATACTCATTTGAATTATATGGCCACTCTTATAATAATAATTTATAAATGTTGTGAATTTTGTAATTTAAAATATTTATGAAATACAATTCTATATAAACTTGATGACATCTAGATAATTTTAATTTCTCCCAAAACATTAAAAAACAAATTTTTTTTTTCGTTTTATATCGTTTTTGGCAATTTGGGAATGTACATATAAACATATAAAAAATTTTATGAGACTTATATTATCGTTCCTATATATATAGGTAAATAGGTATAGTACGTATGTAAGTACATACATAAATTCATATACATATAACTAAATAAAATATATATATATAAAAAAATATAAAAGGACGATGGAAATATAAAAAATTGTCTTATTACCGTCAATAAAATTGAAAAGAAAAAGTAAGGAGTTCAAATATGGATTTAGATTTTAGATTAATTAAAATTCTAAAAGGTATTGAATTAAATATGTATAAGTATATGTGTATGTGTATATGTACAAATTTTATAAAATGGATGAACTCAAAATGTGTTTTAAACAAATTTTAAAGTTTTAAACTACAAAATTTAATAATCAAAAATCAATAATTATTAAAAAACCACAATTGATTTTAGTAATTATTATTGTTATACAACTTAATGTGTATAAAAAATATTTTTATTTTTACCTGTGCGGTAAAGTTTCTTCCTGTTTAAAAATATTTCGTATTTCATCGCCATCAAATACAAATAAAAGATCAGCATGTCCAATTAAACCTTCAACTTTAACAATTCTTCCATATACATTAAATAATTCTTTCATAATTTTATCTAAATCACTGATTTTGTATTGACCTGCAAAGAAAATGTATTGCAAAAAAATTAAATAAAAGGTTTTATACAAATTAATTTTTTCATGCTTTTTGATCAAAGACTTTATTAAATAAATTTTTTTTAAAATATGCGAACTATAAGCAATAGAAATAAATGATTATAATTTTTTATTGAATTGAAAGTGAACCACTTTTTAAGTTTATAACTTGAACATACATATTTCTATAAAAATTTTGAAATTCGTTGCAAAATTCTCAAGTATTAGGAATTTTTTAAATATATGAATTTTTTATACATATGTATACAAAGTTTTTGCAATTTCAATTAGGTCAAATAATTCAAGACACTCTAATCTACTGAAATCTACCACTCAGAACCTATTCATCTCTTATGTATACATTTTTAATCTTTTTGATATTGTGAAAAGTTTTTATGCCATTTAATTTCCGTAATGAATATTAAAAACGAGTAACCCCAATACTCGTAAACCCAATTTAATAATATATATATTAAATAAAAACAAAAACTCAATTCGTAGTTATTAATTCACAATTGGAGCATAAAGTATTGACCTGAAGTCAACTTAGACTAGAGGAAATTAAAAAATTTAGAATTTTAAAATAAAATAAAAAAAACGCTTAATTGCAAATTTTTCTTTATTTGCAAAATTAAAAACAGCAGATAAACACATACTAGCTTTTCATATCGCATAAAGAAATTTAATTTAAGATTTTATTATACAAAAACAAGAAAAACATATAAAAAATTATGCTACAAGGTAATTTATAATTAAAGTTGTCTACCTTAAAGTGAAATTTTACAAATTTTCTTTCCTTTCTTTTACTATAATCGCATGGTGTTGTTTTTTAATGACATTTTGATTGTTTTTCATCAAATCTAAAAATATAAAATGTGTACTTTCACATCACTTTTCAAATAAAGAGGGGTATTTGTTCGAATTAACAAAAGATCAACTGTACAAATTACACTTGAAATTTTATTAATCCACCTATACATTTACGAGAAACAATTTCTTACATGCGAGGATGGAACAAAAATTTAGGCTATCTAATGTTCTGAAAACAAAAACCCATGAAAAATGTTCAAAATGTTTTCTCATAAAAAACGATTAACAAAATAAAAACCATAACTATCAAGTTTAAGTTCAAGATCTTATTTTTACAAAAAATTTAAATTTTTATACACAATTTCTTGAATTTATTTTTTTTTATACGAATTTCTTATTCTTTTTTTATTACGAGAAAATCCCAAAAGAAAAAAAAAATTATTTTCAAATTAATTTAATTTTAATTATTTATTTTAGAAAACAGCTTATAGGTACTATATAACTCTTCTTCCTAATTACTTTATGCCCCACATCTTAAATGTAGAAACAAGAAGATTAAAATAATAAACTTTTTATTATAATTAGCATTTTATGTATAACACAACGAATACAAACAACTAAACATTGAATAAATTTAAATAATATTGAATTTAATGGATAGAAAAATGTCATTATAACATAATTTATTTTTAAAATTTATGTAACTAGCCTAAAAGTGGGCAAAGAAATTCCAATGCATATAATTAAGTATTATTTAAATTTCACAGATAACTGTGAGAGCAAAAGAGGAAAAAAAATTTATTTTGAATTTTTTTTTTTGTTCAATCCACTCACTTATAGGAATTTTAAAATAAATTTTTGAAAAATTGGTTGATTAACAAATCAACTTGACAATATTGATACTCGTAATTCCAATACAAAATTTTAAATTTATAGGAAAATTTAGTTTTATAAAGTAGTGCAGTAGATTAACTTTAATTTTTTTTAAACTTATCAAATCCTATTTCTATACAGAATGGAAATGAAGTTTAAAAATATTTACGCCAAAATTAAAATGGGCTGGGTTGCAAATTGTCTCAAAAAACAATTGTCTCAAATTGTACATAATAATTATTAGAATATTGATTTCTTACAAATATTCTTCTATATTTGCTTATAATTGCCTTCTTTCATAAATTATTCATTTTATAATTTGAAATTAAGCATGACTTTTCTATCTAGTTCATTCCCCCTTGGGGAAAATTACGAAATTCGGATGAATATTTGCTTAGTTTTAGTTTATACTGTGTTGTAAACGGTAAACTAAATATTAAATAATTTTCATAATATATGTATATATGTACATTTGTATGTACTTATTATCATTTAAATAAATCTGAAATGTTTATTATAATCATCAGCATCGCTCATAAAACTTAAAGCATAAAAAAAAATTTATGTTAATTTAATTTTACTATAGTATGGTTCATACAATTTTACAGCACAAATAATATGCAATAGGTTTTAACACTCGCAAGGTATATTTTTGTAACATTAACAAAATAACGCTCCAATATATGTTGATATACGTATATTATTGTATACATATAAATTTATAAAAGTAACATCACAACTTAACAGTTTTGCATGTATAATTTTGTGAAAACTTGTTGACTGCATTTCTTTTTTATTTCTCTTATAAATTTTGTGTGTACTTTGTACAAAAAGGGTAACTATTGAATGACATTCTTTACTATATTTTCTTCAATTATATTATGTATTTGTACAACTTAATATGCATACATATGCGATGCAAGTATAATACACTATAAAAAACTTTTTTTTTTGTATTTTGAATTGAAAGAGCGCTTATTTTTCTTTCAACGATTGAAAATCATGGCCTTAACCTTTATCATATACTAAAATATGAATTTATGAATGGAAAATTTTTTAAAAAATTTCTTTTAAAAATTATAATTTACATAATTATGTATATGTATATATGTATATTTCCTAATATGAATCGTTTATGTATGCATTTATATAATATTTTATTTCTCTACAAATTTAATATATAATATCTATAATCACATAATTCACATAATGTCACAATATGGGAAAAATTTTGTTCATCAATTTCTTTAGTTCATATTATAACGCACGTTTTATGTTATAATTGAACCACTTTGAAAATTAATAAGGGTTTTAATTCTATATAAGGCCATTATACTCCAAACTTCATATAATTTATTTGGCAATTGTTGGAGAAATATGCGATAAAAATAATTATACCAATATTTTAAAATTGTTGAAATTTAAAATTAATTGATTTTGTTCAATAGATTTAATTTAATGTTATTATAGGGCATTTTTTATTCAATTGATGTAGCACAAAAAATATAAAGTATTCAAATTGAAATAGTTTCAAAAGCAATTTTCTACAATTATTACTAATCCTTTCTTCGTCAAAAGTAGAATTTATTGAAATTAAAGTAAAATTAATTATAAAAATATTATGCAAAATATATTATACTTTTTTTCTATGAATTCGGCAAAATGCTCGTAATCAATGCCATTAATTTGTACCATTAAATTTGTAGCATTTTTTAATTAAATTAATACTATTTAGAAAGCTTATACGCTCATTTATACGTTCATATACATACTTTAAAATTATAATCTATAATCATAATGTTTCTGTTGTTTTTCCTTTATCTTAATAGATTAAGGGCCTGATCGCTTAGATCGCTATTTTACTCAGTAAATGCGAAGAAACTGAGCAACTATCTTATATAATATGATTGTATAATGTAATTTGAGCGAGGAGAATTATTCGATGTTGCTTTACATCTTTTATCCTGTTAAAACCTGAAAACTAGTTTATGTCCCTATAAAATTACAACTTTTTATAGATATTTATTATTTTACCCAGAGTTCTTAATCATATTTAATAAATCTAATTTTCTCTTTTATTTAAAATTTTAGTTTCATTTAGTAGCTTAATGGGTAAATTCAATTATCATAAATATAATTTTCCAAATAATTTTGAATGAATGTACGGCCATATAATATAATGTATAACGTAAATGAAAGCTATTGTTTAACTTAAAAGAAAAAACCTTGGCTAATTCCATTTAGAATTTACTTGAGTCGGATCAAGTGCATCTTAAAATAATAATAATAATTACTAAAGTATACAACACATACAATTAAACAAATTATTTATATGTATGTGTATATATTATATGTGTATAATATTTATATAAAGTACAGGCTCATTGAAAATTTTTAATCTGAAATTTTTTTTTTGGTATTTTTATACATATAACATTTTTTTTTATTCTACATATATACACACATATTTCGAGGATTTATTATGACGTTCCATAATAGAAGGTCTTATAAATATTTTACATTCACATTCATATAAATATAATTTATAGTTTTCGCACAATGTTTATTACTACATGTGTACACTGACATTAATATATAAGTGAACGAAAAAACCGCAAGGTCATTTACAGAGGTTACTTTTTAATAGAATATTGCAATTTGCAAATTCTATATACATAAAATATGTGTATACCTAAATATTTCTATATACTAAAACATTATACAATTAAAATAGAATTTGAATGCCAAGTTTATGATGCGAATTACAAGAGTTTTATACTAAAAAGGCTAAGGTTATCATTTAAAAAATTTTTGTAAATATTTTTATTTAATATTTAAATATCAAAAAAAAAAAAAATTTTTTTTTTTCAAAAAAATTAAAATACCATAGTGCCAAACTTAAAATTAAAGACCTTGAATTTTCTAATTGTTTTATATAAAATTGAAGTATGTAAAATATTATACATATACATACTTACATAGGTACAAATATTACATTTTTAACTTACCAATAATTGGTGCGAATCTCCATGAGTTCCCAATAAAAGGTAAACCTTTTGGTCCTGGTATTTCAGAAAATGGTTTAACATTTCTATTAGAAAAAAATTAAATTTGAAATTAATTTTAAAATTTATAATTTAATGTGAATATTAATTTTATTAATAATTTTCATTTAAAATATATTACAGTTATTTTATACATACATACACTTAAGGGTATTAAGTTAAAGAATTTTTTTTTCATAATTTAAATTTAATATTTTAATGAAGATACCAAAATTTGAGACCATAACGAATTCTTTAATTTCGAAAAATAATGAAATAAATTAAGTGCAAATTTTCTTTTATTTGATTTCTCAATTCGTTTGAATGACTAAAAATTTTCATAATATAAAACTAAAGCATAATATCCATTGTACTACGTATTTGTGTCGATATTCCTAGTTGAATCTTTTGTTTCAAGTTGGACATATTTTTTTTAATTATCAGCTAACAACATGTTAATATTTAACAAATTAATATACTTGTGTATATGTACATATGTACATATATTTTCAATACTTCTGTTTTTTTCGTCTTCTATAAATACAAGCATTTAATTATCTTTTGGTCTCAAAAATTTTCAATTACATAGTAAAATAATTAATTTGTACAAATCGAATTTATTAGGTGCGTTCAAATCAAATTCAAGGTCGTTATATGATTTTAAATATCTATTGTTTATTTTGCACTCAAATGTTTTGTTTTCGTTTTGATTTTTAAATTTTTTCAAGAAAAAATATTTATATTTACAAACATAATATAATATATAGTCCTAAGAAAATATAGATCTTGTAGTATCATAAAAATAGAATAATGTTGTCGTCATTGTTGATTCACTATAGCATGAAAAAGTAAAGTAGCATCTACGTAAAGTAGCATCTTTATAATACATGTATACGTATAATATGTATATAGATATATAGGTACGTGTACTTACTAATTTCAAATGTTATAAAATACAATACATGATATTACACCCATTTACAATAATTTCAATTTGTACGTTATTTGTTTTTTTATGCTTGTATTACTAAGAGTTTTAAATTATTTAATAAAATAGAAATAAACGAATAATTTATTAGAATATGACGTATACTAAAATTTGTATCAATTGTGCTACAATCTTATATAAAATTGTAAACGTTTTGTAAAACTTTAATGATTTTTTTACAATACGGATATTTGTATTTCAGACTACTACCATATTTCAATTGCAAAATGAAGTGATAAAATTATTGTACCTTACGAATATCGGGAATTTAAAAATTCTTCCTTAAATTCTAAACTATGTTATATTTTACTAAAAATTAAAGAAAAACTTTTACTTTGAAAATAAAATAATGTTCAAAATTAAGACTTATTACTTCTAAATCTTTAATTAATGAAGAGCACTTTCAATTTTCTTTTGTTATAAAGTCAATTTGCTTACAAAAACAATTTGTTTACAGGCATTTTCTAGGGCAAAGAAATAATTTACTATTCATGCCATCTCTATCCAGATATATTATAAGATTAAGTGGTTTTTATTAAAAGAAAAATATGAATAGTTCATATTTTTCTTTCTGCATAGATATATAAGCCTACATCAGGTTTTTTGTAAATATGCACATAAATTACTAAAAATGAAAGAAAATATTTATTACAATTTACATGTGTATAAATGTTTGTATATGTACATAGGTATGGATGTGTGTTTATAAATTTGTGTACCCAAAATGCTCAGATAAACGAGATTTTTATTTTCCTTCTATTTTTTTTTGTTTTTGCTTGTTCCCTTTATTTTTTCCTCAAAATAAATATTTATTTTTTCTATTTTAAACCAGAAAAAAAAGAAATCAAAAATCGAACAAAATAAAAACTTGAAAATTTTTCCTTACCTTTTTTCTTTGAAAATTGACGTTGTTTGAATCTCTTGTGGTAAAGCTGCTGCTGCTGTAGAATAGGAAGCATTTTTCAATAAAACATAACTTTTCCTAAGACATTTGGTCATTTTTATATTATTGTTTTTTTTTGTTTTAAAATTTGTTCTTGTTTTTTTAAATAAATCTTTACTTTTTTTTACTTTTTTTTTCTTTTTGTTTATTTTATTCAGTAAGTACAAATTTATCGAATAAATAAATCGATATTACATGTGCTGTTTGAATAAGAACAAATGGTTTTCGATTATTCTGTAAATATAAAATTTCTACATAAAATCGATGTAAACATAATTATAATAATGTATACACACAAAATTAACACAAAATTTAGTACTTTTCATATAAGAAATGTAAATTATATTTTAACAAAAATATTATATATAAAATTATAATTAATGTAGATACGTAATTAATGTAGATGTACCTTTATAACCCTATGATATTAAAACAAAATAAAATTCTACAGAGAGTTTAAAAAATAAATGCCTAGTTTCCAAGAAAATCATAATAAGAGAAAGCACTATTTAATTCCTTTACATAGTCAAATCGTACAGAACAGAACTGAGTTTAATTGAATTAGTATGGTTATCCTAGGTAGAACGGGAAGTGATTATTATCAAAAGGGTATACTGTGCACTAATGACGTATATGTTAATTTTTATTTCCCAATTTCAAGTGAGCTGTAAATGAATTAAAAACTTGCAGCGGTTACCCTTTACTAAAACGCTACCTATTAGATAATTACCTAAACATAAATACCATAGGTACGGTATATGCACAATCATGTAACAAAACCAGTTCAATATAAGATATAAATAACATTTTAATATTTAGGTATATTTGTGAAAACCAACCACTAAATGAAAAGACAAATTGAAACACATAATATAATAATAGACCAAGATACTTTAAGAGTTTTACATAAAAAACACAAACATTCAAACATTGCTTTGAATTGTAGTAATTTATTTCTTTATTTTTTTTTGTAGCTTTATTAATGTACTAACATTAAAAATAAGTTGATTTTATTTTCGAATGTTTATATAACATTTTAAAAGTGCGAAAATACATAAATTTATTATTTCAAATATTGTAAAATTTATTTGTAAACAATTACATTTGAGAGAGAAAGAGAGATACAGCAACAGAAAAAAAAATTAAAAGAAAAATAAAAAAATCTTATAAAATTTAAAATCGGGACCATTTTAGGTGCTAATTTTAATGACCTTTGTAAAATTAAAATGTATATAGATTTTTGTTTGGGAGGTAAGATATTTAAATTTAGCGTTATTATGTGAAAAAAAGATGTCGAATAGCTAGTATGGGATTTTTTGTTTTTTAGCAACAGAGTTACATATTTTTGTTATTTTTATTATTTATTTTACCTTTTCTCTATAGGAAATAGTTTAATATATTTGCTTACCTACTTATACATATAAATCTGTGGGTTAGGTTAAATAAAGCTAAATTATACCTTTGCGTAAGTCTCAATCTGTCTAAATACACATATTATACACATATGCATGTGTGGGCATTTACAGTTTATTAATTTTTCCTAAATACTGCCTGTTATAGCTTCTATTCTATTTCGGTATTTCTATACTCGTAACTTAAATTATCCTTAAAACGATTTGGAATTGCTTGAAATTAAATAAGAACTATGAAACAATTTTTCTAACAATTTATTTAATTAATTACTGATTTATTTTCATTTATAATGATATTTTTATATTTTTTAATTAAAAATATAAAAGAATGTTTTCCTGCATAAACATACTAAAATATTTGACATTTTAATTAAAAATTTAAGATTTTTAATAAATATGCTAAAAAATATTTAAAAATATTTTAAAGCTTTTTTCGAAATTTGAAATTTCTTTTGAAAAAAAAAAAGAAAAGTTTCGAAATTTCGCATTAAATCAATTGCCCATTTACATAAGAAATAAATAATAACGAGAATTCTACGTTTATCGTAAATAATTATAGTACACATTAATTCCAATTAAATTAAATCATGCCATCAATCCACTTATATTGGAAATTAATAATTTTGTTCTATATATTAATTATAGTAATTTAATATTTAATGTGACAATTTTCTTAATAAAAATTAATGAGAATTTTTAAACATCATTTCAGTTAGATTTCCAAATTAGGGCAATCAATAATTGGTAATATAATCGCCCAAAATTAAATAGGATGATTTTTCAGATAACCTAAATATTTGTACCCTAACTAAATTCACATTAAATAACAAAATTTATTTCTTCTTTTCCATCTTGTATTTCAAAAAATTTATTTTCTCCTTAAAATTTAAATGTTGAAATTCTTTCAAACTAAAATTAATTATATTATTTAAACTTTTTTTTCTATTCATACATAATTTTGCAAATTATAACGAATGGTAAAGAAAATTTCTAAGAAATTCTATAAAACTCGTGTTAACTTATAACTCGGGTGCGAGAGAGAAGACTCAACTTTCAAGATAAATTTTTTAATATATTGAATTTTCTTAAAAAAAAGAAACTAATATTCGTACATTAGAATTTAAAATGTCCTTTATAATTTAATACACTTATGAATTTATATGAATTATAATATTAAATATGAATATCAATGTAGAAATATGAAAATTTCTAAAAGAATTAAAATATTTTTGTGTATTTCTTTTTCTAAAAGTATTAAAAAGGATTATCCAGGGGCAACATTAGGTATGTAAAATAATCCTATTGAAATTCTATTTCACTTGTAAAATGCAAATTTTTCTTCTTAGCTTATCTTTTTCAAAAGTCTGCAATAAATTAAAAGGCCAAAAATAATGCTCTTGAATTCATGAATATTTTGAAAAAAAAAATTTAATATTGAATATAGTAGAATTTTTCCAAAGAATGCTGTTTATATTAGATGCATTTCTGTATATATAAGAAAACCTTGCTTCTGAAAATTATGAATTTAATTATGATTCAAAGCAATTAATCGATTAAAATAGTCAGTTTATGTTGGTATATACAATCAAAACTTTTATCGATATATTTATTTTTATATATCTCAAATATAAGAAATTTTTGTTCTACGAATTTCATTTTATATTGTAAAATATTATACAGAAAGTATTAAAATGAATGTCAATTAAAAATAAAAATAATTTTCTTTTATTTCTTCTTGGATTATAATTTAATTTTAAACTTATTAACATTTGATTTTCACTTTCAAATATAATAACCAATAATATAATTTTCATTTTAATTTCATTATTATTTATTTACATCATAAAATTCATATGTTTTCTACTGATGAAAGAACCTTTGATAGATTTATAATAAAATATGTATGTACATATATAAATTTAATGCATATACTCAAGGAGAAAAAACTTAAAGAAAAACAGGAAATTTTATTATACATATGTACATAAAGGTCAATATAAAATGCAGCAATTTCATTTTAAAATAATTAAATTATTAAGAATCTTTGATTTTAATGTATATGTACCCGTAGATTATTAAATTAAAAGGTAAAGCATAAAATATTTTAATATATGTATATTACATATATAAATGACTTTTAAATATAATTAAGAAATTTTATTTTTATATTTATCATCGTATACTTAACATCAAAAATAAATTGAAAAGTGTACAAATAATTGAATTAAAAACACTATAAAAACAAAAAGAAATAAAAATGGGGAATTATATACATATTATTAAAGTTCCATCAACTTCCGTTCATACACTGAATAGTTGTATATAATTACATAATAAAAGTTTTTTAGCATGCGTCCACTTATTATAAAAAATATGTACATAAATATTAATTTCATAAACAAAGTCACATTGTATAAAGTCGAAGAAAACAAGTTTTTTTAAGATGAAAAAATATGTAAAAGGATTCTTAATATTTGGCTTTCTTAAATTTCTTATGGAATTCCAGAAGGAATAATTTTCACTTTATAACATTAAATTATATTAAGTAAAACTAATTTCTAAAATAATTTCTTAAATAATTATTAATATCCTTATTACAATTTTTTTTTACATTAAAATATTATTCAACTATGATAAGTGGAAAGCTAATATAGTTAAAAATCACGCAATTTTTTTCACGGACCTATGAATATTTACACTCAATATTACAAAGTATTTGAACGTATACATATAATGTCTGTCAAAAATTTAATGAATTTAATTATAGGAAACATATAATCAGTAAAAATTTGAGGTAAAATAAGAAAATGTTTCGTGCAATGAAAAATTATTTTAGTATTTTATAAATATTATAAAATTTTTGTGAAGTATTGCACGTTTTGGTACTTTAGAAATCGTAATCCATGTTTTGTAAATCTTGCAACAAAAAATTAATAAATATATTAAATTACTTAACTAATTCAACTTAAACTGTTTATTTCAGAAATGATTTGATTTTCTTTATATTTAAAAAATCGTATAGAAATGTGAAAATTTTAAAATATAATTTCTCGAAATACTTTAAAAATTAATTGCAGTTAAAAGTCAATCAAACAAAAAGAAAATAAATTATTCAATAAATTACGATTGAAATCTGATCAAATTTAATAAAATTAAAATATTTTTTAAATTTAAATTTTATTTTTATATTAAAAATACTTTTAAAAATTTCTTAAATAATTTTAACACCACATTTATTGTAATAATGGAAAATTAACAAATAATTAATTTTAAAATTATCTTCATTTAGAAAATTACATAATAAATGAGCTCATTTTAGTTTACGATCACTATATACTCGTACAATTACATTTTTTATCGTTATTTAACAATAAATGCAATTAATTTTTTTTCTTGTGTTAAAAATGCACTTTTCTTTTCGTTGTATTAAAATTATTGCATTCTACTGCATAAATTTATATTTTATAAATTCATTCACCTTATGAAATTTTGTTTTGTATTTCACTTTTTTTTTTTTTTTTGTAAAAAATGAAAATATCTTCGTTTTAAAAATTACTTTAAAAAATAGACACACACGCACACTCTCAAGAAACTCAAATATTATGAATTTTCCAGATTTGAGATTTTCTTTTTCTTTCCATTTGCTATTTAATTAATTAAAATTTTTTTAAATGTAATTTTTCATTTTTTGTTATTTGCTTTATTAATTATAAAATAATCACTATTAAAATCACTAATTTTATATTGTGTATGTTAAATGAAAATTTTTCACATAAAGGAAAATTGATCCGACTAATTTGATTCCTCGATACAAACTAAACCTAGGTTTTAAACTCTATTAGAAATTTATAACTTTTTCTTTGCTACTAATTTTTCTCTAATTTTTCTGGTGGAAGTTTTATGTTGATTTTCTTTTTAACTCATTTTCTGATTATGTGAGTAAATAAAGTTTTAGTTGATGATTTCGAATTTGAGTTTTTGTGTTTAAGCTTCTTTTTCTTCTTCATTTTACGATTATGTTTTGATAACATTTCACATAATTTATACAAATTACAAATGAATATACAAAATTATGTTGACAAAAAATGTTGCTAGAGATTTTCTATTTTTGTTGCTTAAGTTTAAATTGTTTATTAAAAAACATATTTTTCTTGTATAACAACAATTTATTTTGATGTGGTGAGTTTAAAATTGACAATAGTTTTTGTTGTAAATTGTAATATTCAAAAAAGTTTTCGGTTGTTATTTAAATTGTAATATCATTGTTTAAATAAAATTAAAAAAAAAAAGTGGTACTAGTCCTTGGGTTACAACCAAAAATGTGAACTATTATTCATAAATTTTGAATTATTGTGTAAGAAAAAATCTAGAAAACATTTTTATTTTATTTTTCTCATATAAATGAATATTGCTGGTGTTGAATATTCTACAAAATATTAGGTTCTTTGTTTTATTTATTATTATAGTCATTTGAGCTCAATAAATCATTTAAAACATGTAGTAATTGTTTAAGTTGTTATTGTCTAACATTGAGTGTAATTAATAATTTTTATTGCATGAAATTCTTCAAATAGATTCAATTTTTCGTCATTTTCCTTTTAAATTTTTGGTATTATTAAATCTTGGATGACTTCTCTCAACATTCTTATAATGATTTATTTTATCATTGATGACTTATGTTATGAATGATCACTATGATCAGTTTTAAAATCTATGTAGAACATAAGGGTAGAAAATTTATTTGGCTATAGGAACAAATTAATGTGGTTTTTAAAAAATCTCACTGCTATAATACGTAAATTCGAGTAACATCTAGATATATATAAAAGTGGATTCAGTCATAGCGAATTTTCTCACTTTATTGTTGTATACAAAATTTACAAGTACTAAACTTAATTCTCTAATTCCAGAATAATTTTAGTCAACAAAACCATAAACAAATCTATAAATTTTGTTTTTTACCCACGTTTAGAATTTAGTGTTAATAGTAGTCTAAATTACTAAACTTCCGTAAGTAGTATTTTAACTGTTAATGTTAAACATTAAAAAATAATGCTTTGACATAAGCACGTCAGATAATATTATTATATTAACTCTTATTCTTTATCATTAAAATTAATTGCTGTAGCTTATTAATTATTAACTTTTATAGTAACAATATTGTTGTTATTTAAAACTTGATTAATTTTTTCCATAATTTCATTCAAATATTTTTCAACAATTTTTCGCACAATAATGTAAAAATTTTATTGGCACAAAAAAATAAATTAGTCTTTCTTTTTTTCTCTCTTTAAAAAAAGAAATAAAATATGAATAAAAACGAAATTAAACAACAATGCAATTAAAAAAAATAAAAGTTAAATAATAAAAATAAAAGCACGCATATGATATATTAGCTCAACTATATTAATCTTTGAAGAGTTATGGAGAAGCGGTAACTTAGTTTGAAGAATATTTAACAACAAAATATATAGACAATAATACACCTAACTAAATTATTATCTTAAAAAAAGTATTTGAGGAAGAAAGGTAGGTCGGTCTATGCCATAGCACATATAAAATGCGTGCGTATAAATCTTATAAACAAAAACAAAGAAAATAAAAATAGGTAATTTGCAATTTTTTTTCTTCGTGTAAAAGAAAGAAATAAAATAGAAAAGTCGTTTTCAAATTACTTCCAAAAAAATGTAAAAAAGAAAAAAACAAAAAATAAAGCGGTTACTTTTTCTTTGAAACTCGGTCTCTATGACTTTAACAATTTGAATTAGAAATTTAATTATTATAATAAAAAACAAAGAAAGAAGAAAAAGCCTAAAAGAAACAATAGTAAAAGAAAAATTATTCAAAACCTATGGGTTTAATAGAAAAATTATTTAAAAGATAATTTTATTTGTCCAAGTATATTTAATACTAAATACATACATACGTACAAATTTTTGAATACAATGATATTACAACCTGTACCCATCAGTAAAAATAGTGAGTTGTAGCTGATCACAAGCATGCTAGCAAAATATTTTTTTTTTCTCAATTTGTAAATAAACTAAAGATAGTAATGATAAAAACAAAATATAAAAAAAATTTGTCAAATGAGGTGAGATCTTTTTTTCTTGCTTTCTTTTTCCGATTTTTTGTTTTTTTTTTTTCTGCTCCCATGTTGATAAACACACTCAATATAATATACAGTAACATTGATGATGATAACTATAATGATAATAAACATATGATAGTAATTGTAATTCTAGAAAGTATAGTGTTATAGTTGAGTAGGTTTATTGGGTTATCTTTAAATTACACAAGAAAAAAAAAAGACGATATGGTTGTTTTTTTTTGTCAATTTCAACAAAACTTTTCCTTTGTGTCGTATTTAAAAATTTTAAGTCAATAATACCTACGTATTACAAATATTCCAATTACTCTAATGTTAAATCTATATTAACAGAATTTCATGTATGTTTTTATATATACCTACTTTATATTTTAGTTATGCGTTCGGATAACTTTAGATTATATACATATTTGAATAATGTACAGTGAGTTACAATATAAGTCTAATAATTTCTGCTGTAATTTAAAATCAAAATAGTTATTATGAAAAATTTCTTCCTACTGTTTTTTTTATTTAAAATTTTATTAATATTTTGTAGCCTTTAACAAATAAATATCTAACGAAATTTGTAATTTTTCATAAAAGAATTTTAACAGAATTAAGATTGAATCATATCAGAATAAGAACTTTAGTTCAAAATATTATTCAACTACATACCAATAAAATGTATGAAAAAGCATTGCTTATAAGAAAATCAACTGTCCGTAAATTAATATTCTCAATTGTATATTTACTAATATTTTGAATAAATATATTTTATTTTAAATTTTCTTTACTTAAGTTTTTAAGTTAGACAATTTCTTTCTTCTTTCTTTGTTATAATATCGCAAAATCATATGTATATATAGTTACCCTATAAGGTATATTTAAATAAAGATTATGATGAATTCATTCACACCTATTATAATTATTGTTCAATTTTAAAATATTTATTTTAAAAATTTTGTGACTTTGAAAGTTTAAGAAATGTAAGCACATAAAAAATCAATGAAAATTGTTTTCATACATATTATAATGGTATTTGAACTCTTTTAAGGGTTACGATAACTTATAGGTAAACCCTTTTTTTGTGTTATTTTCAAATAGATTTTATGTCAATAATTACTTATTATTTACAAAATATTTCTAAATAATTGTTATACATAATACCTACATAATATAGTATATTGTGTCTATACGCGTTCATATCGTTTTTAAGAAACTGGAAATTTTAGTTTATTCGTACAACAAGACAAAGCCTATATACGTACAATAATAGTTGGTGTATGTAGACAAATTAATAAGATGCAGAGTTTATGAAATGCTTCTTAAATATTGGAAGCTTTTTTTCTTTATTATTGTTACTCTATACTAGCAATGTTATGCAAGTAATGTTAGTAAGAGCAATATGTGTACCAATAAAATACTACAATTATTATTTGTATTGCTCTATGTATAATATTACCAATTATATATTATACTATAAAATACCAATTACATATTCTGTGTATTAAAGGGTATATAAAACTGGTAATAGCGGTTAGTTTTGTTGAATATAAGTATAATTTGTGTATAACATTTACGAATTCACTTACAAATTTTATATGTACATATTATGCACAATTATCTTGTTTTGCTATATGATTTTGATTTTTCATATTGGATGAGTTTTAATAAATCTTATATACTATTGGGTTTTAGTATTTTATTTGTAAGTTTTATAATCATATTTTAATATTAGATAATAAATTTTCTTTTGTCATATTTTGATTTTTTCTTTTGATATTTTAATGATGAAAATTACTTAATCTCTTACACAAGGATAAAAAATACAGTAGTTTAGTGATTATATTTTATTATGTATTATGCAATAATAATTTTTTTTAATTACATTTCAATTGCTTCAAAATGATATTCTTGAGGGGATAATTTCTGTTTTGTAATATTTGTATGTGGAAAAAAATCATTAAATTATGTGAAATTTGAAAAAAATTATATACCTATAACAAACAGTGTGATACTTTATACAAAACAAATCTGATTTAGAAAAAACAATATGCACGAAACAATTCTTTAGATCGATACTTAACAATTAATCAGGATAACTTTATAGAAATTGAAAAAAATTTAAATTTAGACCAATTGTTTAAATATATTTGATAGTTTTAATAATTTTAAACTTAATAGAGATAGAGGAGAAACATCATTTATAGGCAAAAAATTTGTAAAATTAAATTTACTTCCAATATGTTAAGCAACCGACTGAGCCTTGAGAATGGTGTTTTGTATGACTACCAAAAAAAATTAAATTTAATTCATAAGGCTGTGTTTATCATATATGCATGTATTTATATTCATCTATAGTAAGCAGCTAAGCTTATACATATATATGTATGTTACATTTTATTAGAAGTATAACTTTTTTAAATGTTTATCTTTCTCGTTATTCTTAATTGCTCGAAATTTTAACACATTTTTTGTTTTTATTTTTTTTATTTCATTTACATATAAATTTTAGAATGTGATGACCCTTGCATTCAATTAAAAATCTTTTGATAAATTTTTAATTTTTGACTTAAATGCAAAATAAATGAAAAAAAAAAATTAATTTTTTTTTAGTATTTTCTACTAAAATCCTTCATTTTATTTTTCCTTAACAATTTTAATTGAATTTTAAAAAAATTAGCAAATTCTAAGGAAGTAACAATTTTAAACAATTAACGTCTATAGTGACATAATATTTATATATATATTTGCTTGTACATATTGGGAAAAAAACATTTGTATATGCATATATACAGGGTGAACGTAGCATAACTCGTGTAACGTAGCATAATCTCTCGGGAGCGGAAAGATGGAAAAATATGAACAAAATCGTTCCTGGAATGGAAATAAATAACTATGGGAGTTATAGCCATTTAAATCGATACACCTTTTTGTCGAAACCAGAAAATTTTGAACTGGGATTACTCATTAGAGGCACTCTTCCCCTATGAATTTATTTTCTTTAAAAAAACTGTTCCACCTTTCTACCACCGAGAGATTATATTACATTATAGGTTCACCCTGTATGCGCATTTCCTTACACAATATTACGATATAAAAATTAATTTTTGATTTAAAAGTTATGGAATATTTTATTCATTTTATATTTTCATTGAAATTTCACTTGATTTTTAAATTAGATTTAAATTTTAATAATATATTGTTCGAATATGCAAAAACGTTTACAAATGACAGAATAAATTATCACAAAAAATAATTTTGAATCCAACCTAATTTAAAGTTACGTGAAATTGAATTCTCGTCACACACTCTTGCGTACTATTACTGTGAAAAAGTAATTAATATAATTAAATTTTTTGGATTTAAGAAAAGTGTGATATAAGATTTGGTTCCTTACAGTTTGTTCGAAAATTTTACTAAGAAAGTTTATGTAATTTTAAATTCAGAAAATCTAAATTTAAAATCAGTATTTTTTGTATGAATATGTTAACCATATCAATTAAATTAAAAAATTTTATTCAAATTCATGTTTAAAGACATAATATAATTGATAAAGAACTATAGTATACATATATAATATAAGAAACGAAATCGAGTATTTTAAATAGAGCATAATATTGATTTAATATTTAAATAATTAAATTTAATTATAAAATAAAAAATAAATTCAATTAATAATGAAAGGAAATCTTTAATAAATTGCTATATGTAATTAGAGTGCATTAAAAAGAGTTATACATACATACATACTTATATAATACCATGCTATTGCAAAATGTAAAAATGATGCATTACAAAAGCAATTAATTTTTATTGAATATAAGAAAATGCAATTAAAATTCTAATAGTATTTCGTATAAACAGCACGACTATGATTTCTAAAGGAGTAAAATAGGACAAAAAAAAAACTCAACTTCTTCAACAATACATATAAATAGGCTTACATTTAGTAGAGTAAAATAAAAATTCTAATAATTTCAAATTTTATTTCCTTGCACATAAAACTCTTATAATTATATCATGTTAGATTTTATACACCTACACACACATATTCTATTGAATAAATCAATAAATTATAAGATACCTCATAATATACAGATATATATATATCCATATACAAACATATACATTCATATATATATACAAATTATAATTCTATTACTTTTCTTTTTCCCTAAAAGAGATTTATTTTTCTCATTTTCCTTTTTCATTCTTATAGTAGATTATTTTATAGTGTGTACAACATTCATAATTACATTATATTTTATAATTATAAGTATATTTCTTAATTGATAATCAATTTATATATGTACATATATAGTGTAGATAGCAATATTTTTTTTTGTTTTAATTTTTTATTGTCATTGTTTTAATTCCGTACATTATTATTAAAAGAAAAATTTAATCCCTTCTACTCCTTTTTTAAATCAGGATATTTTAATGTATATTGCAGGCTATTATAAATAAAGCGCTTAGAGCAAAAATAGTGTAACTCAAAAAATAATATTTCGAGATAGCTCTAAAATTTTTGTTAAAAATAATTTATATAATTTTGGGAAAAGTTCTCATATTTCGTTTAGAATAAAATGAGGTTTTAAAATCCAAAAACATTCTATTTAGTAGCATTTTTGATTTGTGGTGTATTACAGAATAAAAATTTTAGATTTTGTAAAATTGAGTTGAAAGAAAAAAGTACCACATTTTTTAACCGTGCAATCACTATTTCTATTTGAAATTTGTTTCAATTGAATTTTAAGAAAGCGAATGTTGCTATTCGCTTTTAATTTTTTTTTTGTTTGATGAAATAAAATCTACTTTTCTTATCTGAATGTCATTGAATGAGACTTTTCCATGGCAATTCGCAAGAACCTTTTGTTATAAATTTTTTTCTCATATAATAAAACTAATACTTAACTTTATTTATGAAATTATTATGATGAATGACATCGAAAATGCAAACCTGTCGATTAAATCATTTTTTTTTTCTGGACGCCTCAGATATAATAAATAATTCAATAAAAAATAATAATTATAATAATTTCCGTCACCATCATTAATTTAAAATATTTTTATAATTATGACTCATTATATAAGAATTCTCTTATATATATATACAATAAATTAATTTTATTTAAATTACATAATAAAATAAACAAATCAATTTCAAATCAATCAACGAATTAATTTAAAAATATAATTATTATATATATATGAAAAAAAAAAGATAAATTTCAATTAAATTGATAAGACATGAGATTTAAATATTTATAAAAACATATATATATACTTATATGTGTATGTTGATGTACATTAAAAATATAAATGAAATTTTTATTTCATTAACAAAAATTCCTTTAATTTAATTATTAAAACGCAATAGCGAAAATTTTAACCGTATAAACAAATTTTAATTTTATTTATTTAAATTTAAATTATCGTGAAATTATTCTGCATAATATCAATTCAACATTTGAAAAAAAAAATAGTATAAATACGAGTACATATATGTATATTTTTTCATCGTAAATTTTTTTTTTGTGAAAAATACTAAATAAATTTTGAAATATTAAGCAGACCTGTCGAATTTTAGCACGGTTGGTCAAGAAACAATATAATTTTCAATTAGAAATTTAAAAAAAAATAAATAAATTGCTGACAGCAGCGTTTATTAAATTGCGTGATTTTAACAAAAAATATTTCAAAAAATAAGTACTTCTCTCATCAAGTCTAAATTTTCATTTCTTATTTTGGTATACGATGTTAAAAATTTTGTCTCATACAGTAGATTTTCACTTATACTGAAAATTTTATTGGGTATTAATTTTACAACCCATTTAAAATTAAGAATTTTCGATTGGTAATTTAAAAAATATAAACATTTTTACAATGTATATATAATTATGGTAAAAATTTTAAATTGAAACATCACCGTTTGATAAAGGTATCTATTAACACTTTGTTAACTTTAGCTATAACAATTATTACTTATTATTATTTATGAATAACATTATTACATAAAAATGTATTTATATATACATATAATTGCATGTAAAATAATTATACCGTTCATTTATACATTATGACTGCATATACATACATATTATGCATTATTATAATAGTGTAATAATTTGCTATCTGTGGCTAATTTTATAGCAACAATAAATTGAGTTTATCACTTAAACGTTATTAACTTACACTAAGAAGAAAAGAAGAAGAAGAAAAAGTGTTTAATAAACAAGTTTTTGGTGAATCTTATAGTAATAAAATTAACAATAAAAAATCGATGTTTTTAAACTTAACGTATAATAGATAATTTAACAAAAACAATGAACAAAAATTTTAGAAAACTGTTCTATTAAAAATTTTCTTAATTTCTGCACTACTTTAATTTTGAGTTTATAAATATTCAAAAATTGTTTTCATTTATTTCAAGGTAGATTGTAGATTGCAGTTTTATACAACTGCGAGGTAATAGTACACCGCGCACAAGTATAAGGATCTATTGTACAATCCTCTTCCACCTCAACCCCCCCCCCCCCCTCCCCCAACCGCTCTCCAAAACCTGGAGTGTGGAATACGCCCCACAGCACACGCTCAAGATCCACTCTCCTGATGAACTTAAGCAACTTGTAAGGCTCGGAAAATCGTAATTCCGCTGCCGTGAGAGCAGATCCCCCCATTATAATTTTATGGTGCAATATAAAAAAATTAAAAATTGAAATATGAAATTTTTATTGCGAGATTGCCAACTTATCGTTGATGTGAAATTTTTCTTGATTCTCCTTGTAAAGTGTTATTTAACAATTCGCCAAAGTCTTCCGCCTTTTTAAACTTTATTAATTTTTTTTTAGATTGTTATTCTAAATTAAATGTTAAATAATTATCACTATATTATATATACAATTTCCACCTAGATTATGTAATTTAATTTTTATCACTCTTCTTCTTTTTTTTTTTGTGCTACTAATCCATTGCTGGATATTAAGCGGTTTCTTTTTTTTTCACACATTATTACTGTAGAATTGCAGTAATATTGACGTAATACTTTTCTATAATATTCATTCTTATATCAAAAAGGTAAATGATTATTACTAAATTTTATATTGTTAAACATTCTTTTGCTATTGTGGTTCGTATATATTAATTACAATTGGTTAATTCTATAACTATTTTGTTTATTAGTTAGTGAAGAAATGGCTCTTAAAGCGATGGGACCCCGAAGTAAACAATAACAAATTTGTATGTTAATAAAAAATAAATAAGCTCAAAGATTTTGTTTCCAAATATGACAACAAAACAAAAATCATATTAATAATTCGGTAAAATCATACGTTTACTTTTATTTCACAGAATCAGCATCCATTCAAACTAATATTTTCAATTTGAAATTACTTTCACGTACAAAAAAGAAAAATTCATTGTAAGCACTCTACTTAGTCTCTCTAGTGACCCTTTTTGGTCCGTAATAAACATTATATATAACAAAATATTTACATTACTCTTATATAATATTTCATAACATCCCAAAAAAAAAAAAAATTAATAACATTACAATGTGAATTGCGGTATTTCATATTTAAAAGTTTAACAAATTAACCTAAAACTGAGCTTTTTTTTTTAACACGGAAACGATAATCTTTACGAGCAAATGAAAAAAACAGCAAAGAAAAACAAAAGCGAAACTGGGTTACATCACTTGAGAAATCTAAATGCAATTTACATTGCAGCTGTTTTCTAGCATAAAAATATATGTATGTAAAAAAAAAAAAAAAAAAAAAAAGAATAAATATAGCAATAAAAAAAATAATAACATAAAAATGAGAAAAATTTTTAATAAAAGCGAAAAACAAAATATCTTTTAAATTGTTATTTGTGGTAATCACGTTACATACTTAAGCAAATTACATACATATACGAACGTACATACAAATGTGTTTGTTTAGATATATAGGAAAACTTTTTTTTATATTCTTTGAAAATAATCCAAGACGTGTTATTTAATTTTGCAGATAAAAGACAAATTATTAATCATTGCACCTATAGAATAGCCCCACCTCACTTTATGATTCTTTTATAAAAATAACACTGTTTGATTGTGAATAACACTATGTTAATCATATATGTATATCTGTAAATTTTGAAATTAAAAAAATTGTAATTAAATAATATTGCGAAATTTCTGAAGTCAATTACATTATTTGTCATCTTAATTACGATAAAATCTACTATGCAATGCCTTTGTAAATCAATATAATAATTTAACAAATTGAATAAACTATAAAAAAGATATTATGACTGTAAAATGCATTATCATATTCTTGCATTGTCTAATGTATTTACAGTAATTAATTTTCAAATCCCACATGACCATAAAAAAGTAAGATGACCATATAATTTATAGTGTTCTTTGTTCACCGTAGTGATTTTGTTTCTGTAACCCTAATTTTATGAATAATTTATATTACATTATTCTCCTGAAAAAAGGAGTATAAAGTTCTCAAAATTTGTTCCTCATGTTATAGGTTCCTGGTGATCTAAATTTATCAGAAGAATTTATAGAGTTAATCTTTAAAAAAACCATTTAAATATAAAAAAATTTTTGTTAAAGTTGATTAATAGGCAATTTAGGTATAGAGGATTTCATAGATAGACAAACAGGCTCACATTTCTGTTAAACTAATTTAGTTACATATTTTTAACATAATGGAATATATTACTCGTACCATTAAGAACTACATGTGAAAAATTTGGTAACTTACAATTTTCCAAACATTCGAATACCCGAATAGTTTCTATAATAATATATAGGATATAAGATAAAAATCGCATTAAAATCTTCAAATTTTATTTTATTTTTGTTTTACGAAACTTAATTAATTAAAATCAGATGTTGCAATGGTATTTTCGCGAATAAAAACCAAAAACGCTGAAGTATTATAGCGATTTATTATTTATAAATATTCATGAAATTGATAATTATATATAGCTACGAGTATATATATATTTATTATATAAAAATCGATTTATTTCCCAATAATTAATTTTAAATAAAAATTAATGATTAAAAAATGTTGGTTATTTATTTTTTTTTATATTTCTTTATAAATGCAATCATAAATTATTGCAACGTAAAAAAAAAGGGTAGTTATTATGTGTCAAATGTTGCAAATGAATCCAATTAATTATAGTATGAAATTATTAGTTATATAACCTCTGCTCAATGACATTATTTTAAATATACTGAGAAAAATTTACAATCGTATAAAAATAGAGGGAAAAGAAATTTAATGAATTATTATAATTTTTTTATTTGATTAAATTTTCTAAATTAATAAATTAATTGTATTATTTAATTAATATGCCCTGTATAATAATTTGAAATTTGAATTTATATATTGAAATATTAATTGAATTTATAATTAGAAATTGCGTAATATAAACACATGGTTTTGACCATAAAAATTTCAAATTGTTCTATTTTTCAAATACAACGCTAAGCTTTTGACATTGCAGCATTTATTTTAAAATATTCAAGAATAAATTTTTTTAATCTTAGTTTGAAAATGTGTTTTATTTGAATACAACTTATAAGCCATCACATTAATGATTTGCAGATAAACTGAGATTTGATTCACTAAACAACCTCATATCTCAACTACATATTTAAAAAAAAAACCAAAATATTTAACATTAATTTATGTAATTTGTTAATAAACAAAGTTACGTTACGATACGCTATGTTACGTCACGTTACGTTACGTTCCGTTTCGTTAAGTTACGTTGCGTTAATTTACGATTTAAAATAATTAAGATTAAATTGTTTTTACTTTAATGAATCCAGGACGAATAAAAATCTATTTCTATGCCTATATGATTTATTTTGATTACAAGGTATATTTTCAACATAACCAATACATACATATATGTACATAATATAAGTACATAATTATATTATTAAATTATGTATGTAGGCATGAATATGTGGATAAAAAAAAATTTTAAATTTTTTTTAACTCTATAGATTAAAATCAAAATTATAGGCATATGAATAATAGTGAAAGTTTCCAAAACCAAATGTGTGCGGGCTTTAACTATATACCTATGTATATATAATTATTATTGAATAATGGTCACAATTTTCAAGTTCTTTAAATAAATTCAGAAAATTTTAACTATTTTCTAAAACTAAAACCCTATAATAAAAATAAATTTAATATCATGCTCTCGATAAAGATAGAAATCTTTCATTGCCGAAATATTATAATGCATATTAAAATCTCAGGTACAATTTTGTAAAAAAAAAAAAAATGTGTGACTCTTTTAAGTAAATATTTATTTTATCGAAAATATTCCACCCATTTTATTTAATCTTTCTAATTTTAATAATTTATTTTTTATTTATTATAAATTCCGACAATAACATGAAGAAAATTGTAAAATGACAAAAAAATTGAGTCAGAAAAATTTTTTATTTTAAAATTGTAAAATTTTATCTATAATGACTCTTAAAAAATCTAACCTTTAAGTTTTATTTTAAATTATAAAGTATATAAACTATATTAAAAGTTAAAAGTTTCTTAAAAGTGTAAACTTCATACTTATGTATGTATGTTTGTTTTAACTATTGTTATGAGCACTTGTCTTCAAAATTTTAAATATAATTTTGTTTATAATAACAAAATCTGATTTATAACTAACTTAATTTACTCTTAGTAATAATGTACTCTAGAATTCATCTCGGTATTCATTATGCGGTTTTGGTCATTAAAAATTATTGAAGTAATCAATATGATCCTGTTCTGTTAATATTAAATGTAAACAATAGTTATAATTCGGCAAATAACTGTAGAAAAATTGCAATATTTTTCTTTAATTCTCCACTTACGCATAATTCTACATTTTATAAATTAATGTTATTAAAATTGGAGATATAATATCATAATCTGATAATTTTAATAAAATTTGAGATTTTTTTTTTCTTAATTAGATTATTATAAATATGCCATTTTCTTCGAATTGAAAGAGCCTTGTTATTAATTCTCATGAAATATTTTTTCATTTTATTTTACCATAAGCTATACAATTTTTTCTATGATTGAAAATAAAAATGAAAAACTGTTATAATAAATATATTATATCTCATAAAATAAAATTATCTCGAGATTATTATCTTTAACTATAAACTATCCTTCGTATATATAAACTTTTGAAAAGGCTTTATATCAAACGATATTAAAATTTTAGTCAAAGGAACTAAAAAAATAAAAGAAAAAAAAATGCTTTCATTTTTATTTAAAAAAAAAATGTATTGTTTAAAGTAGAAAATTTGATGATTTTTTATAGTCGTCCTATTTATAAAGTAAGCCTGAATATACAAACCCTGAAACATACTATAAACATGTTATATTCAGACATACATAAAACGTATATATATAAAGTAGATTGTAAAAGAAAATTTAATAAAATGAAAGCAAGGAAACGTTGTTTTTTTTAATGGAGCACAAAATTATATTAAATATGAACAGATTTTATTATTATTATTTTTTTATTTTTAATGAAAACTTATGTACTCGTATATATGTTCTCTCTTATTTGCTTGTAAAATAATAAAACATGAGAATAATATTCTGTTAAATTTATGAATGTATACATTGTAAATATATAAATATATACGTACATTTATGCTCATGTTTATTATAATAATATATGTAACTATATACAATACTGAAATATAATCATATACAAATATGGCGCATAATTACAGGACAACCATTATTTATATTTATTTTTTATCTCTTCCTTTCATCATAATATTATGAAATGATTTCAAGTTGAAATAAAACCGTATTTATTTCAATTTTCTATTTTCTGAATCTTGTCAATTATTTTTTTTTTATTATTTTAATATGAGTTTTTAACTAATAATTATAGATTTTAGGTTTTAATTTTAAATAATTAAAAAATTAAAATATTTAAATAATAAAAATATTTGAATTTTTCAAAATTATTTAACGCATAATTAAAAAGAAATTAAATTTCAATAGGAGTAACAGAAGGAATCATTAAAACCAGTAGATTTTAAAATTGCACCTAATATAATAAGCTGATACGAAATAGTATAACACTTACAGTATAATGTTGCATAATTTTAGGAGAAATTTAAACAAAATATTTTTAATAAGTTTCCTAATACTTAGCGGGTGCATTATCAAAAGTTTAAACTACATTGCTAATTAATTTGTTTAAGATACGACTGTTTAATTTTAGGTAAAAAGACAATTATGAAGACTTATACGTATCCAACAGTTTTTTTTTCAAGGTCAACTTACAATTTCACTCAAAACTATATACAAATTTTATGAATATCAACGTAGGGAAATGACATATCATTATTTTTAAAAATTTAATTAATTTTAATGTAATTGGTTTTGAAACATTTTAAAAACCCAATTATTCAAGTGCAAATAATTCATTTGATTTTTGACTGTAATTATATAAATACGCCATAAATTATGCAACAATTTTATAATTTATTATTCATCATTTTCTCAAATTTAAATTCAATATGTTATTATATATATATTATTATGAATATAAATAATTTAATTAAAAAAAAATATTGAAGAATATTTTTACCTTTTATAAATTTTTAATTTTAACATTATTTTGATTTTAATATAAAATTAGTTTACATGTATTTATTGCAATATAATTATGTTTGTATATCAGCATATATATATTCTTACAAATTAAAATGTAGTATTGAATTTATTGGAAATAAAAGTACACGTATATGCCTTGTATATGAAAATTTTTCAATAATTTATACTAAAATAAAATTTGTTTTCAAGTTTCAATAATAAAAAAAAAAAAAACAAAAAACTACTAAATAATAAATTACATGAAAACTTCTCTATTTTTCATGATCCTATACGAAAAATTTTATAAAAAACAAAGATCAAAATTATTCTAAACAATGTTCATATTAATTCTTGAAAACATTATAAACTAATATATATATATATATATATGTATGTATATATAAAATTTTATTTAAAATAATTTATTTTCTAATATTTGTTTTCAATATGCTATAGTAGTTTTTATTCACTTCCGGCAAAACTACAATTTAATTTTTTATTAATACTTTTACAGAGTGAAATAGAAAACGAAATTTATTTTTTTTTTATTCTGTTTTTTAAATTTATTATATGTATGTTGTTTTAATGTATTTATATTTTAAATAAAGAACATAGGGTGTTGTTCTATCTATTATAGGTGTATTCGTGCAAAATATTTCAAAACTAACAATTATAGAAATTAAATTAAATATTCTCATAAAAATATTGCAATGGAAGTTGAAAATTTCTTATTACTTATTAGGCTCTTATTATAAAAATATTATTTGTCAATTCAACCTCTTAAAATATTTGTATATATGTAATTGTATTAATTTTCTTTTGTTCAAGACGTATAGGGTTTCGATCTTTATGGAAAAATAGAATTTTTGTCTTAGATGGAGAACAAAAATTGTCATATATGTCCCAAGCTGCCATATTTACCTAAAAAATACAATTTCTTTAATTGCTACAATTTTAGAATAATCAAATGCTGAGTAAATTAAAAGTTTCCAAAATTGTTAGGAATTATTCTAACATAACATTTTTTTATACTTATATGAACATTTCCCATGCTTTAAAAATTTTTATTTTGTATTTAAAATAAAAAACACCCTTTGCATATAATTACATTCATTATATATGTACATACATTGTGTATGCCTATATATATAATGTGTAAGTAAAAACATAAAATGAAATTTCAATATTGTAATATTTTTTTTTTTTTTTTTAGAAAAATCTAACAAATTTGATTTTTCTTCTTTTGCAATTTTCTCAATAAAAATAAGAAATAAAAAAAAAATGAATGAAAATTATATACAATATACATATATATATACATATTTGTATATGTCATTCAATATGCAGCAGCGTATAACAGTATATTACAGGTTATCGTCATCATCAAATGCACCTAGGGCAATGAAAAAATACAAAAACAAAATACACAGAAAAAAAAAATCTGTTATTTTTTTTTGTTTTCTTTTTTTTTCCATCATCTTGTTGCATTAAATCATTTTTGTTGTTTTACAATATTATTATATAACAAAAAGTAAATTGTAAAAAAAAAGGGGAAAAAATATTTAGGGCAGTATATTATATATCTATGTATATATACTTTACATTTACATACTTGTATACACCCATATTCGTATCAAGTATATTTATGTATGTAAATATGTTCGCATTAAAAGTAAATATAAAAGTTTACTAGGGATTTTATAACATAAAACCTATAAATGTAACTATTTATGTAACAAACTTACTTACATGCAAATTAACAGATGAATGAGCACAGTTTTATATATGTTTGTACATTGCATGTATGTATATATATTACATAAATATTGTATGTATATACCTATATGAAAATAAAATTATGAAAAAATACTAAAAGAATTCTTTGACATTATTATTTCAGTAATAGTAATAAAAAGGAAGTTTTAAATTGATATTATTAAAGAAAAAAATGGTATAACAAACGAGTAATTCATATACTCGTATGTATGTATATATAGAGTCATTTTTAACTTAAAATGGAATGCAATAATTTACTTTCTATGAAAAATTATATTAAAATAATGCGTGTGTAAGTGATTTTTAATTTGTCTTTTTATGTTTTTGAATTTATAGAATGATATTGTAAAGGTATTTTGTTTCAACATTTTATAATATCATCAGGTATTGCAATACCATACAAATTTGTCACGAATCCAATGCAAGTTGCTAAATATTTTTACTTTACGTTTACTCTTTCAATCAGTAGTATTATAAAGCGAATCTAATGCTGTGATATTATATAGATTTGTAATACAATATAACAACTATATCATTATTGAATGGTTGAAATTTAGAATATCAAATAAATTTATAAATAATATAAATAACACAACCTCGTAAGCTACTTAAAATCGTTTACTTTAGAAAAAATATATAACTTTCCATATGAATATTAAAAAAATTTATTCATCAAACGTTTTCATTTCAAATTCTCATTAATTTTAAAACGCCAATGGATTTTTCTGATTTTATTTAATAAAATAAATTGAATGACATCAAATTCGCAACGAATAAAATCCTTGAGAAATATTAGATGTCAAATCCATACCTACATATAGTATGTACATAAGATTGGAAGTTAAAATATATGTATATATAAAAATCTAGGAAAGTTTATTGCAATATAATATATAAAAAATTCCTATATATTAAAAACTTAAAACGTATGAAATATATTGGTTTCTTGTATAATAAATGTTATTCTTCGCTAAAATTGAAATTTTTTATTAGAAAACACACGTACATGCGAGAATTTCTTAAACATATTATTTATGTTTTGCAGGAACGAGATTTTTTTTTTTAACATTTTCTTTTTAATTGTGAGTATTTTTTTTTAACATAATATAGACATGAGTCCTTTGGATATTTTCATTATTTTTATATTTTGTCCTTATACATTATATTTGTGAAAACGTAACTGATTAAATTTCTTTTATTTATTTTTAAAATTTTTATTATTTCTCCTTTTTAATAATATCCATATTGCAGCAAAAAGAAATTTTTATATACACAAATAATAATGCTATACTAGTATAAAAAAAAAAGTGAAATTTTAATTTAATGAAAAAAGAGAAAAGAAAAAATTAGTGTAAGAAATTGTGTACAAAGAACTAGAAAATATTTTTTATGTTTGTATTTATACCCTAACAAATTATATCCTTGAAAATTGTGTAATATTGTAACATGTCTGGAATGAGAATTTTTTTTTCTCATAATATTATTAATTTATTATGGTCTTGTAAGTTTTATAAGTAAATAGAAAAAAATCGCTTTAATTCGTCATATAAGAAAAAAAACTTTAGTTCTAGAGTTTTTTTTTCATATGATTTTGTACTTATATTGTTAAAAGATAGAGAATTTTTTTTTTATAATTAAAAGAAATGAAGGAAGGAACTATATTCTAAATTAATTTCTGTCACTATATTTTTAAGAAATATATGGTGGAGTTTTTAACGCTAATGCGACATTTAAGAAAATTTTCAAATACATACAAAATTATTGCAATCTATGAAATACTTGTATGTTATAGATTGCGATTATTATATAAAATTGATCTCATATTACATACTATGTCAATGCGTATAACAAGATTGTATCACGTTGTCCAATATGAGTTGTATTAATCACATTTTAGTATTTTTTTCAAATCAAAATAGATCCTTTGCTTTTAAGTGTGATTTTATTCACATCACCTTATCTTGGGAAAATAATTTAGAGTCAAATTGTTGTTCATAATTATTCTTGATTCGATATTCCTGCTATTTATAAAATAAAAAATTTAATAACTTGCTTATTATTTTTTAATTATGCTCGTATAAAATTTGTTCATAAAATTTGTTTATATAGTTCAATTATTTAAACTGTAATAAAAAAATTATGCAATAAAAATTTTATTTTTTTAACTTTTGGTTTACAAACTCCTGTTTAAAACAGTATACAAGATTTTACTTTAAAAACTTTAGGTTGTTCAAATTTTAAAATGAAAAGTTGGATTTATAAAAAGCAAATTTGATATTTAAATTATATGGAGTTTAAAATTTCTTATTTTAAATGCTAAAGTTTTCGATTTAAAATGTAAGTTTTACTATGGGTAAAGGACTTTATGTTATGTGTACGTAAATAAAAAGTATACACAAAATTTATTCAAGCTTAAAATATAACTGAAAATTGCATTTATTACAAAAATGGCTTCAAATTAATATAAAATTGTATATTTAAATGTATATTTTAATAAATTATATTGGAGTATAGAGTTATAACTCTATGGTATAATAAGTAATAACAACAAAATTTTAACATACCCATAGGCTCTTTAAGGTTTTATATCTATTTATTTTAAATTTAAATTGTATATTTTTACTTTATTATTTATATTGCAAAAAAATTGTAAATTGTATATTTACAACAATTAACGATTTTTTTGCAAAAACAGAAAAAAAAAACAATTATACGAATAAACTTAAAATTACTTATATTTCAAATAATAATTTTACTTTAATATTAAAAATATTTTGTATAGCCTTTTATCACGTAAACCAAAAACATTTAATATGAATAAAGGGCGCGACAAACGATACACCCAATAAGTTTTTTTTTTTTTTTTTAATTGAATTTTACTATAAGTGTAATTTCATAAATTAAAATATAAAACCTATTGGAAAAAGTTATGAGACAGATAAGCATAACAAAATAAAAAATAATGAAATAAATTATTAAACTTTTATTTAACTCTTTTTTTTTTTAAACTAAAAAAAATATACAAGTATATACTTACATATACAGTTCAAAAATCAAAATTAACTATACTTACAATATTAAGCGTGGCAAAATTCATTGAGGACATGAAATTTTTTTGTTACCAATTCTCGTGAGTTTTTTACATTATTTTTAATAATTATATTGTTATAATAGAGTTTGTTATACTTTATTATACACGAGTGACTAAAATTACCTACAACAAAAATTTTTTCGAAATAGTGACTTATCTTTAAAATTTTTGATATCTAACATTATTAACAGAAATATTAACCGAATTCTGCTTAAATTCACCAAGAAAATTTTAATTTTTTGATTAATAAATATTTTTATAAATTTCTCAATTCTTCCAGTTATTAACTTTCTTTTTTATTTTTCTCTTTTCAGTTTCCTTGATGATTTGGATAGATTAGGTGCAAAAGATTATCAGCCCACTGAACAAGATATTCTTCGAACTCGTGTTAAAACAACTGGAATTGTTGAAGTTCATTTTTCATTCAAAAACCTAAACTTTAAGTATGTTAAATTATAAAAAAAAATTTTTTTAAAATTAAAATTTTTTTTGTAATCAAAAAATAATTATAATAAAATCTTTATCAAAAATAATAGATTATTTGATGTTGGTGGCCAAAGGTCGGAGCGTAAAAAATGGATACATTGTTTTGAAGATGTTACTGCGATTATTTTTTGTGTAGCTATGTCTGAATATGATCAAGTTTTACATGAAGATGAAACTACGGTAATATTGTTATTTATATAAATGTTTTTAATTATGTTAAATAAAAAAAAGAAATATGAATTAAATTTTTTTATATTTTCAGAATCGAATGCAAGAATCCTTAAAATTATTTGATTCAATTTGTAACAATAAATGGTTTACAGATACTTCAATCATTTTATTTTTGAATAAAAAAGATTTGTTTGAAGAAAAAATTCGTAAAAGTCCTTTGACAATCTGTTTTCCAGAATATACAGGTAAATTTTGAAAAAAACCAAAAAATAAAAAATATGAATTTAATAGAAAATAGAAGTGAATGTTTTTAAAACTAATTTTGAAATTAATTAAAATTTTAACATTAATGATATTTCAAATTTTTTTTTTATAAACAATAATTACTTTCAATTTATTTTAAAAAAGATGTACATGAAAAATAATGCAAAAACAATTTTTTTTTTATAGAAAATTTTTTCGTTTTTATTTCACAATGAAAAATTATATTATTCTTTTTGATCGCGTGAAATAAAGCAATTAACTATATAGGAAAACAAAAATTATGTTTCAACAGAGTCGGCAATATTCGTGTATTAAAATAAACAATTCATTTTTATAATAAACAGAAAAAAAACATTATTGGAAATTCTATTCTTTCTTAATTATTAAAATTTCACAAAATTCCTTTTTTGCCAAGAAATCATATTCTGAAATTGCAACTGCAATTAAACTACAAACACATATATCGTAAACATTCAGTTACAATTTCTTGAAATAAGAGTTGCTCTACAGTCTACAGTCTACATTGTTAACGTATATACATAATGCCGCCATTTAATTTTCAATTAATTATTTATCAATTAATTTTAAAATTTAACATATTTTGTTTTGATTTTCAATAAAATAAAATAAATTTCATAAAATATCGATTTTAAGAAATATATTTTAAGTAACTAATCCTAAAAAATTAGTTAAATTTTTAAATATTTAGGAACCAAAATGAAAAAGTTTCACTATACAACATTAGCAATAATGTTTCTAATTTAATAAACAAACAATACCAGATAAAAAATTAAAAATGTTTGTGAATGAAAAATATTTGCATGTACATAAATAAAATAATAATTTTGTTTTTTTTTTTTTTTTTTTTTTTTCAAAAACAAAGCTTATGTCATTTCTAAATTTTTATATTTGAAACAAAGAGCACCCATTATACAATTAAATTGATTAAAATTTTGCAAAAAGTTATTTAATTTTTCAATATTTAAGTATTCTAGTCACAGACACGCAATATTAACATACATACATATGCACATACATATAGATTAACTTTAATATTCATTCATTGTACTGTTATACATATATAATTTTATATGGTATATATATTAAATAAAATAATAAAGAAAGCAACAAAAGAAAAAATTAAAATTAAAATCTATTATCACTTATCGTTTTAATAATCTGACGCCGAAAAATTTCAATCTAAGTCTCGAATTTATTACACATACTTACATTTAAATACAATTATTCATAAATAATGAATATATTAGAGGGCAATGAATATAAAATATAAAAAAGAAAAACTCTTTTTCTGTTTTTGTTTTTTGGTTTGATAATAAAAACAATTAGATTTCCCTCCTTTAAAATAATGAAAAAATAATAAATATTATATTTTTATACCCATGTATTTCAAAACAAATTGTTGAAGGATACATTGGTATATATACATATATTTGTATGTATGCACAAATATAGGTAGTATTAAAAAATATAAAATAAAGAAAATTTTCCTTTGTTGGAGTTTTTTCTTGGTTCTCATTTTCATTTTAATATTCAATAACAAAAAACGAGAATAAATAAAATTTAGGCCTTTGCATGTTCATGAAATAAAAGTTCATTATTCCTTCAATCACGCAAATTCATCCAATTTTTTGATTTCTTTTACAGTACTAAAACTATAAACCCATTTAAAATAAAATAATTCCTTTTTTGTTTTTTAGTTTTATTTTTAATTTTATACTTTTTTTTTTTTTATTTCTTTCTTTTTATTTCATTTTATTTCATTTGACTTCATTTAACTTTTTTTTAAGAATATTCCAAGGAATAAAAATAAAAGAATAACTAGTAATAAAAATAGGAAAATTATCGTTATTTTTATAATGTTACCTAGTTTGTCCACTCATAATATAGATTTTTATATATGTACATATAATATGTATATATAAATAGGTAAATGTACTTACATGTATACCTATTTTATAGTTTGGAATAATAGAAAATTCTAGAAATACATAAGTACCTACATAATATATTAATTTATTATTGTATTTATTAAATATTTTTGTCCTTTTTTTGAATAAAATTTATAAATGAAATTGTTTTTCTTAAATTATACATTCGTTTGTACATATGATTCTCATAAAATTTTTTAAAATTTTAATTTATTGAAATTCGAAAAAGGAACTAAATTATTTATCAAAAGTAATATTGTATGAGTTAGACATTTTTAGGTATTCATTTATTTATTTTTAGAATTGTTTTTGTTATTTTTATTCAAAAATTATTATAGAAATTCAAATTCGAATTACTAATTTTAATTTCAAATAATTATTAAATTAGTTGTATTCTATTCATAGATTATAATTATAATATATTTATAGATTAAAATAATCTAGTTAATTTGGCAAAATAGGTGACGAATTTGAAATTCAATTAAACAATTATAGCTTTATGAATTGTTTTTGAAAACAATTAAATAAATAAAAATTGTTTTATTAAGGAAAACTTCAAATTATTTAATATAATATATAATTAATTTTAAATTTTGTTAATTTAATGTACAAGTTGACAAATGGCATACAAGTTGTAGAAATCATTTTTTTCATTATTTTTACATTTACATAATTGATTCCTATATTAGAATATTCATATAAATATTAATTATTAATATTGATTTTCAATCAAATTTAATTAACTCTTGATAATTAAATCATTTTTCAAAGTAATCGTATTTTTGTTTTTTAAAATTTTGCACAAAACTATTCTAAAATAAATAGCTTATCCTATTTTATTCGCATAGTAAATATTTTTTCTAATTTTCTTATTTATTTTCCATTAATATAATATACTACATAAATGTATCTGTTTACAAATTATTTATGTATATTACAAATGATGGACATTTTAAAATTAATATATTTTTTCTTTTATTTTTTGTTCATAAAGGGTTATAATTCACATTATCGTCAGTAAACTACATATTATTATAAAGTTAATGAAAAATAAAAATATAAAGGAAATAAACTTTGACAGTTTATTTTGAAATGTTATGATTGAAAAAGACATACATACATACATACATATTTATTTCCACACTATTTTAATATTTTCATATTTACATTCAAAATAATTTTAGTTTTTTTTTTTTTTTAAAATTATCCCAATGGCAATTACTTAAAAAAGATTTCTGATATTTTTATAAATAAGGTTCTTTTCAATATGCATTTTATTTTTTTTATTTATACGTACAAAATATATAAAATAGATGTACATATATATTTTTAATACATACTGACAGAGAACTCAAAAAAATTCCTTAAATAGTAATTAATAATAAAAACAAAAGAAAATCTATAGTCCTTGAAAGAAACTTAATATTTTGTATCCTTTATTTTTCCTTTTTATGGATTTAAAGTGTAAAATCTTAAAATTTGAAAAAAATTTAATAATTTTTCTAAAAAAATAATATTTTAAAAAATGTATACCTAGAGTAGTGAGATTTTTCTTAATTTTTTATATTTAAAAATATTTTTTTTCCTATTTTTCATTGTTATACTTTATAAAAGTGTTAATTTTCTGTCTTAATCTTATCACGAGTTTGCTAAAAATTCATCAATTTACTGAAAAGAAATAATATTTTTCTTAAATTAATATTTTCTGAATAAAAATTATAAATGTTTCAATAATTAATTAAGAAATATACGTGTATATATATTAATGTATAATAACTAATAATGAGTTCAAATCACTTGTATTATGATAATACTATTTTACAATATTATGATAAAACTATTAAAAAAATAGAATTTAAAATAAAATTCTTTAAATGTAAAATTTTTAATGAAAATACATTTTATTTTATATATTTAAGGTGGTCAGGAGTACGGTGAAGCAGCAGCTTATATTCAAGCCCAATTTGAAGCTAAAAATAAATCAACCTCAAAAGAAATTTACTGCCATATGACATGTGCTACAGATACAACTAATATTCAATTTGTATTTGATGCTGTGACTGATGTCATTATTGCAAATAATTTACGAGGCTGCGGTCTGTATTAAAAAATTCTTTATAACCAGTACCAAGTAACAACCATATTAAGAATATTAAAACAGATACACATGGAAAATAACTTAAAAAAAAATTAACAAAAGAAAAACAATAATACATTTACAAAACAAAAAAAAAATTGATTGAATACAAGTATGTAAATCTGTATGGATACCCCTCCCAGTCTTAGCACAAAATTTCAAACAAATCAAGAAAAAAAAAATGCATTGTGAATGAGAATAAAACAAATTAATATAAAAGTATAAAATTTCAAATAAAAAAAAAAACTATGTTATAATAAAAATTTAAAAAGAAAAATTATATAAATAAATTAAAAAATAAATTAATATTATATAAAACTAAGTATAAAATTGAAAATTTAAAGAACACTTTAAAAATGAAAAAAAAAATAAACAAATAAAATAGTAATAATATTTAAGAATGAGATATAAAAACCATGAAGATTTTGTTTAGTTTATTTTTATTTCCATTTGCATATTTATAATAATATAATGCACATATTTAATATATAACTTCTTATTGATATATACTAATTTCTGTATATATACATATACGTTGTTTACATTTAAATATGTGGAATATATTTTAAATTATGGATATAACATTCATATAACATATAAAATTATTTAGAGTTAAATATTTTGTCATTATCTTTAAAAGAAAACCAGAATTAAAATTTCCAAAAGTTAAGAAGAAAACAAACATTAAAAAATAATTAAACAATATTTTCAATAAAATTGTAAATTAAATAAATATTTAAAAACCAAAAATTGGAAATATTAAAAACATCATTTACATATAACATATTAAATTTAATTAAAGAAAACAGAAAATTTTTAAATAAAGAACTTATCAGTTTTTATTCCCTTTATATCTTACATATTATTAATTTTGTATTCTAGGATTTTGTTAAACATAACAGTTTATAAATTTAAAGTTTTATATAAAATGTTCTTTGAGAAAAAGTTAAAACTATAATAATCTAACAATTAATATATTTTTTTTAAAGTTAGACTTTGAATCATGTCATTTTTATTTTATATTAAATCAATATTTATTCTTGTATTAAAATTTTTATATTAAAATAATAATAATTGAACTGTTTTCACTAAAATCAATTAAACCTACTTAATTGTTTATTGATTAAAATTTAAATTTCATAATAATAGCTATAAAAGTAATATAATATTTCATAAATACATAATTATTAATATAATTATATTTTAAAATTAACTTTATTTTTGAAGGTGCTAATATTGTTATAAAAATGGAAAATTTGTAAACGGTTATGTTTTTCAAAAGTAAAGTTATAAATACATACATGCACGGTCTATATGGCCTTGAAGGCTGATTCATACATGTATGTAAATTCATTTATATTATTTAAATTCATTAATAGTAAACTAAGACAAGAAAAAAATAATTAAAATATTATAAAAGAAAAAAAATACTGTACTAAAAATTTTATATAGCTGCAAACTGAAATACATCGCCATGCCATAACAAAAACATTTATATATTGATTTTTCTTTTTTATTATTTTATATTTTTGTCTTTCTTATCAATCTATTTATTACAACAAAATAATTTATTAATTGCTTATATATTAGAAAATAAAAATAATTTTTCAAAGCACAAACAAAATACATGCAAAACTTATTTGAATCAAATTTTTAAAGAAAATCTATTTCTTTTTTTTTTTATTTTTATATAAACACAATATACTTATGAATTAATTTAAGAAGATCTTTAAAAATTGCTAAGAATATTGTAATCATCTAAACAATATAACAAAAAATTAAAACACGTGCCATTCCAGAACAAAAAATAATAAATTATTTGAAATAAACTGAAATTGAATTTGAAAAGAAAACGAACGCATAGAATGCAAGAAATTAAAAGTTTTTTTCTTCAATAAAAAAAATAGTCTTTTCTTCTATTTTAAAAATAATTTTAATTTTTTTTCTTGAATATTAGCTACTCTTTTTTTTTATTAAACTATTTTTAATACTTAATTATAAATATACCCGATTAGTATAGTAAAAATATTAAAAATATTAAAATTAATATTAATTGAAAGTTTGTTTAAGTTATACAAAATATTTTGAATTATTTTAAAATTATTATTTTGAATCATTTTGAAAAAAAAAATTATTTTTATAAAACTTACAAAATTGAAAAGTGATAAAAGTTGCTAAATGAACACAAAAAATGAGCAGGCAATTAGCACATGCATAAAATAATATACGTACACAAAAAATTGTAAATTAAATTTTTTTTTAAAATTTCAATTTTAAGCACAAATGATCAAGCAAAATATTTTTTTTTATATATTATTAAGTTTAAAATGAAAAGAATTATATAAACTAATCTTGATTTTGTTGTATAGTTACGATCCTATCTTTGCATTATGCAAAAATAAATACGAAAATATGGTTATAAAAGTTGCAAATTAATATTTTCAATTTAAAAATAATTTCAAATTAAATTCCTTTAATATTGTTTTAATTAATTATTTTATTCTCGCACAAAAATATACAAAAATAATGATGTTTAGGTTACAACAAAATCTTGAACAGAATATATACAAAACGTAATAAAGGGTATTTCTAATTTAATATCATGTAATATGAAATTATATAAAATTGCATTTAAAAATCATTCCTTGCTTAAGGGAAAAGTATTAACGAAACATACATAATGATCTATAAAAAAACATTCAAAACCAAAAAGCAAAAGTATTTTTTTTTTATTTTATTTTAATATTATATAATTGAAGTAATAACGCACACATTGTCATAAAAGAATTCTTTAAGATTATTTTAAATCATACAAAAATTATTTATATTTTTAGTTACCTATTTATTTTAAGCAAAAAAAAAATACTATTAAGTAAATTAAATAACTTTTTTTTTATTTTCTTTATTGAATGGACATTAAGCGTGCTGCATAAAATAACAAGAAATATATTGTGGCAATTTATTAATGCTTAAATAGCTATTATGAAAGGAATAAACATGATATATTGAAAAGACTGAATTTTTTAATAAATTTGTTCAAAATTAAAAAAAAAGGATAATCACATATATAAAAAACCGAAATTAATGTAAAATTTAATTTTTTTATTGTTAAAATTATTTTATAAATCGCAAAAAACTGTAGCATATTCTAATTGGGCAACGCAATCTAAAACGTATTCTATAATTTTATTGGCGGCATAATTTTAATCAAAAAAAGAGGAGCTTTAAAATTAAAGTAAATTTTTTTAAGAAAGTAAAATATGTTTTATTATTTGGCTAACTTAAAAAATTTCAATATGCACTTTTCTATATTATATTTTCAAGTTATAAATTCATATTGGCGCTATCTTAAGTAAACACAATCGTGTTTTAGATAATTGAAACTTCTATATTTTAGCGCCAACATATATAAGTATTCACATTAAAGAATTATATATATGAAATAAAATTTAATTTAATATAAAACATTAAATAAAAACGTTTAGAATAGCTCGCAAGGATTGTTTATATATTAGAATCATTCGAAACAGAAAATTACTAGTTATTCTAATATATAATAATCTAAATGTATAATAAACTTGCGAGGGTTGTTTATATACGCTGTAATTATTGAAAACATTGAATATCCTATTATTTGATTATGTATCTTTTATTTTGATTCATGGAATTCAGTTAAGAATTGAAATTTCTTAATAATCTAACTCTTGAATTTACTCAATTAATATTGAATAATAATACATGTTATGAACCAAAAACAAAATTTAAAACAAATAAGTGATTATCTTTTTGTAAATTTATTAAAAAAGAAATTGTCTTTCAATCATTCAATCTCTAATAAATGTTATAGTTTTCATTTTCTAAGCATTTAATGGCAAAACTAAAATATTACAAGCAATAATATAGTAAAGCATACAATCAGTTAAAATAAGATATAAACAAAATAATTTAAAAATTAATTTATCATGTTTATCATAAAATAGTTTCTGTACCCACTTTTTAATAAATTATTTTAATTCACTATTTAAAATCTTTTTTGTCACATTTTTTAGTTAAAGTTAAAAGTAATGCTACTATGAATTAAATAAATTAATCATGCTTTTCAAATAGAGCCTAAATTCATTATTTTGACTATGTGAAGCATATTTTTAAAAGATATCCAAAAAAAATCTTTTAAAATGGAATTTATTGCTTGAAAATTCAATTCCAAATGCTAATAAACATGTAACTTTTAAAACATATGCATTACAAATAAAAATATATGTCACAAATACACAATTGCCATCATTAATATGATGAACATAAATGCCAACATACCAAAAGTGAATATTTGAAAAAATAAATAAAGTAAAAAATTGAAATATTACTAATACAACCAAAAATACTACCTGTACCATAAAGTAAAAATTTATTAATTTAAAAGATCTTTAAATATTCAAGTTGTAATATTATTATTTAAAATTTTATTAAAAATAAAACAAAAAAAAAATTAATTCTTTTTCGGCATTGGTAAATTTTCGTATTACGGACGTAAATGTTATAGGTAATTCAGCGAAATATTTCACTTTGAAATTATATTGTACAAAAAAAGATTTCAAATGAGCTCTTTAATTTTTCACATCATTGCATTGTTTTAATAAAATTGATTTACTATTTGCAAAAATCAAATGCTATACAATTTTTTTTAATTATGAAATAAAGAAGTTTTTAAAACAAATATCATTATTTCATTTAATTTTTATATATTTTTTATTAATTTTCTTAAAAAATTCGAACACTGCCACGTTTGTAGTTGATAAGTGAAAAACATAAAACCTAAAGAAACATTAAATATAAAAAAAAAACGAAAGTATCACTTAAAATAATCAGTATCACAATATTTAAAATATCAATTACAATTTCATTAGAAATATCTCTATTTTGTATGTACCATTAAAATTAATTTGGATTTCTAAATTTTAAACGCAGAATTACTTAAAAATAAAATATTTTTCACCCACATTCCTCATTTATATACCAATTAGAATGTTTCGCATATGCCACTGAAAATTTCACTTTTTTTAATATAGTAATTAAATCGAAAGCTAAATGGAAAAAATTTTCTGAAACTTGAATGCACTAAATAAATTATGACCAAAAATTATAAATAAAAACTTTGAATCACAATGAAAATACCTTTTTTGAATTAACAATGTTCACTTTAAAAAAAAATCAAAAAATTTTCTTTGCAAATAAAATTTTTATTTAAACTTACGTTTTCAATAAATCAAAATTTATACTAATTACCAGTGTGTTTTCATAATATAAATATACTGAGCAATGAAAACAAAAAAATTTTAAAGAAATTAAAAGTTGAACTATTTTTACTTATAAAGTGCTATAGCAAAAATATTGAAATGAAATTGGATATTGTAAAAACAAATTCTTTGCTATATTAACTATACCTTTAATAATATCAAAAACTGATAAAAATCACAAACAAAAGAACTACATAAAAGATGACAAATTATCCACATTTTTTTATTATATTGTACATTTTATCAATGAAATGAGATTAATTTAGATAAGTCTTCATAATAATTACTTTATAAATATTAATACATTACAACACAAAAACAAAATTCATTATACTTTATATCCGAATATAACAAATTCATATATAACAACATTGAATTTTAAATCATGAATTAATTTTATTAAAAAAAAAAAATTAAGAAAATAATGAAAATAAATTTTAAAACAAAAAAATCTGTGAGACCAAAGAAAAAATTTCTTAGCGCTAATTAAATTAAATTTGAAGAAAAACTATAATTATAAATAATAATATTTATGTGATATATAATATATATAATATATAGTAAAAAAATATAATAATATACAATATAAAATAAATTGTATAGTATTATATTACAAGTAATTATTATATAAAATAATACTATACTATGTCTTACTTATAAAATAAAAAAAAATAAATTATATTGTACTCGTACACATAAATATGCATGTATATACTTATAGACAATTTAAATTAAAAATTAAACATAAAATAGTTAAAGAAAATTTAGAACAGATAAGAACTTCAAAAAATATTAATTATTTGATTAAATTTAAAATTTTTTGAAAATTAAATTAATAATAACAATATTTTGATGAAAACGTCACATCTTAAAAAAAAAAATGCAAAACAATATTATTCACATCACATCATAAAATTTCTTTTATTTTGTTTTTTTTTTTCATAAATAAAATATATACATAACTTTAATACAACAATAAATTATATTCATTAATTACTTTAAGTTAAAAAAAAAATAAAGAAAACTAAAAAAAAAAAATAATGTATTAACCCTTTCATATATGGTATTGTTAAAGCTTGAAATATTTTAATAATTCTGCTCATTTATAGTTACTTACAAATTAAATTTGTCCTATAATTAAAAATTTCATTTAAATTTTCACTATGTACTTAAAAAAAGCAAAGTACCTATATATATATATATATAAAATTAGAGCTCAGGAGATTAGAAACTAAAAAAAAAACAAATTCATTTTATATTTTCTGGTTTATTTTTCCTTTAAAAACATAAAAATGAAATAAAATAAACCAAATTTTAATATTTAATTAAATTGGAATTGAAATTGAAATTTATTAAAAGTGAGGCGATATACTCTCAAAGAAATTTGACGATAATTTTTTTAAAAAAATCCATACTATTTAAGTATAATATTATATAGTATATAAGTACGAATATTTTATTACCACACAAAATCTTTGAAATAGCTTGATTAATTGTACATATTATAAGTTTCATCAATCACAAAAGTAATAAAAGATTTACTAACTACTTTAATACTATTAATCATAGAATAAATACATCATTAATTCAGTATAATTAAATTTCTAATATAATGCTTACAAGAAATATTCAATTATTCTCTAACTTAACAAAATATTTTGGAAAAAAAAAGAGAACTACTTTTTTTTAAAGTAAAGCGTACAATTAGTTGAATTTTTATTTAGTTTCATTATTATTTTAAATACATAGGTTCTATTTTGCCTTGGCAGCTATCACAAATTTTTCATTCATAACATTTTAACAATTTTACAATGTTTTTTTTTCAGTATTACAAATTGAATTGTATTTTTTTTTTTGTTGTTTTAGCTTCATATAAATTATTTAGGCTTTTTGAAACTTTCCATTTATTATAACTAAAAAAAAAAATAATTACAAATCATTCACATTTCATATAATAATAATATTATACATATATTCATAAAGTTTCATAAATTATTCAAAAAGTTTCATAAATTTAAATTATTATATATACATTTATATATATATGTATAAAATAGTATTATGCAACGTTTTATATAGTATATTTATTTAAAAAGTATTTTATAAAATGTTTCTCATGGTTTATTAAATATACCTATTTCTATTTTAATTATACACATTATTTATATATAAATACATAATAAATGAATTCATATGAGAAATATAAATATGTATATGAAATATGTGAATATATAATTTTGTATTTATTAGATATTATCACATATTTATTTTTAATATAATAAGACAAGCATAAACCTTAATAATATAATAAATAAACAAAAACAAAAAAATTGTAGATGTAAATTAATTAAGCCTCTAACTATTATAATCTCCCACCCATTTAATTCCTATTTCCAAATATTCATTGCAGCCTAAAATCTAAGTTAAATGGAAGAAAAAAAAACCAAAAAGAATATTAAAATTAAAAACATTTTGTTAATTACTTAGTCATTTGCAAGTAAAAGAGATTCAAAGGTTGTATAAATAGGCAAAAATTAAAGGAACAAATAATTTTATTAAAAAAGAAAAAAAAATCTATATTGAATTTTAGAAACAGGAAAACTGAGAAAAATTTGTATGTAAACCATAAATTATTGAAAAAAAAATAATAAAATGTGTAAAATAAACAAAATGTAAACCAATTTGAATTATTATTTCTTGTCTAAATACATATATACATGGTTAACTTAAATTAAATGAAAAAAACTAATCAACGTCATATCATGCCGAAAGAGAATAAATTATTTTCCCTTTATATTCGTAATTATTATTATTATAAAAGAAAATATATGAATACATTTAATTTTTTATTTTTTTTTATTTTATTTTAAAAATATTTTCAAAATAAATAATGTAGTGCTGTTTTAAATTCACTATTTTTGTATTTCTTTTAAAAATTTAATTTATACATCAAAATATAATTATATATTAAAATAATGTATATATTTGTAGTTATAGCAATATTATGTCACAGTAAATAAATTAATCAGTTTTTGTAATAAATTCAAATTATGTAATTTTTATAAAATTTCTGAACAGCACTTTGATGTAAATTTTTTGTTTTTATTTTAAAATAATTGAATTACAAACTCAAATTTTAATTTCATTCAATGCACAACATAATTTTATACAATTTAATATTAAATCAACAATTCTTCATGCAAAATAAATAAAAAGAAAAATGTGCATATAAAAAAACATTAGTCCATTCTATATTAAATTATAAATAATACAAATTAAAAAAAAAAAAAAAACAAATTAAGATATTTTTAAAAAAGAAAACATTAAAAAAATTAAAAAGATTGCATTACTTATATTCGTCAACTTAAATTACAATATAAACCTACATACATTCATACATACATACATCATAATATAATCATATGAAATACATAGGATGTTTCTTAATAAAACATATTTAAACAATTTGAAAATTTTCTCTTCCATCGCCTATAATTATTATTTTCTATTTTTTTTTTTACTATTTATATAAAAACTATAAAAATGCAGAATAAAAATTAAAAACGGTTTTAAAGAAAATACTTTTATATTTTTTATATTTTTTATCTATCTCTTTTAATATATAGTTATTTGTACATACATATATTATATAAAACTTATGTTAAATTAATTATTTTATATTCTTATTTTGAATTGAAAAAAAGCACAAATAAACCAAAATTATTTATAAAATCAGAACAAACTCTTGCATTTTTTTTCCAATTGTTTTTTTTTTTAATTTGTTACTGTAATTAATTTTACATATTTAACTTGAAAAAGGTATAAAAACTTTATACTGCATACTACTTAAAAAAAAAGTCAAAAATAATCAAAAAAAAAAATTTAAATATTTATTTTATTATAATTAAAAAAAAAAGAACAAAATGCTAATAAAAATCTTTATTTTTACTATACTATTTAAAAAAAATAAAAAAAAGAGAAAAAAAAAATAGAAAATTTATTCATTCAGCAAAATATTTCATCAAATTTTCTTATTAAAAAATTTTTTTTTCTTCATTTATTAAAAAAAAAACACTCTTAAAATAATAATAATAATAGTAGTAATAATAATATATATATATATATATATATACAAATATATATATAAATATGAATATAAAATAAAATGAAAAAAAAAACAAAAAAAAAAATATAGAATTAAGGCCTCGAAGTAAACCAAATTTAACTTTAAAAAATTTAAAAATAAAAAAAAAGGAAAAAATCACAAAAAAAAAGTTTAATAATAGTTTCTTATTACCTATAGGCATTATATAATAATTAAAATAAATTATATAAATATATATACATATATATACATTTAATATCAGTATATATATAAATATATATATATATGCATAAGGTATAAATAAATAATAATATATTTATATATATCAGATATTTCAAAATTATTAAAATTGAAATATATATTATATGATATATAACATATGTGTATATATTATATATATTTAGATAATAGGAAAATTAACTTAAAACAAAAAAACAAAACAAATTTAATAGATTTAATTAAAAAAAAGAAAAAAAAACAGAAAAAAAAATGAAAAATATTACTAATTTAAATTATAATAAACTTACAATTTATTTGATACAACAACAAAAAAAAATATATAAAACACAAATAAAGATTACATTATATAAAGTAATACATATGTATTTATAGAAAATAGACCTTAAATTTATTGAAAATTGTGTAAATGTAGATATGTGTATGGAAATTATATAAATTATTGAATTCGATAATTAATTTATAAATTTATTACAATATAGGTACAATTTGATTTTGATTAATTTTTAAAATTATTTATTAATTATTTTGAAATAATCTAATAGTCTAATCGTGTATCTCGCTTTTTCATCTCACTTTTTATTCTTACTTTCAAATCAGATTTCTCCTTTGTTTTTTAAATTCATATTTCATTTTTCCAATAATGGATTTTTGCCTTTTTTCTCGAAATTATCGACTGAACCCCTATTACCTTCAAAAACAAAATGAATAAATAATTAAAAAAATTAATTTTGTAAACATTTTTAAAAAAAACAATTACGCAATATGAAAAAATTCTTTTCACTCGATTATTACATTATACAAAATAATGATAGCCACTCAAAAATTTTTGTCACATGGCAAGTAAAATAACGAGAGACACGATCACGTCCTAAAAATAAATAAATTCAAAATTTCTGAAATGAGTAAAACAAATAAAAAAAAATGTTTTGTTTTTTCTATAATAGAGTTTTCTATAAAACAAAATTAATTAGAAAAAATTTAATTCATAAATTTTTACTTTTCAAACTTCCGACATATATTTTTTTTTAATTAAACACTTTAATATACAATTACAGAATATTTTATATATTTTTCATATACATAAATGCGTATACGCAACAAACATGTAAAATTAAAAAACAAAAGTATCAAAATTTACAAAGAATAAAATATAAAATAAATAACATATAAAAATAACATGCAAAATGCAAAACAACATCATGAAAAACAAAAAATAACATTGAAACAAAGGTGGATAAATAGCATTACAAAACAAATACAAAAACAAAAAAAAGAACTATACGTTTAACAATTTGATAAATAAAAAAAAAGTTTAAAATTAAAGTAAATTAAAAAAAAAATTTATATGATAAAACAAATAAATAATAAATTTAAAAAAATCATTAGTAATTAAAGAAGAGAAGTTTTCTTTTTCTATACAGTATGTTTCGTAATAATTATATAAGATTATTAAAATCATTATATAAAATTACTTAGTTTATTAAATTCTCTATTTTCTTGAAACATTCTTTATATAAAAACTTTATATCTCTTCTTTTACGTGATCTAATAATTTCTATTTAAATATACAAAAATCAAAAAAAAAAAAAACAAAACAAATGAGAAAATCACGTATAAAATTAAAAACAAATAAACAAAAAAAAAAACTGAATTTCAAAATGTTTAGGTAATATTTATTATTATTATTACTATTATTATATTATTACTTACTATTACTTAAAAAAAACCTAAAAATAAAAAAATAAAATCCCAAAAAAAAAATTTTTTAAATTATGTAAAACTGAATTTTTCGCTACAAATTTTTTAATTTGAAAACAACAAAAAAAATAAATTAAGCATAACAAACCAAAGCATTTAATTTGTAAAACACTAAAAAACAAATGTTGAAAACCAAAAAAAACAGTGTTTTTTTTTTTAAATACATAGTATTTTATTTGTCAAAAAAAAAATATTATAAATACAAAACAATACAAAAAATTATATCTGAACTTAATAAAAAAAAGGAAAAATACAAAAAAAAAATTAATAAAACAAAGTAAAATAAAAAAAAAATTAATAAAATGATTTTAAAATAAAAAAAAATAAAATTGATAAAAAGCAAAAATGAATGAAAACAAAAAAAAAAACAAAAAAAATATATAAATTCAGTGTAATTTTATGTGTGATGTATAAAAACAAAAAAAAAAATCGGAAATAAAGCGTTTTAGCCACTATTTAATTTAATTAAAAATTGTTTTTTTCTTATTTACTCACCCGTATGCAATACAATCCCTACACATGACATCTTTCAAGGCTATGCAAAAAAAACGAAAACATACATTACATACATATATCAACTTGTAGATCATGATTTACGAAAAACAAAATCAAAAAAAATATTTAATCAGCTATGATAACATATCTCCTAAAATAACATCATACAATAAAAAAGCATGGACTTAGCTGATTACGTAAAAGACATACTTACAAAAAGCTATTTTGTCTCTTCTCTAAACCGCATTTTCAAATTATCTTAGCTGATACGAGTATTCAGAGAATAATTTTTTTATAACAGTATAACATGTGGGCAAAGATTTAAAATTTTCCATAAAAAAACTTTTATATAACACTAAATTCTCCCTAATTGCCTTAAATAAAAGTCATCAATAAATGGGAATAAAATAAGTTTTTTACTCAAAATTTTCATAATGTTAGGATTTTGAGTATGAAGTTCGAATATTTTCTTTCACACCAAAAATAGTGCTTGGTTATGCTTTGAGATATGATACGGGTATGACACTGCGTATCTTGGTTTAAATTGAAAATTTCGGTTTTGTATAACATAGTAGAAAGAAGTTTTCAGATGTCTAATAATTGGAACAATTTTTTATGCACTATTCTTTTTTCTATCACTAAATATTATATATACTATATTGAGGAGCGTAAATTTTCTAAATTTTTAATCTGAAATTTTCGAGTTTAAGAAAATTTGCAGTATAAAAAATAAAATACATTGATGAAGCATGAAAAATATATCCTGAATCAGTTTTATCACATTATTTAAAATATGCTCTGCTATTGAATTAAAAAGTTTTAAAAAAGAAAGGAAAAAACTTAAAATATAATATAAAAATAGTCAATAAATTAGTTCAACACGCATGACTTTCGATAAATTTATTGTTTTCTTATTTCCTTTAAATATTACAATTAACATTTTTTAGCATAAATTTATATGTATATATATATATATACATATAAATTAATATATATACATATATATATATACATTTTATATTTATACAATGTATGTGTTTTTAAATATAATAATTCCATCATTATATAATCCATCATTAATATTATTTTTATGTTATCAAACAAATCGTAATATATATTATTTTTATATACATACATATTAAATATATATTTATAATAAGTATATATATGTATATGTTCGTGCATAAATATGATATATATTAATAAATATATATACCAACGTAAATATATTTATTCATTTACCTTCTAGCTTTAAATTAATTATAAAAAAAAAACATGAATTATATATGTATTAAAAACTCAAATTTTTAAAAATTTTCAATTATTTAATTGAACTTAATTTTAAATGATAACGCACCTTGTATTTATTACTATTATTAATTTCATCTTTAATTCTTTTAATGACACGAAAAATTTAATTTAATTTAAATTAATTTTTATCCAAAGTATAATAAATTTATATTTACAGGATATAGGATTTTTATTAAATTTAAAGTCTGAATTTTAAATTTATTCAAAAAATGAATAGGGAACACAAAACAAATTTTAAAACAAAAGTAAAATCTTTTCTTGAAAATATTAATTTAATTTTTTTTTTTTATTTATTGAAATTTTTACTTAATCTGTTTTGTCATAATATAATTATATTTTAAAAATTACATTTAAATTTTTATCGACATTTCTTTTGACACAAAAGTTTTATAAAAATAATTTATACTTGATTCGCTGATATTAATTATGAGTTAAAAGAAAAATTAAAATACAATATCGTATGAAAAATATATTAAATAAATTTTTTAAATCAATGCAACAAATTTGTATTCTAATGGTTAGCATAATTTTATAAACCAAATGCATACGAGATTTTATTGCATTTGGTTTTTCAAAAATATGAAATTTTCTGTAAAGTTTTCTATTATAAATGCAACTGTTTAATACAAATTTGGCACATCGATCTTAAAAAAATTATTAAATAAAAGAACACAACTAATTTATTTTTGTAAACAACTTAGAATTAAAAAAAAATATGTTAGAAAGCAACAATAAATACAATATATATTTTTTTTGTTTTGTAATTGAAAATTAAATCAGTTTTTCTTATATTCTCTTAAATAATTTATTAATAGCACATATAAGACCAAATTTTAGTTTTAATTTATTCTTGGTGTATCACTACAATATTATTTTGTTTTTTATTATTTTTTTTTTTTACCTCTTTTTTTTTCTTGCGATTTTCACAAAAATTTTTGTATATATTAATAGGCATTTTTTGTTGTTTTCTTTGAAAATTATTTTCTTAGTTTCAATTTTTTTTTATCTTAAATTCTAACTTAAACAAGTTTGGTATTTTCATTTTGTTTTTAATTGTCTTAAGCGCTATATAGTAGCGTTAAATATTTTCCTTTGTTATTATGTATTTATATTCTGTGAACATTACTCGTTATTAAATCTTGTAACTTCTACCATTTATGAATTTATAGAAAACGTGACATAGAACAAGAGTATAAGCAATTTTCCATTTTATATTTTGTTTATAAAAAAAAAAACAAAACAAAAATGTATAGAAATCAACATACAACAACTTAATTTAATTAATTAATTTAATTCTATGTATTTAAATTCTAATTATATATTGCCTACTATTGTTTTATTTCTTTTATAATTCAAGCGGAATTAATATAGAAAACAAGATCAAAAATTAAACTATTTCATTTTTAAAACAGCATCACACGCAAATGTAAAAATAATTTCAATGTTTATAAATATTTTTTATTTTATTACTGCACATACTATTTTTCAATATTTTGCACACTGAAACGTATTATTTGATTAAAATAACCTTTTTGTATTCAAAATATTCTATTTTCTTTTTGTTTTCTTTTTATTTACTATTGATTGCAATTCATTAATTTGTAAATTTTTATTAGCAATGGGAGCTTGATCGAAATACTGAAAAATAAAATTTTTTAATTACATCTACTAAAATTGTTTTTTTATGCGTATAAAAGACCGTTTATTATAATTTGGTTTTTATATTCAAAATGGTTTAATATATATAATTATATGTATATTTATAGCGTCCAGTATATAAAAAAAATACAAATTATTCAAAATTTTTTTGAGAAAATCTTTCACAAATTTTTTAAATTGTTTTTGTCGTTGTTGTTTTTTTTTAATTTTTTCATTTTATTTAAAATATTGTGTATTGAGCGTTGCATTTGTTTAACTTATCTTAGTATTTAAGTTAAGGACCAAAAAATATTCATTCGACGATACGTACTGCGCTATAATGATGAAATAAAACGAAAAATATAAAATTTTGCTATTATATTTGAAACATTTATTTTGCATTTCATTTATTTTATAAAAAAAAAATAAAAAAGTAAGCTTCTTGAGTTAAAATTCATAAAAATTCATAATTATATTGAAATCAATCATTTCTTAATGAATATTGATGCAATATTTAGTAGAGTTGCTTTTATTTTAAGCTTATACCATAATGGCAATTCTATTTATATATACATAAGATAGTTCATGATAATTTATGTTAATTTTTAAATTTTTAAAATTCCGTATTAAATATAATGTTAGATGTTAAAAATTGTTAACAGTCATAATATTAAAACTACATTATTACAATATAAATTTGTTTAATGAAATTCATCTTAAGTTAATGTAGATAATTCAATATAATATGGAAATTGAAAAAAAAAATCATGGGCTAGTTGTATTTAACATTGCGCGCTAAAATAGCCTTTTTTATGGTATTTTTGCCTTCATAATGTTTTTAAAAGTTCAGTTGCATGATTTTGTTTTAAAAACAATTGTAATAAACAAAAAAAAAAGTTGCAGATTTTTAAACGATTAATTTTTTTTAAAACAACGCAATTTTAAAATGTTAACTATTCTAAAATTATACAAAAAATAATTTATACATATTATGTTAGTAAAATTTTTGCGTTAACATATTCTCAAAAAAACTATTTTAATTTTTATTCAATTTATGTACAATCAAGTCTTGTTTAATTACTTAAACTTCCAAATTGTATTATTAAAAAAAAGGAAACAATAAATTTGCGTTTTGTAATTACCATTATTTAAAAAGGAAAACAAAAATATATGGTTTTCAATAAGAAAACTTTCATTACACAATTTTTTTTTACTCCTTTATATTAAAGTACCAATAAATATCTTGGATGACAAGCAAGGATGTGGTCAATTTTTTGGAAATACATCTTCAATATTAACAAACGCACATGCACCTAAAGAATTATTTGCCATTAATCTAAGTAATTCATGAGCATGAGCTACACATATTTCTAAAGGTGGTCGCCATGAGTAATTCATTGATTCTAAAAAAAAAAATTCATTACACATATTTATTCTTGATAATTTCAGCAAAAATACCTAAAATGGCTGAGTTAAGAGCTGAACAAACTTTTTCTCTTTTCGAAGGGCATAATTGCCAACCTAAAGGACTTGACCAAGGATTAGAATAAGCTATTAAACTGAATGCATCCTGCAAAAATGGAGAAATGTTAATAGAACTGTTCTTTAAATTTTAAAGTTAATTGAGCTTACTTCTAACATTTGACGATCATCGTCATTCATTTTGTTATCTTTTTCTAATTGTTGTCCCATTTGTGATAATTCTCTGCCAAATTCTAATATTCTTTCAAAAGATCCAACTTTTCTAGCTGTCGGTACATCTATTTCTGAAATTTTACCATGAAAATTGAAAATTCACATATTTTATGCATATAACATATTTAACTTGTTAGAATTCATATATTAATATAAAGTAAATTTCTTACCCATATCTTCATCAGTATCTAAAGAATTGACGAAATTATTTTCTGTATTGCCATTTTTATATGAATTTCCTATAAGTAAAATTGAAATTGAGGAGAAATTTTAAGTAAAACATTAAGTCTTTTCATTACCATTAGAAATATGTCCGTTTTCCATTTCAATATCATTTATATAATCGCTATTTGAAGTTGTCAAGTCATTACTCGGATCTGAATTATTGCATTTTGATGAATCTTGAGATGTGTCACTTTATTATATATATATATAGAAATTATTATCTCAATAAATAAAACATACAAATAAATATCAAAGTAAGTAAATATTTCCGTAAACTTACTTGTTGTTTTTTATTTCTTGCTGATTATCTTGAACGCAATCGTTTATCACATTATTATTATTATTATTATTGTTATTATTATTCTGCGTAGCAGATCCATTTTGATACGATTTGGTTGACTGTATAACTGAGGTTTGATTAGGAATAGGTTTGGCAGGTGGGCATTCAATATCTGATCCGTTCACCATTTCTATAAATTGTCTGCATTTTAACATGAACAATAAATTTTTATTATTTTCTAATAATCCTGGATAAAGGCGACAGGTATGTTCTATTGCTTGTCCCATTCGTCCCGACATCACCAATTTTAAAATTTCTAAACCGAAATATAAAAATAAGTTTAAAACTTGCTTTCACAATTTTAAATTTGTTTTAAAGTCTTTTAAAAGCAATAATACGATATATTTACTTTGGCGATTTTTTATTGAAGTTAGATCTTCACCAAAACTTTGGCCGGTGGTTTTAGCAAAAGACTCTGCAGTTAAACTGTACCCACTATGCACTAAATATGATGAGACCATTCTAGAATAGGTTTTACATTTAATTTATGAGCACTAAAATAATAATACTTTTTTCAATAAAAAAACCTACTTGTGCAATAAAACAGTTGAGTCGCCTTGACTTGTTGGCATTGGAAAATTATATATTGCTGTTTTCGTTTCGGCTCGCATTTGTTTAATCATATCTTCAATTTGATCAAATTTAAATGGCTCTTGTCCAAAGTTTGCATTCACTTCTTCTCCGGGAGTTTGTAAACCAACAGTTGGATAAAGTTTCGACTAAGAAATGCACATATAAAATAACTAAACCTATTCAAATTTCAAAGGAAAAATCTAATTACCGGCAAATCTCTAAATGCTATCCCAAGATCTATACCATTTTTTGTATAAAAGCATGTATTATTAACTAAATTTACACCACAACCTATTACATCTCCAGTTGTAAATGTAGGGCCATAAGGTTGTCCACTGCCTGACGAACAAAATGAGTTGCCATCATCCCCATGATATCCATATGAATTTTTATCCCATCCTTAAATTAAGATACATTTATTCGTATAATTGTTTTAAATAAAAAAAATCTATAAACCAACCTGGAAGTCGATTCATTTTAAATGTTTGCGAAGTCAATCCTATACCCATATATCCATTTTTGCCCTTAGATATTATTTTAACTTCGAAATAGTATAAACCACAAGCAGCTGGAATGGGATGTGATGTTCGTACCGCAGCCGCATCACTATGAGTTTTTCCTGGACCTACAAATATTACAAAATTTTGTTATATATCATTTAAACACAATGTATGATTATTTTGAAAAATGTGAACGCCTCGATAAAAATTCAAATATCATTTATAAACACCAAAAACCGAAATGAACATGAAGAATTAATTGTATGCAATAATAGATATGTATACGCGTTTAAATATTCAAATCTTAAATGATTCTTGCACGACTCAATAATGTTCTTTATAGCATTGATTTCAATGTCAGTTTAATAAGAACAAAGAAACGTTATTTATTCTCAATTGTATCATAAAATAGCCAAAACAAAACATAAAAACAAAAAGAATGTTAAAGGAAAATTTACATCTGTTCAATTATCTGTATATTAGTATTAATTTTTTTTTGAGATTAAAAAATTTACAATTACATATTAAAATTAGGACTGAAATGAACGATCATATTTCATATCTACATAATTAAACAAAACATTTAAATAATATTTATTACGATAAATGTAAAACATACTCCGACCACATCTGAGGGATGTGTACCTAAGTATGAAATAGAAATTGTATATTGAAAATGACGTCATATTTTATCCTTCGAGTGACAAAATTTTTATACTTTAAGGTACTACTATCAGACATTTTCTTTTACGTACTAAGGGCAACGACTCCTTTTTTTTATATAAAGATATAAGCAATCCCCCATAGTACAATAAAAGCATAATGTGCTTGTATATCTGCATAAGTAGGTAGATACTATCACATTTTTTATACTCATATTAAAAAATGCAAGTGCATTAAATTAATTATGCAGATAAGCAATTACTTATACTAAAATATAAGTTTATAAAATTAAACAGGTGGGTAGGTATCTATTTGTATATTTATCAAAGTAGATTACCTGTATATTTTCAAAGCACAAGTAACAATTTTATGTTTAATAGAAAAAATTAAACATAATGATAATTACATTACAAGCAGGTACATACCTACATAAATTAATCCAGGTGAAAATATTAATTAAATAAAAACCTAACTGGGTAGAAAATGTAAATTTAATAAAAAAATGTTAAAATCGTACAATTTTCTAAACATGTAGACAAAGGAGAAATTCAATTTATAATTTTTTACTGCGTATAATAATTTTCCAAAATTTAAAATTAAATAACCTACCTATAAATTTCTTAAAATATAAATTTAATTTCCCTTGCAAACAAAATATCGCAAATGTACTTATTTATATTTTTATGTAATGTAAACAATAACCCAGACTCTACACTTTACGTAAAAAGAAAATAATAACAAAAATAAAACCATGGCGTAAAAAGTGTCTAATTTTATTATTGTGTTAGTAAATGCTTTTGTTCTCCTGACAAATTTAAGAGCTAAAATTATGAAAAAAAAAACTTGCCAGTATATTTTCTACGTACATATCTACTTCTCTAGCTTATATCAAATTCATTTATAGTACGAGAAAGGTATATTTATATGAACAAATATAACATTATGTGTGAATGCCCTTGGATATTAGTTGTGAATTTTATAATATAATTTTTAATTATTTTAATAATTTGCATAAAAATTTTTAATTTAATTTGGTTTAATTTAATTATATTTTTGTATTTAATAGTGACAAGATATTGGCTGAAAGATCAGCTGATTGTTGTATGTGTTGGTTGGGGTTCAATAAATAGACAAAAAAAAATCAAAAAAGGTGAAAAATGTCTCTATTGTCTCGTTAAATGTATATATATATTTTTTTTAATAAAAATCTTATTTTAGAAACAAAATTTCAACTTTAATTTAATTATTTTTTGTATTTCAAACAGTATCGTTAAAAATATTCCATTTTTATTTTAATTTAATTTAAAATTCCAAATCAAAAATCACAGTATGCTTATTTTATAAAAATAATTTTTAATGATTGTTACCTTTATAATGAACACGTAAATTATTTTGTGATAATCCGATAGCATGGCACTTATCATGAGGACTCCAAGAGCGAGGCAGTGGAGTTTCTTGTTCGTTAACATTTGGATAAAGTATTTTTAAGCGATCGACTGGATTTTGCACTGAGTGATTATTACTATGATTGCTAATATGTCCGTCCATTTTTTTTCTATTAAAAATTATACCATCAATATTATTTTCTTTCGCTTGCTCAGCCATTAAGTATCGAACAAACACAGCAAACTGTATTAAATTGTTTTTTTCCCAATTATAAGATGTTTTATTTTGATACTTGCTGCGTAAAATATTTTATTTTTCACTTATTTTCAAACAACTTTTCAAAATTTTACTTTTTCTTTGTACTACAAAAAAGAAATCAAAATCAACATTTTATTGAAAGACCACAATGACAATGATTGAAAAATATCCCCACCAACCTTAATTGTCAAAAACTAATTTTAACTGTCAAAAAGTACTGAAACGCTACCCAATGAAATTATATTAAATATGCCATTGGAACAAAGAAATACATTTTTAAATTTGTAAACATTTTCAAATTAGTTTTCAGTTGTTTATTTCGATAGAAGTTCTAATAATGAACTTTATTTAGAATAGTATAAACAAAAAACAAAGTGTAGTATATTTTATTTTCACTATTGAAGTTGCATTAAGCGAAATATACGACCTATTATTTACAATGCAATCCTTTTCTTTCAGTTACATTTTCTTCGATTATTAAAATGGCGTTTATTTTCATTTTTTAATTAAAATGAAAGTTTTTTTAATTAAAATGAAGTTTGATACTTGGATTGGGATTTGCAATGGATTATTGTAAATTATATAATATTTTGATTTTAACATATAAATCAAATTTGAACATTCAGTTTATTCTAAAAACTACATTCTATTTGAATAAATCATAGAAAATATGGGTAATAATAATGTTAACGACGTCTCTGAAAAAATGCGCAATAACTAAGGTTAGAAATAACAAAACAGAACTGAATACATAACTATGAACAATGATAACAACTAGTGAAAGTACAATGAAATAATAAAGAATAATATTGTGAATACTTTTTTAAGTGAATTTTAAAATGTCACGTTAGTTTGAGTCTGGTGAATTGAGAAACGAGAATAAAAATTTTTTTGACAGCTGATAATAATATTATATATTAAATGTCTTACTTATCGTTATAGTCAAACAAACAAAATAAGAGAAAGCAAAGTTTGTTTGTGATGTTAATTTGATATGAGCATTGTGCGGCTTGAAAATATAATTAAATTCAACATTTAGTTTATCAACTTACGAGATTCACTTAAGCATTTAAATAATGAGTTCAAATAATTCTGCTTTAGCACATTTAACAGCCACTTATACAGATTCAGAGAATGAAGAAGAAGTTAATGATAATGATGAAGGCGACAAAGATGTAGAAATGGCAGATTCTTTAAAACAAAAACAACCAACATCATCTGTTCCATCACCACAGTCAGCTGAATCAAATCAAGAACATCCTTCAAGCAAAAAAGCGTTAAGACTTGTAAGTTATCATGATGATACTTATGTTTCAGATGAAGATGATAATGCACCACCACCCAGCAATGCTATAGTAATTAAACCAAAAGAAGAGCCAGCAGAAACAATTAATGATGTTAAAGATGAGGATATTCATAGCAAGTACACCCACTATGGTTTCACTTTGCCAAGTGAACCTAAGGGAAAACCAAGTTTGGAATTAATAAAAAAAATACAACATTTATATAATAAAATGGAAACAAGTAATATGGACATGAACAGGGTCATTCAAGAAAGAAAAGAATTTAGAAATCCTAGTATATATGAAAAATTAATTCAATTTTGTGATATCAATGAGTTTGGTACTAATTATCCAATTGAAATGTATGACCCGTTTCAGTGGGGACCTGAGAGTTATTACGAAGAATTAGCTAAAGTTCAAAAAAATGAAATGCTAAAAAGACAGAAAGAAAGAAAAGAAAATGATAAAATAGAACAAGCAGCGGCAGCAGCAAGAAAAGTTGAAGAAGAAGCAAAAAAGAGGTTAGTTGGTTTAATAAAAATTTAGTTTTTTTTTTTTTTAAATTTATTGTATTTTAGAAAATCCAAATGGGATCAACCAGCACCATCAGTAGTGGTTAAACCCACAATAACAGCTTTAACGGCGAGTGTCACGGGAACAAAAGGTACTGTTATATCAGCTTTCGGCTCATTACCTAAAAAAATTGGATGAAAATATTTATACGAAATATATTTTGAGTAAGATCAAATTAAAATTTGTTTTTAATCCATAATTGACAAAAGCGGTCTGTTACAACTAATTTTTCTCATAAATCATGATGGAATCAATTGAACACTATTGTTTTTATACAAAACATTAATAATTACATAAATATTTATGTAAATATGTAAGTATTTTTTAGCAGTTAAGACATTAGTTACAACTTTACCAAATAGGAGGTTGAGAAAAGAAAAAATTTATGATTTACATTGAGAACTCTAGGTTGGTCTATATGAAACATTGTGGTCGTTTGTTGAATTGCAGTGGTTTAGGATTTTTGTAAAACTTTGACCCTTGTAGAAATATTAACTACTGTCGGAATGAGTTTATCTTGAGAATATTGTGTTTTCAGAACACTGATTTTTTTATCGTTGAAGGTACATACTTGGAGCGTAGGTGCATACTTCATTTTTTTTTTATCTTTAGAGCGTAGGTAATATTTGCCATGTAATGAATTTTTGATTAATGGATATAAAATTAATCGTTGATAATTTTTATATTTTTTTATTACTAATTTGTTATTTCTTTTTTTATATCATCATTTCTTCAAATTGTCTTTCGAATTCTCTTAGGGATTATAAATTTTAACATAAATAACAAAAAGTAAATAAAATTAGAATATATTTTTTATCATTTATTACGTTATGTAAATGGATACTAAGTACATAATAGCTATATACAAAAATACAATATATATAATAATTAATTTTCTAAATACAAAATAATTTATAATGTTATAATATTTTCAATAGTATTTTTTTTATATATTTAAAAACTATGTTTTTACGAAATTATAGACAGAATAACTTTTTATATAAATTATGGTATACTTGTATTACATTAAATTTAATTATTATGTACATTCATAAGTATGAACATATTAAACATTTTATAAAAAGTTTGGAATTATGTTCCTGATACTGTCTTTAATTAAACTCTTAAAAGCTTTTACAATAATATTATCTTATTATGTATGTTAATTTTTTTTATTCTATTGTAAATTGAATTGCACTTATTTTACTAGAGTTCGTAAATATTAGTTTTTAACTTTATCTGAAATAAATTAAATTATTTCAAAGAAAGTTACCCAAATTTATTGCACATCCGGCCACTTAACATATCACATTTATGAATTATTTTCAGTTAAAAAATAAAATTAATATTATGCTATAATTTAATAATAAATACATAAAAAAGTTTGATTCTTATATATAATATAATATTGCACCAATATTTTGGTAATTTGCAGATTTATTGCACACATTTAAAATTATATCTAATGTACCTACAATATTGCAACAAACTTTTATGTTAATGAATTATATTAATATATTCATATTAATTTTTAAGTAAATTAAATAGGTTTGGGTGAAAAATAGATTTTAAATTAGTAGAAATTAAAATTGAAACGATTTTGTACAGAAACAAAAAAAATTAATTTTGCAACTTTCAATTGTGGCTGCTTTACGTAGCCATTAACTAAAAAGGATTTAAAGTATAAAAAATTTTTTGTAAAGGATAGTTACTATTTGTTAAATTTAGGATTTTTTTCGAATATTTTTAAAAAATACAGAATGTGTTTCAACACTTTCAGCTCCTGATTCTGATAAATCCTCAGTATTTCCACCATCGTCATCAGATTCAGATGCTGTAACAATAACATTTTCGTCTTCAAGACAAGTATATTTATTATGACCATTACTTTCTACATTTATTGCATTATTTTCTTTACTATTACTACAAAATGAATTTTCTTCATGTCTACCTTTTAAACTTGAAATAATTATAATTTCATTGTTGCTTTGATTCTCATTGCTAATATTACTATTGTCATTATTACTACTATTGATATTATTATTATTTGTATTACAATTGTTGATTTTATTCTTATTGGTTATATCTGATAAATTATCTTCAATTGTATCTACTAAAGTTATATGTTCTGTTTCTGTCATTGCTTTGAAATTAAATCGTTCATAGTATCGTCTAGCATAAACTTCACTTGAGTCAGCGCTCATATATCCGCTGTCTAATTCATGCTTTTGTTGCCCGTTTAAATAATTTGGTTCGCAAAAATTATATCGACCAGTTAATAATTTATTCGTTTTAATAATTTGTTTACAATTAATTTGTTCATCTTCATTTTGTATTTCATTGCGTGTATTATTTTCAGATTTATCGTAAATAGAACGACTCAATATAATTTCCTTCTCAGTAACTAACAAATCTTTGTTCTTTTGTTCCTGTACGCGTAAATCTGAATTTTCATCCGATTTCATAGCACTATTATTTGAACTTAATTTGGAAGTTGCCAGACATACAAAACGTTTCCATGCATTCTTTAGATCCTTTGATTTCTTAGAACGATCTTTCAATCCCATAGCTATTTGCATTCCATTCATAGGGGATTCTATTTCAACGCGATATATTTGTTTTATATTAGAGTTTTGATCGGGACATATCAAGCTCTTGGAATATTTGTTTGCTTCTGAAGATTCTGTGATATTTTCTGATATTTTTATTTCGGATTTTTGATAATTTTCACTTTCATGCTCCTTATTTTTTTTTCGATTTAAGTATCTGTCATAACTGCGGTCACCATTTAAATTGATATGCTTGTTTTTTGACCTAATTGATGGGAATTCGGATAATGATACTACATTTTGATTAATTACTGTTGAATTTATTGGAGATTCAGTTTGATTTCGAATGGCACTATCGTTTGTTGTATTATCATTACTATTATTACTATTCGTTTCATCGCTATTATTTGATATTGGCAAATTAACAATAAAATTTTTTCGAAATTTATTTTTATGCTTCCTACTATTTTGTTGGCTTTCTTTAATTCTATCTTTGGATTTAAGATCATCCTCAAATTCCGAGTTTCCTTGGGTATCTGAAACACCGGTAATTTCAGTGGATTCACTATGATTACTAATTGTTTCTTCTGTATCATCATGTGAAAAATAATCAGGATCATGTTTATTTTTGTTTGTAATGTTATTAAATTTATTATTATTATTTTTAATAACAATATTATCATTATGATTTCCACTGAAATTATCAGTGTTCCAACCCTGGAAGTTTTTTCGAATGTTATTTGTATCTCCATTTAATAAATTTTCTTCTTCTATAGCACTATTTGCTGTAGCAGTTCTAGATTTTTTTATGTCATGATAAAGTTTACTATCATTATCTTCTTTACTTCCTCCGCTATTGCTGATATTATTACCATTATTATTATCTGTGATTGTGGTTGGTACCACATCCGGTGGTAGCACTTTTGAACTTCTATCTTTATCCTGTATTTGCCTTTGACGTCTTGTATGCTTCGCTTCTAGGGTTAAAAGTCTTCCTTGCTCTGTTGAAAAATCTACGTTAGTTAACTTTGGTCTCTGATGTGGATTTCGATGAGCTTTTGATTGATATATTTCCCTTAAACTTCCAAAAGACGGCCTCGATTCAAGTAAATTAGAATTAATTTCGTTATATTTTGTATTAATCCGCTTATTTGCTGTTTCGATATTGCTTCGAAACGAGCTACTCGATTTTAATATAAGATAATTTTTTAGACTATCGGTTCTACTGTAATTATTGTTACTAAAATCTGGAAGTGAAGTCATATTCTCCAATGAAGAATAACTAATTTTTTCTTCTTGTGAATTTACGAAATTTTTAGATTTTTTTAAGTGTTCCGACCAAGCATCAGTGCTTTTGACATCGCAGAAACTATGTTTTTTTGGTTTTCTATCAAGTGTATCTGGTTCAAATTGATCACTATCAGTAGAGGGCTCGAAGTCACTTAATGGCTCATGTTGTACCTCAATTGTCATACTACCACGAAATGGTGTGTCATATTTGATTAATGGTTCCAATGTTTTTTTTACATTTGAATTACGAATATCTTCATATTCAGCAGAATTTTTTGATCCTTTTTTCTTCATATGACTGTCCCCGTCCTTTCGAAAACCTTCAACTTTATCATAGACCGTGTGCCGTATCTCAACTTCTTCTTCCAATGGTAAAGCTGTACTCAAACTTGGACTGGGATGGGAACTTATTTCTGAACTATTATTAGATGTTGGTGATGATGAGTTCGAACACTTTCGATTTTGGTGAGTAGTTCGTTCCAGACTGTCCGTTTCATAGTCTACAATTAAATACTGAGGTGATTTTCTTCTATATATGGGTGAGTCAGGTGGATGGTATAATCGACCATTACTCCTTTTCCCTAATGTACTATAGTCTGGAGTGGGAACTGATGGTATGACAATATTTCCATTTTGGCTATTGTTATAAATATTTTTAATTTTTTTATCTAGTGTACTATCATAATCTGGTGTTGGAATATTGAATGTTTGACTGTTTGGACGACTTGACGATGAATACATACCCATTGAATAATCTTTGGCTAATGCTTCATAAACCATATCTGGCATTTGTTTAATATTTTTCATCAATTCGTAATGTGATGGTTCAAGCTTTTGTGGATTGGAATATTGGTCAAGTACTTCCATACGCTTTTTTGAGGATCTCGAGCGAGTCGAACGCGACTTTTGTGACAATTGTGGAGAGTCGGAGTGACTAAATTTTGGATTATTATAAATTTCTGCACGATCTGTATATTGATAGATCGACTTTCCATCATAATGCCGATTCTTTAACACTGGAGTAATTGGTTTTTCTTGATGATATGTAATCTGTGAAGTCATCCCTTCTCGATTCGGCTGATTAATTTCAATGGTCTCCTTTTTTTGCATTAATGGAGACATTTTAATGTTCGAAGCATAAATAGCAGATTTTGTGGCGGGGCTTATAGCTGGAACTGGAGGTGGTTTTACTTTTGGAGGACTCATTTTTCGTAAACTTCGATTAGATTCTTGTTTTTGCTGCTTTGTAGTTGAATTAAAATTGGCATCAGAAATAATTTTACAGTTATTGAACTGCGTTGTTGTTGAAGTTGTAGGGTTTGGAATTTTCTTTATAGATTTATCAATATTTTCATTTGGTTGTGGAACTGTTTCTAACCATTTTTGTATGCTATTTGTTTTATCTCCAACTCCTTTATTGCTTATACTTATAACTTCTAAGCTTTGATGTTCTACTGGCATTTCTGTTTGCAGTTTTTTCGTTTCTTCTATTTTAACATAATTTACATTTTGTTCACGATGCTGACTACTTCTTTTCGAATATATTTCGGATCCATCAGTACGAACTTCTTCAATAATTGCACCCAATGAAGGTTGATAACGTTTACTAGCCATTTTATATTTAGCGATAGCGATAACTTCACGTATTTTAGTCAAAAATTCGATCGCTGCCGGTGGGGGACTCTAGGTGAAAAATAATAATTTGTTAATGATTTATTGTCTGAATAAATATATTCAAAATTCCATACTAAAAGTAAATGCGGTTCAAAATATGCTGGATTAAAATATAATTTTTTTCGTACTGTCCCATTAACCAATGCACGCATATTTTCAAGCTGTTTTTCCTCAACTCCTACTTCTTCAATTATTGAAACGTTTGCTTCTGGTAAGCATTCATTTTCTTGTGTTGGTGATGGTGATGATTCTTGTTGAACAGCATTACGTTCCATTTCAATTTTGTTACACGACGTTGGATGTATTATAGCCGAAGTTTGATTCTATAATATGGACGAAATTTGAAACAAAAAATACAATTTATTTTTTTATATTTATATGTACATATGTATGTATGGACAATATATACGTACAATTTTTAATTTTTCATTTTTACTTGATTGATTATCTTCAAATTCAGAATTAGAATTTGATAGATCACTTGTAAAACCCGAATGATCACTTAAGCTTGGAAAATGTTTTAATAATGGATTGTTTTTAATAACTCCAATATCTTCCTTTAAGCCACTTACTGGTGAATTTAAACTTCTGCTATGAGATCTTTGGCTATTTCTATGGTCATTAACACTGTTAATAGAATATGAACTTCCTGTTCTAGTGAAGGGTACACCAAAAGTTACTTGATCATTTTTGGGATAATTAATATCATTGTCTAAATCATCAAGGGAGCTACGTGCTGGTTCACTACTTAAATTCTTTCGTTTCTTTACATGTAAATAGAGAAAGACTGGAAAACGAAATGGAATAGTTTAATAAATAGTTGTTTTATAGTTCTAAGAATATGTACATTTACATCTACTTTTATAACGTTATTTTAAAAAGCTCTGTCTTACCTGAAGCCACATAAATCAATCCCAAAAGTAGACTACAAACACCGATTACAATATATTCCCTAGCACTTAATCCATCAGCTGCTGCCGATAAATTTGATGAAGCTTCTGATTGAAATAAGACCTCCGAAACATCTAGATAAATTTATTATGGAATATTAATACTACTAGTATGAATTTTTATTCAAATTAAAATACTTGAACTTACTATGAATATATTTAACCGGACTACCACTAATACGAAATGCTACACATGGTGTATAAATATTGTTTCCAATTAAATTTGCATTCGGATCTGCAAAAGATATAATTTTAATTTTTCATTTTTAAGTTTTTACCATATAATTTTAAATGAAAAAATATTAAGATAAATGAGAGTACCATTATTTAAAGTGCTTTTATTATTCGAAAATGTCATATCTCTACACATTAAATGTATTAGAACTAAACGTCCTTGCATTTTATGACGTAATTCTGGTTCACCCAACCACTGTAAACAAAAAATATTGTAATTTTTAATAAAAACTGTTAAACAAAACAAATATATATGTATATATATATATCAAGTTATATTTGATATAAATTTAATATTTACTTGTAGAAATGTTCTCCCTTCATCCCGAAACATACGAAATGGTAAATCTGTATCTATTGGATTTCTTAAATCCGCCCAACCATTTGATGTTAAATATTGAGAACCCGTGACTGCACATATTGGTGTTTGAATTTCTATATTTATTAAAGATAAAAAACAAAAAAATAAAAATTTCAAGATCAAAAAATATTTCATTCAAATTTTTTTATCAGAATTACCAGCAAAAATGATCTCTCGGCTTGGATAAATTATTTGACCACGTAATGGTAAAAATACAAATGGAATTTTTTCAGTAGATGAACCACTAACAAATGGCGACAATTTACATTCTATAAATGTCAAAAATAGAAAAATTAAATTAATTTTTATATACATACATACTTATGTATATTTATAAACATAATAAGATCAAATGATAACATCAAATAATGGTTAGTGTTAATAATTATATTTTTCAAAAATATAAAACCAGATTGAAAAATGACTATTTTCAAAAATATTCAAAATCATTATTTATTGTTACAATGGTGATCTCTATAATACTTTTTCTTTCTAAACACAGAATTTTTTAAATCTTATAATTAAAATTAATCACGCAATATATGACATTGTTCCAGATACAGCATTGATTTCTATAAATGATATGACCAGTATATTCAGTGCAGATCATTAATATAAAGATAAAAAAGAATTTTATAAGGTTAAATGAAAATTATGAAATATAAAACTTAAATTTTACAATAGTGTGTTTAGATTATTGAAATACTAGTTTAATTATTAGAAAATTAAGAACTTTAAATTATTTTATAAGACACAACACAGAATGCGGAATCAATATTACTTATTTTGATGTTTTTAAATTGTTATGGGATGAACGCATTTTCTGAAATGTATGTACTAAAATTTTAATCAAAAAAATTTAAAATTTTAATTGTAATTAGCAAAAATTAAGCCCTTATAGGATATGAAGCAAAATATTACGGCGAATAGGACCATAATAACATTTAATATGTATTGCATAGGCTTTCAACAAAATTAAATTAAAGTACCATTAAAATTATTTTACTATACCGTCACGCAGAATAGTAGGACAGTGATCAAATATAACAATTACAATCAAATATAACAATAAGCCTTCCTAACAATTATCTAGATTTTAGAATATCAAATTAATCAATAAACAGAGAAACATTTTTAAACTAAAACCAAAGAATTTGGTACATAAAAACTATAAATTTCTATTTCAAATTATTGAAATATTTCCCTACTGTGATGCTAATGATAATTACTATAATGTTTCCGATAATTTCTTAAATCCTTTCAATATAAATGCATTATAAAACTGAGCATTTATTTTATTGATATTTAATTTTCTAATTATTATATCGTTTAATATGTACATATATATATAATATGTACATATATGTTATGTATAGATAAATCAAATAAGTATAGCAAGCAGTAAAAGTAAAATATAGTTCATGTTTGCGTGCATACATGCATCTTTTATAACGAAAATTAATAATAATTATTGCTTAATAAATTTAATATATATTTTTTTTTTATTTGTGATCAAATATACCATCATATGTAATTGTTTTTTTTTTTTAATTTTATTTGTTTATTTATATATGTAATATAATATTTAAATTGCGTTATTTAATTTCACTATTTCTTTTACAAATTTTTATGATTTATAACAGTAATAATATAACATTTTAATATTCAATTTTAGAAATAAAATATTTCTCTTGACTTCTATATATATAGAAAAAAAAAACAAATATAGTAAAAATGTGCAACCGGCAAAAATGGTAACGATCATAATCAACTATTACTACAGACTCAAATGTATACATACAATCACCTATTATTCCTTACTGTACGCTTATATTAGAGAAAGTAAATTTTATGAAATGAGACAACACAGTAAAATCACAGTAAATAGCAAGCAAGTAAAAAGAAAACAAACAAATAACGTGAGTAAAATATTCAATTAATTTTAAAATGATTGCAAATTTTTATTTCTATTTTTCATTTTAAACGATGAAGAATACACCACGAAATTCCCAAATATTTTATTAATTTCCATACAATGACCTCCTCCATCTTTCTCCATTTTTTTTTTTCTTTTTTAATATTATCTTCAATTATTCTTTAGCAGCATATCGGTGTATCAGAGAAAACACAATATTTTGTTTTATGCATACTGTTGGAAGCACAAATTTATTTATGCGGCAACTATACCACGTGGGAGTTTTATTTTCACTTTCCTTAATAAATTTTTTTTTTTTTTTCTGTTGATCTTCTCAAACATTGGTAAAATGATTTTTTTTTCATGTCATCAAAAATATTAAAATTTGTTGATTTTGCTTTTTTCTTTGTTATTTTCCAATTTGATTTTGAATATTTTATATATGAGAAAAAGTGTTTTATTTTCAATTTTCATTTTCAATTAAGAAAAGTTAAAAAGGAAAAGTGTTTAAAAATTCGATTTTACTTTTTTCTTGTTTTTTTTTTTTTGTAATTTTCTTTTAATAAAACTAAAATTTTATTTTTAAATTGTTAATTATATAATCGTTATTTTCATGTATATTGTCTGGAAGGAAAAAAACAAAATAGAAATTTGGAAGCCGAATATATGCGAATCGGGGGGCGGGGGCCGGAAGGAAATTGGGGTCACTTTATGGTCATACATATTCCATATAATAGTTGACTAATAAAACAGCTGATTACTTAAATTATGTTGCGGCTTCTATTAAATTATGTTGAGGATACTTAGCCCAAACACAATGATATTGAAATATTTAAATATAACAATTGCGTTAATTGTTAGGGGGAGAGCAAAAAATAAAATGATATTTAAGAAAACCAGATTCAAGAAATTTTAGAATTAATTAATGAAAAATTGTGTAACTTAACATAAACTTTATGTATTTTGAATTCGAACAGAAACTATTTAAAGATTTTATTTGAAATCTTCAATTTTTAAGATCAATACAATTAAAATTAATCTTCATTTTAGCAGCAATATCACCGCGTTATTATATAACTTGGACAGAGGTGTTTTTCATAATTAACCCATCCAATATCATATTAAATTTAACTTAAAAACAAAATTTATATAAAGGTTCAAGTTTTATATTTCAAAGCCATGATAATGAAATACAAATGTTATATAGTGAATTAGAACAGTATTCAATGCATATATATGATGAATAGCAATCGGCAGCATTCATGTTATGAATGAATGTGTGCATATAGTCATTTTATGAAAAGGAACACTTTCTCATTAACACTGTACTACTTTTTATTTTATATACAAGGCAATATTGAATGCAATTCAGTAGTTAATAAATTACTGTTCTCATTTTCTTTTCTTTTTTTTTTTTATAATTTATTATTATATTACAAAACGTTTCTTTTATCAAACTATAAAATAGAAAACAAAGAAAATGTCAAGTTTTTCTATTACACACTTACAAAATCTCTATAGATCACATTCATGAACTCATTTTATTTTCTTATAAGTATAATCATAAATTTCAATGATGTTTGAAAAATGAAAAATTGCAAAATAAATGAAATTTTATATAAATGTGCTCCTCTTTCGATTTCCATAAGATTATATTTTTGTGGAAATAGAAAAAAATGATAATAATATAATTAATAATTAATAATTCATATGTTATGGCAATAGTATAAAATACTGTCATGAGGACATAAATTTAGTGCAAACAGAATAGATCCTTTAACTTAATGGAAATTTCTTCATGCAACTACAGAACAGATGGATGACGTAATCAAAGGAACGAGTTAAAGGCAGAAAAATTAATTAAACAATTTTTCTCCTCGAACTGGACTCGAAGCAGTGAACTACCGCTTTCTAGGCGGACGCTCTACCAACTGAGCTACAGAGGCATGAAGAAATTGCCCACGAAATGTTCTCTACATTGCTTTATACTGTAATTCACATGATTACTAAGTATTTGTTTTCGAGGAGAAAAATTTTTTAATTAATTTTTCTGCCTTTAACTTGTTCCTTTGATTACGTCATCCATCTGTTCTGCAGTTGCATGAAGAAATTTCCATTAAGTTAAATTATTAAGTGTAATAGGCACATTACTTATTAATTTCGCAAATATGATGTTGTATTAGTAAAATTCATAATATTATAGATCCTTATATTCTTCTGTTTTGAACTTCTATAAACAAAATTTTGACGAAAATGATTTAGAGAGGACAAAAAAGTATTACCAATTTTGAAAATTTTTTTGACATTGCTGACATCCTAGACCAGGGATGGGGAACCTTTTCTCTATATAAGGCCAAATTTTAGTCAATGCAAATCAATCAGGCCGCAAAGTTTAAAAAAAAGTCCAAAGGTTATAAATTTTTGCTTTGTGTAGGTTGATGAAAACAAAATTATGTCAGAATATAAAAAATAACATAAAACAGTTTATTTCATAAATAAAAATAGATAAGTAAGTATGTACATTATTAATAAAATAATATGGTTCATTATTTCAATGACTTTTCTGTGATTGTTTGTTGCTCGATAACAATTTTATATTTGGTTCCAGCCTCGTTGTCTTCAATCTTAGTTGGTCTTCCAAATGAGCGTTAGTTAATTGGGATCTCAAGCAGTATTTAATTTGCGTCATATGTGAAAATGTTGATTCACAGCAATAAGTTGTGCCGAAACAGGAGAGGATACGTTTTTTATAATAATTTTAAGTTTGAGCTTCTTTTAAATTTTTGATTTTGATAGGATTCAAATATCAATATGTGTTTGTTTTCAAACAATAAATAAATTTTGAACTCAAACAAATGTGTGAAAGCATTTTTTTAAAATTATTGAAAAAGTTTACTAGCGTGGCATACAATTATTCTGAAAGAAGCCCGGACATAGGATTCAAATATTAATATGGGTTTGTTTTCAAACAAATATGTATGTAAATTTTGAATTCAAACGTTGTTAGAAATTTCATGGCTTTGAATTTTCCAATTTTTAGTTTTCAAATTTGAAAGTTTATGTGCACGGTTTATTTTTCTAAATGTTTGATTTGTTTTCGAAAATTTGGCAGCAAAATTTTAATTTTTAAGAAATATAAGAAATAAATTTTTTTAAGGACAAAGGCCACTAAAAAACAGTTAAAAGGCCGCATGCGGCCTTAAGGCCGCAGGTTCCCCATGCCTGTCCTAGACCATTCCTAGAATTACTGCAAGAATAGACTGTTAAACAATATTAAGCATAAAACTGCAATATGAAAAAATTATTGAAATTTCTTTTTAATTTTATTAAATCTATAATGCTCCCAAAACTATATTTGCTAAAAATTGATATTAGTTAATTAATTAACATTAACAAGTAAATCTAATTTAAAAATAAAATAAAATAAATATCAAAAATAAATTTAATTATAAATATGCTCATGAAAACCGTATATTGATTTCTAATAAACTTCCATAAATACATACATTGTAATTCTAAGAAATTATAACTCAACTCATCACATTATTATGAAAAATGGAAAAATAATGACTTTCACAAAAAAATAAGAAAAATATTATTAAATATTTCATTTTTAAAAGGTAATTCTTTATATAAACATAAATATAAAACCATTTATGCCGGAAAATTCATTAAAATATCTTCTTATATTAAGGCCATGGAATCATTCACATTGATATACTCATAATATATATAGTACGTTATATACGAATATTTGTGTATGTCCATAAAGTCATAATCTGCATTCACAGTTTTACTTTTCTCTTAATCTTGAATGTAAATGCAAAAAACAAGAAAATCTATGCATAAAATATATGGACTCCATATAATTAAAAAGATTATGAATATAGTCTTAAAATATACTTGTGTACTATAAAACAAGTATATTATTCAATATAAATTATTGTATTATAAAAAACAGTTCTAAACATTAATTATTCTACTAATTTAAGTACAAAATGTATGTATTTTGAATAAAAAATTAAAATAAATAATAAATTATTATAGTAGTTATTAAATATAGGTAGGTTTTATTGTAGTAGTATATATACGTTACTAGTTGAACACCGTTAGTATATACTTATTTGTTGATAAACAGAGTCGGATTTAAGTTATACGGAAAATACAATCGACCATGCAAAAAAAAGTATCATTTAAAATATTCTTTAAATATTTTCGTCTCAAATTTTTAATTCAATTAAGTCAGATTTATGTTAATTTTGTAGAAATAATTACAGTGTAAATTTTGTAAAAATATAGAGTAATCAAAAATTTCAAGCAGTACGAACCGAATTGAACCGATTTTCACTATATAATCTTAATAAAACCCTCTAATACATGTTTTAGTGAAATTCCTTGAGGGCTTAATCTTTATAAGTAATTTATACAGTTGTAACTGCAAGTGATTTTGAAAAATAGAAAATATTATAATTAATGAAAGCGGTATGGCTAGTTGTTGTTTGATTCGTCAAAGTATACATTTTATTAAACTCATTTAAAAGTACATTTTTTTATTGTTTTTCAAGCAAAAGCTTGACTGATCCCAATTCAAACTATTTTTTTCTCAATGTATCAGCACTGGACTTTATCTTGCAATATTTGACAAACACAGGGTTTTTAATTATCTCCAAAAATTGTTTTTTTTTATGTCATTGTATTTTGAAGCAACGTAGTTTCATTAACTTTTAAGATCTGGTAGACTGTGAAAATTATAAGAGATACAATTTTCTCACATGCTTTTTCAAATTCCGTTTCCAGCTAAATTCCTATTCCAAAACTGGCGTTATTTTTATTTGAGACTTTCCCTGGTTTCACAGTTTTATTTAACAGTTTGTGTTCTCAAAAACATTATATTCCAATAAGCTTCTTTATTATCGCAGAATAAGAAACAAAAAACTCAACAATTTTTTATAATTTAAATTAATTTTTAAGCATAAATGTTCATGATATCTTGCAAATACTAAAAATTTAAACGATAATTTTTCAAACTATAATTATTCAAAATTTTAATTTATATCTAAAGATTTTTCATTTTTTTACTAGAATTTCATTCATATAACCATATAGGCTTACAACCAAAGACTTACAATCAAATGCTATTATACACTATTGAAAGTTCTATTTTATTTTCAACAGAAAGAAAATCTTCATGGAATCTATCAAAATAAGAATATATGTGCATATGTATAAACATATATGTTATGCGAATGAAAAATGATTAATAAATTTTCCGCTTAACCGTTGATTTGAAAATGTAACCGTTAAAAATAGTATAAGAAGAACAATAAAATTACCCATATAATATCGTGGATTCATGAAGGAAAATTATAGAATTAAAGAAAAAAATCTGAATAATGCTCGCCTGGCAGCTGATTATTTAGATCTTCTTCTATGTTGCTTTTTGTATCTTAATAATAATGACCATCATTTGAGCACGAAAAAAAGCCTATAATAATATTAAGGTTTATTAAAAAACTATTCAATGATAGTCGTACATAAAAATGCATTGTTTTTCTCTAATATTATTCATTTCTTGCCTCAATAATACAAGATTTATGCATTTTAATGAAATTTTAGAAATTAACTGTAAGATTTTGAAATCATATTGTTATATAGGAATCTTCATAGAATAAGTTTTATGTATGTATATATAATAGAAAATTAACAGATCTAATGACATTACGCGTTCATTTTCATTCCCAAGAAGCAAACTAAAACAATATTAAAACAACAATTTATTCATCCAAATTTTACTATTTTAAATAATTCATTAGCACACAACCAATTCTTAATAAAAATTTAATTTTATTATAATATGGTTTAGCACAGGTTCGAGAATATGTATATAGAAAGCAAAGCATTGTACCCTTATTAAATACCTTGCATTGTATAAGTTTTAAGAAAATTAGTAATCATCTACTTAATTTAATCAGCTATAGCTCATTTTTCTTTAATAATTATATACAGAGCCTAACAAAACTGCAAAATTTTTACGCAGAATATGCAATCTACTTTTTATTAAACATTTTGGTAAACAAATATTATATAATGTAGACTAGCAATTCTACTTTAGTCAGCTGTGTACCTTTAAGAAAAAAAAATTATTTTCCAATTACATTTTGATCTTTCTCTCCCATTCTTTTTTCCATGCATAATGAAATTTTTGTCTGAAGAAATATGTCAAGTTGACGTCAATTTCGCTTATTTTTACTTGACATAATAATACAAAGTGAATTTAGTACATTCTTACTTTCGTTAAAAATTGAAGTTGTACCCAAAATTAAGAACGTCAAATTTACTGCAGATCTCTAATTTTGGTAAAAGGGGACGGAGATTAAATTCAAATTTTTAAGGAAACCCGGTTTTATTCAATATGGATAAAAATATAAAATTTTCTCTTGCAAATAATTGATTTCCCCGAAAAATTTCTTAGCCCACCACGAGTAATTAATTCATAACATTTCCAATATCTCCAATTAGGAAAAAATTTTATACAATATAAATTTTAAACTAATTTTCCAATATTTTTTGATTCAAGCCCATAATAACAATTTCGTAAATAAAATATTGCAATGTGTACTAGCTTATAGCACTAAAAACATAAAATAATTCTCTTTGTCGTCTTTAATTCAAAAATTCTACTTTATTTGGAAAACTTCACTTATAAACCTATCATAATATTTTGACCTTTATAAATACAAAACACCGTAATCACTTGAAAATATTAAAATTTATTATTTATTAACCTTAAAGTACCTACTCAAAAAAAAATCAAAAAAAAAAAAACAAACAAATGGGCTGGAAAATGTTAACATTTCAATTATTTTTATTTTTTTCTTTAATTTCATACTACATGCGCACTTAACTAACTCCAAAGCAGATATGTATAAGAGTATTGCATGGTATTGCGCATATTCATATACTCGGAAAATGTATTAAACGTGCGGAATGAATGTAATATTTATAATCAATAAAGTTATCACATAAGTTATGTTTTTTTTATCAAATATAAAATATCTATGCGGTTACTGGTTTCTTATTAATGTTTAAATTCATTTATGACATATAATTTATTATTGAGGAAAGGAGAGAATTAAAAAGTAACAAAAAAAAAAAGATCACAAAATCAAATAAACTGTTATAATCAACTAACATTGACCGTTGTATTAACTAGTTCTTTATTATTTTTATGTATGTAAGTGTGTATTGTATTTGATACAAATCATACCGCGAAACGGAATCAGAAGTTTATCAAAAAATAAAAATCTCATATATGTACGTACATTACATTATGAATGTTATTTCAAATAAATAGTATTTTTTATAATATTAAGGGGTATAACAGTAATAAAAGGCGGTGCGGCGCATAAAACGGAAAATTTATCTGTATAGTTATTCAATAATTTTATTGAACTTGTACAATATAATTTGTTATTTTTGCTACATTTTATACATTGTACTCGTATGTATGATTTTACTATTCAATATACAGAACAGAATAATGAAAAGTATTGAAATTATTGTTAATAAATCTTATACACTACCAGCTTAGACTAGAATTTTTATTAAAAATATTCAGTACAACTTTAAGATTCAAAAATTTGTGGAACTTATGGATTTAACGTGATAATATGCTATAATTTGATTTTGAAAGAAAATTTAAATTCGATTCTGATATGTTGACTCTATTACAATTTTAGTAATTCTGACAACTAATCAGCAATTTTCTTAGATTCTGAATTTTAAATTCATTTTCATGTTACTTTTAACCCTTATAACGTGATTTTGAAATTTGGTATTAATAAAATTTTTGACAACATATCATCCTCAAAATAAATTTTATAGAAACAGTTTAAAATTTCAAAGAACTTATACTTAACTATGGCAGGAAAATCTATTTAATTTTAAAATGTAATGGTAATTGGGGGTATATTAATTTACCTTCCTGAAGGGTATATTAATTTTGGTACGAAGTTTGTAACCATTTGAAAGAGTCGTCTCCAGTATGGCGACCAAACTTTGTCTTTCACAAGTTGGTTCTTTTGCGCCAAGGTCGGACCTCCTATTGTTATTGGACCAATTCGATCAACAGTTTCGAGTAGCTTATCATACAACTTTAAAACCAAATTTTATATATTCAAAAAAATAATTAAGTTAGGATTTTCACATTTGACAGTCATGTGTCCAATAATAATTATTTCAAAACGAAATCACTATGCATCCAAATAGCTATCTATATTCATTTAATTTTACATAGCACATTTAAAAGATGTAGATTCAGTTTTATATTTAACTTTTAGTTGACTTTGAAATCTGAAATCTAAATTGTTTCAGAGACAAAAACCTTTAAAAAATTTTACAAAAATTTTTCTCTGAAATTATTTTAAGAGAATCCTCAATGTTAAAACCACTATAAAGAAAATCACAAAATTTGAATCGACCCATAGGAATACTACGCCCGATATAATCCACATACATAATTAAATAACTTTAAAAAACTCAATAATTGTTGAGTATATAACAATACTCATGAGCAATATAACAATTTATAACACATATGAGCAGTATAACAATATTAATAACACTTATGAGCATTACAGATAAAAATGTAATTAAAATTGAAATACAATCAAAATTGAATTCAAAATGAAAATTCACAATCATAATACTTTATTCATACATGTAATCATAAATATTACTATTTATTGGTATCGAATATATAACAGAAAAGAAATAAATGTGTTTTGAAAAGAACTCACAAAAATTAATAAATATATATATATAATATCTCCATATTAAAAGAAAATTCCAGTTATTATTATTTTACAGCTTTTACTCATAATATTAAAATATGTATATATACATAAATATTTTTCTTTAGTTTAAATATCAACAAACTGTAAAATGTAAAACCAGTTGAATTGAACATAAAAATCATCATCATCATCATCATGAATATCAGTAATATTGGATTTGCTATCAGTAGTGTTTATACATACTCTATAATAATACGAAATATTTTACAGACGTCGACGACGACGATGTTCACGACGCGTTCTTGAACTTTTTACGTATGTATGTGCATATATAGTAAATATTTTTTTGTATTTGGTTTCATTTTCTTGCTTTTTAAAGTTGAACCGTTTAACAGATATGTAACCATTATCATATATAATAAAATAAACGTTATAAAAATGTTACCTGTATTAACAACGGGAATTAATAAATTGTAAACCTTTTTTTTTCCTCCTGATTTGTTTGGCTTTTTTCTTATAATCTTTATATATTTTATATTGATTGTGTTATTTCAAGTTGTAATTTCAGGCTTTTAATAGGTTATCAGGTAATTCTATTTTTTTTTTGTGTTTGTGTTTTTTTTTTTATGAAATGATGAGTTAACAGTATCAGAATAAAAAAAAAGAGATTAATAATAAAGTAAAGTAGTTGTATTTTATTGAATTTTTTATTTTGTTTGGCTTACATTTTTTCATTAATGTATAATAACAGAAACGTATAACAATATAATATTGATTTACTTAGTTACTTACTTAAATGTGATATTGGAAAAAATCATCTTCATAGGCATTTATGTATATACATACTCGTATGTATGTATAGTTATGGTTATAATTGAAATTTTTCCAGATTGATTTAATGGATAATTTAAAGAAACCAAAGAGAATATGATTATTAGGCGCATAATGTATATAAGTTAAACGGTATATTACGAGTAATACTTTATTATTACACTTATTATGTACCCTATTATTTTTATACAATTGTGAGTATGTACAAGTAGTAAATAACACCTTGATTTTCAATATATTTTCAATGAATTAACAGTTTTTCGTATAGACATTATTTCATACATTAAGCAATCAAACATGTATGCATCACATATAATACAATAGAGTTAAGCTGTCAAAATAAGATGAAAAAATGTTTATCACTATTTTGTTTCTTTTTATGTTTTGCTAGTTTTTCTTTTAAATTATCTTACAAACTTGTTAGGAATTTTAAATAATGATTGATATTTCTTTTGTTTTATAATAAAAAAAAAAATAACAAAGGAAAAGAAAATGCACTCAAATGTATGACCATTTCGTTTAATTGGAACTAACCGTTTATTAACAGTTTGTATTATTTTAGTATGAATGCATTTCTTTTGCTTTTTATTTAGTGATATGTAAGCATTATACTCGTAGAATAAATTTGAGTTTAAATCATTGTGAAATATGTTTGAAATGTTGTAATTTTTTCTCTTGTAAATGATTGTAGAATAAAATCATAATTTAAATTATGTAAAAAAGTTTAGGAATTTCAACCAATAAAAATATGATTAAATTGATATAACTTGCCTTAAACATAGTAACGTATAATATTTAACGACAGTTAAGTTCACAAGCATCATAGGTAAGGACTGAAGCAGATTTTACAATTATTGTCAATTCAAATCGATTGCGTTAACTAAAAATTGCGATCAGTTTGATAAAATTACAAACTGTTTGATAGCTTAAATGCAGCCGATGTACGAGTTTGAATATAAACTTATGGAATACAAATAAACAATCAAAGAGTTGCAAAACTAAATAGACAATTTCATAAACAATCTGAGCTCTAAATCTATGGAATACAAATAAGCAATGAAACAGTTGCAAAACTAGAAAAATTGCATATCTTCTAAACCCCTAAGTTCTTCAACAAAAATGAACAATACATTTGTATTTTTATCGTAAAGTTACTCATTTGAAAATTATGTACAATAAAATTTTTTTGATTTTTTGTATCAAGTATTGCTAATCGATTTTCTTTACTGAATATTGGTACTCAGTGTGCAACATTTTCAATTTATTGAGCCATATATTTTGTTAGTTGTGTATAATTTATATGTTAGAAATCACAACAGATGTCACAAATTTATTATATTAATTTTATATGCCCAAAATGTCAAATATATAGAAAATATATAATATAAGAAAATTTTGTGATTAACAACATGCCAAATACTAATTCGTCACAAAACTACATAATCTATTCGCGACATTTGACAACTTGTGGTGGTATTACAAAAAAATCAATATAATAAATGTTATACATATAAATTAATAAAGCTGTGTGAATATGTATAGCAAATATTTCTAGATAAATTTATATTCAATTTTATAATTTCTCTATTCTACAGATGAGTTTGCATTAAAGGAAAATTTAATATAAACAATAGCTGCTCACTATTGACTATACTAATACTTGACTATTCATATAACACCAAAATAAAATTGAAATTTTTAATTTCTATTTAATATCGTAAATGGCATACTTCAGATATTTCAATTGTAAATCTGATTTAAGACTGAAGTACGTACGCGTTTATGTGAAACCGTATAAGGTATTAGGCAACCATTTTTTATCTTTTTCTTTCTCTCATATATCTAGTATACTTTTATTTTTTTTTTTTAATATGTGTTTAAAAATAAGAAAGGTGATCAAAAAATCTGTTATCCACTTATATTAAATTAAAATGGCAATATTATCGTTTTATAATATTATGGCAATAACGCAATTTTGATCAAAAGGATAAAAAAATATTGTAAAAATGTAATCACTAAGGAATTTATTTTGTTAATTAAAAGAGAATTTTACACGTCATAAACTTAATTTACTATATAAAAATAATTCTATATTATGTAAGGAATTTTAAATTGAATACAATTTTCATTATGTTATACAAGTTTTATATTTTCATTTTTTTAAGAAAGTTTATGTTTTTAATTGGATCTTAAGGACATTTAAGCAAACTATATTTGGTAAATACGGATAGATGAAAAAAAATTTTAGTGAAATTTACAGAATTTTCAAATTATATAAAATTAGTGCTCTAAAATTATGTTAGTTAAATAAAAATTAATTAAAATATGTAAGTAGAATTTTAAAATTAGAAGCTTATAGAAGGCTATCTAGATCATCTATTTTTAATTTGTACAAATAGACTTTTAATATTTTCACAATTTTTCAAATTCCACCGTGACATCAAAATTTCAGTCTTACGCTGTTAAAACAAACGTAATGGGTTATAATATTGTTCAATTATAGCAGTAAACATGAACAGTACTAGTAGAGTTTTCATTCATGCAACATTTAATATTGCTAATAGTAGTACCATTGGCAATGGTATTACTATTAGCATTTGGAGAGGATAAAAACGCATTCTGTGCATATCTTTTGAAAACTCTTTATATAAATCGAAGTGAAAAAAAATTATTTAAATTATATTCTCGATAATCCTGATGTTTTCAAAATCCAAAAATTATCTCAAAACATTTTTTATTAAGAGAAAAAAAATATTAAAATGAAAATCTTGTTCATAATTATTATAAAATGTCTTAAAAATGATAATTTTATATTAGACAGGTTATTCAACATAAAATTCGTTCGTTTTTACAAAAAGAATAATAAAAATACAATAATTTCAAATAATTGAAATACTTGTATTGACTGTCATGGTACTTTTGATGGTTTTTATTTACTGTGCATAACATTTTTGTTTGTATAACAGTATAAAACTTTCGTTTCAATTTCTTTTTGTATTTAAATTTTGAAAATCTTAATTGTACACATAATTAGCAAACACTTACATATTTTTATATTTTTTATTTTAATCTTATAATATCTCTTCATTTTCATTTTGTGATGCGTTCAATAAGCGATTTTATTGCTCTTTTTTTTTTTTTTGATTTTTTAATTAATTTCAAAAATAAAATAACTTATTCAATTTCGATTTTATATTATTACGAAAGTTTATGTTAATGCAAATTATGTGTAAAATCCCGTTAAAAGAAATTTAAAATAAATATTTTTGAATCAAAAAAAATTTGGAAATAAAATATTATTTATTTGATTATGTTATTGAATGAGAAACAATTAGCGCTATTCATGTGTAAGTAAATTGCATACAAAATTTGAACACCACGAAACAAATTGTAATTTGAATTTTTCTGAAAAAAAAAAACCTGGTATTGGAACTGAAAATATATTGTCGATAAATTTAAATATTTCATTAATTATTTAATTATATAATCAACAAAATTTTCAGTTAATTAAAACAGTTTGTAAGATAATTATAAGAGTTCGTACGAACGTATACTTAGAGAGTATACAAAATTTGCCTTACCATTTATAACGATAAGAAGTAATGGTCTGAGATATAGACTCAAGTATATGCTTTTGATCAGTGTCGAATTCTAAGGCGATTTAGCTCTGTCTGTCCGCCTGTCCGTCCGTCTGTCTGTTCATCTCAACGATAACTCAAAAACTAATGAGCTAGGCTCACCAAATTTTCACAAATGATTTATTATAGTAAATGCGAGAAAACTATTCAAATTGGTTATGATCGTGCTACTGGTTCGGGTACCTGCCATACAATTTTCAAATTTATTTGGCTATATCTCAGAAACTATAAAAGCTTTGGTATTGAAATTTCACACAAACGAATATATCAGTAGAGCCAATGTGTTTGATAAAAGTCGTTGAAATTATTTGGCTCCTTCTAGTGGCTACCATACAACTCCAAAAGTTATTTGGCATTATCTCAGATATTATTGGAATTATAATATAGAAATCTCGTAAAAACAAGTGTGTTATTAGAGCTGTTATGTATGATAAAAATCATTGAACTTTCTTGACTCCTTGTGGTAACTGCTACACAACTTCAATAGATCTTAGATAATCCATATCTTAGATAATATTGAAAAGTACTAAAATTTTGAACACAAAAGGTACACAGTACTGAAATTTTTGCATAAATTAATATGACAGTATGGCAACTTAATGTCCTGTAGTCAGTTATGGGATATTCATAACTCTTACATAGGATAACAAATTCGTACGGGTATCACAGAGTTGACACGGTCAACTCTATTTTTCCTCGTTTAATTATAACTTTACATATTTAACAATTAAAATTATTTTGCCGCACAAATTAACTTTGTTGCAGATGTTGTTGACCAGTTTTGTATATAAGGTTTCCATTATGGACAATTAATATAAATTTATACATTATTGACTGGAAATTTGAATGTACCCACTTATGTGCAATTATACATTCAAATTGTAATATAGTTTATAATTAATTATATGTTTAAGGTATTGTGATCTTTGATCTCAATAATTTTTAAAGTTTTTGCAATTTAAGACCACAGTATTTTTTTTTTGATTCTACAGTTACGACAGTAATAATTTGTATTATAAAATTCTGCAAAAAAACTGAAAATTTTAAATTATGCATAAGTACATTTTCGTTTACTACTATAGTGTTTAATAATATACACTTATTTGTAATGTTAAAGAGGACACAATATTCTTAACTGGCACTTGGAGAGGTAAATATTATAAATAATATATTATTTTATATTTACCTATATACAAAAGTATTAATTTTATAAAAAAAATATCATGTTATAGAATTAAATTTTCAAAAAATCTTAAAATATATATTTAAAAAACAAAAAACAAAACTATTTTATTTGATTGCTAAAAACTGTGGGTTTCACAATAAGTTCTATATATACTTTATAATTTTAACTTACCTCGAATATCATCAACACAAATTCCTAAATCTTCTCTATATGTACTCGAATAGGAATGACAGCGACATGTGCAACCATCTAGATTACTATCATCAGAATTTGTTGCCGTTGAAACATCTTGACAAAATTGCAATGGATAAGCAGTTTTGGTTTTCGTTTTTTTTTTTGGTTATAGTTCGTGTTTTTGCACATAATGTATAATAAATATAGATATGAATCAAAGTATAAGAAAACAAACAGAAAAAGAGAAATTATTAAAATAGCGACTAAAACAAATGGTCATTTATTATATTATAATCTATAAGTATCTGTATAAGTACACAAAAAAAAAGTGAATAAGTGAATGAAATAAAAATATCTAGAACAATTTTTATTTATTCTTTGAATTTTCTTTCACATTAATTTTTTATTTTTTTTTTTGTTTTGTTGTTTTTCAAAGTCAAAAGTTAGCATTAAAACTTTAAAACAATAATTGCATAAATTACCTGTTTTCTTGTTTTCTGTAACAACTAAACTAGCTGTACCACTTGATAATCCCACACAAGTATCCAAGTTACATTTTGAGATATCTTCCATTGTTTCGTAAACAAAAAGAGATATTACCAGTGAAAAATAAGAAAAAAAAAAAGAAAATAATAAAAATAAAATTAAAAATTGCCGCAATATGCAAAATAAAAGGTGAAGAAATAAAAAAAGAAAACTTAAATAAATTTTATACCTGAAGCATTGGTTAACAATATTTGAACACATGAAAAATACATACTAAAAAATTTAGAAATCCAAACAAGTGGAATAAACTGAAATCAGTTTTGTAAAAAGAAATTTTTCAAAGAATTTCATCCCCCGCTAAGTATTAAATTGGGGTTCATTTGCAAAAATTCTGCAATTTAAAAAAAATTAAGAATAAAATTTTTTAAATGCACGTATGTACCTATAAGAAGAATTCCAGAAATTGAAAATCTTTTAAAACTTTATTGAACGAAAAAAATGTTTCTCATTTAACTGGGAAGTCAAAGTGAAAGCCGAAAAATGCCAAAATCTGAAGATTTTTTTTTAAAACAAAACAAAAGTGAGTAGTTTTTTCATTATTTATAAAAAATTTTTTAAACTGAAATTAAAATTTTAAAAATTTGCCTACTTTTCGGCGCATTAGCCGCATTAGTTAATTTATTAAAAAAAAATGTTATTAATTTATGATCTTGTATTAGTAATTAAAAAATAATATTTGATATTAAAATTCTTTTTCGGAAATTTTAAATCTTATAAGATTTTTTAATCAGAATTCATTAAAATGGCAGAGTCCCACGGACGGCATTACAGTAAAGAATTTGAACATATTTCTTAATATTCTTTTAATTGCATTTATAAAAATGAGTAATCGTAAATGTGTGACTTATTTGCAATTTATTGATTGACTACGTATATCAAAATGCAAATAATGTTTAATCCTTCAATTTTAATATATTCAAATTAAGTGTACATTAATAGCGTTTTAGTAACTTACCGTTTGCACTAAATATATCGCCGTCATGTTGACGTGTTAAATTCGTAAAATTTGTATCGCTACCATCGATTACATTTAAATTATTTACTTTATATTTTCCATCTGATGTTGTTTTTACCCCAGCAGCAAGACTAGTTGTAGATGATGGCGCTCCATTGATCATATGTGTATATAGTATAAGATAAAAATAAATTATAATTTTTATAACTAAAGATCCCCAAGAGTATTTTAATCCATATGAATTGTGCATTTTATTTTTAACAAAACCCAACCATCAGCTATTTTATATTATGTATTAGCAATTGTGATGTGCCAATATGTATTTATGTATAAAGATAAAATATTCATATAATACCAAAAAGTAAACTATTCACAATTGTTAAAGACATTAGCGGGTGTTCATATACATATATGTGTATAATTTATAGGTTTATATTTTATTTGCTGCAACAAAACGGTAACCGTATACGCGTATAATTAAATCACTCATGCTTTTTTTTTTTAAATGATGACTTTATGATATAAATTACTGTTTTGATAAAATCTTTGAATCAAAAATTCATTAATGACAGTAGACATACTTTATTTGGTAAAGATAATTTGAAGTATTTATTTTTGCGTTTTAAGAATTTTCTTTTTAAAATTTCTTATATATTTATATGTATGTACTTATATGGAATGAAACTAATGATGGTTCTAATATGATGCGATTTATATATGGTGATTATGATGATATGATGCTTATATGATAATATGATTTGTAAGAAGTAAAATTGGATATTTTTCGTTACGTTAACACTGACGCCTTCGTATCCATTTTATGAGTTAAAGATGTATCTGAAAAAAAGGAGAAAATAAGATGAAATTGCAATTTTAAAAAATTAATTCAATTATTTTGCAATCATAAATTTTATGTATATAACGTATAACTTTGTATTGGGGTTCATTACAGAATATATATTTGTGTATAGGGTATCAAAACGGCCAGCAATATTTTATTTTTAATTATTTCAAAACACTTATAAATTATAGAAACTTTCGAATTCTAATTTTTTAATTTAATGGAGCTATTTAAAACAATTTGACTAGATTTAAAATTTCTATTGTAAATCCTTTTATGTAATTCTTTAATTATATTATGACTTATGAAATTACATTGAACAGCATACGAATTTAATTTATCAAATAAAGGTTTGCAATAAAGTAGCTTCAAATTTTATATATTAATATTTTGTAATACAAATACAATTGCATTCATTTATGACATTTTTGATTCCACGTTATGCACGTGCACTATGAAATGATAGTAACTGTCAATGTAGTATGCAATATGTGATTGAATTTTTACTAATTTTTGAAAGAAGCTTGATTGTCCATTATTTTTTCTGACATTAATATTGAATATAAATTTTAACAAGTTATGAAAATTATTTTAAAATAATGATTCCGATGATAATCATTAAACAATTAAAGATCTTTATCATAACATACCACAGTTCTCGTGTTTCATTTAAATTAGTATAACACAATGAAATATTGCTTATAATAGTTGAAAATAGTTTGCAAATTAAATGCTTTTTTTCATATGAATTCTGTTATAAGCACATAAAAACTAATCTAAAAATTAATAAATATTGAGAGTTCATATTAAAATGTTAGTCACCTACCGATTTAAATGTACGTAAATATTTTCTCTAACTACTCGTTTTAACAGACTGGCGTTGTCATAGTTAGAAGTATTACACACCTAGAGTATTATACATTTTCAGCTATTATAACACATCGTAAACATATTATATTTTAATTAGAATTTTCATTCCCAGATCTTGAGCATATTTTATTACGCACACTATTTGTGTCTTACTAAACATAAATTATATATATACATATTTATACTGAATTTTTACAAAATTCGATTTATTTATCACATATTGTCAACATGGGAACAGGTTAGAAAGGTGAAAAAAAAAACCAAATATAAAAATTTAATTAAGTACCTTACTATAATCTCATTAACAACCTATATTTAAATCAAAGAAAAACATTTAATTTTTAATTAAAACTGTGTTCTGTACATCAAATACATATATACATCTTCTTCCTTAAAACCCACTCCACGAAATTGTTATATAATACCTCTGCGTTAAATTGCAAAAAAATTAAATTTTAATAGTATTTAAAATATTCTAACATTTTAATAAATCAAATGATACCATCAATTGCCATCATTCATATTAGATGATGATAAAATATTTACCCACATGTACACATAATTCAAAAATTACCATAGGTGTAAGAAACACAAAATAACAAGCATATTATTAAATTTATCAAATTAAAATAATGATATAAAACAAGAAAAATAATTTAATATAGAAAAAAAAATTTTATGATTTATGCATTGGGATTCTGAATAAAATTCTAAATTCACTGAAGTATGGACAGAAATTTTTGAATATTAACGAGTTTAAATATTATATTATAAAACCGTTATATATATGTATATGTGTATAAGATAACATGATTTAAAATTTGAAAACAAGTCATGTAATAAATGTAATGTAAGCAAATTATCAGTATAACTGCAATAATTTTTACTTAAGAATATTCAAAAAAGTGTTTTTCTATACATACATAAATAGGCATGCATGAATTCATGCGCATAAGTAATCGTACATGATAGAATTTCATAAAATATTAGAATACTTAAAAATATATTAAAAAAAAAATAGAATTTATGAAATTCTGCAGACACTTCAAATTACCGCTATCGATATCTTTCATTAACTAGCCATTATTCAATATAAAATTGATACATGCAGGCAATATTTGCAAATTTTCCTTTTTGCTTTCCTATATATATGAAGTATATATTATTGCTAGCAAAAGAATTTTTTTTTTCATTTTCACTTACGAAAATAACAAATATTAGCCATAATTCTTAAAATATTAAAGGAAGGGTGATCCATTTTCGGTTTTCTGTGTTCTTCATAACAAAATTCCTCTATTCCTCTAATATAAAAACATTAAATTAAAATACCTCTAATATTTCTTTTGCGAGGTGAGAAGAATAAACCTTTACTTTATTGAATGTTTAGGAAGAAATGTAATTTCATACAGCGTTATTGTTTTAAAGAATTATTCAGAATTGATTAAACCATTGTGAATTGATTAAACGTTTATGAATTTAGTAAACCATTAAATAAGCTTTAGAGCACACCAGATTAAAAATTTAAGCCGCTTTCTGCTCCTGTAAGCAGCCTCCCGTTTTTGCTCCGATCCTAGTTGTTATTAATTTCAATAAATAGGTTTGTAAAAATTTAATCACATTTTTTATAAATTTTATAAAAGAAATTTAAGTTGTGACATAAAAATTTGAAATTTTATTTGAGCTTTTCTACTAAAATTGAGTTTACTATTAGTGCGTTAACTTAGGGAAGTATGGCATTCTAGCAACCGGAAAATTACAATAATCGAAGACAATTCTATAAGATTTATTAAACCAACAAGTTTATCACGCTTTTTATGTCAAACTATTATTGATTTTTATCAATATCAATTAAATACTTTATATTCGCATGTATGTATAGTTTAGAACAGGGCCTACATACTTTTAAAAATAAAAAACGGTTGTTATTAATATTGCCTACGGATATTTTACTAAATGACAAATAATGATAAAGTAATTTATTTCCATGTATATACATATATATACATGTATAGATAAAAATAAAGTGTGCGCTAAATGACAACAAATCATTTTACATAACAATTTTTAATAGAGTCACAAGTGGTCACCTTCTACACAAATCCAATTTCCAATAATATACATATCAAATGAAAAATTTCAAATCGAATGAAGTATTAAGTGAATTAAAGTGAAATAAAGACAAATATTTTTTTTTTTTTTGTAAATATAATATACATGTAAATATGTATATGTGTGTGTGTGTGTAGAATGAGTGTAACATGTCTAAAATAATATATAAAATTATTTTTCACAATTATTATGCATTCTAGCTACACCGGATTTTCAAGTTCAAGAATTATTTTAACTATTATGTTTATATTCTTTTTTAATTTTTTTCCATTATAGCGATACATAATTTAATTTAATTTTTTTTTTTGTATTTTCGGAACTTGATAAAAAAGTTGATAAACGGTTTCTATAAAATTATTATTTCGTTATTATTTTATGCAATTCTTTCTTAACATTTCTGTTTATTTTGTTTTTATTTTTATGTACTAGTTCTTCTTGTTACTTATATTGTAATAACATCAATTGAATTGGTTAATACAATTTTTTTTAAAGAAACCCTCATCTATAGAGGAATACCTTAAGAGTTTTGAAAAACAGTTTTGGTTTGTCTTTAGCACCAAGAGATGCTCTTCACATATAAATTTTTGCTGGCTATAAAATTGGATATTATATTAGTTCTTATCCTTGAATTTTCTTCCTGGAATGAATACTCGTAGTAATAAACATCTCATATAGTGTAATAGGCACAGCAACTGTCTACATTCATCCATACATATGCGTACAGTAATTGATCAAAGCAGCAAACTGCGAGTATATCAATATTATTCCCACAGTGAAATCCGAACCGCAACATGTATTTCAGTTTGCAGATCCTTATTGATAATAAATATAACACTTTACACTACTTTAACAAAAATTCCATTATCATATAATTTAATTATTTTAATAGTAATTTTGCATATATTTAGGAGAATTGTTTAAAAACCTTAATTTTTAGAAAATATGTATACCTACAATATCAATTAGTGTTTAATTTTTATTTTAGTTTTAATCAAAAATCTATTTGAGGAAGAAGTAAATATATTTGAAAGAAAACGAGGGCTGACGCAAAAATTTTTTGCTTTGATAGAAGATGGATGAAGATTATAATGCAAAGTGGGAGAAATAGGGCATTAAAAAAATAACATTTTACAGAGTTTAATAATTAATGTTAAGCCGAGCGGTGTATAAATTGGAATTTTGTTCTATATTGCAGTTAAATCGAATATTTACAGATCAAAGCTGCAATACAGAAGAGAAAGTATTTTATAAAACTAAGTGAGATAACAGTTTGTGACAATAAATTTGAAGAATCAATTCAACAATTTGATATTTGCTTACGCTTCTTTTGAAAGAAGAACGAAATTTAAACTTACGATATACGATATACGGAGATATAACGTAGAATTAGTTTTGTAAAAACTAACATAAAATAAAGTGGTTCCACTAATGAAACTAAAGCTTCTTTTAATTAATTAAAATCCAAAATTTAAAATTACAATTTTGAAATGAATAAAATTCCAGTTGGCATTATGAACTTTATTCAAAAACTGTTAATTTCTTTACAAAAATAAAATACTCGTTCTTCTTACATGACTCTTCATATATAATTTTAATAAATTTATAAATCTATATAAAAAATTTACCAATTACATATTATAAAGATTAAGCGTGCAAAATCTAAACTGATCAGCAAGAAAAAAAAAACTGTCGGACATAGGAAAAAAAATAAATAATAATAACAAAAATGTTATTTTTTTCCCCAAAATATCGCAATATTCTTCTGAAAGAGAATGAAAAATAAGAAAAAAAAATGAGGAATAAGAAACAAACATATCATCGTAACTAATCTTTTGCATAACATCTCACACAGAATTACTCTATAAGTAAGTTGGTTCTTTTTTTCTCCTTGTTTTCTTATTGTTGAATATATTAAAACAAAAAAAAAATCTTCAGTATATTGAATACGACAATATAACAGGAATAATATCTAGGCTTATTGAAAAATCACAGTTATTTTCACTATGAATAGCAGCAAGGCATACTATGCAACATATTATATATATAGTTAAACTAGTTTCCAAATGAAATGTTCACAATTTGAACAAAAATATAAAGATGTTAAAATATAAGAAAAATGGAAAATTTATGCTCATAATATATTTGTAATAAATTAAAAGAATCAATTTATAGTTATGTACACAGATATACATACATGTGTAGATCTGGTTCCTGCTTTGAATAGAAAAGACCATTTCCATTAAAATGCCGAAAAATAAGTGGAATTATAAATTCATGGTGCACATATATGCATTTCACATATATGCACAATTACTATATACCCGTGTATGTAAATTTCATTTTCCTTTTTTTTCGTGTTTTGTATTTAATCCAGTTAGAATAGCCGAAGGATTAAAATATTTACTTTTCTTGTATTATTATTATTATCATTATTGAAAATTGTATAGTGAATTTTTTATGTGAAAAAATATTACATATGCTTGTATGTGCATTATGTACATATTATATAGTTAACCTATTCCTATATTATATTGAAGATAATCTTTAATGATGAATCTCAAAAACCACTATAAACTATTCAACCGTCTTTAATCGTTTTATTTTTTACTATTGTTATTGTGGTTTTTTGTTATTTGTTACGGTAAATGAAAGTATACATGATTATAAACTTTATTTATAATTATACAAACATAAAATACTAATATACAGTCGAACCCCCTTAAAATTACATCACAAAATTAAACGATTTTTGTTGCTTATATCCTGATTTTCTTTTATGAATGAGTTCAATGCTCAGTTTCTAAATAAAAAGTTTGCCTCTTAGTAAGTTTTCTACAATTGTATGTAGCTTATATCTCCTTAAAATTTTAAAGGAATAATCAAATGAAATTTCGAGTATATGTTCGAGTAGAAATCAGCGCCAAAGAAAAGTGCTTAATTCTTAGCACTTTTATTTTGTACTAAAAATTGTTTTGGCTTATATTATAAATGTGCCTCGATATAAAGAGAAAGAAGAAGTAAATGCGGCAAATTTATTTGTGTATATAAAAAATTGTTGGTTATAACCAATTCGTGTTTATAAGCGTATTATAAGTTTAAGGCGTATAATTTACGATCATAAAAGTAGTTCTGCTAAAAACGGATTTTTGTTTTTATTATGGAGTTAATTATATACGAGTCCGACTGTATATGTGCATTAATACAAGTGCATATGTTAATTATATATACATATACATATATATAACAATTGGTAATAACTAATGATGGTAACTTATTTAATGAATGAGAAAAAATTAACTTTAATATTATTTACATTAAATATTTTATATTATAATTTATAACTTCTATAACAACATATTTTATAGACTATTATACAAGCTATATATGGTCCATATTATTTAAATAGGCATAAAGTTTATATAAATATAACATGTATATATATATATGTTGTAAAATAATAAAAAAAAATATATTGTAAATTATGTTAGAACGAAGTTACACTTCCATATGTACATGTGAAAGTAAATTAGAGTTATTAAAATTGTGACATGCCATGAAAGTGTATGCCGTTAAAAAATAAATCTCCTCTGGGAATAACATTAAAAAATTTACATTATATAGAATAATTGAAATTATAATAATATATTTTTTATTTTTTAGAGTTCTAAATGGTGTGTAGTTATTTTTCATCTCAATGTAGTTAAGAAGAGAAAAAAAAACAAACAAAACAAATAAGAAAGGCAAAGCTGAAATAGAGCCATTTTTCTTGAAATTTTTTTCTTTTAAATGACTTTATATGTAAGTTATATAGAAATTCAAATTGAAAGAATATTAATTGTATACTTGTAAACTTTTAATTATAATTATTATTGTAACAGTTAATTAAACTGGAAAGAAAAAGAAACCCATATTTTTCATTTCATAAATAGTTTTTCGCCCTGTGTATATTATTAAGTTTTTAAATAGATTTGCCTTAATTAAATATTTTATATGTAAATGTATAGAGAAGACATTAAATTGGCTATCATAGAAAATTTATTTACAGTTGTTTAACTTAAACTTTAAGAAAAATATTTAAGAACATTTATATATTGCATATAGATAAATTGTTATTCTATTATATATAAGAGTTAATATAATAATATTGTAGAATATGAAGAACTTATTATTATTCATATTGCATACTTTAAGGGTAAGAATTATAAAAAAATAAAGCAAATTAGTTATGTAAAAGCAAGTGATAATTTTATACAGGGTGTCCGCATAGGATTGCAAATAGTTTCAGGGATTTTTTTTTGATAAACTTTCAGCACAAAATTGTATGAGTATTGAAAGTACAGATACACTCGTTTTCAAGCTACAGCATATTGAAAAAAAGGTACCAGATTTTTATTGATTATAAATAAATGGTTATAACTTCGGAACCATGCAACATAGTAATAAAGGAAATCTATACTTATTCTAAATTGAGTTATTAAATTCAATATTCAAACTTTCAAATTGCCATGCTGCAAAATTAAAATTTTATGGTTATCAAATATTAGGCAATTAATTTTTGATGAATGAATTTACTGTTATAACATTTGTTTGCTTTAAAAAAATATTTTGCGAAGTTCATTTTCATAAATATCTTTTATAAAACCTTTATTCTTAATCTTGGAATTAGCAAATTGTGTTGATAAATTTTAAAGATGGAAAAAACTATAGATAATTCGAATTTAAATTTTAAAAATGTTTAACTTCGGTTTGAGCAGACTATTAGGCTTACTTTACTAGTAAAAATTTTAAATGCCGTTGCAATAACTTTTTCGATTTGTCAATTTGTTTTTTAATATCTTCTAACATAAAAATCTTTAAACAAAGCTCAAAAATTTTTGCATTCGATTTGTTTATTAAATTATTTTTACCAGATTATGTGTATTGTATATTTTATGTAATATTATTTCATTTTTGTCACATACAACCAATTTATTTACGTCAATAATATTAGGATAATAAATAAACTAAATAATTATACACTAAATAGACTAAAATAACTATAACGAAGAAAGGAAATTAATTTTTTAAATATCTTATTAAAAAAAAACAAAGAAAACAATAATAAACGACAATGCTATAAAATAATCTTTACAGTTTTTAGATATTTGAGTGCATAAAAATTTTATATAAAATACAATAGACTTACACTATTAAAAATTAATATAGTATTAATTTAAAAATAAGAACAAGGTCGTTCACTCTTAATTAAATATCAATCACAAAAAGAAGCAAACAAATAATTTCTTAATTTTTATATAAACGGACATGGGCTTTTTGAAATTTGTTCTGTATCACTTGACGATTGAAGAAAGTACCCATAGAATAATTCTAAAATTGTTACTCAACAAAAATAAAAAATATTGAAATTGTATTGTCAATATGAAATTTACGAAAAAATTAAAACTAAAATTAAATATTACATAAAAATTAGTCAATAGAGCATTTTTCGAGTGAAAAAGCTTCGTAAATTTTATACAAATTGACATAAACAAAAATAAATATGACTGTACTATCTTGTAAATTTCATACATTCTAATGTTTCGTATCAATTGAAATTTTAATTTTAATTTTCCTTAAACTTTTTAATTATTGTAACAAAAAACTATTAAAAATATACTAATATAACATGTATAATATGTATATATACATATGTATATAAAAATATTTTTTACAAATTAACAGCAATTCATAAAATTAATAAACGAATTTCAAGCAACCGTAAAATCAATTCACTTTTTAACAATTATCATTGATTTCATAACAAAAAATATTGAAATACATATGTACATATATACATGTAATTGAAAATACATGTTATAAATGAATGTATGTATATGTATAAAGAAATGTGTTACTTTGCGTTTTTATTGCAAAATTATTATAAATTAACAAATATCATTTTGGATTATGCACGTATAGTAAATATAAAAATTTTTTTTGACAAAAAAAAATTGTTAAAATATTTTATAAAAAATTATTTAAAAAAAAAACCTGAATAAACGAAATGACAATAATAACTTTCTCATCCTGTGTTAGATTAAAACACATAATATTGTCAAAAGAAAAATAAAAATTAATAAAATTGTCACTAGCTCCCTTATGCCATCATACAAGTGTGATTATACTTTGTATACAATATGATAATTTGTTGTGGTCTTTGTGAATATTATTTGTCCAATAAACTTCTCTTAATTTGTGGTTTTAATATTTTATTTATGATTTTTTTTTACATTAGATTTAAAAAAAAAAAAAAAACCTAATGTTTTATGTAATTTGTTTTAGATTTTCTACTTTTATTTTTTTTTAGTTCTATATTATTGAAAAACTACAAAGGCAAATCTAGAAAAATGAATACTTAGTAGTTTTCTAATTGTGCAAAATCATTTATAATATATTTCAACATTTAATATAAATTAAAATATTCGAAGAATTGATGTTTCGTTCATAATATATAACAAAAATTGATTGGTACAAGTTTAGTTGCTAACTTATGCATTGAAATTTTGTATGTATTTTACTAGTCATAGACATTTTTGCTTTATATTGAAATATGTTATGTTGAAATTATATAATCACTTATTTCTTATTTACAATAATGTTATGGTCTTGAAATAAAAAGTCTTCATTCGACTTAAGATCCTTTTGCTGTTTACGCTTTTCCTACAGCATTTCCTACTAACAAACAACATTCAAATACGTATTTTATAAATTCGCTTGCGTATAAATATTTTAGACAATTTCGAATTTTCTTCTTGACACTTTTATAACCACAGAATAATTATATTACTCCACTCCAATGAAAATTTCAAAAGTATTAAATTTTATAAGTATATGAATTTTATTTTCCATGGAATTTTTTCCGTATTTACCAATCGTATGCAAAACGAAACCTAACTACTTAAAAATTGCATTTCGTTTAACATTTTCTTTGCAGTTTTTCTCTGATGCATTAAATTTAACGCACTAATGTAAATTTTAATATTTATTAAAATGAAATTATTTAACAGAATAGCCTGTAAAATTACTCACTTATATTCTAATATTATTGTGACCGCATCTAATTTGGTATCCTATAGTTTCCTTTTATACTTTTTTTGTTATTTAAATATTATTTTAATTTTAAATGTAATATTCATTGATGAGTAGAAATATTAACATTAATGGATGTTAATGCTATATAAAATATTGTTATGATCGTATTTGATTATAAGATATATGTATATATACATACGTATATATTTGAATGTATATGCAAAATTAATATGTAAAAGTAATGATGACCCAATTTTTACAATCACTGATTTTCAATGGTTTATAATTATTTTCATCTTTTCTGTATAAATAAGCAAATAAAAAAAAATCAAACTAATATAAAAGTTAAGTTTTTAACTTTCATTTATTATTTTAATTAAAATATATATATATACACGCTTTTTATATATATATTTTGCATATAATTTTTCAATATTATTAAATATCAAATTTCTATATATATAATCATATAGTTAAATGTATACAAGAATATAAATATAATATAAAAATAAATGTGAATTAAAATCGTAATATACATATTTAAATATAGAAGCTTATTTTGCATAATTTACATTAGTTGTATATTCTGAATTTTTAGTTTTTTCTATTAAAATCATGTATTATATGTATATAATGTGGTATATTTGAATATTATATTAATAACTACTTTACAATACAAAATACGCTATACATGTAAACCATAATGTACCTAATTTTTTTAATGAAAACCAAACAAAAAATCAAATTATGTTGAGTCATTTATGGGGAATTTTGCATCAGCAAGTAATCATAATAATGTACTTTAGCACATTTTCCGAAAATATGTTCATAAAAAAAGCTTCAAATAATATCAATGAATAAATAGTATAAAATTTCCAATGAAATACTGAACTATATTTTAACAAGAACAAGAACTCTACATTGACAATTAATGTACGATATAGTTCGAATTCGAATAAAATTAAATATTTATATATAAATACAGGCAAACCATAATATAGGCCTTCGAAATTAAGAGAGCTTAAAAATCCGTGACAAAGAAAAAATTATTATGTACTCTAATGGCAATTATAAGAACAAAAAAACCCTTTTTAGCATATAAGATAGCTAGTCACAGTAACTTAAGTGTACAGCATAAAAAATTTTATAAAATCAAAAAATTAATTTTTATTATTTTGTCCAGTCGATTCTGATCCTCTAATCGAACTTTGCACATGTATTTCACGTTTTTTTTATTACTAACAATAATGCGATTTTTATCTATTCTTACCACAGATTTAATTTCTTAAAAAACTCGTACAAAATCAATAATTCTAAAACCGATTTGAAGTATGTATAACAAAATTTATGACTCTCAATTAATTGCATTCTTAAATAATTTATTATTACTTATTTATTTTTTTAAAATATAATTATTATAATTTTTTAATAAAAATTTTTATATTACATATAATCCGTTTTCAAAAGATTAGTGTATGTTGCCGTAGATTATAGAGTGTAGAGTATACCAGTTAACAGAAATTTTATAATTACCGTAAATACGATAATTGCAAAACAATTTTCTATTTATCTATTCAAGATAATCGTGTGCAATAAAGTTTTTTTTTATTTTGTTATTATACATAAATAATTATATACTTTTATGTTATGTATACATTATTTGTATATATAATGTATTTTTTAATAGATTATGGGCCTATGTAACATAATATTGTGTTTTTAAAGTATTAAAACTGTTACCGTACAAAAATAAATATTAATATTTACACAACTTTTTATAAACACATACTTATTTACATTTCATAATAATATGCTTCAAGATAGTAAGTATAAAGGCTATAAGCGCATGCTACTAAAATTATTGTAATATGAACAATGTTATATAAAATACTTGTATATAATATTATACTTACTTTCTTCTAAGGCATTAAAATAACGTAATCTTTCATCATGTTTCCAATATGTATGTATATAAGAACGACAGCATATTATTATATTGACTAAAAGAACTTTTCTTGCAATTTTATTGATGATACTATGAAATTATCATAGAAAAATTACTATTAATTGTTATTAATTATTCTATATGTTGATATTTTGAAAAGAAATTAATCATAATAATAAGATTAGGTATAATATTTTAAGATGAAATTCAAAAAATAATAATATTAATGTATTATATTAAAATAAATTAATTGAATTTTATTTAAAGTTTATACTCGTATACGCGGTTTATATAAAATGATGAAGTGTCAAACTTTTAAATGTGAGATTTATTTTATATAATCGATTATAATTTTAACTTTTGAAATATATAGTAAAATATATTATATATATTTTATAGAATATGTATACAGAATGAACCTGTAACGTGGTTCAATCTCTTGGGTACAGAAAGGTAGTTAAATTTTAAGAAAAAAATCGGGTGGGAGAGTGGAGGGGATAGGAGATCTAAAATGAAGCGCTTCTTTTCAGATTTAAATTGCATATTATTTTTTTTAAATTGATTAATAATTATGGAAGATATACTCGTAGTTATCTAAGTTGATACCCTTTTTTTCGAAACCAAAAATTTTCAACTGGAATTTTGGGAGTTAAATATTAATTTTTCAAAAAAACATAATAAAGGTATGAAACGGTTTAAATCATGCAACCTTTGCCTTATTTTAGAGTATTATAGCATTAAAACAAATATTTATGTCATATTATTGAACCGTTTAACTAGTTTTGCTTCTTTTATTTATACAGAAACATTTGCAATAGACGCCGAAAAGCAGGAGCGCCATGGAAAGTTTAAAAAAGAAACTAAATTTTGAAAAACTTTTAAAATTTAGAAATTATCACTATCTGTTTTCCAAACTTTTTTTCTTTCTATTTGCAGCGAAATTAACTTAATATTGTCCATTGCTTGACGGGCGGGCGCTGAACACCTCAGAACATCAGAAGGGTATTGCTTATATTGTAAAAGAAAATTTGTTATTTTCACTCAAATATAAAATTTTTTTATTATATTCAAATGGTCATGATTTATTTACGGGTTTCAACAATTGGCTATACGTTTTTGCATTAATTGATTTGAATTATACGTTTGTATAATTAAAAAAATATCAATTAAGAAGATTTATGAAATATTTTTAAAATACTTTCAATTTTTTATTTGTTTTACATAAAAATCACATGAACAGAAACCATATTAAAATTATGAATAGCTGTGAATGCTAAAATAGCTAAAAATGACATTTTCAATTATTATTTAATGGTGAACCCATCATCAATGCAATCACTAAAATATATTTGAAATTTTGATAGTGTAGTCCGAAATAGTTTATTTGTGTATTATGATTAACTATTATACAATGAGTTCAAAAAAGGTATATGATGTAATATGCGATAATTTCATCGGACTTTAAAATAAAATTTACCAAAATTTTATAAAGCTGTACGTAGCCTTGCTGATTAGGTTTACTGTAGTACATTGATTTAAGGCTATAGTCGATACATTGTTTAATATTGTTGTAGATCAACATACATGAAGACAATTCTTAATCTTTTGCTATTATACATATAAAAATCTAATTAGATTAATTATATTTGAGAAAATTTCATTGAGAAAGAATTATTTAAGAACAAAATTTAATTTTATCTTGAATACATCTATGTATTTGAAAATTTATTCATTATACGGACCAAAATATTACCGGTCATGTTAAAATAATTATCGTGTAACTATTTTAGTTTATAATTATTAATAAAGGAAATCTTCCGAGTGAAACCGTCCATTTACCCATAAGTTTACCGTTTTTTTTTCTTTTATGGTTTTGTTTTTTGTGCTTGCATAAGATATATACTTAAGTAATTATGTTATTTTCACTTAAGCAAAAAAAAAATCTATTCTATCTGTAAAAGAACTTAACCACGAACTTGAAATTCATCTTTATTTATATATTCATATGATATATATACATATGTATATACAAAAATTATAATGCATATCAACATAATATTATTATGTATGTATAACAGAATGCAATTTAAACAATAATCACACCGCGCGTTGCTCACATATAATTTTAATGCCCATAAATTAATGACTGAATGAATTTTTTCTTTATTTTTTTTTTTTTTTTTTGAGATATATTTTAATATGAAAAAAAAAACTAATTCAAAAACAAAAGGGATTTTTCACATATTTTATAAATAAAAATGCATTTTCATATCAATTATGACAATGAAACGAATATAAAATGAATGAAAACTCACCCATACTACTTGTAAATACAAACTCGTATGTATGACTCTTGAAGCACGTGAAATACGAATAATATTCTAAAGATGTTTTTTTTTCTTTCATTATTTAATAAAGAAAATAAATAATAATAATAATTATTTTTTTAATGTATATACGTTTGTTTATGTTCATGCTTCTTATAACAGTTCATATGTATATGTATGAATAATGGATATATACATCTTATAAGAACGAGATTATATTAAATAAATTTAAATTGAATTTACTTAGCCGTATCTTTTATTCTCAGTGTAAATTATTACGTATTTACTGCAATCAAGCACGTTATAATAATTTTGTTTTTTTTTTGTGTTTAAAATGGAAGGTACTACCATTAATTTAGCTCATTTATATCATAAGTATACAGCTGAGCGGCGTTACATACACCATCACTAAAATGCCTTTACTTAAGCATTTTAATTGTATATATACATATGTATGCATGTAATTTAATATTTTCTTTTCTTTTAAACAAAAATTCAGCTTTTTTTTTTTTGTTTAATTGAATTGATAAATTAAAACTAAAAAAAGAAAGAAAATGAAAAAATGTAATTATAATTTTCAAAAATGAATTTTAGTACAACGATAGCAAAGGGTAATCTAAAAAATAACAGTAAAATAAAAAATCTTATCTAATAAGGAAAAAATGCAAGTGGAAAATTGAATTGATTTTATTTCTTACTAAGTTTGTTTCGATTTTCTTACTAAATATAAGGTTTCATTACTCATCGATAAATTACCCGGTTGAATACATACAAACAATCTCAACCAATCAGTTTATTTACTAATGAGCTGGGTCAATAGAATTAATGAAATTATATTACATACTTCTCTTATATCTTTTAATTAAAATCAATATTCTATATCCTTATTGCATACTTTCGGGGGCACTTATATTTTCTGATAAGAAAATACACCTTAGTCATTAATCGTACTTAGACAATAGTACTATTATTGATTGTTTTCTAAAAAGGAATAGAAAAACGTTTGGCTTATTTGAATTTGTCATTTTTTTTTTGTATAATAGTACTATTGACAATAGTACTATTGTCATTAATCCCTTGCTTTTATAGTAGCTTTAACATACAGTTTAAACAATTTTTTAAAATTCACGTCAAGAATTGATATTGTCATAGTTTGAAAAAAAATGAGCTGTCGAAAATTGTGTTTTTGTTAAATTCGAAAAGTTAACTAACGAGAACACCGAAATAGAAAGTTGTTCACGTCTATAACCATTAACGTTAAAATTTCAGGCGCCTGCAATTTATCAGCTGAAAGAAAAAGAATTATTTATAAAAAATTAAGTACATATTTTATTCATACAATAAAATTCGAGATTACCCAAATGAAAAGAAAAACTTAAAAATTACCCATATAGCTATGTACATATATTCAAAGTAATTTTTTCTAGTTAATTATTCGACTAATATGTATTACTAACTAATATTATAATAGTTAAGGTCAATATACCTGATGTGGTTATGATTTTTCAATTAAAACTGAACTATAAGAAAATGTTAATAGAAAAAACAAAAATAACTGAGAACCGTTCGAATATCGCCTGATATATTTAAAATCGCATCGTTTTTTAAAAAAAAAATATTATGAATATTTTTCCACTGTGAATAATTATAACATAACACAACACTTTTGTTTGCAAATTAAATCGAGAGAAAAAAAAATTAAATATGTATTAGGAATTTTAAAAAATTTTCATACATACATACATATAGACATGAACTGAGAAATCAACAGTGAAATATTTTCAAAAAAATTATAACAGAAAAAAATAAAATATAAAAGTTCAGTGTACTTAAACTTACATACATACTACAAGTAAATGTAAGTAAATTTATGCGGATATATAATGTACATACACATATACCATATATGTGTATATTGTTATGTGCACATATATAAATAAATGTTTAGATTTACGTATATAATGAGAATAACTGCGATATTATCTAATGAAGAGTAAATAATTTTACAGATGAGATGAACTTAACAATGATACAAATATCATCAATGATAATTGAATTTTCTCCCTATTTCCCTATTATGCACATATTTTATGACATGGTACATTATTACATAAATAAAACATATGGGAGTAAATATTTTAATGACATTCTAGTGCTTTTATTATCTTTGAAATTAATAAAAATGTTTTTTTTTTGGTGTGTTTAGTAAAGTTACAAGAATAATAGGTAAATTATATGTACATAAAAATTTACAAATTTATAATTAGATGCATATAAAAAATATTACAATGCATGCTCACTTTTTTACTATTAATTTTAAATTAATTGATGGTAGAAAAGAATTTTTTTTTTTTAAAACACAATTTACAAACATTTTTACTACATATTTTTTAAATATTCATACAAAATATTTTACCGTACATAGGTAATTAAAATTCAAATTAATCTCGGAAGTAAAGTATTTTTTTTTTGAGCACATACAATTATACGTACATTAATAATTTTTTCCACCAATCAAATTTTATACATTCGAATAAAATATTTATTTTTGCACTCACGACATAAGGTTATACACCAATGGCAAATGGTATAGAGATATAAAAATTTAATTAATTGATGCTAACATTATTTTCCATGTTATTGTATATACTTAAAACTTTGTGTTATTTTTTTAATAATTTTTATTTTAAATTAACAAGGAATTATATATGAGATTTGTCTATTATTCTCTTCCCATATAATTTGCTGTTAATTAACATCGCAAAATGAATTTAAAAAATATGTTATACAAATTATACAAATCAGCAGTTCCAATTTGCAAATGCATTACATACCAATTTGATTTACATATCAATAAAATTTTGAAATAGTCTTTGTATTTTCAATTCATTGTAAATTATATATTACCGTTTCCCCAAAATAATTCTCTAAAATACCTTTAATTGCTGCGGCAAATTCTTAATTAAAACCAAGAGCTAAATTACATACATAACATGACAATGTGTGAAAAATATATTTAAAATTTAAAATCATTAATCCCAATATTACTACACATTTTCAGAACAAAAAAATTAATATAAAAGTATAAATTTTCAGATGTCTTGATTAAACCTTAAGTTTCTTGATTAAACTTAAGATATTCGTCTTAACTTTATTTATTTTTTGATCAATGGTTCATTTTCATGTACGTATTTTGAGAATTCAAGAAACCGGACATACTATTGCAAATCAAAAATTTTTTTAGGCTAAGAGCCATGCTATAATATTCAATTAATTATAAAGCTTTTTTCAACGACCAAGAAAATTTGTGCACATTTACTATTAAATTCGAAATTCATAAGTATAAATGGAAAAATTGTTTTAAAGTTTTTTCTTTTAATTTTGTGAATTTATCAGATAGCCAAATTTTGAAGCTTTGAAGTGAGATATAAACCAGCAATCAAGATTTCAAATTTCGATTAAATATAAATTTCAATTTTGAAAAATTTGTTTTTGCAAAATCGTTTTTCTTTTGCACTTTTTCAACTAGATATCCTTATATATACATAAACAAGGTGTTTCACATAAGGTGCCAAATAATTTTAGGGATGATTTTTTGATCAATTTCCAGCAAAAATTTGTATGTATTGCGGGAGTTTCAGGTATACTCGTTTTTGAGCTACAGCCTGTTGAAAAGAAAAGTGCCGGACATTTCCTGCATTTTTTTCGATAGAGTACGATAAGATCTAAAAATAAACCCATATAACACTTTCCTCTATCTCTCACTGTTTTGCCAGTAAAACGTGTTAAATGCGTTCAAACATGCGAAATATAAATTTCAGAAGTAAAAATTCAAATTTAATAGAAATAATAAAAAATTTTATTCAATAATTGATAGCTTAGCAAAATTAAACCAAAATATGTGCCATACTTTATTAATACTTTCTTGAAAATTTGCTCAAATTGCCAATTAAATCATCAATCTAAACAAATATAGTAACAAGATGAACCCATGAGATTAATTCCATTTAAATATCAGGCATAAAGTTATAAAATACTCCTATTATCTACTAAGAACAAAAAGAACACATTAAAATGTCATGTTACTTTATCATTGAACAAAAATTTTTAAATCAATTAAATTTCCATTAAAGAATACTGCATAATATATGCAATCTATGCAAAAAAATCGCACTCGAATAGAAACTGTTCTGGCTGTGTTCATCATCTATATATATAATTTAAAAAAAGCAATCATCAAATGTGCAATACAAGTATGCATCATACATAAAATCAAACATTATAAAGTAGTTATTTAAATTTAAAACAAAAAAAAATAATAATAACAATAAATAACAATTTACTTTTTTTTGATGCAACACTTTTTTACTGCTTCATTTTTTCTCTTCTATTTTATTTATTATTAAATTACAAGTTCATGGAAGGATGAAAATTCTTCTATACATTAAAATTCAATATTCAACACGAAATATATACAATTTTTAATATTGCATTTTATCTATATATACATATAATATTATTTCATATAATATGATTATGATACAGGTGCTGATGATCGCTGATCACTGACATGATCATATAATCATTTACCATATGTGCTCTATAATAAAAAATTTAGTGAGATGAAGGAATAAAAACGAGCAATTTATGATATATAGATGTGTTTTTTGCTCATTTTTTTTTCTTAGAATATATGTATTTAACAATGTGTTTAGATGTTTTAAATCAATATATAATTTTGTTTTTTTTTTATTACATCGTTTTAAAATATATTTTATATATATATAGATATTATAATATAATTTCAGTAAACTAATGATCTTAACAAAATTACTGTAATAAAATCTCAATTTTTATATGCATTTATTTAAAGCACAAAACTATTAAACAGTATGAAAAATGATTTTAATAATAATATAAAAAATTTACAGAAAAAAAAATGATTTTCTTAAAATATAGACTAATAATAATTATTAACCATTTATTATAAATAATTGTATGAAATTGCTGTCGAAATGTAGATAAATTTAGGCGTAAAGTATAATTTCTTGCATATAAGATAATTTTATAGTCCAAAATAAATGATAAAGGTAGTAGATAAGAATGCTGTTAAAAAATAATAATGTTTTGCCTAAATAGCTTATGCTGCTATTATACATTGAAAAATTTATATAAAATAATGAAAGATGTTTAAATTTTATTGGATATTCATTAGAATTGGTTTTTATATGCATACTTAAATTTTGGACATGAGGATTTTGAAATTAAGAAAAAAAATATTAAATGTTAGGCGTATTTATCTTTATCTAAGGCTGTAATGTCTTATATATAAACAATTTCTTAAATTTTTGAAAAGAAAAAAATCACCATTTAATACAAATCCAATTCTTGATTTACATAAGTATATACAAAAAATTCACATACTCGTACTAAAAATTTAATGAAACAAACATTTAAAACTTATTACAACAATTTTTCAGAAAATGAAAATTTATATTTTATAATCTGCGATTGCTTTCAAATAGGTGAAATAACTGTCAAAGGAATTATTATAATAAAATTATAATAAAAAATAACCATTATAAAAATATTAATATTTATGGTTTTTTGGGGGAAAAACTACCTACGACGACAAACTATTCAAATTCGAGCTTGTATATAAATCGAAAAATGTTCTAATATACGAAAATTACCAACAAGAACCAAAAATTAGAGTTGTATTTTCTTACTAATATACATATTATGTATTTTAGAAGCTGAATAATATATTAGATCCTACAAATTCTACAATCACCCTACATTGGACCCAAAATATTTTGCATAAGAATTATTTGATATCGGTTGGATCTATGGATTTTATTGTTCTTAATTCAAATTGAATTTTATGATAAGCCAACAATTAATATATATGTAAGTGTTCTATGGTCATATTTAAAAAAAATAGACAAATAAAGTACTTTGGTACTATTTAAAAAAAAGGTAAAAATAAATTATTATTTTGATTTTCACGGTAACAATATTAACAATTCACGTTACGATATTTGAACTACGATTGTTCTTGGATCATTATACGATCCAATCTTTTTTACATTTTTCATTTTTTACAAAGATATATACATAACGATATATATCTTTTTTAATATATTTGAAAATATATCCCAAAAAAAAGCAAGAATCATAATGAAATCATAAACAAATGAATTTTATTAAATGAATTCAAAAATAGCAAAGTAATATGATTAAACTTTCATAATTACGATAATTAAAAATGTGGCCCAGAGCCTATATATACCCTTAAACATTCAAAGCAAATAATAATTTTTTTTATTATTAATCGCTATGACCATGATAATGCTTTTATTCATTTTTAATAAGCTTCTCGAATAAAAAAAAATTCTTAATGTGAACAATTTTATAATTACGGTATAAGTTGATTTTGGATACATAATTGTAATTTAAAAAAACATCAGTTTTTTTCATTACAAACATTTTAATTAGTGATTGAAATAACGCAAATATAATGCTTAATAATCACTAGAAATAATGAGATATACGCATACTTACAAATTTGTAATAGTGTGTATAATGTCATTTGGATTGTGTCCATTTATAATGTAGGCATATTCTTGAGAGAGAGAATAATTATATAAAACACAATATCTGGAATAATTAAATCGTAATCCATGAAGCTTTTTAAATTTCTGAAATTAGAAAAATTTTTGTCATTTCCTTTGAAATTCGGGCCCAAACTCAAGTATATACTCGAAACATTTTCACAAAATCACAAGTACAAAACAATACTTTTTTTGCAAAATTTAAACAGATATTTGAATAATTCTAAAATTTTTCATATTTAAATATTAACAACTCCAATTTTCCGGCTTTTGAAATCTTTGTTGTGATTTAAAGTTTCTAAGTCAATATTTATTTATTTTCAAAACACCTTGTTCAAATATACTTAATTGAATTTTTTCTTAGAATGTTCTTTACTTGTTTTATTAAGACAAAAATGACAACTTACTTTTGATATTTTCTTAGAATTATTTCAAAAATTGCTTGATAAAATAATTATATAAAAAAAAATAGTTCCCACCTTATTAACAATTTTTTCTTTATAATATTATAAAAGATAAAATCATTCTTACCTAATTTCCCGACTTCATGCTGCTCAATTGTTTCCATTATTTTATGAATTGTTTATAACTCTTTACTAATTAATTAATGATTTTCATAATATTTTTTTTAACAAATTTGCTATACAAAGTCTCTTAAAAATGTTTTTTCTTCTTCATTTATAATACATACATACTCACATATTCTCTAACAGTTTTAACTTATTTTTCTCTCTTATTAACGTTCTTTTTACTTTTTTCTTCTGAATCATATTTTTTTATTTTTGAAAAAGTAAATAAATTTCTAAAAAGATTAGATTGCATTTTTAATTTAATTGTTCTGTAAAGGTTAAGTAAACCTTTTCTTTATAGGTTTATATTATTAATTGCAAAGTTAACTAGAACAAGTAGCTGTATAGGAAAAATAAAGGTAAAAAATTAAGTAAACAAAAAAGAATAAATATATATGTATATAATTTACTTAAGGGAAATCAACCAGGTGTTGGAAGATGATTTGCAAAAAAAAAATTAATTCAAAAAAAAATTAATTCAAAAAAAAATTAATTATAAATTTTATGATCAGTTCATGAGAACATTATTTTTTTGTTTTAAGAATATTTTAATATTAAATTTTTTAAAAAAAGAAAAAAAAATTGGGAAATTTTTTAAGAAAATATTGTGGTAAAGTTGTGAATCTGGCCAAAGTTATTTTAATTAATTTCATCAGTTTTACCGGATTACATAAAATTTCACTCATAATTTTTAATTTAATTTAATTAGTTCTCTACACAGTTTTAAAAATATCTCTAGACAATTCTAAAAATTTATTGTATATACAAAAATTATTATTAATTTTCATAAGATATTCATTTATAAGATATTGATTCATAAGATCATTTATTTCTTGAGATTATTTGGAAAAATACTTCATAATTAAATAAAAAATGCATACCCCAAAAGATTGATTATTTCTTATTTACATCAATTATTCTGAAAAATTACCGAAGTGTTTCAGAAAGGAACTTTTAAATTTTTCAACTGAATGTTATAAATTTCATGAACTTGAACTAGAGTTCCAAAGTAAAAATATTAAAGCATACTTTTTTGGATCAAGATGGAATCGAATCAATTAATCTACAGAGGCATGAAGAAATGAAATTTCTTCCAGAAAATTTTACATTTTTCTGCCTTTAAGTGATTGAAAATCTTATCAATGATCGAAATCGCCATTTATCTATTTTGTATTGAAAATTATTTTTGAAAAATTCTAGTATTAAATTTAATTCATTCAACAAATCGAATTTGTTTACGAGTTTTTTGGATACGTTGGAAAACTAATTCAAAGCTCAAATTTACAATATATTTAATAAATAAAAATTTTTTTTTTAGTATTAATCTGATTTATTTCTCAAGAGATGGCGTATGTGTAAATTTCAATACAGCACACTGCAAAGTAAAACAAGCAATTGGATGTAAATTAAATAAAACTTTTGCAGATTTCTAATAAATTCGCAATATTCAAATTTTAATTTTTTATTATTGCGTTCATTATCTGGTCTAAAAATATCCTATAAGTACCAAGTTCAATTAAAAGTTTTCATTTTTTTTTCTTTTCAGTTTTTACTTTTTATATTTTAATTAATTTTTTTTTTCTTTTCTAAATTTTATTCTACTACCTTTCAAATTTCATTTTTTTTTTCGTTCATTTACTCTTTTTTTTTTATTACTTAACCATCTTTTTAATTTTAAATATAAAAAAAAATAGGTAGGTATAAGTATACTGTTGTAGCTGCGTGAACTTTACATTAAATTGTTTTGTTGGTTTTGTTTTTTAATCTCTTTACTTACATATATTAAATTTAAAAAAAAATGTAAATGTACACATACTCAAATATATATATATGTTCACATAATGACTAATTTCTACACTAGTTAACGGTTTAATTATAAAATTAATGTAGAAAAAAAAATATTATTCACATAAGTTGCCCCAAATTTTTTTTCTCCTTCAGTATATGCTATTAAAAAAATAAATTTTTTTTTTAAGTATAGTTTTTGTTACAAAATGCGCTTAAAGAGAAATTTATGTTATTTTACTAGTACATTAAACACACATTATATTATTAGTCACTTAATTTGAGTATTATTTTAGCATATTCATACATACATACATACTCGTACATACAACTTTTAAATGAACATGTTATACTTTTTTTAAAATTTAGAAATTTTATTTTTTAATAAAAAGCACAATATTTTGCTTGTTTTTGGCAAAAAAACTTAAACACAAAAAGCGTCAGGGTCAATAAAAGCGGGTTTTTCTTTTAATAGTATCCAAAAAAATTTAAATTGTATAACAGTTTTCATTGCATATTTACAGAATAAATTAAATAAATAAAATCATTAAATAAAATTTAAAATTAGTTTTTTTTTTATTTTTCTTTTAAAATTCTTTTTGTTTACCCAATTTTAACACATAATTAAATAACACAATTAATTGGATTTGAAAAATATTCAAAAAAGCACAGTAAATGGTCCGTAATATTGCAAACAGCAAACAATTAAAAAAACTTTATTTGTTATGGTTATTTTGGCTTTATTATAGTCCTGCAAACCATTTTTAAATTTCGATTTTTCTGTTTTTCTATTTTGATTTTTTTCTCTTAATTATTTCGTTTTTATTAATTTTTTTTTTAATTTTATTTATATAAAATTGTAAATATAAAAATTTAAAATAAAATTTATTAAGATCCTAAACATCATATTGATTAAGTGATCAAACAATAATAATATTGAAGAGAGCCATCTTAAGTTCGCGTCTGCCAAGGTCGCTGTCGAAGAACTGAATGCAACATTAAAAGATATTTAAAAGCAGAAAAGATTTTGTTTTTCTTTATTTTTCTTTTTCTTTTCTTTAATGTTTTCATTTTTCTTCTTTTTCGTTTTATTTTTCTTCTTTTTCTTTGCTTTCTTTTTCTTATTAATATGATTTTTTTTCTGAATATTACACTTTGTCTTCTATTCCACACACTACATGATCAATATCAATATCATCATGAAAATATCAACATCATTATCATCAACAGTAACATTATCATCATTATTACCATTATCAACATTGGTTTTTTAATTTTTGTGATTATCAACAAACAACATTATCGTCTATTCGCGCATGTCTTAAAATACCTGTCGCTCTTTTTTTTTGTATTTACATTTTGTTTTTCTCTTTTTGTAATCAAGGTACATATATAATAAAGTAAAATAGGTGTTCCATGGGTAAATGGACTCTTAAATAAAAAATATGAAAAATTTCCTTTTTCTTAAAAATTGTTTTTTATATGTAATTAAAATTGAGTTTTTTGAAATTCATATCTTAGAGATGGAACTGTAAATCTTAATGTACGCACACATAAAATTTAGGGTTTTTACAGTTTCATAGAAGCGAATTTTCGAAAAACCGCTTATATTGATAACTGCCACAGATTAGTTGTCGATTAAACTTAATAAATGCAAAAAAACAGCGTGTAATTGGAAATTTATTAATAAACGCATTTCTCGGGCATTGATCCAAAATAGCAGTTTAACTGGTTAACAATATAAATTTCAATTGAATTAAAATTTCACAAATGGCCAAGATATACTGATCTTATACCTTAGGCATTTACGGTGAAAGGAACTACAGCTAGTAGAAAAACATGGCCACAAATAATAGTATTCGCGAATAACTGAGTTCGGCGGTGGGCTTGTGGAAATGCTCTATGGTTCCAAAGGGAATAACAGAAGAATTGGCGCATTCAGTATCAATATCTATTAGTTGCCAGCTTCTTACATAAATTTAAAATTGTTTAAATTGGCAATTGTTACGGCACACCATGTAATAGAAGATATTGAACAACAATCTCTTTGATTTTATTTTCTACTACTATCGTTGCTATTCATATACAGTATATAACACACATTATGTACCTACACTAGGTATATATATGTATTTGTATATGTATAAAAATTATAAAGAAAAATAAACAAAAAATATTTCATATGAAATTGGAAGTTCGCGAATGTGAATCTTCATTACAAGTTGCGGACATGCAATTTATAGTGCAACTATAACGCTACAGGTGGGCATACAAACCAACATACATAAATGCACGATAGTTTATTATTATATGAACAAGGGAAGTAAATTAAAAAAAAAAAAGAAAAGGAGAGAAAAGAAACGAAAAAAAAAAATAAAAGAAATTTTCCATTTTTTGCTTGTTTTAATTTTTTGTTTATAAAAAAAACAAAAAAACTAAAATTTGAATTAAAGCGAGACTTTTCTTATACATGTACATGCATATTATTCACTTCTTTATATTTGGATTTTAGCTTTGAAATTTATCATTTGATTGCTGTATATACGCATATAATTTTTGACATAAATGGCATATGTTGTACCTCGTATCAATGCTGCGAAATAAAAAAAAACAATAAAACGGTAAGAAAAATGACAATTTTTTGATGATAAAAATTTTTTGACTACTACTTATATTAGCCAACTATCAAATTATCTAATAACTTGTTATAGAAGAAGTTGTTTATTGATGATATGATCATAAAAACAATTCGATTATATACACTAGTGGTAATGTACAGTATAATAATTTTGATTTTCTTGTATAGTAATAAAAGATTAAATGCTATAAAAAATGAAATGTACAAAGTATTTTTTATTTAAATAAAATTTTCTATATTCAATAATTCAAATAAGTGAATGTATTTATTATGTAGTCGTATATACCCGGAATAAAAACAAAACTAGTAAAATATTTTAAGATTATTGTTAAATTAATAATAATAAATCAATTTTTTTTTAATGAAATTTAGATTAATTGTGTCATAAATCTCGTTTATATTGCAATTATATTGCAATAATGTATTCAGGTTTGATCATAAGCTATTCAAAAATTAGTGTTGTTACCACAGTGTTATTTTGATCCGTCATCATTTATTGTACTCAAATCTACATACTATTGAAATATTTAATAGATTAATTACAATTTTCTATATAAAAAATTTTGAAAAAAAATATTTCTATATACCTGACCATTGGTGCAGACTTCGGTCCTTTAACCGAAGGGTCTCGGGTTCAAACCTCGATCAGGTCACTACAATAATTATATTTAATATTATTATAACTACTTATAAAATAACAAATTAGTATACAAGTAAATTTCAGATATTCATTAAATTCGATATTAAAAAAACTAAGAAAAATTATAACAATATTAATAACCTTAAATATATAATATAAAGAAAAAACTACGACAGGCTAGTCACCTACCTAGTTAAAACTCTATGACGCAATGAAACTGGGGCATGACTATCTATGATGTCATGCACTAGCCCTATGCTCCTCTTAGGAATGAAGATGGAAAAAACAATTTCTATAAATAAATTATGGAAAATTTTCTTGGAAAAATTTGATATTTTTGAAAAATCAAAAAAATAATACAACGAACTGCAACATAAAAAAAAACTATTCTCTATAAATTTGACAATAATTATTTTTATTTGACATTATTGTAGAGTGTAGAGCGACAACAATAATATGTTATCAATAATTATACCGGACAAATTCAAAAGAAAATCTAATTTATAAAGAAATGAACACATAGATGTCGTTCACTCACAAATTAAAATCAATAATTTTGAATTCATAAATGTAAAATTTTAATTAATATATTTAAAATTCATGTTATATAATTAAATTATGTATACATATTTTTTATAAATTTTAATTTTATAATTATACAGGTTTGAATTATTAAATACATTAAAATTATATATTAAAACTTTGAAAATAATTTGAGAAAAATATACCCTTTTGCATAGTAATAACCTGGTTATAAAACATAATAACTTTATTATAAGATCTTCTAAAAAATACACGCGTAAACTATAATTTTATTGACTTTTTTCAACAAAATTAACTATGTTTAAATATTAATATTATAATTTACAATAGTTCATTATACCATAAAATACTAGTTTATTTTTACTTTTTAACTTATTTAAATTACTCTTTAATTTTTTTTTTTAATTATATGAAAGTAGTACACAAAATTACCATTTGATAATGAAAAACGAGGAATTAAAATTTAATTGAATATCAATTTGGTATGCGTGTAGGTTTTAGAAAAACCTAAGAATATTAATGTTGGCGTATACACTAAGTAATTGGCAGTGTAAAAATTATTAGCTTGCTTTCTTCAGCATATGATTTTAACAATAAATTATAAACTATAAATATTTTAAATTAGATAATAAAACTGAGTTTACTTTAGATTTTCTATATAGTTTTAATTAGTTTACACTTAAAATTGAATTGCACATAGAGGAATAGCTATACTTATAGAAAAAAAAGTTTAATATAATGCTTTATTATTGGTATGATAAAAAAATATCATCGCATAAAAGATGACAAAAGTAACATGGTAATGAAATACAAGTACGATTAAGCATGTGTATGTGCACACTCTTAGATTTATTAGTACTTCTCTTGATAAGTTCATTAAATGATTTCTAGTATAACTTCAAATATTTTAAACATTTTGTAATACGTAATTACTTTATTATGCAAATGATAAATTAATTAACTGAAAAAAACGATTGCTAATTTTTCCAAAATTCATTAACATGCAACACCTTAAAGCAGACACACATACATATTTGCACATTTTACAAATTTTTCATATTAACAGACAGATTGCGTTCCAAACTAGACACGTTTTCATATTTAACGCAATTTTCATATAAAATGCGTACCATTATACTGCATGGTATAATGTGTATACCGTATAACATGTTACATTTATCTAACACATGCAAAAATTAATAATTGCATACATTTCGGATAAGAACGAAAATTGAAGTAAGCTTCAAAATAATTGCCGAATTCGGAAATTAATTGTATTTAAGAAATAATTAAGAATTATTTCTTTAATAATTAGGTTGGGTTAAGAAATAGTTTAATTTTTTGTTGGCAAGATTTCTACTGTTTTATAATTTGTTTTGCTTTTATATGAATTTGGAACAACATACAGTTTTGTAAAAATATGGAACTAAAACATAATATTCTGCTAAATTTGAAAACTGAATATGTTTTTTAGAATTTAGAATTTCAAAGTGAAAATATTTATTTTTTAATTTACCAATTTTAATAATTTCATAGAAAGTAGATATTTATCCCTTTATATAGATATTTTTCTTATATAGATATTATTTTCTAATATACAATATGCATTATTATTGTTTCATCTATAATAAGGGAAAGCCTTAAAATTCTTCAATCGCTAGGCGCAATTTTAAAAGCCTACACAATGGTATAGTTATGTTTTATTGCTTATTTTATTAATACTTCATTGTGTAAGTTTAACAGATAGCTATGAGAAAAGATTACTGATTTTTCTTTATTATATTGCGAAAATTTTAATATAAAACTTAAAGAAAATCTTCATAATATATACGAGTACTTGATGATTTTAATAACAAGTGATTATAAAAAACAGGTGCTACTCATGTCACATGCCATTTGGAAAAAAAATTGATTTTTTCAAAATGAAAATTATGTTTTTTATATTATATATATTACATACCTACATAATATTATTATGAGGATATTATTTTTATTGTATACAAAATCTTGAATAAAAAATTTATTGAACAGCGTATACCTACATGAAAACAATGTCTATATTTTTACTTATAATTGATTTGAAATAATTTTCATAAGGAAATGGAAAAGTCTACTACGTATACATAATAATGTCTACATACATATCTACAACTTAAATATCTACAATACATTTATGCTACATTGTATAGATACATTCATTTTTATGATATCGAGTATACGTGTATTTATTCGCACGTCAATAGAAGATGGATTAAATAAATTGCATAAACAATCGTTAATGATAATAATACGATGCGTATGTATACAACTGTTAATTATATATACCGTTCATTCATTACATTTTGTTACACATTGCTACTGGTATACAACATAATAGCATTATTGCAACACATTGTGAGTACACATGGTATATATGTAGGTATTTAAGATGATATATAAAATTGAAAAAGGGAGGCACAAAAAATAATAAAATATAAGTTATTTCTCGATGACTGTAAACTATGAAAATTTAAGGCTGAAACCCGGTTTGTGATAAATGTAGTTAATTTAAAAGGTTAATATACAAGAGCCTTGTCAAAAACTAACATGTTCAGAATTAAAAGCTATGTTAATGTTAAAGGAGACGTAAACATTTTCTTAACTAAGCCCAGTTTATATACGAAATTTCATGTTACTATTTATTGTAAGCAAACAGACAGATGACAGACACACGAATTAACAAACAAACTAACGGACAAAGTTAGACTAATATGTGCATTTTTCCTAAAAATTTTTATTGCGAAAAAAATTCAAACTCTTTTTCACTCATTTCTAAATTTTTAAAATTTCATATTTTTCCATGATACACTGAGTATTTCCATAAAAACAAAGTTACACCAAAATATAGTATAATAAGTAGGTAAAACTTGTAATTAGATTAAACTGCGAAATTGAATTGAGAAAGCGAATTCAAAGCAAATTCTTAACTTGGATATCTTTTACATTTTCTATAAAATATAGTGCTATATACACATACATAGCTGTGGTATATAGCATACATAGCTGTTATTTGTTCACAATTTACGTTCAAATTCGTATATACATAAATACATACATAATTTTTAAACGTGTGCCTTTTAAATTATTACTTTAACCATTCACTTACAAACATATACATATGGTATGCAACTGCTTTTAAAAAAAATATTGATATACATGGCTATATCTAGCGTTTTCATAATACAAAATATACATACTGCATTAATCTTTAATTATATCTGCTATAGATGAAACATTCAGAAATTTCTACTTTGATTTTATTTGGAAAAAAAAAAGTTAAAATTAGAAATTTTACGGGACGCCTATATGTAATTCTGCAACAGCATATTATACGTGGACAATCATAGTATAACGGTCTTTAAAAATTACGTAATTAGACATTAAGGTAACTGTTATTATTTAAGAGCCTATCATTTTATTATAGTTTTCAATTTAAATGTCAATTTAATTTGTATGCACTTAGATTTACAGCTAACATTATTAAAATAACACGCAACAATTACGTTATTAAAAAATATGTATGTTATAATCACCCATATACTCTTCAAAGCGTATTACTTTAGTGTTAGCACAATATTAAAAGATCTTTGTGGTTTTTGGAACAAAATTAATTTTGAAGTTTGGGATTTCATACCAAAAGCACCATAAATTTTAAAATCCTATCACTCCTAACAATACATCTAAGACATGGATGCAAATTTCGCATGTTTAATAAATTGCGTTTAAGTTAATTTTAAAAGCACTTTTACAGTAGTATTTAATTTTTTTTCACAAGTTGATTTTACTCTTATATGACCGAGTCAAGTAAAAATTTAATTTCTCTGTATGTTACTCTAAAAATTGTAAAGCCAGATTTTTGCAACTGAAAAAACGAAAACTATCCTTAACTATTTTTCTTTATTAAAGATAATTAAAATGTTGGCCCTCATTTTATAATTCCACGGTTTAATCTCTTAATCTTATTTAATTGAGTCAAAGGTCGGACTTTGATATTTTAGTATTCAAAATAAATATATAAGAATCGAAACCTACGAACGAATAAGTAAAACTAACCGTAGTGATTAATATAATTTTCCATAGTTGTACAAAATATGAATTGTATAACACTTTTCATGTATAACATTATTGATCACATTACAATACCTTTACATAATTTTACATATTGAATATGTAGTTCCACACAATCACTTTGGAAAATTAATTTCGATTCTTAAATGTTTAGTATTTTAAGTTTGTTTATTGTTCGGGCATAAAAGAGTATACAAAGCAGCGTTCTACTCCGAACCAGTTTTAAATGTCACATTCCTTTTAAAATAACACAAGCATTATAAACAATTTTTTCATTAAAAACCAATACCGAATTTTCTATATAATAATAAGATTAATCGAATATCTTAAAAAAAACATACAAAATAATTAAAAAATTTCAAATTAATCTTCATAATTATAAAATAAATTTAAAAAGCACAATGTGGCTGCATATCCTAATAATTATTTTGAATATTAAATTACAATAAACTTCTACCGTTAACTTCTTTAAAAATAATCTTTTTAATTATCATTTTGATTATTAATTAAAAATCTTTTTAATTACTTGAATTTTTTTTAATATAAAAATTTTACACAATATCTGCACCATTACCGCCAATATATGGGTCGAGTTAATTTTTTCTTTATTTCGCTTTTAATATTTCTAATAATTAATGTTGTAATAAAATTCATGTACATAATATCCGAAAGATTTTTTTTTCAAACTCGCCGCACGTATTCAATATTTCATTTGCAAAAAAACAAAAAATTTGCATATTTTTACTTAAAATGTTATATAGAATCTCTAGACAATTTCAATAAAATTCTAATATTTCTTATCATGCAATTTGTTTTTTTTTCCTTCTTAATATTATACTTAGTCTTAATGGATAGGACTAGTTTTACAATTCCAGTTTTCAATTTAGTTTTATTTATGCAAATATACACTATACTATTATATACTCGTATATTTCGAATATGTCTCCTTAAGTTGTAAATCACGCTAATTGATTAAAATACAAGACATTTTTAACATCTTTTTATTTAGTTCATGGTTACTATGCATTTAAGGAAAAAAAACCCAAAATGAATGTTATCCAGTTTTGAAGATCAAAATCGAATAAATACAGAAATATTACCCCTACTATGCAGCTATAAACTACATTATAATTTTTCTAATATTTATTCAAAAAATTAAAATGACATTTTCTACTTGCTTTATTTTTATATTTTATAGATATACATATATACATACATCTAAGTATATTTTAGGTAGTCGTCATGTTGAACTAGAATCCTTCCAGTTTTTCAAGCTCCAATCAAAAAGAATGAAATAAAAACGAAATAATTGGAAATTTCAAGTTTAATAAAATTTTATTCCTTCTCTATCCTATTTATTAAGTTTTGACAATTTTTTATAGAGATATATAAACATAAAATATGTATATATAGTTTTCTTGTTTATTTTATTTATGCATTTTTATGTCAGAAATTAATGAACTGTAACACATCTGAAAAAATATAAATTTACATAATCACGTCCAAAATATGAACGCTCTACAAAACAAAAATATTGTGTAGAAAAAAATTGCATATGATTTTTTTAATGTTGGTTAAACATGATTTAATCTTACAATAAAAGAAAACCATATACTCTAAAATATTCTATGAGTAATTGTTACATAATTTATAATTCGTTTTCTTGTCACATAGATTCATATATCGAGATTAAAATTTTAGAATATTGAACAGTTTTATTGTTATATAACAACATTATCTGTAGTATAATTAGAGAAATATTTGTTATAATTAGCAATCTTCATATTTATAATATAATTGTGTATAATAAAAATTTTGTTGTAATTTCAAATATATTATCAAACTTTCTAGCTCAAATCTGAAAAATTCCATTGAAATATTTTTGGAATACTAGTGTTGTTTCAACAAATAAATCCGAATAGTACTTGCATACTTTTACTCTCTTATTGTTTACAATGTAGGTCAGTAAAAGCAATATAGCGGTTGACTTCAATAACTATTTTTTCAAAATTAAAACGTTCTTGCATAATCAGAAGAGCAAGTTCTTCTATTTTGGGATTATTAAATACTGTTAAAATTTTTAAGGGTTTCAATCAACATAGACAAATATTTTTCTGACAAAAATCAACTCTGGTACAAAAACAACTGCGAAAAACGCACAACACGCTCATTTTTCTTGAAATTTTGTTGGAAATGTGCTACCTAGTATTCAATTTCTTTATGTAATATAAAAAAAATAAATTTTGTATTTACTGCAAACTCGAATAATACATAAGCCCGAAATGATCTAATAGACAAAATAATTTATTTTAATTAGTCAAAAAAAGCGATCCAAAATATTAAAATTTTATTTTATTCTTTAAAACTCAGTTACGAGTAAATAAATAAATTAAAATATTATTTATTCTTAATTAAAAGCCGGTTTAAATTTTAAAATTTTCTTATGTTTCAAAGTTTATGATTTTTTAATTTTTGAATGCAAAATTCTGTTTCGCTTCAACAGAGGAACCAATGTTACAATTCCCATAAACTATTATGTATATGAAAAATAAAATTTATATATCAAAATTGCTAAGAGCATCTTCTAGATTACAACAGTAAAACTTCAAAACATATTAAAATTTTAATTCTCCAAATTGCTATAGAAACGTTTGTTAGTTCTACAAAAAATCTTTATTTTAATAAAAATAAACCATTAGCTTATGCGTGTAAAATCAAGTACATAATTCAAATCTATATATACCTATCTATATGTATATAGTTCATGCAATATGCATAAATTTACTACGCAAAATTTTGTTTTTCGATTAAGATGTACGCCTGTACACCAGTATAGTAGAATGCTTCTTGTTAAAAAAATTTAGAAGCGTTAAAAAATATGTAACGCAAAATTGATTTCATCTCTTTCTGTTTCCATTATGCACCTATTATATGCGCTATTACTTATATCCACAGGCTTTATCACAAACATGGACAGATCATGCAAAATAGACTTATTTGTATAATTGCAAAACATTATAAAATTGTTTCAAAAAAAAAAATAAGAAAAAAATGAAATAATAGAAAAAAAATAAAATCAATAAAACGAACAAAAAAATTTCTATAAAAAAATACCGAAACTGTTATCAACTAGATTTGCTTTATTTTTTATTTATTTTTTTTTTACATAAGGAGTAAGAATGCAGCCTTTACAGTTTTGAGCAATTTATACTAGTTAAACTGGATCATAAAAACTGTTTTAACTGTTTTTCCAATTTTTCCAATTTTTTTTTTGTTGTTTGGTATAATTTTTTTCTTTTGCTTTTATTTTAAACCTTGTACGAGTATACATGTGCAGATATTAATTGGATATAATAGACACAAATGTATGTAATTCAACACATATATACACATATAATGTATGTATATACAATTTTGTACACACATGACGTGTGGAGTTGTCAATTGAATACACAACTAGTTTAACAATGAATCTTTAGCATAATGTGGAAGTAGTAGTTAACAGTTTTTACTATTTATTGACTTTTTAATAATTCAATGCGTCTTTGATTAAATAGATATTAGTGCGATGATAATATCGATATTGTATACATTAGTATAAAGTTTTATTCGTCTTAATGTCAGACAATATCAGAATTAATTGTTTTTTTTTAATTGTATTATATAATAATAATTTTTTTCTTTTATACTTTACAAGCATTACTTCTAGACAAGGTGTTCGGATCTAAATAAATAACGCTCTAAATGGAAATTTAACAGTTGCCAGGAATAACCTCTCAGAGTTTTCAAGACATTTGGATGTGAACTGAAGATTATCTTACACATAAACTGAGAATGAAAATAATTTCCAATTTTATAGTACAATTTTACATTCATATTCAAGAGTCAAATTAAAGACGAATTCAAACTGTGACATCTCAATCTAATAGGATAAGCTTTTCAAAAAAAGCTGGTTTTTTATGAAAATTTAAAATTTTTAGCATTACTATTCAATTATCTTCTAAGATACTATGAAATAAGTATATATGAGTACGAATATGGTCCATAGCAAATCAGGGTATCAAGTCAAATTTTATTCTTACTTCAAAAGCCATCAAACGATTCATTTCTGTATAAAAAAAATATGTTCTGATCGAAATTTTGTCAATTTTGAAATTGACCGAAAAACATTTTAAAATTTAAGAAGACGAAATTTTGAGTACAAAAAATTTTAATAAGAAGCCCATTATGTTCGAAAGAAGGGAGCGTTTGTTATTATTTTTTCAAGTTCGGTAAACAATTCTTAACTTTTATTGATAAGTTTCAAATGAACTTTATTTTTTCAAATTTATTTGCATCAATTAGTTTTCGCTGTAATTAATAAATTTTTCTTAAAAGCTCCTATTCTCTTATAAGATATTAATTAAAAATAATTAAGTGTTTCTAGTTTAATGTAGCTGGAAATGTGCTTTTTTACAATCCATTAATTTATAATAAGAAAAATTGAGAAGAAAAACAAAATCGAAAAAATTTAGTTTTAAATAAACTATAAACAAACTATTCTTCCATATTGTGATTACTTTAATAAAATTCTAGTTATAAAATAAATATACAAGTGTATAATTATTCATATTGAAAGGCAGTCTACTATTTAGCCCCGAAGAATTTCTTAAAATTTGAATAAAATAAAATAACTAGTTTCCTATTTTGTAACAAAACATTAACAACGTTTATTGTAATTGAAAATACATTTTACCAATTTGTAAAATGAGCATTTGTACAAGCATTTGTTAGAGAGCGATGTATGTTTTTTGAGAGTAAAATTGAAAAATAAACAAATTGCCTACATACTCTGATCTTTTAACATAAAATATATTTGTATAATTAGAAAAGTATTAATTAAATTTGAAATTTTTTCTTTTTATTAAATTGTAAAAGAATGTTGTTTATTTTGTATATATATGTATGTATATGTTACAATGTACGTATGAGTATGTTTTGAAATATAATCCCAATTCGGGCATAAAATTTTGTATTAATTTGTAAAATCATTTTGTAATAAAATAATTAAATCTTTTGAAAATAATTTTGAAAATGTTATTTAACATTTTGCTATTAAATTCATATGTGTTTGTGTCTGCTTAAATTATAAACCAATGTGGCATATGAAATCATATAATATTTTTATTTTTTGAGAATTCAATCAAAGCACTAACATTCATTTTTTATCTAATTTTTTCACTAAAAGAGAATAAAAATTGTAATTTTAATGACTTAACAGTAATTTGTTTGTTTAATGAATACCGACAAATTAATAATAAAAATATTAAAAATTTAATAATATTGGAGATATACGGGAGTCGTTATTGATTATATATTATTCAACAAACATAAATATTCTCCTCTAGCTTTTTGTCACCTCACCTAACATCGACAGATTCTCAGTTATCTTACATTGTCTCTTATTTTTTCTGATAGTATACCCAAAGATACAACTACACTAATACGGATTTCATTAATTTTACTATAATTTTATAGCTTAAGCTTATGTGCAATTAAATGTTGCATTTCAAGTCTTTAAATTATCGTTTCTATGTGAATCTATTTCTATTTTGGTTTGTTTTAACAAGTTTTTATAATTTTATTGTTTTCAGTTTTCATATCTAATTGATTTGATGGTTGTCATCAAAATAAAAACATCAAATAAATATTGTCCAAATGTTATACTCTTAACAGTCTAACCCATAAAATATTCTTCAATTCATTTTATACAATTTGCACCTTTAATTTTACAAACATATATACATACATATATTCTTACATACTAATTATACTTGTATTTACAAATGTTAAAATAAAACCAAAAAAAATTATTCTAATATTGTATTCGATTAATTTATTTTTATTTGATAATAAAGGCAAGAAATTCATTCATTTTTCACAAAATAATAAATACCCAGTTTATTAAATGTTAACTATTAAAATATTAAGGCTTTTATATTTACAGTTGAATTGACTAAATATAGTAAAAATATGTTTAGATAAATCGTTACATTTTTCCATTTTTCTTAATAATTTTCATTTTTTAAATTAATTAAGTTTACTCACCTATATATATTTGTGTTGCGAAAATAAAAACAAAAAATCAAAAAAAAAAAAAAAAGAAATTCATTTTAAAAATCTTTAGATGGCTATTGACACATTACAGAAAATAATAATAGACCTGTTTTTAATTTAGTTGAAATGATTGTAATTATTATATACGCGTACATGGTGTACATTTAATAATGTGTGTGCGCGCGGCGGTTCAGATGAGAAAATGAAATTGTTAGGAAATAAAATATTATTGGAATAAAAAAAAAATTACAATAAAAATTTTTATTTCTTTTATTTTCTTTTTGCTTTTTTTTCTATATTTGCAGTTATGCCAATTAAATAATTCTTAGAATAATGTTAAGAAAGTTGATGTACGCAGCTCATTATATTAGATATAAAATACAATATAATTTCTATACGTACAAATATTAATAACATTTTTAAAAAGAAATATTCGTCATTATAATCAATAAAAATATTAAAAAAAAATTACCAGGAATAGTAAAAATTATTTGAAATACAACAAATGGTGTAGCATTAATCCAAAACGTCTTCTTTGAAAAATTTTACACCTTGCTTACCATAATTGTATATGTAAGAAAATATTTTCAATAAAAATTTAAGTAAATGAAATTAAAGTTCAAATAAATAGTATAAGATAAAATCTGCAATATGTGAAATGAGGTGAAATAAATTTAATTGCGATTTTATATAACCTTGGAACAGGCGCGGTTCTGATGTATTCGTCGCCCTAAGCGGTTCCTAAAAAGTGCGCCCCCCCCCCCCCCCCCCCCCCTTCAACCTTTTCACCTATTTTATTACTGTGAGCAAAATTTAATAGGCATTGCACATTGTGCATCATAAAGCAGTTTCTTGTAACCTTATTGTGCTGAATTATAGAATTAAAGTCTGGAACTAAACTTTCAATTTTTTCTTTTATAAATTCATAAAACAAGGTAATTTATTTAACTGTACGTTTTTTTATGAAGTTATGATCAGATTTATATCAATCACTTAAACTTGATTTTTTGATTTTAACAACCAAAAAATTTACTTTTTGACGTAAGTGAAACTTATTGTAAAAGGTTCTATGAAAATTATAAATATCAAATGAACTTTTTCAAAGCTTATTTGAATATGAAAAAAAGTAAAAAATTATTTTTATTTTTATTCGTAATTTTATTTTTATAATTATTTTTATTTTTATTCGTAAAATTTGGCTTTTTATTTCACAAACCGCCTGAGAAATGAAGCAGCGTATAAAAAAAGTTTCGACTTGCATTCAAAAATTTAAGGAAAATCAAAGTTTCGTTCTAAAATTTGTGACTTAAAAACTAAGCTTTTCATGTTCATAGCTATAAGCTTTTATACTGTTCATTATATTTTTTAGATTTTATTAAAATAAATGCATTTACTGGTATTTATAGGCTCGTGGTTTTGAAATTTCAGAATGTCGTTTTGCTTAACTGTTTTAATTTTGGAGATAAATGTGTGAAGCAAATTATGCGCCATTTCATTTTACTCTTATTTTTTGGATGACTTACACTACATCAATTCAGCATAAAAATTCTTAACATTCACTTGATTATTAAACAACATTTTTCAATTCAATATAAGTAGTAGATTTTATCAATTAAAATTTAATTCTGTGATTGATAACAGTTTTTTCAAAAACGAAAGCAGAACATAGTAGTAGAAATTCATAACGATCATGTAATTTTAAAATTCATTAAAAATTTTTTGTTGTTAAACAAAAACAAAATATTGGTATACACAATCTCAATATCAAGCTATGCTTTCCATCATTTAAGAATATTGCTCTCATTCTCTTTTTCTAATTTCTTTCTCTTCTTATTCTTAATTTTTGTTTTTTTTTTGTTTTGTTCTTGTTGTTTACTAATGCAATAGTATACAGAAAAGTAATACATTATAATAATGTGTTTGTTTGTTTGGTGAGTGGGCGCCAACTAAGCAAAAATAAAATTTTGCATGTATGAAACAATTTAAATATAATGTGTACGAACGAGTGTAGCCACTAAGCATAATAAAAACATTGCTTTGTGATATAATTATATGTGTACGAGCGAGTGTTGATAGGGAGCAATCTCAGCAAAATAAAAATTTTGCTTTATGAGATAATTATATGTGTACGCATGAGTGTTGATCTTATTCATATTAGACAATATAAATTATGTGTACATGTGTATTTTTGAATATTTTTATTTGTTGCGTACATTGCTTCTATATATGTATGTATATTATATGAGACGATTTCACTTATATATATGAACGTTTGAATGTATACAGCTGTGTGAAATAATATTCTGTGTTTATGGGCATATACAGTACATAAAAAATAAGAATGAAAGAGTAGTGTAGAGTAAAGAAATGTATGAGTAATTTTAATTCTATGAACATTTTTTGTTATATGGTGCAAATAGAAAATATGTGTAGGAACAAAATATTATGTTTGCATGTAGGTAGATTTTATTAAGTTAATTTCGCTATAAATTGATGTATAAAAAAAAACTTGGAATCCTTTTTTTTGGGTGAAAATTTTTTTTTTTTAAATTTAGGGGTTTTTTAAGTTTTCAATGGCGCCCCTATTTTTTATCGCCCATTGCAAATGCATACTTTGCATGTATGATAAATCCGGGGCTGCCTTGGAATTCAAGGATTTCTAGTAAAAGTTACTGACATGAAATATAAACATTGATCAAACCATAGATTAATGTTATATCAAATATCAAATAAAAATTAAATTAATTACCATAAATGATACTATAGAGGTCTATTTTAAATCCTGTATTTTATTAGAGTGGAATAATTATTCTCAAAATTTCTTGTCAAAACCTGTTTTGAGAATTTTGTTATTTCATTTTTTAAATAATTTACTAAAATCCAATAAAATAATTTTTACCAACTTGCCTTAGTCAAAGTTTATTCGTGTTACAGTTTGCTTTTGTATAACGTATAATCATTCAGTTTTGTGCTTAAAAATTATTAAAAAAGCTATATTTAGACTTAATTTTTAAGTAAATAACAAAAAAAAAAAATTATTATGCTAGAAAATGCAATATGGCAATAATAGTATAGGTCCATTAATATTACCATAAAAAATATTTTTATATTTTTTACCAAATTTAATATAAAACACTTTGAATAATTAAAAGTTAATAAATTACAATTTTTTTTTTTAATTTTCACAAGAAAAAATTGATTTTCAACGAAATTTCTTACCTATAATACACAAACACACATATATACTAGCACAATTCTATAGGGTTTTCTATCAGAACATGATGTCTACATTATTGCCATTTCGAGTAAAATACCATTGCACTTTTTTGTGTTATTTTTGTTTAACTTAAATATAAGCTAGGAAGAGTTTAGTGAAAATAGTTTAAAAAATTAGCATTTTAAAATGTTGTTACTAAATATTATATAGTATTAAATTTTAACATATTTTTCTTTATCAAATAAGTTATACACTCCTTCCAATTGCGATTAGTATCAATCAGAACTGAATAAATTTACTTATCTAGTTTTAAAGGTTTTTAAATGTGCGTTTCACTTATATGAGAATAACCAACGTGAATATTTGAATATGAAATGTAGAAATGAATATGGGCATGTGTTTTATTTTCAGCTTGAAACGAAACGGTAAAGAAACTAGAATACGTTTTCATTTCAAAAGTGTATAACATGACATTTCTATATTTCAGTACCTTCTTGGAAAATTTTATGATCTCGAGAAGTGAATTACTGTTCATATCTAATTTTCTCAGAAAAATTATTGGAACAATTGGTCATTTATAATATTCTTCAAGATTTTTTTTTAAAACTAATATAAAATTTTTTTTTTTTCTTGCATCAAAAAGCGCCTAAAATTTTGAGTAATACTTCATTAATAACTTTTTTCTGGCAAAAATGTAGATATCATTTTCTGAAAGAAAACCCTAGAATTATACTCATTAAAAATTAATAACAAAATAAAATTTAAGAAAAATAAAAATACTAAAAGTGAATTTTTTTTTTTCGAGTTTTCATACTTAATTTTTTTTTATTTCTTAAAAAAACAAATTTAATGCTTATTTGTTTTAAAAACCATCGAAATTGATAAAAAATTTTTCTAAATGTGTTATTTAACGCTTTTAACTTAATTATTTTGCATCAATTATTATTCAAGTTTTGCGTAACAAAAAAAGAAAAAAAAAAAAATGTAATCTAACAATAATTATTTTTAAACACGGAACAATTTTCAATTAATTCAACAAATTAATTGTTTAATTTTTAATTCAAATATATTTAGATTTTTATTAATACATTTAACACTTTCACCTTTTCTTTTGATAACCGTATACATTTTACATTTTCATGAAATAAAGTGAAAATTAAATACTGAATTTTTAACTTTTCAATAAATTCAAATAAATAAAATATTTTTTTTAATCTTTTTTCGATTGAATTGTTTGCTTGATTAGTTAATTGAAATTTAAAAAAAAGAATAATAGAAAAAAAACGGAACAATTCATTAGTTTTAGGGAAGAAGCATACGAATGAAAAATAATATAGCACGTGATACTCAAATCAGTTTTGAATTATTCACGTAGTTGTCTTAAACTATTACAAATTGTGTCCTCAGTTTAAGTATGAGAAGCAGAATATTTTTATGCTGACATAGAAAATGTGTTTACAGCGTCGCAAACGCAATATCGCATGAACGAAAATGTAATAAAATTTTTATATTGTTAACCCTAGACCTCATTTTCCTATGTGTTTGCCACCCATAGTTAACATAGAGGACGAAACACATATATGTTTTAAACTTTGAATATAATTTACAATTTGTGCATATTTTGTATGTATTTTATGGTATTTTTTTAAAAAACATCCTATTTTTAGCACTTTTCCAAAAAAATTTTTGAAAAAAGTGCTTATTAGTTTCACTCTGTCCGTCCGTCCGTCCGTCCGTCCGTCCGTCTGACCGTGTGTCTGTTTACAAAACTTCTACACCTTTGAAGATAGAAAGCTGAAATTTAATACGTACATAGATCTTCACTAGAAACTTATTTCCGTAGAACAAAATTTTTACCTATCTCCGCCCCTCTACAAGTTATACCCCCCCAAAACCCTAAAAATGGCCTTTTTTAAATATTTGTTGCAGTGAAACCATAAGCATTTTTGAAATTTTGCAAACGCAGAAAGGCAGTGGCTTTCTTCCCCTAGCGTGATATACTATAGTTCAACTTAAGAAAAACAAAATGGCCGTTCAAATTTACCGTTATTTAAAGTCCTTTTTTTCCAAATTTTTGATGTCGTTTTTCTTCTAGACCCCAGACTGTAGAAGCTTGAAATTTTAGGAGCTTTTAGATATTAATAAATAGTTCATTTTGTTAGAAGAAAATTTTTTTCCATCTCCACCCCCTCTCAAGTTATCACCTCTTGAAATTCGTAAAATTTGAATTTTTGACACCTTATATTACCGAAACCGCAAGCTTTTCCAAATTTTTATAAACTCAAAAAGCTAACGGTAAATTCCATGAAATTAAAAAATATAATTATTTTTCTGAACTCACACAATTAACCCTTAGAATCGAGCATTATGTTAACCCCTTTTTATATTAATTTTTGCTTTATTTCAAAGACTGCATATATGCGTCATCCTAAATATATGCAATCCTAGAAATAGTTTTGTATATGAATGAAAATAATTATAATAATATATCACTATAGAAGACGGGCTACATGTAAAATAATTGATTATGACCCGGCGAATATTAACGGAGAAAATTTGAAGTATGATATGAGTATACCTGATAGGGATACATTAATCACCCGAAGATATTGGTGGTTAGAGGAGTCATAACGAGTGTTGTCGAAGAGAAATTGAATTAATTAGTTTCTAACTAATGTTAGTTATAACTATAGGCTAAGTTAGGTTAAGTTAGGTTAAGTAATTTTATCTCAAAAAAGATTCAATACATTGTTTTTTCTAACCCATTTTCAATGTTAATAATGTTTTTTTAGAAGAATCCTTTAAAAAAGGAAATTAATTAAAAAAAGATTTTATTTATAATTTAACAAAAAAAATTTTTACATTTTAAATGTTAAAAAAAATATAGAAATAAACCTTGTTTTTGTTAACTTTATTCTAGGTTAAGATAGACTAAGACTTTATTAAATGTGGTAAATAAAAAAAAAAAAAAGTTAAAACAAAAAAAAAAAAAAAATAATTATAATAGTGTGATAGCTATACATAGACTGTATTTAAAAGCAGAATTTTCACTTGTTGAAGGGAAAAGTGCTACAATACAAACCATTGGTTTGACCCAACTATATTTAAAAAAAAATTGTTCAGAAACACATTGCAATATTTGACCAAACGTCAACAATTAAAAAATTATACATTGTGTATTTTACACATTGTACCATATAGCCATATATATCAGCTTGGATATATACTTGAAATGGAGAAAACTGGGAAATTCATAAGCAAAAATTTTTATACAAAAATTAAATTAGCTTTTTCAATTTCAGTTATGATACAGGCTCGAACCGAAATCGCATAAACCTCAGTAGCCAGAATTAATTTTAGATTTAATAAGTATCGTGAATGCGTAATATTACTGCACGTATCCCTTCTGTTTAATAAAAAAAAACGACTTTAACATATTTAATTAGTTTATTAAAGTCTTAGTTTTAACCAAAATTTGTTAAAGGAATAAAAAATTTTAGGAAATTTTTATCGATGATATTTGACTAATAAACATTTTAGTTTTAATTGCCTAGCGTGCATTACCTGTAACAGTGTTTACACAATATAGGGAAATAAAAAAAAAATCCATTTATAAAAACCTTTTGAACTAGAACGAAAATCATTAATTTTATTTTATTAAACTAATAAATTTATGCCCAAACCTTATTTTCATACAAATGGGTATTTAAAACACAAAATAGAGATTAAAAGTGTAACGATGAAATGAAATTTCCATGAACAAATTTAATACGTAATCGTTGATGATCTTTTGATGATCAACATAATTATGTTACATAAAAGTAAAATTATGTTTGATTCATATAAAAAAAAACACTGTACAGACATTAATACAAGTATATGAAGAAGCATAGAGAATTAAAGAAAATTTAAGAAAAATTAAATACCATATTAAATCAAAGTGGACAAAATAGTTGACAGCTAAAAATAATAAAAAAAAAAACAAAAACATTTTTTCAGTATAAATTACCCAAAAGCATAACAAGAAGAATTTGAAATTTTGATTACACAATAAAATTTACTAAAATTTTGATTATCGCACAATTAACGCTAGAAAAACGCTTTAATACAATTTATAATGAAATAAACAATGACAATGAAATAAAATGATTAAAATTAATGAATTGATTTTTAAATTACTTTTAAAATGTTTTTGTTTTTTTTTACTTTCTACACACAAAAATTTTATTTCTTTTATTCAAGTAAAAAACAAATTTTTTTCCACGATTTTCATTTGAAATTTAAGAAATTGAAAAAAATTGCAGATGTTAAAATTAAATAAATTTTGATAAATAACCAAAAATTAAAAATAATAAACAATTGAATTTCTTTTAAATAAATTATGCAACACTGAAGAGTGTAATAGAAAAACAGCACGATAATATGGTGGGAAAGTAAGTTGCGGAAATAATGAATTTTGGGAAATTTCCTGAAAAATTGTCAAGTTTTCTGAAAATTGCAAAATTGCATTATGTACATCCCGACTTTTAGCTATCAGCTCCAATCTTCTATAACAAATTTTAAATGATCTGAATTGATCTAGATCTGAATTCTGGATATCAACACCTTATTTAGGAAATAAAACTTTTGGTTCAAAATCTTTTGAAATTTAGTTTTACAATTTGCAAAGAATATTTGGCATTGAAATCTTTTGTTTTTTTTGCAAATCAATTTTATCATTTTCTATTGAATACTGATTTTATTGTAATTCGTACCTTCAACATGTTTTTATATAAGATTGCAGAAATTAATAAATTTTTTAAAAATTACTGTAAAAAATAATCAAACCCAGCGAATCTATCGAATAATTTGTTTTAAACTTTATAATTTCAATTTAACTTTATCATATTTTGATGACAAACAAAGATTCAATCAGTTGGAAACCAGTATCAGAAAAAATTAAGTGAATCACACACAAATTTGGGAAAAAAATAATACGATTTGATTATAACTTAAAAAAACAAATAAAAGTAAACTGAACAGATAGCATATTTTTTAGAAGAATATTATAAGTTTGTCTGTTTACTAAATGTATACATGTGTTCCTATATCAGAAACTCTCAATTAATCGATGATGAACTAGAACAAATGAAGTTAGTATATGTAAAAGTTTCTCTTATACACAATGAAATCCAAACGTTACTTATCATTATTCTGTATTAAATTTATATGCTATATATTTGTTACAAATTTATAAGATTACACTTTTGAATATGTGGTATAATAATAATTAAAATAAAATAAAAAATTAACACCTTAATACACTTTTATTCCGTCTATTAAACTTATCATATTTAAATAGTAATACAATATTGTTCCGCGGCCATTAAAGTCACCCAGCCCGCACGCGGAGAGTCATCAAATTTTTTTTTAAAATAACATCTTGACAAAGTTGAAGATATAAGAATTTGCAAAATATCAAGCAAATAAATATTGTTTTATGATTTAGCAAATAAATGTAATTATTAGCAAAGCCATCACGCAGCTTGAAATTTAAAATTGAATGTAATGAAGTTGGGTCAAACCAATGGTTTGTATTGTAGCACTTTTCCCTTCAACAAGTGAAAATTCTGCTTTTAAATACAGTCTATGTATAGCTATCACACTATTAAAATTGTTTTCATTCATATACAAAACTATTTCTAGGATTGCATATATTTAGGATGAACGATTTATGCAGTCTTTGAAATAAAGCAAAAATTAATATAAAAAGGGGTTAACATAATGCTCGATTTTAAGGGTTAATTGTGTGAGTTAAGAAAAATAATTATATTTTTTAATTTCACAGAATTTACCGTTAGCTTTTTGAGTTTATAAAAATTTGGAAAAGCTTGCGGTTTCGGAAATATAAGGTTTCAAAAATTCAAATTTTACGAATTTCAAGAGGTGATAACTTGAGAGGGGGTGGAGATGGAAAAAAATTTTCTTCTAACAAAATGAACTATTTATTAATATCTAAAAGCTCCTAAAATTTCAAGCTTCTACAGTCTGGGGTCTAGAAGCAAAACGACATCAAAAATTTGGAAAAAACGGACTTTAAATAACGGTAAATTTGAGCGGCCATTTTGTTTTTCTTAAGTTGGACTATAGTATACCGCGCAAGGGGAAGCAAGCCACTGCCTTTCTGCGTTTGCAAAATTTCAAAAATGCTTATGGTTCCATTGCAACAAATATTTAAAAAAGGCCATTTTTAGGGTTTTGGGGGGGTATAACTTCTAGAGGGGGGGAGATAGGTAAAAATTTTGTTCTACGGAAATAAGTTTCTAGTGAAGATCTATGTACGTATTAAATTTCAGCTTTCTATCTTCAAAGGTGTAGAAGTTAAATTAAGCAAAGAAGTAGTAGAAGAAAAATTCAAGGTCCATCATAATCTAAAATAATATCAGTATATGTTAAGAAAGTTGATTAGTTTGGGAGGAAGGGATAAAATTCTGGAAAATTTTTAAAACAAGTATGTAGAACTACACTTATTTTAAAATTACACTATTATTGTATTATTATTAAGTGAGTATTTATTTACATGTATTAAAACGGGATTGTAGAACTCAACGGAAACGATTGTATATATTTAAACTCAATATTTAAATTTCCCAATAATTTAATGAACCGTATTGATATTGATTCATTTTAAAATTTCCCCATCAGTTTAAATTAAAAGTTAATAAAAACAAATTTTTGAGAAGCACTGACCAATAAATTTTTATTTTATTCTTTTCCAGGTTAAAGTTTTTTATTAACCAAAACTAGATCATTAATAATTTACATAATATATTTTAAAAGAAAAGTGTTAATTTAATTTATTAGGATGATTAAAAATTATACAATATTAGTGTAAAATAGCATCTAATTGATTACATTTAAATTTAAAATCTAAAAAGATACCTTTTTAGATTTCGAATTATTATATTAAAGCTATTAAAACTAATTTGTTTAATATTATATTATCATTGGAAGTGGTTCATTTTGTATTCAGAATAATATCAAATTCCACACCTTTAAATTACAAATAAATATTAAATAGTTTAATCTTTTTCAAAAAATTTGGAAGGAAAAGCTTATACAAAACATTTCACGTACAACGAATATACAAAATTTTAAGAATTTTAACTTTATTTAATTAAAAGTTTTTGATTTTAACAGTCCATAATAATAACAGACCATAAATAATGTCTTTTATAATTTGGTATTCGCCACAATATAAAATTTGTACGATTTTGTTTAATCGTTAGCTTTTAATCATTTATTCTTGTATAAATAACCCTAATTTCTAAATTATAGTAACATTGTGTTGATACGAGTTGGGTAGCAATGCTTTATTCTTGCAAGTTTCGAGTATTTCTTTTATTAAAAGATTATAATATAATATATGCGTATATGTGTTAAATTTTTAGTAACTGAATTGATTTTTTAACAGATAAGCTCCACTTAATGACGAAGTTAACTCAATGAATATTTTCCATGGTTAGATAAATTTAATTCACACAGATGGGATTGTAATATTCGAAAGCAGAAGGAAATCTTGCAATATTTTCACTTTTTGTAAAAGGATTATATATCGCTCTACATGTGGCTACATTAGTTAAGTTTATACTATAGGCCTTCGTTGTTAATTTAACACCATAGAGAGTAAAACTTAATAAATCTCAGTTCAAGCATGTTTTATATTAATAATATCAACATTTAGGGATGACTAAAATACCAAATCAATATTAAATTAAATTTAAATATTTTTCTTTGTTTATTGCTTTATATTTTAAACGCATTACAAAATAATTTATAATACAAGAGTACTCTTTATTGAATTTTCATTAAAAAACTTCCGTAAAAAACCTAATGAATTTATGATAAAAATTGAAGCATAAAAAGCTATTAGACGCATTATGGGAAAGTTTTAAATTCTATTCTAGTTTATTTATAGTTTATTTATTATACATACATACATATATAAATAATCTAATTTAAATAACGCCTCGTAACTGAAACATTTATTTTTACCATATAGAAATTTGTTTTTGACAATTTTAAATACCTTTATTTTTTCTCATATATAAATGAATATGCTTGCGCATGCATGGGGTGAATGAATTTCGTTCCAGAAGACTGATTTTTCAAATGTAATTCGTTTTTTTGTAAAGTTGAGCAATATTCTCAGTGATATTTAATATAATATGTAATATACATATACAGTATAATCCCTATGACTCAAACCCCCGCAAAACATCAGCTGTTTTATTGCATTTTTAATAATAAACAGAATTCGCTTATGTATTTACTTAGTCGTTAACACTAAATCTCTATAAAACGAAGTTTATCTCTCATCGATTTCATTAATCGAATTTTCAGGCAATTTTGAGGCAATTATTGCCTGCATAACCTTTTTGTGTGTAAAATTAAATGGATTCGATCTATATTATTTATGAAAAATAATGTTTTTTTTTTTGGAAAATAATAATTCGTATTGTGGAGGTCCGACTGTAAATTTAAATAAATCAACATAAAATCTATAAAATATATTTGTGTATGCACATAACCGCATAGTAACAACAATATTGTGTACCCTCTACGATTTTATTGAAGTTATACTCTTTTAATAACAGTAAAAATTTAATCATATTAAATAGAAATTTATTCAATTAATTTAAAGTTTAATTTAATTTTCATCTTATAGGATTTTTGTTATTGTTGTTAGTTTCTAAAAATAAAATTTAAATAAAATTCTAATTCTTCTTTGTTTATTCAAATTTGTATTTAACGCAATAATATGTCCAAAATCTACTTTTACACTTTTCTTTATGTAAATATAGAAAATTTTGAAAAAAAATTTAATTTTAACCAAAAATTTTTTGGTGAAAGTTATAATGATTTCCCTACATTATTTATAGATTTTAGGACGGTGGAAAATGTGATAAATAGTTGAAAATTTTATTCACGCTGTACTTTTAAAGTTCAATTTTACATTATCAGAGAACATATAGGAGAAAAAAAACGCTTAATTTGCGTTTTAGTCTATAAATTTTAAAGAATTTCAACTTTTTTTTATGTCGATTTGTAAAATATTTATAAAAACATTTTAAATGAAATGTGCGCAAAAAATCTATTCCATTTCCACTCTATATTTGGGTAATTATCTTAAAAATGTAGGTCATTTGATTAGAAAAATTGTGTTTTTTTTTATCAAGCGCATATAATTAGAGTTCAGAAAAATTAAAAGTGAAAAACATGTTACAAAAATTTAACCACTCACTTAACAAATAATTTGTTTTGAATAATTCTACACCAGTCAATATAAGCATATGTAGGTTAATATTGAGGCCACAATATCTTTATAGAATATAGATCATTCAATTTTCTTAAAAAAATTTGCATCAAATTTTCATTGAATTTTTAAATTTTGAAACACCAATATTTCCAAAATTCACATCTTACTCTTGAAAGAAGGACATAGATTCTTACTCTAAAAGTATTACAGAACACATACGAATTAATATATTTTCTAAATTTTTATAACAGATAACCTGCTCAATTATATAATTTATTTATCTTGAATTATTATATATCATTTTCATTAATGTCTCAATTTAATATTATTTATGAAAAAAAAATATAGCTACCTTTGATTTTTGCTAACAACAATTTAAATTACCTAGTGCTACTACAACTTCACAATTCAAATTATATCTACAACTATATTATTTTAGTATAGTCAACATATAGAATTCAACATATAGAAAACTTATACCTACCGCAGTAATGGTGTTTAATTTGCGCCATTATTTATAAAACTTACCACTTTTATACTGATTCTAGCAAAAGGTATCTTATATGTACATATTGCTTCTATTTACAAAATCATTACCATCTAATGGATGTGTAAAAAACAAATTTATCGTCGTGTACTGCAAAAGAAAAAAAAGCCATTGCATTGCAATAATGATGAGCAATAAATGAAATCGTTAAATTTTCTCGCAAAATCCTTTTGAACTTTACATATACGAGTATGAACATTATTATATAAACTAAAGTATATTATATACTCGTAGTTAGTTACGTAGAACGTTATGATTACAATAGATTTTATAAAAGCACTTTTTTTTTTCGCCTACACGACACGTCAATAGGTTACAGGTTAATTGAGATTCTCTTAGCGTTATTTTTACTGAAAATTCTTATTCTTTTGCAAATACAAAAAAATATGAACATACTAAAGAGTCTAATAACACTTCTTTATTAAATAATTAATCATTCAGAAAATAAGATAATTTATTTTTTATACTTATATATATACATACATATTTTGGAGTAACACGCTAATATTCATGTTCATAGCCATGTTACATGCATTGTCAATAATAGTCTTTAAGTTATATTTTATTGCATTTAATAATATATATATACGAGTATATATATATATGTATATCATATTATGTTAAGGAAAAAAAGAACCATACGAGAATTGCGGAAACTATTAGCATGATAGTTATACTAATGATTGATGTTAAACTTAAATTTGGTATAATTTTTTTTTTAAATTGAAATATAAATGAGTTAGAGTGTCAGAACTAAATTAAAATAATTATTTTAAATTATGAAATTTGAAATGAAAAATAAATTATATTAATTTCTAAATAATTGTTATACTTTTATGTTATATTTTTCTTAAAAATTGAATATAACACTGGGAATGTAAAGTTTTTTTCTTGATATTATACTAGATTTTGAAATTTTCAAAAATCGCTTAAAAATCTTTTATAATTTATTTTACAGGTTAATTAATTGACTTTAACACTTAAATATTTTTCACATATTCTAAAAAATTTTGCAAAACAGTGTTTTCTAGCTAAAATAGATACAGACACTTTTGAATGAATTCCAATTAACCTAATTTAAAATCAAATATGGCCTCATTGATTTGATATAATATTTTGATAATGATATAGTTAGTCCTAGTAATATGAAAAATTTTTAGATTTTCTGAAAAATTTTGAAAATCTTAACTGTTTTTTGAGACATACACAAATCCTTCAAGTCCCAAAATGGTTCTCCAATTGCACGAGCACCTCATTTGGGAACATATGCCTAAAACTCCGTATTCTGACTCCGTAAAAAGTGTTCGAAACAAAATGCACCAGCATCAAACATATTATTTGAATATTCCACTTAAAAATAGTCGCCAAGTTTTTAACATGAGAAGTTTATTTAGCCTACATATTTCTGTTGTTTCGCGCTGATTTGCGGACTCGCATATTTGTAAAATTTGAATAACAAGTTGAAGTCTAGTTTGACGTCTGCAAAAGTTTGAATAGCAATACTAAGAATTGATTTTTTTGTTAATGTTTTTAAAATTTTTTTAGTAATTGTTTGAATTCAATATCCCATTTACAATTGTATAAATCCTAACAGGAGTAAACAGAAAATTCAGCCAATAGGCTAATCGATGTCTCCCCAAAAGCTTACATTTTTTTATTATTTGAAATTCAAAACTGTGAATGAAAAGAAAATAACTCTTTATTGGACACTCTATGTCTTAATGCGGTCATCATAAATTGATATAAAACCATCCTAATGTATGTGTTTTTTTGAAAAATCCTGGACTATATACAAATAAATTCCTTCTTATATTATATATTGCGTTAACTTATTTTGATAATTATTTAACATTTTTGTTAATGATTTTAAATGAAATTGTTAATTTATTTCCTATACAGTGTTTCTATTAAAACAAGATTCCCAACATTCCCACATTCATTCATATACACATTGAGCATTATGAAAACATATGTGTGCCTGGAATACATACATACATAATAAATAAATACTTCATAATTAAACAAATTAAATAAATTTTATTTTTATATAAATAATTTTTTTTGTTTTAAAACAATAATGCATAATCAATAACAATGTATAAAGGAAAATTTCTTTGGAAACGAAAAAAATAAAAGAACAAAAAATATTGAATTTATATTTGATATGAAAACATTTTGAAAAATAGAAATCTGATCTGGTTATAGCTGTATACATAACGTAACACAACGTAACTGTTATAAAAATAACAAAAAACGTTATTCTCATTTAAACACTTTACATTCTTATTCAATGATATGTACAGTGAGTTAAGAAATTTTTATAAGAAAAATTTAACCAAAATAACTAACCGAAAAAAATTAAAGAAGAAAGAAAAAATATAAAGAATTAAAAAAATATAAACCTTAAAACTAATTTGGTAGTTGTTACAAGAAACTTGTAATTGGAGCACTCTTCTGTATGAAAATCAAGTTGATTTAAATATTGAAAGCCTGATTTTCATTTCCATATAAAAATGAGAATCTACTTGAATAAATATTGGTAACTATATACTACTTTGAACTATACTCCATTGCAAAACAAACATTGGAAAACAAAAATCGGAAAAGTTTAATTCCAGGCTTTAATTCTATAACTAATCTTGCATTTAGTATTATAAAGTAGCAAGAAAATGATTTATTATGCTCAATATCCAATGCTTATTACGTATTGTTAGTTGTTTCGAAAGCGGATCCGGTACGCCTTTTGTAAATCCCATATGATGCAAATTAGTTAGAATCGGGCCTGACCACAGCTATATGAATATACTCTTTAAATGAATTTCATTTTCTATTGAGTTAATCATATACAGAATTAAATTACTAATTTCAAATATTATAGAATTTACATATATAGAAAAATTTAATTCCAAACTATTCTGCTTAGCACTGACATTAATATTAAAAATATGTGACAAAAGTCTAATTTTTTTAGAACTTGAACTATAAATGTAATTTTCTTTAATTTAAAATATGTTAATTCAATTTTATTGTACTCTGTATTTTTCTTTTTCAGTTTTATTTTTTATTAACTTTTAAACGTTTCTTAAATTTTTTTTTTTGTTTTTAAAAAACTGGCAGATGTTAAGCAAGATTCGAAAATGTGATCGAGCAGGTTTCTTTTACATAAGAAATGTAAAGAAAATATAAAGAAAAAAAAAATTTAGAAATGACCATCCGTTATGTTCTGTATTAGATTATAAATGGTACTTTTTTTATTGTTTTTTTTTTTTTTTAATATAATTTCAGCTTTCAAGATGCTGCGTAAAATTTCTTATATTTCATGGATGGATTTCCAATAATATGTGTATGTGGAATATTGAAAATTGAACTAGATTTTAAATTGAAGCATTTATTTAATACACAAGTACACACATAAATATTGGCAAGAGAAAAAAAATTAAATTATAGTAAATAAAAAATTTAGGCTAGATTAATATAAACGTGCATATATAAATGTGAGCTTACAATGTTGATTAGAATTTTTTCATATTATGCATGCAAATTCTAATAAAGCTGGATAGTATAGCATGTACACATAGTAGAGCACGTATTTGCATATGAATATACATCTACATTGAATGCATGTATGTACATATCAAGTAAATCTTAGTCTTAGATATTTAATTATTTTTTTTTTTTTTGTAAAAAATATTTGAGTTCCTGCAGTATTTTGTTTAGTTATTGCTTTGTATTTCAATTCAAGTTTCGTAAACCAGATTTTTGCTTTTAAAGTGTAGTGTAAGCTTCTTGGTGATAAAATTAAAACACTACATACTTATATACACATATAGATATTTAATTATATAATTAAAAAAAGAATTTAATGGGCACAGAAAATGAAAATTTTTATAATTTTATAAACTAATTTAAATTTTTTATTATTGTTTTTTTCAACATATTCGAATATTTCCGCATTTTTTGTTTGTTTTTCTTTTCTTTTTTTTAAGTTACATGCACGTACGCATTTTACAAATAAACTGGGTTTTTTTTTTTGTTTCTTTAATCTTATTAAGAGCAATTATGAAATTAAGTCACTTTTTATTAGTTTTCAGATATTTTAAAAGAAATTCCGAGAGCAAAAATTGCGTAAAAAATACAACATTACTAGTACGCATAAAATGCACATTAAGTAAAGTTGGTAAATTTATTATGTATATATGTATAGATATATAAAAAAGTTTTTAACCATTTTTTAATATTTTCCATTTTTTTCTATAAAAAAGTAGTGAAAAAAAATTTTGATTTGAAATTAGATTATAAGAACGATAAAATAGGTCATCAGAATAAAAAAAAAGAAAACATTTATTATGTCTCCAATTTTTCGTCTGCTTATTGCAAGATTTAAGATCTAAATTTAAAAAAAAAAATTTAAAAATGATTTGAGCGTAATTTATTTGATCTTGAATCATAATTGGAGTTTTTGGCCTTATTGTGCTCTTTTTAACCTCTCACTTTCACAAAGTTTTTAGGCCCTTTTTTCAAGAGTTGTAAAATGTTGTATCAAGCTCAAACACAGTACACTCAGCATTATAATATTGAAAATTATGAATGTAATCTATAATATTCACTATTATTGTAACAACATTAGCGTTATCTTACAAAAGTTTTATTTTATTTTTCTTACATAAAATCAAAAAAACAAACAAATTTGGAAAATAATTTATCTGTGTTTTATCAATTTTTGAAGCCAATTTTATTCACATTTAGGCTGCAAACAGTGAGTAGTGTATCGGCCTATATTTGACGAACTTCTGAGATAGCAAAAATTGTCCTTTTAGGAATGCTTTGTTAAATGAAATTATGTTCCCAAACTGAAGTTAGATTGTTAAGAGTTTGTTAGTTTTTTTTAAAGAAAAGCAGCATAGCTGAAACAGGTTTTTCGAATAATAATGTTACAAAAATCAAATTTAGAAATCGATTGCTATCCACAACTGTGCTAAGTGCGTAAAAGATTTTTTAAAAAATTAAAAGGCACTTTAAAAGTTGTGTATGTATTTGAAAATAATTGAATTTGACCCTTTCCGGACATTTTTCAACCGAAATTTAGCCCTTCCTAAACTTAACTGATTGCAACACTACTTTGAATAATTTTATAAATTTAATTAAAATTAAACAATAGCGACGTTTTACGCCTCGGCTCCACGCTCCTCCATTTTACACATAATAGGTAATTATAATAAAATTTCAAAACATGCATAATTCAGGTGTTTTCACGTATATTTTCGTATATTTTCATTATTATCATTGAATGATTTGTAGACAAAGAAAGGGATTACACAAAATTAAGCTACAATAAGCACAACATCATTGTCCTGTAATACAAAAGAAATTAAAATTAATATTTTGATTAAATTTTTCAGCTCCAAGAATTACGGTTTGCCCGACAGGAATTAATACTAAATTATAATTAAATAAATTTTCCCGAATTTTTCTTACCACAAAAAAAAAGGTCAATAAACAAAATCGAATATGATTTCGCATTAAACTCAGGTAGTTATCTCATTACCCTCAGGTAAACTATCTCATTACCTTCTGTTTAACAATTAAATTTTTTAAGATCTATTATATAGGAACCTATTTGTAAAGATAAAAAAATATTATAAAGGCTTGCGAATTTATTTAAAAAAAAATTAATTCGGTATAAAGTAGGAAATCCTTTATATTTTAACAACATTTGAATAATATTGTATTATTTTATTCAAATGAAACGTACATTAACATCAACATTATTTTTTTTACAAAAGAGTTGTGTGACTGCCATATTTTATGAATATGTAAGAAGTCCCTGACTTTTGAAATTATAATTTAAATACGTACATAAACTTTTGTATTATAAAAATTCAATTGTATAAGAAAATAAACAAAAAATTATTAATTATTGTGAAAAATACAAAAATAAAATTTTTATTTTGTTTGGAATTTTAATAAATTTAAATATTTGCGAGGTTATTACAAAAAAAAAAATTGTTCGTCAAAACTCTGATATCATAATTATTATGCTTATTAATTAAGAAACGTTGACATTCTAAATAGAACAATATAGCCAATCATGTTATTTAGTCTTTATATAAGAAAAGTCATCTACCTTTAACAGTTCGAAGTACCATGAATTAAAAATCTTGTATAAATAATTAAGTTTATATACAAGATGTTTCATTTGTATAATGATGTGAGTTCAATATTCGGGAAATGATTATGTAATTTCAGTAGAACAAATAATTTTAGGATTAGAAGAATATTTTTGCATGCAAAAGCCCAAATAACAGTCAAATTTTGTAAATATATAAATTTAAAAGTAATTATTATATTTTTAGATTTGCACAGTTCTTTTCAAAAATGGATGAGCTCTTTTTTTCTAAAAGTATAAAATGCACATAATATGTTTTAATTTTAATAAATCTAATTTTTAAGCAAATTATAAAAAAATCACTTTTTTTTCAGTTTCTCACCCTGTTTGTCTATTCAAACATTTTATTGAGCTTTCCCAGTTTATTCAATGGGATAAGCTATATGCGGAACAACTTATATAAGGTATTTATATATGTAATTGTACACTACCTCATTAAAAATTCTATTAAAATATTATTAATAAAATAAATGGATATTATAATTATTATATATATGTGATTTTTTTAATTAATGTAACAAAAGTAAATAATTATAAAGATATAATATCATTTCTATTGTAATCAGACGACGACCTTAAGTCGTGCAAAATGATATCATCCAAAAGGCCAAAAAAACAAGCCAACATCAATGTTCTGATTTAATTTATAAGTATATATTCATAGGTGTATATTTGTATATTGTAGACTTATGTGTATACAATATTTAGGTATACATATCAACAATATTTCATCCTTCTATACAGTTTATTCAATTGAACACCACAATTTTTATGCTTATATGTTGTATCTCAGTATTAAACATCATTCAAACAAATCATTCAAACAACAACATATTATAGCAGTGTATATTTATACAATAGATTGTGTGCGATTTATATAATCTAAATCTAGTAATTAGTGTACTTAAATTTAATTATAAAACAAAATGTCCATGAAACTATAAAACCCCCACCATATTCAAGATGTGCAGTAAAAGATTTTTTTTAACCTTTCAACAAAATAATTACAAACTATAAAATGTGAACAAATTTATTAGAGATTTATCAAAAAATAATAATATGTATTGAAAAACATAATACTGTCGCATTATTTTTGCATTCATATACATAGCTGCTATACAAGTTTAAATAAAATTCAAAAGGTTTCATTTCATATATTTATATATAAAATCAAATTTTTATGAAAACAAATTAAGAAATAACATGTAAGCAATGAAAGAGCGTAAAAAAATTATTCATCCTTCGATCTCCCCTCTCCTTTATATAGATATTTAAAGTAAGTGATAGATGTCAGTTAAATATATACGCGCATACAATTAGTTCCAGTTGACAGAATAAATTCTTTTAATAAACTCAAGCGCAGGATTTTTTATAATAACAGTGACCAGTCAGAAAATGTTCAACTCTTTCAAACATATAATGTAAATGTAATCGTAGTTATACAATCAAACAAAGCAAAAAATATTCTCTTTTTAAGAATGAATATTTGTAATTGTCGTTGCTTATTGTAGGATATCGTTTCGGCTCAATAAAGAACTACGACTTAACTTCTGCATTAATATCTGATAAATATAATGAATGTTCATAATAAACCATCAATTTAGCTTTCTACAAATTTTAAGCAAATATTTTAAATCTCTCAATTAGAAACGATAAACATCAATTATACGATGAAATGCATTTATATTTTAACTTTTCAAATTAAAAGGAAAAACTGTAATTAACATAAAGCGATTCTGTTAATTACAGCTATTTTCTCAATTTTAATTAATAGTATTATAAAATTGAAAGCAGTTTTAGATATCCATTTCATTTCTTGACTTTATTTATTTATGTAGATATATCACGTTAATCTCAATATTCTGCAAATTTCTGGCTGGTTATACGAATAACTTAACCCCTAGTTATATTGCCACAATATGCATATTTAAAGTTTCATAGAGAATCTTTCGTGTATTTCCTACAATATTAACACTAGCCGATTAGCTAAAATTTATATATATATATATTTTTTATAATATATATGTATATATAAATAGGCGAAACATTTCTATTCAACATTATTGAATCGTACTAATCTTATATAAAAACATTGAAACTAAGAGTAACACTAACATTATTTTTTGTACCTTAAAATTTTTAATTTAAATATTCCTATATATGTAGATATAATGTGTACAATTTTTATGTATGTATATTTACATACATACTTTATTAATTTTTAGTAAAGAAATTGTTTCAACAATAAATGGAAAAATTATTTTTATAAAACATATTCGAGATAAATGTTTTAGTAAAAATATTGGAAAATGAGAGTTAGCATACAGTGAAACTTTTGTATTTGCAACCTTCACAATTTTTTCAACAAGTGATTTAAAACTTGCTGTACCATAAGTAATATTAGCCACCCACTAGTACGAAAAAAAACGTTAACAAATATGGTTAATTAAATATTTAAGGTCCCCGACTCTTGAAGAAATTTACATAGTGTATAGTCACGCGGTATAAAGTGAAAAATTTCTACAACTTGTATGTAACAATGGTTTAGTAATCAAACGTGAAAAGTTCTACATCATGAAAAACAAAATCTTGAAAGAAATTCTTCACCTCTTAACTTTTTTATTTTGAAGAAATTATTTCGCATAAAGAAATTTCAACTTGAACAGACGGTAATTTGGCAATGACTAAAAAATAAATTTTTTGTTTATATATACTATACTATAATATACTTAATTTTTATAACACAGTGTTAAAACATTTAATATCAACTATTCTTAAAGAGTCTTATAAATTTGAAATTCCAATTTTTTCAATAAATAGTAAACTGAAAATTCCTTTATTTCATTTCAAATTACGCATAATTATGATTTGTTAAGAAAAATTTTGTTTTACTGTATGTAAAGTAAAAAATTCATTTTACACACATTTTTTTCCCTTTTTTTTATGAATTAACTATCTTTAAGTATATGTACATACATAATTCCGGATGCAGGAACAAAAGAGTTCCGGTTAGATTACTAAACATAATTACATTTGTATAGAAATGGAATCATAATGAAAAAAATTATAGAAAATAAAAGAAATACTATACAAAAATAACAACAACTTTTTAAGTACATAAATGTAAAAATGTGTATGTTAACATGCAGACATCATACATATGTACGCATGCAAGCCTGGACCAATGTCCCCATAATTTTTGCGTTTTTTTTACATTGACTTCACTATAGAAGCGCGCAGATTATATGTTTTTGTGTTGATTTTTTTTTTCACATAAAGTTCAACGTTATATTAACAACACAAAACAAAAACAAAAATCATTTTTAATATACTAAGGAAAATACAGGTGAATATGCGATCATTATATATATATATGTATATACGTACTAGGTAATATGTGAATATAAAAATTTAATATTGAAAATGAAAAATGAAAAACAGAAAGAAAATTGAATTTGATCATTTTGTTAAAAATTTAAATATTAAGGCCTTGATCATATTATAGAATGGAAAATATAAAAAAGAAAATATTTTTATTTTATGTATGTGACATTATAGTATGTTCATAATATAGATATTGCGGGGATGGATTCGAAGGTATTATAAAAATATAAAGAGAACATATAGAAAATTTTTCCTTTGTTAATGATTATATGGGCGGTATAATATGTATAAATCTGTATATAATTATTACACCTGTATGTAGATCGTTTTTATCTTTTTTTTTTGGTTTTTGATTTAATATAGATAACCCGAGTATCATCCAACCATTAAAAATATGTACCTTTTATTGGTAACTAGAAAATATGTCCAACAATGTCCGTTATTGTTATTATTGTTGTTGTTGTTTTTTATGTACACTTACATGTCATTGCAATAGAGGTATAATGAATGTTTATACTTATATATTAATGTAGGAGATTATTATTGTTGTTTGTAATATGCATAATTAACTTTAATTGTCCAAAATGAAAAACTAAATATAACAAAAATAATAAAAAAATAATAAAAATTTAGAACTAAAATTAAAAAATGAAAATTTTTTAATTTTATAGTTATAGAATAATTTTGATTTTCAAAATTGAAATAGTTCTTTTCGCAGATTTAAAAAGATCAGACGCTTTCCATAAATATTGGTCGCAAAACAAATAATAATATTAATATTATTTTAAAAATTAATATTCAAGTTAAAAAAAAATTTATCTCATATTCTAACAAGGATACAAAATTTATTTTAAAATTAATAAATATTTAAAACATATGAAAAAAGTTATTTTATTTAGAAATACGAGTAATAATAATATTTTTAAAATTTTTAATGAATAAAAATTTTTGGTTTAAAAAATATAATTTTTTTTCGGTAAAAAAATTTAATAAAAAAATTAAATATTTTTATAATATTAAATAAAACAAAAAAAAACACAAATATTACAAATTTCATTTTCGGTGTTTTAAAAAATTTTTTATTTAATAAATTCATCCAATTTTATTCTTAAGTATAAACAAAAGGATATAACTATTTCTATAAATAAGTATATAGATTCTGTTATACAAAAATTTTCCAAAGCAACATAAGGAATAAGTTTAAGTAATAAAAATAAAATAAATTTTCATCTGTAAGTGTTGATTTTATTTAATTTATAAAATTAGTGTACAATTTAATTAAATAATTTCTCTTATAAATTTTATATTTATTCAAACAAATATTACAAAAATTAAAAATAAAATAAGGATAATAGAATTACAAATATTTAAAAATTATTTTCACTGAAAACCCATAGAAAAAGAAACACAATAAGCAGTGATTAAAAATAAAACCAATAATCGAAAATAAGAAATGTGAAAAGAATTGTTATGAATAAAAAATTATAACAGTAAAAAAATAGTGTAAATTTAATATTTTTAATATTGTTATATTATAATAATTTTATTAGTTAACACTTATTATTAAAGCTATATTAAGCAATTGGATGAATGAAGGAAATCTGAAAGCAAATTATGAAATAAATTTCGAAAAATCTTTATTTTTCTGTTAATTGAAATTAATTATGGTTTCAAATCATATTCAATTTTTTGAATATCATAATTAATTTAACAATAAAAACAGACAAAATATAAGCTTTCCTACTTAACATATAGTTTCTCCGCTCTATTCTACTTCCTAATCTCATTACTCCTTTGTTCTAGTTTTTTGATGACGCTAATTCCATTAACTTTCCATCTAAATTATTGCATGAAGAACAAAAATATTGAAGCAAAAATTTCTCAATTAATTAAAATTAATTACAAGAGACAAACGAAAAAAAAAAATAGTTTTACAAACACAATTTAAAAATTAATTCTGCTTTTTAAATGCATAGTTGAAAATGAAAATCAAATTTGAGAGCTAGTTTGCAACCAATTTGAGTTAATTCGTCTTAACACAAGATTATGATACATATTATTAAAAATCCCTTAAATATGTATGTATCTTTTATAGTGCGCAAATGTAATAAAACTCACGTCAGAAAATTTATAAATGTTATTTATATTTTTGCATGTAAGCACTGAAATTTGACCACTGCATACATAAACATAGTTTATAGTTAATAAAAAAAATTCTTTAAAATATTAAATTTAACACATATACAACTGCGTGTAAAATAATAACAGTACCCAAAATTAAAAAAAAAATTTACCTATCTCCCACGCTTTAAAAGTTATTGCCCCTCAAAGTCTTAAAAGTGCCATTTTTTGATTTATAATTGTTACAAAACCACAAACACTTTTTAAATTTTGTGAACGCATTAAAATAGTGGTGGGATTCTTCTAATGCGGTATAGCATAGTTGGACTTTAAAAAAACGAAATGGTCATTAAAATTAACCGTTATCTAAATACGGTTCTTTCAAATTTTTGATATCGTGAATTTTTAAAACCACAACATGTCTTCAGAAGCCTGAAATTTTAGCAGCTTTTAGATACTAACAAATAGTTTATTTCTTAAGAAAACTTTTTTCAGCTCCAAAACCTCCCATAATTTGTAATATTGGAAATTGAAGATATTACCTCTCAAAATTTGTAATATTGGAATTTTCGGCACCCTTATATCTCCTGAACTGCTAGCTTTTCTAAATTTCTATAAATGTAGAAAGCTAAGGAAGCTAGGGGTAAATGCCATGCCATTAAAATGTATATTTATTTGTCTTAACCCTTGAATTCGAGCATTATATTATAAGTCTGTGTAATTTTTTTTTATCCTAATTGTATGCAATCTTTGAAAAATTTTGTTATATGAATGAAAATAATTTTAATAATGTATGTAATAATATGTAGATTGTTTTTTAAAAGCAGTAACGTATTTTCGTTTATTGAAGGAAAAGTGCTACTTTACAAACTATTGACCCAATGATATTATATTACATTTTATGCAAATGAGTAATTTTTTTACTGCATTGATTTGATACTATAATAAGTTAAAAATTAATTTCTCTCATATTTATTCTACAAGAAAGTTCTTACTTAGAAAAAAAAACGATTAGCGATTATGTCTAAATCAGGTTTTGATGTCATTTAAATATTTAATTTCAAATTCGAATCTCCAATATACATAGTTTAATCTTTAATCTTGCAACCCGTATCACAATTGTAGTTAAATTATTTATTAGCTTAAACATTAAGCTTAATTTTCTCCAAATATAATTTTCAACTCAGTAATAATTTAATCCTAAAATAACTCCATATTTCTCACAGTAAAATTATAGCAATTTTAGCATATAATATAAATTTTTTTTAAGTATTTCATAATTTTGCGTAAAGTACAGTTAAATAAAAAAGCTTTTATATCAATTAACTTTAGTAAGGTGAATGAACTAGAGCAAATTAAAGAATTTTAATAACAAAAATATAACAACAATAATTAAATTCACATAAATTTTATATAATTTTGAATTTATATTGAAAGCTTTTGGACATTTTAAATAATCGGCAATTAGACTTAACTTTCATTATTATTTACGATAATTTATAATAAAAACCAAACTTTTCCAAACAAATTATAAAAAATTATAAAAATAACAATGGAAGTTTATTTGGAAAAAGGTAATCTAGTCGGTTGCTATTCAAGAAACTAAAGAGTAAAGATACTGAAAAATCAGTAAGTTACGAGTATAAGCGTTATAAGTTCTAATTGTATAATAGAACGAAAATTTAATAAATTTATTAAATTTTTTTTAGAATTTGACGCATTTAGTTTTAAGCAAAAAGAATTGTAAATCATCTACACACATTCATACACACATATGTGTTATTTATATGTTTTGAACTAATATATAAAATATTTTTCAACTTGAGATTCGTATTCGTTTCCAATATTTTGTTTGTCATACAAAATGTTTAATATCAATCCAATTAAAAGAGAATCAATTAATTATTTTATAAATGTGGTAAAATTTAATTTGAATTTTTTAATTTTCAGAGATTAATACTATAAATAAAAATTCAAATGCTATAAACTTTTTAAATAATATTAAAAAAAGACATCACAGATTTTTTTAAATTTAAGAGTCCTTTATTTTAATTATCAAACATAATATTTATTCAAAAAATTAAGAACGAAATAATTACATATTTGGACGTGAACCATACTATATTTTTGAAAATTTATTTTAAATGTACATATGTATATTAAAACTACAATCAATAACAAAATTAAAAAAATTAATTAATTAAAATAAAATGATCGGTGATTAATACAATAAATACAATTTATCGTTTACAGAGGTCTAATAAAATCAATCATGAAAAAGAAAATCTGAAACAAAATTCAGTAATTTTTTATTTTAACTATACCAAATTTCTATAGCCTCTTTTAAAAATGAGTCAATTTAGTATATTTAAAAAGGCTATTTTATATTTATTATTATTGGATCTGACTGAAATTCTAGGTAAGTACATATTGTTTTGTAAATATTTATTATGTATTGAAATATTCATTGTAGATAATATTATTAATTTTTATTAAACTTAAACATGTTTATGCATTTATTATTCGTTATTTGCATTCAATATTTTTTATTTAATATGTACTTATTAATCCTGGTAACAAGCAGACAAGTTATAGTTAATTTCAAAACAATTATAGTTCGATTTAGAAATCTATACAGTAAAATATTCGATGTTACCGTATTTGTATGAGTATGAGAGAACAAATAATCGAACTTTTTGTATGAAATAATATAGAATGGAAAATTAGAATATTTACAAAATACAAAAATTCTGATTTCAAATAGTTTAATATTTAATGGGAATAATTTGGCATGGGTTTCCTTTTATTTTCAAAGGATTATTAATAGCTCTATTAAAAACATTTGTTTTTTTTTTAATTTTTTTTTAATTTGCGTTATTTGTTAAATTTGTGAGCTTCATTTGGAATATCCAACAGTTAAAACATTGTTCCATGTTTAATCTTATAATTGAAACTAACTTTTACTATTATTAAATTTTTTTTTATTATTGATGGTTTCAACTTGCCAAATTTTTTAATAACCTATGACTCGGGCCCTTTAAAAATTATCAAAGTTCTCTAATATATTTATTGCACAGTAGTTTTAACTTTTATAAATCTAATTTGTTTGTAAATCATATTCTTTTGAAGTGCTTACTATTTTACTAGAAATAGTAACACTTTTGTTCAATTTTGCTCCTCAAGACGATATTTTTATTTACAATATCGATTAACATGATTTTTCAAATCAAAAATTGATCAGCAATTGCAATCTTACACAATTTCATAACATTGCAATACTTTTAAACTTTTGTGTACATTATGAAGAACACTTTTATTAATATTACTTAAATATTTTTAATATAATTTTACAATTGAAAAGTAATTTAAAAATTAAAAAATATTTAAGCTCAAACAACTTGTAATAATGGTAACGGGAGAGTTTTATATGAAAGGCTTCCTAATCAACAATTACAAGGCTTTGATGATGATGTGGTAAGTATTTAACATATTACATATAATGGTAAATAAAAATATTCAGTTGTAAATTTTAAATATTCACGTATAATATTAAGGTCAGAGACACAGCCCCGCCTTTTAGAGTATTAGAAAAATGTCAAGATCTATGTTTAAGAGATCGAACCGCATCAAACAATTTAGTAAGAACATGTACAAGTTTTGATTTCCAACCTGGAAGTCGAATAGCATCATTTAGTGGTAGTGCTGAATATGAAGAATCAACATGCTATTTAACAAGAGAACAAGCTGCACCCGAAGGCATTGGAAATTTAATGTTGGTTCCAAATAGCGTACATTTTACGGAAGTTTGTTTATCTTGTAAGATAAGACTACCAAAATGAAATTTTTAAAAATATTTTAACTAAAATTTTCTGTTTTTTTTTTAAAGCCAATAGACCAGAAAGGGAATGTCCAAGTAGACGATATGTTTTTGAACGACACCCTAGAAAAAAATTGAAATTACCCTTATCTGACATAAAAGAGGTAAATTAAAAATAAACTATAATATATAAATTCATTTTGAAAGTAATTATTGTTAAAGCTTACCGCTGCCAATAGATCTGATTGTGAGGACAAGTGTCTAAATGAATTTTCTTTTGTGTGCAGATCCGCAAATTTTGATTCAACGCTAAGAACTTGTAGTTTGAGCAGGTATTTAAATATTAGTTTTGACAATTAATAAAACTTATAAATTTGATGAAACTGTTGATACTGTAAATTATTTGTAGATTCACAAGACGTACTCATCCCGAATTACTAGAAGACGATCCAAACTCAGATTATTTAGAAAATACTTGCTTAAATGGTATGGTTTATTATTATTTCCGGATATACAATTTTAATTTCATAGTAATTTTTTATAATGCTTTACTATAAAAAGCTGAAAGACGGTGTGACGGATTGGCAGTTTTCGTCAAAGAAGAAAATAAACGACTTGGAGGCCCTTTCGAAGTTGATATATTCAATAACATGACATTAGAGGAATGTCAGACAATGTGTCTACGAGCTGAAAAGTAATTTTATGAAGCTTAAGCTCAAAATAATACATATACTATTCTAACATTCAATTTTTTATCTTAACACAGATACTTTTGTCGATCAGTTGAGTTTGATGATCAAACAAAACAATGCATTTTGTCTGAAGAAGACTCGATTTCTCAAAAAGATGATATAAGTATTAGTTCAAGTCCAACACATCATTTTTATGATTTAGTCTGCTTAGATAATCGTAAGTTAATACATAGTTAGTATACAAATCTATTTAATTCTGAATTTAAATATAAAACACTGCCATTTAATATAGAACGTGGTACAGATTATCCAGATAACTCTGTAACGTCCCATTTGTTCTCAAGTGGTAGGAGACCAGACACTGCCTTTCAAAGATATCGAAATTCTAGATTAGGAGGTGAATTTCATTCAGAAATTACAGGACGTTCACTAAGTGAATGTTTAGATGAGTGTTTGAGGCAAACTAGTTTTCAATGCAGGTAATTTTCATTGACTTTTGAATCGGAAAACCTAAATAAGCCATAAATAAATCATTGTTACATAGATCTGCAGTTTATAGTGATCGCTTTCGAACTTGTCGATTAAGTCGCTATAATCAGAGAGATGGAATGCGAATTATTTACGATGCAGATTATGACTACTATGAGAATTTAATGCGTGAGTATTCTTTTTAAACCACAAATGGCAAAAAAAAACAAGATATATTTTTCCTCAGTAAACGTCGTTGGAAGTGAGGGACATGATGAAAGACCACCATCTAGACCTGATATGAATACAGGAACTGGGCCAGATTGGAGACCACCAAATGATAATAATAGATTTCCTAATAGACATCCAGATGATAGATATCCGTCTTCAGAAGGAAGATTTCCTTTCGACGGAAATAGATATCCTCCCAACTATGATAACGGTGGAAGATACCCACCTGGTCCTGATGGTGGAAGATATCCACCTGGTAACGACGCAGGCAGATATCCACCTGGAAACGACGGAGGCAGATACCCACCTGGAAGTGAAGGCGGCAGATATCCACCTGGTAGTGAAGGAGGCAGATATCCACCTCCTGTTGGCGAAGGAGGTAGATATCCACCCGGTACTGACAGCGGGAGATATCCGCCTCCTAGCGATGGCGGCCGGTATCCACCTGGGGACAATAAATACACTCCAGCAAGATTTCCGCCGCCAAGAGATCCTGGCCGCTTTCCGCCTTTTTACCCACCAACAGACACACGATATCCTCCAACTGAAGAAAAATATCCCCCATTTGTAGGAGGTAAATACCCAGCTGGTCCCAATGGGCGATATCCTTTAGAAGAAATCTATCCACCAAGTGGTTATGACAGATACCCGGCAAAACCTCCTCCAACTGATTATGGTAGGTCCAGAAAGTATATTAATATGAGCTTTTGTGTAGTAAAATTATTAACTCAACTAATATCGAATCGTTAAAGTAATAATAATTCATTAAATGTTGTAATATTAATTCATCACCTTTTTGTAATAGAATATTGTGCACTATTATATTAACCATTTTAGATCCTGGCGTTGGAGATCAATATCCGTCTAATGAAATAGACAGAGATAGAGATCGAGAAAGGTATCCTCCACCAGAAAGGTATCCATTAGATAATTATGATGACAGATATCAATCACCTGCTGATAGGGAACGATATCCAGGATATGGTGGAAGATATCCCTACAGAGAACGTTTACCTGGTGATAATAAATACTACGCGGGTGGTGATCGTTATTCCCCGATTACAGGAAACCATCTACCTCATGATGATTCAAGTCGCCCATATCCAAACGACGACAGAGCACCATATCCGTATTATGATTACTTGAACCGACGTTATCCACCTTCAAATAGTCATTCGAGATATCCACCACCTGATGAAGAAAGATATCCTCCACCACCCCCTACACGAGGATACCCTCCTGGTACGGGTTATATTGGAAGAGAACATCCTTTTAGAGATTTTCCTGATAAACGTTTCAGACCATCCTCCTATCCTCAACGGTATCCTCAAATAGCACCCCCTTCTAATTATCCACCTCAAAGATATCCGCCCCCAGATTACCCTGATTTGGTAACCCATAATGCTGCAAGGCCAGAACCCGATTCAGACAAAACTTATCCTCCACAACCAACGATAGATAGCAAATATCCTCCTTCACAACCACCTCCTTCAAATAGGTTTCCTATAAGCAACGGAAGACATCCAATTGAAATTTATAAATATGGAAACACTGATAGATTCAGAGGAAGACCATCAGGTAAATGTATTAGTAGATGTCATGTTAATTACAATTTAACAGAAATGTAAAGTAATTTTACTAAATTATGTGTTTAATTTTATAAAAAAATTTGTAACTCCTTAGTAAAATTTTTCAATATGCATTTGCTGAAGATAATACTTCATCATTTTCAATAATTTTAAACTTTTGATAAATGTAATTTAGATTTTTACCGCGGCCACCCGTACTATGATTTAGAATACGATGAGCGTCCGTATAGTTTAGGAAGACCGGTAAGAGTTTAACAATTTTTTTTTTTGGAGGTTTTGTGTAAATCAATTTATTTGGTAGGATTATAGTAACTATGATCGTGAATACGACAGTGGATTTAACAGAAGGCCAATTGGGGGAATGGGATATCCACCGTATGAACCCCCTCCTTATAGACCTGGTATAGCAGATGGTTATAATGGAATTAGCGGTGGTGCAAGTGCAGGGGTTGGCGGTTCTCGACCTCCACCTCCGATTCCATCACGTTGTGATGACTTTGATAACTTTAAACAAGTTGCTGCGAGACATAAAATGCGGAGACAGTTTATAAGACGATCTTTAATTGCTGCTTCATTGGCTCAATGTCAAAGAGAATGTGCTGATGCACGAGATTTCATATGTCGAAGCTTTAATTACAGGTTATTAAGTTTTTAGAAAAAAAAACTATTGAATTTATAAAAACTTTTATAAATTTACTAAAAATTTTCAGAGACACGGCAGGTCTAACCTATGATGAGCGGGATTCTCCCAACTGCGAGTTAAGCGACCGAGATAGTAGAGAACTAGATATCCACAACCCAACATTGTTTGATTCAGGCAATTATGATTTTTATGAACGTGGTTTGGGTAGATCAGACGGAGAATGCCTCGATGGTTTGAACTTTAAAAATTTTTTAAAAATAATTTGATTAACGCAATATCATTTCGTGCAGTTTCACAAACTTGCAACGAAGAAGGAATGGAATTTACTTTAAGAACGCCGGAAGGATTTGTTGGACGCATTTATACATATGGATTTTATGACAGGTAAAACATAACTTTAACTTAAGTTAAAAAATTTAATCAAATTATCAACTATATTTTTTCAAGATGTTTTTTCCGTGGAAATGGTGGAACTGTAAATGTTCTAAGGATTAGCGGACCCCAGGGCTATCCTGAATGTGGAACTCAGAGAGTATGAAACTTTTTAAAACCAAAACGAAAATATGTTAAGCAGCTTAAGAAAAAAAAATTGTAAATATTTTAAAAATATTTTCAGTATGGTGATACTTTAACAAATATAGTAGTTGTTCAATTTTCCGATAACGTTCAAACTGGTCGTGATAAACGCTATAATCTAACTTGTATATTTAGGGGACCAGGGGAAGCCGTAGTTACTTCAGGTTATATTGGAGCTGGGTAAATCTTCTCTTATACCTATTTATTTAATTACAAGCAAAACCTTTCAAAGGATAAGTTAAAGATTTTCAATTATGATATATTCTTTGTTTTAAACTCGGCCTTTAATAGTTTATATAGTTTTTTGATCATGTAGTACAATACACAGCCACCTTATACATTTACCATAAAATAATTTTGACTTTTTTGCTAGAACTAGTAACGCTTTTTGTTAGTTTCCTAAATATATTTACCATATATTACATTTATTTCAATATTTCATTTTAAAAATATTTGTCAGTCTACACATTCCAGTACAATAATCTTTAGAACCATATTCCTAGTATTGTAAACTAAAATTAGCTTACTTTTATCATGTCGCTATTAACATTTTACATTTGTCATACATTTTTAGTGTTCGTATGTATGTCTTTTTGGTTGACGAACTTTTATCTTTCTAGAAAATTCTGTTTAGAAAAAATTTCCACTAATTTACTAAATTTTAAAAACTTACTCTGTATATATATATATTTTGCGTGTTCTGCAACTATTTTACGTTTTCCTACCTTATTATGTACCTATAACAAAGTGAAAAAATTAAATTGTTAAAAAGCAGTTGCAATTTTTAGTTTTCTTCTCTTGGAAAATACATTTTTAATATACACACGCTTTTTTTTAAATTTTTCGTACATAAAATAGCAGCGAAAAAAAAGTTTAATTTTAAAATCTTATATTTTTATTATAATAAATGAAATTATTAATTTCTCAATTAATTAAGGATTTAAAAAACGAACTGCTGTTTAATAATGTGTTTTAAATTAAATATTTTAAAATAAACTCTGAAATATTAAATTCATGTGAAAACAATTAATTCAAAACCTTCAAAAATCTGTTGAAACCTAGAATTAAAGTCTTTTGTAGTTTATATCTATGCAGAGTAACAGTAGTGCTTATACTAATTTCGTAGAAAAAAACTAATCCAAAAAACTCATTTACAAAGAATTCTTTTGAAGAAATTTCATAAAATTACTACCAAGTTTTATAAGATTTTTTCAAGAGAACACTAATATATTCTGAAATTTCTGAAAAGTCTTTACAATCCTGATAGATCTGGAAGTCCAATTCCAATCGAATATTTGCCAGCTGAAAACACATTAAGCTCTAAAGTTCGTTTAATGATATTGTATCAGAATAGACCAACGACAACGATTGCTGTTGGTGATCCTTTAACATTTAGATTAGAAGCTCAAGATGGATATAATCATGTAACAGATATTTTTGCAACAAATGTAGTTGCTAGAGATCCATATTCTGGTAGAAGTATTCAACTAATTGATCGTTTTGGGTAGGAACAATGTTATAAAACTGTATATAAAAAACTTATTTTGATAAAATAATATCTTTCAGATGTCCAGTTGATCCATATGTTTTCCCTGAATTGGATAAATTACGGGATGGAGATACCTTAGAAGCAAGGTTTAATGCTTTCAAAATACCTGAATCAAATTTCTTAGTTTTTGAAGCAACAGTTAGAACATGTAGAGATGGTTGCCAACCTGTAAGTACATTTCAACAAATATATCAACGGTCATTATTGTTATTATGGTCATTTACAATTTTTTGTGACAGGCCTATTGTCCAGGACCTTCTGGAAGATCAGAACCTTCCTTTGGCCGCAAAAGAAGATCTATTAATGAAACAGAATACATTGAGGATGCAACAAACTCTACGACTGAATTAATAACGAACACTGAAAAAAGTAAAATTAAATTTAATTAACTAAAAATTATCTGTATCAATAATTAGTAAATGCGTGAGTGTTTCACATGGTGATTACTTTACCTTCAGTAATGAGAAAATTTAAACATAAAAAACGTTTTTCAATATCTTTTGATTTTCGATTTGTTTTCAATATTCATCATAAAAATTTAAATTATAAGCAAAAATCAATGATAGACGGAAAACGGATATGTGTACAAAATCCTCTATTCAAAAATACATACATAGTAAATACTTTGTCGTTTTCTCATACTTAAATTATGAAACCTTATATTTCGTTTGATTTACCTAGAACAACGGAATTAAATGAATGAGTGCCTTCATTTTGTTATATAACAAAAAATAATTTTGATTGTTCTTTTGAAACACTCTCCTTTATGTCAAAATAACAGAAAACTACCAAAAATCTTAACCAAAATTAAATCAATTTTGTTTACAGATGACACAAAGATTATCGAAAATAGCGACGGTAATTCACCAGATGAAGCAGAACAAGTTCGAGAAATGATAGAAGTACTTATTAAAATGAAAACTTTAAAACCTACATATAAATCTAAAATTTTCATTTTTGAAATCACAGGTATTTGAATCAAGAGAAGAAATCGAACATGAATCGTATGCTCGGAAACTGATAGCACCAAAGGAACAAGTCTGTATGACAGACAACGAATATTATGGATTAATATCGGCTGTTATAATGTTAATGTTCTTATTGTTCACTATAACATTAATATCCGGTTTAGCTTATAGGTTTGTTTAATTTGTGAAAATTAATAATACAAAATTTTATATTTATCAAATTTTCCATTTTTAAATTTTTTAAAAGCAGAAAGTATTGGATAATAATTTCAAAGAATCGTAGTGTTGATCGTAGTTCGCCATCATCATTTTCCCCATCAACATTGAGAACTCATGAGCGATTTAGTGAAATCGGTAACTTAAACACCAACCGAAATAATCAATTTAGAGGAAATATGTCATTATTTGGCAGTGGTTTGCAAAAAACGTTTGCTACCGGGTATACATATAGATTTATTTTCCACAGAAAAAATATTCAAATAAAATTTCTTTTCAAATTTTTTTAATTTTTTTCTCATCGATTTTAGAAATTTAGCAAGAATGTGCCAAATACCGGTAAATTCATTAAGAAAAAATATAAGCAATGCACAATTTGATGATCCTAGTGAACCGATATATACAGATCCATCTTTATTCGAACGATCAAGGTATATTCTTTTTTAAAGAATTTTTAATAAATCACATAAAAAATTATTTACCTATGCATATACATATATGTAACTAAAATCGTTTTAGGTCTTTAAGGAGCTTAACGGAAAGAAATGATAATCATGATCTATAAAAAAGACCCACCTTGATTGAATTCATTTGCTTTAAAACTTTTCTTTATAACTTTATAAAACTGTATATACATACATAATACATATATAATATGTATAAGAATAATTGTGTAGGAAAAAAAAAATTGATTAAAGTATAAGATTACATGAAATTTAGTTAAAAAAAATAAAAATTTAAAATCTGAAATCATAATTCATTAAGTAATTTTATAAATAATGAACTAAAAATATTATAAGAAAAATATTTTATATATGTACGTTATTAATGAAAAAGGAAATATCCGTACATTCTATATCAGTACGGAAGCTCATATTCACTGCAACTGTGATTTTTGAAGCAAAACAATTATATGATGCCTCTGTTATTTGTATATGGCGAACGCCTCCAATAATACTTTAATTACTACTTAGAGTAGTAATAAATCTGGACAAATATGTATATACTAATAAAAATATTAGACAATAAGACAAAATCATTTTGATAAAAATTTATTTAAAATTCTTAAAACTTCAGAAAAGAAAATTACTTAAAAATGTGCACTTACCTTAAGCGTATTATTAAAATTTAAATATAAATAAATTTTACATAAACATGAATGACTTACGAGTGAAAATTTCTTATATGGGATTTATATTTAGTTTTCTATAATTATTGTAAGCTATAATAATTTTTTTATATTACAACTAATGAATTTCCATAGATATATATTATTAAGTAAATATACATACATATACCTACAAATAATAATATAATTTTCATTGAAATAAAAATTTGACTCAATATACAAATGACTTTTTTTTAAGACTTGTTATTATTTTTTAGCGATTAAAAATTTCGGCTCTGATTATGTTAACTTCTCTATTTTCCTTACTTAAATCTGACTTAAATTTTGTGTGATTCCAACATGTAAAAAGTCATAGCAATTTTGTGCTAATCAAATATTTTTTTTTTAATTTTGATTAAAAAAAAGTTTTCACTAATTTTAGGTTTTTTTCCATTTTATTTGATCTTCAACTGACTAAACTAGGAAGCTGAAAATTTTCAGCTATTTCATAGTAAAAAACTTATCTTTTTTTATACCCTGCACTTCGTGAAGGGTATATTAACTTTGGTATGGAGTTTGTAACTACTTGAAGGAGTCATCTGCGGTATGGACATATATATATATTCTTGCTCAGCGTAAAATTCTGCGTCGATTTAGACATGTCCGTCCGTCCGTCCGTCCGTCCGTCCGTCCGTCCGTCCTTCCGTCCGATCGCACGATAACTCAAAAACGAATAATGCAATCGACACCGAACTTTCACAAGTTGCTTCTTTTGTGCCAAGGACGAGCCCTATTGTTATTGGACCAATTCGGACAACGGGTTCGGGTAGCTGCCATACAACTCAAAGAGTTTATTTTAAATATTTCAAAAACTAATAAAGGTACAAATATAAAATTTTGTATACATGTGTCCAATTATATTCTACATATGCTCTAAAAATTTTAATGGAATAGCTGCACCGGTTCGGGTGGCTGCCATACAACTCTAAAAGCAAATTTTTTATATTCGGAAAAATAATAAAGTCAGATTCATGAAACTTGGCAGTCATGTGTCCAATTATAGGTCAGATATATTTCTGAAGTTTTAGTGGAATTGCTTGACAGGTTCGGGTACCTGCCATACAACTCCAGAAGCTAATTTTAAATATTTGGAAGAATAATCAAGTCAGATTCATGAAACTTGGCAGTCGTGTGTCCAATTATAGGTCAAAGATATTTCTGAAGTTTTGGTGGAATTGCTTGACAGGTTCGAGTAGCTCCCATACAAGTCCAAAAGCTTATTTTAAATATTTGGAAAAATAAAAGAGTTAGATTCAGGAAACTTGGCAGTTGTGTGTCCAATTATAGATCAGATATATTTGCGAAGTTTTAGTGGAATTGCTTGACAGGTTCGGGTAGCTGCCATACAACTCAAAGAGTTTATTTTAAATTTTTCAAAAACTAATAAAGGTACAAATATAAAATTTTGTATACATGTGTCCAATTATATTCTACATATGCTCTAAAAATTTTAATGGGATAGCTGCACCGGTTCGAGTGGCTGCCATACAACTCCAAAAGCAAATTTTTTATATTCGGTAAAATAATCAAGTCAGATTCATGAAACTTGGCAGTCGTGTGTCCAAATATAGGTCAAAGATATTTCTGAAGTTTTGGTGGAATCGCTTGACAGGTTCGAGTGGCTCCCATACAAGCCCAAAAGCTTATTTTAAATATTTGGAAAAATAATAAAGTCAGATTCATGAAACTTGGCAGTTGTGTGTCCAGTTATAGGTCAGACATATCCGTGAAGTTTCTATAGAATGATTTCACAGGTTTGAGTAATTGCCATACAACAACGAAAGGTGCAGGGTATAATTCAATCGGTTTATACCGACTGAAACGTTTTTACTTGTTGTATTATGGATTTGGACCCATTAAAACTAAACGGCTGAATGGTATTTTTATAGAAACTGACCGCCTTCGCCGTTTTAGACTAAAAAAATTCCATCATTCACAATTTTCAATCATTATTATATAAATTTATAAATTTACAATTGTCCCATTATTGTGAATAATAGAATTTTTTTATTCTAAAACGGCAAGACTGCATTGTTGTTAAAAATTAGTTGCTAACATAAAAGAGCAAAAGTAAAATAAATTGTCAAAACAATATGAAAATAAAAATTTCTAAGTTTTAAATTTAATTTAAATAAATTATATGGGACTCTTCTGAAATGGACAACAAAATAAAAATGTATGTAAGATATATTATTAACGTAATAATATATTTTGCGGCTTAAGCTTGCAATAAACTTAAAACATTTTTGTCCAAACAGAAATGTGTACTGAAATGCAAATATAAATGACTAAATTTTAAACGTTTAATTAAAATAACAAAATATATATTATTTAGATTAGTCTGCGGAGACGTAAAAGGAAAATTCAAACAACTTTTCCATAGAGTGGAAATAATCAATCAAAAATCTGGGCCCTTTGAAAGTGAAGTGGATAACTTTTTAAAGAAAACTTTAACATAATATTATTATTTTTAGTTCTTCTTTGTGTTGGAGAATTTTTCGATAAAAATAATGATGAATTGATAGCATATAAAAACGGATATAAAAATGGTTAGTTGTAACTACTTTAAGTAAAAATATTACAATCAGCATAATCTTTTTCATTATAAAAAGTTCCGGTTCCGACGTTTATTCTTGGGTCTTGCCTAGCGGAAACTGTCAAAAACTTTGATATATCTAGCGGGGGTGATATCTGTTCCAACATAACATATTTGGGTTTGTAAAAATTACCCTTTTGTCAAATTTTTTATGTCATTGTTTTCTTTCTTCAATTTTAAGGAAAAAGAGGATTATACACGCTATCTAATGGAATAAAAATTGCATACGTGAGTGGCGTAGAGTCAGATCAAAGTAGTGACATTTCTTTTGATGAAAGTGATATCAATTTTGTAGCAGATATTTGTCTTGCCAGTAAAGGAAATTTGAATGATTATAGAGGAATTGATATATTAATCACATCTCAATGGTGTCGCGGTATAATGGAAAATGTAATTTAAATTTCTAAAAATATATATCAAGCGGAGCTTTAGCACATCAATTTTGGTTTCAGGATAATTCCTCGCCTTTGATTTCCTACTTAATAACACAGATTCGACCCAGATATCATTTTTGCGGTTTAAATAAATTATATTATGAAGCACCTCCATTTAGAATAAAGCCTGATAACAACACACAATTAGAGCTGTCAACAAGATTTATAGCCTTAGCTAATGTTGGGAATATTAAAAAAGAAAAATACATTTATGCGGCTAGCTTAGTCCCAGTAGAAAAAATGCGGATAACTGATTTGTTACAAAAAACTACAGATGAAATCCCATTTCCTTTCAGTGTAGTTGATTTCTCCAAGTATAGAAGGCAACAAAAAAAGAACGTTAGTAATTTATTGATAGTCATTAGATTTTATATCACTTATGGATAATTTATAAGTAAAATATACTTATGTTATAGGATGACAATACACAATATTTTTATGATCTGAGTAAACCTGGTAGTAAAAGAGAATCAAAAGGAAATAAAACTCCTTATAAAAAAGCTCGTATGGAAATCGATTTAGGTAAGTACCTATCTAGATTTCTTTAAAAAGCTTGCTATTACAAAATTTTAATTTTCAAATTTTTGCGGTTAGAAAAATGTTGGTTCTGTTTATCATCGCCTAATGTAGAAAAGCATTTAATAGTTTCAATTGGAAATAATTTTTATGTAGCATTTCCAAAAGGACCTTTAAATGATTTTCATGTTCTAATATTGTCAATTACACATATTCAAAGCTCATCACTTCTAACAAGCTCCGACTGGAAAGAATTGGAAAATTTCAAGAAGGCACTTAAAAATTTTTTTAAATCTAAAGGACTAACTACATGTTTTTTCGAAAGAAATTATAAAACGGCGCATCTGCAAATAAATGCTGTTGGGTTAGAAAAACACTTGGATTGGAAAATTAAACATTCGTTTGAAGTTTGTAATATTACAATTTCTCAAGTATTTTTTTAGTGTCCTTTTTTTTTATCAGGACAAAGCTGAAGAATATAATATTTCATTTGAAACTGTACCTGAATTAACACAAGCGGCAGATTTACCGCAGCAGGGCCCTTATTTTGTAGCCGAACTTAACGAGTGCACATTGATTACAAAAGATATGAAAAGATTCCCTCTCCATTTTGCTAGGTATGTCTACTTTATTAAAGAAAATTCAATAAATTTTATATAATTTTATTTTAGGGAAGCCATATGTTCCGAAAATCTATTAAATAACGATGAGAAAGTAGATTGGCGGGACTGCAAATTATCAACAGAAGAAGAAATAAGTTTAGTCAAACAGTTTAGAGAAAATTTTAAGCCGTTTGATTGTTCCTTATGAAAAACTTGCATAAATAAAAACATAAGTTTAATTAAATTTTAGTGTTTATTTTTTGTTATGAACCCAATTTTTATTGTAAAAAAGTTTGTATTTACGAAAAAAAAAATATGACTGTATCCTCTCAATTAGAGTATTAATTAAAATTTAACACTTACGAATACTTATACTTCTTACTATTAAAAGAATCAGGCATTAGTAAAAAACAAAAAAGAAGTCAATAACAAAATTGACATTTACTTTCTTTATGAATCTCTTTGATATATTTTATCCAATATTTTAATAAATGTCTGATGTGGAACACCGCGTGATGTTTGTTGTATGTGCGTTTTTATCATGTTATATGAATCTTCTTCATATATTGCATATGTACTTGGTAAACCAAGTTCTTTGTACAATTCTTTTACTCGCTCAATCTTTTCAGGGTCTAAAAAATTTTGAATTATTTTAGAAAAAGAAAACCTTAATAATTCCCACCGTTGTGACCATAACACTCTAGCATTATATTTTTCTGGGCTTCATTACATCTCTGTAAGCATACAACAGCCAACCATGAACATTTGCGATCTTGAATATCAGTTCCAACCTTCCCAGTTATCGCGGGATCTCCAAAGCAATCCAAAAAGTCGTCTTGAATCTGATAAAATTGTCCCATTTCCAACAATATGGTCTTAGCTTGCCTAAATGCTTCAGGATCTTTAAAACTGTTAATTTTATTTATCTTAAATTATTGAATACTTAATATATTTTAAAATTTTGTATTAGCGTACCCTGCCATTTGCATAGCTAATGCGAAAGGAAGATAAAAAGTGTAGTACGATGTTTTATTTGCCACTAACGTTCTATATTTCTCCATGGAAAAATCCAAAATGCTTTTACTTGTAGCCGTTTGTAAGTCTAAAGCCTACGAAATTTTTTACAGAGAAATTCACAATGTATTTTCCAAACTATTTACTTGCCCAATGATGGTTATAAAAATTACTTCATGGAATAATTCTACTAAATCCATATAGTAACTTTTATCACTAAAATGCTTTTTAAGGGTATAAAATATTGTACTCTCCAACATAATTCCATCATTAATTGCAATTTTTCCAACGTTTTCCAATTTGTACCAACAAGGTTGACCCCGTCTAGTTTCGCTTTCGTCTTGAATGTCGTCAAGAACTAACAGAAAGCTTTGCAGCTGAAAAAATAACTCTAACATACTTACAATTAAACACTAAATTTTACTATTACCAATTCCACGCACCATCCAAGATATTGTGCTAATCGAATATTTTCTTCTGTTAATTGACTTTTATCTACAAGTTCTTTGTAAGTTAAAACCGTTAATAAACCACGATTTTTCTTTCCATTCGGAACATTATATTGTAAGACCTTACAAAAAATTATTTCATACATAAAGAACCAACACAAAATGTAATTTTAAATTTCAAATCTAGCATGTGCAAACTTACCTTTGTAAACCATTTAGACACAATTTTTGTTTGTTTTGTCTGCAATGCATGAAATTCATTTATTTCACGAACAAGATCTTGAAAAGACAAAAATTTTAGTGGATCTTTTTGATTGAAATATTAAAAATCTTCACAAACCAGGAAATACAGCCATAAATTCTCGACTTTCATCTTTTGAAACCGTTCGCCGAGCTGCTACTGGAACAGGATGATTGATATTAGAAAACGTTCTATACACACATAAAAAAAACAAGGTAAGTTCATTAAAAATAATTAAATGTAAATGTACGAAATTAGCATGTTTAACAAATTTCTTAGAACAAATATCATTTTCTATGGAGGACTATTCACTAGTTTAATATATTTTTAAGGAATAATTTAAAAACAGAAAATAAATATTTTTCAAATATTTACATACTAAGTATGTACATTAGTTGAATTGATTAAATCGACTAAAAGTTCAAAGTAACTATATACGTATGTATATGTTTATCTAAATAATAAATTATTTCATACAGAACAAATAATAAATTACCTATCTCAAAAATATATAGGTACATAATTGTAATGCAAAAATATATTTCTATCAGTTTCTTTAGAAAGTTCAAATTAAAAATCTTAAGTAAACATTAATAATTATCTCCAATTTCAATAGATTTCTTTTAAAATTTATGCAATGCTTTTGGAATAACTAATAACTTAGTATATGTATGTAAGTGCCTCCGATCAATATACTGTATGCAAATGTTTACGTTAATATATATATATTTTAAGTAAAATTGGATAGGTACCTATGTACATATACATAGTTTCCTGATCTATAGATTGAATTATGTATATAATTTTAGAAAAACTAATGTTAATTGTTAATAAGTTGGTGAAAAGGTAAAATTAATTTATACCTTTTGGTTTGATTCTTCTCAATTTGAGTATGTACGACAGAAGATGTGTATAGCGAATTTACCATTCTATACCCATCGCCACGATGTATAAAATTTTTCGGTATTCCCCCATAACCTAAAGCAAAAACTTTATATTTATTTGGCATAAAAATTTGTCTGGCAATTGAACACATTATAGTTTTATTAATTAAGATCGATATTTAAATAAACAGCTATTTGCGTGTTTTTTTTTTTCAAAGAGCTTATTTCGGTCGCGAAAGTTCAATTTTTTTTTTGTTCAATTCTACAAATTTAGATTCTTGTTTAATAAATTATTCATATCATTCAAAATTTTTTAAATTTTTTTTTATGTTTTCGAGGAAACGCAATTTTATTTTTAAGTTCAACTCCCGTAAACCACCCTAAACAAACTCACGAATACGAAAATTTCTTCAAAACAATTTCTTTTCGACAACAACAATAATTTTCTTCTTTTTGTTTTTATTTTTAACTTAATTTTTTCACGTATCATCTATTACCTTCGAGGGATGGTATGAACAATATAAATTAATTGTTGAAAATATTTTTGATGGAACAAAAAATACGTTTTTGTTTAGTGTTGGCATTTGTTTCGTTTTATATGACAACACAAGTGTTGCTTTTGGTGTCTGTAGACCAATTAGTCTACTCTTTTCTTTTCTAATTACCCTCCACCATACTATAAGTTCTAGTTTATACGTAAAAAAAAAAGAAAAAGAAATACTGCATTTTTTTTACATATAAACTATTATTATTGTTATATATTGTTTTAAATTTCAAAAAAATTTTTTTGAAAATAATTTGTAAATTTTAAAAGAAAATCAACTCAAATGTGAGTGAACCCAAATATATGAAAATCAACTCAATTTGATAAGCGTGTATTCCTACAAAAAATATGAATAATCCATAATAATAAACATTTCATCTGTATACAAATCTAAATCATCGAAAATCAAAACATTAATGCTTTTTTTAATGTTTAACGAGAAATTTAGAACGTTTACAGAGGTCTCTTCTTCATAATAAAATGAAAATCAAACTTGATGCTAAATTTGAATCTGCTGTCTTTCAAAAAATACGAATTAACAGCAAATTTAAGTCGTGTTGTTGTTTGAATCTACAAAATTTTGAAACTAATAAAAAAAATCCTATTTATACTTCATTTAGCGTAACTAGAAAAAGTTTAGATTTTGAAGTATACCCTTCCTCCTGTTTGTGTTTTAGTTTAATAATGAAAAATTTTTGCACTATCGGGGAATGTTTTTATATTTCAAACTACCGGACTCAGGCGTAGGGAGGATTTTTATATTTCTGAAAAAATGTCAAAAGTTGAACTAAATTAATGTTTAGCTGATGTAAAAATACGTAGAATTTAACTCGTTCAAAATAAAAGGATAAGCCAATTTTGAACTACTTGAGAATTTATTAAATTGCGTTTCCTATAACTACGGCTGTGAAATTTAACAAATGACATTTGAAACTTCAAAAAGTTTGTTTCTTTATACTGTAAACAACGTTTTTATTTTCCATTAAATTAATTAAAAATATTATAAAAAATGATAGACGAACAGCTTATAGCGGAAGTTCAACAGCATGGCGTAATATATAACAGGCAAAAGTATTTCTTAAATGGAGGTGGTCCAATCAAATATGAGAGCAAAGAAGCTGCTTGGCAAATAATAGCCCATAAGCTAGGCACAGACGGTATGTACAAAAAACTAAACATATAGATTTTTATATGCACAATCAATGGAATTAAGTTTGTTCCTTTTTTTTATAATTTCTTTAAAACCTTGTTCAAGTGTCTTGAATATTTATATTGAGTGATTTTGTGTTTAATTTTGGTAATTACGTCCCTTAGTTATTAAATTAGCGTTTAGTCTTGTACTTGAAATTTTAAAAGTGACCTTGATTAACGTAATGTAAAATATTGATTAAATTATAATTAGTTGAAATTTTAAAATGAAGAATAAGGATGAAACATTTAAAAATGAAGAAAAATATATTTCTTCTATGCTTATATAATATAAACATTCTTTTTTTAGTTGAAACCTGTAAGAAAAGATGGAAATATTTAAGGGAACGCTATGTGCAACAACGTAAGCATTGTGACCCCCCAACTTATGAACATTTGTCAAGGCCATACTTAGAAAAAATGAAATTTCTCGATCAGCACATTCAGCCCAGGAAATCTTACAGAAATGTACCTCATTTTTTAAGTTCCCCAAACGCTAATAGTTCATTTGCTGAATTTATGGATTCATCACGATCAAATGGGTCGGCTACGAATCCTTTATATCCAAATTTAATTGAGAACTTTAATAATGCTGTTAAATCAGAACCTGAGGATTCCTTCAAAGAATATTCTTCTATATCAAAAGAACAAATTCAGTTAACATTGCAGCAACAAATAAGTTATCAGCAGCAACAATCGACGCAAAATCAATCACAAAATCAACAATTTACTTCCCCAAACCAAAGTGGCGGCCAGCAGCAGCAACCACATGATTTTAATCAAAGTAACACTCTTTCTGGATCTCAATACCGCGAAAACGAAATTTCCCCACATTTACCTTCATCTTCATCTTCATTAAAATCACCTTTGTCTTCACCGCCTACAACTGAAAATATGGAAGCGTCAAATGAAAATTCTAAGAAACCACGAGTTCAAACAACAACTGCACCCGACCCTGAGGAAAATGAGGAGAACTCAGACTCGGATAGTGATGACTACCAAAAAAATACGTTACGTGATATACTAGGACAAATGAACAATAGAAATAACGCTGCTACAGCTTTCCAGAATGATTTCTTACTATCTTTATATCAACAATTTCCACAAACTAGACAAGTTAGAAGTTCCGAGCAGTTGTTGGGTGAGCTTGTCACATCAGAGCTCTTAAAAATGAATAAAGAAAAGAGACGAATTGTTCAAAAAAAAATACTTGAAATACTATTTTTTGAAGACTGATTAAAATGAAATAAACGCGTAAGATATTAATAAATTTGAACACTCGTAACTTATTGAAATAAGCTGGTCGTAAAATATTACTTTACATATAAAGTTGCAAATTAAGCTGTTTCATACTTTCAGTTTAAAAATATTAAGAAAAAATCATTATAGTTATATTTAGATATTAATTTAAAACCATTTTACCATTTGCCATCTCTTTTAAATCAATTTTAAACATTAATTATAAGTTTTCAACAAATATTTATTAAATTTATGATTTTTAAAATTTTAATTTTTTGTGTGTGAAATTAGTGATATTATTTAAATAAAATAGTAATTATAGATGTCTATATAGGAAATAACTACTTAGTGTTGCATCTAAAAATATGTGTATTAAGTCAGACTATTACTTTTGATTAAAATTATGTAATTGGCTTCTAAAAAATTAATTGGCGATATTTAGAAATTGAAGTTAACCTTAATATCAGCATTTCAAGAAAATAATACACATTAAATATATTTTTAATATAGTCATGTGCCACGTAAAAATATAATAAAAGCATTTAAACTCCTGTTTTCTAAATTTTAACTAACAGAACGTAGTTAATTTGGAAAATATCTATTTTAAAAAATAAATATAAGTTTTTATCTTAATATTTAGCTTTAAAAAATCAAACAAAAGTGTGTTTTTGAATTTACTTTAAGTACAACATTCCTTTTTGATTTAAGTTTTTTTTTTATATAAGATCCAAAATCATATCATCACAGTGCTAAATATGTATGTGAAAATTAATTTTGTCTTTTGAAAAATGCAAAAACAATCGAAAAAGTAAATGAACTGATAATTGTAATTTTATATTCATCATATAAAAGACAGTTTTGAATTTCACAATTAAATTCAATACTTTAGAATTGTAGAACCTAGTGATATAACAACATAACATTTATTTATTCTTTTAACCTTAATTTTAATTATAAAAAACAAAAACCACCTAACAATAACCATCTTTTAAGTAATTTTTTTTATTAATTTTTAATATTTTTCCGCATTGTAAAATTTTTTTGTTAGATTTTCCTAACAATAACACCAGTATTTAGTATATAAGCTTAAAAACATTTAGAGGCGTTAAACGTTTCTTCGTATTGTATAATTTTTATACTTTCTAGTCGTATATTGACTTTTAATTGATATTATTTAATACAAATTTGTATGAATGAAAGAATGTATTCTTTATATAAATATATATAACAAGTTTAAATAAAAGATTATGAATATATAATTTTAAATAATTTAGAATTTAATTATTAAACTGAAATCCCAACTGCAAGTCCTATGTATTCAGTTGAAATCCATACGACCAGATTACCGAAATTGAGAGCTTTTTAGATAAATCTTGTTTCAGCAGAACAAAATTGCAGTCAAGTTTACAAATAAAAAATTAAACTATGTAAATAATTACTTACTTTGAAAAAGTTAAAGTAATAATTTTCGTTGTTTATAATCAAAGAATATCTGATATTACTTTAAAAACTAAAAAACTTATTTTCAGTTGTTAAGTTTGTCGTTATTGTAAACAAACTTTAACTTTTATAAAATTATTAACACCAAATTTGCTAGAAAAAACTTTTTTTTTTATTACTGCTTCACATTATCAATAATGTTCTGCAATACTTATTAAATCAGAAGCCTTTATTTTTATTCATTTCATAACAAAAACAAGTGGCTACTATATAAAATTAGTGGAAATTAGGAAAATTGTAATAAATACTTGAACAATTAGTTTTTACATTTCTTGAATAAGCAATAATAGTTCATCTTTCAGAAAATGTTGACTTGATTTTGATTCAGATTCATCTTGGAAAATCAATATTGTATTTGGTATTAATCTAAAATATTTAAAATAAAAAACCTACTTCTTGGTAAATTTACTTCAATTTTACCTTAAATCAAATAACGATTTATCCATGTCATCTTCGGAAAATTTGATTCCAGTTGGACCAATTAAACTAAAGTCGAAAATGTCATCATTTATACAAGACTGCACGAACTCATAAACATCATTCAATTTTTCATAAACATTAAAAGTACCCTGCAATTTTCATTTTGCTTAAATTTGTTTAAATATTTACGTTTATTTTAAAATCAACTTACTTGCAAATACAAACCATCAGGAAATTTAATTCTACTCACAGCAAAACGATATTTAGCGTAAAACCTTTGCTCCTCTCTTTCTCTCATCGCTTTAGTTTTTAGTATTTGAGCGTTTTCTAACGCTTCAGTACGAAGCTGCTGTTCTCTTTTAATTTCTTCTGCACTTATACGATAGAAATCTGCTGGCAATTCTGATCTTCTTGCCTGTGAAGGCAAAAGTACTTGTATATTCCTATCTAATTCCAAGGTCAAAGGTTCTGCGTTATCAAGACCTTCCAACAACGTATTCAAATCAATTTCTTTTTCCATGTTATCACTAGCCCATATAAGAAAAGGCTCATTATCTATTTCAATTTCTTGAAAACCAGCTGCTCTTAAAAACTCTAATGCTCCTTCAATATAGCGTACTTTTTCACAAAATATTTTATTGTTCATTCTAATTTTATGATATTTTTCCTCATCGGGATGATTTATTAGATTTTCAATATATTTTCTGAGGGTTTCCACACATTGTTCAGCCTTAAATAGAACAAAAAATTTTTTCTGATTTAAAAAAGAACTGTACACCTCAGTATTTTGTTTTTACTTTTTCTTTTGCGTTACAATTTTGAATGATTAAACATGCTGTTAGTGCTGTTTCATTTTCTAATTGTTGATACAAAAATTCCTTTATTTTAGCCTTCCATTCTTTTCGAGGTAAAATATCACCACTTACCAGAGTGCAACGGAAAAATACTCCTTTACAAACCCAATTTTCCCTCTCTTCCCCCCTTTTACATTCATCAGAAGCTTTTTGCTGCCCGCCACTTCTTATTTTTTCTTCCTCGAGTTCGCGTTTTACTTGTGCTCTTATTGCTGCTAGGGACGTGTTAAACTCTTTTTTATCTTTCTTCTCAACTCTTGCCAAAGCAGCAGCTGCTGCAGCCTTAGCTTCAGAGCTAAGCTCTTTTCTCTTTGGTGGTACATAAGCGTCTTTCACTTTTTTTTGAGATGTTGATGGCTCTTGCACTGCATTTAATTTTCTCCCTTGCCCTAAAGATCCACCACCGGCATTTAACTGAAAAAAAACATCAATTAACAGTTTCCAGTATTTATATAAGAACAATTGAATTTACCCTAAATTTAGCTTCTTCCTTTTTTTTAGAAAAAAATTTTTTTATTTTAGACATTCCTTAAATTCTTGGTGAATGCTCTTTTGGCAACTTTAGTTTCGCAACCTAAGTATGCAAAAAATGTATTAATATAAACGTTTTTCTTTTGGGTTGTGAATACTTGCCGATAGCTTTAATTCTTCAATTTCCTTTAGAGTGCTTTGTTTTATGAATTTTTCCGTAATTACTTCACCGTAACGTCGCCAAAATACCAAATTCAATACGCAAATTATTAACAAAAGGAATGAAATTATCTTCAAGAGAACAAATTGAAATTCGGAAAACTGTATTCCTAAATTTACTGTGTTTAGTTCCTGCAATGTATGACCGAAATAATGACCAATATTGTCAATTATATTTTCTAATATGTAATCTAAGTTCATTTGTAATTGTATTAAAAATCATTAAATTAAAAAATATCGATCTGAAGTAATTTAAGTCGAAAAATGTAATAATGATGACATGTCTCGTACAAATTTGACAATTGAACAAAATCACTTTATTTTCACCCAATCCTTCATGTGACAAAAATTACAAAATAACTCTGGTAAAATTTTATGAATGACAATCAGTTGATTTTCGTTAGCAAACTTGTTGACCAACCATTCAGCGGGTTGAGAATTTGCTATTATTAGAAAGTGCCGAAGAAGCAAGTTGAAAAGTAGATGCGCAAAACAAATCAATGTAAGGTAACTCCTTTATGACAAAAAAATAAACTAATAAATTAATACAACAAGATTAATACAACTTGTGAAAAAAATTTAATAATAATTTGTGGTTAAAAGAAAACACTTTCGCGACAGCTTAATATTCTTTTAACGAGATAAAATTTAATTCTTTCTCTTGAAGGAACCTTTTGTAGATCAAAATGCAATGTGAATAATTCTTAAAGCAAATGCGGAAAGCAAAATTGGTACATGTATTCTTATGTAGATTTATGAAAAGCCCCTGTAAGAGTAATCCTCACTTTAAGTAAACTCTTTTCATGCACTTATTATTTTACATAAATTTCAATACCTTTTTACTCTTTAAAAAAAAACGACCTTATCTTACAAAAAAAAAAATAATTAAGCAATTTGTGATTTCAAAAACGAATACAACCTCGTATATGCGTCGAAAAAAATTCCAATAAAAAGAATACATGAGTACAAAACTAAAAAAAATCAACGTTTGAATCATGTGATTAGATTGTTCATTTGCATTAGCTAAGTTAATTTTCAGAAAAATCGAAGATCCCTCATGAGCCAAAAATTGGAAAACAACTTAGTTAAATTTTAATGAATAACAAACTTCAAGATTAATTTTAAAATAACTTGATTGAAAAGTAAGAAGTAATTTTAAACAACGCAGATATGTCTTGTCAAAAAATTTAATAATAATCCTTATTGAAAAAAAAACGTGCTTACAAGAGAAACCTAAAGATACCAAAACATTCAAGCTAGAGCAGCTGCGGTTAAGTTGCAGGAATGGGTGATTCAAATTATTTGAAATAACCAATTTATTCAGAAATAACTTTTACGAAAATTCGAAAATGAAGATTGGTGGGATGAAATGAATAAATGTAATCGCTGTATTTTATATTGATCGCAATCAACATACCATATTCGGCCTGTGATTTTTGTTTATACAGTAGAAATCTGCTCGAGTGAACATAATAAAAACACAGGCTGTTCGTTCTATTGAACCTGTTCACTGTATTAAATGTCAAATAAATTAAACTAAAAAGTAGTTTTTAAAGCTTTATTGTTTCGAAAAGTATTCAGTTACTTTTTTTTGAATTTTTTTTTTATTTGAAATTTTTAAAACAATATTTTCTCTTATATTTCTAAGTGTGACTTGGTCGGTTAACAAGATATCGTTGTCTGCAGCCCATTGTATAGTCTTATTTAGCGCTTCAAGGGCTTCATAATCAGAAATTTTTGCTTCAACTGTTTCTATCACATTTTCGGTTAAATTAGTATCTTCAGAAGAGACTGAATAGTTTTCATTATCGGTAATTTCATCTCTATTCCAACGCTGAATATCTTCAAGACTATATTCCTGCAATTGAAAATTAAAATTTTAAATATGTATGGCTAAATAAATTCATTTTTCTTACATTCGTATCAGCCGTATTCAGCAAAAGTGCTAATTCTTTAGTTCGTACATTAATATCCAAATCATCTCTCATTAAAATACTCAAAGGAATCTCGTCTTCATCATCAAATTCATCTTCCTTTAAAATATTTTTCCAGCACTTCAGTATCATTTCTTTATCAATTTTATTCCAAGCTGCAGTAAGATTTATGACAACTTCTTTGAGATTAATATTTTTTATTGCGGTAATAATATCGCTGTTATTTGTTGTTGACAAAATAGAACTTAACAAACAAGCTCTGTAATTGAGTTTAGTGATTCTAATCACGTTTTGATCCATGGGCTGTATAAGAGGTGTTACATTAGGTGGCATGTACAAAACAAATATTTTTCCATCTTCGCTGATAAGCTGCTCTGCTGGTGGATGTGAAGGAGCGTTATCTAATAAAAGAATTGCTTTTTGAGCTATGTTCTTACTAGCTAAAAATTTCTTCACCTATAAAAATAAATTTTTAGAAATTTTACCTACAATAGATCAATTTAAAAATTTTACTTACTTGTGGAACAAACGAATGATGGAACCATTTTTTAAAAATATCAGTCGTCATCCACGCATTTTTTGAATGATTATATTCCAAGGGCAATTGGAAATTTTTAAAACACCTTGGATTTGCCGCTTTTCCGATAATTAAAGGTTTTAACTTGTGCGAACCTGTCGCATTTGTTCCTAGAAGAACAGTTATTCTTTGTTTATAACTTTTAATTCCAGGCGCATTTTTTTCAGAGCTTAAAACGTAAGTTTTTTCAGGCAAATTTTTATAAAATAGACCTGTTTCGTCAACATTATATAACTGATCCTTAGTTAGTTCTTCTTTTTCCATTTTTTCAAGCAACATCTTTTTAAAAGGTTTCACTAATTCTATTTGACTGGAAAGTTTTTCACCTACAATTTTAAGCAAACGTATTCCAAAACGTTTTTTAAAATTTCTTAACCATCCATCACTGAAATTAAAATCTAAATCTTTTTCTCTGATTTTTAAATTAATCTGTTTTGCTTTTGTTTTGATCATAAAGCCAGTAATTGGAATGTGTTTGGATCTTTGTTTCTCTAACCACTTGTAAAGTCTTTCCTCTGTCCGTGGAAGTTCACCTTTTTTCATAGTTTGCCTTTTATTAATAACGAACATTTTCCCAATTTGGCTCTTTAACTTCAGTTTTCTGCTATTAATCGCGCACACGGTTGATTTAGCTATACCAAATTTCTTAGATAATGTTGTAACACTTACTCCTGACTCTAAAGATTTTATAATTTTAATTTTTTCATTTAAATTCAAATGTTTTCTTTTAATATTTGTTTTTGGCATTTTAAAAAAAACTTGAACACTTTTATTTTCTCGAAATTACACTTTTATTGAATGCCATTACCTAACACAATGTATGACTTATATGTTAAGTAAACAAAATAATGTTCTCTTTTGTAATTCAACTTGAAAAATCCCGTTACAATGAGAAAAATAAAAAGAATAATATAAAAAAAAAACAGTTTTGTAAAATTTGTTCACTATACTGGGCACTTATAAAAATTTTTGTTCACAGTGTAAGGCAGTCAATGCTAAAATTTTTGTGTTCACTCGACTGGGAAGTTCATAAAATCGGGCGTTCACTAGAGCAGGTTTCTACTGTAGTTCATATGTAAAAAGTCAATGTCAGCTGTTTAGTGAGTCAGAAACTTCAGCAAATGTTATTTATTTCGTATTACCTAATTAAATTTTCCTCTCCCTGTAATAGTGTAATGTGGTTATTAATATACATATTATACTTAAACTAAAAACAAAGCCAGTGTAATTTATTTATAGATGTTTGACAGCATAACTATTGTGTGATAATACTTGCGAATCGATTTCATATTAGGGGACTCACTGCATTAAATAGGTGAAAAGTTAAAATTCGGGGAATTATCGATTTTATTTCAAATTTTTACTTTCCAATTTTCAGATTTGTTAAAAAACCTTAATAAAAAAATTTGATATGGCTGATGAAAATGACGAAGAATCTTTTGTAATATTAGGAACATCGCCTACAGGCTTAAGTTCATATAAATCTGAAAATAGTGAAAATAATTTTCGAAGCAATTTCTCGTCAATAAACGGAATTACTGGTAATGAACTTGATGGAAATGTCTCAGATGCCAGCGTCGCAAAATACAGTTTTATTGACGATTATCAACCCCAAATAAGTGCAAGTAAATCAAACATAGAGCCAGCCAATTCCAACAATTGGCCTGTATTAGAGCAAAACCAAAATTTACATACATCTAGTCATAATAAATCAGAAGATAACAGTAATGTTAGAAGTCCTTCGTTAAACCATACAAATTCAGATGTAACAAAAAGTACTAAAGCGTCGTTTGAAGTTGAAAAAAATAATATCTCTTTGGACGGAACCAGAAACCTACCTGCAAAAGAAGGGTCACTTGCAGCCAGTTTTCTAATGGGTGATTTGCATTTAGATGTGTTAAAGGTTGGTGTTATCACAAATTAAAAAAACAATGGAATTATCAGTAGTATCTCTTATCGTTGCTTATTATTATAAAATTTTATAGATTGGGTTTTATGTTCATAGGATTTTATTGAGTACTGCATGATATCGCAATAAATTTTACATTCATTTTTTATATGTGTTCCTATTTTGGCTCAATAACCTACAATAATGAGTCATTTTTATTAATTCAATTACTTATTTTATTATTTAACGAATCAAAACCGTCAATTAAAAGAAATCCTTAAATTTTTTTGTTTTTTGTATTTGTTAGGCTACTCTGCACTCACAATTCCCAAGTCTTTGCAGTTCTTCTATTAAAAGCGACGAGTTTATTAAATTGCAAAATGTTTTGGCAGAATATATAGAGTTAAAAGGTTCTCAATTTTTAAATTTAAAAAAAATTAACAAAAACAAAACTTTACTTCATATTTTAATTTTAGAAACTCTACAAAAAAATAATATTGCGATGAGGAAGCATTTTACTACACTTCAGAAATGGCAAGAGGAAGTTAGATCACAAAAAGAAGAACAAGCCAAACAAATTGAAACATTTCAGGGAATTGTCACTAAGGTTCTTCTAAGGTATAAGATTAATAAATGAAATGAAAATAATTGTTTTTCTTTTTAGCTCCGAAATGAAAATCTGGAGCTACGAAAAGGTAATGTATACATGAACGTACAAAAGAACGTATTCCTTGTTGACCATACGTTTAATACTAGTTAGAGTGTTAAAATACGTACTCAGAGAATTTTCGCTCAAGTTGTACTGTTTAAATGTTTTATAAATATTTTCCTTCTAGAGTTAAATGACAAAATTGAACAGATTAAAATTAATGAAGATATACTGCACAGAGAAAATGAAGAAATGGTAAAAATTATATCATCAAAAACTGCTCAAATACAGAATATGGCGTTTCAAATTGAAAAGTTAGAACAACAGCATTTGGTATGTGCAAATATAAAACTCGCAACAATTTTTTGTTTTACTTGTAAATTGCTTAAATTTTAGAATTCTTTTGAATACATTGAAAAATTGAAAAATGAGAACGAACTGGAGAAAGACAGTAAAAAAAAGATGGAATATGAATACATCCCTATATTGGAGCATAAAAGAATTGTTAGTGAACTAGAAACAAAACTATCAGAAGCCGTTGCAAAAAATTTAGAATTAGATGAGTTGGTAAGTGCAGCTGAAAAATGTCTAAAAAAATCACAGATACATTAGGATATACCCTTGTCGTACTATCGTTACATCGTATATCGATTTATAGAAGTTTTAGAAAAATGCGAAAACTATTCAAAAAGCTCCCATAATGTATATAAATACTATGAATTTACTTTACATTTTAGAAAGGAATACCTCAATACAATTTGAGAAATACCTCATGTGCATGCATTTAGCTACATTTATGAATATTTAAATAACCTCCGTGAGGTATTTCTCGAGATCTATTAATATGCAATTAGGTTACATAAATTTTTTTATCATTTTACAGAAAGATAAATATTTAGCAGAAATTAAATCCTTAAAAGAAAGACTACATTCATGTCAGGAAGAATTGAAAAATGCGCAACATGATATAAGTATTTTAAAAAGTAATGACGAAGAAAGAAAACAACATTTTGAAAATTATCAGAAAGAACGCGATGAAATGCGTAATGAAATTTCTATATTAAAAACTCAAGTAGAGATTTATAGTAAAGATTTTGAAATGGAGCGAGTTGCACGAGAAAATTTAGCTGGTGAAAAGGAAAAAGTATTGACAGAATTAAGATTGTTACAAAAACGAAATCAGGAGCTACTTGAAAGTTCAAAGTATGTAGAAATTAAATTTACTTAAAAATACATTTTGTTTTTAAATATAGTAGCAATACAAATTTCAAAATACTTAAAATGTATATTTTAGAAAACATTTTGAATCCTTAGAAAATGTAGAGAAGGATCCTTCTTCATCACGAAACAACAATGTGAACAATGTTATATCAGATGAACAGAGAAAAGAAGAGCAGGTTTTCGAACCAAGTGGCTTTGTTTGCCCTTTGTGCAATCGGCAATTTAAATTATTACATGATCTTCAGACCCATGTAGAGGATTGTATCGACAATCAGTAAATGTATCCTCATATAAAAATTGTTTCTTGTTAATATACATAGTATTTTATAAAAAAAAAACATTGGAATGTAAATAACCAATAGTTTAATTTTAAATTTATTTGGATAAACACAATCCTCGTGATTTTTGTTTTTAATCTTAGGTTTGGTGCGTTATATTTGTTTTTGGACTGAAAACATTTAACTATGCGTTATTATTTCATCAATAAATAATTTTCATAACTACAAAAATCTACTTTTATGTATTAATTTATTAAAACTTGATTTTTAAAATAAATAATCGAAGCAATGTTATCGTCTTGTTTGTTAGTTTTATTGATAAATATTAAATATTTTCAGATTTTTCTTTTGGCTGTTTAATAAATGAATTTTCATACTTTAGAAGTGTGAGATGTTTAAACTGTTAAAAATTTTCATTTTTTAAATTTTGTATCTGTTAAAAAAATAAGCATACAGTTGAAAAAAAAAAATAAAAAAAAAAAAAGGTTTTTCGTTTCAAACTAAATCTGATGATCTGATGAATAAATTTTTTGCAGTTACTTGAACATTATATATGTATATGTATATATGTACATATATTCATAATAAATTTGATAGTACATACATAGTGTGAATACATGTGATAATTATGATGAACCTGGCAAATTATAGTAGGTGAGCTCTGTATTCGACCTATTTACGAAAAATAATTAATGTTAAAACTGCAATGCTTTAACAGTTATAAATCTTTAAAAGATTTGCAATTCTAATTGTAAGAGCTGCATTTTCAGAATAACTTATTGTCTTTTTTGTCATGTAAGGATTTATATTAAAAGTAAAAGCCATATTATTTTATTTTAAATAAAATGCAAAGTTTTATTTGCATTTATTTTAAATTAATCATGTATTTTTTTATTCTATTTTGTTCTTTTTTTATATATAATTTTAATTAAACACTACATTTATTATTTATCCATAATTAATTTTACTTATTTTGACATTCTTTTTTATATGTATGTATGTATTTATTAATTTAAAAAAACATCAAAAACGAAGAATATACATGAAATGCTTTTATATAGCAGAAAAAAAACAAATTTATCTGAATTTTAAATGAAAAAAAAAATATGTAGATGTCTGTCGTTAATAATTTTTTCTGTAATTGAGCTAAATGTAAAAATTAAAAAAAAAATTATATAAAAATATTCAATAATATGTGTATTAAAAGAAATAAACTATTTTGAATTTAATAGATTTTAATTTTCAATTAGTTATTCAAACCAAAATTAAAAAAATTGAAACTTTAAATTTAATAATCGTCAAAATACGTGGAAGCTTTTTTTTTTTTAAACAAGAAGAATTTTAAAATATTACAAAAAAAATATATATTATGTATGTAATTACAAAAACATATTTTAAGTTTACGACTAGAATCAGGTTTTAATTACAAAATATGAATGTTTCAAACAAAATATTATATAATGTTAATATTAAAAAACCATTCAAAGTATAAAAATATACATAATATTATTTTATATCTTTATATACAAAATAAAACACCAGTTTCATACTTTTTTTCTTTAAATTAATTTTCAAAATTAAAATATTTTTCGTGATTTAATTATTTTAAATAAAGTAAAAATAAGTAAGTATAATATGCAAGTAAAACGCTATACACTATCATGAAATAAATTAATTATAATTTTTAAATATAGATAGTGCAATTTGTGACAGTAACATTATTAGAGATTCTAATGATTCTAATAGACTTTCAATTTACATATAGTGATTAAGAAATGTAGAAAGAAGCAAAAAAAGAAAAAAAATTAACTGTTTCAATTAAATTTTTTACAAACAAATTTCTGATTCTAATATTTTATGAATTTTATTTAATTTAAATGAAAAAAGTATAATTACATGATGCATTTAAAGTTGTATACTCACAATTTTATAATAAACAAATTTTAAGAGATTATAAACTTAAAAACTAATGATGGTAAATATAACAGTACAAAAAAAAACAAAATTACAAAATTAATAATTATGTACACTTTAATTAAAAAAATTAATTTTATTAAATTATACTTCTATATGTATATATAATATGTTTCATATACATAGACATGCGTTGTTTGCTTTTTCCGTTTATAACTCTTTTCAAAAATTGTTTTTAATGTAAAATGATACTCAAAAAATTATAAACTATTTTTGTGAAAATGTGCAAAGACAATTTAGTAAATAATAAAAGGGTTCAAAAATATTTTTAAATATTAATCTTTGTATTGACAAAATAACATTTTACAATTATTGTTAAAATGTTATTGATTCTCTTTTTAAAGAACTGGGTCTTAAAGTAAATATAAAATGGAATACTATACTATTGTAATATATTTTTATAAAATAATATATTTTCAGAACAAACTGTAGGAACAGATTTATGAGCTAGTTCGTAAATTTAATTTAATAATAATATAATTTCAATATCTTACAAATTTCTTCATAAATTTCTTGAAAATTGTTATAAGTAAAAAACAGAATTTTTAAGCATAATATATAGAGGGGAAGGCATTCATATTTTAATATACATTTATTTTAATTGTTTTTAAAAAAAAAAAAGATAATGAAATTCCCTTTGAGTATCATTTTAATTATTAAAAAATAGTTAAAATTAAAATTAAAATTCTGAAATAGTATGAGTACGCAGTTTAACAGATATTAAAATAAAAATGTTATTTTTTTTTTTCAAATTTTTATTTATTTTTTAATTTAACTAAAATTGATTTAATAATTTAAATTTTTTTAAGTGAAATTTTATTTTGTTTTTACTTTTTTTTTATATTTTATTAATTACATTTTTTGATACTTTTTTTTCTTTTCATCACTGTACTTTTTTTAAACATTAATAATCATTTTTATTCAAATATTATACGAATTCAGTTGTAATATAATAAGTATGTATGTATATATTTATGTAGAATATATTACAATATATATATATATAAATGAAATGCAAAATAATACAAAATTTATTCTTATTTTCTTTTCTTTTTTTTTTTTGTTTCTTTTTATCAAACTACATATTTTTAAAGCTTAGATTCATCTTAAAATAAAAAAAAAAAGTAATAAAATAAATTGAACATAATATATAATTAAATTTTATAAATATTGTTTTATTAAACTAATTAAGAATAAAGATTTTTATAAATTTTCGAATTGAAATTTATTGTATTTTTTTTTTTTTTAATTAAATACTGAATTTGTAATTCAGATTGTTTTTATATCATAAACATTTTATACATAGTTATGTAATATGTTTATTTTTATGTATGAATTTCTATAGTTAAACATAAATAAAATAAAGTTAACGTTCAAAAAGTTTTTAATTACTACACATAATTTTTTTTTTCCCATTATGAATAAAATTTATCAAAAAATATTTTAGTTTTATTCTTGATTCTCTTTTTTGTTTTTAACTTTTTTAAAAAAAGTTTGATATTTTATATTTTACAAATGTATATATATATATAGGTAAATACATATATTATAATCATAATATATATATTTGAGTGTGTATATATGTATGTATATTAATATACACTTAATAATACAATCTTAGTTTAATTTTTTTTTTGTTTTGTTTTTTCTGCTATAGTTCGGAAATTACATAATATAAATATTTTTATAAAACAATGTATTTAACATTTATTTAGAAAAGTATATTTATAAATTCTCTTCATTAGAATGTAATAACTTATATAGAATGACATTTAATTTAGAATTTATAACATTATAGACATTTATAAATTTTTTTTTTTTTTTTGTTATTTTTTTATTAGTTTTAATTTTTTTTTATTTTTTTTTTTTTGATTTTGTTCATTTATTTGATAATAGTTTTTCTTAGTTTTTATAATAAAATTATGTACATTTTTAATGTTAGTATATAATATAGTAGATAATATTTATATTTTTAATTTAAATAACATTTTAACATATATAATATCACATACATACTTATATTTATATATATATGTATATGTTTAGACAATTAAAATATAAATATATATAAATTAGAAAATGAATTATATATTTTTTTATTATTTTCCTATATTTGCCTTGCCTCTAATAAAATTTTAAATTTTCTTATATTTCATCTTCTACTTCTTCTCCTATATTATTATTCATGTTTTACTTCTCTCGACTTAATGTTCGATATTTTTTCAATCCCTTACATTGCCATAATTCTGTAGTTACTTTATTTTTTCTTCTTTCCAAGTATATCTCGCCATTCAAAATATTGTTTCATTTCATCGTGTAATTGTAATGCTTGAATACATGCCGTAAACATTTTATCCCCAAAACAGTCTTTTCTAAAATAAAAAATTACAAAAAATATTAGTATATTTCTAAGAATGTATTTTTATTTTTTTGGATTATTATTCAAAATTCAAAATTCAAAATCCAAAAATCCAACTGATCAAAAAAAAAACAAGAACAGGAAAAAGTTGATCAGCAGAAAAAAAGTTAAAGAATAATAATTAAATTTTTTTTATAGCATTTTCAAAAATATATTTAGATCATTCTGTTAAAAAAGGCGATTCTATTGCTATAGAATTTTTAAAATATTTAATTTACAATTCCAAAAGCAATCAATACAAAAACAGGAACTAGCAGAATTTATTTTAAAATATAATTTAAATTTCATATTTTTTCTAGGATGTGAAAATTTCAAAAACAAATCACATCCATTTAAAATTCAAATCAAAATTCAAAAAATTTTCAAAAAAAAAAAATTCAAAATTGAAATATAAAAAAAAAAAATTTAAATAATATAAAATGAAAAATAACATACCACTTTTTTTTTTTATACAAAAATTAAATAAAATTAAAATATAAATGAAAAATTATTTCATAAAATAATTTTATAATCCCGATGATCATTATTATGTATATGTATGTATATAGCTATTTGTGTTATGATGAAATTGATTGATTCTTTTCAGTTCATTTCCATATGGTATAGGTTTTTATATACAAAGTTGCCAATATATTTTTTGTTTTTTGTAGATTCACCCCAAAAATTCAAATACGAAATTTTTATTTTTGCGCTCTTTATATTTAATCCAGTTGGCTCGATTAATAAATCGGATGTCATCAAACGTATGTTGTTTATCTCATTTTTTTTTTATTTTTAAATATTTTGATTAATTTTCTTTTTTATAAATTTTAGGTTTTCTGTTTATTTATTTATTTTTCTTTTAATATACTATTTTTTTTTTCGTTTTTGTTTCTTTTTGTATTTTTTTTATGCGCTTATTTTTAAAATATTATTTTAGATGTGAATACGATGCGATGTTTGTGTGAAATAAATAATTTTTATATATATATATATGTATATGTATATATGTACATATATATACAATTTATGTCTGAATGCCTTGAAATGACAATAATTTATGAAAATTATATCAAAACTAATTAGTTATAAATTTAATTTATGAAAATATATATGTATATAAAAAAAAAATTAACACGAATGTACAACGAAATAAATTTTTTAAGTTTTGTAGAAACGATTTATTTTTTTTTTTGTTTTTATTTTCTCACATATTAAAATAAATAATTTTATTTAATAAGTTATCTATATAACAACAAAACAGTTTAATTTAAGTTAGGAATATAATAATAATAATAATATTAACTAAATATAGAAAAAAAGTTTTATATAAACTTAAAATAGCAATAAAAAAAAATTTTCATTTTTATATATAAATTTGTCGATTTTAAATTTTTTTTTTTTTAATTTGCGAGTTCGACTTTTGTTTTTATTAAGACACAATTTTTATTTGTTTTCTTGTTTTAATTTTGAAAGGAACAAAAAATTTTTAAGAAAAATTTTTAAAATTTCAAAAAAAAAAATATTTCACATAATTTCCAAATAATTTTTTTTTATTTTATATAAACATTTTATTTTTATTTATTTTTTTTTTTTTTAATTAATTGTTTTCAGTTAACAACTACGCTTTGCTTTGAGATGGCGTTTGAGGTGTCCAAGAGACGCCATTTAAATGTTTCACATTAAATTTAATTGTTTCAATTTCATCATTTAAATGAAGCGCATCAACGCAAGCTTTGAAATACTGTGTAGTAAAACATGATTCCCTAGAAAATATATAAATAAAAAATATAAAAATTAAAAAAAAATAAAAAAATATAAAAAATAAAAATTTCTTATGTGTCATATACTTTTAATTGTTAAAATAAAACTTAATTTAAATTAATAAATAATAAAATAATACAAATTTAAAAAAAGAATTCAAATTGAATGAAAACATAATTAATTATTAATTTAATTTTTATTTACAAATAATTTTGTTTTCCTAGATTTTTGGGACATCTGAATGATTCTATTATAATTTTTCAAAATTCCTTAATGATTTAGTGCCCAACTAGTTATTCATTGTAATTTTTTGCTGTTTCAAAAAAATTTAGCAAAAATATAAAACACTAAGCCCCACTCTTAATCTGCCTGTCTCTTTATAAAATTTTATACCACTTCCAAGGTGTAAATACAAATATTTTGTTGAAAAAGTAAAATTATAATGAACACATAAAAATTAAAATAGAACAATTAATTTTCTTTACAATTTTCTTTATATCAATTATACGAAATTTCGCCTAAATATATGTGATAAAATATAAAGTATATAAAGTTAAAAATGAATAATTATCTTGAACATATTTAAACAAATAGACTCATATAGTACTCGTATAAATGGTATAAAAAACAAAAAATTCAAGTTTAAAAAAAATTTTTCTATTTACATTAACTGGATCCGTTAATATTTTCTAGAAATCAATGACCCCACACATTGAATTTATTTATTTTAAATATATTATCTTAACTAAATATCATAACAAGCCTGTAACCTCTATAAAATTATGTTTAATAAAGGTACTTTCATTATGTACATGCTGCATTTTAATATTCCAATTAATTTAAATTCTTTAAATTTAATCTAAATTAATATGAAGAAATAACTTATACGTCCATTTTTAAACTAAAATCGTAATATATGCATATAATAGTATTCGTACATCATCTACAAAAAAAAAAAGTCATTAAATATTCAGATCAAATATTCATGTTAAAATGATAAATTATTCAAATCTTGTTACTTCTTCAAATTCACAAGATTTTTAAGCGAGACTCAATTAAAAATCATGCCTACATAATAATGTTAGGTATTTTGTATTTTTTTTTTATTTATTTTGGAATTCACAAGAAAAAAAAAACTCAACAAATCATTTATTTTATAATATTCGCGCATAAAAATAAAAGTATGTAGTAGTATGTAGAAAAATATAAAATTTATTTAAAAAAAAAGAAAAAAATCAAAGTAAAAACGAACGACAATAAAAACGAAACGTCAACCCGATGAATACATGATGTTGTTGCCAAAGTGTCTAGCAAAGTTTTCAGTAAGGTCTGTAATACGAACATATTATTATGTATAAATTAAAGTAGAACGAATGTACATGTTTATGTAGGTATTTAATATGGAATTGTGTGTAAAAAAGAAGACAAACTTAACAAGTGGGGAATAAACATTTTGTAAAACAAACGAACAAGTCATTTCAATGGAATTCTTTTGATTTTATGTGATTTTTTATTTCATCTTGGTTGTTATTTTTTTTTTGTATATTTTAAAATAAATTTTTAACAACGTTTTTGTAAAGATCTCAATGTAAAAAGAGTTTTCGCGTAAATTTATAAAGAGTTTATTTGAATTTGTTTTTTTTTTTTTAAAACATTTTCCATATTCTATAAAATACAAAATTAAAAAAAAGATGAAACGAAATACTTTATAGATTTAACAAATTGATCAAGTAAAATTAATTATTTTAAATTTCATACACGCCTGCCTATAAATTATTCTTGTTCTCAATGTTGCTCATGCTATAATAGACGAAAATAAATTGCACATGTACACATACGAGTCTATATGTATATAAATAATATTAATTTCAATTCTAAATGTATCTGTTTGTATTTTTTTTTGTTAAATTAATCTAGTATTGTAATAAATAACATATATTGTACATATTTCTAATTCAGTATTATTTGCAAGTTGGCAAGGCTCAATTTTGGCTTGACTTGATTGAATGCTTTTCATTGTTTGATTTGTCAAAAAAAAAAAATCGATAAAGTGGAAAATTAAACGAAATTTGAGATATTGAAAATGTTCAAATTTTTGTTATATTTTTCTAACAATATTAAATTATAGAGAAATACATAGGTTGGGGATACTTGAATATAGAAAGACGGTTATTTATTTTATGTAGTACATAATGCTTTTGAATTACATTTTATTAATAAATAACATTTGAATCAGTATTTATTTAAGACTCGATTATTAAGGGACATCGAGAATTTGCAATTTTTGCATCACTCAAAAAATAAATAAAATATAAAGATTTTTTTATACACATAAATATCATCTTAGATTTTTTCTTATAAGTGAACGCCTTAAATTTCTGAAATATTCTTATTTCTATTATAAAGGTGTTTTAGTTAAATTAGTGATATTTGATTCCAGGTCCGACTTTCTATTATCAATTATTTCTCGCAAAAAAGGCTTTTGTGCGCTATTTGCTGCCTGCATAACGAGCAGTGACATTTAATCAATTATAAAGGTTAGTTTTCATATACTGTTATTATACAAATTAAAATAATGTATGCAAAGGCTTTCTGAGAAAATACGATGCCTGGGGCAGCTGATATTTAGAGTCTAAAGAACATAATAACGAACCGAATAATCTAAAGAACATGCTATTTTATAATTAATGTTTGTAGTTGCTAGTTCATTTAGTTGGTCCTGACACTTAGTCGATAAAAGGTTTTAGTAATTCAACATTTTTCATGGTAAATTTTTTCGTTTTAACTTATGCACAAATGAAAATATTTAACATTGATTCGAGGTCCCGCAGATAATTAGGCTCAGGGCAAATGCTCCTTTTGTTCCCCTCTCTGATGGGGCCTGCCCGTATGTTCTGAATATAAAGTGAATAGTAAATATTGTAAAACAAAATTTCAAAATGATTGACTTACTAAAAAAAAAATGTTAATGTAAAAAAATTAAAATTAAGTTACTTAAAGAGAATTAAATTAAGTTAAATTAAAATTAAGTTAAACTGCAAAAATTGTCACATAATTCGATAGCCAGTTTATGCAACAAATTATAAATCATTATAACAACTTAAATCATATCAGTATAACATTTTTAATTTCTTTATATCATTCTTATCACAAAAAAAAAAACACAATTATTATAATTAAGATTAACGCATTTCAAAGGTTAACTAACCCTGACAAATTAAACAAATCTTTTTCCTAAAAAATCCACATATTCAAACAAAAAGCAACAAATCACAAATTTCATATGATTTATTTTCCATAAAGCTAACACATGCGACACTTCATCTAACATCATTTCTAAATAGATGAGTGTACATTTATGTAAAAAAAAATTTAATAAATATTAAATAAAAATTTTCACTTCAAGAGATCTAAAGATTTCTAATAGCTAAAATTTAGGTATGCACTATATGTATACTACCTATATACACATAAAAAGAAAACTATAATATTTATAAAGTCATCATAATTTTAAATGACCACACTTTGGTCGTGTGCCAGCAAAATAACTTATAATTTTTAACCAAAAAATATAATATCGTATGAATCTAATTTGATTCAAATAATAAATTAAAATGTGGCGCAAATTTTCCGCCAAAAAAATATTATTATAATATAGAGATATTAAAAAAAATTATTCAAACACATTAATTTAATTTATTGCACCTTTTTATATATAGATGGATACACACATATAAAAATGTGTGTATATTAGAAAAGATTATAGTATATATGTACAATGGATTACATTAAAATTCAGAATAGTTTTTTTAAATATTTTTGAAAAGATCTTCCAAGAAAAAGTAAATCATTTTAAGATCTCTATGGTATTTTGTTTATTATATAAAAATTCTTAAATAATTGCGTTATAGAACACTTGAACAGGAAAATTTATATATGTATATTGAGATTTCTGAATTTAATTGTATTGGAAAATGAAGGTTAACTTAATTCAATCTTCTACATTTAAAATTGAGTTAAAAAATTGTTACGATAAGCAAAAATTTAAAAAAAATTATGAAGTTCAAACACTTCATTCGTTTATAACATCACAAATAAAATTAAAACCTCGACTCTACGCTATGGGCACAATTCCATAAGTCCAAAACAAATGACTCTGTTATAATTCTAATTTTTATTCAATTTTTCTTGTTAAGAAATTAAAGATATAATTATATATGATCGCATAAGATCGAACATTCATTGCGCTCCATTTAAAGTATTATAAAATCCCAAGCTACCTCGCAGAAGAAATTCTACTGTAGTATTTTATTATTACATTATTTATGTAAAAATTTGTTAAGCCATTTACTGGCATGGATTTGTCTTAATTCTATTCTCAATTACTCTTTCGAATATGTTGAGTATTATACTTTTAGTAGATTTTAGATAAAATATTATTTTTAAAAAAATTAAATATAATTTTTATTTCTTACTCGATTTTTACTGTAGAATCTATTGTACTTTAGTTATGCATATATTTTTTGTATTTATACTTAGTTATTTCTATATTAGTATATATATTTATATTAAAATTATTTATCATACTTTTTTTCGATTCAAATGTGTCTGGTGATACATTTACACTGATTCATATTTAAAATTTACGCAAAATGATTTGGTTAAAAAATTTGCCTGTATACAAAAAAATACCAACAATACCATATAACATGACTTTTCACTTTTTTATTTTTAAATTAAAAATTTTCTTGCTTTTTTTTATGATGCTCATTTCATTTCTTCCGACTTTTAATCCCGTTTAATATCTTTTAATATTCTTAACCTATAAACATTTAATTTTTTTTTTATTGTGGAAATTTTTTCATCAAAAAATATGGTACCGGTGCTTGTTTGCTTGCTGGTTTTTTTCTCTTATAATATTTTAGACCTTGTCTTTGATTTAATCTTTTTTCGACTACAAAACATATACATATACGTATATTACACATTTATGTTTTTAAAAGTATAGAAAACTAAAAATACAATTAATACAAGTGTATAGTGTTAAAAAAATTTTACAGTTGCAAATTCGTGTACACAATAAGATTAAAATATTAATAATATATTCGGAATGACCTCGACATTAGCACCAATTAAATCATTAACATATTATAATGTATATACTACATACATATATATGTTTCCAGTTCCTCTTTTGAATTCATTTTAAGTGTAAAAACACACGATACAGTCCAAGAGGCACACAAAAACGTTTTGTAATTATACACAATTTATAATTTTTTTTATATTTAAGTTTAATTGCGGTATTTAAATGTATTCATTGTAATTATTAAATATTAAAAATTTAATACAATATGTATATATAGTTATGGATATTTTAAAAATATTATTATTGTCTTGAATATAATAAAAGATTTATGTAAAAAAAAATAATAATTTTCATTTATTTAAAAATTAAAAAAGATACAAGTTTCCTTTTTCTTTTGCCATAATATTTAGTTTATTTGCATGTAATCCGGTTGAAATTTTAGAACTATAAACATTTAATGTAATATTGTATACATTTATTTAAAGGTATGTATTTTAAAATTTCATTAATATTATAAAAGTTTTCTTGTTTTGTCTTAATTTTAGACAGAAGGTTGTACGTGTTAATGTCGACTTTGGTATTATGGTGTATAATACACCAAAAACATCCTAAAATTTTTAAATTATTAACAAAGACTATAAAGATGTTACTAAATAGGCAAGATTTTGGATATGAAAACTATTTGTATTGCATTTCGTATACTTAAGTATAAATTATTATGTTCGAATTTCAATTGCATTGAATTTTTATTATGGCACACAAATAATAATATTGTCAAAAAAATAAATTTAAAAACTAGTTAAATGAGTTGAAAGTAAATTTTTGAATAATTTTTATAATCTTTAAAAGAGGTTCAAATTCATAATTTAATATTTAAAGTTCAGAAATTAAGTTTTAATATTCACTATATGCGGCGCTCAGCGCATTAGCGGCCTATCCAACATTTTTGCAAAAATAAATTATAATGCTTAAATAAGCTGTAATGGCCTAAAGAATTCTTAATTTACGTCTCTTTTCTCTCTATTTAACCATAAGTTTGTTTATGCTTTAAAAAAATTTTCTTAAAAATTAAACATTTAACATTTCAATCGCGTTCTACTCGAAATGCCGTTTTTGAAAATAGGCCATTAATGCGCTGAGTACCTCATATGGAAATTCATTAAAGACATCCTGTAAATATGCAAATTAATTTTGCTTTGAAAAGGTGAAATAATCCGAATGGAAATTGTGAACACTTTGATTGCAAATTGTGAAATAATTTGAATGCAAACAAACACTTTAGAAATTTGCTTTATGTTTTATTAAATACAAAATGTTTGAGTTGTGTACACATAAGATAAGCTATAATTAAACAGAAATTTAAATTTTTTGTTATAAAATAACTTTGTAATGTTAAATAATTTTTATTCACCCAATAAGGATAACATTATTAAGAAAACATTTGTTAAAATACATGTTTTTTGCAATTTTGTTTTTTGTTAAAAATATTTCAGAATTCTTCTTCTTCTTCTGTGCATTTTAGAAATTTTATGCTTAGAACTTTATAATATATAATGTTATTGACAAATCTTACGACGACGTGTTAACATCTCAATTAAAATAAGACCATACATTATAACAAAAATAAAACTGTATAAAACTATACATAGGTAATAAAATTTTTATTATAGCAATTACATATTCCATTTAAGATTTTAAGTATTTATAATCAAATAAGATAAGTGCAATATAAATCGAAACCATTTAGAAATTTTATTGTCCTGCTATGAATATGAAACAAACAAAAAATATATATATACGAGTATAAAACAGATTTGTGTAATAAAATATAAGCTATTAAATAAATTTTTAATTTTATTTTCAATAACCGCGGTCTTATTGTTTTAGTTGAATTTAATAAAATTATTATTTTTAAAATTCGAAAAATTGAAAATAAAAAATTAAATGGACAATAAATTAATAAATGTGGCAATTATAAAAATAAAATTTTTATGAATATTACTTATTGGGGTTGCCAATTTTACGTAAATTTTTATCAGTGATAAAAACCATTCAATAACAACATAATTGAAAATAAATATTTGTAATTTTAAGTTTGAAAATATTGAAAATAGTGAATTCAATACATATTCAATTCATTATTAATATTGGAAATATTATTATCAAAGAGAAAAACGTTTTATATATTTTGGCAAATATATAATAAAATAATATTATATTATCTTATTAATTCTAAAAAGAAATTAATATTTACTTTCAC